>NC_134644.1:123815387-126215387 GCF_030463565.1 Pelecanus crispus | reverse complement strand
ACTTGAAATTCAGGTGTCTGCATAGCGGTGCTGAAAGGCACAGTACAGCCAGTACCTGGAAAACCTGTTGTGCCTGCCCAAAGGGGGACCTTTTCTCCTCTCTGCTCAGCAAAGAGAGGGATTTTAAGTCACCCTGGCTTTCCGTCCTCAGTTTGTAATTCTGTTGCTAAGTGGCAACGAAAGAAGATTATCAGATCATAGATTAACAGAAACCTCTATTCAGTTCTCCTGTGTAATTATACGTTTCAGTTACTTATTTGAGAACTGATTTTTAGCTGCCATGCTCCTACCCCACCCTCATCCCTCCATAGATCTGTTATCCTTAGGGGCTGGTCAGGATCCTGAACAACTGGCCCTCCCTTTCCACACTCAGCCTCTGCACCCCAGGGTGGCTCTGCCTACTGGGGTACCCTGAGGGTCTCTGCTTTTAGGGGGGTCTCAGAAACTAAAGTCCTACCTTAGTCCTTCTGAGTGGTTTATTTTGGGAGAAAGCAGGAAAGAGTGTATAAAACAGTTTAGAGAGTTCAAGATCTTTCAGAGGTCACCCATTTGCTTCCTTCATCAAGACATTCTCCATTTCTTTTTCTTTTCCCAGCCAACGCGGTTCCACTCTCTCAAGCAAAAGTGGTCAAGCAGCTTCAGAAAGTGGAGGAAGAAACAAACGTGAGTGGTCAAGGTAATTATTAAATGTTAAGGGTGAATGTCTGGCAGAAATTGCTCGCAGTGGGGTTTGAAAGGGAGCTGGTGAAAAGGGCACGGAAAAATCAGGGAACAGCACGGCTGGCCAGTGTCAGGGATGCAGACAGAAAGGGAGTCTGGGAAGGAGATGTAATTTGGCAGCTGGGAGGAGGGGATGGTTGTGCACAGCATGACATGAGGAGCAAAGGCCTCCTCATACAGGAAAGCAGTTTAGATTATTTTAAGTAGAAAAGCTTCACCAAGGAGAACCATGTGAGAAAGAGGAGACAAAAAGAAGGGCAGAGCTGCGTGGAGACCTGTTGCTAGGACTGAGGGGGAGGAAGGAATGCGAGCCGAGCATTTAATAAGAGCAGGGAAGGGGAGGAGAACTGCCTGGTTAAAATGGAAGTAAAAGGTAGGATTGGCATGGAGGGATGGTGAGAAACAGGAGCTGCAAAAACAACAGAAGGGAAGGATGTGTAGAGGGAGAGAGGTAAACAAAAGGATACACTTTCAGGGGGTGATGGACACAGACTGTCATGCAAATAAAACACAGAAAGTAGGTATGTATAGAAAAGCAATTCTGTGGGCAGTTCAATATAACTGCTTTCCAGAGGACTGGTGTTTTCAATGTCTTTTATGCTTGAGTCTCCCAAGGAAGCAGTAACTCAAGAAAAAACAGGGCTGAAAGAGACTTTTCTGTCTCTGTATTTTAAACTGTAGCTGACATTAAACATGTGCTGCCCATGTGCCTACTCAAGGCCTTGCGTTTGATGGACATCCTGCTTTACAGAGCCCCTTGCAAAGGAGACATTGGGGTTGGTTTTGGTTTCAAATTTTAGAAGGAATGAATACGCACCGTCCTTTTTTCTGAAGAGCTTGTGTAATTCTCCTGTCACCCCACTCTGCCTTAGCTTTGCATGTAATTTCTCTTTGGAGGTAACTGTGCTATTTTCAAACAGGACACTGTGTTTGCTAAGATTGGTTTTAGCTCAGCAGCTACACCAGGGTAGCTAATGAGTAGTGGGTCCAAAAATGGAACTCCTCTTGCTGGGATGTGCTAATTCAGCTGATCAAACGCAAGGCAAACATTCACTTTGTAGTTCCTATCCCAGAACAGATTTTTCCCATGTATGTTATGGGTCTCCTTCAGACTCGAAGAAGAGAATCAGTTTTGATTTCTCTTCATCCTTAGCAGCAAGCTGGAGGAGGTGTCTGCTGCCCTTGCGGCTCTTTTGTTTTGGCACAGCACCCTGGATGAGGACCGGAAGTCTCTCCCTTTCTTTCCCTCCCATCTGAGTCCATTCGGATCTTCAGCTCTGAGACACAGTTTTTTGGGATTTCTATCTGTGCAGGTATAGCATTGACTTCATCACAGCAGTGCCCAGGGGCCACTCCAGAAGAAAGGACCTGGGAGAGCTTGCCATGTGGAGACAGTGGAAAGCAGAGAAGCGAGCAGGCAGAGGGACCAGCATGTACTGCTGAGCAGTGATATGCACAGCCTCTGCTTTTGATCGCTGCCACCACGAGCAGTCTTCTTTTGAAAAAAAAAAAAGGTTTTGCTTAAGATCAGGTGGGGCCCTTCATCTGGAGTCATTCTGGAAGGAAGAAAAATAGCCTTCAAAAATAGAGAGCATTCTCTTTTCACTCCTACAGGCATCCTACTGTTTTCAGGATTAGTCATCTCCAGTCTAAACTCCATATTTACCAGTTATAAAAACTGAGTTCCTTGCACCTATGAAAACTAAATTACTAGGACTAGCCCTCAGCACAAGAAGGACATGGACCTGTTGGAGCAGGTCCAAAGGAGGGCCACAAAAATCATCCGAGGGCTGGAGCACCTCTGCTACGAGGACAGGCTGAGAAAGTTGGGGTTGTTCAGCCTGGAGAAGAGAAGGCTGCGAGGAGACCTTATTGCGGCCTTTCAGTACTTAAAGGGGGCCTACAGGAAGGATGGGGACTTTTTAGCAAGGCCTGTTGTGACAGGACAAGGAATAATGGATTTCAACTAAAGAAGAATAGATTTAGACTAGACATGAGGAAGACATTTTTTTACAATGAGGGCAGTCAAGCACTGGAACAGGTTGCCCAGAGAGGTAGTGGAGGCCCCATCCCTGGCAACATTCAAGGTCAGGCTGGACGGGGCCCTGAGCAACCTGATCTGGTTAAAGCTGTCCCTGCTCACTGCAGGGGGGTTGGGCTAGATGACCTCTAAAGGTCCCTTCCAACCCAAAGCATTCTGTGATTCTATGGCAGTCTTGCTATTTGTCAGAATATCCAGTTATGACAGGGTGACTAATTTCATAGAATCATAGAATCATAGAATTGTTTAGGTTGGAAAAGACCTTTAAGATCATCCAGTCCAACCATTAACCTAACATTACCAAGTCCACCACTAAACCAATTAAAGGTAGAGTAGCAATTTCATGTTTCCTGGCTTGGTGGCTGGATTATTTATAACGAAAGTAAAAACTAGGAATCATTAAGGTTGGAAACGACCTCTAAGATCATCATTCCAATCATCAACCCAACACCACCATGCCCACTAAACCATGTCCCAGAGTGCCATGTCTACCCAGTTTTTGAACACTTCCAGGGATGGTGACTCCAACACCTCTCGGGCAGCCGCTTCCAATGCTTGACTACCCGTTCCATGAAGAAATTTTTCCTAATATCCAACCTAAACCTCCCCTGGTGCAGCTTGAGCCCATTTCCTCTTGTCCTATTGCTAGCTACTTGGGAGAAGAGACCAACACCCACCTCACTACAGCCTCCTTTCAGGTAGTTGTAGAGAGCGATAAGGTCTCCCCTCAGCCTCCTCTTCTCTAGGCTAAACAATCCTGGTTCCCTCAGCCGCTCCTCATAAGACCTGTGCTCCAGACCCTTCACCAGCCTTGTTGCCCTTCTCTGAACATGCTCCAGCACCTCAATGTCTTTCTTGTACTGAGGACCCCAAAACTGGACACAGTATTCCAGGTGCGGCCTCACCAGCGCTGAGTACAGGGGGACAATCACCTCCCTGCTCCTGCTGGGGATGCCAGGATGCTGTTGGCCTTCTTGGCCACTTGGGCACACTGCTGGCTCATGTTCAGCTGGCTGTCAACCAGGACCCTAACCTTGTGTTTACATATGTTTCCCTAGATGACTGCTGTGATTAACGTAGCAACTCCTGTTAGAATTACACTTGCCTCTCATCCCAGGCTGAACTCTGCTCAGAAGGAAAACGAATTGCTGGAACCTCTCGTGGTGCCTGTGCCTAGATGCTGAGGAAACTACCAAATGAACCCTGATGAAGCAAACATAATAGTGCCTTCATGGCAAACAGGGTCTAGTCTTGACCCAAGGTCAAGTCTAGTCTCCTCTTATGACTCTTCCAGCATAGTGGGATGGAACGGATGGACCACCAAAGAAGCAGCAACAGAAGAAAAACAGCTTTCTGTGGAAAACCTACAAAGCAAGGAAAGAGAAAAGGGTTGAAAAAAGTACTGTGTTGCAAAGCACATAAGACTGTTAGCTTTCTGAGGGGACATCCTGTACTGTTTTGTGTCATTTTTTTTCTCAATCCCTTCTTGATTTTTGCTGTTAAAAAAAAAACCCCAAACATCCATAATAGGTCTCTTTTCTAAAGGTGTCACTGAACAGCTGTTCCTTTTGACTTAGGGTGACAGTCACACAGAAACAACCACACAGTGAGCTGGGATATCTTTTTTTGCCCCTGTAACTTGACTCATCACCTGTATAAGCCCAGCACACTGGTAGAGCTGGCTCAGGTTAAAACCATGCAAAGCTGAAAGGAAGAAGAGTGAAGGAAAGGGGGCTAGAGAGGTGCTGTTAGTCTTTGCTCTGGCATTACTTGATGATAAAACCAATAAGGAAACTTACTGCTCCCCAGGGCGCCTTTTGTTAGCTGCAGTTCTGTTAATCAGCTTGGGTATTGTTTTTCTTTGCATTACAAAATGTGTCAAAACTTCTGAAAGAAAAATGCCGTATTGTGCTTCCTAAGGGATTTGTCCTTTGAGAACAGGAGAGTGTTGGTACCTTGCCAGAGAACATCTTATTTAAGAGGTTGATGACAAAGCTGGAAAAATCATTATTTTTTTGGACGGGATTTGTTACCTACACGAAAGGAAACACTAGAAAAGAGAGGCTGTGTTGCAGTCCAGGACCTTGGTCTTTATTCCCAGGGGCTTTATCGAGCACAGCTGGTTACATTTTAATGCCAGTAAAGATGTCTTTCTAACCAAACCGAAAATCTTTCAGTGCAACAACGCCGGAAAAGCCTCGCCGGCTGTCGCATCGCGCGGCTGGGCGTGAAGGCGTTTTTGCCAGCCGCTCTGCTGCCCATCCCTTTGGAGGGGCGTCTGTAACACCGCGGTTTTCGGGGACCCGACCCATAGCCCCGGCTTGGCTGAGCCTCTCTCAGCATCCCAAACGTCACTGGGGATTTTTTGCGCGCGGGGAGGCCGGGGACACGCGCGATCGCAGGCTGCCACCTGGTGGCTTCAGGCACCCTCATGCCTCCACCTCCCACCCGCGTGTTTTTTCCTCCCACGCCGGGAAATGCCCATTTTCCGAGGCGGTGGGGCGGGAGGCGCCGGGGCCGGGGCCGCTGCCTGCCCCGTGGGCAGGGCCCGCTGCAGGCGGGGAAGCGAGCGTCGTGCTGTCCTGTGCAGAGGGAAAGATTTAATGGTTCTGCTTCAAGGAACGTGTTACGCCCTTGGTGCCTCGAGGGAAGTAGCTGGTCATCTGGTGGTAATAAAGATAATAAACCAATTCTCTTTTCAACGACACCAGGGAAAATGCCTGCCATTCCTCTGTCACTGTGATTCAGCAGCTTATCTGTTGTGGCAGACAGAGGCAGCCATAAAAAACTAAAAATCGTTCTGTCACCAAGATAAACAAACAAACAACAACAAAAAAAATGCTGAAGGCAGGTTTCCCTTCCCTTTGAAAGCCTAGATTTCTTTCCCAATGCTCCGCAGACAAACTTAATACACTCAGATAAGTCAGATACTGTCAAACTCCAACTCCTCTGAACAAAAAAGCACCGAGCTTGCTGGTTGAGCAGGCAGCACCGTGGAGAATTTCGATTCCTATTGATCCCTTACTGTGGCTATAGAGCACAGCAGGGAAAGGTAGATGTGGGAGAGAAACAAAGCGGGGTTATGATCTGAGGGGCAGGGCTGTTCAAAGGAGGCTCTCTCTGAAATGGACCCTGGTGGTACTAACGGCTAATTTATTTGTGGTACAAATTCCTTCCAGTGCAGCAAACATTCCTCACAGATTATTTCTCTCTAACACACAGCAGATAATTTTGTCAGCTCAGACTGTGCGGTCCATGCAGCACATTCTCTTCCAGAAACAATTTTAAAAATAACAGCTTCACTCCTTCTTCCATGCCGTCACACATTGTGTCACATCATCCTTTTCTGCTAGTCCCAAACTTCAGCTGATACAATAAATCAGTTTTCAGGAGCCTAAAATCATGTTTACAGCAGAACCTCACGGCTCTGGAGCTTTCTACCTCAAATTATGTTCTTGCTCCTCATGCCAGATCACATCAAGAATGTTTCTGTTCATTCATGTGCTTCAAAAGTATTCTCCTTTTTGTTTCATCATAGAGGCAGAATACTCCTTCTCAGTGAAGAACCTAAACAGAATATCTGAAAAATAAGTAGACATTCTGTGACAGTACCATGTTCTGCCCTTCCTTTTGGATTTTGCACTGTGGGTGTAGTGTCCCAGCTGTGTCCTCTCCCAACTTCTTGCCCACCCCCAGCCGACTTGCTGGCAGGGCAATGTGAGAAACAGAAAAGGCCTTGACACTGTGCAAGCACTGTACAGCAATAACTAATGCATCCCTGTGTTATCATCAACACTGTTTTTGTCACAAATCCAAGACTCAGCACCACAGGAGCTACTGTGAAGAAAATTAACTCTATCCCAGCCAAAACCAGTAGAGTGGGATGCCAGAGTGCACTAGAAGTTACTAGTGGGATTTGTAGGAAGGGGATCACAATAGCCTGGTGAGATCTTTGGTAAATTATACACTGAAGTATCTCTTAGAAGTTGGTTAGTGGGGGCCTTGAATGCTCATGATTTTTTACCAGAACATCTGCTTAAATATCTCCTTTAAAAGACTTCCTTAATCCTTGAACAGCTGACTATACTTCTATACTGACCTGGATCAATTTATGAGTCCAATTTTGCTGTGGTTGCTTTCCCAGCTCAACAGGTGCAAGGTACTTATGTCTTCTTTTCGTTGTAAACCAGTTTGCAGGAATTTTCTTGGATTTGAAAGAAGAACACAATGGGAATGGGTAAGGATTTAAAGGCAGCTAAGATTATTTTTTTTTCCTAAATATATGTTTAAAAAAAATTTTACTCTGAATGTTTCACAAGTATTTTGAACTAATCTTATGAAGTAACATAAGCAAAGCGAGAGAGAAAATTTAGCAGAACTTATAATGGTGGTTGCCTCTATTCAAGTTGTAAGGGAAATTTTCATGGGAGAGAAGACCTGTGTTCAGCTCCACCCTATCTTCCCTTTCTTTGGTAAGAGCATCCTAACTAATAGCTTCAAGGATGAGGAAAAGTCACTCTGCTTGGACTTGTTTCACACAGTATCAAATATTAATTCAAAGAACAGGGGTGTGTAAATGAACTTCCACCCCTTGTTCAGGACATGTCCTTGAGATCTGCTACCTGCTGTAGTCTGGGCTTCATCCGCCCCAGCTGACAGCCATTTATCCAAAGTGCAGTAAGATCAACTACTAACTAATTCCACTAGCACCACCCCTTAGGGTGGTATTTAACCTGGAAAAATGTATTTGGGGCATTTAGGGGGCAACTACACTTTTACACATCTGACACTAAGTCTAATTTGCTTGTTTGTTTTAAGAGATGCCTGAAAAACCTCACACAGAACTCTGAATGGATATGGCTTGGTTTTGTTTATGTTAAGGAAAAATATTTTATTCCAGTGAGGCAGAGTGTAGGGAGGAGGAATAGCCCCTCTCCAAGTTACCAGGACTATGGAAAATTAAATATTTGTATGAATCTGTATTTCAGCTCTCCTACATCTTGCCTACAGAAACAAAACAAAGGCAGGATCGATGATGAAGAAGCTTTTCTTTAACAGATCTATTATTTTGACAGTACTTCTCTGGGATCCTGATTCAAAAGGAGCGTGAAAGGCTTTGTCTTTCCTGCTGTTGCAAAAATCAAGCTTGCTGGCTACAGGACAAAAGTGTTAGGTGTATCACAGGATGATAAATGGCAAAACGGGGAGCATCCCTGTGCACAGAGCAAGTCTCTCCCTGCCAGCACTAGCTATGTTGTCAGATGTGAGTTACATCAGGTGCAATGCATCATCTGGGAGATGTGATTTGGCTCCATCTAAAAGCTGATGCTCTAAGTACATAATTCCTTCTACTTGGAAGCTCTGCTTTTAGTTTTCTTTTCAAGAAAGGATGAAAGGAGTAATTGGTAATGCTTGCAGATTAAAAAAAAAAAAAAAAAAATCTGCCTTACATTAGAGAGGAGTTTTTCTCAAGGGGAAGAAATCAAGGGAAGCGAGGAAGGCACCAGCCTGGCCAGCGCGTGCAGCAGGAGAAGGCGGCAAAGGCAACCAGCCAGGCTGGAGGTTGCCCAGGAAGGCAATTGCAGCCCTGTCCCTGGTGCCCAGCCCAGGCCAGCGCTGCAGCCCGTGCCCTCCTGCTGCCCAGTGCCATGTCACTGCCACCGAGCTACTCCCAGCAGCTCAGCGTTCACAACTGTCCTGTGTTCCACAGCTACTCCCAGATACCCCGTCCCTGGCAGGAGAAGGGTTGTCGGGAGCTTCGGGAGGCTGGATTCCAGGCCTGAGGGAGACCCATCAGTTGGTATGAGCACTGTCCTCTCAAATTCCTGCGCTCCCCCAGGGTTTAAACTTTAGCCATGCTCCAAAGATCTTGGATAATCATTAGCTAGGGAATCAATCCAGCTTGTTGCTTAATCGCTAGGAAGTGGTATCTCATGTCTGGGTTTTATTTGCTAGAGATAACATATCTAAGAGCAGTACTCTGATGAAACATTTGAATCGTAGGTCAGAAACCAGCTTGGAGCTGAGGCAGGAGGGCTATAAACCCTCCCACCCTGTGCCCTGCAGAACAAACTGTTTGCCATGCGGTTTTCCCCCAGCGCATCTGCAGCACCTTCTGGAGGCATTCCCACTGTTTGGCTGAAGACACTTTCTGTTATATATTTCAAGGAAAAAGGTTCCAGGGCAATTTTAAAACCAGTGCTATCACTTTGTACACACATTTCAGTAACTAAAAGAAAATAATGAAGGAACTAGATGGAACATCTGCACATCCCTCTCTGCCGGGGCTTCCCCAGCTAATACAAGGTAACGATGGAAGTTTCCCTCAGCATTTGGCAATTCAACAAATTTGCTTAGTATTAAATAAAAATACAGTTTTCAGCTGTGGCCCCTAGTCTCATGCCCCCCCCCCCCCCCCTTCATAGAATTGTAGAATCATAGAATTACAGACTCATTTAGGTTGGAAAAGACCTTTAAGATCATCCAGTCCAACCATTAACCTAACATTACCAAGTCCACCACTAAACCAATTAAGGGTAAGTAATAATTAATTTCATGTTTCCTGGCTTGGTGGCTGCATTATTTTTTAATGAAAGTAAAACTAGGAATCATTAAGGTTGGAAAGGACCTCTAAGATCATCAGTCCAGCCATCAACCCAAGACCACCATGCCTACTAAACCATGTCCCAAAGTGCCACATCTACCCTTTTTCTGAACACCCCCAGGGATGGTGACTCCACCACCTCTGGGCAGCCTGTTCCAATGCTTGACCACTCTTTCCGTGAAGAAATTTTTCCTAATATCCAATCTAAACCTCCCCTGACACAACTTGAGGCCATTTCCTCTCATACTTTCCTTACAGCCTCAGCGGCACCATGAATGGGGAGCTGTAAAAACAAGAAGAACCTACCACACACAATAGGGGAACAGGTACCCAGCCTTGCTCTGCCTCAAAATGACATCTGCAGCTTTGCCTACTTTGGTGTTTTTTCCAGCTGCGGAAACAAAGACATAGTGCAGCGAGGAGGATGGCATGGGCCACTGGTACCAAATACTGGCACAGTTTATCTTGTCCATAGCCTTGGATTGCAAAACCCGAGACCCTCCAGCACTCTGTGCTGCCCGGGGAGTTGTCCTTTGTGGCAGGCAGTCGCAGAGAGCTGCAGACACGGTGATGCTCTGTGGCAGCACCTGAAGTTAAATAATGTGCTCATTTTGGGAGCAGCTTTCAGCATCTGTTCTGCATAGACTGTAATGCCATCAATCCCCTTCTTGGCGTGGGGCAGATCATGGGTTTGATTTTCAGCTGCCAAGATGCTGAGCAATAGGATGTGCTGGGGAGACTTGACCATCTGTGGTGCCAGCTCCTGAGCTGAGGCCACCCAGAGAAACTGGGAGCTGGAGACTGCAACTTCTTTGCGTGGCTGTGTTTGTGCTGTTGTTTCTTGGCAGAGACTCTCACCAGAGGGTTGGGCACTGGGTATGACTTATCTGGCAGTCGGGTCCCTGCCCCACGTTAGTTTTTAATTCAGTGATTGCTCTCTCTGCAGGGAGAGGAAAACACCCCATTTCTCATCATCCAGTCACCTCCCTAATCTACTGTCCATTTGCCTCAGGTTAACTGCTGTCCTGTTCTCCCTTGACACCAAGCCTCTCTTGGATCATGCCAAGAGTCCTTCTCATCCAGTATCCCATCATCAGCAGTCACCATAAGGGGATGCCTAGGAAAGAGGGTCTTCCTGCCAGGACTCTCAGCCATCAGCTTTCTCCAGAGCTGCAGGCCATTTCCGTGTATTCAGTAACCCTCAGTGACTTGCTTTTCCATGCACTTGTCCCTTCAATCTGCGCAAGCTCTACCATCCACAGCAGCTTTTGTAATGGAGTGAGTGCTTGAGCTACAGGAGTGGGGCAGTAGACGTGGTGCCTGTTCCCACATGGAGCAACCTGAGCTGGGACAGCAGTGGATTCAAATCCCTCAAGAAAAAGCCCAAAATCCCGAGTTCTTAGCCATGCTCTGCCCCCTGCCACCCTCATCTGTCACACACGGTGCTGTGCTGGCCCCACCACGGGGCTCCAGCCCAGGTCGCAGTGGGCAGGGCTGGGGTACCTGTGCTTGCAAGCTGCGGCCCCTGGGCCAAATCCTACACAGGCCCAGGTGAACATTTTTCTTGTAGTGCCAACAAAAACAGATCCCGTCGGAGGCCTGCCCTGCAGCTCAGCGTGCGCTGGCCAATTTTGCATGATGCACTGAGCAGCTACAGGACCTCAGGCACCTAGGGGCTGACCTTCCTAGCTCTTGTGCGTCAAGATGGGCTCACAAACTGCACCCGACTGGCACTCTGAGTCCCCGGGGACCCTGTTCAGCCTACCTCACATCCTCACAAAAGAAGTTTGACACTGATTTTTTTTTTTTTTTTTTTTTTCTTTTTTACCCCCCTCCTGATTTTCTGCCAGGTTGGTTCACCTGGAGGAGTGTGTTCAAAAGCCTGTGCTACCCACAAGGCAGGAAGAACAGATGGTTGTCACTGCTTTTTGAACTTTTGGGGAGCTCAAAGGTCACCAGGAAGGAGTAGAGGACACAGACAGAGCTGGTAGCTCTGCTATCACAGTGCAAGCAGAGGGAGTGATGCATTTTTGGGATGCCTGAAGGCTATAAACACTTACCATCACTTTCCTCAGGAGAGCAGCTCATTTATTTAACTTTTTAAAAACTGACTTACTGTTGATAACCCCAACGAGCTTTTAAGGCTTTGATGGTGGACGATGGTCAAATTCCCAGGAAAGAACAGAGCCTGGAAGAGATCATCCTGTCTTGCAAAGTCTAGCCTGGCTCCAAGTATACACCAAGGCACGATGCAGGAAATACTTTCTCATGGGCGCTCAGGACAGGCACTCCACTTGCCCTCCTGCTGGGGATGGCCGTGTCCTTGTTGCAGCACACTGGTTCATACTCATGGAGTCTGACATATTTAGTGAGGATCCGCAGGAAAATAAAAAATCACAGAAGAGCTGCGTGGATACAGTCCCCATCACGCTGGTATTTCAGCATAACCGTGCTCTGTTATTTTTAGATAAGAAAACTACAGACTTCATTTTCACTTTTGAAGTCAGAACGAGGCATCTCTTGCAAAGATAAGCGTCTAGGGCTAGTCGGGGTCTCAGGGTTATCTAGTGGTGGTTTCCATTAGTTTGGGTCTGTACATTCCTCCCACCAGCCACCATCATTTACAAAACACAGCTCCATTAGAAGTGACTTATCTAATCTGATGGATGTTCTGTCAGCATTAGCACATGCTGATAGCATCTGAAGTCTTGGTACAAGACTAAGCCAAATAATGGAGACTCACTCTTAACACATGTCTTCGAAAAGACTCTTTACAGCACTGGCAAATTTGTGATAAAAGTTTATTTATAAACAATACAGGGGGAAGCCAGGATTTCTGTGACACAGTCCTGACTCTTAACATCCTCTTCTGGATGTTAACAACTAGATGTTTTAACAAGTATAAAACTGAGACAATACTTTATGCCATGTTGTTTGGAAGCATAAACTAATTAGAAAAGTTTGACTCAAAGCCCAGTAAATCTGTGGATGGCATGGTGTTGTCTTGCATCAAGTTCTTACAGAATTTACTGCGCTCAACCAGCTGGCAGAATTACATTTTTTTCAGAATCTGTAAGTTAGAAGGATACCAACTTTTATTACATCTGTATCTTTCAGATATTCCTTCAGGCTGTTTGGGATATCCCAATCCTCATTCTATCTTTAAACTTTTTATTTGCAGTAGGAAAGTCAGAGTTTTCACCAGGGTAGCTGTTTTAAAACTGAATGAAGAATAAAAAAAAAAAATACAGTAGAGTTCTTTATTTTAAGATTGCATAAAGCCACAGAAATACTCCATTAAAAAGCCAGAAATAAGTTAACTTCTTCTAACTGCAAGAAAAAGTGGTGACCACTTTAAACTGCATGCTTACTTAAAAGAAAATACACATACTTTAAAAATGAAGTTGAAGAGATAAATAACCAACAGGTCCAAGCGAGTGAGTACTTTGATTTGCTTGGAAGTACTCCCCCCCTTTATGTAATGGCCCATCTGTCAAGATGTACCCTGTTGAGCACAGCCATAGTTCCTACTTTTTATGTTTATGGTTTTGAACCAGCTTTTACATCCTTATCAGTAAAGTCAAATACACTGAAAGCATTTCTAGTCAAATGCAAAATGTGTCAGTGGAAAACATAACACCGCAGCTGCAGGACAACTCCAGGAGAGATGGAGGCAACCAGGAAGCTCTGCAGGTGCACGGGCTTTGCATTACCATATGACCAGCTTTGCTGATTTTACACATGAGATAACCATGGTACCAATAGCTAATCTAAAATACTTCTTTCTACTCTGACAAAACATGCGGAGTGTATGACTATAAATTTCACTTTAAAATGTTTCAAACTGCATACAAAAATGTATTTACATGTACATATATACATAGTGCCAAACAGTATGCAGTACTCTCTTCTGCTTTTACCACATGAACTTCATGGAAAGGAAAGTAATTGTAAATGTTGCAGAATTACAGGGAGCTTTCCCTGTCTTGTCAGAGCTAAGGAAAACTGCCATTACATGGCGTTATTACACAGGCCACCTGAGCTCTGGTACTGGAGCCAGCAGAACCTCACACACACCCTCACACCCACCCTCAAGCTGCATTTCTGTGCTTGTATCTGTGAGTTCACAGACAGAATTAAAATCACTTAGCTAATCGCACTTGTAAGTTGGATCCTACAGATGTCTAAGGGTCATAAACTTTGCTAGCAAAGCCACCGACTGAATGTCTGCCTCTGAAGCTAAGGTTTTGGCTGTTTCTCATACACTATTAAAGGACCAATTAGGAGCCAGTGAAAAATCTGTACAAAGCAAATGCTTACTTGTCCATGTCAGCCTAGACCCACACCAAGTAATGGAATTTTTATATCGAAGTACCCCAAAAATTGCAGTTCTCAGCTTTTTTGCTACTTGTTCTCTTTAACCCCTGTGCTAATATGCAAGTATTGATTGCTTAAGGTACAAACGCTGATAACCCCGAAGTTGCAACATCCCTCCAGGAGATCAACACACCACTGCCCTGAGGACATACTGGCTTTGGTGGCCTGGGCTTCTCAGGAAGGAGAGATTTCTCAGCAATTCACCAAGGTGCAGAGATCTGCATCTGCAGCTCAGGGGGAGCTGCCCTGGCCCACAAGGTAATAGATGGCAAACACGCAATGAGAAACCAGTGCCTCTTGGGGGGGGGGACTTCAGCAGATACACTAAATAGCAGTTCAGAAACTTAACTTGTGCTTTGCACGCTACTATCCACCACTAGATTTTTAGACTGTTTTTTCCGCTTGCCCATTATTATGCAGCTGTAGTTACGTGGTATTATTACACTAACTGAATAATAAAAAGCAACACAAAAATAGCAAACAAGTTAAAAAATGTATTTCCCACATCTTCCCACTTCAAAAGCATCGCTTGCCAATGTTGTCTAATAACCACAGCAGATTTCCTTACTAGCTTCTTGGTCATAATCCTTATTTATACAAACTACTGCGAGCGCGTCCATGTCATTCTGAAAGCCCCAGCAAATTCCGGTCTCAAGAAAAAGCCCGTGGCGAGACACACACTGACACGTGGGTACCGGACACCACCCCCCCTGCAAAGGCTCAGGCTATGAGCGAGTGTACTGCACCGTGCTGTATTTGGTGACCCTGGAAGACTTGCTCAGCGTGGCACTGGCAGGAGGTGGTCCCTCCAAGTTGGAGCCCACCTGGTTAAGCAGGGAGTCTGTGACCAACATGTGCTCTTGCCTTCCTGAGCCGCCACCCGCCGCCTGTTCGGCTCTGCTCTGCATCCCTGAGGCTGTCACCACCCTTTCGTTCACCACCACGCTGTGCCCCTCTGCCAAAGAGGGGAAGCTGAGCGAGCCCTGCTCTGCAGCAGGCACAAGCACCCTCTCCCGCTCCCTCACTACGACATACTGGGAGTCGGGGAGATCCTGAACTGTCACAACTCTTGGCCCGGCACCCTCTGACTTCACCATCCTCTCTGTGACCACCACATTACTTCCGTGTGGCAAGTCGGGGATTTCCACCATACCCTGCAAGCTTGACGTAGGTGCCAGCACTCTCTCTGTCACCACTACGTTCTCCTTAAACTGGGGGTCTAGAAAGACAGTGGCTGAGCGGGCAGGAGCCCCGGCAGAGTAGGACGTTTCCGTCATGGTGAAATTGGTCTCTGCATGGGCTGTGGGAAGGGGCTGGGCATCATGCTGCCCAGAGAGGGATGCAAAGGTTGTTTCCGTGACAACCTTCTCGGACACGGTGTCTTTTCCTGTGCCACCGCCCCCGTGCACCAGTGGGGTGGGCTGGAAGCAGCTGCCCAAGGCAAAGGCTTGTTCAGAGCTGGAAGCATTTTGCTGATCTAAGAACTGTGACTTTGTGTCATCAAGACCGAAACCTGATTCATTCCTGGAGCCACCGTCTTTCATGTTGATGTGTCTGCCTATGCATATTTCTGCTAGAGTCTTAAATTTGTCTCCTAAATCATCAAGAAAGTGGTCATCAAGATCACCCTCAATAAAGCTGCAGCAGCCGATGGAGCCATGTGGGGAGCCTGACTCTGCCTGGGAATAAACCAGAAGACAGTCGTTTGCAGCTTGGGCTTCATCTTCTTCCGCAAAAGAGACAGCTTTCTACAGACAGAAAACAAAAGCAAGCAAAAGTTCATTAATGTCAGCTCTAGACTTAATAAATCTGAAAATCAGGAATGCTTGGTCAAAAAGGTTAAAATAAAAAAAATTAACTGAAACCACAGTAACTGTCAACCAACCAAGGGCAGTACCTAAAGTGCTTTTTGCTTTTTTGAAGTTAGTCTGAACTTGACAGTACACTTGATGAGACGAAAAATTGGAAATTAAATTGAAAACCCTGGGTACTATCACCACCTGCTGCTATTTCTACCTGGATTTGTGCTATTGGTGATACTGCTCCATCCTCACAAACAGATTGCTTTTATTTTGGTTCAGTGAATGAACTTCATCTGTAACTAGGTGCTTGTGGGAGAGTGCCAAAACCATGCCTGAGAGTATCCTAACTAAAATTTAAACACATGTTTAATGAGTACATGCTGACATGTCACACCTGCCATGGCCCTTTGCACTAGCACAGCCTGCAGGATCACACCCAAGGAGCCCAACAGCAAACAAATCAAAGTTAAATGGCTTGATAAGTATGGGAACACAGTCCAACATATACATTTTTAGGCTCTATGCAGGCCACTTTGCAACAAGGAGGGCCCACGGGTTCTGACTATAGCGCTTCCAGGGCCAGCTCAGTCTGAAAACAGCATCTGCAATGGAGTCGCTGCCAGTGCTACCACAAAATCCATGTACGTGCTTGCACCAGCTCCAGTTTCAGGAGTGAAGACAGCCAAATCCTCCGGGCCTGCTGAACCAGTTTTACCTGATACGGTTGCTGGCTTGTGCTCAGAACCACTTTTCTGCCACATCTGAAGTTCTAGAGTGCATATTAGTTCAGGCATCTGTGTAATGTGGTATACATCCAGACCTAAACTGACTCTGTGTGTGTATCTGCATTTGATCCGGGAAGCAGGCACATTACCCAAGATGCTTCTACAAAAATCAGCACACATCTGAAACTATCTGGTTTGGTAATTTGTCTTCCCCCACCCCCTACCCCCTCCCACCCCCAGTAATCTGAGATATTTTAGCCTCCCAGAAGTTGTAAAGGTTACTCTAGCATGACCTTTACAAAGCCCTCCCACAGGACTTCAGCATGCAGCTGTGCTTAAAGTATGTCTTAATATTAGGAAGTGCAAAGAGCGAAGGAAAGCAGAATTGCTACCGTTGCATCTGTTCACCCAAAAGACCAGCAGCTAGAGTGCTCAGGAGACATACAAGTCTCGTAAGCTCAAATCCTTTCCTGGTCTGAGATGGTGATTCAAAGCTGCAGAGCTACTCCCCTGTAGAACCCCACTATCAGCCAGCTGTAGGATGTGAAGATGTTTTGTTTGTACAGGTGATGGACAATCCTTACACTCCCTGGCATACAGAAGTGAAACTTCCACTATAAGGATCTCGCCAGCCTATGGATGAATGACGCGCATTACGCAAAGAAGAATAGCTGCAAGGACTAGGAATTGCCTATTGGCCAATGGTTAGGTCACCAAAAAAAAAAAAAAAAGTCAGAAAGGGGATTGCAACATGTGCCTCATACACTTCTGATGAACGGCCCTTTATCCAGGCTACTGGGCAAACAGACAAGTCCAGCACCACTTACTTCATCAGCTACTTTGAAAATGCGGACCCACCCTCTACTGTTTGACATCTATGGCTTATCTTTCAAAAACCTGCTCCATTATAAAGTTCGTAGCTGTGACTCATGATGAGTCATAGGTACCTCCCAACAGGCCAGTTTAGTGTGCTTGAGTCCCTGAGATTTATATTACAGTCTTTCTCGTGGCTTCTTCCTGGGCAAGGGGCTCCTTGGTCATTGCTGAATATTCTGGATCCCATTCCCAAATACTTCCCTCAAGAGAAGGGTCTCATTGTGGGAGATCTTGTAAGCACCCAGCGCTACAAGACTGAGCATTGTCATGCTCTTAAGTCCCTCACGTGAGCCTAACCCAAAACTCCTTAATGCCCTCACTCCACATGCACACAACATTGGCCATTGTACCAGAACTGTTGATAACACACATATCTACTCATCTGTGTTTGCAATAACATGAACGACATTTCACAGTGCTAAGTGTAAATATCAAAATACTGTTATATTCGGGTCATATGCTTACGCCATTGAAGTAGTCTCTTAAAAATCCTTCATTCATGGCTTCTGCCGCTCCTACTGCGACTCCTCCTCCAGCCATCACTGTCTTGCCTCCTATAAGTGCCATGCCTTCAGCTCCTCCAGCTGCCATGGCTCCATACTCGGCACCAGAAAGGAGATGTCTTTGTTCTTCCCATCTTTCCTTGGTAATAGTGCTGCAATGCTCTCTTCCATGAGAGGCAGAACTGCCTCCTCCTGCCGCAGTTTCCTCTCCACTCATTCCTGCTGCTGCTGCTGCTGCTCCTGCCACCGCTGCTGTTGCTGCTCCGCTGATTGCTCCTCCCGATGTCCCCAGTGCAGCAGGTGTGAGGAGGCTTAGCACTGGCTACATAAGTAACACAAATTAGGATGTGACATGTAAGCTGCACTGTCTAGCACATGGAACTCACCAAACCAGCAGCAGGCTGGGTGGGACCTGGGAGGGTGCCGTCTCACAACTTGTTCAAATTTGCACTTACACATGTTGCTGCAAAGAGTAAAGGGCGTCCTGAAATAGGGTGCAGCTTCCACAACTGCATTCCCAAGGAGGATCATGGAAATGTTTCTACAGATCATTGCTTTCTTGAAACTCAAAGGGTTGGGAGTGAAAACGGGGGGGGGGGGGAACCCACCAAAAAATGCCTGCAAAACTCCAAGGGGTCCAACTTTCCCCAGCCACAAAGTGGAGGAGCGTGCACTGCCTGCTGCCTCTATGGTGCTGCCTCGCCCTTTCTTCTTTTCTAGCAGTTTGGCTTCCCTGTTAATTGTTTTTTATCAAGAATTTGGTGTGAGCACTGGCCCTAAATTGAAGTCTTTTACCTTCTGTTTCTTCGTTATTGTGCAAAAGCATCCCAGTGTCATGCCCTTTTTTTGGAAAACTGGGTTTTGTAACATAACAAGAAAAGGCAAACTTCTCTTGGCATTCACTGTTCCCTCTGCAGATTTGCGCTTTTTTCTGCCTTTTTTTTAAGAACGTACTGTTTAAGAAGGCAAACACACAGGTAATTTAAAATGCAGCCTGCAACTTTAAACTAGAAGCTAAGCTTTATAACCCATTCTTTTGCTGCTTTACCATGCTCCCAAAGGGGCACAGAACATTCCAGATGTTTTGCAAATGCAAATGCTTCACTCTTTACAGCATCAATGCTCTTCCCACACTTCTACCTCCTGCTCAGATACCATCAACATTTGTTTGATTGCTTCCCCTTTATTTTGGGATTTAAACACTATAGCTGGTGTTTTTAGAGCTGCTGGTGGAATTCATCTTCCATGCACCCTTCACTGAGTATCACAGGGTTAATTTTAATTAATGTTCATGTGTGGTTAAAATCTGCTGTACAGCCCTGAAACATCAGCCCACAATGTGGAAGAGACGGCAAGTGCCAAACGGAACACTTGGCTAGAAATCAAATAGAAATGCTATTAGGGATACATGCCTTCTCCTCTGGAGCTGCCCCTTCGGTGCTCCATTGATGCAACATCGCTTCGCTGTAGTCCGGTATCGCAGCAAATCCCTTTGCTCCTGAGCCGCAGGGACACAGCAGCAGTAACAGTGGAATAACTACAGGGAAACAGAATTTTGCCATTAAATACATGATGATTAGGGTCAAAGCATGCTAACAGCCAGTACCGAAGTTTGGTCAGCTCTCCTACTAAAACATATCTTCAGTGAGCTAGTGATCAGTATGAGGGCTGACAAATACTGAAGACACGTTCCCAAATATTTAAGGTATTTCCTAGAAACATGCCAGGATGGTTTCCTAGAGAGTAAACTGACAATTAACCTGTCACAGCCTCAATCCTGGAGATGACCACATGTGTATATAGCTATACTTCTATCAAAGATCTCGTATACCAGAAGCAAGCCCTAAATATCACTGTACAACCCCAGCATTTCTAACTCCTCCTGGCATGGCATCATGTAAATTCCACCTCACCACTCCTGTGACACATCTAGATCATTGCCTGGGGAATACAAACCAATCCCATTTCAGGAGCAGAGCATATTTGTGTGGCATGAACTTCCGTTTTGCCACAGCTAGATTGCTACTAGTACAAGCAATAAACTATTGCCATTTTAAATGCAGCACGGGTACACATGGCCATACCCGGAACTAAAAGCATTCCTCTCTTATTTTTGAGCTTCTATTTTGTCTTACCAAAGAACAACATCACGTGCTGCTTAGAGCAAGGTACCAGACCTGGGTCTGCAGTGAAGGAGAAGAGAGTGGAAAAGGCGCCGTGGTTTGAGTGGGAAGAGTTAGGTTCACATGGGGAGGTGTGGGAAACACCAAAAGGATTCCTTACTGCTTCCCCACCTGTTATTTACAGCGCCATAACCAGATATTAAAGTTGTACATATTAGTTTTAAAATACACAGAGCCTGAAATCCTTTGAGGGTGAAATGCTGATGTTACCAAAATTAGTTGGGGATTTGCCATGACTTCACACAGACTTAGGAGTTTACACAGAATATATCAAGATGATAAAACCTGGGAGCCAGACTGTTTCTTTCCTGATGCCTTGCAGACCGTATTTACAGTGCCTTCTGAGGTAATACGGAACAATTACTTACGCAGCAAAAGTAAAAACGCCAAGATGATCAGTGCAACCGCTCCTGGTCCCAGACCTGCTGACTTAGCACCAATAACTTTACTGTTGCATGTGCCGTCAGCCTTGCACTTACAAACATGCAGGTGCAGAGACTGTGCTTGAGCACAGCTGAACCCTTGTAAATCCTTTATTAGGATGGGAACTTCAGTTCTGCCCAGCTTCAGGTTTTGTGGTACCAGTTGTATGCTGGTGCCTGAGACAGAAGGGGGGAGTTAAAGAAAAAGAAAAGACAAACAAGAATAAGTGGAGAGAAAGTTGACTCCTGTAAATTAAGGGAAATAAAATCTTCACAGTCTCCCCACAAGCCCCCTCCAGTTAAGTCCAGCCAACACAATAGAATTAAGTTTAATTAGCTGCGGCTACAGCATACGTGCTCCTATTTTTATCAAGTAATTCATGCTGGTAACAAAGCAGCCATGCTCACTTGCAGTCTCAGATACTTGCAAAGAGTTTCACACCAGCATAGACTTATCATGGAAGATGGCCCAACCGCCTATATAGTGTTAACCTTCACATCATCTTCATAACTAAAGGCTGAATTCGTAAAAACCAGTTTCAGTCTTTAGGAGATTAATCTGTTGTTGGCCACAGGCAGAGGCTGAGGAGCCAACATATCACCTGCTCCTGTGGCTGTATCACATCAAGGACACAACTGCAGGGTGAGGGAAGCTAAGAAGATTCCTTCATGGTCCTAAACCTGGCCATTAAGATGACTCTGCTGATTGCTTTGCACTGTTATGCTGTAGGATTACAGAGGACAGAATAATGAGTCTGAGAAGAAAAATATGTTTTCTGGTGCCTTCAATCTACCTGAAGCATATTCTTCAAGCATATTCCAGGCTTACATGAACAGAAATATAAGAAGAAGATGCTCATCTCATTTTGAAATACTCATTAAAATTATTTATGATTTCTGACTTATTTTTGTTCCTACCGTGCTGGACAATATCTTACACAGGTTATACTGTATTTCCCCTTTTCAAGGCCCACTGTGCAGACAGATTTATTTAGTTATTTGTAAGTTAGGGCAACTGCAGCCAGTAACACAACCATGTCGCCAAGCTCCATTAGAACAAAAAGCATCCTCCACCACTGCACGCTTTTTGTGGGAAGATGAGAATGGCTTGATCCCAGCATTACCCATGAAATCCTGGTCACCACATATGGGTCATCAAGCTAGGCAAAGATGGCCCAACTGAGGGAAGGCAACAGGCCCCAGAAGACCTGGCTGTGCTTTTATAGCCATTGGACAGAAGGAGCAGAACGCGAGTGATGTGTCTTCATGACTGACTCCATACATATGGGTTTTTTTGGTCTGTATCAGCCAAACTGTCAGTTTGACTAGAATTAACAAATTATACCACTAGGACTCTAAAGAACTGAAAGGAATTAAAAATCTATTTTCTTACCATTTCTAGATGCAATTATCCATTCTTTTGCTGTCCCTTCTGGCTCATCAATGACAGTAAAGCTGAAGGGATCACTGTTTGGGTAACCATCCAAATCATTAGCTGTAACATCAACTAATTTTGCATCTGAACACACAGTCCGCACAGGGTTCACAATAACTGGGCAGTTATCATTCTCATCTTTAACTTGAATAATGACTGTGCCGGTGACCGTTTTCTTCGGAAAATCTAATATTTTAAAATATGAAAAATTAAATTGATTTGAAAAGTACAAAAATTTCATCTTAAAATAAAAAAACCCTTAATATTCTTAATATTTTCCAAAACACAAACATTGCTGAAATAAGTTGAAAGAGCTCTCCCTGGAGCTTATGGGAGCAGTATTTCATTCCTAATGTTAATAAACATATTGACAAAGTTCTTCTGAAGGCAAGCTGGTTTACTATTTTAACTGGGAAAAAAAAAAAGTATTTCCTGTGTATGGTTACACAGTAACATGCAGATTATAAAAGGAGAATTCTCATTAGATACACAAGAAATTCAGGAAGTCTTTCTTGCTTAGCATTCAAGAAAACTTAAGACTCTGAAGTCTACCGATTAGCATACTGAGATACTGGCAATTTCCACCTTGACAAGGGACGTTCCGATCAGACTTGGCCTTTGCAAAACTTTTACAAGAAGTTCACTTCCATCTAGTCAAAGAAGCGAAAACAGACACCTTGGGAACCCATTCCAAGATTCATCCTATTTCAACGCGTTGCTCGTGTCTCTCCTCCAAATACAGAGCCTATAGGAAACTGCACTAGGTGCCTAATTTTAGGCAGTTAAAGATAAGGAGGTTAAACCAACTACAGTTGTAGAAAGGCAAACTAAACCCTAAACAAACCAATTAGTGTGAAAACAAAACCCTCTCAACTTACCAGTAGTTACACCCAACACGGTGATAGTGTAGGTACCATTTACTACATGATGCGATTCATAATCGAGTGTTTTGGCAAGTCGGATTTCAGCTGTGGCTGAGTCTATTGTGATCCAGTTTGCTGTATCCCTTCCTTTCATGTATCTGATTAAAATTGTATATAAATATGTACACATTTATGATGAGGAAAACAACCATCAGCAGAAAAAGCAGCTTCACGGTATGTTTACTCTTTGTTTAAAGCAGAGAGAAAATCCCTAGGTCTGAGGTGTGACACTCCCGCCACTGGGATTGATTTCAACTATAAACCTAAGATTATAAACCCACCCTGAATGTTGAAACCTGCTGTTCCCTCTAGAGCCAGGATTTAGGTGTGGAGGCATTGTAACAAGTAGACTCAGGGAGCGAGACCAGAGCAGGAGAAGGATCTGCGCTGCTGGTCATCGTCCTCTTCTCCTCCATCCCTGCTCCCAGCAGAAGGTGAGCAGCAGCCACCCAGGAGAGACTGTATTACAGCCGTGGCGGAGCGGGGTCCACCGCTGGGTACGCACCTCTGCTGGTCTGCACCACTTGTAAAAGCCACGGTGGTGGATCAACAATGTTTTAGCTGAAGAGCTACGATTCAAAATCTGAACACACACAGGCACACATACAGATCTACTTCACACCCTTTCTGTGTCCAATTGCTGGATGTTTCTGTATATTTATTCCTAATGTTTCTGCACACAATGAAGTCAGAAGAGTAAATCTACTCTCAAAAGCAGACAGGCATGATGAAGTCAGATGAGTAAATCTACTCTCAAAAGCAGACATACATGACAAACAGCATTCAAGCGCGGACTATTTCAGCACAAACACTCATGTCTCACCATATATGACCAAACAAGTAGGATTTTCAAGTCAGCTATTTTCTGCATAATAGAATACTGAAGATGATGATGTTATTTTAGGTGTGAATTATGTGTAGTAGAAAACAATTGCCTCTGAAATTATTTGAGTTCAATATACACATTGTTACAGTAAGATGTGATTTCTGACATACTCAGTTATGATGGTTATAAACAGATTCTTACATAATGCGCTCTGCTATTTTTCCGGTGTCTTCATCATAGGCTTGATACTGTCCAATAACCTCTCGTATCTGTAGTTTCTCACTTGCTTCAATAATTTTTGTGCCACCGGGGAATACAGGGCCTTCCCGCACATTAATCACATTAATTTTGATTGGAATTGTTTGTGCTTTATAACTGTGTTTAATTGACTTGTGGAACTCTGCTTTGTTTGTAACAACAATGCCCAAATTTAGGCTTTGAATTTTTTCATAATCCAGTTCCTAAAGCAATTAAAAAAAACAAAACACCACTCAGAACTTGACAGAATCTGATATCGAGACAACATTCATACATTTAATATTTAAATAAAACTATTTAATATTGTAGCACCCTTATTTAAATAATAAGGATACTACAGTGCAAAGAACTGTTGGTTAACATGTTATGCTCAATACATAATGCTTCAACTCTTTAAAAGTACATAAGGAAGATTACTCTTCTTATTTTTAATGGATGGCACCATAGGTATGTCTTTATATTATTGAATTTAAATTAATTTAAGGTAGGTGCAATGACTCCTACACATACAGGTCTTTACTTTCAGTGAATCAAGGCTCAATAATACTTGGCTCATCCAATTTTTTCTTTTTTTATTTTTTTTAAAAGCAATTAATTTACTTAATAATGCTTATCAATTTTTTAAAATTATCAGTTTTCAGGTAAGGAAACCAGAGCAGAAAAAAAAAAGAAAAAGGGTACTCAGGGCACTATGCATCTTCAGTTCTTGTGGACTAAAGGGGAGTGAAATTCATAAAACAGGAATTTCAATTTATGGAAAATATTTTCATAATTTCAAAGTACAGAAATTCATAAAATAGTCTGTAGCCCATGGCTCATGGAGTAAGTGTTGCCTTTAAAGTTATCCGTGGCCATGGGAAATAAAAGAAATTTAAACTGAGACCAGCAAGGAGAGAAAAAAGTATGGGGAAGTTTACAGCATATGTGTTAGCACTGTTGCCCAACAACAAGGAAAGTTTGGGGACTTCTGCCCCAGTAGATACATTTGAGATCACACTGAATGTAAATGGTAAGCCTAGAAAAAAATTATTATTTTGCACGGAATTATTGAATACACCAACAAAGAATATGCCAAAGGATGAGTGTCTACCATGTAAATTTACAGTTTACATACTACCTGAATATAAATAATTTGTATGTCAACTTAAAGGGAATAATTATTCTAATATTTAAAGAAGACTCTCTAAAGAATATACTAACCTTCACAAGAGTCAAAATTCCTGTATTTGTTTGTTTGTTTGTTACTATACGAAAAAAGCCGTCTTCGTTACCAGAAACAAATGAAAAGTTTGCCAGCCAGTTATCAGAAAATTCTTCATCTTTGTCAAATACTTTTATTGACAGAATTTCTACATTTGCTTTGTTTTCTTCAACGCTTCCTTCAAACTGCAATTGAAAAACATGCTTCTTTAAAAAGATACCATGATTTACCTCATTTCACCAGTGCAAGAAAGTTTGCACAACCCTGTATTCAAAGCAATAGGATACTGGCAGGTGTAGGAACATGCCAAATATTGTGATCAATGTACTTACGACACGATTTTCAACCACAGGCAGATTGTCATTGACATCCAAAATCTTGATTTCTAAAGAACATGTTGCAGCATTCCCATCTAATTCACCACCACGGTCTTTTGCTTCCACCACCAAAGAATAGCTACTTTGTATCTGCCACGATAAGAAAAGAAGTGTTTAAACCAGGCTAAAAAACTTTTCCTTTGCTGTATTATCTCTACTACATTTTGGTAATCCCTCTTGTGGCCAGTTGTAACTCCTCTCGAGCCAGTAGTAAATCTCACACACAACTACCTTGACGGGCTCAGCTGGAGTAGAAGCGAGGCTTTGAAAAGGATTTGGGACTTTTGCATCTCCCCCACAAAGAGTTAGACTGTGCTTACATGGCAAATGAAAAAATTTCAGTAGCCATAAGTAGGGACAGGACCAATGAATGATACCTGCATGTCAGGACAGGGCTAGAATCAGAGATGTTGCCCTCAGCCGCAGAGCTAACATCCAGATCACCATCTGCTGGCCAGTGAAAATTCATGCAAGCCCAGGTAAAGTGGCTTTCAACGCTGTTTCACAGCAGCACCCATCCTAACTCTTTGCACCGTGATTTGCGTAGCAGGCTACAAAAATCTAGATGCAGTCAGCAGCTTTGCAAACGGTGATCTGGGTTGCCTTTGCCATATGCTCTCCAGCACAGAGAAATGACCCCTTGCTTCATGTAACTGCTGCCCTGGCTGCATGGGAGGGACAGAAAGCAACAGCCATTGGGCTGATGCTGTGCTAGAGAGGTGACAGGGGGAATGCAGCCTTGATCCTGTCACTGCCTGCCCCCCGTCCAATCCCCAGAAAACATGCATCAGCCAGACAAGGCTTTAATCCTACAGAAGGTGAAGGAAGGTAAGAGGGCCAGCTCTCCAGCCTGGCAGGCAGAGCTGAAGGTGACACAACAGGCATCAGAAGGCGGCTGTTAGCAGATTAAAAACGGGAGGGCTTCTTTTACCTCTCTGTCAAGGTTTATTTTTGCTACTCGAACCTCGCCAGTATCCTTATTCATACTGAATGCAGCGCTAGGGCTTTGGGAAACGATCCTGAAAGCAATTTTGGAATTTAGGTTATTTGGTTCATCTGCATCTGTTGCATTTATCCTCATTACAACTGTACCTGGAAAAAAGCAAACAAAATATAGTATGTTTACACTGCCATCCACTGCCAAGTATTTTTACTGTAATGTCACAGATAAAGAGACTGTTGTCAGACACACTACACAATTTTCTGATGCTCTTGCCTCTATTTACTTAATGAATAGAGCTGAAGAAGCGTTCCTAAAAATCCAAATAGCACATGTTAACAGTATATCCTCTAGCAAACAAAAAGATTGTATCCACACATCTGTAACTCACAGAACTCAATGCACCAGAATCACAGAACAGGTTGAATTCTCTCCAAAATTCTGACAGAAAAATGTATATACCATACAGAGAAGAAAGAAGTAGGTTTTGAACAAGCTGCATTTCCCTCACAGATTATTCTAAAGGGAGCACTAACTCCTCTACCTGAACTTTATTAAAATAATTGCTCTGTATTGATGCCCTCCAACAGCTTCACTCAAAATACATTGCGGTCCCCATGGTGCAATCCCCTTATAACTCATGGTACAGGATTTTGTTCTCTGGGAAAGGGTGTACCTCAGCGTCCAGTGCCTGAGTTTGAACATTACCTGGAATTCAGGCAAAGAAGCAATTACCATACAGGTGACACTGACTTGAAAGAGAGCTGAGGGAACTCAATACCTCACCCAAGCAGTGGGTCAATAATTTGGTTCTTCAGATTATCATGACATTGAAAGGGAAACAATGTCAGGTATTTATTACATTGTTTTACTCCAGCTTTTCTTATCTGCTGGGAAATAATCTGTTGGTCTTACGTTTACTGACATCAATAGGAAAACTGCCACTAGCTTGTTCTTCGAGGGTCACATCATGGCCATATGTGCTTAACGGTGAAGTACCTCTCCAGCCCACAGATAAAGAGGGGCTTTTCATGAGCATGGCAGAGTGGAGTCCCTCCAAATAGGCTGGAATTGCTAGGCCAGAAGGTAGACTGCGTTTCCCCTGCAATTCCTGCTGAAGGACTCTGGTCCCTGGGTTTGTGATAGCTTTGACATAAACCAAAGATGCCATAAGAGGAAGTGCTGTTCTCTCTTGCCTTTATGTGGACGCTTTTCCGTCACCACACCACACAGCTTAGCCCTACATAAAAACTTGCATTCACACGTGGATAACCTGGCCTACACGAGCAAGAGAATGCATCCTTGTTACTGCCGATATGATATGCTGCTGCAAAGAGTATATTTACTTGTGCCCTTGAATGTGTTGGGAAGAGCTAAAATAAAAAATCATTTTAAAAATAACATTACCTGTTTCACTTAATTCTTCAACTGAACCAACAAAAACTGTGTGTGAAAACACTGGAAAATTGTCATTTATATCCATGATTTTAATTGGGAGGTCTATTGGCTCTTCCAGTTTTGCTCCAGTCTTATCTAGTGCATGACCTCTGAGCTGAAATAATACAGACAGAAACAATAAGCAAATACAATGAGTGACTGTAATATATACAAAATACATATACAAAATAGAAATATATCAAATATATATAACAAAATGTAAGCATTATATAAGCATGTATAATATGCTTATAAATATAAGCACACATACATACACAAATATCCAAAAACTGGATTAAAACTAATTGAAGCAAACACACTTGACCAAAATAAATAAAAAATGAATAGAAGAGCACCTGTAAGTAGAAAGTTACCATTCAACTTACAAACAGCATCGGAGTCTTTTCTCTGTCAACCCTTCCTGTTATGTTCAGGTCTCCAGTCTTTCCATTGATAACAAATAATCCATAAGGGGGTTCTGTTACTCCTTGACCAGAAATAGTATAAGTCACCACTACCCCTGTATCTTCAAGATCAGAATGTATCTAGCAGGAATATAACAGATTAAATAGTGTTTCGTAAATAAAACCACATTTAAAAATGCAAATAAAATATTTTCGCTATTTTTGTAATGAACAAAAATAAATATTAAACACTTATTTTCCTGCACTCTTTTCAGTGTGGAGACGTTATGATGAATGCAGGAAGAGTTACATGTTCTGTCTGAGGATCTTGTGCAGGGAGATGAGGAACATGATGGGCAGCGCAACAGTTGGGAACTGTGGAGAGGTCTGTGGGAGAAGAAAATTGGGACTGCTTGGACAAAGAGTGAGATAGGATACAAGGGCAAGGAAAGGCTGGAAAACATTTCCAGTGAAAACTGTGATAAGGTGAAAAACTGAAGTGAGGGATGAAGAAGGAAACTGGCTGATCAAACGGATGGGGGCAAATAAAATGCGGAGAAAGACCAAGGAAAACAACAGTCTGGAACAGTGAGCTGAGCAGGGGAGATTGAAGTTACTTGAGCAAAGCCTGGAAATAAAATATGACAACTTTTTAAGGGAGATTAGACCTAAGCTAGCAAGCCTGACCAGGACTGAGGAAGTGATAGGGTAGAGGAAGAAAGGTCAAACCTGGAAATGAACAGGTAGAAGAGGCTGCATAGACTAGAGATTACACCCTTCCTCTGCTGTCAGCAAGTATCTGAAACATCTGGAAAAGCACGTGCGCATTGTGCCAGCATCACCATCAAGGGGCAGCCCAAGCAGAGGGTTACAGCCTGCTACTATCTGCAGTTACTTTATATGCAAAAGTGACAAGTGTGGTGAATTCAGGTTTCAGAACTGATGCTGAACCAAATGCATATCACTCTTGCACAAAGGATAACACCTTGGCTATTTTTAGCTTTATTTCCTAAAAAATTAGGCATATATAATCATGCTCCATGTACACCCCTCCGCCCAATCACCACCAGCAGTTTTGGGACCCACTTGCCAAGTGCAGCAACAGCCGAACAGGGGTGGTGGCGTGAAAAAACTCAAAGATACTGCATTCCCAAAAGTTTTATGAAAACTGGTGCCTGGGAAAAGATGAGAGACTGAGCCAAATCAGGCTGCAAGACCAACTCATCTGCTGAAGGAAGGAAACAGAAGGAAATGTGCCAATCTTCAACTGACATTCAACAATCCTTTAAAATTCAAGAAATATTTGTGCATGAGTTTAGGGCACCCACACCCTTATTTTACATTTTCATCTCTATTTTTATGTGTATTCTTATTATGTGTATTTATCACTTTTCTGGACTTACTCTAGCAATTGGATTTTTATAGGAATTGTCCTCCTCTTCCCGTATGAAAGCTGGAGGGACTGTCCATTCTCGCTTCTGTCTGACTAGGCTGTTGGGATGAGACAACACACCACTCCTGCGATTTTGATTATAAAGCTGTGAAAAAACAAGGTTGAATGTCAGCATTACATTTAGCCATTTCAGATGAATGCTTTATTGCTGCTGTAGCCCAGACTTCTGAATAGCTTTTGCTCTTTCAAAAGCTAGTAGCTTCGAAATCATGGAGCTGCATTAGCTTTCTGAGCCACAATTAACATCTTTCATAAAATGATTTAATTTACAGAGAGTTAAAAAAAAAGACATCTACAAACTTAGTATTTTAGGCGAAGTGTCTCAAAGTTGAACACCACTCTGATGATGTAGTTATCTATTCACTTACATTTTGGCTGGGCTTTCATTTCATTATTCATTACACAGCTTTCACATTTCAGAAAATGGTAAAAATCAAGATATTTATCAACCGAAGTAAGGCACACCTTTGACACTTTGCTCAGAGAACCCTGCTTCAGGCACTGATAAAGAAAAGCAGTTTTCCATTTTTCCTACCTTCCAATAGAGTCCATTTCCATAATTCAAACAGATCTGCAATGGAAGTTATGATAATCATTATTCATTCTATGTCATTTTAGCACTACTAAAACTTAACTGACATTACCTCCCTGATAAGAACAGCAAAGCCATAAGGAAAAGGGCATCTGACCTCTATCAATTAGTATTTACTATTTATCTGTAGTATCTTCTGAAAAATTTACCCATAACCATTCACATTTAAAACATACACTATAACTATGTAATTATTAAGTTTTGCACTTTTCTCCCAGCAGGAAACAGATAATAAGCAATTAATTTTTTTTTTTTTTTAATGAATGAAGACTTTATGGGGATTTTTAAACAACCATTTGTTAGGGCTGAATAATTCTTGAGCATTCCAGAACGATGGGAATTTGCCATTGATCGAAGTAAGTGTTGGTTGCCAGCAGCACCCTGGAGAAGCTCCCTCTTCTGGGCAAACCATGGATTATACAGGCTGTGGTGGGTTACCAACCACATCAAGGAACAAAAAAGCAAAGACTAATCAAAACATCTGTTGAAGCATAACCAACAGAAGCAGCTTGGTACTTAGCACCTTGCTGGGAGGATAAGTGGCATACATACATCCCTTACTTAAACAAGGCTGAGACGCATGCATGATAGCAAGCAACTCATACTTGCTCTGACAAAACCTTACATGTCAACATCCAGTATTGGGACTGCCCACCTCTTCATGCACCAGGATAGCTGTGTATACCCTTAAACACCTCAGTTAGGTGCCTCATCCTAGCTGGAAGCAACTGGAGCCTCAACCAAATTACCAGAGACCCTGTGTTTACGTCCACTCTGCACGCACCAAAGACTCCATAAGTAACAAAAACCCTCAAACAGTGCAAAAATGTAGGCATTGGGAAACAACAACAAAAAGCAGATTATTACAACATGTGAAACCAACAAATAGAGCTTTTGAGCTTTGCACAGGTAGAGAAGACTTACTGTTCTCAGTACTACTACATCTACCTACATTTTGCATCTTAGGTGGTGTTTGTTTTTTGGGTTGTTTTTTTTTTTTAATACTAATGGCTAAGGCAAAGCAGGCTCATAAAAGGTGATTTCCTACTGAAATTAGTCAGGAAGTATTTCTTTATATTCTCTTTGACTGGTTTCTGGACTTCTGAATGGACTCTCCCTACTCATCCCTCTGACTCAGCCTTGATTACTGCATTGATGACAGCTTTTTTTTTTACAAAGATGTTATCTCTTTGCCACACAGTGCAGCAATGCAGTGGATGGTGTTGAGCAATGTAGCAGACTGCTGTTTCGACTTGCACAACAAAACTGTTTTTCAAAGAGCAATTTTTGCAATGTATATATTCTGAAGGCAAAAATCAGCAAGCACTAAGTTCCCTAATGGATATGCATTGTGAGGGCTACGGGATCTTACACCTTAGACCAAGTTGTATTCACGAATATTCTTAACCTTATTTGTTTTAATTAGTTATATGGATTTTTACACTTTATTTTTATAAAAAATGAGATTGTACCAGCAAGAGTGACAGGAGGATTTGAGTTTATAGTCAACTTTTTCTGACAGAAGCTGCAACTCTTTTGGAAGGTCAATAGTTTTTAAGACGTCATTGTGAACATCCTTGTTTGTTCTTATTGGTAAACTGAAGGAAAAAGTCTTTCTGTCTCAATACTGAATGGAGACAACAGGCATAAGGTGAGAAGCTTCGTTGTATTGGAAACCTGAGAACCACAGTATAAACAAAAGCGCCTGAAGTTCAAGAATAAGCATGTCTTCCACTGAGATGCATATCAACACAGCAGAGAAAGTCCCATTAGTCATTATAAACAGAAAGTCTTTCATTAATTAACTAAAAGTAAAAATAAATTCGCTTGCAAATGCTGCAAAACAGCCTCAAAACATTCTGTTTTATTGCTAAGACAGTAAAAAATACTTTTGCTTTTGTACTTTTCAATCTGTAGTCCACTGGCAATGTCATAAGGGACTTTAAGACATCAATAAAAGGTCTTTAAGAATGGCAATTTTATTTACGAGATGTATAGATACATTTGGAACAAATATATAAAGGGATCCTGCATTTTTACTGAAAATTTTCAAAGGATCCAAAAATTTTATGAAGGGGGAAAGCACTTTTCAATGAAATTCTCTTCAAGAAAAAGTGAAAAGTCACATATCCAACAGGTGTTGAATTCTGAATTTCCCTTTCTTTAATATCCTACAGCTGACATCTGTTAAACAGCTCAATAAGAGTAGGAAACCCATTTCTGTCATTTAATGCGGATCATAGCCCTGGCATAAAAAATAGACACGTAGATGACATCTGTTGATGACACAGAGCTGAAAAGGCATTGTCAGAAGAAAACTAGATGATTACAGAAAATGAGGTGCAAAACCTGAGACCTGAGGTAATAGAAAGGGAATGAAATACTACAGGAAAGCAGCAGGAGTAGGCGACAGGGCAGGAGAAAGAAGGGAGTGACTGCTGGGTATCAGGAATGCAAGGCTGCTCTTGCACAAATCCATGTTCATGTATGGTCAGGAAGTGACTAAAGGACAGATTTTGAACACACAGCTTAGTCTTATAATGTAAAGGTGCAGACTGAGCAAGCAAGATGGCATGTGTCCGTACTTGCTACAGTCCTAGAAACGTAGTCTTTCATGTATGTTGTGTGTGGCAGAGATTTGGATCTTGCACCTCCTGGGAGTCCTGGGGTTGAGGACATGGGCAAGTGCAGATCTTCCACACTGAGAGAAGCAGGCTGACGAGACCATCCAAGGTTATCTACTAGTTAATCTCCTGGCCCTGGGGCAAGACAAACTACACTAAGTGCTTCCTGACAACTGTTTAACCTGTTCTTAAAAACGACTGATGGAGGTCCCACAGCCTAGCTAGCTAACCTAAGGCGGTGCCTAGCTAACATAACAGATGGAAAAGTCTTTGTTAACTTTTATCCTAATTTTATTATCCTAATTTTTAGCTCTTTGCAAGTTGATCATATTGGTGTTTGGATGAGATTCAGTTTCAGATTGAAGCACACAAATTTACATGTCTAAATGAACGCTAAGTGTCTAAACTTCTGTCATATTCAACAGAAATATACCCAATACAGACAAGGATATCAGAGAGCAGTTCAATTCACCCCAAAGCCAGCCCACACCTGCTATTTCTCTCTGGACTCCACTGACTGTAGCTAGGTCTACTATGTAAGCCCAATACGAGAGGATTGGTAGAGCACAGCAGTTGCTGCTGAGAACCCAACACTACAACAACCCATGTTTTGTGGTTCTTACTTCAGACTAGAATTAGCCTGGTGCCACAGACCAAACACCCACAAGCAGATGGATGCATTTCCCAATGCAGTTTCACCCAGGAGGGATCAGATTCACACACTCTGGAGATTTGCTTTGAAAGCACAATTTGATCCAACCAAATAGGTGCACTCTGCATCCACTGCATCTCCATTTAGCATAACAGAAACTCAAACACCTATATTGAGATGTCAATCTCAAACTGAATCTCCTTCTTTGCCATGTTGATAATGCCTTCATCGAACAGTGTAATTCCCTTTTCTTCACAATTACTCTTCATATAACTGAAAACTTATCACACATCTTACCCACTTTCTTTTTTGAGTTCCCAGTTCTTTAATCTCACTTCAAGAATCATAAAACAGGTTTCCCAAATTTAGATTGCATTTTTTGCTCTCCTCTAGTCTCTCCTGGGCAGATTCACTTTATTCCCAAGTCTGGTGTCCAAAATAATACACCACTTTACTTCAATAGGATGAATAAAACGCTAGATCTTATGTATTTCTCACCTGCTTTCGTATCTCACTATGGTGCTGTTTTTTCCCCCCTTTCTGGAAAAATATTAAGTTTTTGAATCAATGCACAGATGCTTGTAAATATTTTTACCATGTTTCAACATGCTACTGGTGATAGAAGCTAGGATGCTTTGAATTATGTCACCTTTGCTCTTTCTAAAACTAAGCATCAAGTTGGTTTTTTTTTTTTTTAATATTTAAATTGTTTCTGTGAATTTTGAAAAGTAATTGCTATGGGCTCTGACATTACAATAGTGTTCTAATGTATCCTGGACTGAGTTTCATCATACCCAGCCTAAGTCTAACATCCCAAACATAAAGGAAGTACAATCTGAGAAGACATTCCGAGGAAAAGTAAGTTTTGCTACTAGCATAGTAAGATTCATACATCTGCCAAGTCTTCTTTCACTCAAATTTAAGAAGTGTTGTAAGACTTCTTCTGTTGAAGACGAGATGTCCACCCCCTTCAGAAATGACTGAGAAACCTCCCAGCCTAGTAATCCTGGATAGCCGTGCCCGCCCGGCAGGCCCATGGCTCTGGGTGTGTGCCCTGGACACAGGCCAAGTCAAGCCCAACCCCAAGGGTATACTACTGCCTGGCATGCCCGGACATCCCTGGAAAAGCGCCGGAGGCCTAAGGGTGTACTACTGCCTGGCATGCCCGGACATTCCTGGAAAAGCATCGGAGGCACGGACATGGGGAAAGCTGCTGTGACCTCTGCGAGGCACCCGGGGATTAAGATAGAGGGATGCAGCCTGCAGGCAGGGAGGGAGTGCAGATGACCAAGAGATACTTCCAGGAAAAACAGGGAGAGGAAGAACTTACAGTTCTCAACGCTTCTAGGGTAGAATATGCTTTGGGAAGACACTACTTTTAGACTGGTTTTGTTTTTCAGTAGTTTCTTAAGGTTCTGAAGTTATCAGTGCCATCTTTGCATGTCTTAAGTTATAAATTACCCTAATCTGATGCTCTCGAACAAGCAACTAGACTTGCTACCACATGAATGGCTTCGTCCACATGAGGGACAAAAAACAAACCAAAAAAGCGACCAAACACAACAGGCAAAACCCAGCAGTGCCTCTCTCGCTCCCGACATCAGCCAACCAAGGCAGCTTTATCTGCTCTAATGTTCTATCCAACATTGAGGCATTTAGGCACCAAACCGAGTTCACTCTTAGTAGACCGGACCCTGCCGCAGCTTTAGCTGAGACTGAAGATGATGAGGATTGAGAAAAATAATTTTCCTCGTTTCTTCAGGCAAAACCAACATCATCCTGGATTTCCATTAGCACTGGATTTCCATTAGCACTGGAACAGGTTGCCCAGAGAGGTGGTGGAGGCCCCATCCCTGGCAACATTCAAGGTCAGGTTGGACGGGGCTCTGAGCAACCTGATCTGGTTAAAGCTGTCCCTGCTCACTGCAGGGGGGTTGGGCTAGATGACCTCTAAAGGTGCCTTCCAACCCAAAGCATTCCATGATTCCATGATTCTATGATTCTATGATCCTGAACCAGCACAAGCCCACCAAAATGGACAACAGCGTGGCTTCAGGTATTACCAAGAGAATCGGTGAAAACTTTTGTGCAAGCAGCACCCCCCATGTTTCCCATTGCTCTTTTGGGCAAAAGAAGGATAAAACATTTTCCAACCAAACCGTCGCTCGCAGCTCGCTGCAAAGAACAGGGTCGGCTGGCTGACTTGTGGCCAACCACAAGTCTACGTTAAAGTCATCAGGCAACAGGTCTCCAGCTAACAAATCTGATTTTGCAGGATCCTGAGCTCAGGGAGCAAGGCCCTGATCCACAGCACCTGCCAGCGCGACCACGCAACAAGCTGCTGCTGAACACTGCCCAGCTCCTCGGCAGCTCGCCCGCGCAGCCCACGGCCTGGCCTCCACGCTCGCCTCTGTCTGAGCAGCGGCGGCGGACGAACTTCTGCAGGCATTTTGCCAGCCTGGCCAGGTGAAGAGCTAAAGGACAGTGCCGCAGAGCTGAAGGAGAGCTTTCTGTAGAACATCTAGAAACAGCTAGAAAGCATCATGCAAATAAAACAGAGAAAGAAACAAAAAAAAAAAAAAAAAAACAAACCCAGGCGATTTGGTCTCAGTTTGTTATGGAACACTCCTTGCTTTTAGCCTGAAAAGGTATTTCGGAGGATGGAAGGTCTAAAGGCCGATGGCTAAAAACCAGTTGAGGGCAGGGAAGGAGTGAGCCTGAAATGGCTTGGATTGCTAAGAATTTGGTATCATTTCTCTAAGGCAATAAAAAACTCCAATTAAATCACGCTTTATGATCCGTTTTCCCTCCTGGCACTATTCCTTCAAAAAGATAATGCCATTTATTAACACAGATAGTACGCTGAACACGAAGACGAACTCTTTCACTGCGCTCCTGCTCCTCCTGGCACCCCAAAAAAAACCCCACCCCCTCGAAACACCGCTCTTATCGGGTTTTTCTACCTCCAGCTGCCTTCGGACGGCAAACGGCGATTGCGTTTACCTACTTCCCAAAGAGAGGGAGAAAGCCCCGTCCGCAGCCGCAGGCAGCCGGCGGCGGGAGCGCTGCCACGCCCCGAGGGGAAGAGCTCTCCCCCGCGGCCGCGCACGAAGCCCCGCGGCGCCGGGGCCGCTCCCCGCTCGGCGCCTGCCCCCGGCATCGCTCCGCGCCACAGCCCCGGCCGGCCCGCGGCAAAGCAGCGCCCTCCCCCCCGCCCCGGTAGCGGGGGACCCCCGCGGCCCGGTGCGCTCCGTCGGGGCCCGGACTCACCAGCAGCGCCAGCAGGCGCAGCGCCGCGGCGGGGCCCCCCGACATGGCCGCCGTCTCCTCCGCGCCCTGCGCGCGACGCGGTCACCGCCTCGGGTCGGCCGCGAAGGGAAATGGCGGCGGCCCGTCGAGGGGCGCACAAGTAGCCGCGGGTGGGTGGAGTGTGGCGGGCGGGGAGCCGCGCCGCCCCGGGAAGGGGGGCAGGTGGCGCCCGGCCCGCCCCGGCCCGGCCCGCGGAGCCCCGGCCGCCGCCCCGCCGAGCTCCGCCCGCGGAGGCTGCCCAGGGCCCGGGGGGGCCGCCGGCCCAGCCCGTCGGGCGGGCGGCCGCCATTGCCCTTGGGGTTTCAGAGTTTGATTTTTATTACCCGCCGCCTCCCCGCCATCCCCGGCCAAGAAAAGCGAGTTGGAGCGTGGGGGAGGCATGCAAAGCAACTGTGACAACAAAACGATAAATTAACGAGGAATTGACAGGAATACAGTCTCATGGGAAAATAAAATCGCGAGTTGCTTTAGCATAACCTGCCCCGTAATCTTCCTTTTTAATACGCTCCGAGCCATATCCTTCCTGCTCTTATCTGGCAGAGATCTTTCCTGGATACACCTGATTAACTGATGCTTCCGAAGGCATAACTGATTCTTCGTGATGGCGAAACAATTGGATATACTTCCTGTACGTCCTCTCTTCTTCGAGGCACTTAACTAATTAATACTGCTAAGATCACACTCAATTGTTGTAAATAATTTCCTAAGTGGATGGTTGTGATACTATGTGTGATACTACCAGGGCCCGGCAAGGCAGCCAGCCTTATGGGAGTCTTTCCAATTACATTATGTCCCCTTATCACTGTTGCGTTTTATGACAAATAATTTCACATTCCACGTGACGTCAGCTGCAACAATTACAATTTACATGGGGATCACAAAGGACACAGTTTTACCTTGATTTATTCTGAAGTTAATGTATTTCTATTTGTATTATTTACTTAGAATATCACAACTCACAGAGTTTGCTGATACCCTTGCATTAACACAATTTTCTTAATTTAAAGAAAACGAAAGGCAGAAACAAAGACACCAGTATACGCGAAATGCACAGTATTAAGGGTTTCCGTATTCTTTCTTGGTTTTGTCTCTGAGTCACTGCGCCGGACTGATCACTTTGTAGCCGAACAAACGTGTGCGTTTGCACAAGAATACACCCTGAGATCCTCTGAGGATTTTTGTCAGCGTCTCAAGGGCAGGGGTGTAATTTGTACAGGTACAGGTTTAACAGCCAATGTAGCCATTGCAGCTAATGTTAGCAAAAGTACTGTGAAATTCTCTTTTAGTAATTCCTGTTTGAGGTAAATGAGGCAGAGTGTGTCTCGGAGAGGCTTCGTGTTACATGACTTTTAATTTGGTGATTTAGAAGCAGATTCCAATTCTAGCTGTATATTACATTTCCTAGCCTGATGGTTAAGCATAACTTGAAAGTATTTCTTTACATCAAAAGGCTGAAAGAGAAGAACCTTGATTTACGACTTTCTTCTTTATCTGGAAGTTAGCTCCCTGGAATTCTGAAAAAAATGTTGTTTGTGTTTCCAACGCACTGTTAATGAGGTGTTAGTAAATATATGTATTTACAACTATTTGCCAATTTTTTAAATGCTGATATGATAGAGTAAAAAGCTAATTTAATTTTCTTTGAAAAATCCTTACTTAGCACTGATTTCCCTTTGAAGTTACCTATGTGTTTACAGGAGGAATGAGTAGAATCATGTCTTCTTCACAGAGCTCAATAGCCACAGAGAGACAGAAGCTGTTCCGCAAATTATTCTGCCAGAGCTTAGACGTCTGTTCTTATGTTGCTTATAACTTTCACATGGGTCAGCTACATTTCCTGCACATCCTACAAGACCCTCAGTCATCACGAAAAAGTTTGGGGCTTTTTTTTACTTGTTTAATCGATCGAAGTAGGAATAATTTCAATATTATGAAGGTTCCTCAGTTCCCTTTTATGGAAAACCTCTATTTTTCACATTTTACAGAAATAATTTGCCTGACGTTATGAAATAAATGTCAAACACTTACTTCTAATGCAGCTAGTAGCTGTGTCACCGACCACGGAAGTCAAATTTCTTTTTGCCTTTCCTCCACTGTAACCTGGTAGCTGCTGAGCACTCCTCCCACAACCCAGACGCAGTTCTGCCCCTACAATCAGTTTGCACGGAAGGATCCATGGAACGTGAGATCTTTGATTTCCCTCTGGAGACAGCAGCAGTTCAGAGTTCACTGACACTGCCGAACAAAGAGGAAGTTCATCTTTGCATTTCAAACCATAAAAGCAGCGGAGCCCTTCTTCCGTGCCTGGTGAGGAAGGGGGCTTTCGAAGGTGTGAGGCATGCACCAGGTTGCTCTTTTTCTCAAAGTACAAACACCTGTCTAAATTCTCTTGATAAGCTTTGAACAGCACATAAATTGCCTTCTGAAACAACCTGACTTTCCTCGGAAAGTGTTTGCTTTCAGGGATAATAGTTGCAAGCACAAGTATTGTAGCGAGTTACCATCGCGCCGAGTGGCCTCGGCGAAGGGGCAGTGGCTGGCCCTTGGTGACTCACCCGAAACCTTGCCTTGTCCCCAGCTCTGCCCGCCGCTCCCTCCTCACGCTGAATAATGCTTTACAGCAGTGCCAGGCAACTGCTGGCTTCCCTGGCGTGGAGGACAAGGACACGCTTTAGATCAGACCAGCAGAGTCCACCCCTGCTTCTTACAAAAGCAAAGGTAACTGTACTGCGGCTGTGTTTTGGTTTGTTTTGTATTTTTTCTCTAGAAAAGTACAGTTTCTTCTTTTAGACAAGCGATTCAATCAAATGAGACAAGTGCAGTATTTAGCAAATGGTGTTAAGGTGGAAACGCCAATGTATATTCCTAGTAATGAAATGTTGAAATTAATTTATGATTCATATGAAGCTATTATGCAAATATTTCATGCTATTTGAAATTATGTCATTAATCTTTTCTGCATTGTTTAAAGATTCTTTACAGCACCGTGGCCCCAGCTGCCAGTTGTTTTTTGGGAAAAGATCCCAGTAGAAAGCCATGTATTGAGGCTGTACATGAATATATCAAGATTATATTTAGTTATTCAAAATATATAGTGGGTAATGCATATTCTGTGAAAATATAGGCACATCACAGAGAGGGTTCCTAACCCCCAGACAGCTCTTGGGACCAGAGCAGTTGCATTAGGTACAGTTACCAGTTTCGAAGTGCTTACAGGACCAGGACCCTTGAGGGGGAAAATTGAATGGACTGAGGAAAGAAGAACATTAGTGACAGAGTTTGATACTTTAAGTAAACAGTTGGCACTCTCGGAATGGAGTCATTGTTTTTCCCGTGTGCATTGACTGTGGTTTTGATTCCCCATGACTCCTGTCACACTCCTTAAACAAATCCAAGCTCTTTAGTCCCTTATGACCACCAAGAAGAATCCCAACCCCCCGCCTTTTCTTTTCCTTTACCGCCTCTCTCTCACTCGACTGCTTTCTCCTTATCTTTCTCTCTTCAGCTCTTTCCCCTGTACCCAGTCTCCTGTTTGCTGCCTCCGTGGTTTTTCTTTCCTGGTGTGGCTGGGTTGTGTAACTTTCCAGGTGCCGACTGTAGCTGTAGAAATGAATACGCCTGCTGAGCTGTGAGCTGTGGGATTGGCGGAGCTGTGAAAGCCAGACCAGATACTCGCCCGAACACCGGCTTTTTGTTACTGTCTGACAGCATGAAATACTGTCTTTTATGTGTACGGAACAAGGAGTGGCAGAGCAACTCTTTTGTTGTTTTCCCCTGCGTAGCAACTGAGGCTGCTCTGAAGTTGTCTGTGGACTGTTTTTTCAGGGTAGTGTGGCTCTCTTTCTGGGAAAACTTACGTGACAGAGAGTGTTTAGGTACATACAAACAAAGTATTGTTCTGCTGTACAGTTGGTAGAATAGAATAGAATAGAATAGAACAGAACAGAATAGACTAGTTCAGTTGGAAGGAACCCACAACGATCAGCCAGTCCAGCTGCCTGACCACTCCAGGGCTGACCAAAAGTTAAAGCATGTTTTTAAGGACATTGGCCAAATGCCTCTTAAACACTGACAGGCTTGGGGCATCAACCACCTCTCTGGGAAGCCTGTTCCAGTGTTTGACCACCCTCTTGGTAAAGTAATGCTTCTTAATGTCAAGTCTGAACCTTCCCAGGTGCAGCTTTGAGCCATTCCCACACATCCTATCGCTGGATACCAAGGAGAAGAGATCAGCACCTCCCTCTCTACATCCCCTCCTCAGGAAGCTGTAAAGAGCAAGGAGGGTCCCCCCTCAGCCTCCTTTTCTCCAAACTGGACAAACCCAGAGTTGTTAGCCGGTGCTCATAGGACATGCCTTCCAGCCCTTTCACCAGCTTTGTTGCCCTCCTCCTCTGGATGTGTTCAGGGACCATAACATACTTCTTAAATGGTGGGGCCCAGAACTGCACACAGTGCTCAAGGTGAGGCTGCACCCATGCAGTTAACCAAGTTAACTGGAAAAGCAAAAAACTTCAGGACACAGTCTATATACATATTCTTAAATTTTCTGTCTTTGATTTATAAAGTGGGAAGGGCACTCAGGAGATTTCACATGCTTCAAGCTAATAAAGATAAACCAGTCAATCTGAAGATAAAAGGAAATCTTGGTTCCCATCCTCATGGAGTCAAAGAAACTTCAGTAAGGCAGAATCACCAGCCCAGTGATTTGGGCTAGATAATCTTTGAAGGTCCCTTCCAACCCAAACCATTCTATAATTCCATGATATTTAAAAGATATATTAAAAAGGGCTGATGTGCTCTCCGCATTCATGGAGGATGAGAAACTGCAAAAAGGAAGGTTTAGGCTATCAGTTCTAAGCCATCAGTTGAACTTTCCAGTGGTAAAGGACTTGTATCAGCAGGGAGACTGTTGGATCCTCATTACTGGAAGATCTTAGGGTTAGGGTGGTTATTTGTCAGGTAAGATAGCAGTAGAGTTGATCCTATGTCAAGTCCCTTCTGTTTTCATTTTCGTTAACAGAAGGCAATTCGAGTGATAAAACACAAATGAGTTAGATGGGACTGCAAGGTCCAGTCATTTAAACCACTGGGCTTTCCTATTCATCATTTCCTGGTGATCTGAGAGGGGCTGCTGGTGCAGTCAGGTGCTGTTCATTTGTGATCAGGGATGTAGACTCTGACCCTATAACTCTGTATGCACTTGGTTTTTGCTGTAATGACTTGAATGGATGGTGCTGAGGTCTAAAGCACTTCCCAGATTTTTCTTTTTTTTCCTCTCTTTTCCCCTCTCGTCCCCTCACACCACACCCCCCTTCCGCCCCCCAAGGAAAAGGTCTGGATGCTCTTTCACCTCCTCTTTCTCTTTTCACCTACAAATCAAAACAAGAATATATATTGCCAAGAATTTGCCATATTGCCTAGTTTTACATAAACTTTGCACCTCAGCCCCTGCTGTCTTGAATATTGCTTGTGGGCTTTACTGTGAATCCTAGACTCACTCTTCACTTCTTTATGTTCATACTGTAGGGGTTTCATGTGGCTGACTCTCTTTAAAAGTACTTACTGATGGCAAAAGATGAAAGAAGTAATGCTGTGAAGAAGACTCATGCCTGTCATCAAATACTTGTGTCAAAGGCATGTCACAAGTGAAAATACTTTAATCTTAGCTAAAGCTAATCAAGGAAATTATTTTAAGGATAAATGAGGAAGTAAAAAGCTACTTACTCAGGAACTTAAAATATCAAGTCAGTCAATCTAGTCATAGCTGATTTCAACAGAGAGCTCAACTGAATGTAAAGTTAAAATCAGCAACAGTTTGCTTTGTGGGGGAGGAGGATCTGCTCTGACATAGTTAACATTTTTTGATACCTCAGTATGAGGGAAATCAGGGCATACTGCATTCAGTTATTTCACTGTATGTGCTAAGTTTGTCCTGCAAGCTCTTAATTCAGAGTGTGTATAATGAAGCCAGTGGAACTTTTGAGATGAAACTTTTGCTGACAATTTTGTCTGCGACATTTATGGTGTGTGGTATGGCAAAGCTTGTGATGTAATACACTGAAATGCGCACATATGAAGTATTGTAGAATGCTGCAAGTCTGTCACACATCGGACCTGTCATTTTTATTCCCCAGTGTGCTTATGCAACTATTAAAAATGCAGCCATTCTACATAGGCTTTTCTAAGAGAAATGAAATGTAAGGATGATACCAAAGTGGTTTTCACACACTTACCCTAACAATATTTTCTTTTCGAAGTATAAAATTATATTGATATATTGATAAAAATAATTACAGAGTTATTCCAAATGGTGGTAGAACAAAATGAGAGCTGGCTCTGGTGAGACTTCTTGTCAGAGCAGGCCATGGACACGCACGTTTCTGTGTGGAATGGTTACAGGATGTGTATCCCACCACCTTGAGACCACTGATATTCTGCTAAATCAAAATATGTTCCTATTTTGATGGCAAAAGGCAAAAAATCCTAAATGACTCAAGGGCTGCATTCATTTTTTTCCTAATGGTTACACAGTTGTGAATGTACGAAAGTGCAAACCATATTGGTTAACAGCTGTGTTAATGCCGACAACTTTCCATTTAGACTTGCCTATTTCAGATGCCTTCAGATGATTCAGCTATTTGCAATCTCTGGCAATACTCCTGCTGAATTTTTGGATTAGACTCTGAACTTGGGCGTAATAAAATTAAAAACATCCCCCACATGACAATGGAGCATAACTGATAAGGCTCACAAGAAAAAATGGGTGTTTTTCTTTTCATTCTGTCTCTGACAATGGCAATGGGAGATGCAATTTAGAAAATGTGTGCAAGCCTGGCCATTGTTTGCAGTCCATTGCCTAGTACTCACCAGGATGAGGCTATTTAGTTTGTATTTATAGATCTGTTACACATTAATTTCTCTCATCCTTTTCTAAGCCTGTTGATGGTGCACCTACAGCCTACCATGGTCATTTTTATTCAGTAATATATTAACTAAGGACATCAAGGAGATAAAAGTCAGACTTACGTGCTCAGAAACAACACAAGAAAAGCATTACTTTCCTGCTATTATTAATAAATTTTGCATGTCCAGTAGCTGTTATTTTGCTATTTATATATGAATAATTGATCTAGAGTGGATTTTACACTATCAAATGGCATTCATTTTAATAGACATTCAGCATCAGAGACTTGAGAAGTGTCCTTTGTATGTGTGCTACAGGCACATTGCTGGCAACATATTTATACGTATTACCAAAACACCTTAGCACCTGAGCATCTTACAAACATTGATGAATTTATAAGCATATTCCTAAGAGGAAGAGATTAAGTTGCCATTCCCCTTTTCAAAGACAATTTATTGAAAATTCAGAAAAATTGAACAACTTACCGAGGTCCTATAAGGAGTCCTGGGGAGATCTTTGTCTCTTGAGTCCCAGTCCAGTGTCACAAGATGGTTCACCTCCCTGACAACCTGAGCCTGCATTGCCCGGCACACGGACAGACCCTCGCCCAGATCTTTGGTACTGGATCACTGTAAGATCAAAGCCTGAAGGTACAAAATTACTATGTATTTTACCTAGATTTTGACTGGCTCAAATCAAATCTTTAATGAATGAGTTGGAAAAAAGCCTGTAAGTAATACATCTATTTATTTTATTTTTGAGAGCTTTCCTTAAAAATAATAAAAATAAAAGGGCTAAACAGCTAGCTAACTAAATTTGCAGGTAGGCCCAACAGTGTATGATGAATATCAAAGGTTAGGGTACATGATGGATATCAGATAACTAGCTTTTGTTTCCTAAACTGGCTTTTCGTGACTGTTCCATTTCATACCTTATTGTGCTGTATCCTGAATTACAAGATACTGTTTACCTACTGGTCACAACAGGAAAATATGACAGATTTGTTGTTGTACAAAACTGTCACCAATTGTAATTTTGTCATTGTTCTCCTTTTTGTAGAATTTCAGTGCACTTGGATTATGAAATAACTTTATGTCTATTGACTCGTTTTTGACTTGTACATGCACTCCTACAGATTTCAACAAAAGTTGCTTGGGCATAACAAATGGTTATGTTTAACAGAATTTTGCTTTATTTCCACTTAAGCAGGTTCTAAATATACAAAAGATAAATGATAAATTGTCTTTGTTGCACTGGAATTAGCAGTGTCATCAGAATGATAGCAATATCATTGCTGTAAATTGGAAGATGGACAATGATTTTTTCTAACTTAATTTCCTGAAAAGATATTTAAATCATTATCTGAGGTATGTGTGAATGCCAAAATTCATGCTGTATGAAATCCTGAGAAAAATTATGTCAGAATGTTAAGGCATAATAAAATGACACAGTAGACTTAGAAGTAAATATATGATTCTCTTTTTAAAAGCAATATTTTACTGCATTCAGATAAACCCTTTTGAAGATCCTCTGTACAAAAAATCATTACTATTATGAATACTGGACTGGAGCATTAGAAAGAAAGTTGATTCAGAAATGTCCAGTTGTACTGGTTTTACTTTTAGAACCAAAGTGGTTTTGCTTGGCTCAACTCAGCTTGACCTGTAAGCACTGAATGTACCTGCGATGCCTGTGCTGCCCAAATACTGTGATTCAAGCGTCTATTGCTCTCTTTCTTCTCTGTGGCTTGTACTCCAGCATTATCTATAGCTCCCCTGAAGCCCTGTTTCAGAGTTGCAGGACAGAAGTGTATCACAGAAAAGGCCGTCTAAAGAGAGAGAAAAATGGAGAGAATGGTGGCTTGAGGAAATTGCACTATAATTCTTGTGAGCCCTGACACAAGTTTCTGCTTGACAACCTAAACCAAAGTATCTTAGTCAATTTGACATATGAAATAGTTTCACACTAGGAGGCCCTGACTTTCTAAATCAACACCTTTTTTTCAATTTTTTTTTTTCTGAAAGAAAATTAAAACTAGAATTTTCCTGCACAAAGCAGCATTTTTAAGGAAACTACATTTCCCCCTGATAACTGGAAAAAAAAATATCCTGAGCCACTCTACTTAAAACATGATGTTCCAAATGAGCATTTATTGTATTTTTTCAGTGCCATTCAGAAATTATTACAAACAAATCTCTAATATTTTTATTTATGAAAACACAATAACACTGTAATAGTAATTATATTTTAAATAGAATGAAAATGATGCATTTGGTTACTCAATAGTGAGGAGAATTTGAATTATGCAGTTATGCTAATTCAAGCAAAACAGTAGACTTTTTTTATTTTTGCTTAAATTGAGTGGTCTTTTCATATGACAAGTAGTAGGTGCTGCTCACAACAGTTTGAATATCTTATTACCACAAAATCAGGATTGAGTAAAAAGAATCGAAACCTGCACTTCAAATTCAGACAGTGTTCCCAAGATAAAAATCTAATGAGACCCTCAGCCTGTGGCTCTGTTTTCTTCCATGGCAGTATACTTTTCATGCTGCCAAGATCTCAATGAGCCTGTGTAAAATTGTAGGATCCTGCTCTACAAATCCCAAGTAAAAAAAGAAAGCCATAGACTCGGTGTTGCACGCTGCTGACACTTTAATAAGAGGTTTTTGCTTGAATGGTTTAAAGCAGGATTAATATCACTACTCAAAGTTTTCTTTCTTTCCTGAAAACCATTCATTCTTCATTATTAAACAACATGACTAAAGGTAGACAGCAAGAGTGCTTCTAAATTACAACTGAAGTAAAAGAAACAAAACTAATGTCTGTTAGTCAGGATTAAACTATATGCTATTTTTTAAGAGTAAAGCTAGAAAAAAGAATTTGCACAGAATTTTTAATGAACCGAGTGTTTGTTCACATCTCCAGACACGTTTTTCTTCCACAGTTTGAAGTAACCTAAAAATGTCCATGTCTCACTAAGAAAACAGTTTTAAGAAAGTTTGTAAAAATTACACAGCAATAGATATTAATGTTCAGAAATGCACTGGAAATGTGCTGAAGGATAGTGTTGTCACTGTTGTTTGATGTGAGACACCGATGTTAAAAAATGCTAGAAATCTTTCAAGAAATTGTATTAAATAATACGCTATTTATCTTTAAAAAGTTGGTGAAAGATAGTACTAGAAGTAGACAACCACTACATAACCAAAAGCTGTACTTTGAAAAAACATTTTTTCTCTATTAATTCTTCCCCTTTTTATTTCTAGACATGCAAGAGACCATAGTTAGTTCAGATGCTCATACTTCACACAGCATTCCTGTTTAAGAGGGTCACAAAGAATTCAGCATGTGCTTCTGAAGACTAGGTATTACTTTGAAGCACAATTCGGAAAAATATTTCTGATTTTCGTAAGATGATTATGGAAATATTTACAAAAGACTTCATCTTTTTTACATTAAAAATATCTCTAATGGGCTTTGGCTATATTGCATGGCCAGAGAGTCCAGAGAGTCATACATATTTCAAATACTTGGTTTTTTATGTCAATAGGTAGTTAGCAAAATGAAAGGGAACTTGTCAGCATTTTAGTGAATTTGAGCATAAATTTTGCAGATACAAAAGGATACAGCTTTATATATTAGTACCTATTTTCCTTCTTTAAAGAATAGTTCCAGAAACCATACTTACAGTTGGTACGTAACGTATAGAAGAGACTAATCCCACTGAAGTCAATGCAATTTTAGTGATACTTAAGATAATCAAGGCTACAGGATGAAATAAAAATAGCAATACTTCAGATATTACGGGGAGAGCATCTAGCACGCTGAGTTGCTTCAGAAGAAAACTTGAAGCCGTGGCAGGGACCCTTTCTCGAGGTAGCCTAGGATTTTATCATGACTCCCGGGGATTACTGGTGTTAATGCTTGTGGCATTGACTCAGAGGGCACTGCAGGTTGTGGTTGACAGCGGATCTAGTTGCATTTCCAAAAGCATCTTTTAAAAAGCCTTTTCCTGATATCAGACTCAAAAACTTGTCATCCAATTCTTCTGAGATGAGTTAATCTGGATACGCAACTGAAAGTTTCTTCTTTTTATAGAGTGGGAGGTTCACAGACTCTTAAACTTTTCACTAACATATCCATCAAAGCTGAAGAAGCAAATTTTGAGGAAAACCTACTGATTTGGTGGTCTAGCAGAAAAAGCTAGTCCCTCTGTATAACTCTATTGTATTTACACTGAAGCGATGTTGCGTACACTATCGTTACTATACATATGATACAGAAGTAAAATTTGATAGATACTATATTTCAGTATTTTGCTCCTTCAGATAATATTCTAAGCCACGTTAAGGTATTATTAGAATAACAGAGTCCAGTAGAGCTGTTTTTCTGGGAAAATAAAAGCCAGATTTAATTAAGATTATAGAATCATAAAGACTTTTTCAATTAAGACATTCAAATAAACTTTTAAAATATCAATGCAAAATACATTGACATATGAAATAACAATTCTCCACATTGCTTATTAGCAAATTTATATTGCTCCCAAGTGTTTTTTTTCTTTTCATGAAGGACTTCAGCTACCAGTGTCAGTGATACAATACTTGCTATTGCCTTCCCACGTCACAAAGCTTCTAAGACTTTATTTTCTTGCCAGTATTAGAAAAGAGAACTGGCATGGTATATTATAGCCCTCTTAATATAACCTGACATTGGAGACTTAAATGATAGTCATAGTTTGGCACAAAATCTGACTAAGAGCTCCTGGTTGTCACTGAAGTCCTTTTAGATTTAAGTAAAGCTGTAACAATAACGGAGAAAAGATGAAGCCATCATCTTCCTGGATGACAGTGTCAACACGGCAGCGCCGGTTGCAGCGAATTGCTGGTAACGCTCCTTGCCATGAGAGTAACAACATGGTAGGCCGTGGCAGAGAGTTTGTTTTACTGAGAACTTCAGAAAGCAATGAAAACGTATTGTGTTTGTATGATTATTATTTATAACTATTGCTGGTGATTGGAGGAACGATTGAAAGTGCCGTTTTGTAGCGCTCCTTGAGTTACATGCAAAGTAAAGTGATGCATTTGAAAGTGCTTATTTAGTCTTGAGTTGACTAATTATTAATTACATTCTTTTCCTGTCTTGTCAGTGAGGGGCTGTTAACCCAAATCTACTTACTGTGGGAGATCACTCAGCAGTACAGTATTTTAACACCTTTTTATATGACATTAATTCATGCTGATACTGCATGCACACAAGGGTCCCCTCTCACTGCTCCGCTCGGTAATCAGATCTGTCGCCAAAAACATTAGTATCTGTTTGTACACTTGTAGTGCTAGATGGAGAGAAGGAAATAAATTTAAAGCTAACTTAAACTTTCCCTTCACTGACAAAGTCCTGCATTTGACCTTGAAATGGGGCACCCTTCGGAGATCCTCACACATACAGGAATCCCTGAAACTTTAGCGCTATTTCCTAGTTATAAATAATAACAATATTCTTGGTGGGTGGCAGCTAACGAGTGTTGGTGCAAATGGTGATTTCGGCACGAAGGGGCACCAGCGGAGGCCTTACTGACTGGAGTACTGCACAGTGCTGTACTTTGTCACTCTCCTTCGGGAGGTGCCAGGGGATGCCGTGCCCATTGCCTGGCCGAGGTCGGCACTGAGCATCTGACCTGCGCTACTCAGGCCCCCCAGATTTGCCCCCCCTAGGCTTGTCCCCCCCAGGCTGCTCATCCCAGACCCTGACACTACCCTCTCGGTGACCACCACGTTGTGGGCATTTGATAACTCCGAGGGAATATTTATTAAGCTGCCTGGCATGCCGGAGGCAGGCCTGAACACCCTTTCGGTCACCACCACATTCGACCCATCTACCAAATCAGGAATGCTCAGAGAGGTCGGGAGCCGGGAGTTAGGCGCGATTACTCTTTCCGTGACGATAACATTGGACCCGTCTGCGAGATCGGGGATATCTAGCATGCCACGCAAATCAGAGGCAGATGCAGGACCGACAACCCTTTCTGTTACAACAACGTTGGATGCACGCAGAGGGTCGACACAAAGAGAGGGGGAGCCGGAGGTGTAGGTCTCAGTCACCGTCATGTTGCCATGGAGCAAAGGATCCGGCATCGGCCTTGGGGGCTGTATGGTTGACCCAGATGTGTAGGTGTTTTCAGTAACAACCGTTGTAGTACCGACTGGGGGAGGCATAGGTGCACCTCCGTTGACAATGATGGTGGTTCCAGGTGGTGGGAGGTTTAGATCACTTTCAGGGTTGGGAAAGGAGACGTTAACGGATGGCCAGGGTGCGTTGACATCAGGGAAAGGTTCGATCTCTTTGCCCAGACAGATCTCTGCCAAGGTCTTAAATTTTGGTCCTAATGTATCCAAATACGTTTCGTCTGTATCTTCTCCAATAAAGCTGCAGCAACCCACAGAGCCAACAGGAGTACCAACTCCTTCATGATCATATATTAATAGGCAGTCATTTGCTGGCCGACCTTCATCTTCATCTGCATACACAAATGCTTTCTGTAGTTTGCAAAAACAGAAAAAAAAGTAGAACAGAGTGGCTTTTCATCAGGTTTTCAACCATGAAGACTCAAACCATAGTAAGGGTTCCCTAACCATAGTAAGGCCCAGCTGACTTGAAAAACAGGACATCAACTGGAAAAATTATATCATCAACATTTTTGTGACCTTGAAATAAGTTTTATTCAAATGTTACTTATTTTATTCTTGTTTCTGCAAACACTTAGCATCTCAAATTTGGTCTGCTGTCAGTGGGTCTGACTGTGGTGTGAAGGGAGAGAGCAAAAGGGATGGGGGAATGAATGTACTCTTTGGGCAGCAATATCCAGACTAAGAGGTAGGAAGAGGAGTGAAGCAGGATGGCGAGGGGAGCAGTGGAGAGGCCAGGACAGAGGGGATGGGATGGAGGGTTGGCCACAGCAAAGAAGGCTTGGTGACCCCAGAAGGGAATCCATTTTGAGCATGATGGAGATCACTGATTTGTGATGGCCTTGGGGATGGTGGGGTGGTCAGTGCAGAGGGAGTGGGCAGGAAAGAGGAGAATTTAAAGTGAGTGAGGGGTGATGTTGGAGGAAGCAGGGAAGGACAGAAGGGGACGCCTGGGAGGGAGAGGAAGAGGGTTTGGAGATTGAGATGGTCAGTAGGAGGGGTAATCTGTGGGGGCCTATGGCTGGCAGACAGTTAATATGTAGTGCTCCCAGCCTGGGCAGGGGGATCACGGTCTGGGAGAAGTCCATGCTCAGGACTTCAGGACTGTTCTGTCCTTTCCTCCACTGAATCTTGTTTAGATTTTGAAATACAACAATCCTTATATATTAATTGATATTCTGGTGACATAAGCAATTATAGTATTTATGCCTCACAGTTCTTGCTAATTATGAAAATATGTCCCATTAATGCATTAATCATGTAAATTCCATAGCATGGAATATCCCGTATGTTAAGGCTAATTAATATGTTGCCAATTGCAAAACTGCATATTTGTGTCACTTGCAGTTCACAAGTCTTTTAGGGAGTAGAATTGGCAATAAAAATAAGGAAGAAAGTGAACAGTTCTTTAAGGGTTAAAGTCACTTCATTAAACAAACTGTAGAGGAAGTACATGTGAACAATTTCACAAAGTTATCTATTCATACATTGAAAAAGGTGGCAAATACATAAATTTGATGGTCAGTTATGAAGCTGAAATAATTTAATTGCTTGCTACCCATAACTGCACTGTGTCCACCAGTTTTACAAAAAGGCTGTTGAGCAATCAAATCTACTATGCCAGCAGCTCAAAAGCAGTACTACTAGTGTCATAGTTTTCCCTACTGGTATGGTCAGCTTTGCTCTCACACCAGTCGTATACCATGGGAATTCCAAATTGAGTGAAGCTATTTTGGTTTTCTACTATATAACTTGGGAAGGAGAATCTAACAGTAGGCAGACAGATATAATGCAAAGAAAATCAGGTAAAAAAATCAGGTAATTACCTCAGAGAAGTAGTTGTCTAGGAAGGCCATGTTCACCCCTCCTTCTCGATACTCTTTTATTGTTCCTCCAATTGACCCTTTTGCTTCCCCTGTTCCAGAAATTCCTCCAGCTGTTCCGTAACCAGTACCAGTGCCATAGCCTACCCCTGTAGTTTCTTCAACACCAGAAGCTACTACTCCTCCTCCTCCATATGTGTTTGTATATATGTCTGAAAACAGAAAAAGAAAAGTTATCCTTCCTGTGCTCTGCAAAAGTTTACACAGAATTTGCCAGTTGTTTTTACAAATAGTACAGTGACACTACTGGGTTTGTAAAGGTATTTTAGACTAATTTCAGTCACAGATCCATGCACAGGTGCCAAATGTTGAAACTGCAATAAAAATTAAGCGCATATTACCAGGCATCTAAGACCTTGATTTTATTCCTGAGGCTAGGCAGCATGTGCATATGTGCTTTAGAAATCAATGATTTACTTGTGTAATTGACTGGAGAGATTCCTCTGTCTGGTGTACATATATGCTGTCATGGGATTTGCATTATAAAATCAGATAATGCTTATGGATATTTATGCAAATACAGAAATGTGTATTTATGATCACATTGGGGTTAAAATTATTTTGCCTTAAACTCTTTTCTAAAAGAAATAGCTTTGTAACTCCTTTCACATTTTCTAGTCATTAGATTGTTAAGGGGGATTTGGGAGAACAACAGTGGATCATAACTACCAGTGTTCATAATGCAGAATGAAAATGACCTTTACAATAAATTACGAAGTCATACTTACAGGATTTTATCTTCTCCAGATTTTTTCATATATGGTAAAAAGGAATAAGTGGTCTTAAATATCAGCATGTAATATAATGAACCAATTGCATACAGTAGTCTTGACTATGATTACATTAAGAAAAATAGGGTAAATTATATAATTTTTTTCATTTAATCTTGTTAGTCTCAGTTTATGGACTTTGAACCAGGAGCTTTCACCAAAATGGTACTGAACAGTGGAAATCAGGTAAATCGCATGTGTAAGTCTTAAACTTTTCAATTGTCATGGCAGCAGAACTTCCCAGAGAATGAAGACTCTTAATTCACATTTATGCCCCAAAATGTTCTCTTTTGATTTTACCTTAAGGATGAGAATATTTTTGAATAATCAATAATCATCAGAGAAGTTGTCTTGCAGAGTGATATTTGTTCCTGTCAGAAGCTAGTGATAATGAATCTGTGCCAGCAGCCTTCCTTTCTGTTGTGGAGTAAGGAATGGGGAAAAAGAGAAAGTGGCCCTGCACAGCTTGACTTATTGTCTATGGCCATTGAATTCCTGGGGGAACCTTATCTCAGAAGCATAAATTTATTGTGCTATGCACCAGCTTTCTGTCTAGGCTAGTGCACAAATGGTCAGTAATTAACTGGCTACTTGACAGGTCCTATTCTCCCTTTTGGGAAGCAGAGCCTGGAAACTGGGAAGAACTGAACCTTTCACTACTGAGTTATGAAAGAAAATTTCCCTATTCTGGCCTCAAGATTGCTTTCTACTAAAACCGGCATCTTGAAAAGACCCTTCATTCACTAGCTGGCATGATAAAGAAAAATTGCCTGAGATTTGAAAACCTTGGCAGATATTTCAAAATAAATGTAGTTTGCATAAATGAATCTGCTCAAAGGCTCAAAACTCAGATCGTTTATTCATATTGGAAGTCCTACTAACATCAGTTTGACTATCTGCAGATGTAAGATTGGAAGGGTTGGGTTATAGCTGTGAAACCAAAGTGGTCCTTGAATGAGAAAACATGAAGTTCTGAAAGACAGCTTTATGACAGTGCACACAGAAAATTTTAGTATCTGCTTACCAGAGGGTTCACCAAAATCACCTCCTGCAGCTGTTGTTGGGGCAAGAATGTGTGAGACATCCTGGAAAACAACATTTTGACTACTTTAAAGATGACTTTGAAATTCCCATATGAAGACCAAGACTTTGTGAATCTTGTTAAGGAATTAGCAGTCTAAACTGTTAATGATAGTTATTAATTACCATCCCCATTAAAAAAAAAAAGACTCCAAGTTTTTTTCATTGTCAATGTAAAAGGTGATCAGTGAAGACAGTTTGTGTTACCTTGTCCTACTTTGCACTGAAAATATTTGCTAGTTATTGTGTTTCAGCTGGGGGAATAGTAACACCAAACTGTTGGGCCAAGCTAACTGAACACAACTTAAAACACACAAACTCCATCTGCAAATATTAATCAAGAATCACTTTTCCTATCTGCCTGACATTTGTTGACAACACCAGTCTTCTTTTAGAAGATGACACAGTGCTACAATCACTTTCATGCTTCTAGTCAAATGCAGTCTTTTCTGTAAATGACGGTTACTGTCGGTTTTAGAAACATGGGATGTACTGACCCTGTCTTCAGGCTGTGCACCTTCTATTCCCCATGGATGAATTGCTCCTTCTGTGCATTCAGGTACAGGTTCAAATCCAGTTCCAACTCCACCTGCAGCGCCAGGTCCACAGCCACAACAGTCGCTCATTGACATCAAAATTGGAATCACTTAACAGGAACGAAACAGGGAACAGTGATTTAGGACATCTCTTCCTCACAGGAATAGCTGCTTTTCCCAGAGGGCAGGTGCTCAAGAAATTTTGAAAATATATCTTTTAAAATGTTTTAAACCAAGCAGCCTGGAAGTCTGGCTTTCAGAATCATTAGCTGCTTTTGGAAATGTATGTATTTGGAAATTCAGAATAATTTGTACGTTTAGTTATAGCAGAGCAAAGCGGGGGTGGAATAGGGCTGTTACTCCAAATTTATGCCTATACACCTGGGAACAGACTTTGATCTATCTCAGCTGAATGAATATAAGTTGCATACATATGAAAATTAAACAAACAGAACCGGTCTTGCTATGTATAGCATTCTTGATATGTAAGCATACATTTGTCTTTTCAGATATTGTAATTGAAAAGAAATACACATTAGTAATAATAGACATACGAGAATCAGTGGAGATATCTCCATCTGGCTACAGTGATCTTTGGCTAAGGCTCCAGTTGCATTTTTCACATCACATATACATAATACTTGATTTGAAAAAAACAAGAAAGGCAACCCCCAAACCCCAGTTTCAACAAATTATTACATGGAGTGAAACAGGTTTCCCAGTGTGCTGTATTATGCTTAGCTGTTTCAAGAAACTGTTGGAAATTGCTGAATGCTTTGAACACGAACATTGAAAACATTGCTCCTTTTAGAAAGGCACTGCAATATTAATTCTGGCTGTCTTTATGTCCTTAACCTAGATGGCTAAGTTAGTAACCTTGTGTCACTGCAGAAGGAGTGGGAGAGACAGTTGCCTATACCAGACTAAGCAGAGTATCTAAAACACTCAGTTTAATGTCAAAGTGAACTGAAAAGAAAAGGGAAAAGGGCTATACAGTGTATAAAGTGTTACCTCACGCTGCACAACTAAGGACATATATACTCCAGACTACCCACTAGGAGAGATTTCCAAAGGCAGAAAGATGGTCCTGTAGCATTAACCACCTGGGAACTACAAACAAAACAGCCTTTTGCAGCTTCAAAATGTTGTGTTTGTTGATTCCTACTAATCAAAGATCAAACCCCAAAACAAACTCCCTTCCTCAAAAAATCAGGGGAAAAATCCATTTCTTCTGGTTTTGTAGTCAGCATTTCTGCATTGAAAAATTTTAGATGTTAATTGCTTGATGCTCAGGCCATGAAAGACAGACAACAGACACATCTGGTTGTGGTGGTCTGAGAAGTAATTGCTTACATAAAGTCTAACTTGAGTCATTCTTATCCCTGAAACTCCTATTTCTTCAAAAATACTAGGATATGTGAATGAATGATCTGTTTTGATCCTGTTATCACAAATGTTACTTGTTTTTAATAGATGTAATGTTTGGCAGCAATAGCCAAAATGTTCAAAATTTAAGATGATTATATTTTGTTCTACAATGAAGTCTGGCTTTTCATTCAAAGGAAGCTTGTCCTTTACATCTTTTTATACCCAGCTTGGTGCTGATACTAGTCCATTTCTTTTAGTAATGTAACGGAAGTATGAATTGCAAAGTGTAAGTTGTAAGTGAGAGGGGCAGCTCTTGCCCAAAATCTGAATCTTCTACTAAACATTTTTACCCTGTCCAATGGTCTAAGAACTGGATAACACCTTAGGAAAAAACCCCTAAGTCTTAGGAAGGAAATATTTATTTCTGAATGAAATATGTATAGAAATATGTAGAATATAAAATATATAGAAATTCTTAAAATTTAAAAGACGGGTTTTTTTCTGTCAAATGGCCCACGGGAGCCAACAGGTTAACAACCAACCAGAAAACTCACCTTATTTCAGAAGAATTAAAAAAGTAATTTTTTTTTAGAAAATTAATAAAATTATTTTCTAAATTTTGTACTTACGAACAAATATTAATCCACCGAGAAACATTAGGCCAATGGCAGCACCGCTAAGTGTGGTGGAAGGTGCATTTCTGCCATAATTTACAGTTCCATAATCAGTGGCTGAGGTAAATCCTCCATCACTGTATCCATCAGTGTATACTGGGGTGTCTGTGTAGTAAGTTTCTCCTTCAGTTCCACCATTACCATCATCTCTTCCTTTATCAGGAACAGTACCTTCACTGCCATCATCACCACCAATGATAATTACTTTTGTGGCCCCGCTGGTGCAGTAATTACGACTATCACACTGACAAGCTTGCACAGGAATTACAAGTGGTTTAGGGCAGCGTCGGCCTCGGTTATCTCTTACGACGATATAGATCCTATAAAGGTAAAAGTCCATGCTCTGACTCACTAGTTCTGCAGAGGAAGCTTTAGGGGGGAAGGAAAAAAAGAGAAAAATATTTAGAATAAAGTATTGACTAGAAATACTGTACAAATCTATAATTTTTGTGAGTAATGTTTATAGAACAGAATGAAGACTAAGTGTTCCCATTCTAAGATCTTCAGTTACTCATGCATCTACAGTACTTATTCAAAGCTGAAACTTGTGATATTCATCTGCACTAGTTGTTTTGGAAAACCTGAGCCAGATCAGTCTAGTTGTCACTTTTTAACCTGAGCAATATAAAAGGGACAAATGAACTTTTTTGTATCTACTGCTGCTTTTCCTGATTTTTATTCGCACAATGGTGAACATACAAATTGCAAGTTTTACAGATTTGTTTTTCTCTTGCAAGGAACTTACGTGTATTTTTCAAAATTTTTTTCAGTAGTTTTAAGATATTTAAAGTTACATCTGTTTGGAAGAAATAGGAGACACAAGACTCGTCGTAATTGTGATATTTACCATTTAATGTAGTCTTCTAGGCATACAGTAAGTTATGCAAATTCTGTCATTTAGTAATGTATGAGATTTGATTAATTCATTAGTTTGTTATGACCTATTGGAGGAAACTGGAAAAGCTCCACTGGGCACTAGCTAAAATGGTTTTCTTAGAAATACAAGTAAATACGATTTGTACAAAAAAATTGCAAAAGCTGTAATCTTTATTTGCCATTTGCATATGCCTTTCATAAAGTAAAACTCTGCCAACTAATAACTTTATAGCCTAATAAATAAATTTGAGAGTTTTGTCATATGCTTAGAATTTTATATAATATAGAAATAAAAATATATCAAATGACCTCATTAGGTTTAGACCAATAGGGGTGCTTATCATACTCAAGTAAAGTACAGTTTTGCTGCTCTATTTTTATCAGTATATTTTTAGTTTCCTTTAAAAGATAACTAGATAAAACACATGTAATGATTCTGATTCTAGTTCTAATATGATTTTTATATTTTTTTATATATATATATGTGCAAATCCAGACCAACTTCTTGAATTCATATAAGCATAAAATCACATTTAAGTGAGATTAGAATAGATTCTAGTAACTGTTTTTTTGTTGTTGTTAAAAGGTTATCCTAATCTGTTATCTTAGAGAAGAGCTTATTACTATGGCTTATTCTGTAACAAAATGTAGATTAATTTACCATTTATTGATCTGATAATCCATGTGGTTTGAGGTTCACCATGTATGTTGAATGTAAAGGGGGGAGCATATGAAGCACCTTCTATATGTTTTGCTGTGATAATCACTGATGGGGAATGCATACATACTTTCCTTAATTCAGTATTAATAGTTGGGCAATTGTCATTGATGTCTTGTATTGAAAGCACAATGGTGCCAGTAGCAGTATGTTGAGGAACCCCTGTAAAAAGAAGATATTTGTGATGAGGAGGGAATATCAATACTATAAATAATGCAGTTCAGGTGGGAAAACTAGAAACACGAAAAAAACATTGAGAGAAATCTGGAACAAAGAGAGTTTTGTTTCAGAAAACTTAATCTCTTTTCTTACCTCTGGTGATAGCCAGAACCTCTGCTCTGTACTGCCCGTTCATTACATAGATTGATTCCCGGTCAATAACTTTGTTCAGTGTGATTTCACCAGTGTTTTGATTGATTCTGAACCAGGCACCTGGATCACGTCCTATCCTATATCTGTATTTGGTGAAGTAAAAATACTCAGCATTATGTTATGAATATATGTATTGCATATTCATTTTGCAAACAATATTTGTCATTTTGAAATATTTTTCTTTAGGCTGAGCTAGGTCCTATTGCATTTCATCCTGTTCCAGCAAAATTGCTGTAAACTTCAAAAGACGTAGTCTAGAAAAATAATTAGGAATAAAGTAAATGCATAGAAGTCCATTAGATTTTGAAAGTGGTATCATAGTCTAAAAGTAAAATCTTTCTGGACCCTGTAAACCTTTACTAGAACCCTTGTTGATATCATTAGTTAAATCCACAGCTCTTCCTATAACATTCTACGGTTGTATTTGCTAACATATTTCTCCGGTTTATGAAAACTTTTCAAACCTTTGTAAATTGGATCTATTTATTTCTACATACATTAAAAAGCAAATGATGGTCCCATTAATTATCATTCATTTCAGCAGAAATAAATGTAAATTTTTTTTTTTTTCATTTTTATGATAGAATGAGCTGGTAGTGACCTCTTCTATTCTGATTGTGTAATATTGCACATTATTGGGGTTTTCTGCTTGCTTTTTTAGAGATGCTAAAAAATTCCCTTTTTGTAGCAAACATTTCAAGAAAAATATTCTTAGGTTGGGTTAGAAAAAAAACCCTGTTCTGATTTATTTAAATTACAGCCTGTTAGAAAAATGATATTTTCTTTGTCTTGTGCACAAGGCTAAGGAAAGCAGGTCAGGAAACAAAAGCAATCATAGCATAAAGATTGGCTGAAGCATGTACTATTCTATTGACATTATTCTATTGCTAATATATTAACATTTTTTAAATTGTTTTTTAAAGCACCCTTTAAAATACCTGTTCCTCATCCCATTGAAATCTCAGTTAAAATAATTATTCAATCCAGGGAGTTAAACAGAGCAGAGCTTACATAACATTTGATGCAATAGCTCCAGTGTCCTCATCGATGGCTGTGTATGTTCCCACAACAGAATTCACTCTTGTGCTTTGTGACATGGAAAACACAACTGAAGATGGATGAAATCTTGGTGGTTCAATCAAATTTTTCACTTCTATTGTGAGGGGTGTTCCAGACATTTGGAAATCTTGTGCAACAGAGTGATGGAAGGGAGCTACATTCCTGACAGCAATAAGCAGTGAGTGAGTCTGGAGATGTTCGTAATTCAGTTCCTAAAAGATAAACCGCAGACAACTAGGTAATAAGTAAAAGTTCCTTTAATTTTATTTAAATATATTCTATTTTAAATGGTTGACTGACAGTGTTTTTACTGCTTGTTTAATTTTGTTAACAATTAATTAAAACTATTTTAAGGTGATTATTTCAACAGCTGAATCACAATATTTATCCATACCTTAATTACTCTAAGGATTCCTTGATTTGTAGCTCGATCTGTAACAATTTCAAACCAGTTATCTTCATTACCGGATATAAAGAAAAACTCTGCTAACCAATTGTCTGAAAACTCTTCATCAGCATCCAGAGCTTGTATTCGTAGCAGTTCTGAACTGAGTGAATTTTCTGAAATACTTGCTGAAAACTGGAATGACAGATAGATACCTATTAACAAACATTAAAATACATATAATGTGAGGAAAACACAGCTGACTGCAGAGATTCTTTTGAAGGATGTCCTGCTCACAGTCCATGCCAATTTAATGAAAATCATGTGTTCTGGGTAAATTGTGATTCTGGTTGCAGATCTCAAGAGTCGTATCACCTCAAGTGTTTGCAGAGGCAGCTTAGATGAAATGGATTTGTGCTTTGTATGAGAAAAGATCATACAGAGGTTGGGTTAATCTGTGTAATCTGGCTGTATTGCATGGGTCTGGACACCTGAATGACTGGATTTCTCTGAATACAGAGAAGTCAGTGTCAGGACTGACTTCTCTGAATACAAAAATAATCAATGTGTATGTTATCAGAATTGGTGCGCAAGCGACAGATTGGATTTTGAGCACGCTTCAAGGAAACAACCCAGTTAATCCAGTGGAGCATTCCAATGTGAAAGTGCTCTACAAATTAGTAGGGGTTCTGTTATCAACTGGTTTTTTGAACAGGGTTTTAAAACAGTGATGTTGCTTTTGCTATTAAAAACTTACAGAGCTTTGAGCAAGAGTTGGGAAGTTGTCATTGACATCAATAACTTTAACGTTACAGCTACAAAGGGATGATATTCCATCTGCAGCTCCATCCCGATCTGATGCCTTCACAATAAGACTGTAGCTACTATGTTGCTGTCACAGAAAGAGAAATGAGTGTGTTAGAAGCACCACCTGTACATCTTAATATATATAAATTATATTATATATAATATTATAGTTATAAATACTCATGTCTTGCTACTGTTTCCTAATGGAGGAATTTCCCTTAGACTTTTTGTGGTAACATATAGAAAAAATGCACTTCTCCCCTAATTTTTCTAAAAACCACAACCTTTCTCCTCCGCCCCCCCCCCCCCCCCCAAACATATACACCACAACATCGTGTTATTTAACTTTGGAAAGGGAAATGTTACCTCTCTGTCAAGATAATTTGCAAGATGGAGTTCTCCAGTGTATTTATTCATAATAAACATGGGTGGACCTGAAGGTTCCTGACTCTCTATCTTGAAGGCAATTTTAGAATTCAAGTGATTAGGTTCATCTGCATCTGTTGCAATTATTTTCATCACCAGTGTGTCTAAAAATAAAAAATAATAATTAAAAAACCAAATCAGAAAATCTGCTTTGTTTCTGCAAACAGCTCATCAAGACAATGCTAAGTCTTTGTATATAAAAATGCTAGAATACTATCTATTCATTGATATTTATGAAGAAAAACAAAAGTTTGTTTTGTAGATTTTGTAAAAGATTTTGTAGTACTAATTCTGACTGAATTTTAATGACTTTAAAATGCATTAAAAATTAAGGTCAGATGGAGTAATGGAGATTTTCACTGAAATTCTTTAAGTCACCATAGGGACTATATAAAAACAGTAAGTACTGAGCTTGTAGATATTCAAGTAAGAAATCTCCACAATTTTAAATGAGAATTTCTAAAAAGTAGAAAATGAGTGTTAGGTACCATTGCCTCAGTGCTGTTTGCATGTCTAATGTTGATTGCTGTACTTTTTGTAAAAAGAACCATTTTAGTGGTTTAAGTAAGGGTTTGTTTAGTAATATTCTACTGCAACTGCAATACTCAGGCTACAAATACAAATATTTGAAATACAAAAAATGGGAAAAAACATATTTTATATACCCTCAAAGGAAATAAGTGTAGGTATAATGTTAATTTTTTTTTTTTAATGAGAAGGGACGAATGAACTGATTTATTTTAAATTTTCACATCTGAAAGAATTTGCATGATGGTATGGTTAGAAATGGGCACATTCAGTGTTCATGTGTGTGAGGAAAGGGGGAAGGAAGCATCGCTGCTTAATTTTAGGCAATGAGCTCAGGCCCCGGCTTGAATAGCACTGAGGGAAATGTCTACTGCTCCTTCCTCTGCAGTAGCCCTGGCCAATATGTCATTGCCTATGAAAAAGTAGAATGAGCACCCCAGGTTTATATTAACTGTATTCTGGGAGCTTCACTAACTATACTATAACAGGCATAACACAAGTACTTACTGTCCATACTGTTTTCTTCAATAGATCCTGTAAATACAGTTTGTGCAAATACAGGAGGGTTATCGTTTATATCCAGAACTCTGACTCGAAGTTCAAGAGGTGGTTCCAAATCTACACCCGTCACTGAGTGTTTAGCAAAGCAACGTATCTAGATAAAGAGATTTACTAGTTTTAAAACCAAAAGTGAAGTAAGCAAAGTAATAAACTGAAAAAAAAAGGAATTTGTCTCCTTCTGCTCTCCCTGCCCCACCCTGGATCCATCATTATAAAGGTAAATGAAAAAAGGGAGTACTTACAACAAATACTGGGGTTACTTCCCTATCCACTATTGACGTTATATTAATTTCTCCTGTTCTTGGGTTAACAATAAATATTCCATAGGGGGCACGATCAATTCCAGTTCCAGAGATGCTGTATGTGATTGGATTGTTTTCTTCACAATCTGATCGGATCTACAATAATAGATAATAATAATTTATGCCAGTTTACTGAGGACACTTGCAGGGCTTTTTTTTCCTATTATTAGTTCCTGTAAAAAATTCTATATAATTTCAGTTTCTCAACCACTTATCACAAGGTTCAACTGACTGAACCAGCAGGAGGCTCTTCTACATAACAGTCAGCCTAGAGATTCATCTCCCCTTAAGTGCTGCACAGGCTTTCTATTTCTCTTAAATCTTCTAGCAGGGAAGTGGAGGGAGAAACTTCCAAGGGTATCACACTGTGACTGGACCTCAGTAAGGGAACGTCATGGTGAGAGGACAGGAAGAAATCTTCTTTGCTCTGTTGCCCATGGAAGTCATGCATTATCCTTGAACTTCTGCTCAGGGGTTTCTCAGGGTGAGAGAGAAAAGAAAAATATTGCGATCTAGTACACAGTTGCTGCACACGAAGAGACTATGGTTGGAGTTGTCCAGGAGATAGACTGATGGCAATGTTCTAGGAAGCCTTTGGTCACTCCTCAGCAGCCACGTGCGTTCACCTTATGAGACTGTCTCAGCAGAGCTGGAAATATTGCATCATCTTTCTTGTATTCTACATTCCTTGCTTTGACTACTCTAAGCAAATATGCTTTTAAATCTCTCTGCTTTTATCACCTTGTCTTTAGAAAAAAATTCCTTGTCAGTGAGCACTTTTGTTTTTCTTTCTACTTACTCTGGCAATTGGATTCCTTTTAGAATTATCTTCTCCTTCTCTACAAGCTGCAGCAAATTTGATCCATTCACGTTTTTGTCTTCTGAAGCTTTTCCATCTTGCCATTCCATTTTCATCCCATTCTTTTACCTTTGACAGAGAGTTACAGTATCATGACCAGTAAGCTGAATACATTTTAAATTAATACAGACATTTAGAATTTCCAGCAATAAGGAGAAAAGGGATTTTTACAGATCATGTCCTTTCTTATATGTCTGCGAGTCCCCAAAATGTACCTGCTTACTTTAGAATTATTCCTGTGTATGAGATACTCATTTAGGTTCAGGAGAACTTCTCTTGAGAGGGTGAGCAGGTTATTACCTGCAACTGTTTAATATTTAAATACGTTTTCAATCTTCAAGTTCAGAAATGTCTTAGTTCAGTACTTTCCATTTAATTTTTGCATTGGTTACATTTCATTTGATCAGAAAATCAGTTTCTAAAGAAATATATATTACCTCTACATGAAATCCTGTGCTGAAATCCAAGAGTACCTGCAAGAACAATAAGAAGATTGGCATATAAAAATGCAGGGCAAAATGCAGTGAGCAAAACCCAACTGCCATACATTGCTATACTGCAGGACTGGAGCAATACTTTTTCTCAAGCCTATTGCAATAGCCTATATAGGCAGTAGCTACAGGATTTCCATAAATGACTTTGTGCAATTCTTTTTTTTCTATATCCATCACGTGAATTCCTTGACAGTTAACACCTTCAAAATTAATTCTGTCTTTCAAGGCAGAACTTTGAGTTTTAAGGGATGTGCCATATCAAATTTGAAGTTATACCTACATCAAAATACAGCTTTCACACAGGTTTTTAAGTTGTAACACCTCAGCTGAAGAGAGGAGTAGTTGCAAGAGCAGTTATTAAAAAGTATGTCTAGGAAATTAGAAAAGGAGTATTTATTTATTCTCAAGAATTTATTCTTCATTCTTTATTTTTTCTTATTTAGAAAGTCCACAGTAGACCTGGAGTATTTAGCTATGTAGTTTAATCAAAAGGAACAAAAATGTTTTCTTGAAACTTCCCGCTGGCGTTGAAGGGATTCAGTGTAAGATGGAAACCAAACTGCAGTCATCAGACAGATTTCCCTGGAGTGCAGTGGGCTTTGATTTGAGTTCTAATGATGCAGCCACAGTCTTGAGTAAGTAAAGGTGGCAGGATCAGATGCAATATGTAATTACTTCAAAATTACAATTAAAATAATAGAGAATTGTCAATTTCTTGATTAGCACAATTTAAAAGAAGGCACAGTTTAGTTAATGCTGTTCCTAAATAAAGTGCGAAAATTAAGTTCACTTGGTGAATGTACCTCTTCAGAGCATCTCTTTTGGATTTAGGACTTGCCTGTGCTCTCTGCAGCTGATAAAGGGTGAAGAATATGGGATTTGCATGACTGGATGCGTGTTTCATTCATCGTTGGGAGAAACAAAATATCCAGGTGACTTAAAAAGTGTTGCAGAGTTTCTCTTTTCTCACCAAATGTGGTTAACAGCTGTAGTTATCAATTTTCCACTTTCCTTATCATTTCCCAGTAGTGTTCAATAGGCTTTTTTGTTTGTTTTGTTGGGTTTGGTTTTTTTTTTTTTTTTTTGTCTGACATGTTTTATCTGGTGGGTTTTCTGTTAGTGACACGTGGATAAAATCTGTAACAATCTTTTTCTCTATGGTAGCTTTACCTCATGGGACTTTCCTCACTTCAAACTTATTGCATTGTTCTGTCACGGCTGGAAGATGGGTACAGACTTTTTTCCACTTACTTCATGTTAAAACAACCTCTTACATGCAACAGATTAATGAATGGCAGCTTCACCCTCCTTCCTCTCTCTTCCCCCTTTTCCCCATTTACCTATATGCCCTAAGAGGTGCGCCATCTGTCATTTAGAAAGCAATGTCTCTAATGATCTGATCTTGCCCAGAACATTCCCCGAGACTTCAGCACATAATGGCTGCCCTAATCTGCTTCTGAATGAGAGAATTTAGACTGTGGATTTGCCCACAGGTTTTGGTGTGCATATACCTTGAAATTTATTGGACTATTCATGGAGTAAGGATTTTTTTTCTTGTTTCTTTGAGCAAGCTATTGATATAAATGGTTAAGAAAAGAAGTCTGCAGGAAAATCATTACAATATGTTCATGTTGCGCTAAAAGCATCAATACATCTTTTAATCTGAGTTTTTGTCTTTGTGACTATTTAAATCTTCAGCTGCAGAATGGGGTTCAAATTCATGTGCAGCCATTACTCAGAGAAGGGACAATGTCAGACTCCATTTAAACTGCGGCGTTTTTTCATCCCAGTGGCAGCTCAGGCCTGTGCTTTTATAATCCCCCTTGGAGCTTGGGGAAGCACTAGAGAGTGGAAGGGGCAGATTACACCCTCACCAGAGAACCCAAGTGATGAAGTCCATGAGAAATAGCACTGATTCAATGTCTCTTATCAGTTGATCCCACCAGCAGAGCAGAGCCTCCTTTGGTGAGTACAGTGAAATCCTCTCCACCCTTAAGCTGAAATCCCTTCTGGCGTGCAAGCAATTGTCTTGACCCAGAAAAGTATGGGTACACGCCTCCCAGTGCAATGTTAGTGAATCTTGTCTACTGTTTGCATCCTATGGCCTATTCTGTTATTTAACAGTGAGACTAATATCACACATCCAGCCACATAACTCTCATACTCAGCAGGCCTAACTGAAAAACTATGTTGAGTATCTCTGAAATAAGAATTATGCCTGTAAAGAATTCTGTTCTTTAAGGACATGAATGTTCATAAAACACTTGATTTCAGCCTATAAGGAGTTCTGTTTTCAAGCAGTGAAGAATATATACATTTCACACTGGAGTTTCATCCTTTGGTTTTGAGCACCAATAATGGGAATATCAGGAATTAGTTAATCAGTAATGCTGGGGATTGTAAATTTAGGGCCTGTATTTCCACACTTGTGCTAACTAAGGAAAACCCCATTCTGCTATGAGTTGCTAATGGAAGATCTTGAAAGAAGATCTTTGAAAGAAGATAGTTTTGAATCCAGAGTCCTTAGTACAGTTTGTGATATTATTTGAAAAGGCTGATCCAATGAACTTGATGTCTGCGTTTGGTATGTCTCTCTCAGTTACTGCCGTGTTACAGGAAGGAGGGCAGGCAGACACCAGACAAAGTTATCTAGTTCACCAGCTAAACCTCAACAATTCTGGAGTGACATCTATCCATCTTGATCCAGGGATGGAGGTTCCTCTGCCTCCCCAAATAATGTTTTCTGGTTCTTCACTATCACTAGCAGTCAGAAGGCTCCCCCCCACCCCAACTGTCTATTTTTAATATCTCTCTGCAATACAACCCCTTTTTTTCTAGTGCTGTTTCCAGCAGAGATGTGCTGTCTCCTAGCAGCTAACCCCAGCATACTTCTAGGTAGTGAACAAATTTCCCTTCTAAACTAGTATCTGAATACAGTACTTTACATAGATTCAGTGATTAATGATAATTAAAGCAATAGGAGCCACTGGAGTGTATGAGATGCATCCTGAGGACCTTGGGGTAGGCAAGCTGATCAGAATGATATCAAGATTTGCTGTCCTGTTAGGTTCTGAGAGACTGTGAAAAAATGGAAACTGTGCAGAGAAGCTAGAGGCTTGTTGCACAAGCTGTTTCTGGTTTGGGTTGGGAGAGGTGCAGGCAGGAAACATGTTTATGGTGACTGTCGTTTGCACAGTGGCCTGTCTGAAAACTTGTCTTTTATTGTAATGATACAGAGCCTGAACCTGGTGTCCAAAATGGTGCCTTAGAGTCACACTGGAGTTATACTGTATTTATTCTGATGTAACTGGGAACAGAATTAGGCCCATAGGATGTATATGGTTCTTTGCACCTTCAAAGCAATTTACAAACAAGAATTAACTAATCATTAATTGACTGCCAAGCAATATTATACGCAATTATGGAATCCTCCCTCCTCCACCTACTCAAATCTAAATGACTGAACACGCCTTTAACATCTTCCCAGCATTATTCATATTGGATCTGCTTCTCTCTCTTTGAAGTCAACAGCGGTATTGTTATTGGCCTGGATGGGAGGAGTGCTGAGAACTCACACATATTATATTAGTCATCAGGGTGCCATGGTAGCTCTGACTGTGTCAGCATTTTGGGACTTTTACGTCTTTCTTACTCAGCCAAAGCTCTGACTAGTAAAGGTTGAAATAACAAACCCTTCCCTTTATTCATTCTGCATCTCTTTAAAAAATGATAAATCAGTGCATATGAAATAATGAGAAACAGAGTTGAAACATAAGCTAAAACCTCATATTTTTAAAAGAAGCCATTTGATAACTTTTAAATTGAAACATGAATGTGTTTTTGTCTATACTTTTCAATTTCGTAGGTCAATAATAATGTGCTTCTTCCAATTTAAAGGAGAAGTTTTTGCAGGATGATTTTTGTGGCATTTTGTTTTCTAATTCTGCAGAAGTCAGGTGTTTCTATTGCTTCCTGTGTTAGCAACTGACAGCAATATTTTGTATTGCACCCAGGATGGAGAATCCATTGCTATTTAAGCAGAAGTATGACAACGCTTGTGTCAGTCAGATGAATATATTCCAAAACTTTATTTATGTTAAAATATGCTTATTCAAAGAACTGACCACTTTGGGAAAGTTTCCACTAAGGTTGTTTCATTTCTGCTGAGTCATACAGATATAATGAATTTCCATACAGAAACTGAGTTTAGCCATTAGAAAAATGAACAGAAAAGTAATTTCAATACAGGGTGTATGCCATTATCATTCAAATTTGAGTTTTTAAAATTAGTCATGCTAAGTCTCCTTAATAAATCTCCTCAATAAAACCTGAATTCTAATATGGCTTAGAGTGCTGTAGCTGCAAATGCATGTTTGCTTAGGGGCCATTTTTACTTTAGGAATGTAAAGCTGCAGACTTAAAAACCTAATCTTAGGTGAGAATTCCTGAATGTTGAATTGCTTTACTTTCTATTTCTACAACAAAATTCTTTGGCAGAAGAGCCTGCAGGTTCCTGGCTACTTTTCATATGCATATGCAAGGAGAGGATTTGGCCCCTTAGTATTTTTATGTGCAACCAAGTTATGAGCAGGAGGTGTAACCATAGCCTAACAACTGGGGGGGGTGGAAAAAAAAAAGCAGCGTTGATAACACATGGGAAAATGTAGCCAGACAAAAGTGCATATAAGAGATGTGGTGAATTTACAATTATTAGCTGTCACATGATAGCTGGCAGGAGAAGACTCATACCTGATCAAACAGGTTATTTCCATAAAACGTGTCTGTGCAAGTGTCACAAACAGAACTCCCTTACTCATGAGAATAACGCCTTTGAAGTCACGTGAGCAAGGGTTGCAGAATCAGTCCCTCCAATGGTGAAATGCATATAGAAAATTGTTAGTTTCAGGGCTGGTAAGTTTTCTTTTTTTGAAAGTACAGTAGTGTACTAAAATATTTATAACTCCACAGCAATTTTATTTGATACAACTTATTAACAATATAATAACCAGATACACCATTCAGACAGGTGCTTTTCATGAAAGATTAATCAAGCTGAAAACCAAGACTGTTTCTCAGAATACACTAGAAGTGGATACAGAATTTATAATTTATTTAATCTCTACAGTTTGTCCGTCAGCTTTCTATAAAGTGCTGAAAGATGCTATTAAGCTGTACAGACACCATGAACACTGCTGTGCAGAAGAACACCTAATAAGAACAACAGCTGTTTTGTCTAGGTAGTAAAAGTACAAATATTTGATAGTCATCAAAACATAATGGCAGTTTTCACAACTGCTCCTTTTTCCTGACCCAACACATACCCTGCATCAGTCACAACTGTAACAATAATATACTGAAAGAATGAGGAAGGCTCCAGAGTTGTCAAGAGAAGATAAAGCAGTAAAATCTCTTTTGAGTGGACAGATCTTAGATACAGTACAGTCAACTTTTTTTTGAACTGCAACACATCAGGAGTATGCATCACCAGGTGACCGAGTAAAATAAATAGTCACTAATGCTACATGAAAATTCTGAAGTGTTACTGTGAAGTGTAACATGCCAATCTAAGAGACCTCTGCGCTGCATTAAACAAGCAGAAACTCATCCGAACCGTAACTCGCTTTTGCCAAGTTTTGTCGTTGTTTGCTTGGCAGCTGCCCTGTTGGTTAGATTTACTTTACTGACTGCAGAGCTGTCACCTAAAATTAATGGATTATCTTTTCAAAGAAAGTTTTAGGATTTCATATTCTGTGACAACAAACACTTTTTCCCTGACTATAAGATTTCTAGAGGGGTCAGTAATGAGAAGTTAACAAACATTTACGCTTACTAATACATTGTGTAAAATATAAAATTGCGTGAAAGCCACAGAAGGACGTAACTGTAATAGAAATCCTACTCTTTTCAGTCTTCAGGGCCTTAAACCTGTACCTAATTTCAGAAGAGCAGCCCAGATGAGTAAAAATAGTCCATGCAAAAATCAGATTGCAGGAGTAGAAGGGCCTCTATAATTCTAAGTCCTTTCTGGATAATTTCTGTGCCTTGATGAACATGTTGTACAACTATGCCCCTTGACCATAGCCACAACTTTCCTTTTACAGTGAGAAAAAACAAACCCAAAGAGCGACACTTTCATCATGCATTCACATGCCCAGCACATGGCGGCTCATGCACTACAAGACAGGAATTCTTTGTAATGTGAAATATTAGGCCAAGTCTTGATTTTTACTCAGCTAAGGTCTTCACTAAATTTCATGTTTTCTCTTTAGTGTAGCTGTAGGATTTGGTCAGCTCTGAAAAGCTCTTGCTAATCAGTTTAATGAAAAGGATTTGCTCTTCATATTCCCTCAACTGATAAAAAAGAATAAAGACATAGAACCAAATGATATCTAGTCAAGTTATTAGGATTTTTATAATGATAATACTTTTATTAATAACAGTGACTCCTTAAGGAGTAGCCACAGACAACATTCACCTGAAAAGTCATGCATTAAACATAGAAAGTCACATACTGAACATCAACAGACTGCAGAAAGTCAAAATCAAAAGAAACATTTGTCAGCATTTAATGAAAAACTAAATTATTTGTATAGAATCTTCAGAAGTGCAGTTTAAAATAAGCACCGCTTTGTTTTTTATGCTAAATTTAACAAGATTTTTTTGGAGGGTAGAGTTTACACTAAAATGTGATGGTCTGCTGAGGAAGACTCCACTGGCATAATCACAGAGTTTACAAATATTGTTTTAAAATCTGACTTACCAATGAAAGGAACAGAAAAGCAGCCGTTCGGTGAGGGAGCCAATCCATGGCATCTGCCTTCTCGGATACAAGTCCAACTGAGTTATGGTTACAAGCCTGTTCCTTTTCCCCTCCCCCCCCCCAACTCTGGTGTCTATTTAAAAAGGCACTCGGTAGATGTCCTTATACTCAGCGCTTCAAGGTGTCTCTGCCTCCCTCTGAGGGAAGCACTGAAGATGCTGTATAACAGAGTGTCTTTCCCCACCCCAAAATCCTGGGCTGGTCTCACCTGAAACGCTTGACAACATCATTATTGCTTGCAGGTAAAAGCTAAGAGACACACCTTAATTCTTATTGCACTGAAACCCTTTGTTGGCTACGAAAGAGTACATTTTAAAAACAGAAGGCAAGCTTTGCTGGGAAGATACTGAGTGATTTATAAATTACTCACAACATAAGGAATCATTAAAATGGTAACTTATCATTGCTTTGAATGGAATTACCAGTTTTCTCCTTGCACCAAGTATAATAGAAAAGTTTAATGAATATTACTGTAAAGAATATGGACTTTAAGAAATGATTAGTTTGAATTAAAATATAAGTCCATTTGTTTACTTCCAGACACAAAGAAGTTGCATGCACATTGTTCACAGAAGTGCAGCACTCAGAGCAGAATGGCTTGTCTTTAAAGAGGTAACATATTAATTTGGGGGAAAAAATAGTGTTTTATTCATTAGGCCACAAGAATATCTGAAGCAGAGGAAGAAGACTTTCTGCTTTCACCAACTGCAAAGCCTCCTCATGCCATACCTTTCCCTTCCTATGGGTTGTGCTCTCGCTGACACCGTGGAGAGGGAGTTGTACCCATGCTCCGTGCCAGAGAAACTGGAGAGCTGTTCAAAACAACAGGAAGGGGAGGATGTGCTGCACAGCTCACTTCTGGCCTCACTTTGGATGGCAAGAGCACAGATATGTGAGGGATGGAGAAATCAAAGAGGATTCCCCACTTTGGTCAGCAATAGGTCCCCCTGTTCTGCAGCAGAGGCATTGTAAGTCCCTCCTTGCATTCTTGGGACACCTGAACCGCCCTGTAATGGGCAAGAGCAAGACAGAGTGAGCTTCTGCTCTGCCACTGAACCTGGGAGGAGGGTGCATGCTTCATTCCCGAAAGTGCAACAGGACTGGTGTGCTCCTGAGCCTGCCAAGCCCACCATGGTGCTGGGCATCTCCCAGGACTGGACCCAAGCTGGGAAAAGAGGGCTCAGCACCTCTGGGGTTACTCAGCACCTCCCGGCACAAGGCCCCATGCTCCTGCTGGGTAAGCAGCTTCGCAGCGTGCCGTGCCTACATGCCAGTTAGCATGGGTGCTTTGCTGCCTTGCAGCTGGCTGGGCTGCCAAAGCCAGCGGTGCATGTCCTTGCTGTCACTCAGCTGTAGGTACCGAGCTCAACACGCCCAGCAGCGAGCCAGTGAGGCAAACTGGGACATCTAGATTTTCCCTTTTCTGGCAAATTTTCAACAATCTGAAATTTGCTTTTGGATTAAGTAAAAAATAAAAAAGCTATTTGTTGTGCATATAAAATATGCATATTCTTTTATGAACCAAAGTATCTTATTTCAGAACTTTTGCTTAATCAAATATTCCAGAACATGCCAATTTTAAAACATTTTTCCTTCTAGATTTTTCAAAAGTTTGGTTTGGAGGGTTTTTTTTTTATTTTGCAGAATTTTTAACATTATTTTTGTATGTTTCTTAATGTTTCATACCATACTGACATCATCATTACTGCAGTAACACATAAAATATCTGTATTACTAATGCAATATTCAGTGGCTGAAGTGGGCCAGTATTATGGCATTTCAGAGCTAGTTCAATACTTTCTATGTGGTAACCTCATCAGAGGTTAAGGGTATACATACAGAGAATAAGGGTAAACATGGATTCGGAATGAGTAGTTCTCAAACTGCTCTACAGACCTTCAGCGAGTTGGGTCAGTAGACTATTTTTGGCGTATCCCTGAAAGAAGATAGATAAAACTTACTTTATTTAGATTATCAAGAAATCACTGCATGTGAAAGCTGTATAGCAGCCTTGGTAAGAAACCAAGAAAGGCTGAAAGTGTGTATCACTCAAAACTGCTCCTGGCAGTTCTGAATTTTCATTTTGACCACTGGGTAGAAGAAGTTATTTCTTGCAAATGTAAAATATGCATGTTCTTTCACAGGCCAAAACATCTCAATTTTGTTTTGTCAATTTTTTTACTGTAACAGAAGATAATTTGATCTACAAAAGAAGATAAAATGCCTCAGCCAAGAATAATAGTCCCAGCAAAAGTGAAAAAAAATGCCTCAGCTGTTACACTATATCAATATGTGCCATACCTCATTATGAAAAAGAGTGCACATGGACTTGTCAGAAAAGATAAATAAGAACGATCGTTTAATGGGAAAGCTTGCCACGTAATTTCAAATGGGATTTCAAAACAAACGTTCAAACTTTCAAAAATATAATTTGCACATTACTAATTTAAAAAAAATAGTTTAGACTAAACAAAAATGACCTAGAAAGGTACAGTAGTTTGATCTAGCTTGAAGAAGAAATACTAAACCACTGACCATTACCCTTTGGGAATACTGGAGATTAACTCAGAATTAAGACAGAATTAGTGGCATCCGCCTAACAGTCATTTTGTGCTCTTGGAGCCTTTCCCTTCTTTACATTTTTTATGAAGATTTTTGTGTTTTTTCTCTTACCCCTGTTAGCACCTTACAGAACAGCAGGGGAAAGGGCCTCAGATCATTGTGTAAACAGAGGTGTATAATTCAAAATATAATTGGCATATAATGCGGTTAATTAAAATTTCACTTTTCTTTTCATGGAAAGATCTTTCAAACATATTTTGGTGTCTAAAAATTCAGCCAGTCACCTACTGATACTGCAAAGCCAGCCAAGAGTCCAGACTTCCATTTGCGTGAGGTAACTAACATGTTTGAGTGTTTCGGAAAGCACCCTTTTCCTATTGCAGTGGTCTCACTACTTTTAAAACACTGTTCTTGAGTAATTTTTTAAAGTGGGGCATAAGCTTTTAAGCATCCAAGACTTCATCATCAGCCCAAGCCTGCAGCTGATTTCAAACCTGCTTCATCCGTATCTGATGCAGTCTACTTGCACATAAATATATATATATATACACATATACATACACACTTAAGTCTACTTTCTGAACATCTCACAGGAAAAAGTTTCATTCTGCATCTCTCCTGGCACAGTCCCCAATATGACTTATGCCTGCCCCTGTTGTCGGGCTTGGAGTGAGGACTTTTGCCCCAAATTAGCAATGAGCAAGTCCCCCAGTTGAGGGTCAGTTCCTGTCCTCACTGGGTCAGCACTCACTCAGTGCCTTTCTGAATTTCAAAATAAATAAATCTGCTGCACACTCAGAAAGGCTGATTTACTTCCTGCCTATATTATTTTCAAACTCAAAGACATTGGAGAGACATTCTTTTTTAATATCTCCCATGGTGCACAATATGCAGGAGCAACAAAGAGCTTCACGGGACCAAGAAAAAAAGACCAGGAAATAACAAAGAATGGCATGATAAAGTAGTAATAAATACCTTCATTACAGAAAAGCTAGGGATATTTGTGTATTCTGATAAAATTTTGGTACTCGTCATGTTTTGATATTCTGAGAACAATTTAGGTAATGTGTTGGGGTAGTCCTTCTATAAAGTGGTTGGGTCTCCTGGACGCAAAGGTTGACTTTTTCTCAGAATCTGTAAGATGTCCAGTGAGAGGGAGACATGCAGAAAAGTTAGTGGTGTAACATACAGTAATAATGGTAATACAATGCTGCTCTGTGCATTTAATTTCAACAGAAACTATCTTAATGTTTAGATGGCTAAGTACAACTTTTGTGTCTCATCTAGATGGTAAAACATGATAAAATTTTTCACTTGATAAAATTTCTGGCAATACTCTGTGATTGTTAATTGCATCTCTAAATTAGTGCTCTTCATTGAACAAAACTGACCAACACATTATCTGTCATTCTCAAAATGCATGAAAATGAAATCAATACAATCTGAAGTAACCCATAAGCTTGTTCTTGCTACACATGAGTTGAAGAATCAGTATCACCCTACAGTGTGATATGACTACAAAAGGAAAGGCTGTGTGATTTCTTTGACTTGTTTCTGTCACAGGTGAAGGAGGAGGTAGTCACTGATGATGAAGAGATAACTGAGTTGCAGATAAGAAATTCCTACTGGCATAAATCTACCTCCATCATTTGCTTCAGTGTGGAGGCTGTTGAAAAGCTTTGCTCAAGGAGAGCTAATCCTTGAGAGCTAAACCAGCTCCCAAGGCCCCTTCCCTTCAGGATGAGTGATGAGGTTACCAGGTGGGAATGCTAAAGGACTCAGGGAAATGGGGTGTCAGACCGGGTATCTCAATCAGATGTATGTTGCAGGTATTTTCATACATGGCTAACGTTAATGTTCCTGTAGTCTAAAGCTCACAACCTTAACTCAGGAGTTGTAGTATAAGGAGAAAACACATGAAAGAAACTAAATGTGCCTTTAAAAGTAAGCATAATACAGTCTGGGATGATAAACCCAGAACTGACTTATTCATAAATTCATCATGATTGTATTAGACTGTTACAGAGCAGGCTAATGCTGATGTCTTAATGGAATTTTTAAATTAAAAGATTTAACACTTTTAATGTGTTCCCTTTAGTTCTTCAGATTTATAATATCGATCACATCTTGTAAAGTTTTTCTTTTTTAGTAATATTTATTTTTTAGTTTAACTTTTTTATTTGCTTTGCTTTGCTTCAGTCTCTTTTTTTTTTTAGGTGGAGTTTCATTCTGATTTTTTGTTTATTTTTTTCTAGAAGTTTATGTTAAATATTTTTGCAATTCTTCTGTCTTAACTAAGCATATGTGTTTATACAATTTTATAAACAACTGTAAAGAACATGCATATACTCAATTGTGTGAGAGGCTGCATGTAATTTTCAGATTTCCTAAATGGCTTAAACCCTGCATTTTTTAAAGATGCTAAACATCCAGAGCAGATGATGGCAGGGAGAAAGAGCTGAAGGTGACAAGCCAGGGGCAGAGGATCGGTAGGGCAGCCCCTTTGGGCTGTAGCAAAGGCTTGGATCTACATGAGATAGCCGTGAACACACCCCCTAATACTGCATTCTCAGACTGAGCCTTGAGTGCAAGTCTCCTGTGTGGGAAGTGAAAAGCCCCAACAACTTAAATAATTAAACTTTCCTGCTCTAGTCTTACCTTCTTGATTAAAGGAAGCATGTTTCCCCAGCAGTTACCTGGAGGATCTGTCATTCCTAAGTTAATACAAGACCTCCATTCTGAAAAAGGAAGCCAGCCTAAGACTTTCCTAAACTATCTGTTTTCTGGCAAGCACCCAGGAATGTACATTTAAATTATTTTAGCAATGCTATATTCAGACCTACCTGGAAAGCTAAAAAAGAGAGTTTCTGTAATAGCAAGAGAAGGCAAATGGGAAATGCCATTAGCCCTATCAAAGCAGTGTTTGATGAAGTCGGCACCATTCACCCTATTTTAATATGAGGAGCCCAAGGCACAGCAAGATGAAGTGACTTGTCTGAAATACCTCAGCAAAGCAGGGACAGGACTCTGTCTCACCTGCTGCACTTTAAGATGTCTTACAAGTGACATATGGCAATGCGCTCACCTCTGATATGTCTTATTTTACATTTATGGAGCTGTGGCTCCTGGGAATTACTTGACAGGGAAGGCACACAGACACACTTTGCAATGCTTATGATATACAGGTCTATGCTTTGTCACATACTTTATGTTTTGATAAGTTTGGGGAATCTCACTTGAGTATCAGCAGGATCACTGTTGTTGCTGATAAAACTTTTATGCAGTATGGGGTTCTCTTCTCAAGATTATTTCAGACTGCTAAGCATCCATTTCAGCCCAAAAGAATTCCTTTCTAACAAAGAGTTGCTAGGATGGGTAGTATCTCTTGTTATCAGCCGGATTAACAACACCATGCATTATATTATCAACCCATCTGTCTGGATATGAAATTGAATGTTAAAATTTGATTTAGGCAGGATAACACCAAAGGCAATTTTTCAGTTTCTTCAGAATAGATGATTTTTGCAGCCTATTCATTTCAACTTACTGCTATTGTTAGTAACTGTTGATAATAATAATTGTGATGATGACATTGTCATTTCTGAGTTGCTGAAGATGTGCGGGGCAAACCTAAGAACATAATCAGAAAGACAGCTTTGCAACAAAACTAGAAAAATTAAACATGATGGAAGGGGTAGAAGGCAAGGAAGAAAAATAAAGTGTGCGGAAATTAGAATGATTAGAGCAATGCAATCATGAAATTGCTTACTCTGAGATGACGCCTGCCTTCTCTGTCAAACCTTTGGAGTCAACAGCAACAGAAAAATGTTCAGATTCCTAAGTGCCCTTGGGTAACAGTCACCTGCTACTTTTTCAAGCAGTTAGCATCTCCTGGCTGCGTTCTTATTCTCCCAATCTGGGGTACCATATTCCTTTTATTTATGATGAAGAGCTAGTGAGTTTTATCTTCTGGTGAAGACAAATTCACTGACTCTAGGGTTTGCAGTAGGGTCTAGGCTTACATGCAGTTACTGCCATGACTCCCTCTGAATGATGAGTCCCACTACTGAAAGTCAGTATTAATGCTCTTGCCATCTCTCTACTATGACAAGCATAAAAGCACCTCCCAGCTCCTGGGCCCATGTGCAAACCATGTCAATGCCTTGAGTTTTCTCAGGGCAGGTCTGCAACCACAAAGCACAGACTTCTGGTATAAAATAGGAAGTTCACTGGCATGTCCCCATGGTGGCAGCAGCTGGGAGAACACACCAGGTACTGACCAGTGAAGTTCTTCAGAGGTCTTCAAGTATCATGGTGGAAAGTCAAGAAAGTCTTAGGGGCACATAGCCCTCCCCATCTCTCTCAAACACCAAAATTATCCTCTCTTACCCATTATTATCTCCTGAGGAAGAGTTAATTCAGGAGGCAGAAATCATCTTGCCCTCAGAGTCTCAAAAGAGAAAATGATTTGTCAGAATGGGCATGGGTGGAAGACCTGCGAAGAGCTAACATGTCTGTGGGTATGTGTTTAGATTCACTTACTACTGAACCATTGCAAGCTTCCTCACTTTCTGCCACTGTACCTCTTAGAGGAAAAGAGGATAAGCAGATTTTTTTTCTCTCTTTGAATTTACTTAGACTATCTTCAGTGTCTAGAAAGAAAGAACTGAAGGTGGGGTAATAGACATAAAATAGGCTCTAGAAAGCAGCAGCAAGCCAAGAGCAGTAAAGATCAAAGAGATCTTTGCTCAGGTGGCAAGGCTCATATGCGGTGGCCAGTCTCACAAGTTATGCCTTTAAAGATTGGGATGATGACCACTTTAATTTCCTTTTCTGGGTTTTACTGCTGATTGATGCCTTCTCTGTTTGGTTTTCAGAAACACCCCAGATGCAGTGTCTCCCACTCCCTCCTGCAAGATCCAAGAGTGCTTTGCCTTGGCCTTGTAGCAACCTGGGTCTCCAAAGCAGTAGCTACAGTTGTATATAAAAGGTTTGTGGTATTTGTCCAGACTAGATTTTGCTTTTGTTTCTGGTGAAAGAGTATCTGTTTGTAGGGAATGGACTGTGCCTTGCTCCTACCTCACTTTTACCAGAGAGAGTAACAGCGAGGCCCAGGATCATAGCTCTGAGCAGGAGGCAGGAGTGCTGGAGGAAAGTGAAGGCAATGGCCTGGCACAGAGAGAAATTCTAAATGCATCCATCATGAACAAAGCTTAGTCTAACAATTACTTCAAAGTCAAACTAAAGGGAGGAGACAGTAACTTCTGCACAGTTTTTACTCAGGTATCACAGAAAATAATAATGCTAGAGACTTATGCTTCATACTAATGAAAGATGAACATTTTGTATTCCTGGTGTGATTTGCAAAGTCATTCTGAATCTATATCTTCACTAGCTTCAACCTGTGATGGTGATTTTGGAGCTGCTGTTTCAGAGGTGTTTAGGTATGAAGACAAGCAGCCTTGGAGCAGGGAACTGAAACCAGAGGAGAGGCATACCTGTTGCTGAGCCGAGGGAGGAAACGGTCCCAGTACGAGAAGGTTAGACAGGTCAGCATCAGGATCTGTGTGCTGCTTTGCTGCAGGTTACTAATACCTGGGATGCTGCATGGAAAGAAAAAAGCTGCCTGGATGGTGGTCTGTTTCTCCTAGTTTACTAAATAAAGAAAAAAATTATAAAAAGTTCTGATACAATAGGAGAAAGAAAACCTGTTTAATTCAGACAGTAAGCAAAGGTTATGCAAATGCGTTGTGGTTTAACCCTGGCCAGCAAGTAAGCACCACACAGCTGCTTGCTCACTCCACCCCCTGCAGTGGGATGGGGGAGAGAATTGGGAGGGTAAAAATGAGAAAACTCATGGGTTGGGATAATGACAGTTTAATAGGTAAAGGAAAAGCTGTGCGCGCAAGCAAAGCAAAACAAGGAATTCATTCACTGCTTCCCGTTGGCAGCTAGGTGTTCAGCCATTTCCAGGAAAGCAGGGCTCCATCATGCGTAACAGTTACTTGGGAAGACAAAAGCCATCACTCTGAACATCCCCCCCTTCCTTCTTCTTCCCCCAGCTTTATACGCTGAGCATGATGTCATATGGTATGGAATATCCCTTTGGTCAGTTGGGGTCAGCTGTCCCAGCTGTGTCCCCTCCCAACTTCTTGTGCACCCCCAGCCTGCTCGCTGGTGGGGTGGGGTGAGGAGCAGAAAAGGCCTTGACTCTGTGTCAGCACTGCTCAGCAGTAACTAAAACATCCCTGTGTTATCAACACTGTTTCCAGCATCAATCCAAAACATAGCCCCATACTAGCTACTGTGAAGAAAATTAACTCTACCACAGCCAAAACCAGCACAGAATGCAAAATAAATGGTTTAAATCACTGTTTTTTTTAATATTCACGATGGTTAAAACATCATTTGCAATGTATAATTAACTTCCTTCTTGTTAATCTAATACATTGTCTTAACCATTTTATCTGAAGACCAGTCAATTTATAAATCTATCTCAGCTGATAACTTGCCTGCCTTGCTTTGTGCATGGGTAAAGTTGATGTACTTTCCTGTGCTGTGTCAAAGTCTTGTCAACAGTTTGAAGCTTTTGGACAAAATCCACTGCAAGTTTCTATTCTGAGGTAGGGTTGGAGACAAAGAACCAAGCTCACAATACAGATGCATAGATTCAGGAGTAAAGGGGACACTGTTATTTGTTTGACTTCAGAAGCACTGGAGAGCAATCAGTCTCTCACCTTAAAATGCATGAAAAAGTAAAAAGCACATTTGTAAAAAAAAAAAAAGTGAAGAAAACCCAGTATGCTTCTAGAATTATTTCATAAAAAACCAGTATGCTTCTAGAATTATTTCATAAAACATCTTACTTCATTAAAAGCTATGGAAAGTTGGTCTTTGCAGTACCTGTGACATACATATAGGCAGCTAGATAAAAAATGAAAGATTATCAGAATTAGAGACTGTAATCTTAGTTGAAACATCCATCAGAAGCCATGAAATGTGCATTTTATTAAAGGGAAATGCTGTATTTGGTATTATATTGAGCATCAAAATCAAACTGAAGTCACATCATAACTCATATAATTGAACCTGTGTGTTGCAGTAGTGCACAGAGACTGCCCAGATGCTGCCCTTGGCATCTGGCCCCATTGTGTTTGTGGCTAAATAACTTATACTGCCGTGGTGTCCCTTCTGAGGAGCTTGCAGTGCAGAAGAGGGATGCACATTTTAAAAAAAGAGTTTTCAATCTCAAGCTGATATTTGAAACCGGTCAGAACTCCACTTCCCCACTTATAAACCTGCTTTCCTTTCTGTCCTCTGAATTGAGGATGCACTTTAAATTATTTTTATAGGTCAGTATAATACAACAGTTTCTGAATAAATTATATATTCACTATATGGATACTGTAAACAAAGTCTGTAATTATTCAGGTGATATTATGTCCCATGTATCCATGTACATACAGGGGTATGTACATGTTGTGTACAAAGAAGCAGAGCAGAGAAAGAATGGCATCTCAGGAATATCATCCCTCTGCTTCCCCCAGAGTGTGTAGGACTTTCCAAAGGCTTTTGTCTTATCTCTAAAATAAAATATCTATACACATTTGGTTCCAGACATCTTGAAGCCATTATAGCTTATTAAACCAAAAAAATCTATTTATACTAAATTGCAAATATTTTAACATTATTATCTCTTCAATTATTTATTTCATTTTTTTGAATCATCAGTGTTATGTGAAAGATAATTAGTGGTATCTGATTACATTTCTGGAAATTAGATAATGCCAAAGGCAAAAAAAGGAGAGTGCATGTGAAGGAAGTTACAGCTAGGTTTTGGGAATAGTAGGGTGGCTAAACCAATGTGGATAAATAAAACTCAGTTCTAATGCTTGAAATGTGTTCTGTGTTTTACTGTGTAGATCAGGCTTTTCAGTGGCTAAAGAGTAAAGCACTAATATTCATTTGGAAAATTTGCTTTTACTGTATATTTTGTTTAACTGAAAATGCATTCGAAATCTCATGAACTATCCTGCTTACAGATAAAGAAGAGAACCTCTGTGCTGGGATAAAGAACAATAATAATCCTAGATTTAAGGGAGAAAAAAGCCAAAGAAGCAAGAAAAGGAAGAAGCTGTAGGAGCTATAGGAGCAATCTGGGGCTACCCGGGACCAATTCTGTGACAAGTGAAGTCTCAACTTCAAGCAACATTTCTAAAAGCTCTTACCAAGTAACAGGCTTATAGTCATGTCCAGGCATCTAAGTGGCATGACTTTCAAACAGGTTAAGCATCACCAGATTAGCGCTACTAAAATCAGGCCCTCTAATTGGAAAACTGAGTTGGGTAACAGCATCACAGCATCACTTCAAAAGAAGATGGTTTTAAGAGTCTAACTTCAGCAGCCACTAAAAAAAAACAGCTGGAAAATCTTGACTTGGCAATCTAAAGCATGAACCCCTATGCATACATGATTTAAAGGTGAATTTGCTTTAGATGGTGCAACATTAGGTATCACTTTCAACAGGTTTGACTTCAGATAAGCAAGCAGAAGAGCGGAAGCATGTCTGGGCATAAAGGGCAGTTACAAAATTGTGGAGCCTTTTTCACTCTTCCTGTGTGCCTCCCTCGTCTGACTTGCTAACCTTTTGCACATGGTAAGGAGAATTCTTTCTGGACTTTAGGAATAATTTCAATGTTGTTAAAATGTGGGGTACTTGGTACAATTTTGTAGTCTGTTCTCTCAACTAAAAAGAAAAACCATACTGACATTTCACATTTCTACAATGTGGATGTTAGTAAGATCCAAAAGTATGTGCGTTTGGCCTTTTGGCATCAGTTGCAGTTAAAAATTCCCATCTTACCTCAAAATAAACTATTTTCTGAATGGTCGTGCTACCTCACGCATGCTGCAGAAGTTCTGTCTTCACAGGTGGAGGGCATGCAAGGACACATACCACTTAAGAACTGGAGAAGTAAACAACAAGGATAAAGTCTGTGTATAAGCTTGGAAAGCTGAACATTCATGACAGGATAATTTGGATTTTTTAGATAAATATTCATATATATATACTTAGATATATATTTCAAGTCCATGATAAGCCCCAAATAAGCCAGGAATGTATGTCTAAACTCACACAAGCAACCTCACCATCTCTATTTAAATACATTGTACTAAAACATCCATGGAGTAGAAACCCTGAGCAATGTTATGTTGTTATCCAGTCTTACTGCTTTCAGTATCCAAAGGCAAATAAACCCTTGAAGCATAGTGCTCTCATTCTAGTTTTACTTTCAATTTTTTTCCACTCTTGCCAAGAGAATGTGATTGAAAGTCACATTCCCATCTTGGCTCAAACAAAGTCCTGGTTGTCTGGATAACTGTGTTATCTCAGATACCCTGCACAAGTTCTGCGCCTGGATCCTTCCCCCCCTGAAAGCTGCTGGGCAGGATGGGCAGATGAGAGGGTGCTGAAGGCAAGAACTGGTGAAGACAATGGGTCTGAAAAGGGCTGTGTGTTAGGAGTGGCACTAGAGCCAGGTACCTGCAATGGCACTGGCATGCTTTGCCTAACTGGATAGCAGTGTAGAGGAGACATCTTAAGGTTTTTCACCTGTGGGTTTTAAAAAGCAGGGCATTTTCCCATCCTAATCTTCACTGGCTAGCATCAGACATATCTCAGAACAGACTGCTTGGCAATCTTAGCACTTCATACATACACACTCACTTGTTTCTGCTTTTAATTAGCAATGAAATACCTGATTATGCTATCTGGTACGGTGCCCTGTCCCACCTCTATTTCTAGCATCATTTGAGAATATCTCTTCCTCCTAGCCTATGTACGGCTTCCACCGTTTCCACCTGCAAGTCATGTGAGAGACGGAGAGGCAGGCCTGCTGTCCCTCCAGCTCTCACTGCAGTGGAGCTAGAGGAGAGGTAGCAGGAGTTTTGCTGGGCAGATGCTCCTTGCAATGCCTTCACAACTAGTGGGAGTAAAGCTAATCCCTTAACTGCCCCTGCTTCCTGGGAAGAAAGGAAGGATGGAGAGAAAGGAAACCAGTGCCTTTCCTTCTAACCCTTAGAGCCTGTACTCTAATTAATGATGTATGCTTGAAGGTGATTACAGAAATCCCAACACAGGCTTTAGATAGTAATGACTGGGTATTTGTATATGCTGCTGCAGGGTGTGGTCAGCGGTCTTCATCTGCTGCCTTTGCTGAGGCTCAGGGAGCATTTACACTTCCATAGCTTTGCCATTTACACTTTCCACTAACAAACCAGCTGTCATGACACTACTGGGAGTGCTATTGCTTCTTTTCAACTGACTATATAGAGCAGGTATGTGAGCCACAAGCAAAGCATGCAGTTTCTTGTCTAATCTGACTGCTCAGGCATTGATTGCTGTGTGAATTGCATGACTAATAGCACAAAGACATTCTGAATCCAGCCTTGTTCAAGTATGAACTGGGTCCCTGAAGAAGCAGCCATTTGCTTGGATGTTTTTGCTGTCTTAGTCATTATTACATCGATAATGACTTCAGATGCTGCCCTGCCCCTCCAAATTATTTTGGTGCATGGATACCCATGCCTTTTTTTCAGAGCAGATCTTTGTGGTCTAGCCTGCATCTGAGAGTTGAGGCAATGAGAAAATGGAAGTCATGTGGTTCAGCAATCATCATTAAAATATCACCATTGGCAACAACAACTAGTAAAGTCAAAACCATCTCTCTAATACAGTGATTTATTAAAAATTAGTAATTAGACATGGAAATCACTGAGTCAAATTAAGGTTATTTTCTTTTTCCTTTGAAAAGGGAGAGCCATGGTATTTCAATACTCTGTGAGCAATAGAAAATACTGAATTCCTAAGTAGGAATTGTTCTTTCCATTCAAAAAACTAGCTTTTGTGAAATGTTCACAAATTTCCACCCTACCCACAAAAAATATTTTAAGATGTCAGATATATTATTTATTTTCATGGCGAAAAAGCCAGTGCCCAGGCTTGAGCCTGAAATACGTATTTTAGGGTTTTCCATAATGGAATAGTTCTGTTTTACATTTTTTTACATATCATACTACACATCATCTTCTTTAATGCAATGGCATTGTTGCTTTCTGGTTTTATATGAGCACTAGTAATGTAGGCATCTGAACTGTTTTTATGTTTCAGACAAAGCCTATAAAACATCATATCTGGCTGAGGATCTTTGCATATTCTATGCTTGTATACAGAGTTTGTGAGAAGATGACTTAATAAAAATTTTAAGTGGCGATAATGACATAAGAATATATCACATCACTAGTTGTAGACGTCAGACCAAAGTTCCCTCTAGCCTAGCAGCTTGTGGTTGAGAGTGGCCAACAGCAGTTTCTTAGCCTAATAACCAAGTTCAGAAAGGAACTCACAGAAAAGGGTCATTGGTGGTTAGGAACTTCATGAGCTGGAAATTGCATCCATACGGCTATGCCTAACAGTATTTGATGCACCTTTCTTCCACTAATTTGTTTTCACACTTTTATACCACCAAAACATCCTCTGGCAATGAGTTCCTCAGATTTAGTTACGTGCAATGTGAAAAAGTTCTTCCTTCTGTTGTTGTAAACATGAGGACTGGTTATTTCACTGAATGCACTCTGTTATGAGAAGCAGCAAGTAGTTGTTCATTAGTCACCTTCTCCAGGTCATTTACTGGCATCCTACTGAACGATGGGGACTTACACAACAAAATAAAGTGCATACCTTCTAAGAATGACTACTGAACTTCTCTTTTAATCAGGAGTCAGCCTTCCCTGTAAATAACAGTCATTATGCACCATTAAGGATGAACATGGTGCATTGCTGGAAATAAAGATCAGCTTGTTTTATCTCTCCAGTTGTTCTGGATTCTGTCTTTCATCTCTGAGAATTGACTGACCCAGAGATTATTGAATTCATGAGAAAGGATGTCTTAGTTCACTGAACTTTGGAACAGGTCCCATGATGGGAAATCTGCTTCTGTAGGTGAAATGGGTTTCCCTAATTTATGTAATCAAGGAGAGAAAAAAGTGCCTCTACGGGAGGCTTGAATACAGATCCATGAAGTCAGAGTCCTAAATCATGTGAATCATGCTTTTAATTTATTGTCCTGGCACAAGTGCATTTGAACACTATACCAGAAGACCTGAAACAGCCACCCTTACTAGGCCTTGCAAATGCTCTGCTGAGGAACAGATGGTGGAGATTTCTCACACCCCTAAATCCAAGAAATAAATCCCCACAGGGCCGAAAGTAGATCACCAGAGGCTGAGCAGCATTTAGTAAGTTGTGTGTCTGCTATTGGTATAATGCAGCCTGTTTTCCATAGCCTATCATGCCTGCTCTGTGGACCAGCTTTCCTTTGTATCCCTCCGAAGCCTAGATTCATATCACCTGCCTAATGTAAGCATCACAAATACATATGTAGTCAATAGAGTGTGACCTGCGCAGTACAATTCAAAGATGAGCCTCCATAGATGGCTCTTTCTGACCATTTAGAAAGTTGAAGTGACTGTGCTTCTAACATTACGCTTCTTACTCTGGTGCCTTTGTTGAGTGGGTGCTTAGTCAGACAGGTGGGATTTATCTGTGCCTGAGTTTCAAATTATGCATGAACTGAAGATGTGGCCAACCCTTGCACTGGTCACTTAATGATGGACAAGCTCACCGTGTGTTGCTCCATTGTTCCTGTGTCAGCTTCTGTTGCAATCTGGCCCACGGACATCTCAGACAAGCTGCTGAAGAACATCTAGACTGGGTTGGGTATCTATTACAAGTCTAATTAGAAGGAAGCAATTACTGGGATTACATCTACAACTGAGATTCTGTGCAAGCAAATATCCACTTTGGGATTTATTGAAGCTTCTCTTTTAAAATACTTCTTACAAAAAAGTTTGTCTATTAATTTCCATTAATTGTGTATATAATGCAGAGATTTAGGTTTGTTATAAAATTCTGCATTTTAACAAGGTCCTTCTCACAAAATCAGCCTGCTTTTTGTTTCTTCTTGAACCTCAAGAGACTAATTTTCTAGTTTGGTCACCATAACATGGAGGAAAGGCATTGCCCCTCTGCAAAGTTTTGGTTCCTATTGGTCCCCAGTTTAATTAAAGCATCTTTTACTACACCTCTTAAAACTCCTTGCTCTCTGTTTTCTACTCTCAGTTTTCCCAGACCGCCCACCACTGCAGCTGCGGCATCCAGTGTGCACAGTGATGACAGGGCTGCCTCTGAGCATGGGGGGAGCAGGACTGCAAAACCTAATGCGAGGTGCTCGCTTGCCCTGTGTATGTTATCTAAAGGACACATTAAATTTTTTAAGTCATACTTTCAGGCACTTGAACAACCGTTCTAGGTGTACTAGAAAATCTAGAGAAAGATGTATTATCCATGTTGACTATTTTCTTTTTTTTGTTATTTTCCCCCTTCTGGTGATTTATGTGGGAAAATTGCCTCTAGAAAACCCTTTTAAAACAGCAGATATGTATTCTTCTCATTTTGTTTGCATGGCATTTTGGCTAAAATGGTTCAGACCTGAGCCATACAAATCTAAAAGTGACCATTTTTCATTAGTGCCCACTACACGCTCCCAGTGGCAGTACATACTTGCAAGGACTGGTGCTGAGCCCTCTGGGATCTCGGGGGGTGTCTCAGGGGTCTCTCTCAGGAGGGCAGATCTTGTCACTGTGGTAGGTCCTTCCCTGGCACATGCAGTGGGGATCTTCACCCTCCAGAACTTTACAGCCCCCCTCGCAGCTTCCTCTTCAGGTGTTCTCTCTGAGGAGAGCTCCCTCGCTGTTATGGAAGATACAGAAGTTATTCCAGGTGCTATTTCTAATCATTGGGTATATCTAATGGATGCATGAAATATGACAGTGTACTTGAACACACATTCACAAATTAATGAATATAATGGGAGTGTATAAACACCTTGCATCTGCCCAAAGATGGTGAGATACCTATGTAACTTCAGACAATCTTAAATTCTCTGCCATTTGGCTCAATTCATCCCCTCCTCACCTCCCCCCTGCATACATTCCTCAGCTAGGGATGTACCGAACTTTGACCTTGAGAGAAAGCTGCCTCTTGTAGCAAATTTAAAAAAAACCTACATGCCACTGACCCACAGATTACCATCTTTGAGCTTCTAAGATACTTTCAAACAATTTGGGTTTCTTCATACACAAAGGGTGAGAAAGAGAAGCCAACAAGGGTAAATCTTCAAATACTGGATTTCACACTAGTGTTTTGTTCTGAAAAAAATAAATCATTACTGGCAGTTTATGCCTTTATGAATAAAGGATGTTGTCAGAAGCAGCAAAGATTAAATGCTAAAAATGTCTTGGTCATTATTAGACATAAAACTGATGCCTCAACAACAGCAACAACAAAAAAGAGTTGTCATGATATTAGCAAGTTATCCATTTGGTTTCTCAAGAGTATGACAGTGCACATGTAATTAGACAGGGAATGAGGGTGGTGAAAATGGAGAGGTGTGGCTTTATAGTGCACTGAGTACAGGCACACACCTAAGAAAACAGCCAGTCACTCAGGAGACTGATAAACAGTTTCTGTAGCCCACGTCCAAGGTGAGAAGCCGAACTCTGGCGAGGCAGAATGCTTTGTCCACTGTTTCAGCTGTGTATCTGAGAAGTGCAGGTCTGCCAAACTACCTTTAGAAACGTGCGTGAACCCTAAGTGTGCTTCAGCAAAGCACTGACTTCAGGTCAACTGGGAGAGCGCAGCTCCAGGAAGCAATGCACAGGATGCTGCATGTTGTGCAAGGATATGCCACTCTGCTAACTAACTAACTAACTAACTAACTAACTATATATATATATATATGTTATTTTTGCCCTCTCACCTTTGGACTATGATTTGACTGTAACTGTGTCTATCTTTTTTGTTAACGTCAAGCCTCTTTGGGAAAGATAATTTGGTTTTATTCACATTTATAGAAATTACAGTGTGGTATAAATGTTTTATATTAGTAGTAATGGTATTAATAAGGGTAATAAGAATGGGAAAAACAAGAAAACTTTTGTGTGGTGCACAACAGAATCTTTCTTGAAAAGAAATACTTGTTTTTTCCCCTCTAAGCGATTGCTCAGATATTTCAGACTTGAAAGGAACAGCAGACAAAACTAGAAATGTAAAGAATCTATAAGAAATAAAAAAAGAAAAGACTGTTAAAGGAATGCTGAATATTTTGGATAATGGTACTAGGTGCCTATAATAAGCTTATGGGAGAGCTTTGTATATTATGAATGCTATTGGTTCTCTCTGTGTAAAATACATGATCTTCTAAAATAACCTAATAGTCCTTTTCTTAACAGTTGTCCAAAAAGCTAAAAGAAGGATAATAAATCAACCTCACTCTACTGGTACAACTGGATTGAGGAAACTGCTGAGAAAGACAGTGACACAGCTGGTAGTTTGGTATGGAAATTGCTAAGAAAGCAAAAAGCAGACTGTCATTCTCTTCAGTGAATGTAGCTCTTTCACCTTACACCAATTCCACAGATTAGGGGTGGAAACAATTTTTCTAAGAATCCTGTTAAAATTCAACCATGATTTATAATGAATAGAAAGCCAATCCTTAAAAAAAAAAACCTCTACCAAAAGCAGCTCCCACTATGGATACTGCTCTTCTATGGATTTCTGCTCTTCTTTGCTGTTGATCACTAGAAATGGATGGAAAATATTATCTGATGTATTTATACCTGTTGGCACAATCTTGGAATTTCTCATTTTCCGGAAAAAAAATTAAGATTTTGAAGTCTGATTTTACTATAAAGTTGAAATGATTTGAGGAAAGGTCATCAAAACCTTCACATTTTTCTAAATCACTTCAGATTTGGTTCTTTACCTCAGAAAGGTATACAGTGCAGGTTCAACTAGTTTTTTGAATAGGAGGAGGCCATCTGGAAGTTTGAGGAATCTGCAAATAAATAATTTGTGGTGGCTGTGGTGAGCTGAGTTTGTACTTGATGTTTTTTTCCTGGAAAGGAAAGGTACCACCTTCAAGAAAGGCACAGACATAGAAAGCAAAACAAAAGGGTTGGACCACCAGCACCAATGGAAGAACATTCCTAAATCCTGAGTTTCACCCTCAGTTGCAACTTCCCAGATGCTTCGCCTGGTCCTACTGCCCCTGCTGGTGCACATGGTACTCATACAGAGAGCAGGATGGATGAATCCTCTTTGTGTTGGTCACTGTTGCTTTTCATTAACATACTGCACCAATTTCCTCTCAAGCACCTTTCCTTTGGGGTGTGGTTTTAAGAACAGCAGTGGCGGCTGCTGTAATAAACTCCTTCTCCCCTTGGCCCGCTGCATTAGGTTGCTACACCAGAGGAAGCAGTTCATATGTTTTAAGGCTAGAGGGGACCATTACAATAATTTTGCAATGCATTAGAAACAGAGTACATAATTCAGAAATATATCTGGTCTTGACTTAAAGCCTTTGCGTGCTGGAGATTCCATCGCTTCCTCTGGTTATTTGTTTAATATTTATTATACTTCCACCTGAAAAATTGGCACTGCATTTACAGCTTGTGTTTCTCTAGCATAGATTCCAGATTCTGAGTCTTGCTATGGCTTAGTTTACTGAAGTTAGAGAGTTCTCTAATATCAAAATCTTCCGCTCATGTACATTTTCATGGCACATGAAAATACCTATGGACCTCTCTGCTCCCAGTCACAAGTGGTAACACCAGCAACAGTCACAACTGGCTTTTCCTCCTAGAAGAAGACATCATGAGCTGCAAGGCCTTTTCCTCGGTCTCTGTTTACAAAAGCAGACTCCATCTTTTAATCAAGAGCCCCCTGTTTTCCTTCTTTTTGCATCTGAACTATGCAATTAGATTTAAATACATAGATGGCCGATTACACACTACCAACAGCAGACTTTGAGAGGAGAGAAGTGAGAGAGGTGGGCAACAGCCATTCAAAAACTCCTAGTAACTGGTTGTCATTGTAAGAGTGAGTGATGAGGGGATGTTAGACTCTGTATCTAAATGTTTCTGTGCCATTTTCTTTCTACCTGCCGTAGTTCCCCTGCACACCAGGCCACAGTCTGCTTTGCTCTCCCTTCTCCTTTCCTCATCATGCAATTGTTCACTGGAAAAGTGATCGCTCAGAGAGTTTACTTCTCCCAGAAGGAAGTACCCAGGAAGGCAACAAGCATATCTGAGGAGGAGGAGGAAGAGGAGGTTTTTATATCTCCTTCCACCCCCTAAACTGGGTCCATCAATAAGACTGGAAACTCCAGCTGTAGGAGCATAAGATTTATGGCTAAAGAGGAAAGGAGCTGAGTGATCCCAAACCATTCCCAAAATCTTTGGGGTAAAGTCTTAGTGCAGTTGAGGTTAATAATTAAAAAACCCCTTATTATTTCTGTGAGAAAAGGATATCATGCCCAGTCTATATATGCCTTTCTCATATGCAGAAGGGAATACACATATTTTAAATACAAATTCTGTGTAACTTGCTTTCCAGGACAAAAAAGGAAACAAAGAGGGAAGAATACATTGGAATTTCCCTGGTTAGTCTGGAGGAATCTTTAGTTAATTTAACTTCATGCACCTAACTTGGGTAAATCAAATAGGAGCGCAGTCTCCCTGTGCAGTCAGTGGAGAGGAAGTCACCTGTGGAAGATGAATCAGAGCGTCCAAGATCTCAATTACGTGCTGGAGACGCTTATCTCCTCCCAGTGACTACAGAGGGAGCACAGGATGATGACATTTAGCAAGTCAGAGCATCAACTAGAGGACTACTGTGAGTTGGCTTTCCATCCCTCTGAAGAAATCCACTGTATGGGTATTGCTCCACTTATAGAAGTTATTCTGCATGGTGTGACTACAGAAACAATGTTGTATGACTTAAGTGAGCTGCATGGCAGGTCCAGCTCTAAACTTTGTCTTTTGGATATTTAAATTAATTCTTCAGCAGCTTTTGCAGTGGTCTTGCAACATCACATTGCCATTTTAGCTAAATTCAAAGCAAATATATAAATGAATAAACTGCTCTTAACTCCTAAGTAGTTTGCAATATAGGCTGTTTATACACACTATTAGCTGCAAAGTGGTCACACAGTCATCTGCAGATCTTTGTGGATGCTTAGCACAAAGCTAAAGCTGACTCCTAAAAAGAGAGAAGGATGATTCTCTGGTTAGGGTGTACATGTGGCTCATTCCCTTTCCTGTCGCCCTTCGTCTGCGACACGGTCAAGGCATCTACTCACATTTCGGCTTCAGTACTCAAACTATTCATTAAATGGAAAATACTGTTTTTTTCTAGAGTAGTTGTTATAAACCATACTGGAGTCGAGTACCATCAGGATGCAATCCGTCCAGGTACAAGATCAATTGTTCATCCCTGAAAGTATTTTCAATGATCAAAGTTTTGCTTGGTGAACTCAAGCTTTCAAGCAGCTTGTATACCTGCAGAGGCTCTTACTCCTTTACAGCTTCTTTCATCTTTTACTTTGTCACTTTGTAGCAGGACATGTAAATTTCCAGAGATAAATGAATACCGCACATTCCATCAGGCTCATGCTCCACAGTCCTTTCAGTGCCTTAAACATATGATAGTTTCAAAACTTTGACAGCTGGCTGGAAAAGAAGCCTCAAGGCTTACGCTCTGTTTAGATATGTTACCGTCCCACTTCTGCATAGCTTGCAAAACAAGCTCCAATGTCTATGGTGCAGCTGAATTTACAAGAAATTCCACAGAGGTATGAGAAGGCAAAAGAAAATCTAGCCTATCATTTGTGGATTACAAATTCAGCCAACAAGGAGTCATTCATGCCTCTGAAACTTGGAAATTAACCATACAATCCACAGCAATGGCAGCTGAACCTTTTTTGGCCTAGAAACCATATGTAACTTGAAATATGCTGATTTTGAGCATGCTTGAAGACATGGGCACAAGAAGGATAAATCAACTCTGAGAGCTGGCATAATTCAAATTACTCTAACCAGTGTCAGCAGTAGTCACTGAGCCTGAGGGACAGCTCAGATGCTCAGTGAGGGGATAGGAGTCTTCACAGCAATTTCACAGCGGTATGCAAGGCAAAGGAAGTTTGAGAGAGTTGTGCCTGCAATTCCTGCATGTCTGGTTGCCACAGCTACATCTCTCATAAGGTTATGCCAGTAGTCTGCAGACACCCTAAAGATATACGGGTGATTGAGGGCACTGCATTGCACTGGAGTCCTCTGCTTGGAAGGTTATCTTAGCTAGGGACTGTAGACACCTGCATAACAGACTTCCTCTGGGTTGCATTGTGGTTTAATACGGTAAGAGTTAAAGCAATGTTTCCCTCTGCAAAACGCAATCCTGCTTTTCATCTTCATATGAGGAGTCCCACTGAGCCAGAGAAACAAGCTAGGCTTGTAGGTTACATGTATATTAGCCTTTGAGCTAAACTCTACCTTCAGTTACACCTCTGTGAATTGGAGTAAGTCTTGCACTTCACTGGAACTGGCTGGGATGGTTCATTGCTGTTACGGAGGAAAGACGACAGCTCTAGACCTTCTCACTCATTTCAAAGTTCCAAGAGCAATTTCCTAGTACAACAGCAAAGGGCCAAGAGAAACATATGATTATTACTGTAATCATTTGGTCATCCTTACTTTCTGAAGCCAAATGTGTTCAGAAAAACAAATATTTCTGACCAGGCTTCTATAATAAAGCGTTAATTGATCGGAATGGAGCTACAGCTTCAAGTAATCCTGAAATTCAGAAACCTAAGAAAGCTTACAAAGCATTTATCTGATTTACTGACCTTGTGCAAGCATGCTTTATTTTAAATAAAAAAAAAAAAGGTAGCAGAACTTTTCTGCAAGAGAGAGGTACAGTTTTTCTTCCAATTGGGAGAAATATAAAATAACAAGGATGAGAAGACAGGCCCATGAGGCAAAGGAGTCTGCTGTTAACACTGTGATTTTGCTTGTTTTCCCTAAAGCAAAGGATTTTAGTGTCTTTTCTGAAATAAATGTTTGTAAAAAAAATATTTCACAGAGAAACATGCATTAGCAATAATTTTGGCTGAGAAGAGCAGAGAAAACCTGTGAAGCGAGAAACAACAGTTCGTGTAGAAACTTAGTTTTAATAAGATCAAGTTTTGCCCTGCTGTGTTTTGAAACTATCTGGAAAAGCCTGTTGCGTTCCACAAAGAACAAACACAGCTAAAATTACTAACGCAATGACTCTACTTAACAAACAACTTAATACCTGCAGACTTTCTAACTGGGTGTGGAGGTGTAATTTGCTCTTTTGGATCTTTCTGCTTGGACAGAAGCCAATGTAAACTCCCAAGCCAAGTCACTCTGATTTAAAAACCACTTTCTGAAGCTCTCAGTCCCCATGAAAGCCTGATATCTATTTAATATCCAGAGATTCAGATACAATTGAAACACTTCACCTGGAGGCTTTCTCTGAGGAAAGGCTGTAAAAGCAGAAGCAAAAATGTGCTTCAGAACACAAAAAATACCTATGCAGTGCACCTTGGTCCTTCTAGGTTAATAAAAGGAAATATTTACAAATTGAAAGTATCTGTTTATAGGTATTAGATCATCAAGCACAGGCACGTGCATTAAAAAGACTTTTTGTATGAAGCTTGCATTGTACTTCTAATATCTTTGCACATCAGACGTTGTTTATAATTTTAACTGGAGAAAATCTCTGTGATGAATTCCAGCCACTTTGACATTGTCAGAAAAATATTGTGAATATTTTTGGAGGCACAGCAACCAGATATAATGGTAAAACTTTCTACTTATGACTAAGAGATCATGTATGTTTCTGTTTACCATTTTATAAAACAGCTTTGGATGTCTTTAACCTGTGAATGCTGGAAAGCCTCCAAGGCTCTCATTGTGCAATTGCATTGACTTTTTTTTCCCCAAATACAGATTCATTTCCACTCATCAAAATATGTGATATACTTCCTCTGGCATGTAAAACGGGCAAAAATTTAAATTAATTTAAAAATACAAGGATTTAAATCAACCCTTGCAAAATTTTTTAAGCAGCAGCTAATTAGATGACTTTTCTTATCATTCAGCTAGACCTGAATGGTCTGTAAAGTATTTGTGGCTTATCTGAAAGTATTGGTCTTTAAAGAAAAAGAGTGGAATGAGGAATAGTGAGCTGGGACTCTTGCCTTCTTTGCGTGAGAGTCACCAGAGATGAGTGGATACAAACTGCCATTGCAAGAAGGATGCACTGGAAGGACTGCGTTCTAGAGATGGACCCTGCCATTCCTGGGCACAGTCCACTTTATACGCCCTGTTACACTCAGGGCTCTTCTAAAAATCTATAGTTATATCAGAATCAGAAGGAAGTCACAGGCCTCGTTTCCACTGAGTTTAACTTTTGCCCTTTGTTGTATATACATATACTTTAAAATCTCACTGTAATTACTATTTTTTGTTCTGATTATTCAGAATGGCAGGTAAGGAACACTTGCCATTAGCTGAGGTAATACCACTCAGCCATTCTAATTTTCTTTGCGATACACTCAACATGTTGTCTTCACGTCTCAGTCTACAAGCTAGTCTGGAGTGCAAAGTGGCCCAGGTGAAAACAAAACCACAGCTATAACACTGACGATAGTGCAACCACACCAGAGATGAGCTAATTCTGCCTTGGCAGAGCTGAGGCCAGAGGCAATGCAGTGGATCTCTGACAGCTGCATTTTTGCCAGAGAGAACTGATAAAAAAAATTTTGCAGTGAAATTCTAAAGAAGCTGCATCAGGAACTCCCCAACACAAACAACAGTCTGTCAGCACCGGTGTCATTTCATCTGTGCTAATATTGCAGATGTTATAGGAGCACAGAATATTCAATAGCAACTATCCTGACTTTACTGAGGTTATTTACATATTTTTACAGAGCTGTTCGTTAAAGTCTTCCTGGCTTATCTGTTAACGCAGGGAATGCTTGCTGTAGGAACTAAAAATAATGAGGGTAAATTGCAATACTAAAATTAAGCAGAAAAAAAGCCTTTTGAAGTATTGCCATGTGGGACTAGCTTAGACTAGTTTGGTCAGGTTTGGGAGGCATTAGAAGACGGAGGGTCTGAAAATGCAGAGAATCTCAGTTCTGACATGAGAGAAAAGGCATTTTACCCATCTCATCACTGACAGACGTAAGACTGAGCAAGACAGAGGCAAACCCTCTAAAGGATTTCAGTGTGGAAAAAAACATGTGACAAGCAGGTAAGCTAAGTATTATTCATGCTATTTCAACATTTTTAAGGCAGGTTTTCTCCTAAATGCTTTTTCTAAGTAAATAGTATGTGCTTCACGGAGCTGGCTGGTTGGTGGGTGCCTCTGAGAGAGCAGCACACCAGGAGAGGTGCAGGGAATCCAGGCCACTCTTGGCAGCTGAACAAGACCAAAAGGCAAAACATTGGTCTGGAGGTTTCCTCTCCGGGAACCTGACAACCAGAGGCCTGCGCTACAGCAGGGAGAGAGTCCTGTTGGACTGGAAAATGTGCTCTGCGTACCAGAAAATGGCTAGGAAGAACTAAGGGCTAGTTTGCAACATTTAGGTGTAGCTATTACTAAGGAATGATGCAAATTCTTTCTTCCAGGAGGAAGCACCAGGGAAAGTGCCCACATATTGCTTTACCTACCTGTGGCTATGCTACCCTGCATGGGGTGGTTCGCCCTGCTTACCCAAGTGTGAAAGGCTGGACTTGCCCTCTCTGAAAAGCCTGTATTTTCTGAAGATATGGGGATGGAGTAAAGCTTGTGTTCCTCTGGGGGCAGAGTAAGATTCCCTCTGGCTGTCCCAGGGACTTTGCAAGAGAGTGACCTGTAACTCTTCTCTGCTTTTTCTGATTTAAGTCTAGTTAAGTAAAAGGTTCATCCCATAGCCTTTAAGCTTAATGGAACCTCCCCCCCGCTCCCTGATTTCAGTATGATCTCAAATGTTTGCTACCAAGGGCAGTTTTAAAAAATATTGCTTATGTAAAAATGGGTGATTCATGCCTCCGTATACATAGGGACAGTGGTGGCTGAAACCCTTATCCCCTCCTTTTTATGTAACCAGCCAGCCTACACAGACATAGCTAGTAACTACGAAGAATAAAGTAAAGAAAAAAACCAAACCCAAACTCGTAGGCAAATGGGGGCTCCCTACAGTGTTCACTTCACATTATGAAGAGGGCTTTGAAGTAGACAGTGAAGACAATCCATCTATGATATGAGTCCTTTTACAGTGCCTGTGTTATGTAAAATGACCTTTGTGAACCAAGGAATCAGGCCAAAAATGTTCAAAATTCACCATTTCTGGTATGTAATGCTTGTACTAATTCATGAAGACCAGTAGCATGAAATGCTAAAAGGCATCTAAGGGAAAGGATGTTCTTTTTAAGTTTTACAGCTCAAAAGAAAAACATGGGAAATACTCAGTGCAAACCTTGAACAAACTGCTAGCACAGAACTTACTCTCAGTTACCCATGTAAAAGGTCATATGTGGCAATACTGTTAAATTAACACTTATAATTGCATGGTCACGTTCTAGGTTTTTGCATGCATTGAAGGCTGTATATTGATCTGCTCATGATGCTGCCACCTTCAGGAATTAAGTTTTATGTAAATTTAAAGTAACTGTAGTTGTGAGATGAAATAACTCTAGCGGTAATCTAAGTTTATCTAATTTGCCAAGTATGTAAACCACCTTAGATCCACACTGGATTCCTTGTTCATCTGATAGATCATCTCTAAATTTAGCCTTCATAGTCTAAGGCTAAGAAATTCTAAGGTAATCTAAAGCTGGTTCAGTTACTGTGCCAAGGGACCGGGTAAGGGTGTGCCACGTTAAGCAGATAGCAAAAAGCTATATGAATGTGTGCATTAAAGTAAATCAACTAGCCTTTTAAATTACTCCTGCTCTGTGTATATATTCCACCAAATGGATCAAAAGGGTTAGATGTTCAAATGTGCCTTGGAGGCACAGACTGTAGCAAAAACAGTTGTGGAACTGAAATGAGCAAAAGATATTTTTTCCATCCCTTTGAACTGCGAGAGATTTTCAAATGAATCCTGTACTGCTCTGGAATGTAAAGGGGATCTTCCAAAGTTTATATGCCATTCATATCAGAATAGTAACTACGGTAGCCCTGTAGTTAGTAGACTTTGATAGGATGTAAAATACAGTGATTTCAGTCCTTGATTTGAATAATTAAGAACAAAGATTTGTCCCAATGCCTTTCCCATTCCAAGAAAGTAACCTAATCAGTTGGCTATTTTAAACTATGCCGTGCTCAGGCTCTTCTGTTAGATCTGTTTAACATATGAGTGAATCTTACAAAAACTATGTTCACAGTATCACAAGGGCCAATATTAATTTATCTAACTTTTTCATGTCTTTGATGTAGATGTCTACAACTGAGCTAGTCACACAGGTAACCTAGGGTCACCTGGTCACCATCTGTAATTGGTGGAAGTAGAGTAAATACAATCACGGCCACACAGGGCAAAATTCATTTGACCAAATGGAGGCATCTAGTTTAGGATGAGACATACCCATCAACTATTGGCCAGATCTCTGCTGACTATAAAAAAGCCTAATCTCAGATGTTAGTGTCAGTGTAGTAAACATTCATTTAGTCATATGAGTCTCACACAATTCTCCACATTAACTAAATTCCAGGGATTGGTTATGATACTTACCTTGGGTGTTTGGGAACAAAGGTTAAATGTTTCCTTTACTAATTTTCTCACATCCTCATAGCCTATCAGACCTGGTCCACATTGTAAAAACAATTAAATACTTTTTGGTCAGCAAGCCTGATTCTATGCTTGATCTGATTTTTGTGGAATATAGCTTCAACTTGGGTTTGTAAGCAAGTATTGTCCCAGTTCTTTGTCCTTTAAACCATGTTTCAGCTGAAATAAAAAATTGCATGTATAGGTTTTATTACTTAATTTGGACTGGATGATCTTAAAGGTCTTTTCCAACCTAAACGATTCTATGATTTTCCTACAAATTTGCTCAGAAATTGAGCAAAAGAAAAACTCAGAAAAAAACTCAGAAAAAACTGAGTCTATGCCGTAAGAAAAAGCTTTCAGCTTATGAAAGGTATTTTTGCTCGTATCAGAAGTAGAATTCATCCTTATTTACTTTCACTTTAAAAAATGTCATGTAATGCAGTGTTATGGTGTCCGTGTATTATTACTTTAAAGTTATTATAAAGGAAAAATATGTAAATATAATGAAAATTATTATTATTATTTTTTGTTAACCAGTCCTTATCTTATGCTGTCCATTTTTGCAGATAATTTAGTAAACAGAAAGTTAATTATCTTATAGGAAGGAAAAAATCCCCAACAACTCTGTAATATCCTTGTGTACCCCACAGATTTTATCTGCTTCTAACCTGTGATGATCTCAGTTTTAGAATTAGATATAGGTACCTAAAATAAGACTTTGCTTTGAACTGCTTGAAATGCAACATAAAAGAACTACACACTCCAAATGCAGTATTAACTTGGCTTGCTATAATATTGGAAGGTAGCATGCAGATAAATTAATTATGGGACAGAGGGTTTGTGTCTTGCCCAAGGCTATACCACAAACCCGAGAAAGCCCAATTTAACTTCTTGCTCAAGCCAGAGGGCTTCTTTCTGGTGACTTCAATAGGAATTGACCTGGATCCAGAAAAGAAAGAGAGGATGCTATCAGGCATCAACTGCTTTACCTTGATAGGAACCCGAGACAGATATGTTTTTGGAGAGATACTTTCAACAGCAAGGGAAGAGCCTTGATGGTGTAAATACATGGATGCAGCCTCACCTTCAAATACTTCTCCTTCTGAATCTGAAACAAACAGGTTGCAGTATAAGTTTTCAAATATTGCCCTTTCCTTTATCATTTGACCACAACTTCTGTTGTGGCAGTATTACACCTCAGGTATAACAGCAGTTTTCTTTCTTTTTTTTTTGTGTGTGAATTTAAGAAAAAGAGTGTGAATGAAGGTGGAAATGGCAGAAGAATCTGATCAGCTGTAAACCCTGTGGAATAATAACAATTCATTTTAGTACCTTCTAACAGGAAGAAACATTTTGTAGTTACAGTGCAATGTTTTTGTCTTCTCCAAAACCAAGAGATAATTTTCATTGATTGCACTTTTCTAAGTAAGTCACTATATTTTATACAAGAATTCATGGAAAGAGAAATAAGTACAAATAAAGACAAATGACATGGCAATCCAGAAAAACTTCAAAACCAAAAGTTATGTGCATTTTTATAAATACATTTTTTTTCTGTTAAGAATCTGAAAGTTGTGCTAAAAAGCTTGGGTGTGAGTTAGCTCATGGAATATGTCCCCTGCTTTCAGAATTACATGTAATAATAATAATTTTACTATGGGAAGGGCTAATTTCTAAGTCCAATAGAAAAAAAAAAGATCCCTGCAAGGTATTTTCCAGTATAGTGGATTACCTCAACAACATGATATCATTGTCCCAATATCATCACCATATGCAATAACTAACATATCAAAGGTTTGGTGAAATGCCATCTCCAGTCCATCATCTTCAGGATGCAAATATTTCTTCTTTTTTAGTTCTTTACCTCTCCCTTTGCAAGAAAAGGAGTAATCACTTTCTCTATAAATAAAAACATTAGAATGAAGAATAAAGAATTTTGTCAGAGGAGGTTTAATTTTGTACAGCAATTCAAGTTTAAAGTACAGATAGTTACAGTCATAATTGAAATGTGTGCTTTATTCAAAATGTGGAGTAATATTCATTCTTGCATCCACTAAACACACACACAAACAAAAGCAAAGAGACAAAAACCCCAGCCATGTTTCTTACATTTTTGTTTTCTGGCCACAATACATCTCTCAGGAAGCCAACAAAATGCATGCAGACTTTATATAAATCAGCAGGTATGCCTGGTTAGTTAAAAGAATCCAAAATTTACAAAATGATATCACAGGTAAGTGAAATGGTACTTTAAGTTTATGGACCTCAGAAAGCATGTGGATGAGCTGCAGTTTAACAAGCATCAGATAACAGAGGAATGTGGGGTCTACTTTTGAGCCTTTAAAAAATGAGTGATGAGTTCACAAAATAATGAATGAACCTTTTTTTTCAGTAGGGAGAAAATAACTTATTATGAACTGGATAATCTGAATATAGACAGAAATGAGACGGAGTTACCACTGAAATCAGCCAGTCCAAATATAGGGGCACTTTAAATAAGTCTTTCTTATATGCATTTCAGACCAGTTTCCAGATATATAAAGGTATGGACTGAGTGTAAGTCTACCAAATAATAAAATGCTTCTTTTTCCTAGACAGAGGAATTTACTGTTACGAATTTAGACGTTGAAGCCCAAGGCCCAGGAGTTCCCATCTTTTATTCTCTCCCCTGACATCAATTACTTCTGCAATCGAAGTGTGGCAAGACATGCCATTTCCCAGGATCTGTTTTTCCCTCTGAAAACCAAACAGATCATATGACAGTATTTAAAAAGCCATTGTGAGTAGTTAATGTTTCTGCAATGCTTTAGGCTTCCCCCAAAACAGACTTGCAAGTTATAGTATCCTTTAAGTACTACAGAACTTCACTATTTGGCAGTCATGAAGTCCTTGATGGCCTTCGCATAGAGCATGTTCAAGGTTCTTTGGAAATACATGGTTAATTCAGGGGGGCTGCGTGGATGACTGAGGCACAAGAGAAGGGAAAGGGACTAGCAGTAGGAAGGGCTGTGGTGGATTTGGCTGCTCCTGTCAAGGGGGGCCCGTGGTGCTCTCAGAGAGCTCTAGTTCCCTGGGAGTTAAGGAGGTGGGGGAGAGATGGTCCAGGAGGGTGAAGGTAAGGAAAGACAGCTAGGTGGGCACACTGCCCATGTTCAGGGGCTGGGAGATGCTCACGAACGGCACAGAAGAGGGTCTTCCTCTGTTTTGTCCCAGACCACCTCACCTCTCTATAGAGATCCTCCCACAGTTTCACTTATCTCCAAACTGCCTCCTTCCTCTTCTACTTTCTTCTTCCTGTAGCAGCTTTGAACAAGTTATAGTGCCTCCTCTGGGTGTGCTCTTCTTTGAACTGAGCAATAAAAGTTCTTTCAAACTGTTACCATAGGCCAAGTTTCTCAGGCCTTTGATCGACCTTGTAGCTCTCTTGTAGGCATCTTACAAATGACCCACATGAAATGAAGCCTTATCAGAGATGAGGAGGTCAGAAAGCTGGGTTGTATGTCTTACAAACAGTGCCTCTGTTTATATATCAGGATTATCAGGAGAATAATAATAATGATAATTTTGTTGTTCCTATTGGTTGTTTTTCTGCAGTAGTTGAAAACCTTGGATCCTATTCAGTTTGTGATCCTCAAAACCTTAGAGCCTATTTTGCTTATTTGTTACTTAGTTAGCCATTCTCCATCCCATATTTGTGAAGCTAAGTATTTTAATCTGGAAGCAGAATATTTGTGATGTAACTCACACAGGTGGAATTACTTCCTCCTTTAAAATTTAAAAACTACATATGTTGCTGAATAACGTTAAACCCAAACTTATTGTTGTTACACTGAATAGAATTTGTTCCCACAGCTACAGTTTTCTAGCAGTGAATGTGTATTTTGAGTTTGAATGTGTTCATGTGTGTTGAATGGAGTACTTTTGTATATGGAAATCATGTCGATAAATCACTACTAGCATTTGTACTTCAACATGCATGTTGCAGCCTGGTTTTCATAGCATTCCACTAACACGGATCAGAGCATTCCTTGATCTTTTCAGTATCTATTAGCCTTGTTTGGGAGTACAACACATCTGCATATCTCTGAAAAAAAAAAAAAAAAGGAAAAGAAAGCCTAAACTGGTAAGAAGCTTTTAGTCTTTATAGTTTTCTGAATGTGGAATACATTTGCTGTTTAACATTCATTTACAGAATATTGTTTTCATTTGGCTTTTTGCAAAAAGAGAGATATGTAAGGGTGGGCAAAACTGGCTGGAGGTAGATTTTGTTTGCTAAATCATTCCTCCTGGATTTCATTTAACCACACAAAGGACAACTGAGTGTTTCAGATCTGAGTTGGATTTTATATGATCTCTGAGGGAATGATTATCATGAAAGTGATACGCACACCAGGAAAACATAAACAGCGAAAAGGACAAGCTGTCTTCTTCAGATCTGATGTGGTTTGATATGATGTAAATAGAGTAAATTGTGAAGAAATGTATCAGCAAGCTCTGGAGAACTTCAGAGATTGTGCAGAACCTTACCGCACACAGACTTTTAATAGAGAACAAGATACTGCCTGTTGCTTAGCTTTGACTGAATAACACAGTCCAAGAAAACACCAGAAAAATAGTCTTGACAAGTTACTCTCTAATTAATTGGCATGAAATCCAATGTGTTTCATCATGCATATTAATATTTTTGAAGAATATTGAGTAGGCTTTTCTCAGTTCACTTTGTCACTATCAACAGCTATCAAGAGCTGTTTCAAAAAAATCAACTGTATTATGCAGATGTAAAAAGGTGCAATTGATTAGGAAGCACTGTGCTTACAGTTGTTCACGGTGCCATTAAGTAGTTATTCTCTACTCCATTACTCTCTACTACATCTTTCCTTGTACAGTCATTTATAAAGTGAGAAGTAGCAATTATATATTTCATATTACAAGTGTTTATAACTGTAATTATTTTCTGCACACTTTCCACAGGGAAAAAAGACTACATAAGCTAAAGAGCTTGTTTCTGAAGGTCATTTTGACTGAGTAAGGACTGTAGCATTTGAGTGTCAATCAAAATATTCTGGAGGACTGCAAACCGAGCTAAATTGTTCTGGAGACACCTTCCTTTTTATTCTTCAAAGCATTTCCTGTCTGAAAGACTACTATGGCCAATGACATACAACATGATCATGCTTATAAAGTAGGTGTGAACGACAGCGCTCCTGGTTGGCTAAAAATTGTTCATTATACGTTACGCTGACCAATGATACTAAAAGTAAGAACAAAAATAGCTAATACTCCTTGTATAAAATGTGTTACTGAAATCAGATGTAATTAACTCTTTCCTAAGAGTAATTTCTTGGATGGAAATAAATTATCTTTGTTGACCATAATTAAATGAAATATTAAATTTATGATATGACACTTTAATGTTTTATTATCTCCTGAAGTCAGTCATACCTTGAGAAGCTTCTTCTTTAATCGTGTTTATGCCATCAGCCATTTTTGGCCTCAGTTTGTAGAGAATGTGGTGCCACACTTGGAGAAAAATCTTTTGTTTATTAATATGATTGGAACTAAAAGACAGAGCACCTTGAGCCTCAGAACTGTCCCAGAAGACAATACTGTACTTGAAGACTGACAAAGAGTAATCAAGCAACAGATAAGGACTGAAATACCATTTGTTGGTAACCAGACAAACATTAAAATCATTTTTTGACAAACATTTATCTTTTCAATACCTGGAAGGAAGCAATTATTAAACATAAAAGAAACTGACAGATTTCCTGCAGTAAATGCAGGCTCAATTAATTATTTTCAAGATTTTGTATAGAAAGGTTGACCACTAATCTCACATACAACTACAAATTGTTTTGAAATGGTACTATAGATCAAAGAACTATCTACTCTAAATGATCAAATATTAGTATTAACTATACCATAAAACAGTGTATGAAGCAGTGAAAAGGCTACACAAAGGACTACAACTGTCAGCTTGTTTTTACATTCATTACCTAGTTAGCAACAGAATAAGAAAAAATTATTTTGTCAGGTGTTTTTATTACCAACAGTAAATTTAAGTCACATTCCATTTGCTTTGGAGGAAGAAAAGCACAGAGAATTTGATGGGCTTCCACATTAGATCTATCGAGAAAAAAGACACATTTGCAAATTACACACACAATCCAAAATGCCGTAAAAAAGTTACAGTATTATGATTTTTGCACTTGTAGAAACACTGAAATTTCATTTGCTGGCTGCAGGGATATGATCATTTTCCTATCTATATTACTCGTTCTTTCAAAAATAACTACCTGCTTTTCTTATTATTTCTGTGAACTTTTTACTGAAGCTGGTATCATACTGAGAAGAGACACACCCTACCACCTTGGTGTGTTTTGCTGAGTGCTCTGGTTTTTCCTAGGTCTCACTCCGGAGTATCTAGCCCTCTGCACGTTTGATGTAGAGCTGTAGTCCTCCAGGACTAAGGAACACCCTAGGTGACAGAGCAGCTAACGCACCCTGAGCCCTGCTCTGGTGCCTCAGGTGGGCTAGGACAAGCCCAGCGCTGCCAGTGGCTGGCCATGGATCCGTGTGCTTCCCTTGTGAAAACATGGAGATTGAGTCTACCCTGAGGAATGGGGTAGGAGGAGTGTTAGTATCTATTCTACCTACATTATCAGTCCTAAATAGCCCAATAAAATGGTATTAACAACAAAGACCTTTTGGTTGCCTGACGGCATAGAAATACTTCCAGAAGAAATTATTCCTGTTCAAGAAAAAAACTGCTTAGAAATACTTCTGGAATAAATCATTCTTGCTCACTAATCAAAGCAGATTTTTTTTAAATGCGCATGTGATTACCAATGCAGGAAACCTTTTACTTATAATATTTGTGATTTTTATATTTATTCACATATGTATTGCATGCATGTTGCATATATTTTGTACATATACATATAAAATCCATATATGAAAGACACATTTTCAAACAAGTGAAAAAATACTTCTTATTTTAACTAACTTAGCTGAGCAGCGTGCTGTATTTACTGTCTGAAGGTGATAACCACATCAGGAAATAAAACATGGCAGGATGCTAAAATATTTCCCCTGGCAGGGCTGAATTGTTTTTAACACCACAGAGGTGAAACGTGAGCCTCCTGTGAGTGCCAAGAAGCCTGCATCTGCTGCCATCCGCACAGTCTGGAGATCAGCTCTGCCTGCTTCTTCAAAGAGGTGATCACAGCTTTAAGTGAAAGATAATACGTAAAGAGGAGCCATGGAGCGTGGCCTAGCTAACCACAGCAAGTTAGGTACAATCTCACCTTTCTAAAGTGAATCTTATTTCAGACTCTTACGGACAAACCCGCTGGGACAAAGTAACAGCTTAACTTGTTTAACTAGTTCCGTTTTATTTAGAGTAAAAGGTAAAGTGTACATTGAAGCCTGAAAGCTTAATCTTCTTTTCCTGTATTTTTTCAGTCCTATTATGCTCTCTAGGTTTTTTTTTTTTTTTTTTGCCAGTTCTAGAATTCCAAGCACCTCATACTAAAATAAATGCTGGGATGTTTTAAAAGGATAGCACTGGGGATGTCTGCCCCACCTTTCTGCTCGTGGTCACCTCCTCACAGCTGGCTCACAGAAGAGGACGTGAACCAGTTCCTCAAGCACGGCAGTCCACAGCCCAGCGTGTTAACGTCAGCCGAAGTGGATGTTGGTTAATGCACCCAACTGTGAATTACAGCAGCCAAATGCTGGCCCAATCTTGCTGACTCTGTGAGAAATCTGAGGGGGGAAGAAATTCTTACACCTTCTGTTATCTCGTTCCTTATAGATTATAGAGGTTTCTCATCTTTTCCCACCAGGATTTTTTGCTGATGATGATCATTCTCAAACCTGTAACTAAGTGGGAACTGTGTTTTGTCCAGGGTTCATGCTGGAGTGTGTGTCATACTAATGCAGAATTTTATAGGCTGGGCTTTAGCAGAACAGGGCAAATGAGGGAGAAAGAACAAAAAATAACCAGTGATTTTTTTGAGTATGCAAGTGAAAGCTTCATGCTGGAGCCACAGCTTTTAAAAACCGTACTTGAGAAATAAGGGAGCACACTGCACCCACAGCAAGAACAGAAGACTATAAAAAGAGCTGAGCAGTGTGATTAGAAATAAGGCTAACAAGGACACCAGGTAGCACGCTGCCTCAGCTATATGCTGGACAACTCACTTGGTCCTCCAGTTCTGTTGCCACCAACCCTGTTAGCAAAAGTTTTAGAGTGCTTGAATATATGAATCCTGAACTAAAATGCTAACTGAAGTGGATTTTAGCTCTGTAACAGCTTACCAAAAGCATTTTGTGTGGGTCTTAAAAAGAAACTGCGCACTGAACATGTTACTTGGTATCTCAGCATGAGACAGCGTGTAGCCAAGCAAAACCACATTCCCCTACTTTTCAAGTCTCTTAAAAATTTTATTGCCTATTAAATATTTGTTTTCTCAGCCTGAAGTTGAAACCACAGCACTGTAAACATTGTTAACAAATGCTATTTGAGGTTTTGACTGAAACCTCACTCAGATGCGAGATTCACCTGACTTTCTCGGAGAACAGCTGTGAGTGACCATAAAACCAAGCCCGGGTGATGACAGACTGCAAGTGTCGTGCTGCGGGAGCTGAAAAGCCAGGAGGTCTTCTCCCTTGCGGAGGGAGGTGGGGAGTGCTCCCCGCCTTCTGCGTCCCCCTGGCTCCACTTGTCCCGGGCAAGTCCCACGCCTGGGACTCAGCGTGGTAGAGCCATCACTGCTGAGCAGAGGGTGCAAGAAGAAGGATCCACAGCTTTTTTTTCAGTTTGAAAATAAGCAAAGTCTTCTATTCAGAGCCTCCTGGCATCCATGGGATCAGAATATCAGGTTTTTTTGTCCTTAGAAATGCGCTTTTTATTTGGGTGGGTGATTTGGTTTTTTTTTGTTTGTTTGTTTGTTTGTTTTTTTTGAGATACAAGTGGACAAAGCAATTGAATTCATTTAAAAATGATCTATTAAATACAGGTGAAATTTAATGTGTTAAAGCAGCTTTGTTTTTTTTAAGCCATTTTTAGACATTTAGTCCAAACCTAGTATGGAACTCCCTAGAGCTGGCATTAGAGAATAATCCATGCTGTGTTTCTAATACAGCTGCATAAAAGCTTAAGTGAAGAGATATACATGCATATTCATGAGTTCTATCTGGAAATAGGAGTATATGCCACTTTATTTTTGTCTGTAAGGAAAAATATTAGTGTATTTGTATCAGATGCATTATAATATGGTCATTACAAAATGCTCAGAAAGTGCTGCTAAAAGACTGTTTCTACCTGCCTATAAAGCACTTATTTCACTAAAACTCCTGCATAATATAGAAGGGAAGGGATATTTATTATTATAAATTAATCTAGTTCATAAACATTTTATTTTTAAAGTAGTTTAATTTCAAAAAAATATCACAATGTATAAAAAAATTTTGCTATTTGAATATGTCAGTACTGAAAGCAAAATGAAATTAAAATGCCCTCATCTTGAATTTCTCTTTGGGTGTGCAAGTTAGCCCGACTTCTTCAACACTCTAAAAGATATGAAAGTATTACAATTCACAGATACTTGCCTGATGATTTATCCACTAGTCAGATGGTTACTTTTTAGTGGTATCAACAGCGTCAGCTCAGTAAATCTGAATATTCATGTGAGGAGTGTGACTGAAGCAAGTTCAACAGCCCAGCCACACAGATGCATGTTGATGTTATTGAAGAAATACAGATAGCAGAAAGTTAACACTCACAACAATGTGTTTGGCCTATTTATTAACTGAACAGACAATGGTCTGGTGAGCTTCTCATTTCAGTGGGCAAGAAGACCAAGTTTCTACTAATTTTGTATGAGATTAATTTTTCTAATCATCCTAGAGCTTTAATACATAGTTGGCATGCAATTCTTTTTTTTTTTTTTTTTTAAATCAGAAGCAATTCTTGCTACACAGGGCAAAAAAAGCAAAGTCTGTTATTCTTGACAATTTTCTTAACAACGTGGGCATTTCCCATGTGCATTTGCAGAACTTAATGATAGAAGAGATCTACAACATTAAGTATGAGGGTAGCAACTGTGTTTGAATTTTTTTAAATTACACAATCACAAATTCATTCACTTGGGATATTAAATTGGTATAAACAAGAGAAGAATGTAGCTAACAATCTTCAAAATGGCAAACAAATAACCAATTAATTTTATATTATTATAATTCTTATTGCATGTATAAGATAGAGAAGTTCAAGGATTTGCCCAAGGCCACAGGTAGAGCTGGAAATGCATCAAGGATTAAAATGGAGGACAAACTGGTTATCTTTCAGTTCACACTTCTTGTAGACTGTCCAGTAAAGACCATATGCAGGTGGATCAGATACATGAGACTATTTCACCCTTTCTCTTATTTAATAAAACCTGTCTAAAAAAATGGGTATTATGTGTAAAAAAATAAACATACATGTTGTAAATGATTTCATTTTACAGTCTTTGACAAGTGTACCTACTAAATAGGTCAGGTAAAGATTTTGCTCTGTCAGCACTGATTGTTGTACATATTGTTCTGATGCCATCAAGAAAGAATGTGTCATTGAGTTTCATCTTTTATGTGAAAGAAAGAAAAAAAATAACAAATGCTAAAAGTCATTAAACCACACCAGAACGAATAATGGTGAAACGTAATTGAATGGTGAACTTAACATTTATTTTTACCATATATATATGAGAGATACATATACATGTATACATACACACCCATATATATTTGTTTCAGTATGTATGCAAGAGTAAAGATTTTATCGCCTGCAACATCAGGATAATGCATAAACTTTATAACTTGGTTCTAGCTGTACAAAGTCAGATCAAAGATTCAGCCCAGGTGTGGCTCTGGAGTTTCATTGCTCAAGGCTAATTATTCACAAAAAGTCCCCACCCTAGAGAGTTGTCTAGCAGGTTTATCTTTTGGCTGGTAGACATTTTAGAGAAGACACTACCTAAGCTCAGCTATTTTGTATGACACACTACAGCATCCAAAACAATTTCACAGATTTTATGAGATATTTGACCAACTGCAGATTACACGTGAATGTAGTTTTCTTTCCCAGAAGCAGACAGGAGTTTCCAAGACCTTGAGCTCATGCTAAGCTCTAATTAAAACCAATTTCAGTGAATAGGCAAAACTGAAACTTTTAACTCCATAAAGAGCAAAGCTACTAAAAACATGTATTCTGAACATGACCAAAATAAGTGAAACATTACGTATAAAGAAAAACCAACTCATTTAACAATGCACCATCATCATAATTTAAAAAGTGACTTTTAGAGACCTTTTTTAATGTCAGCCTCTACGTTTATTTGCTTATGAGTCATCAACTGTGATCAAGACTGCTCCAGTCTGTCTCAAAAAAACCCCAAAAGATATATGGCAATCATCTGTCCTTGTCATAGCTACAAAGAGGATTAGCAAAGAAAAACAATAGCACTTTTATAGAGACAGCAACTCTGTCCTGGGCACCAAGTTAAAGCTCAAGAAGCCGAGACAATCCTGTTTCTTGTTGCAATGCTCTGAATCTGTTCAATGTGATCTGGATTTCTTTTTAATGGGTACAGCTGGACCATTCAGGAGCCTCACTCAATTATTTGAGCAAGAACTCTATAGAAAACATTAACCTTATTCCTCAGTAGTAGCAGCCCATTTGTTAAAATGGTTACCAGTATTTTATTTAAACAAATTTTTTTCCTAGCAGTCAAGATTATGGGGACACTGGTTCTGCCTGCCTCTGCTCTCATTTGAAATATGTTCTTTTTTCTCCTCTCTGCCCTTGTATTTTTGTATCTACCTGTTAGAAATGTCTTGATAGTACCGAAAAGTGCCAGCATCTGTCACATATAGAGTTTTCAAGAGGTAAGTAAGCTAAGCAGTCAATTTGCATGAATATTTGAATTTAACAATAAAAGCGGAGATTCTTACTCAGTAAAAATTCTCCTTGAAGACAATAGTTTCCATCTGACTCAGGAATGAGTAATGATTTCACACAAGAGGACATCTGAAGAACTTGTCATCTTCCAATAATATTACAAACATCAACAAATCAATAAAATACGTTCATAAGGAAGGTGTCATTATGCGTGTTTTGGGATACAGATACTTTATTAGAGGAAAGACAAATATATATGAGTGATTATGTGAGGTCTTATTGGGATCAGGAAGGCTGGGGTTTTAATTCGGTGTTTAGTCCACTATACTACACCTGCCATAAAATACTGCATCCACTTATTAAGGGCTATCCCTGCATAGAGAGAGGCTGACTGCGTCACTGGACAGGATGCTCTGGTATGGCCACAGGCCACCAAAGACTGGCTTCCTCTTTAAGGCAGGTATACAAGTATCCTCTTTCTCTCCATAAAAACAATATTTTAGTCAATTAACTTTATTAGGTGGTTATAACTCCTATGAATAAGTACACAGAAATAATTTCCGTGTTTTGTGGCTTCACAGGATTCAGCCTTTCAGGAAGATGGTATCCGTGTTGAAATGTCAATACATTTAATACTTTTGATACCAATGAGAAAGCTTTGTATAGATTTTTTAGCAGAGTAAAAATAAAGTTGTAATAAATTAAACAACATTTTTTCAGGTAATTCTGATTCCAGGTGTGATTCTCCCCTTTGTTCAGTTTGTGCATGATCTTGGCTATTTGTATCAGATTAGAAGATCACAAAGAACCCTTACTTTCTTTACACTGATGAATTAATTTCTCCCTCATTTCCCATCTCTGAGCTATGTAATTGGAAAAATATTGTGTTACTGTATTTTGGATGGCACTTTCTGTCACTTTCTGAGCAGACTAATGTATCTTTATGTTCTTTTTTCACAATATGATGTAGAAGAATTCAAATAATAATGGTGTAAGTAGCTTAATCTTCTTGCCATTTTTACATATGTGTTTATGTACATGCTCTCCTCACTGTGTTACAGCTGGGCTTTTGGCAAGAGTATGGCTTTCTTGAAGTCCTACGGAAAACAGTAAGTTCAAAAAGATTCTTCATGATGTCATCAGAGCAACTTTTGTAAGAGACAGCAGCTTGGAGGAGGAAGTAGAAGTTACATGGGATCTTAGGAATGGGTGCATGAGACTGGCTTGATCCATCAGACCAGGGGTTCTTCCTAACAAACACAGTCTTGACATAGATGGAGAAATAATGTTATGTGAAATAAATAAGGACTTTAAATACTTGAAACACTTGATTGTGATACCATTGACTTGATTTTGCGTCTTGTGTGTGATGTGAGACTTGCGAGTGATGTGATGCTTAAGATGGTTTTAGTCGGAGCAATCAGGAGGTGTCCTAGCTATAACGTAGGCTGTTAATATGGACTTTGATGACCACCGGCAATCCCCAATGGTTAAAATGAAAAATCTTGTGAAGAAAGCATATGGATGGTGGTCTGAAATTTGATCACAGACTGTAAGTTATTCTATATTAAATATCAGTACTTTTCTATTCGGTAAAACCAAGTCACTGAAAAAAGTGTATGGGAGTAGTCTCTGTCACTTGATGTCATACCATTAGTGCAGCCTTTTTTGCAATTATCTAATAGCAAAAGACTGCTCTAATTTGTAGCTCAAGCTATGTAAGGAAGTTAGATATAAGCTGCCTGACCTTAGGCTCAAATACATGTGGACTATCATAGATTGCATGTTTGGTAACTCCACTCAGATGGGTGGGGATTAAGTAAACACTAAATAAACAGTGTTTATAATAGCTTATACATTATTTAGTGTAAATAACTCTAAATAAACAGCATATAAAACAGCATAACAAGATGACACAATTTGCTAGTGGTGTTGTCCACAGCACATGTATCACTTCCTCCTCTGAGAAAAGGAAAAGGAGGGAGAGGAAGAGGCAGCAGAGAGCACTCTCAGGGACACAGTGCCTCCTGAGGATACCCAAAGGTGAGCTAGAGCCCACTGGCCATGCCTGGCTCAGAGATCTGACATGTTTGTCATGCTAGTATGAAAACAGCAGCAAGGAGTTGGTCATGCATAAACACATGACTATGCGTAGTTCACCTGTGCAAACCTGGAATTGGAGACAGAAAATCAGAATGTGAGGAATTTTGTAGACTAAATGGGACTTTAGATTTCTAGTTTTCTTTTAAAGTGGTGTATTTTGGAGTGGAGAGGAGGGAAAAGAATCATAGAATTATTCAGGTTGGAAAAGACCTTTAAGATCATTGAGTCCAACCATTAACCTAACACTGCCAAGTCCACCACTAAACCATGTCCCTAGGTGCCACATCTACACGTCTTTTAAATACCTTCAGGGATGGTGACTCAACCACTTTACTGGGCAGCCTGTTCCAATGCTTGACAACCCTTTCCATGAAGAAATTTTTCCTAATAGCCGATCTAAACTGCACCTGGTGCAACTTGAGCCCGTTGCCTCTTGTCCTATCACTAACTACATGGGAAAAGAGACCAACACCCACCTTGCTACAACCTCCTTTCAGGTAGTTGTAGAGAGCGATAAGGTCTCCCCTCAGCCTCCTTTTCTCCAGACTAAACAACCCCAGTTTCCTCAGCCGCTCCTCATGAGACTTGTTCTCTGGACCCTTCATCAGCTTCATTGCTCATCTTTGGACACACTCCAGCACCTCAATGTCTTTCTTGTATTGAGGGGCCCAGAACTGGACACAGTATTCCAGGTGCGGCCTCACCAGCGCCAAGTACAGGGGGACAATCACTTCCCTAGTCCTGCTGGGCACACTATTCCTGACACAAGCCAGGATGCTGTTGGTCACCTTGGCCACCTGGGCACACTGCTGGCTCATGTTCAGCCAGCTGTTGGCCAACACCCCCAGGTCCTTTTCGGCCAGGCAGCTTTCCAGCCACTCTTCCCCAAGCCTGTAGCATTGCATGGGGTTGTTGTGACCCAAGTGCAGGACCCGGCAGTTGGCCTTGTTGAATCTCATACAGTTGGCCTCAGCCCATCAATCCAGCCTGTCCAGATCCCTCTGTAGAGCCTTCCTTCCCTCAAGCAGATCAACACTCCCACCCAACTTGGTGTCATCTGCAAACTTACTGAGGGTGCACTCAATCCCCTCATCCACATCATTGATAAAGATATTAAATAGAACTGCCTCCAGTACTGAGCCCTGGGGAACACCACTTGTGACTGGCCACCAGCTGGATTTAACTCCATTCGGCACAACTCCTTGGGCCCGGACATCCAGCCAGTTTTTTACCCAGCGAAGAGTATGCCCATCCAAGCCATGAGCAGCCAGTTTCTCCAGGAGAATGCTGTGGGAAACGGTTTCAAAGGCCTTACTAAAGTTTAGGTAGAGAACATCCACAGCCTTTCCTTCATCCACTAAGCGGGTCACCTTGTCATAGAAGGAGATCAGGTTAGTCAAGCAGGACCTGCCTTTCATAAACCCATGCTGACTGGGCCTGATCACCTGGTTGTCCTGCACATGCCGCGTGATGGCACTCAAGATGATCTGCTCCATAACATTCCCCAGCACTAAGGTCAGGCTGACAGGTCTGTAGTTCCCTGGATCCTCCTTCTGGCCCTTCTTGTAGATGGGCGTCACATTTGCCAACCTCCAGTCAACTGGGACCTTCCTGGTTATCCAGGACTGCTGATTAATGATGGAAAGTGGCTTGGTGAGCACTTCTGCCAGCTCCTTCAGTACCCTTGGGTGGATCACACCAAGCCCCATAGACTTGTGTGTGACTGACTAAGTGGTGTAGCAGGTCACTAATCATTTTCCCGTGGATTATGGGGGCTTCATTCTGCTCCCTGTCCCTGCCTTCCACTGAGGGGGGTGGGTACCTGGACAACAACTGGTCTGACTATTAAAGACTGAAGCAAAGAAAGCATTAAGTACCTCAGCCTTTTCCTCAGCCTTTGTCACTATGTTTCCTCCCACATCCAATAAAGGATGGAGATTCTCCTTAGCCCTCCTTTTGTTGCTAATGCCTTTACAGAAACATTTTTTATTGTCTTTTACAGCAGTAGCCATATTAAGTTCTAGTTGGGCTGTGGCCCTTCTAATTTTCTCCCTGTATAACCTCATGACATCCTTGTAGTCCTGCTGAGTGGCCTGCCCCTTCTTCCAAAGGTCATAAACTCACCTTTTTTTCCTGAGTTCCAGCCAAAGCTCTCTGTTCAGCCAGGCCAGTCTTCTTCCCCACTGGCTCGTCTTTTAGCACATGGGGACAACCTGATCCTGTGCCTTTAAGATTTCCTTCTTGAAGAATGCCCAGCCTTCCTGGACTCCTTTGCCCTGCAGGACTGCCTCCCAAGGGACTCTGTCAACCAGGCTCCTAAACAGGCCAAAGTCTGCCCTCTGGAACTCCATGGTAGCAATTCTGCTGACCCCCTCCTTACTTCTCCAAGAATCGAAAATGCTGTCATTTCATGACTGCTATGCCCTAGACACACTGCAGAAAGAGAAACTGGATTGTATGAACATGCAGTCAGTGTTTTCAGGAACTTTGCAAGTATTTAAGAAGTTAAAGCTGCTAAATAAGAACCAGAACGTTAATTTTTTCATGAGCTTCTGCAGATGACACACCTCATTTTAACTGATTATTATACAAATCATGAACTACGAAGATAATTGCTTTCCTGGCCAAATGACAAAGGAATTCTTATTTCCAGTGTATGCCCTGTTGAATGCCGAAGGCATTGTACATGCTAAGGCTAATGCTTTGCTATATAATAGACACCTACTGATTAGGAGTTCTCAAGCTTAATTTGGTTATGGTATGATAAATTAGGGAGTGTCTTTCTAAGTAAAACTGACATAATGCTTTTTTTCCACTGAAACTAAAATAAATCTGTGCTTCCAATACAGCATCTCCAGAAAAGTTAATTTTATTAAAATTAAAGCATCTTTTGCAGTTCATGTATTTGACAATTTTAAAAAATGGTCCCATTCTTCTCATGTTTGAGTGTTGTGCCTGTCTAATTGTTTTCCAAAGTTACATTAAGCAACATGACTACCAGGCTCACGTGTGGCTCCTTTGACTATATTTTTCCTCAGGGGAAACTATGTTTTTTCTTCTTTACATTCTACTAATGTTTTTATTTGTAAGAAGCCAAAGAAGACTACCTTTAATGATTTGCCTTCTGCATGGGATTCACACATTTCTCTAGTTTCAACCCTAGCAAAGGGGAGGAAACTAAATGCATTTACCTGGGGGAGGTTTCTGAGAAGACTGATGCTGGAGTGTGACTATAGAGGGAATAGATGATAATTGTATTGATGGTGTCTCACTGGTAACTGAGGGTGAGAGAGAGCATAATGTCTGTGGCTGGAATGAGAGTGGGGTCTGTGTTTTGGGAAAAGTTTGTAACAGAGAGGGAGTGAAGTGTTTTTATATCTCCTGGGTTCTTGGACCTAAGTGACTGCCCAGCAATCAGCTAAGGCAGGAAAGTACATGCAACTGGCTGTTATTTTGTCTGGCTATGTAGCTCTTTTCTGGGCTTGATAAAGATTGATGAGGTTTTGAACCCTTGTCAAAAATATACCTCTGTGACTCAAATCAAGTTTGCCCTTGGAAAGATGAGCTATGCAGCTTGAAAGCCTTTGAGACTGAGGCTGTGAGAAAGAACAAGAATTCAGGAACTGGGTCCAGCTTAATCTAGTGGGCTTGGGCAGTCCCATATCCGTAAGCCTGCAGCAGGCAGGAGTCTGTGCCAAGCAGGCAACCACAGTAAGGCCCTGAGGTCTACTCAGCCAAGAAGATGCTGAGGAAGCTGGTGGACCCTCCAGACCGTGCACAGCAAATTGATATAAAATGTTTTGCGATTAGTGGTTTTACACCTGTTTACCTGCCCTAAATAAGCTCTGAATATCCTTACTAAAGCATAAGGACAAGGAGCCAAATTGTTACCGAAAATATGCAAAATGCATGCCAGAGCAAATACATGAAACATGCAGAAAATATTTGTGCAGGCAAATAAGGGGCTTTGCAGGCATCAAAGCAGTAGGAGGGAGAAACTTTACACCATCCTTTGTGATATGTTTGCACTGTGCTGTTCATGTGGGAGTAGTTACCAAAGATCAAAGGTCACATTTCAACAGAGGAAAAGAATAATCTATTCACACACAGCCTTATTATTCCCACTTAGCTAGAAGATAAACAAAACTGTGATTTATATATATATTATGGATTCTGTCTTTATATTTGTGGGTCACACAGTGAAACCCACAGACATTACATGACAGGCTCCACCTTAAATTTAATATCCCTTGAGGACAATAAGGCTCATATAATGAGGAGAAGGTGACTCTTTGATGTTCCTACCATTACTGGCCTAATACTATAAGAATATGAAAATAAAATTGAGTCAGTACATAAATCAGTGATATTCCTGTAATGGAAGTTGTAAACCATGCCATATAACTAGCATGTACATCTATACATATTTCAGCTTGGCTTTTCTAGAAGACAAGCACTGTCTCAGGGAAGATATAAAAGGATTATTTGAATTTCATTAATAACTGTTTTTAGTTATTAATAAGTGAGTTATTAAAAATGTGAGTGAAAAAGAAGATGGAAGGAAAGAGACAAGGGCCCAAATGATAAATACATGAAAAGCAGAATCCTTTTCTAGTTACAAAAGCACAGAATGGTTAAGATGGGAAGGGATGTCTGGAGATTGCTTAGTCCAACAACATTCATGCAGGGTCACCTACAGCATGTTGCCCAGGACCTAGACTTATGTTAGCTACTTTCATTTATCAAGAAAACATCCTCTAATATTGGATCTATTATCTACCTAACTTTCTATAAGATTGGAAGTTTTAAGTGGATGTTGGGAAGGATGCATCACCTACCCTCTCCAAGTTCACAGAAAATACCATCTGTCATTCTTCCTAGATCAATGTTTTAAATATGAAAGTACCATTACAAATGCTTAGAAAACTGACCAGATTTACCCATTAGGCAGTAAGATACAGATTCTACTTCTGACTTTTTAAAATTGCTGAAGACCAGGGGATAGGCATAATGAAGCCTGAGTAGCTGAGAGGAAGAAGTCAGAATGTGATAGTACATCCCAGATGCCTACTGTCCCATTTTGGTTACAGCTGGCGTGGGTGTGCAGCTGAGCTGCAAGATGACCCAGAAGTCCTTGCTGACTTGCTTCCACCAAATCATCATGCTAGTGTAAACCCATTCCTTCCTCCTTCACTTTTGGGACCGAAGTCAATGGAAGCCATTATAGAATTGCAGTGATTCAAATATTTATTAGTGGTTGAAGAAGGAATGGATAGATCAGGAAAGGCTGCAATGAAGAAAAAGGGCAGGGACAATTTATTGTTTCAAACAAACGCAAAGCTTCTGTAAAAAAGAAACAAACAAAACTTTGCAGCTCCATAGCACCTTGAAACCAAAGGTCTCCTAGTTGGAGACACCTGAGCTGGATAATCTACGTTGGATGAATTTATCAGAAACAGAAATCAAAACAAGGTCACATGTGACATTCAGAAAAACATGTCAAAAAATATCTACTATCTTGTCACCAGTACTGCTTTATTCATAAGTAACAAATAATTGCACAGTTATTCCAAAATGCCAAAATCTGGCTTCTCAGCATTCTCCTTAACATGGTGAAAATAGAACACCTGAAATGCCCATCATCTGCCATCAGAAATAATTAGTGATGCTATTTGTTTAAAGTATTCTGTACCTAGGCTACAGAATAATGAATCAATCCTGATAGAAGTCAATACTGCTTTGTATCAGAATGTTCAACAAAGTCTGTTCAGGACAAGGACACTGTATTGTTTAAAATTTTTAAAACAAACCTACTTCGGAGAACATCTATAGGATGCCACACAGTGTGTGTATTGATACCTGAGCTAACGTGTTCATAGGCACGTAATAGCACCATGAAGAAACACTAGGTAAGGTTTTCAAATGGCATAGCATCTTTTCAGCTAATTAGTCTGAAAGCAATATGCCACTGATGCAGTTAACAGTGCAAGCTCAGTACTAGTCAAAGGATTTCTTCTCTATTGCACAGTACAGACTTCCCTGTAATGTTATGCATGTTACATTATTTAGGCACTTTTACAAGTTTCCTAGTTGTACATACAATTTCATATATCTCAAGCAGATTTACACTGAATAAATGTAAAAATAGACCAATAGACTTTGAGTAAAGCATCTGGAATATGTGCAAAATAAATTGGTTAATTCTAGGTCTGTTTCTTGGTCTAAGCAAGGTTGCTTGCAGACACCTAGTTTTAGGATTGGGATCATAACCCCAGAGAATTAATATTTTGTGCCCCTTCCTTCCTCCTTCATTGGAGGATGGGCTGGGAGGTGGAAGGAATAAAAGAAAGAAAATTCCCTGTTACCATCAATGGTTTGAGTGCAGGCAGGCTCAGCATGCTCTCTTGCACCTTGAAGTGGGACCCTGGACGTCAGACTTTCCTTTCCCATTTGGATCCCTTGCCAGAGGTGACTCCAAGCCTCAGCAGGGACTCCAGCTCTGGTAGCCAGTTTTCCTGGCCCTGTAAACCGTACCAAACCCACACTGCTTTGAACCCACATGTGAGAGAGGTGAAGGATCAGGGTGCTCTGGCGGAGAGCGCAGCAGTTTCCTATGAGCTGCCTCACCCTATCATCAGACAAGGCAGAACCCAATGTGCAGCTGTGTCTAAGGGGCAGCTGCTGCTTTTTGCCTTTACCAGGGCTTTTGGGCACGCAGCAACTGCCACAGCAACATCACTTTACTGTCAGACTTTGGTAGAGCAACCCTGGCAACTGAACCACATTACAAGCACAAAAGGGACACGCCTGGCCATCCTGGAGACAGAAAACTCAAGAGGAGGAATAGCATTTCCTGAAGTGGCAGCACTGCATACTGAGGGTGGAGAAGTAAGCCACGAAAGGGGTGCTGACTATAAGACCATACAACTATTTCCTTGATGCTGGCTTTTTAAATGCTTTCCTCAGTAATCCAGCTAATGCTCCAGCTCCCTGGCAAACTCTACAGCAGGGCTTCTCTCTGTGGCACTCTCCGAAAAATAAGTTTTAATGATGACTGTGGTATAAATAACAGTCAAATCATTTGGCTTGAGTTAATCTTGATCCAATATTTTAAGAAAGACAAATCAGCCAAGAGTTGAAGGCTGTACTAGGACCCAGATGATCTGAATCTTCTTCTGGGCCCTTCCAGCAGAGCCCGCATCCTTGGACAAGCCACTTCACAGCTCTGTACTTCAGCTTCCCTCCCTGTAGAACTGGCTACAGACATTCCTACCTGGTGAGATGTCTCAAGGAAGTTTCAGGAGAAGGATGCTATTTATGAACAAACAGCCACAAACCAGTAAGTAACCTCGTATCAAGTTTAATGGCTGCCCATCAATCAGTATCACAATTATCAGTGTGACCATGTGAAGAAGATCCAGTAATGTCTGTCTTTAGGACTGCTTTACTCTCCTTTCATGAACAATGCATTAACCTGGCATTTTTAACTATTCTTTCTCTGTTCAAAACAGTTGCCCTCTTTATTTTGTCTGCTTGGGTATAAAAATGAAACAAATAAATTAACATGATCTAGTGATAATTCATGTGGGGTCTGGGAACACACAAGTGAGAAAACATGCAGTATGTTTTGATGTTTATCATCACTGGGCCTTCTGCTCCTTTCCAATAAAACCTGCTGTGGTATGCATACATCTCACTGTGTCTGCACACCACTTCATTTGCTTATGTGATAGTATGCCTATCTGCCCCTCCTATGTATACATTTATTACATAAATAGCTATGAGTTAGTGACTTTTGTGTGATCTACCCATGAGCTTTAATAGTAAGCTATTCAAGTTCAAAAGTAACTTACTGATATTAGAAACAAACAACAAAACTCTCCCAAACCAAGAAAACACAATATATTTAGCAAGTGCTTGACCTTGATGTGGTGGAAAAGCTTGTGTGTTCCCGTGGTCCTGCAGCTACTCCCATGGCAGTGGTGGTGCCGGCATGACACTGTGATCACCCAACCTGGACCGATAGGGTCCAGAACAAGGGATGTGGCATTGGTCTTTCAGTTTGCCTACAAAACCACCAGGAAACTCAAGCCATGGAAAGAACAGAAATAACAAGGTCATCCCATAAGGATGTATGACCTTGACCATGCAAAAGCACTGACTGTGTTGAGTGTTTATGTGCCTTCAAACAGGAGCTAGAAGACTGTCCCATATGCTTTGAAGCCTTGTAAGAGATACAGTAGCTGAGAAAAGTTAGCAAACTTACCCTGCTAAACAACTGTGGAGACACTGCAAAGCATTAAATGGGAAGAGACATTTTAGAGAGTGTGCTGCTGTATTATCAGTAGTTATTAACCATAAAGACACCAGCAAAATAATAAAAACTATGCTGTCCCCAGAGAAACACATGAAGTAAACATTGCACCAATGAACATACATCAATCTTCCAAAACTATCTTGCATTGAAAGCAGCATCAGTGAATGGAACAGAAAAAGTCTAAAAGTCAGCTATGTGGAATGAAAATTTTCATGGTACAACTCATGGCAAAGGAATGAGATTAATTGCTATTGCTCCATATAAAGATAATATTGGGACAGACACATTGTTTTCTCATAAATATATTCACAGGCATATGTGGTTTTGAGTATCAAGCAGAGTGGCCCAAGGCAAAGCGGACTATTATCTGTAAGTCAGTGATATAATTTCTTTAACATATTGACCTCAACTATTCATTTTAATTTCATTTATTTTAATATTTTATTTTATTTTTTAAATAAGTTTAGTGAGTTCTCACTTCAGATTTTTTTAAAAAGCGTTACTTTAATCCATCCTACTTCAAAAGAGACTACCACCTTTCCATGTAAGAAACAAACACAAGCTCATTCTCTATTAAAAGAATCTTTATTAAACTTGTGTCTTGATACAAATATCAAAATTCTGTTTACTTTTTCCACTTTTTTTGCTTGCAGTGTGAATTTTTTCAAGGGCATCATCATGTTTTCCCCAACTTTGAAAAAACAATAGTCTTGGGGAAGTCAGGATTCATTCATAACTGAGGAAATGCTAAAATAAACCTTCAGCTAATTTTGAAATATATGTCCTTCTAAATAGTTATATGTGTACATACATTCAGAAATATTTATTGTCCATAGAAGATGTGAGAAAAAAAGACAAATGTTCTTTTATTTAAAACTAAATAGCTCAGTAATTCCAGAATAATGATTTTTTTTTGCCAAAAAATAATAGTAGTAGTAAAAACTATTTAAATGACCACACTGTTGTTTATTCTACAGCAACATATGTTATTTCTTTGGAGTTATATTTATTTAGGGCACAAAGAAGAAAAGGGTGCGTAGGACAAGTATATTTAACACCAGACATTTAGAACATGTGAAAATTTACTTTTATTTTTTGCATTGTATGTAGAATATCGTAAGTAAAAAATGTACAATATAGTCTATGTGATATAAGGTAAACCATTTGGTAGTAAGTACGTAGAGTGTCACTTTTGTACCGTTAAGATCTGTGAGAAATTAAAAACAAAGATTACTTCTGGCAATGTAGTCTTTGCTCTACAAATATGAGACATTGGTTGCTTTCCAACTTACCTCCCCCCCAGACCTCTATCTGTGAAGGACAAATTTTATTCAACACTGGTAAAAACCAAAAGCTCTTTGATCTCAATACTATCCTCAGTCTTCTCTCCATGTGGCAATGAGCTTGAAATCCACCAAATCATTTAGCTGCTTTGTCTTCCGTCATCTCAGCTGCATGCTCAAGGCACTGTTTGTTGTCTCTTATATAGCAATGAATATTTCTGTCTGTGCCATCTTCTCTACCATGTCATGGTGAACATTACCAGACTCTTGGCCTCCTGTTTGTGTAACAGTACAAAAAGGACTCTAAAGGTAAAAAGATCCTATTACACAGTGAAAGCACTTTCCTACAATATTCCTCATCCATTGGGTTAGTTGTAGAGTTTCTTCTGCAGTTCTTCTTACCATTCCTTTACAGGCCTTTTGCTCACTACTGATACCCTCCATAAATGTTATGCGATCTTCTAACTGGTTCTTACTTGCTATCTGATATTTCCCTATAAAGACTGGGTTTTTCACTGGTTTTGATATACCTGTGACTAATATATTTTGTTGGAGTCTTTATGTCTCCCTCTTACCCACAGAAAAGCTGGAAAAGGATCCTGGAATTCAGGAGTTAAAGCTTAATGGCTCCTGGGGAAAAGAGACAGGCAATTGCTCTCCTTTTGAGCTATCATCAGGTCAGCTGGAGCAGCAATATGAAATGCTCCAAGCAAAGGGCAGGGATCGGCCACTCAAACCATCCCAGTCTCTGGAAAAGCTGATGCCCTTCCCCTGGCACCCATGCAAAGCCGCTGCCAGAGTACTGCTTCCACTGGCACTGTGATTATTTGGCAGCCTACTGACCTAGGCGGTTTCCTGTTTTGCCTAAGCCTAAAGCCATCCCTGGATCCACGTTCCTAGTTTGGCAAACAACGGGAGGCACAGGAATGACAAAAGCTCAGTGGCATTGCAGGCAGTCCTCGCATCAGACTTTTAGGTGTTGATGGGTCTTTACTGGTGGTAATGTAATGATGGAGGAATGCAACTACCGCCAGTGGAGACAGCAAATGATGGAGGTTTTGGAGATCCTACAGTATCAATTATTTCCCTATATCCTTTTCTGGCTGTAGCTGTAAGTAACTTGTCAGTGTACCTGGGATGCAACTTTCTTTACCTAAAAGTATTGATGCCGAGCACACTGGTTCCAGATTCAGCTGAATGAAAACCAACAGTAAAAACATACTAAATAGTACCAAATATTTGTAGATGCTTAAAATTATTGATAAATAGTTGATCAACAGACAGAAGGAGAGGAGGACAGAAAATAAATTCTTCCCAAGGAATCCCGTATCTCATATGACCAGCAAAAAGAAGTTTTTACTGACACTTCTGATCAATTCCCAGACACAGGGTTGCTATGTGTCTGTATTAATAAAAACCATTAGCTTGTTCTCTTCCCTCTCACTCTAATAACCATCCAGTCTGAGCTTAGAAGCACCAATGAATTTTAGTGTCTGTTGTCCTTGCTCAGCTGTATCCTGCAGGGCTCATAGGAATCATTGCAAGGACACACCTAAAACATAGGAAATCCACCTGCAGCAACCCATCACTTTCTTTCCCAGACTTCTTCACTCCCTTCCCTTCTACACACACCCCCACATCTGTTCCTGTTTTCCATGAGGAGTAAAGTTGAGGAGATGAGACTGCTTTCTAGATAAGATAGGGACAGGGAAAGGCAGTTCATGTGGCTTGGCCCAAGTGAAACCTGCCCTTCAGGGTCAATTCCAAGTTTCAATGTAGACAAATCCATCCTTCTCATGGCATTCATTACATCATGCACTGGAGGGCAAAAGGTTAAAAATGCACATATTTCCATATGTCCTGTTTATATGAATTGCTAAGGTCAGGCCTGAGTTATTCTGGAGGTATGGGGAGACACACTGGAGGAATCTTCTCTCCAAAGGAAGCTCCCTAGGGTTTAGACAGTAATTTCAGAAGTCCTGGACAGTGTCTCAGCTGACACATGAGCTGTAATCAGTGCAGCATTTTCCTCTAGGGATGGGACTACATGCTCATAAAGACATGACGGAATAGAAAACAAAAGAAGATTTGGAGATTTGAAATCTCTTGGAAGTACTGGGTCACGCCGAGCTGTGCAGTAGCCAACAAAACGACAATAGGAGTGCATTTTTATCGTCGTCGCTGTCCTTCTCCTTCTCTTCTCTTGTTCACTGCTTTCCACTGGGCCCATGATGCCCTAACTTGAACAAAAGCAAAAACAGTGTAGCTGTGCTATTGCTTTCTTTTCCCCACACTGTTTAGTTGCAACATGGTTCAGATTACTCTGTAAGTACTCCTGCTGAGGCCTGTGTTTATCTAGCAGTTTGTGAAGCAGCAGCAACAGCTCAAGAGCCTTGATAGCCACAGGGCACTGGAAATCACTTAGTAAGAATAAATGATCGTACATAGGTCAATATTTTTAAAGTATTCGGCCTATAGTGTTTCAAGTCTAACGATATATGTGATGAAAAATTGTTTGCGTCCCTGCCATTGTCACTGGGGTTTGAGGAAAACTAGCCTGGATATGGAAAGGCAAGTTTTTAGGACAAGATCCAGCCCTAAGAAACTCTGAGTTGGCTCCGTGAAGTACTATCTGAGGTCCCTATAAGAGATTTCTTGGCACACAAAACATAGATTTGGAGAAGCGGGTAGTTTCCATTTACCAATAAACATTAAATATGTTAAATTATGTTCTCTGGAATGGGGATTCAAAGCTGAGCTTCCCAACTCCCAGCCTAGTGGGAAAACCAACAGGCTCCTGGAGAGCTCTTCTTAAATTCTCTCCACAGACGGTTAATACCTAATAGCCTTGGGCACTCCCATGAGTAGTGCAGAAATGAGGCAGAAGATGAGTTTAAATGCATATACCCCATAAATAGAGTAAGTACTGCAGCCTGAGTACTACAAACGGCTGGATTAAACTCTATCTTCCCACATTTTATGAGAAAGGACTGATTTAAGCATCTAGCTCGAACAGGAGATTCAAATAGATGGCTTCTTAATTCTCTTTACAGCCATGGATTAACTGCTAAATTTCCCTCCTGAATACTGCTGAGTAGTCCGTTTAGGTTTTTTCCTGGTTCTTCAGGATCCTCACATAAGATCTTAAGCTTTGTCTCTACATGCTACAAGAAGATTCGGCATTGAATTTAAGGAGTGTGGTCTTATTGCTGGTGAAATGGCTAAAAAATGAACATTAGCACCCTTTGCACAACTTGTGCTACATGAGTGTATTTCTTGTACTTCTAGTGGTTAGGAACTGTTTCTAACTCTGTTGAAGTCAGCTGCCGAACTCACACTGACTGCAGTGGTGTAGTCAAGTCCCCGTGTCGTGCTGGCCAGAGTTCTCCATTGATGCAGCATGTCCTGAGGCAGGAGGTACGTTAATGGAGACGATGAATAAAAGAGGGGAACAGAGGGCTCAGGGCCCATGGAGTCTCGACAATTTAGCCCACACAGATCACATAGTAAAGAAAGAGCAAATCAACTTCATTCATCAAGTGCTCCTTTCAATGAGAGGGCTAGTTGAGCCTCATTTGACTAAAAGCTTTATTACAGATTGTGTACTAGCTATATCAACCAGAAGGCAGGAAAGGTCTTCTATTTAGTTTCATATAAATTGCTGTGATTGCTGACTATAGGAATCTTTGCTGTTACCTGAAATGATCCCTTCTTGAAGAAGTAATAGCAGAGTAAGATGGGTGATCATCAATCACTATAGGGTAATAGTTAGAGGAAAACAAAAAGGGGCACAATAAAGTTAAATATTTTATGGGGCACCATTTTAATTTTATAATTAAAAGGCATCATTAAATCATTAGCTCTTAACAAAAAAATCAGTTTCCCACAGGCCAGCTTCATGGGGTAGAACAGTTCAAAGGCCCGATCAGCTCTGGTTTACTTCCAGTAGACATCACAGTGCTGTCACCTTGGCTGTGACACAGAACAGGGATCCATAAACATGGGGGCTACACTGCAGGCTACAGACCTTTGAAGAAGCTTTTTTATTGCCCCACTTCAGCTCATCTCTTATATTCTTCTGTCATGGTGTTGGCACCACTCATATTCCTGCTGTTGGATGATCATAGCTGGACTGCATGAAAAATAACTTTGGCATTGGATCCTATGTGCAATATCAGTATATCATATAATTATTGCTGTGCTTCTGTGCTACAGATTTAATTGTAAATATCCTCATGGCTCTTCTACTATACACAGCTGGGTAACTTCAAGAGATGATGTCTAGTCATTCGCTAGATAAAACTGAATTGTGGTCAGCCCTTTCCTGGGCTGGTTCACTGCAGTGAACTGTTTGCAAGGAAAAGACGTGTGATTTCAACATGGTATCGCCCATACATTCATTATCACTTGTTCATTCCTTAACAAGGAATTACAGTTTTGAAGGATTCATCTACAGCCTGTCTAGACCTGTTAAGTCACATGTGCTGAGTAAAGGCTTGCTCACCCTTTTGGCCCCCCTCTTGGCCTGTTACCTCGTGGTGATGTCTCAGGTTTTGGGGCACGTCAAGGCGGCCTCTCTCTTTGTTGACCACATGCGTCATGTGCAGCTGGCAACTGTTATCAGCTCTTTCCCGGGAACAACCCTCTGCGTAGGTCCTGTCTTATCACAAGCTTTTCGAGCACAATTCCCATATCTTGCAAAATCTACTTGCAACACATTCAACAGCTCCTCTTACTACAGTGTTATTTACGTTCATCTAAACAGATGCAACTTGTGTGCGAGTTGGGAAGTAAATGTAACCCTGACTCCATTTAGTCAAATTTAGGTCTATCTTGGAAGGCCAGACATGCCTGAGAGGAGTGTAATGTGACTACTGAACTCTCTATAACACCAACTCCATCCTCAAAGCGCATGGGAAAAATTCAGTACTTTTTCTGCTGATTCAGTGCAGGGTATTTTCCATTGTTTCCTCCCAAAGCAAAGTGGACTCATATAACATACACTTACTAATTCATTCCTAGCTTATGTTTTTCAACAATTCTTTTCATTGCTAATCTTTCATATATGCATGGGTGGAGTACTCATGGCAACACAAACCTGTTAGGCAAGAAAGAAACTACTGCATAGAAGATGTATAGCCTCCATTGCACATTTAAAAATCATAAGTCATAATGTGTTCTGGAGTTTCAGAGTGATTTCAAGAGTCTTTTGGTAATATTTCATTAAACTTCTATTTGGAGAAAACTTGTTAGTTGATTCTAGATATTTTTGAAGAAATGTACCAATTTGGTAAAGCTTCTTCAGGCACAGCATATGGTCTCTTATACTGAGAATGTTGTGTCTGGTTAATTCATAGGTCTGAAATAAGGAAATTCAAGCTTTTGTTGTATTGTTTAATTAATTTATTTCTTGCTGGATGCAGAGGTTGGGAGAAATATTTTAGTTGTCACAGCAGTATGACAAAAGACACAAATACTCCAAATTAGAAATCCATATGATAGGAAATGTGAACCTCAAGCATCTTTACACTGTGTTATTCAAATTTTCAGTCATAATGTTGAGCCGACAACATTTTTTCTCATTGCTTTAATTTTCTAAGAAGTAATGCATAGAAATAAACGAATGATTATTAAAATATGGACTCACTTTGGGCTCCCTGAATTAATTTTTAAGCTGTTTATGGAATTACAACTTATGAGGCAATACTTATGAGACAATAATGCCTAAAGAGTCTCATAAAATATAAGCAGCAATTGGTTTTATTCAAGAAAGATGTGCCTATCTGTTGAAACCTCTCTGTACTGCTGAATAGGTCATGTGATACTATGATCAAGAATGAATTGACTAAATTGATTAATGTACCATGTTTAGAATAACTTGATAAATTATTTAATTTTCAAAGAATATTGTAATTTATAGGAGAAATCCCTGTTTCTTAAATAAAAAACTGAAATGGAATTATAATTATAGTGCCAAAAAAGGATAAACTATGCCTGTAAGTTATAATTCTAATATAATTATAGCAAGTTAAATAAAAAAATAGAGTCAAATTCTCCCATCACTTACATACAGAAAGAGCTGATTCAGCTCTACATTCATAAATGGCCTGTCAGATGTCTGGGATGAAATTCCACTAAATAATTTTTTAATAACTGCAGCAGAATATGAGAAAGGAACAGGGCTGGTGTCCTTTTTCAGTGCGTGCTCTTTCACTGTATGCCTTGCACTTTTATACCATATGACAAGCGGTCCCAGCTGGGCTATCACCAGAGCATGGACACCTTTAGGACGACACATCTCACTTGCATTGCTTGTTAGTACATTGGACTGCTCTGGTCTATTAACATCTATGACTCACTTGTGTCTATGCCCCTGTTTAATATATTTTAGAATAAATTCTTTAGTGAGCTGGAGTTGAACTGTTCTAGACAGCCTATGTTAACATGACTCATTATTATCTAAACATTCAAAGGCAGAACTGGATCTATGTTGTCTGGTTTCAGCATAGTCAAACTCAGCTTGCAAACATATGCTTGCCTGGAGCTGTATCACTTAAAAACAAACCTGAATTTGCTATGCCAAAAGCAGTATTCATTAGTCAATCTTGAATTTCAAATTCTAACTTGTAATAGGTAATTGAGAGAATTAAATGTTTTAATAAATGTAAACACTGAAATTATTTGAGAAATATTTCTTCTGATTATCAGGGTGCTGCTTTGTCCCTACATAATGAATGTTCTGTGCAGTCCTGATCCTCCAACCTCAAAAAAGGATATGGAAGAGCTGTAGCAGATCCAGAGAAGAGCAATAAAGATGATCAAAGGTATGAATGACTTCCATGGGAGGAACAATTACACAGGCTAGGAAACTTCAGCTTGGAAAACAGACAATTGAGGGCATATATGATAAAGTCATAAAAAATGGGGAGTGGCATGGCGAGGGTGAATAGGCATCAGTTGTTCATTGTCCCTCTCAGTAGCAGAAGTAGCGACATCAGATGAATCTATAGGTGGTTGGTTCAAACCAAACAAAATTAGGTGCTTTTTTCATGCAGCATGCATTAAGGCTAAGTACCATTTGCAAAAGGGTTTTGTGAAAGTTGAAGTTTGCACAGGTTGAAGGACAAACTGGAAAAGGTCATGGAAGAAAGATCTGTAGGGTCACAGAATACGCAGTGCTCATGAAGTCCCCAAGATGCAAATAATCAATCTGTTGCAATGCTTGGGACAAGTGTCACTACTCACTTGCCCTGCTTTTGTAATTTTTCACTTGATATCCTGTTTTATCCATCATCTTGGTCTGATCCAGCACAGTTATTCTCATGTTCTTTGTCTATTAACTGACCATTTTGAATATTTACATAGTGCATCTGTATTTTTTGGGTACATACCGAATACTACAAGCTTGTCTCTCAAGATTAGTTCCCAAAGAACACTGCAGCAAGTCTGTCAGAATATAAATATAATATGAATTAGTATAGTGTGATCTGCATTTAAAAATGAAAGAAAACACAAAATACTAGTCCAAATATTTGTAGCTTAAATGTACATTTATATTTTTACCAAGTCTTCCATTATAGTATAAAACATTTAAGAGATTTTAACATTGCTATGAAAATACATTACAGGATTATCTTGTGCCATCAATGAAATTGAGTGCTAAAATAAATTTTTAAAAGTCATTATCTGCTTATAACCATACACTTATCTATTTAAAACTGAAAGGAAATGCATGAAATATGTAATAAGGGCTGGGAAGGCAGACAATTATAGGTTGAAGAATTTGACCTGTAATAAAGGTAGTATTGTTAATTTTTATAAGGACCTTTTTTACATTATTAGCCTGCTTGAGAATCTAGTGAAATATATTCTGTAATTGAGTAGAGTCTAACTCATGAAATATGACAGTTAAGTATGTGTTTTACTTGACAATTTTATGAAAAAAAATTCAATATTTGGGTATGCCATTGACAGCCCTCAATGAAACACTGTATGAAGAAGTATTTATTTGGTTCTGGTGGATCTGCTTTACTTATCTGGCAGGTGAAAAAGACAACTTTCAGTTGTAAGCGGAAAACTGGAGTGCCCAGACAGATTGCAAAAATCGGAAGTAGTTTTTAAACTCATGGTTAACGTCATCTCTCTGATCTGATGATTTCATATTTTTTCAGGAGATTTGGGATGGAAAAGGGTACAGACTATGTGGAAATTTTCTGAGTAATATAAGTGGGTTATTGATGTGGCCTCACTGCCACACTAAGCAGGTTTGCAAAGGACATGTGAATCCAGCCAGCAAAGCACACAGATGTCAATGGGAAAGTTATGGCACTTTTGCATAAATGAAAGCAAAGGGCTCATACCTCCTTTACTTCTTACTTTCTTTGAGGAAGAGGGAAGTATTTGTCTCAGTAACAGTGACTAAGAATCAAGAGTAGCAAAGAGACAAAGGCATCTATTCAATAGTAATGGAATATGTGAAACTAGATGTCAGCTGGGCTTTCCATCACTTTGCTAAGCAATCAACAGCAGTTCCTTTCCTGGCACGTCTCCTGTCACTGGGCCACATAGCACGGGTCCCCAAATGACCCAGTAGAAAGTGTCAAAGAAATCTGACTGGACTAATCAGAGACTCCTGACTGCTCCAGAGGGCAATAAGTGTGACGAGACCATGTATCAACCTCTTTGGGAGGCGCTGGAGGGAAGGGGCTGTTCACTGCCCAAAGAAACCGCAGTTTGGTACAGAGTGACTTCCCTAACACACCTTTTCTTTTCTTGTAGTTTGTTCATCATATCCAACTATAAAGAAAGCATAAGATCCAGCCTATCTGCAACAGAATAACATAAATTAAGAAGAAGGAGAATCAAAAAGTTACAGCTAGCTTCTGAGTATCTTTATTTTGAAGGTTGTAATCTTCTTCAACTTGCATGCAGACTTGTACACCGGCAACTCTCACGATAGCATAAACTGCAAAAATGCATCAACGAATCTCTGAGATACAGGTGGTTTGCTTTGTTATTAATGCATGTATCCAGCAATAGTTTTACTTTCTGATTTTAATCCTAGACTGTGTCCTGTGCAGCTCAGGAAATAACCTTTGTTTTAGCCTCACCAATAATATTTTATAACTGACACAGAGAGACGGATTAATGCACAGTTCTACCTGATAGGGATATTCTACTCTCTGTGAAATAGGAATGGTTAAACATAAAAAATCTAATTAACAACATTTTCTAATAAAATTATTTTTTCTGTATTACCTCACAATTTTCTGTGGTTTTTCATCACGTCAAAATTGAAGGAAACAAAACAATGGACCAGATGTAATACAGCAACACTACCTCAAACTGTCAAGCAGAAAAAAATGCTGTCATCAGAATAAACCCCAGCAACAAAACAATCTCTTATTTTGCGTTAAGTATACTGCCCATCAAAAAAAAAAAATCTACAAAAAGTTATAACATCAAAGGCTCTTTTTCAATCAAGAAGGATGTTTCATTATTCTAAAAAAGTCACAGATCAGACCAGTGAAAGCACTAGTTTATGAGAAATTAGACTTTTGGGATGGGGGAAGAAAGAAGGTGAAAGAATCATCTAAAGGCAGACATGGGCCTTGCTCTCTGAGGGGGAGTTTTGGTGGAAAAGAGTAAGAGACCTTTCCAGTAACAAGTGGCATGAAGAGATGGTCAATTAAGAGACAGATCATTAAGTGAAGCAGAGCAAGCGTGCAGAAGGTGGGTTGAAGGGAACCAGACCTGCAAATGGATGGGTAAATCATGTTAGCACTGAAGGAGCCTGAGCTTAAGATACTATGGAAAAGGGAGCCATAGAATGATGTTGAGGGAAAGGAAAACAGCAAGAATGATTCAGGAAAAGGATTTTGGAAAGTAGGGAAATAGGTGATGAAACCTGCCTGAAGGTTTGAAATGAGGAATAAATGTGGCTGATTGTATAAAAAGCTAATACTGGGATGGAAACTCCATCTCAGATTCAGCTAAGATTGAGTAAAGGAAGAGGGAAATTCAAAACAAAGTGATAATGACTGGAAGATAAGCCAGATCATTGAATTTCTATTTTAGGCGGATCCCTGTAATAGCACCAAATCATGGAAGCCAGAAGTGGGAAAACTTTGCCTCTGTCCCCTTCTGGTCACTTTGAGGCACCTCACAGTTGTCAGGCTTTATGTCACTTCCATCATGCAGTTGAAGACTGCAAGTCTGCTACTCCAGGCCAGTCAAGTCCTTGGGATATAACACGCTTACCAAGCCAGCCTCATTGTAATCAGAAACGACATTTATTTCCTTTAGGAATCCCTGATTTCTTAAATTCAAATGTCTATTTAGCCTCACAATCAGAAACCACATTTTTAGAGGAAAATCAGATTGACAAAAAAAATTTGTTTATATACCCTAAATCTTGCTTTTCCCTAATGTTACCCAGGAGGACTGAAGTGTTTTGAGGACTGAAGTTTTCAAGGACTGTCATGCCAATCTGTGTGACAGAGATCCTCTGAGCAACACCTTCCCCTCACCTGGAAAGACAGCCTCCCTTTAAAGATGACTATTTTATATCTGGGATCAAGGACATTTTCATGTCTTTGTCTTGTAAAAAGCTTCAATGATTTATGAAGTAATTATTTAATATTAAGAATTAAAAGTAATTCTTTTGTCGTCTTGTTTGTACTTCTTTGCAAAGCTGTATTACAATGAATCAGTGTCCTATTACAAAAATATTCTAATTACTAAGCATACACCATTCCCACAAATTATAGCAGAAATCCTATGGTAATACACACTTTACATCTTGTTACAGTAAGCAATAGAAGAGGTTTATTACTGTAACTGAAGGAAAGGAACCTGTGCATGTTCCACTCACAGGTGTACTACTTTTCCATGAATTAAAGCAATGTAAACAAAGAAGGGATCCGTTTTCTGCAGTGTCACTGAGGTTATAATTAAAGGACGACGAACAACACGTCTAATTATTGGGAGATGGGAACTTGATAACTTTGGGGAAAGGACATCTCTGACGTTTTGCTTACAACAAGGCGCTGGACTCAGTGACCCTGCAAAGGTCTTTTATAGCCTTATATTATGAAAGTCAACTCTGGACTGATCATTTTATTGCCATTCGTCAGGCTGGAGACAATGAGGACAAAGATTTGCTTGAATGTGTCAGCCTTTTGAACGTCAAGCAGATCCTAAGTGCTTATTAAATCCTTGGCACTCTTTGGCTCTTACAAAAAGAATTCAATAGTTTTATCAGGTTATTTAACCACTGAAAATATATCACTGTTATCCTGCATTACCTTAAATTCATTGTGATCTGCTTTTCCCCTGTTATTGTTCATTTCCAGGCCTACTAATCCATTTTCAAAACAAGTTAGTCATCACGTTTGTATCATCTTAAATCCACATTTGTTATACATGGAAGCAGTACAACTGATGCTCCTTTGGAGTGAGCTAATTGTCTGTAGCTAGTGTAGGATGGTTTACAAGAGTAAGGTTCCTATTTTAAGTGTTTTAAAACTAAAAACTTTGAAGTATGAGGCAATTTATGTATCATTCCTAATCAGAATATGTCTCTGAGACATCATTACATAGTCTTGCAAACCAATAAAAAATTCAAGCCAGCATAGCCTTGGATACATCATTGGATACATAAATCGAACATACATGATTGATGTTGGTCAGTGAATGTGTTTCAGGGAGCAAGACTGACTGAAGAAAGATAGCATCACAAATATTGATGGAAGAGAAAGGTGCTGCATGAAGGGGTGGTTAATGCAGCCTTCTATGACTGATTTAAAAATCCTGCTGTGCTGAAAAAGGCAGGTAAAGCGTTTATGCTGAGTGACACCCCAGGCACAGCGCCACTCACTTCAGAGCGCCTGCCAACAGATGCTAACTGAAGGACTTGTTTTTGATGGGGTGCATTTGCCTTCTGTAGTTTACTGGTGAACAGAGTCATTGTAATGAATAGACAGAATTCAGCTCCCAGATTTCATCGTCAACAAAGGAAAAACTATAGGACCTTGGTTTTGCTTTAACCATCATATGAACTTCAGAGCTGAGAAGTCTGGTTTGCAGGGAGCCCGCCTCACCATAGCAGGTTTACATATAATTTTTCATTTTTATTTCTGTCTACACCAGTTAATCTGTATGAATCAACACTGACTTATTTGCTGCTATTAGCTCTCTGTCTTTGTGAATTATCTGCATTATTTTAAAATGGCAAATAAACTTTCAGGCAGAATATACAAAATCAAAATCCTATTTAAACAAAAGAGAAATAATTTGCCCCACGAGCCAATGGTATGGACCTTTTCCACAGTTTGATTAAGAATAACAACATGTAATCTTTGAAGAAAAAAAATAAGCCTATGAGAGTAAAAAAATTACTGCTTGGAATAGCTACTGGATTATGCCTGCTGACATTTGATTCTTATTAACGTTATTGGGTTTTTGTATTATGGAAGCACCAATAATGCAGAAAATGCTGTAAAACCATAAAAACACATAATATCTCCACTGAAAAGATCTGCAGCATGTTGCTAAACAAAGCAAAGGTGGTGAGATGGTCAGAGACAAATCTGTAGGGAGTTTCTTCAGAGTGTTATTTATTTCCTTTGGAAAATATGTTTTTTATGTCTAACTTAAGTAGGAAGCCATGAATGACAGTGAGAGGGAACATGTGAAAAATGTAGGTCTGAGAGAGTTTCTGGCTTTTACTACTTGTTGCTTTGAAAAGGGAAAATGTAAATGAATCAAGTTCCATCTTGTACAGAAGATAAGGCCCTTGAAGTGATGGCAAGGAGTAGGAGGTGTTGACGAGTGATATCTACATGAGTGCCACTGGGAGAACTTGTATTGCTATTTGATTTGGGCAGTGATAGGGAAATATAATTTTTTTTCATTATTATGCAGACTAATTCAGAATATTAGTACAGACCAAAAGTAATTGTTGCAATTGTTTGAAATAATCAAGCTCTGTTTTCTGATTATCCAAACATTTTTGTGTTTATTACATGAGGAAGTCAAGAATAAGGTAACCCTTTATGTCACAACATCTCACATGTTAATGTGTAAATACTTAAGCCAAGTATCAGACACAATATGTGTAAATGGCAAACATCTAATTTGTATTCACAATTATCACAATTATTTGCACAAATTGATTAATGTCACATACATATGTATAATTACATACATTCAATAACTGATTTGTTTCCAGATTGAAGTGTGTCTTTTCTGTGTGCAACACCACATCCGAACAATTTATTATTTTTCAGATTTTTTCATGTTTTTGATCTCCAAGACAAGCATTTTCTGCTCAAACCCCCCCCCCCCAGATGTACATTTCCAAAGACAAACAGCTGTTGTTTAGTTCTATCTGTATGTCACCTAGAGGAAAGACATCCTTGCACTATCTTCTGTCTTCTCTCTTAGTGTAAAAGACATATAATTAGTATACCTGAAACACTGTAAATCTTCTTTCTTGCACTCTACACTCATCAAATTCCAGACACGTATAGTTTTCCTCTTACAGTGGAAACAACATGTAATTAGGCTATGCCCAGAGTAATTATTTTAAAGAATTTAAACTGATGATGGAAATTATTTTTTTTCTGAAACCATCATATGTAGTCGACTATGCCAAATTACAGCAGTAATACTGACGATGTGAAGGAAACCACAGTAAACAAAGAAGAGGCACTGGGTGAAGTTGCAGCCACTTGGTGGATGAAAGTCACGCTCCTATCTCACAGTGGTGTTTTTGCCTCTGGCTGCAATCCAGGGAAAAGGGCCGAAGGGAGCGAGTGCTCCGGCTGAGGCCACGCCAGCTCCCTGGCGAGTCACGGCGTCTCTCTCCAAGCAGGCGTGACATCTCCTACAAAATCAGACTTGGCCTCACCCTGCCTGAAAGCAACTCTCTGCCCAAGCTAGGAGTATCTAAGTTAACTTCTAAACTCAGTACCAAGCCCATTTTTATTTGGCAAGTTAATCGTGTGAAAATGCTGACTGAACGTCACTCATAAGTACTAGCCTTTTAGTTAAGCACATTTGTAGGTGGGGCATATATAAGCATACGAAGGCCTCAGGACAAGTTGGAAATTGAGCTCTGGCAGCCACATTGTCCCCAGATTACAGCTCATAGCAGATGTTCACCAAAGCTACATAAACTTTGCCAAGCTCTGTACAGTCTGGTAAATCCCATTAAATATGAGATCTATGCCTTTTAACAGTGCAGGAGAAACTTGGCTTTTCCTCGGTATTTGCATGTTGAATCCACCTCCGTGCTTTTCATCGTATTTTGCACATCTTCACAGGACTGTAATTAGGTTGCATTAAAATTTGAATTAGAAATAAGAATAAACCACTAAATTCTGAGTAATTTCAAGCTAAAGTCTCAAGTGAAGGCAATAAACCAAGTTCCCCTTACCTTCATGTTTAGGTCATAGAGAGGTCTTTTAAGTCAATTGTGTTACAAACCTCTAAAACAGTGTTATTGGCCCAATTCTAATTTAAAATCCAGTTTTATGACATTCCATTCATTTCCATGAAGTTTGCTTCTCATTTGCAAAGTAAGTGAGATTAGAATCAATCCAATGAGGTTTGCTGCAGAAGGTCAGATAAGACTGAAAGAGTATCTCCAGGCTTTTGTCTATGGAAACAAGTCATCTAAATCATGTTGGTTCTTGTAAAAGTATCAGGAATGATTATTAACCAACAGTTGTATTGCCTTAATTTTCCTTGTTTGGTCTGCATCTTATAGGGTGAGCTTAAGTCCTCCACAGACACCTAGGGCTGTAAAAGCAACTCTACCAAATCAAACCACAGCTGGCCCGGTTCCCTCTCTCTCTGATAGTGGCCAACAATGGATCCAGGGAAGTGTATACGAACAAGGCAGGTATATAGTGGCACATTTCTAGCAAACTCATACAGCCTGCAGCAATCTTTGCTGCAGTGATTTCCTGAGGAAAAACGTGACATGCTTGTTTCTTACAGCAGAGTGCAAATCAAGAGTAATTGCATTGAAATTTTGTGGAGTTATAAGGGTATACAACCAACAATACTAGGTGTATATTTTTTTTCTGTAGGCCCAGGCAAAACACTTGATTTAAATACCTTCCTGTCCTTGTCAAGTTCAAATTATGTTTAAAAATATGACATTTTTATGACAAAACCGCCTTACTTTATGGTAGTAGTAACACCATGAGAAAAATAAATGCTTTTGAAAGACAAATGGAAATTATAGTGAAGTCTACCTGCAGTTATTAAATTTGAGTTCCACTTCTTATTGATAAAAGAAAGAACATGTAAATATCTTTAGTATCAGTAATGTTTATGTTCCAATCATAACTTTTATTGTAAACTTTAAAAGCTGGGTTTTTTTCAAATAAGTACACTGAAAAAGTTTTAGACCCATCTGTTATTCGCTAAGAAGATTCATGATCATTTAATGTCCATATAGTGCCCCAGGTGCAGAATGTGTGGATGGTGCTTTACAAATACAAATTTAGACAAGGTTCCCGCCCTGAGAAATTTGGAGCCTATTTTGAACAACTGCAACACTAACACTTTAAGGATTAGGCACAAGAATAGCGACAGAGGAGGTCAAAAAGGTTAGCGAAGGAGGTGGAATTTAATAGGAGATTTAAAGCTCATTTGATTCACAGGTAGAGCACACTTGTTCCAAGAAGAAATACTGTCGTGCAAAATTTCTTCAAAATCTTATTCTGAAAGAACTTTGAGTTTTGAATGTTTAGTAGGTTTGGGGAGGCCACTGAGCTTCACAAAATACGGGAGATGAGGACTGGTGTGCATATGAGCAGTTTGTATCTAAAAAGGATGATTTCCTGTGACCTAAACTTCTTTCCTTCTTGCTCACAACTGGGCTAACAAATTAGTTCCTGATTTTATAGCTTTTGCCATGCTACAAACTAGTAAGGATTGCATGATCAGAGTTTTAATTTGCTCTAATCTAACCATTTCTATTTACAACCTGGAGGCCAAGTTGGGGTAATTGCAGAGAAAGCACACTTTTCCAGAAATGAAAGACTAAAATTGCAAGGCAGTCCTAAACCAGTTGTTTCCTCACAAACGCGCAATGCGGCTTGCACGCTCCCTGTCCCTTGCCTTAGCTCTCTTTACTTAGAAGGGATAGGCTGTGTCTGGTGGCCAGTACGGCACACTGGAGAGCAAACAGAACACCCCGTCTTCCCAAGGGCCATGTGATGCTTCAGGCGTCGTCTGGGTTTTGTCACAGATCTGCCGAACAGCTAGGACATAGGATTCTGCAAACCTGCACGTGCTCCCAAGGCCACCCAGATGGGACATGCACAGCCACATGTTGTCTGCTCTGGCAGCTAGAATTTGTTACTAAACATGTAAAAGCACTGCTAGTTTATACAGCATCTGCAAATCACTCTTCCACCTCAAAATACAATGATGACCACAATTCCTGTTTGTTGTGTCACAACATTTATGACTTTAGAGTAGTGTTTTAGAGCTTTGTTTTATAACCCCATATAATAAACCCATTAAAAAAAAATCTAAACCTGTGATTCTTTTCTGGTTACAGTCTCCTATCTTCTCAGCATCAGCAACTGATTTTGATTTTTTTTTTAAGATAATCTGCAAGATACTTGCAGTAGCAGCAACAAACATGTCAGGTGAGTCAGTGCCAAAAGTGTTGTGTAATATCAGACAGAAAATCTATAGCTTGCTAGTTTGACAATTCCATTTCACTTTTTAATTTTTTATTGGCAAACTAACTTTACATGATGAATCAAATCATTTAGGTTAATTTTAAAGGTGTACAGAGATATTAAGAAAGGAAAACCCCTAGTTAAGAGAACTACTGAACTATAATAATCAATCTCCTGAAATGTATTTTGTTGGAAATGTATGAGAAATGGAACAAATGCATGCAGAAGCACATACCTGTCATGTTAATGAGTTACATTTACAAGTTGGGTGAAGGGTATGCAATGCTGTATAGTGTACTAGATTACAAGATACACTTGCAATCTCTGCTTTTGATTTTCAGTATTTTGTTGCTTTCTTTAGATACTTTCAAAGATATACACTATGAAATAACATAACTGCAAATCACAACTGGACATCAATATAAAGTTTAACCTTTACAAAAAGCTGTCATGACTGAAATGCAGTTAGTATCATGAAAGCAAGTAGGAACCTGTTAAATTATGCATATTAACACAGCTATCTTCAAAAGGACACAGATGAAAAGGATACAAAAAATAATCTGTGAAAACAGAAGAAAAAAAGTAAAAACTACAAAGACTTTTTCTAAATTGTGCTTCTCTGGTGCCACTCAGACCATGGCTGAAAGCTGATATTTCAGCTAATAGTTACAGAGATTTATTCTTTGTTGTCATTTGGTATTCATGTGGAAAACAAAACAACAAAGAAATAATTTAGAGTGACCAGCAGCACATCACTCAGTCTCTATACCTCAGAGGATACACGAAGTCACACATGAAATATGTTTACTTCACACTGCAGCCAATGAAAGGAAGGGAATATAACCTAGTAAACATTTGCATTTCCTACAATATACTGTGTCTATAGAAAAAAAAGAATTGTGGAGTGGAAATTACTAATTTTTTTTTTTACAGATTTTCAAAGGAACTGTGTTGGTATTTCAAATCAGATCAGGAAAAAAATAAAAAGAGGATGAAAAGTGAAGAAGAAATGCTGAAAAAAAATGGGATTCAATTAATATCTCTGGAAATGAAGACAAACAATACCCACATTGTCAAATGACAAGTACAGTCTATTCCCCTGAGCAAAACAAAACAAGCCAAGACAGCCCCAGAGCATAATCCTGTGAAACTATGAACCTGGCAGAGACGGTGCTTCAAACACAGGGGTAAGGAGGAGCAAGCACAGCTGCAGCACACACCCCAGTTCTGAAAAGTGGCCTTAAACATCCTTATTGCACTCTGACCCAGCCTGGGTCTCTCACTTAAGAACTGAAGCCATTTCTGCAGGTCTGTAGTAGAAAAGCAAGAGCAAATGGACTAATAATTCACTCTGTCATTGACAAAAGATCTACAAAAGCAGATAATCAAGAATTATCTATATTTAGTTTAACCACACAAGCTGTTTTGAAAACAGAATTAAATGGGCTCAAACCTTTTTTCCATTTATGCAATTAATAAAAATAAAAACAACCAGTGGAAGTGTCACCTTCTACGCTGAGCTCAGGTCCTGTGCAAGAAATGCAGTGCTGTCCTGCACATCTCAGTTTCTCCCAGTCACTTTCTAACCCAGCCTGAACTCTGATTTCATACTTATGTATAAATTATATGCTTCATGTAATTTATATGCAAAGACACTCTCTCTACTACCAAGGCTGGGACTTTAACATTGGAAATGCACCAAGTCTCCGTAGTTCTGCTCCATCCCTGCAGGTCTGAATAAGCCCTGTGATGCTGAGCTCCCTCTGGTAAAGCAAAAAGCTGAGCACGGTGAATGCCCGTATTTCCAGGACTTTCCCATATCCCTGTATTGCTCTGTTTTTCCCATGCTGAGCCTTTTTTTCAAACACACCCAATAAGCAGGGAGATGCACAATTTCCATCACAGTGACCTGGGGAACAGGCGTAATCGCTATAGGAGAAAGCCAGGAGACGACATCACTTTCTGACACCTCTTTTCTGGCTCACTAGAGGGGAGTCTGATTCCAGTCAAAATGGGAATCTCAGGGAGGATTTCCAGGGGAGCTGGGGACAGTGGGCACAGGGAGCTGAGGCAGCAGGTGAACACAAAACCCTGCAAGCTGGGAGACAGTGGACTGTTGGCAGTGTTACACGAAGAAACTTTGAGATTTCTGTTAGCATTTGTTTCTCTATGAAATTTTGTAACAACGTGGGAAAGCTGGGTTTGGGTTTGGGGGGTGTTAGATGTGTGTCTGTGAATGTAAAATTTGAAAAGCAACCTATGCCTGGAAAATTATGATAAAAACATAACATATATCAGAGGCCTTTTTAAGGAAAGTTGTCTTACTACATCTTCTTAATACTATGAAATATATTTAAATTGTATCTCTGTCTGAAGCTAAGTGTGAGGCTTCTTCACAAACCACAGGAATAAAGGCATGCCTCCATGCCTGACAGATGTGGAATTAGGATTGTAAGCTCTGACATTGAAAGCAGTATGACAATGGCAGAGAGAAGCTAGCAAACATCTTAAAAATAAATATCTTAATATACATAAAATACTCCCTTACCTTCCCTTGAAAATGGCTAGAACTGTATGAATTAAAAGAATTGGGATTGTTCAGCCTGGAGAAGAGAAGGCTGCGAGGAGACCTTATTGCAGCCTTCCAGTACTTCAAGGGAGCCTATAGGAAGGCTGGGGGCAATCTTTTTAGCAAGGCCTGTTGTGACAGGACAAGGAATAATGGATTTAAATTAAAGAAGAATAGATTTAGACTGGCTATAAGGAAGAAATTTTTTACAATGAGGGTGGTGAAGCCCTGGAACAGGTTGCCCAGAGAGGTGGTAGAGGCCCCATCCCTGGCAACACCAAGGTCAGGTTGGACGGGGCTCTGAGCAACCTGATCTGGTTAAAGCTGTCCCTGCTCACTGCAGGGGGTTGGGCTAGATGGCCTCTAAAGGTCCCTTCCAACCCAAAGCATTCTGTGAAAACTCGCCTGTTATTTTCAAACTATTGTACTTCAACGTGCATGACTTGAAGATGCTTTAAGAGTCCTACTTTAGTAAGAAAATATATAATCAAGATTTTCAAAAAGGATTTCTATCTTAAAGAAGCTGTGTTGCCAGAAGGGATGTTTTCTTGCAAAGTTGTTTACACAGACTGTTTACCAGGTTGTTTACTTCTACTGATTAGTGAGTAGTGACTTCATGGCTAGCAACCGGGAAAGAAGATTGCTATTTAAATGGGAATTTCATGAGTTTTTCCAAAGCATGTATCTTTCTTGATCTCACGCATATATTGTAAAAAATTTGTAGTTAGTCCAAAATTGTTGGTCATAATTAACAAGAAAATATATATTGGTAGTTCTATGTAAGTAGGTCTAGGTAGACCCTACTGATCTGTGAATAAAATTGGATCTGTGAGAGGGAAATAAAGTAATACTGATAAATAAAGGGACCACTGATCTTGTTTTGTCTGTTGTTGCTTTTACTAGAGATATGTGAGATTATGCAGATCTAATATTTGAAACCATACTGGAGTTTACTAATTATTTTTCTGAACCTTGATATGAAATGAAAAGATCAAAAGCTTTAAAGGCATTAAACACAATTAGGAAATACTACAACAGATGAAATATCCTCACAAATTGGAAATATCTGATAAAATATTTCTGGCATGTATGTACTACTATTACCATTTCAAAATCTGGTCTTGCAGAAGTGAGAGGCAAGGCAAGCTTCTGACTACACCTACAGTGAATAATCCAATTGCAAGAGCACGTGAGTCATGCTAAGATTTCACCTGACTGCCTGTTCCCTGGGATGGAGGCTTTAGGAGATGCACGGCTACCCAGGGGAAGGTGTGGCTGCTGCCTTCATTTTTTACAAAATAAAACCACTGATGTGGTCTGATTTAATTAATGAGCTTGGTTATAATTAGATCAGACCTCTGGTACAAAATTCCTTTGGGGGAATGGTACAGAATTGTATTCTGAGATATCACAAGAGCATTCCCAAACAGCTTTTGGAGCTATAATTAGTCTCGCTGAAATATGTGGCACAATTACTCTGAGCTGGTACACAGCTTTGGTCCTGCACTATGGAAGGCAACTGGGGACAGAACAGCTGCAAAAGCGGCATCCCAGTTTTCCAGTGAAAGGAAAAATCACACCTGCTATCAAGCAGAAGCAGCACTCGAATACTCCTTCTCCTGACAAAGATGGCCTAACTCTTCCCGATTTCAAAGAGAATGCCAATAAACTTCAACAAAAAGAGGACTGGCTCCCTGCTGGCCTCTGAGAGATTTCCCACAGAGCATCTCCTGGACAAAGCACAAGTCCACTGACAGACTCTGCACCATGAAAAGCAATCTTTCCCCACCAACTCAGAGGCACAAATTGTTTGCTAGAATAGTTTAGCCTTTAAATTTTCTTAGCCTTGTAGCTGATTTCCATTGGTGTCAGGTTAAATTTATTTATTTTATTATATTACTTATTACTATTATTATATATTATATTATTAATATATTATTTATTATATAAATAAATTTATTAAAAAAGAGAATGGCTACAAGTCTACTGCTTATGGACTTACACCTCCAAGGGGACCAAGCACCAAGCACACCAGAGCTCATGCGAAGAAGTAAGAAGTGTACAAAATCAGTGTGGAAATGGGGAATGAGAGAGAGGTGGGGGAAAGGAGACAGGGAATTGTACACTTTCAAGCAGATGAGACGATACATTTTTTAATCTAAAACTTTAACAGCCACTGTTAGTATGATTGAAAGAATGGACTATGCTTTCTGAATTTAATGTCACAATCCTATTTACATTGAAAAATCCCAGTTCAAGAGAAGACAGTAGATTTGCACACTTAACTGCAGCTAAATGTATGACTAGGAGAATGTACATGGAAACGAACCACTAACCACAAAGTCAAGAACCAGGGCAAATCCTGAAATACTTTTATCTCTTTCTTAGGCAAAATTCTTATTGAATATCTATCAGATTTGGCCTGTAGATCAAAAGTGAAAAAACAATCTGTATTTATTATCCTTGTGATTCAAAATCAAAAGACTGTTTTTCTGGCAATCTGAGGTAATTACTACCCAAAACTTATTTAAAACCATTGTGCACTTCTCACAAGGATTTGTAACACTTTGCATAAAATGGACATTTAGAAGTCTTGGTGGATGTGCCACAAACTACACCTGTGTTTTGAAAAGTCCTAATATAAATGTCGATGTATAATGTAACAAGCATACCTTTATACACCAATTTCTAACCACTCAAGTTCAGTGTGTATGGGCATGTTGACGTGCAGATGTGAGTGTTAACGTAAATGGACTATATAGACTACTGTTATAATACTTTTTTACTTGCCAAGAAAAACAGTTGTAGTGGGAATATACAATAAAAATACTTATTTTCATTGGTGGAGATTTCAATCGTTCTGAAGGTTGCCTTTTTCAAGTACAGGACACCTTTCTCAAAGGCGTTCTTTTTAAACATAGCCAATTGCTGTACACCTGCTGAGATGGACAATAATCTGACCCTGAAATACAACTATATAGTATGATGACATACATTTCAATGTTTAATATTGATTAGTAAGAGATAACTTCCTCAACATTTGTTCAAAGACGGAGTGTAACTAACATTTTCCCAGGGGACAGTGTAGATATTCCTGTGTGGCTCTATCTCATCCTGGGTTCACTATCTCCCAAAAATTGTTATCCCAGAAACTTTTAACATGCTACGTATAGTTCCCTGATTTCAGTACTGGACACGTGCATTTCTTCCCTTCCCTTGGTCAGTGAAGAACCCAAAGGCCATTGTTACTTCCTATTAGCGGAGATCAGGGAGCATATGAGACTATTTTTGTATAAGAATACATGTCCTTTTTGGATAAAGGTGCAAATTTAAGTGTACTAATAACTGCTTACTTACAACCAAGTATATAAGCAGATAAACGTTATGAAGAGCAAGAATATAACTGCAATCTGACTTCAGGATCTGAATTCCAGTGCTTCAGCTAAATACAATGCAAACGTGGGTTAGTAGGGCAGAAAGGGATAATTTTCCTGTTACAAATTTTCCCATTTCTCCTTAGATAAAGGAAGTTCTAAGCTTTGCACTGTGCATAACATCTCCAAAGACCTGGTTTACATTAACAGTAAAACTATCTGCTTAATTTACAATACTCAGATGATGTGACACCAGTTTTCTAAAAAGAAAGCTCTTACCTATTGAGTAAGGCCGCTAAATCATTGATCAAATACTCCTCACAGTATTACATTGAAAGTGTAATCACTTGCCTATTTTTGAATTGAAAACCTATGAACACTTATTATTTTTTGCCTGTAATCTCTAATTTACAAGTGACTATAGCATGGCAGATACCCATAAACTTCTTCACATATTCACATTTCTCTAATAGTGAAAAAAGAAATACAAGGAAAGAGACAGAGCCTGGAGTTGTATATGCCTAATTTCAAGGCACTTTACAATATTTCTCATTCCTTAACATTTGTTAACCCCACCCATATGAATGTGAAATACAATTATTTTCAAAATTCCTCACTCCCTCTGTGACTTTCAGGTACTCTGGCTGTGTGTTCCAAAAAACCACGTATTTTTTAATCACTGCTCATTTTTTAATTCAGGTCATGATGAGAAAGGCAGATATTTCAGCAAGGATTCTCTCTGTCACTACATACACATGTTCTGCAAATATCTTATGCAGCTTTGTATGTTATGCAATATAGGAATATTTGTTAAGCATATGTAAATAACCTTTTTAAATTCCCTAACCAAAAAATTGTCCTAATCTTGAAAACATTTAATGATGTGCATAACAACGACTAGTAATCTCAATGACAGTTCAGCATTTGAAGAAATGCTTTCAAAGCTAGAGGACAAGAGTGTGCTTGAATTTAAATGACATTAATATTAATGGAATCTAATATACAAAAAGTCTAAATTATAAAATAGACTATGCATGAGCTTGCACGTGTGCAGGCTTGCAGCCTATGCGAAACATCAGTAACAAACTTATTTCCATAACATAGGGCTGGTTCCATGCAAGAAAACAGCCTCAACTTACTGTGATTCTTGTAACTATTCACCTGACACTGGAACAACCTTTCAAAGCACAAAGGTAGTATGTACAAGCATGTAATTATAGAATGTAGCTTCTTACTAGCCAATAAAAAGCATAATTTTTCACATTAGGTCTTTTACATTGTCTTTACTCCTGCCCCTCAACAATAAACCTACAGAACGCTGAAGAAATCTCAGTTCTCCAAAACTTTAATAAGCTTCTTTTATACTTTATCAGAAAAAAACTCCAACCTCTTCTAAGATTTTTTTTACTCTATGAAGTCTTTAAGGACATAAATATTAACTAAAAATGTCTTGCAATGATAGATTCACTACATAAACCGACTTGCTGTGCACATTTCTTTCAAAAAAAGAATATATTAGAAATGGGGCTTTTGCTGACTACAGGAAAAATTTTCTAAAACTTTGCAATTTCAGTTTACTTACATTGCAATTTAAAAACCCAAATAAATGGAAAGAAAGCAGCAATTAATCCTTGATCAGACCCACTTAAATCAAGTACAGTCCCAGCAACATGAGTTGTTAGATTAAAACATGAATTATTACCCTACATTTTCATATTGTTTATAAAAAAAAAAAGTTTTAGGAATTTAGAAGTATGACTCTCAATCAAAGGCATCAACCTATCATAGATTTTAAGGTCAGAAGGGACCATTATCTCACAAAGGTCAAGCTCTGTAATCTGCATCAAGCCCATAACTACTATTTGAAATATGCTAGTGTCAAATAATCCGTAAATTAAAAGCACAGAAGATGCTGGCTATTAGGACTAGGGCACCCTGAGTGTTTTAACCACTAAGCTCCTTTTTGATTCCTTACATTGCCCATTCCTGCCCAAGTAGGGCACAGCCTGAATAGGAAAGGTGGCTCCACCCCAATTAACCTGATATTTAGGGCAGTTGCAGAGGAAATTAAAAAAATGTGGCCTTAATTCTGCTAAGGCTGGGCAAGGCATTGGTTTAGGATCCCCTACTACTAATTTAGTTAAGTACATGCCTGCTTGCCTTGGTTTTCTGCTGTGGGCACTGTGTGTGGTCAGCCCTACTCAGGTCATCCACAGAGCAGTGAATGTGCCTGCTCTCAAGTTGAGCTTGGCATAGTGAGCTTGGGCACTTCTGGAAAAAACAAGCTCAATGTTCATCTACCAAATTCAGACTACCAAAACCTGGTATTTTTTAAGTCCTTTGTCTTTAGGTATGTTATAGGTTAACATTAATGGTTCAAACACTCCATGGCAAATTCTTTCAATAGCTTTGATACAAGACTGAAAAACATTGCCTTGTAAAAATTAAAGCTGTGTATCACCTTTGAAAGCTAGAGTGTGACTTCAGAAGGTGTACACTTCTTGAAATTTATTACAGTCAGTAACTTTAGTTATGGTTTGTTATGAATGTTTTGAACTGGTGACTGAGTGTCCAATAATAATGATTCATCATTTTGTTTTCAGAAAATACTGAATATAAGAAACAGTATTCTTTTTATTTTTTTTTTTTATTCTGCATAAATACAAAGCTTTCCTAAGGGCATGCAAAAGTAATAATCTAGTACTCATATAAATTATTTTCAAGACACTAATATTTTCAGAATATTAAAGGCAAGTCACTTAATTTACAGACATAAACAAAAGGTATTTGGAGAAAGCTGATACTGAATTACCTATTAATGTAATAAAAAATAAATTAGAAGTTTGCATTATGTGTTGAAATAATATAGAGAAACTCATGTACTTTTTCTCATCACCCCCTTAATCATGAAATATTATAGCACACAGATTTCTGTGCTGGTATAGTCCTTAATACCATAATTACAACATAAACAGTTTAAAAAATATGTAGATATCATAATAGACAATAGCAAGAATAATAACATTGACTTTTCTTTTTTGGGAAAGACTTACCAAATGTTTTTAATCTGCTTTTCTGCTTTATTACTCTATTAACAGTATAAATATGCTCTTTTAATATTGAACACTTCCAATTTACTACATTTTTCTTACAAATAGTTATACTTGTTATTTTTGGCGGAAAGTAAAGTTTATGTATTTTGTCAGTTAAGAGAAATTTTTTGGAAACTTGTTGCAATGGACAGCTATTCAGTGATGTAGAGTTGACAGGAAGGAAGCTGATGAAGAAATGGTGGTGAAAGGCAAGTGGTTGTATATCTGATGTGAATATGTAATTAGTATATTTTCTATTCAGTGTCAGATTTTAACTATTTCCTTTCTATACATATGCTAGCATGGATATGTAATTTTTCCTTTCACTGAAAGGTAATTTATAATTTCATACAAGAAGAAACTATCTACATTTTCTGCTGAGAAGGACTTGGGGATACTGGTGAATGAAAAGCTGGACATGAGCCGGCAATGTGCGCTTGCAGCCCAGAAAGCCAACCATATCCTGGGCTGCATCAAAGGAAGCGTGGCCAGCAGGTCCAGGGAGGTGATTCTGCCCCTCTACTCTGCTCTCGTGAGACCTCACCTGGAGCACTGCGTCCAGCTCTGGGGCCCTCAGCACAAGAAGGACATGGACCTGTTGGAGCGGGTCCAGAAGAGGGCCACCAAAATGATCCGAGGGCTGGAGCACCTCTCCTACGAGGCCAGGCTGAGAGAGTTGGGATTGTTCAGCCTGGAGAAGAGAAGGCTGTGGGGAGACCTTATTGCGACCTTCCAGTACTTAAAGGGGGCCTATAGGAAGGATGGGGACAATCTTTTTAACAAGGCCTGTTGTGACAGGACAAGGAGTAATGGTTTTAAACTAAAAGAGGGTAGATTCAGACTGGATATAAGGAAGAAATTTTTTACAATGAGGGTGGTGAAACACTGGAACAAGTTGCCCAGAGAGGTGGTAGATGCCCCATCCCTGGCAACATTCAAGGTCAGGTTGGACGGGGCTCTGAGCAACCTCATCTAGTTGAAGATGTCCCTGCTCGTTGCAGGGGAGGGTTGGACTACATGAGCTTTAAAGGTCTCTTCCAACCCAAACTATTCTATGATTCTATATTTAAGCCAAAGTGTCAAACGATGCATGAATACTATAATGATACCTAATGGAACATATATATGTAACAAACATAGAAGATTTCATCCAAAAATCTGTACTGGGAAGTCTAGCTTTTGCACCGAAGCATATTACTGCCAAGTAATACTGCATAACAGCAGTACTTTAAACTAGTGGCACTGGTGGAAAAAAAGAAATAACTAATGAAATAAAAAATAAGTTGTTTTCAAATGGGGCTTTTTTTATAATTCTGATCTTTAAGCGTTTGCATTCACCTTCCTGCAACCAAAACCATGGAAATCATCTATTATTTTGAAGAGACATTTGAGATTTTTATGTATAAATGGTGTCTACCAGTTGTGATTTTATCTCGTTTGTGATAATACTATGACAGTTGATATTGCTTATGTTAGTAAGGCATTGAAATGAACCTACACTGAGCAGATTCACATTTCATAGGAATTTGATTTACTTTAAGTCTTAATGAATGTTTCATATTACAAATATATGGAGTTTACTTTCAGACATATATGTATGAATATTAGTTTTTGACACAGAAAACAAGAAAGAAAAGATGATGACCCAAAGAAGTGAAAGTTAGGAGAGTTTTGTAAATGAAGTATGCGTTGAGACAGGTTGTTTAATTCTGTCCACTTTTCATAACTATAGAAGTAAAATCATAACTACTTTGGTCTTATTTTTCTTATTACCATTACTTGATTACTTTGTTGATGCTGACCTGTAAATATTTCTCTAATGTACTTACATGATTGTCCTGGCAGAAAGCCAAGTATATTACAGGTGTTTGGGAATTTCCCACAAATATTCTAGCTGCACCTTGAAGGAAGGCCTTAACTGGTTGTGGTAGGTAATCACTCAATTGAAATCATTAATCACTGGAAATGTGGCAGCCCTCAAAGATCTGCTTTTGCCCCATTACTCTGCATTTGCAGGATGTCTCTTCTAAATGTTACTTCTAAGTGCCATAAACACCAGCACTGGAAGTTTCATCCTTTTCCTGGAGGACTACTTTACCACTGGACCGCATCAGAGTCAGTCTTGAAAACAGGGAAACTTGGTGGCTCTGCCTTCTTACTGCTTTTGTAGAAGGCTAGCTCTTAAAACTGTTAGTGGTGCAGACCGTGTTTACGTGCAAGCAGGATCACTTGAAAGCAGCTGGTGCTGTTCTTGCACCGCAGTCGTGTTTGCCTCCATGACTGCAAGCTGTGCTGGCCCTCCGCTGCATCCCCAAGCAGGGCCAGCCAGGGCGGCTCTGAAGTGGGAGGGCAACCCCCATCAACTCCTGTACACCCATGCAAAGACTGGGCATGTTTCACGTACACAGAAATGACTCGAGGCGGGGGGGGAACCCTCAACCACAGCACTTAAGCTAACTTTACGCAGATTGTTTTTCACCCGTACCAAGTATTTTGCTGTTTTAGCTATAATCGTTGCCCACATTCAAACGTAATTGCTCACGATGCTTTGAGGTTCCAGTGAAAAATCTTGCAGCTGGGTGAGGTTCAGCTTTCTCACCAAACTGGCATGACTGAGCTTGCCTTGCTGAACTCATCAGAAACGACATCACTTGCTGCAACTTTCTTAAATGGGTTCAAAACATCTCTTCACCAACTGAATGTATTTGTACACAATATATCCTGGAGTTCTAAAGTTATATAGTTTTGAATTACTTTGAACAAATGATACTGTATACTTATAAAATTTTGTCAAGGTGTTCTGCTGTTAAGGTGTGGAATGTTCAGATGTGGTATAGCACATTCAAAAAGAAGGTAAGCTTATGGAAATGACCAATGTATATTTGCCCAGTTCTAGTAAGTGTGAGATGACAGTTTCACTTGCATCCATATGCCTGAGGTATGCAGGGAGTTTGGCGCTGTCATGTGACTAAACATGTTCACATGAAGATCAAGCAAAAAACATGAGAAAACCCATCTAGTACTATGGTTGGGTTTTTTTTTTTGGTGTTTTTTGTTTTGTTTTTTACCTAGCCAAATTCATAAGAAGATCTCCCCGTACAAGATCAGGGTACAAACCCTTGAATTTGCCTTCTGTAAATGAGCTAACAAGTCTAACCCGAACTTTGTTTTCCTCAGGGTCTGCTTACCTGCTTACAGACTGGAAACTACTTAAATCTAAATCAGTTGGACTGCTGAATAATGCACAGCCACTGTGTCGGCCTAATTCCGTGGTGCCCCGTTAGCCGACAGAGGACTTCAATTCACTTGTAATTTCCAATGAGGCAAAAAGGCAGTTGCTGCCACGAGGCCAGTAGTTTTATATCAGCTGAAAACTGCACAGCTGATGAAGAAAACTGGGCCTCCCCACTCCAGTTATAACAAAGCTTCAGGAACCTATATTAGATGCACACAGGAGAGAAGTGCTGAGAGCTTTTTGAGCTGTACCACCAACGCTAAGCCACGTGTTTTTTTCTTGTTTGGAAAAGGAAAAGGTCATGAGTTTTTGTATGGAGTTGTCCACACCTTCTCCTTGCTGGACATGCACTGGGATTCTCCTGGAGCCTCTTTCTAGCCTGTGAATACCACTCCTGAACTGGGGAGAGGTGCTGGCTACTGGGTGAGGTGAGGCACTCCTATCTGCCCTGGGGCTGAGACTCCATTAGCCAAACACTCCCTGCTCAGGGAGTGACAGCTCCTAGGTAAGGAAAGGAGGCAAGAACAAACATTAAAAAGGCCTAAGCTATTCATCCTCTACCTTCCATTTTACCTTTTTTTTGGGAGGGGTACCCTTTGCAACTTTCCTTCTTGTTTTCATATTGCTTTTTTTGTGAATCAGGCCCCTAGTTTATGCTGTGACATTTCTCAAAGTAGTATTTTCTCCAGCACTGAAAAGAAAACAATTGTTTTAAAAGCTGGCTTTTCAATGTAGCTTTATTTTTCTTTAGTTCATTTTTCCTGCTTCCTAATTATTTTCATATTTCCATATTCTTTGCTGTATTCTTTTATTTCATTATTTTCTTTTACTTCTTGCCCAATCTTGCTACTTCTTTTCCTCTACTCATTCATTCCTTTTCTCTCCGTTCTGAATTTCTTTCCCATTTGTCTGTTCAGTTCTTCCCTCACATTCCTCTTTTACTCTTGTTATCCCTCCTTTAATTCGTCCTTAGTTATTCTTTTAGTAATTTTCAGGCAGTGTCCTGTATGGCTTGCTCAGTCTTTCAAGCCCTGGGGATGGGAAGGGAGAGGACTGGGAGGAGAGAAAATGAGGAAGGAGGCTGACTTGAACACACTGTTGTCCTACAGGAAAAAAAATGCTATCTTTGCAAAGTCCATAAACACAGTTTGACTGACTCACTGTACGCCATACTGAGTAGCAACCTCCTTTTCTAGGATAATGAGAGCCTCGGAGGGATGGTGGTTCCCTGAAGAATGAAAACATGAAAGAGGACCTCCCCAAAGCCATTGGGTGGAGCACAAAGGATGTGGAAAGACTGGAGGGCTGGAGAGTAAAGATTATGATAGATAAAGGTGAGGAATTCAAGCACCATGAATATTAACAATTGAATAAGTTGACATTATAAACGTTTTGGCCTCCATTGACCATCAGCTGGTGAGGCTGGTGGAGTCCATTGTTTTGTTTCTGTGAGTCTGAATAAGTCCAATGCTATGAATTCTATAATGAATGCCAGTTTCAAGGTATTTAATGACATTTTAAATTATTCATGAATTGATTTAACTGAAAGGTTAGAAAGAATTTCTACTGTTTTTAAAGGTACTGACAAAGATTTCAATTTCAGTGTCAGTACAGGTGCCTCAGCAGATTTTATTGAGGCTACTTTCATACAGAATACCTAAATCAGTATACAATAGCCAACCAAAATGTGTATTTTAGAAACACAGTTCATGTAAGCTTGACTGGGAAAAGGACTTTTTTATTCTTAAATGTCTTAGGTGTAAACTTTACTGCAGGTAGGATAAGTGATGACATGTATTTTCTATACATTGTATAAAATACCTTAGTAATGCTGGTAAGTTGCTTCAGGGATCTCTACTTCTATGTTTGAACACCACCATCAATGCCAATAATTTCTGAATTCTGTACTTGTTATTTTTCTTTCTTTTTCCCTTCTCTAATACCAGTTGCTTGGGTAGTTTAATAAATCTAACTGGATATTATTGATTACTCACCCATATTTTCTTTCCTTTCTTCCTCCATGCATTCTTATTAGCACATTTTCATTGCAGGTCCCTATAATGGAAAATTATGAAAAATGTGTCTCCCTGTAAGCCATTTTCTCATTTTATCATGAGAAAGAAACATGTGTGACAGGATTGTACTCTTCTGCAACTGTCTTCATCTTTGTGTTTTTATTTAGTCTTCTAAAAAGTGAGCACAAAGTTAAGATCAAAGGCTAATTTGCATTTACTTTGCAAAGATTTAAATTTCTATAAAAAGTTTGAAAAAGCAGAGTCAGGCCCATAGCAGGACTGTCATGACCATATTTCTGGTTATGAGTTGCACCAGAAATGGTGTTTTATGATATAGCTTGAAACCTGAAGGACCAACTCTTTGTTCTAATGTATAGTTTAATTCTTCACACAAGAACTCAAGAACAAGTTTCAAAGTGGATGAAAACCCAGGAAGGTTTGTCCTGTCAGGGACAGCTCATGCCATCTATACAGTTGTGCACCCTCATAATGCAGGTCTCTGCTGGATCTGCATATGTCAATGAGAGTTATTAATGCTGGTAATGTTATAGATAGTATATGATATTCTGATATAAAGTGAACTCAGGTCTGCTTAATCTTCACATAATTAGCTAAAGCTCTGTTTTATTCTGCGGTAGTCAACAATGCAATAACGTACCAAAGATAAAAGCTGCTTAATGTCATTTTCTTATAGCAACACAATGAAGAAGGAAATGAAAACTGTTTTATTTTTTAAATAAGAAGTTCATTCTTTTGAATATCAGACAAAAGTAGAGATCAAATGAAAGTAAGAAAAGATACATAAACCAAACTGATTACAAGAAAGGGTATAAATTAATTAGACTGGAAAGTATTTTGGTTTTGCAGCCATCTTCCTTTATAATCTCAAAAAACATCTAAACTAATAAATGTTAAATGTGTGCCGAAACTAACGTACGTGTATGAACTCGTCTATGCTTACAAGTGGAATAACTTAAACAGAACATGGCAAGGGAATTAGAAAAATAAGGAAACAACCACACCTATCCTTGTAAAGCATGTAAAACTGAATAACATGAAAAAGCATGAGTGAGTGAAAGAAAATTGTGTGTGTGTGTGTATAAGCTACTTAAGGTGGTGATATTAAATGAATGTATCACTAACACAGGGTGGATGAGGTGGACCTGGTCAGCTTCCTCTTCCCATGACAGAGTAAGATCTGATCGACGCAATAATTAAACAAGCGTTTCATCTGTTAATTGCTCTGTTATTGTCAGAGTTTTAACATCTCTTGTGAATGCAAGCTATAATGCTGAGATTTTACAGGAAAAATCCTTATGGCGTTAAACTGTTAAAATTTCAAGATTTTAATGTGGGGTGCAGTCAGGACGATGACATTCTAAATGAATACTTCTGGGATTATAATTTTATCCAAAACGTTCTCTACACATTGTAGAAATCACAAAGGGTCTTCTTTTGTGGTTTCTGTAGCCACCAAACCAGAATATTGTAACAAAATTCTATGGAACTTGAAATTGATCTCAGCAGGAACAGTGTGTTTTTACCAATGTAAAAACATCAACTAGGGACTGAAATACCTAATTCAAAGTTTTGCCCTAGTAATGCAAGGCAACTTTAATTTTTTTTTCAAGCTGGGCACGTATTTGCAGATTTTTTTTTTTGAGCATTATAAAGTAAATGGGAAAAAAATGACCAAATATAAGCAATCTGGAAGTAAGATGCAAAGTGAAATATGTGAGTTTATTTAAAATACCCTTCTACTCTCTATCAATAAGTAAATACTTATTTTGTAATTTTAAAACAGCTTTTGGTAGCATAACAATTCTATGTATATTCTAGCACACATAATGAGACTTGGGAGTGCTCCAACATCAAGCAGAGAACCCCAACCACGTCCTGATGGAAATCAAAATCATCCTACCTTCCCACCATCTCTTCTCCTCTGTATCCTGATTTCCACTGGATGGGAACGTGTGCATGTGGACAGCCCTTTGTATGTCAATACACTGCTACATATTTCTCTCTTTGGGCGAGCACAGAGCCAAGACTGCAGGAAGCACTACAGACACCCAAGCTCACCAGTTAAATGCCCAGAAGTGTTATTGATGCCTGCAGAATTGCATGAGGAGTTTCATTCAACAATACAGAGAATGTGGTTGTTATATATTACTAAAATTAAGCCAAGCATAAAAATGGTTCTTCTTTCTTCAATTGCCAAGTTTCAGCTGGGGTTAGTTTCTTTTGTGTCATATGGTATACAGAAAGTAACAGTCAATCTCTGGTCAATATTCTGAGAACTTAAACAGAAAGAAATGTTACAGTGTCTGATCTTTTGACCATTTTTACATCATAGGTCAACTCCTCTACCAGTAGGCCCAGTAATTTGTGCTTGATTAATACTTAAGCATCCTTGTGGTCTTAAGAAGGAACTGTTTTGAAAAGTGTCTGGTCTTGGTTTAAGATCTTCAGAAGCATGATTCTCTAACTCCCCCACCCCCTTTTTTTCACATGCTGAGCTTTTAAAATCTCTCATAGTGTAGAGTACCTATGAATTTTCAAATAATAATTGCAGCTTTTTTATCTGTTGCCTTTAAATTCTTTAGCATAAGAATCAGTGCTTTGTTCTAATACTGTTCTCACCAGTATTGGATACAGATGTAAATCTTCTGGGTTTTTTCCCCCAATCTCTGTATATCTGAGGGTCATATTAACTCTGCTTTGTTGACTCCTTGCATTGGAAACTTGTGTTCACTTGCTGCTTCTGTTATAATTCCTCCACTACAACATGAAAAAGGCCAAAGTACTCAACACCTTCTTTGCCATCATATTTATTGGTAAGACCTGCCTTCAGTGTTCCTACATCCCTGAGACCAGAGGGAAAGTTTGGAGTGAGGAAGGCTTACCCTCAGTGGAGGAGGATCAGGTCAGGGAACATTTAAACACACTGAACATACACAGATTGGTGGGACCGAGTGCTGAGGGAGCTAGCTGATGACATTGCAAAGCCACTCTTGGTTATCTTTGAAAAGTTGTGGCTATTGTGGGAGGTTCCTGAGGCTTGGAAGAAAGCAAATGTCACTGCTATCTTCAAGAAGGCCAAGAAGGAGGCTCCAGGGAACTGTAGTAGGCTGGCCAGGCTCACCTCAATCCCAGGGAAGGTGATTGACCATGTAATCCTGGCAGCCATTTGCAAACATATTAAGGATAAGAAGGTGACTGGGAGCAGTCAGCATGGATTTAGGAGAGACATCCTGTGTGACCAACCTGATGAAGTGACTAGCTCACTGTACAAGGAAAAAAAAGTGGATGCTGTTTGCTTTGACTTTAGCAAGGCTTTTGACACTATTTCCCACAACATCCTCAGACAAAATATTGAAGTGTAGGCTAGATAAGAGGACAGTGAGGTAGACTGAAAACCGGCTCAACTGCTGGTCTCAAAGGGTTGCAACCAGATGCACAAAGTCCAGCTGGAGGCCAGGCACTCCTGGAGTACCTTAGGGGTCAACACTGAGTCTGATACTGCTAATCATCTTCATTACTGACCTGGATGGTGGGACAGAGTGTGTACCCTCAAAAAGTGAGCAGATGACACAAAACTGGGAGGACTGGCTGATAAGCAAGAGGGTCATGCCGCCATCCAGAGGGACCTTGACAGGCTGGAGAAATGGGTCAAGGGGAAAAGAGTCCAGCAAAGGGCCACAAAGATGATTAATGTCTGGGAGCACCTGACATGCAATCAGAGGGTGAGAGAGCTGTGACTTCTGAGCCTGGAGAAGTCTCAAGTGGGATCTTGTCAATGTGTATAAATACCTGATGGCAGAAGAAAGGAAGTGGAGCCAGGCTGTTCTCAGTGATATGACAAGGGGCAATAAGAAACTGAAACACAGGAAATTTCACTTAAACGAAAGAAAAAAGTTTTTACTGTGAGAGTAGTCAAGCACTGGCACAGGTTGCCCAGAGAATTTGTGTTGTCTCCATCTTCGGAGATAGTAAAAATCCAGCTGGACACAGTCCTGAACAACCTGCTCCAGCTGACCCTATTCTGAATAGAGGGGTTGGATAAAATGATCTCCAGAGGTGCCTTCCAACCTCAGTCATTCTGTGATTTTGTGGTTCTGTAAATCATCACTTGACAGAATATAGCATTACATTGTTAGGTGCAGCTTAGGCATGTTCTTTCAACAAATAGGCATCTTTTACTTTAATGTAATTTATTTTCTTATAATCAAGATATGGTACAAGTTGAAGAAAACTTTAAAAGTCTCCAGGGGTAATTTCCCTAGCCTTTATTAATTGTCAATTCCCTTCAGATATCACAACTAATTTTATAATGGTATTCCAGCCCTGCAAGAAATTGTTACAGAAACACGCAGAACAGTGCAAACAGATCATATTAGGGCCAGAACAAATAATACGACAGCAATAAAGACAGAAGAGGAAGTTTGAAAGAGCTTTAAAGCTGTGGACAAGATGCTTCCCTGTAAAGTGACAGGGAAAGTAAGAGTGATAAGTTACTAAAAAGCAAAAATAGACGTCAAAATATCATTTTATGTACTGTTTTTCCCCCAAATAAGCAAAGACAGAATTGCCCGGTTTTATACCATCTAATATAGGACAATAAGCTGAGACCCCTAGGCAAGGCCAGTAGTGACTGAGAGCAGAGAGCAGCATCTCCCAAAGGTGAATCCCCTCACCACCAAACCTTTTTGCAGTGGGCCCATCTCACCCTACAGAGTAGTGAGGGAACTTGGGAGACTCTGTTCATGACTTAATGTGACCTCAGTATCTAAAGTGCAGAAGAAAGACTCTTGGCCAGTCTTTCAAACCAACATGCACCAGAGTTAAAAGCTTCTAGTAACTTCAGATGACTGGGAACAAAATGAATGATACATAGTTCTATGAATGCTGTTTTGAGATAATGACTTATCTGAATTATGGTAGGATAAAGACTGAGTATTAACATGTTTCAGGGCACATATATCTCAAAACTAATCTCAGAACTGGCTTGAGGCACCTCAACAATGTAGGCAAAACTAGGTAGTAGCAAGGGCATTTCACATGTGAGTGGGTTAGGATGGGGGAACTGGGAGTTTGGTCAGACACTGGAGATCTGGTGGGGTAGGAAGGCTCAGAGGGCTTCAAGAGACACCTGTGTGTGACGAGGTAGAGTTGAGATACATGGGTTGCTCAGGGAAATGTGTTGAAGGGAACAGGAAAGGCCTGTGTGGATTCTGGAGACTGGAACAGCTCAGCATCTTTCCAGGCTATGAAGCTGGGGAGAGGTCTGGGACAGGACATGGAGGTTTTAGGAGGCTGTAGAAAATGTCAGAGAGGTCCAGAAACTTGTTTTTCTCTTCCTATTTTTGTCCTTGAAAAATCCCACATTTACCGGCTGATTGGATTTAAAAATCTGGAGCACCTGTCTCACAGGCAGCAGCCAACTCAGTCTCCTGTATGGAGTTACATGGGAGGGTTATATGTGATATCCTCCCATACTGGGTGCTGTGGTGTGCACAGGACGGGGCTGCTCCTGCCATGGGGAAGAGGAAAGGGTGAGGCTGGCCTGGGGGCTCAGGGGCAGAACTGGGCTGCTGACCTTTGAGCAAAGCCTGAGAGATGAGCGGAGCAAGATGCAACTGCTGTTACAAGAAGGAACCAAAACCAGCTGCTGACCGCTGACTTGAACCGGTTCTTTGGGGGCAACTGTGTGGCCACACAGTTCAGTGTGGGTACACAGGGCTGTACAGTCATCCATTTCCTGTGCCTCTACAAAGGCTGTTTTATACCTTCCCAGAAGTTTGCCAACTTATGTACCTGCTTATTTTGCTCTTTCCTAAAGCCAGATGTGCAATAAGCATTTGTAAAACTTAGGAATAGATGCAATTTAAAAAGACAATCAGTTGAATAAGAAATATCCTACATCTATTCCTGTATGTAGCAAAATTTGGTAGGAGACCAATACGTCCCAAACACCAGGGAAGTCATTCATACCAATGCATGTTATGTCAGTTAGGATATTACATGACCTTCAATGTAAGCTACACAACATAATACATCTTTACATACACCTCTAAGAATGTATGCCGGTTTCAAGACTCTGTTTGATTGACTCTGAATACCTATGCCAGCATTGGCTTAGCTTCTGAATTATTTCCACATTTCCTTAAATAATGTTTCAGAGATATGCATGAGAATAAAGAATTTCACATTTCAGTACAATTCAACTAAGCAGCTTCAATTTCCCCTGTCTTCCTGTAGGATGTTTCTTTAATGGTCTTGATCAAAGTCATAGCTGGCCTTGCAGAATGGATGGTATATAGAAGGACTCCATCTTACATTTTCAGAATGCATCCTTTTTTGGACTGGTGTTGATCACATGTATATGACTAGTATCAATTTTGGCAAATTCTACTTTGTAGTGCTGAAGCCAACTAAAGAGTTAGGTAAACATATAGAGAAATAATCTTAAAGACTTGTACTACTTCTGAAAGTACAGATTTTACTGGTTATACCCAACATCAAACCATTCAAGTCAAGATCAAGAACCCCAAAACAATATATTATCCGTTTGCTTTTCTTAAATCAACAATGCAAACACTTTCTTTTGTTTGAAATGAAGGAATCTTTCTAAATATTTTAATTGCTTTTATTCTTTAATGGCCACAGAAAACTGAGAAGAATACAAAAGTAAACAACCTAGGTAGGAAGTTTTCATTTAGAAACATCAGCTGATGAGATATGCAATTTCTGCGTGTGTTGTGGATAGTGTACTAGCCCTAGTGAGATCACAGAGAATAGACTTTCTCTTAAAATGTTCATTTCCCAACACAGAATGAAACTTTACACAGTACAGATTAAAGGAATTTTTTTTTAATGTCATTGAATTAAATCTAGAAAGTATAAAAATAAAAACTTTCTGAAACATTTTCCTCTAAAACTTGTCACACTGATACATAAGAGTTTGATCACAAATGTATACTTTTAAATGGAGATAAAGAGAGGGCTCATCTCTGTCATCACCTAATCAATACCCTAAGAAAGCCCTAATAATTTCATCCCATATTTACTGAAACAGCGATTCTTTTGCTAGTAATCCTAGATGCATACAGAATAGTAATAGTAAGACAGCCAAAGTACTGGCAGTATTTCAAGCTGCCACCTGCATTGGTACCATTGTGTCATTTAATTGTACTCACAGAAGCTCCAGTTGCCATTTGATTAAAACAAATTGGCCACTGGCATTTCACCTACATTCCTATATACATTAACTGAATTGGCCTTGTCGTGGTTTAGCCCCAGCCAGCAACTAAGCACCATGCAGCCGCTCGCTCACTCCCCCTACCCCGATGGGATGGGGGAGTGAATCAGAGGAGTAAGAGTGAGAAACACTCCTGGGTTCAGATAAGAACAGTTTAATAATTGAAATAAAGTAAAATGGTAATGATAATAATAACAATATAATAATGATAATAACAATAGTAATATACAAAGCAAGTGATGCACAATGCAATTGCTCACCACCCACCAACCGACACCCAGACAGTTCCCGAGCAGTGATCGCTGCTCCCCGGCCAACCCCCCCCAGTTTATATACTGAGCATGACGTCACATGGTATGGAATAGCCCTTTGGTCAGTTTGCATCAACTATTCTGGCTGGGGAGTGGGCCCAGTTTCTTGGGCACGTGGCACAGCATGGGAGGCTGAAAAGTCCTTGACTAGCATAAGCAGTACTTAGCAACAACTAAAACATCAGTGTGTTATCAACATTCTTCTCCTACTAAATCCAAAACACAGCACTATGCCTGCTACTAGGAAGAAAATTAACTCTATCCCAGCTGAAACCAGGACAGGCCTAATGACAGCAATCCTTAACACATTTATGGAAGTTCATATGAGCTAAATGAAAAAATGCTTAGAAAGCAAGGAACATTCTGTAATATGTCAAAACTGTATTTGTGAAATGAAAGTTGTATCTACAACTTTATTTTGGATTTCAGTAGCACTACATTGGAATTTGGGTTTCTAAAATTTCTGTTCCCTCCTTTTTCTTCTCCTTGAGCTCAACAGTTATGTTTCCTCACTCACAAGAAATACTACTGACCTTTCACAATTCCCAAATTCCCAATCCACTGCACAGAGACCTTTACAAATATTCTACTTCTCAGAAATCCTTTGTATCTACATATTTGACTACTCTTTACAAAAAAAAAAAAAAAAAAAAAAAAAAAAGCCCTTGGGGTTTATATTGTTCCCAATAGGAAGGCATATTTCTTCTTGATTATAAGAAAATTAAGGTTTCAAGTCATACTTGCATTTGTTAAATTCATACTTCCATTTGTTAAATTAACTCTGTGATTTTGTTTAAATAATCAGATGATCTAAAAAATTTACACAGAAAAAGAAATGAACGATAAACATTCTTGGACAATTCTGTATTTGCACATAGAATCCTAAATGGTTGTGACTCATTTTTGTTCTGGCTTTCATTCTCAATGACAATTGCCAAGTTTTTCATGATATTACTGATGTATATAAAAATACTGAAATTTCTCTTAGACACTTCCCCTTCCAGGAAGGTTCAACTTCCAGAAAAAGTTTTCATCTTATGCTGTAGGAAAGAGAACAAGGGAACATGTCTACAGTTCAATGATATGCACATAGATTACAGCTCTGTCTTCAACAGAAACCAGTCTGAATGATAGACTAATGCATTAGGAACTTAGCCAAACCTTTTACTGGAAAAAATAATAACATGCAACTTTGAACTAGAGTCCCTCATTTGCCTGAACAAATTGCATTTGATTCATTAATTGGAGTTAAACAGTAGTTGTTCTGGCAAGCTTTCAATGTCAGACTGCCACTTTCGCCTTTTGCTGTGTTCCACCAAGGTTCTTTCATTATTTTTATAATAGTTGTTTCACATATTCTGATCAGAACTCTGCATCATTAAAATAGATGTTTAGATTTAGGTCCTTGATATTAAATCTTCTTACCCTCTGTTTTACCCTGTCCACATCACAATATTGCTATTCTACCTATTATCTTCCTTTCATTGTTACTGTGTCAGTTACTACGTTGCTACATAGAGTATAATCAAAGCAAAAGCATTATAAAAAAAGTTTCTTAGTGAATCAATGTTTTCTGTTAAAAATTATGCCCTATTATTTACTGTTATGCTTCAGTTAGTTGTTCTATGGTAATCCACATTCTAAAAGCATCCTTAAGAACATACTGTTAATTATACGTTGTATATCTAAATATTTGCCCAATATTTCCTAAACTTAAAAGAAAATTTTAATGTTCATATGCAAGTGCGCATATAGATTAACTCCTAAAAAGTATTCTCAACTTTATTTTTGCAGAGCAGAGAACTAAGGAAAGCTTATGTCAGATCCTCTTCTTAAATTTCCTGAGTTTTCACCAGTGCAAAAATTAAGGTCTAGGAAATTGCACAAGGCTAAATGACAGAAGAATACAGTCCTTATTTTTTATGTTGGAGAATTTAATGAAGTTTTAAGCAAAGTCCAAAACATATATAGTGTCATGAATGCAAGACAAATAACAAATCGTAGTTTATTAGTCAGTTGAGAGCACACACTGCCTGATGTGGTACCATCAGCAAATCAGCAAGAATGTGAAGGCAAAAGGGAAGGGGAGGGAGTCAGAGGGAAAGAAAGAGGGCAGGAGTAAGACTTAGTCAGTACAGAATATTTGTTAAGGACAATCAGCAGTATCATTTCACAGAATAGCATAACAATACTTCTATCACAGAGGTAGTATTACATTCATACTGTTCCAGTCCCCTGTTTCAGTTGTCTTCTAAATCTGTCCTGTTAGAGCTTGATTTTCTGTGGCTTTGGGAGCTAAGGAAATTCTCAGAGTTGTTCCATCATATCGCTGTGTTTTACCAAACGAATGCTACAGTTAAGTCCAGGAGTGAAATCCTGGGATTTTTGCCAATGACTTCAGCAGGTACAGGTTTTCATACCTGAAGCTATGCAGAGTCCTAACCATTGAGACCTGCACAGCTGGACTTCAAAGTGCAGAGAGCTTAGGGAGCCACCCCTTCGCCTTGTGTCACTGGGCACCACTGAAAAGAGCCTGGCTCTGTCATTTTTGCACCTTCCCTTTAGGTGTTTATATACGTTGATGAGTTCCCCCCCCGAGCCTTCTCTTCTCCAGGCTGAGCAGCCCTAGCTTTTCCTCGTATGTGAGGTGCTCCAGTCCCTTCATCATCCTTGTGGCCCTTTTGTTGAACTCCCTCCAGTATGTCCATCTCTCTCTTGTACTGGGAAGCCCAGAAATGGACAAAGTGCTCCAGGTGTGGCCTTACCAGTGCTGAGCAGAGGGGAAGGATGACCTCCCTCGACCTGCTGGCAACGCTCCATTGCAGCCCAGGATACCATTCACCTTCTTTGCAGACAGGGCACATTGCTGGCCCATGATCAACCTGGTTTCCACCAGGACCCCCAGGTCCTTTTCTGCCAAGCTGCTTCCCAGCTGGGTTGCCCCTAGCATGCATTGTTGCATGGGGGCAGGACTTTGCACTTCCCCTTGAACTTGATGGGGTTCCTGTTGGCCTATTTCTCCAGCCTGGATGGCAGCATAACCCTCTGGCATCTCAGTCACCCTGTGAGGATGATGACATTTCCAAGACCCTGAAACTTCAACAATAAATAGAAACAGGTATCTACACATTAAAGTGGAAAAATATCAATATCAGATGTTATATGGTTAAAATATTGTTACAGTTATCTGACAATCGTAATACATACTCGCTCAACTCAATATGAAAGTAATCAAAATCATACAAAATCTCTCTTTGGTGTCCAAAGCAAAGATGTATCCTCTTCAAAGTTGTTTTGTTCTCCGTGTGTAACCCTTCCGACATTATTCACTTGCTTCTTCATGACCGAGAGAAGCAGTTGGTGTCAATGAAGTCCTTTATTTTAATAGCAAGGTGGCTTTCCTTGCTATCACTGTTTTCACATGCTCAAAAATTTCAGTAACAGAAACCAACATGAGCAACATTTGCTCTTTGCCATTTTTTTCTCTGCCCAGATGTGTTGGTTTCTTTTTTGCTTGGCTTTGTTTGAAAGTTGCATCACATTTATTTTGATCTTTGTTCAGTTACCAAAGAGGAAATTGGGGTTTTTTTCACTATGAATGAAAATGTAACTAAATGTTCTTAGACACTGCCACAGCAAAAATTGCTTAGAAAGTGTCTGGGCATCCCAAAGTTACCTCTGCTGAAGTTAACAGGACTTTTAAAAACAGTATTCATGAGGAAGTTGCAGCATAGCACTGTAGACACTCATTTGTGTTGTAAACTCTAACTAGCTCTCCAGCATCACAGTGGAGAATGGTATTGCAGTCTGTAATCAATGTTAATTCCAGAAGAACCCATTAGAAACTGTGGTTCATCTACCCTTCCTTGCACATCCACTGGAGGACATCACAGAGACTTCCTAACATTTGTCATAAAAAGTTTAGGTTTTTAGCAAAAAGATATGTCTCGGGGCATGTTCTCTCTACCTGGAGAGAGAAGAAATGTTGCTTAGGCCTCTGATACAAGAAAGATTCAGAGCATGAAATATACTTAAATGATCCAATCCAAAGTAATAAAATATCAGGCATTCTAGAAAAAGATGCAAAAATAAAGGAGGAATTCCAAAACAAGGGCTTACGATACTGGGATCTGAGGGAAAATTACTTTCTGATTCTAAGTCTAATGATTGATGATATCTTATCCTTGACTGTTGTCATTCTTTGATACCTTCCAAACTCTGAAGTAAGGGAATAAAAATTCCCCTAGGGTCTAAGCTGTGCATCAAAACTTGTAAAAATTCCTTCCTGTCTCATGTACAAATTAAGTGAATCCATGATCCATGGGATAAACTGAATTCAATAAAAGGCACTGCAACAAATATTGCCAGCACATTAAAAGCAAGTATGAGTCTGTAAAATAAACTTCATAAATTTCATGAGCATCATATTTAAATAATGAAGGTTTATTGCCTATTTTATTTCATTTGAAAAGCACCTACAGTTTCACTCTTTTGATAGTTACAGACCTTATACATCCAATGCCTTTTGTAAGATTATTATGCCTAAAGATCTCTCCAGCTCTGATGATTATCCAGATGAATTTCCAAGAATAATTGTATCTCCTCTAAAACCTCCACTTTGATAGCTTAAATAGACTTTCTAACTTTCTAAAATACCTTATCCTATTATTATATTAGCCTTTCTCTATCTGTGTTCAAATCTATATTATTTTATAAGCATGGATGATAAAAACTTGAAGTGACATTGTAAAGAACATCTTGCTAATACTATGCACTGTAATGCTAAAATTCCTCAATCTTTAGTGAAAATTGTTTTTGTGATCTTAAAATGACTCCCTGTCATTCTAGACAGGATAGTCCTCCTGTGATCTGCCAGTAAATCCAGTTCCCTCTCTTGAAGTGCCAACTCCAGTTGATAAGCCTTCAATTTAGAGTAAAAATTCTGGATTTAGTCCCCATGTACATTACTTTCTACTATGCTATTTCATCCTGCTTCTCTAATTCCTGTTCACAATGTGTGACCCACCTGTTCCTATCAACCTGGCAGGATTTTTCAAGTGTTGCATCATCCATACCATGGATTGTTAATGCAAACTTTAATCTAAATATTTCAGAGCAATATAATGAATAAAGATATTAAGCAGAACTTGTTCCAAGATTGGTTCTTGGAAAATATAATTTCTAGCCTCTATCCATCTGGACAACTCTCTTATCAATGTATCTCACTGCAATCTTCACATTCAGCTATCATGTTAATCATTCCATAGTCCTTGTTTTATTTCCCACTTTCATTTCCTTTGATATTCATTTTAATTCCTTTGAATCAATGCTTTACTTAAATCTAGATTATTAAATTAACTGCACTGATCCCATCTAAAGGATATCAAAGAAAGATATACTATAACATGACACAATCTACTTTTGCAAAAATCATATTGAATTTATCTTATTTAAACTCCATGTTCTTGGTTACTCTTCCTTTCAAAATCTGCTATAGCATATTGCATTAAGGATAAGTGAAGAATTCTTTTGAATATCCCACTTTTCCTTTTCAGATACATCTATCACACTCTACTATGCTCTAATGGGAATAAATAAAGTACCACACCCAAAATTGCAAGTTCTTTTAAAATCACTGTTACTGGACATTATCCAGGCTGTTCAGATTTCATACAATACATGCTTATTTTTGTATCCACCACGGACGTGATCATTTGCATTTCCTATCCTTGTTGGCTAATCTTTCCTTAATCATATACATAATTTATTCTATTAAAACTGGGGCAAAATATCAAGATCTGTGACATCTGATGTCCCTTAATCTCCATGTGATCCTCAGGATATGGCACCCGCCTTGTCCCCTTCATATTATCTCTACAGTGCTGTGGTTACAAACCTTCTTACAATTTCCTTTAGCTTCTTTGAAGGATCTAGCTCAGGCAGATATTTTGCTATTCTCACTGTATTTTTGTACTTTCTGACCTATAGATCGATACCCTTCTCATTTCAGTAAATTCCGTGATTACCTATGATGTCCTGTGTTAGGTGTTTAGTGGTCCAAGCAGGTCCATAGTTCTTTCATATCTACATACTTCTTCTGCTTGAAACTCAAGTCCAGACTATTGAAATTTTATCTTCATGTGATTCCATGTCTCTTTCACATTTCAGTCCATGGGTGCCTCGTAGTTGCTTTACAGCCTCAAAATTTGGTCTCCTGAAATCTGAAGCTTTAATTATTACCAACATGTTTCTCTACCCTGCACTTGAGCATACTGTGGCATAGTTTTGAATCTATCTGTGCTCACTCATTCCAAGATTACATTCTCAAACCACTTTTCTCCGTGCTCAGTCCCCACTCAAATTAAGATCCATGGCTTTTAAAGTAAATGTAACATGGCAGTTACATTATTTTCCTTAGTAAAGGAAGCTGGCCGGTATTGTCTCCAAGAATACTTGAGCTGCTATCATGGTATGATTCATTACTACTGTAACCTGTTAGCATTTTTTTGTCAAAACTGTCTAGTGAATTTCCCATAACTCAGACTACTATGTATTTTTCTCATAGCTTCAAAGAGTTTTCTAACCCCTATCCAACTCTGTTTTGCAGATTATCAAAACTCTCCAATGTGTTAGGGGGGTGCTCTCGTACTTTTTAAAATAAACTCTTCTTCGAGTGACTTCCACCTAATTGTTCTCCTACATGCAAGGAATATGGATATAAAAAGTTTCAGTTGTGATACATGACATGAGTGAAAAGGAGTCATAGGATTAGTAAAGATAGTGCATGAAAAAAATGTTTGATGAATAATACTCAAGCAACTCCCATATCAGCCCCTCCTATGCAATTTTATTATGCATCTTTGATGTAAGACAAAATAAAGCTGTGCAGAATGCATACTTCCAGTTTAAAAATATCCAACAAGCTATTTTCATTCTTTTATAATCTACTTTTTTTCCATTTAGATATACTACTTTCTTAAATAATTTTCTTAATATGTAACTAGGAAAACAGAGAAGAAAACATGATACAGAACTAAATCCAGACTTTAAATGTGCCCTATGAGCTTTTTGGAAAGCAAGAAATCATGTTTGTCTCATATCACTTAACACCCTCACCTCTGCTAGATCTCTAAGAAAATTCAACAGACAGACTTTATGAGAGGAAAATAAAATTAAACTGCTTTACCACATCCTATTGAAGGTTCATTAAACTCATCCTATCTCTCACAGCACATAGTAACTTATGTTTAGGGGGAAAGTATAAGCAGCAAGGCATGTGTGGCATGGTCTTTTCCCTGTATATTCTCCAACTCTGCCAATCAGTATTTAGGGACTTCCAAAGTCAAGGATTCAGACCTGTGTCTGTAGCAACCACTGATGAGCACACCCTGTTATTTTTTTCTTATAAATTTTCTGATATATTTATGCTTCTGTCTTCCATAATATGACAGCACTGAGTGGCACCATTTGATTATTTACTGTACAAATAAGAGTGCCTGCTTTTATTTGTCTTATCTCTATTGCCTGATCATTTCCCTTGACACCTTTTAAATTCTCAGCTTGCAAGAAACTGTGACTAAACATTCCCTATTTTTCTCTATATGCTACTTGTTACATCGCAAATCTCTCTCGTAGTCCTTTTCCTCACACATCTGACCTTCCACCCACTGTCTTCCATTGCTGATACTACATTTAGTTTCATTATATGAAAACCACTCATTTTTATTTCCATTCTTGATAGCTTCTCTGCCTCCCATAGGTGTTTTCTGAGATGACTGGACCAGCATGCAGTATTCAAAGTAAATCCATGGATTTACACAGTGGTATGATTGTGTTTTCTATTTTGCATCCTCTCTTCCTAATAATTTTTAAGATTCCACTTCCTTTTCAAGTGCCCCTGAGTAACGACTTAAGATTTTCTGAGAAAGAACAGTAACCTTTACTGTGAGGGATTTCTGCATTGAAAGCTGTTCATGCTTTTTCCTGTAATTCAGGGCTGAGTGTGTACACTTCTAAAAAACAAATACATATACTTCGGTAATAGTGAAGATTAGCTGGTTATAAATAATACTAGTTCTTATCATAGCTACCACTTGACTGTCTATCACCTATGGTACATTTTTTCTCTGTAATTTCTTGTGTCAAAAGAAAAGAGGAAGAAGCAGCATTTAGAGGAACTTGTTAAACACACAAAAAAGCTGCACTGAATTTCTTATTTACAAGATGTATTTTGACTCCTACTGCTGAATTTTCTGCATCAGGTTAGTTTATGACACTTCATCACCAACAACCTCCTTTTAAATTCTTCTGGTTTGGATCAAGTTTTTGATCTAATTTTGAAGAAGCTACTTTTAACGTGAGCTTTTTGTTTCCTTTTGTTCTTGGTTTTGGCCTGAACATGGCAAGGAAAACTTCAACATTACCTTCATTGTCACTTAAGAGGTAGAATATTCTGGTTCCTCACTTCCAAATGAACCAACCAAATAAACTGACATGGCAGCCACTATTTTCCTGGCATTTCACCTGGAGAGACATTTTTTTATCCAAGTGTTAAATATGCCCATGCAATATTAAATAAATTAATTTAATTTTAACATTCATTATCTGTATTTAAACTGATTTTATTAAACCAAAAACTATTTAATAAAATATATCTATTTCTAAAAAAGATCTTTTAATATAAAAACTGGAGATATATATATTTAAATGGTAAAGAAAGAAACTATCTAGCATTTGTTTGAAATAGCACAATGAAATATCTGATTATTTCCCAGTTCCAAAAACACATGAAAATCAAGATCTGCTGTGACAACAGGTACGCTCAGATCACAAAAACTGCATGTTTTGCTAGGCAAATAGTGGTTTTCATATACGAATAATAATGAGAATTACTAAGCGCAAACAAGAAAAGCTAGCTTAAGCACAGAAGGTGCATTTTATTATTCTACGATGTAAAACTGATATAACTTAAAATTTAGACAAACATTCAAATGAAAGCAATTTCAAAATCAGAGATTTCATCTTAAATTTCAGAGTAGGCTTGCAATTTTTAATGAGGAAAAGAGAAGTGCAAAAGCATGAGGGTATAGGCTCCAGAGTCTTACTCAATCCAACCCTCGTGTGGGAATAAGTAATGTGTAAAGCTTCAGACCACTGATAATAATTATTCTGTAAATTAAAGATGAGCTTTATCCCATCTTCTTTGATGACTAAGAAAGCCAAATTTTCAAAGCTAATTAGTTTCTCAGTTATTTATGTTGTTTATTGTTCAGGCACCCTTAAGTTAATTAGTATGCCTGACCTAAATTAAGAACATTTAGCACATTTTATTAACAATGCACAGTAACAGAAACCCCCGACCAAAATATGTGCTGGGCCTCTGTCTTCTGAGGTGGCCTACCAAAGAAGCAAATATCACATCCAGGTATACTTCCAACATAAATATCTGGCTGCAGGTTCTTGGTTACTTGACTAGCAAAGGCTGCACCATCCCGCTGCACAGGGAAAAGTGGCCTCCACGTTTTCCCAATCCAGTGTTATATTCCTCCACATGTTGTGAGGAGTTGAGTACAGCCAGCCAGGAAAGTACTCTGAACTACCTAAGGAAGCAGTAAGAACTGGTTTGTTCTTCTAGCTCAATAGTCTGCTCCCCTCAGCAGTAGAAAGTAGCTGATTTTTAGAGAAAAAGAGCAGAAATCAGAAAATATGGAATGTTCCTTCCTGTCATATACCCTGCTAGCTTCCAACAATAAGGATTTTACAACTTTCTGTATCAAAGGTGGCACTGCTTTTAATATCCATGGTCTAATTATGCTGTACTTGGATTTTGAGAAACAGTAAGCAGTCATTCCCAACCCGTCTTCTCTGTATCATTTCCAGTTGTGTAGACCTCTACCATACCACTCCTTTTTTCCAAGCTCAAGAATCCTACTCCATTTAGTCTGCATAACCACAGTCTTTTCTTGTTGCTTTTTTGTACTGTTTTTGCTTCTAGTACTCCTTCTATGAAATGGGTTAATAGAATTGCAAAGTGTTTTTAATATAAGAAGGTACCTGTGGTTACAGAGAATATATAAAATGAAACATGAAGAGGTTTATGTTGTTTCCAAATAATTACTGCTGTTTTATTTCCCTTTGATTGACATTGGTCACTGAGCTCATGATATTCCCAGAGAACTATCCCAAATCTATTCTCAGTGAGGTAATGGCAAGGCTAGAGCCTGTCATTCTGTTCTTATCACTTTAGTTAATCTTTCCATTATTATATTAATTTAAAATTTCAGTTATCAATTTATCACCTGTTCACTCAATATAGTAATATTCTTGTGTAACTTTGGGTAGTCAGTCTTAGATTTGGCTGTCATGAATATGACTAATTCTCCACTGCTATTGTGTTACTATGAATCTCCTTTCCCACATCTTTTATGAATATATGGACAGGTTCCAGCTGCCAAATTCCCCTACAGCAGAACTTCCATAATTCTTCTTTTCCCCATGTTAAACCACCTATGGTTACAGTAAAACCTCTCCTCCTATTGCAGTTTTCACTAGGGTTTTTTTTGGTGATGGTTCAAATGGTTCAAAATGGTTCAAAAAAAACCTTTTTGAACTCTCCTGCACTGATTAGGTGAAACTTAGCAATACGCTTATTGAGTCCAGCATTACACTGCAGTTGATTTGTGAGATATAACATCCCTTTACAAAAGTCATGCTAATTCTTCTCCAATATTTCATCTGTATTCATGTGCTCACTGAGCCTACACTTTAATAATCCCATATACTAAGTGGGCTCCAAGCTAACCAAATTACAAATAACTTTTCTTTTAATTTTTTTTTCCCAAGTCTGTGATGCATAATGCTATCAAAGTTTGACTTAACACTGTTGGAGGATTCATTCTGCAATAATGTGACTCTGTTGTGGACATTTGTAGCGTCTCTGTGCCCAAAGTAGCATGAAGCAAAGGATTGCTTTTCCCCCTCACATTCTTCTTCCTTGACTCTAGCCCTAAGAATGCACTGATGGAAACTTTAAATATAAGCATATCAAGGTACAACCATGGTCAAAAGCACTGCAAAGGAAGAAAGTTAATTCAGAACTCCAGCTATGAGAGATTCCTCATGTTCGAACAAAAGCCTTGAAATGTGTCCATAAGCTCGTGGCTACATAGCAAATAGGGCAGGGATTTACTGCAGTTACACAACATAACTCTTCCAATGGGCAGGCCAGCCCATTTTCAAATACCTCTCTGCTGCACAAATACTTCCTGGTGATGAAGAAGGCGTGAATGACTCTAAAAAGTGCTGCGACAAAAAGGCATTTACTCACTCAGGTGGAATTTTTGAACAGCAGAGCGACTTTGACACTACTGACACTAAGGAAGGCTCCAGATTTTCTGGGAGAAGCTCATGGAAGCACAGGAGCACGTGAGTGACCAACCATGTTGTGTCAGACCCAGCGGCCTACGCGACCCGGTGTGCTTTCTCCAGCTGTGGCCATAAGTTGACGCCCAGGAAAAGTAAGAACAGGGCTGCCAGCTATGACACTTCCAACAGCCTTGGGCTGAGGGTACCATGACCCCATCCCGTTGCTATTCCTGCCTGTATCTCTCCTGCCAGTATTTGCCCAGTCTCCCCTTGAATCCCTGAAGACTTCTCGCAACCACAGAAGGAGCTCCACGTTCAGTGTGGAGGTCCAGTGTGTTAGTGCAAGTACTGAACGGCACGTAGGAGGAGGAAAACACGAGTGGTACAAAGCCAGGCCAGAGTTTTAAGACACTTAATTAGGGCTTTGGAATAGACAGTCTGGGTCAACCGACTCTAGGTACCTATTCTGACAGATGTGGGCTTGCCCCGCACTGTCACTAAACAAAGAATTCAAAAGCTCAAAAAATGAAGTTCTGACCACAGGGTTAGTATTCTGGGTTATTACATTTGGAAATGATTGCAGGTTCAGACAAATTCATTCCCTTTCTCTGTCCACAATTACTTGAACGGAGCATAATGAATTAAAATATTTAGAAATTAGGCCCTGTGCTTCCTCACCTAGCGGCGAAACCCACTATGGAAAAGTGAAAGGCCGGATTCAGCTGCAGGGGACTGCAGGGGGCTGCGAGCTCTCGCCGCATGCTTATGTGAACACCTGAGGTGGGACATGCCAGGTGAAGCTCGCCGAAGGCCAGGGATATGATGTTGCTTCTTAAGACAAATTGGGCCTTGCTAGTTGAAACAAAAAAATGAAACATTGCAGCCATTTTTCCTCTGCTCCCGCTGTGTCCGTATGATGGAGCCTGGCGCAATGTTTGTGTGTCTACATGGCAACCGTCAGCAGAGCCAGCCTGCAACACCAATGGATGTACTGCAGCACACAGTTCAGAAAGTTATACGCTATCACCGGTTATCCCACGTTATCACAGTGCCCTATGCCCAAGGAACTCTTGCAATCCACCTCTCGCTTTCCCAGCACACCAGGCCCAGGATGCACTTGTCTGTAGCCAAACCATAGGGCCCACGCTTGCGTAGTGTGTGCCCTACGGATTGCCCGTATGAGTAGCGGGGGGCGTGTCCATGGTTTCAGCCATTCCAGCATTTCTCATGCCCGCACACATGTGCAAGCATCCCATGCAACTGCTTCACGGTTACGCCCCCTCTGTCTTCTTGCCGCCCACAATATTGGTGGCCTCAAGGAGTAAATGAATGCCTTACGCTTCCAGATGCAACCAGGCCATTGATCGCTCGTATTAGCCTGAAACAGTGAGAAACTGTAAGGTGCAAAGGCTGCGCGAGAGTTTTTAGAAAATTTCTGCTTCTCAGGGGTGCGTTTGAACGTAAACGAACACTGAAATGAATCCACCGATCCACTCCTTTTTGACGTGCCTTTATGATTGGCAGATTGAAAGAAGTTACGTGTCAGTAATAATTGTTTTTGAAGCAAAGAGTGGAAAAAAAAAAAAAATCTCTTAAGAGAAACGCCATTCCCCGCTCAGGCTGCGAGGTCTTCCACTGCAGGGTGCTCCCTTGCGAAGCCCACTTCCTGTGCGTGCAACCGCATTTCGGCTGTTATTATTATTCTTCTGCTTGTCTTCATCCGAAGCCGCTCTGAAACCCACAAGGCGAGGGGACACAGCTGCGCACACGCGGCCTGAAACAAACCAGAAGAAACCCCCACCAAAAAAAAAAAAAAAAGAAAAAAAAGGAAAAAAGGAAAAAAAAAAAAGAAAAAAAGGAAAAAAGGAAAAAAAAAAAAAAAAAGGAAGAAATCCGGCCGAAAAGCCGAAGGTTTCGCTCCCGCTAACCGCCCGCACTCCTCCAACCGGCCGGGCCCATTCTCCCCTCCCGCCCCGGCCGGGCCTGCGGGATGGCGGCCGGGGGCCGACACCGCCCCGCCGGGACAGCGCCCGCCTGCGCGGTCCCTGCGCGGTCCCTGCGCGGACCCTGCGCCCCGCGGAGCGCGGGAGGGAGGGCGGGCACGGGTGGGGGGCTGGGGGGCTGCGCCTCCCCGGCCGCTTCTCCGCGCCGCTCCGCGCAGAGCCGCCGCCTCGGCGGGGCGGGGTAGCGAGGGGAGGGGACCGCCGGCGCCTCGCCGCGAAGGTGGGCGGGCAGGGCCGGGCCGGGCCGGGGCGGGCGGGGTGTCCCAGCGCCGTACGCGGGACGGGCATTACTCAAAAGGTGGGGGGTGGAAAAAAAAAAAAAGAAAGTCATTAAAGTCGCCGCTGCTGCGCGCGGTCCCACCCTCCCCAGCGGCCGGCTCCTCTGGCAGACAGGAGGGGACCGAGGGAGACGGCCCGCCGCGCAGACACGCCACGGCCGCCTCCGCCGGCACCGCACACTCGGCTCGCTCGTGGCGGCAGGCGACGGCTCCCCCGTCGGGGCTCCCCCCGCACCCCCGCGCACCATGGCCCCCGCAGCCCCCCGCCTCGTCCTCGGCCTCCTGGTGAGTGAGTGGGGGGAGTGGGTGGGCGCCGGCGGGGGGTTTAGGGGAGCGGGTCGCGCCGCGGCGCTTTTCCTCCGCGCTGTCGCTTGCTTGAGCGCGGGTGCGCAGCGCGGAGAAGAACCTTCGGAGGGGTTGGTGTGCGGGTCTTTGCTCCCAAAATGCGCTCCCCCCCCTCGGCGGGGCGGCTGCAGGGGCGGCCGGCGCAGGGGTGCGCGGGGGCTGCGCGGCCCCCGGGCGCATCTCGGGGCGCCGGAGCCGGCGGGGAGGGAGCGGGCGGGGGGGTGGGGGGGTGGGGGTTCGGCGAATTGGGAAACCCGGTTGGGCGGTCGGGTGGCTTTCGGACTGGGGGTCGGGCGGCTCTTGGAGCGCGCCCTGAGGTTCGGCGGTGGGTACGTGCCCTGGTCGGTAATGCTACTGCTGGTTATTCGTAGAAAAAAAAAATTAAACCTCAGTTAATTTTATTTAAATCTTCCCCCTCTGCCCCCCCCCCCCCCCCCCCGACGGTTGTCCCTTTTCCGTGGGAAGGTTTGTGCGAATGGTGCGGAGCGTGTTAAGCTCCTCCAGAAGCTCTTCTGTGCATTGAACAGTTGCAGCTTTACCTTCAATTTACTGTATTTGTGCATAATTATTAGCTACACAAAGGCCATTGTCGGGGAGAGCAGGGGAGTCATCTTTTTTTTTTTTTTAGTGGATGAGTGAAAATGATTTGCCTTTTGTTTCTTACCCTCTTTCTTCCCTATTATCATTGCGTTCACAAAAAGAGGGCAGATGATCGTTTGAGCTTGAAAGAAAAATACTCGGTAGTGCTGAAGCACTGAATTTACTATTTTCATATTCATTAGGTATGTGCATTTTAATGGCAGTGTTACTATTCCAGACATTGTTTGTCTGCCTTTGCTAGGATGTTCATAATAAAACCCAAAGAAACCCAAGCGAGTTTACTCATACATCTAATTAAAAAAAGTAAAAGAACTTCCCCCATCAAGTAGAAAAAACCCAACACCTAAACTCAAGAAACTGCTGAAGTGTCTTCCTTGTATGAAGTGGAAGAACATCACAGCTTATTTTTACCTAGTGTTTCCCTATCTCTTGATATCCACAAATAACTACCATATTTATATTTTTTAATTCTTCAATGGTTCTTCGTGGTGACATCAGACTAGCTTGGCATTACTATTTCAAAATTAGATGTCACTGATTCTTAAAATATCTTCAAACAATGTAGTAAGATGGTGTGATTTTAATAACTTAAAAAGTAATACAACGTCTGTCAGGAGAGAGTGTTAATATTATTAAGTATCTGTTAATAAGGAAAGTGCCTGCTAATATATAAGCAGGGGTGTTTAAATTGTTTTATATATACATATTTTTATATCTGTATGTTTATATACAAAGAACACTATGAAGAGCTTTTATAATGCAGACACAGCAGTTAAATTGTTTTAATGCAATGATTAAATTCCACATTTCAACTTTACTTTGTTTAGCTGATCATAATTTTTCTAAAATTTCCTCATGCCTTAAAGATTTTAAAGTATTTTTATTTAAAAATTTTCTTAATAAGAATGACAAATCATTTTCAGAATTTCCATTAGCTATTTACTGCTTTATACTTTTAATCCTAAAGGCATGTGCAAAATAAAGATGACTTTCCTTTTCACTAGACTTTCATCCTGAAAGAATAAATGTACTTAAAAGGGTGAATACATTTATTTACATTTCTCTATTTCTTTGTTTACCTGTCTCTGTGATTTTTGGATTACAATTTTAAACATCTGGATAGAAACTAGGCAAGAGATATACACACACACACAAACACATATATAATCTGAGGTCAGGACTAAATTGCTCTGTGCTGAGGAAAATCTTTGTACCTCCATATGATTCTTTTTCTAAAAAGGCCTGGTTATCTACCACTCATTTGAATTTTGAGGAGGACCCCATTTTGTAACTGGTTATATGGGAGTGGACTGCTGTGATACACAACGTTTATTTATGTCATATCTAATTACTGAAGCTAGATTTAATTAGTTTGTTGAGAATGTGCTTTGAAGATGCAAAGTGATATGTAAGTGCAAGTGTCGTCATGTGGTTTTAATAAGACACTTGTCCTTTTAATGTTAAGCATCACCACAGTTCTGCTGAGCTGAGTTTTGACGGGTTGAACTTTAATACTTAGAGACCTTGGATCTAAATTGGCCGAGAATGCTGTTGGAAGGAGTGCACTGTGAAGCTGCATTTTGCCTTTCTGCTGCTAAAGTAGTAGTGTAGGTGAGATCTTCTAGTCAAAGCGAACTCTTGCTGTTGATGTCAGTGCTGCCGTGATTTTAGAAGAAAAACACAAGCCATGGACAGATCAGGGAGCAGCAGTCAGATCTGGTTTCCAGCTTGAAACTTTACGTGCTGTGCTGCATAGTGCTTGTCTTTTTAGCTGAAGAGTGCTGTCTGTGCCTTTTCACTGGTTTGTCTTAAAAAACAAACCAACCAAAGGCAGCTTCAGTAACCGTAGGTATTATTCAAAATGGCATGTAATTATTTTTTTTTTCCTGATTTCTTAATTTGTTTTCTAGGTACTGAGTTTGTGCTGTGAAGCTTGCAAGAAAATAATTTTTCACGTTCCTTCTGAGCTAGAGGCTGACACGTTAGTTGGCAGAGGTGAGAAACTGCAAGACGCCAATCTTAACAATACAACATTGCACCTTTGCTGCAGATGCTGTTAACAGTGAAGGAGACTTTTTTTTTTTTTTCTTTAATGGAATGAATGGATGACTGGACAGCCAGTTAAACAGCTGGATCAGCCTTTTTATGAAGGATACGCCCTGTGTTTGTTATGGATTTGAACACTGGCTCCGTGCATCCATTTGACTTTTGCGTAAACAGCTATTGTCAGCTTTCAATATTTATTTTAAAACGAGAATGGCAGAGTTTAATGGTTTCAAAATTTGGAGTCTAGGGCTTAGTATTTAAATAAGTGGCTTAATATTCCAAAGTGCACCCGTAACCCACAGAGTCATATGAGGAAGTCAGTAAGTCGTTTGGATAATGGAAAAGAAAAAAAAAAAAGAGAAAACCCACGCAAGAGAAGCACCCAGAAGCGGCTGCTCTGCGTAACCTGGATGCGACTTCTCAGCAGTGCTGGGACATTCAGGGCACGCAAGAAGAGGAGTTGCAAAGGTGTCCAGCATGCACATTCAGTTGGGAGAGTGCTCCTGTCTGACTGGATGGTCTGTCTTGGTTTAGGGCAGTGTGCAGGTGACTGAGAGGAATAGGGGAGGGCAGAAAACACCTCACTCCTGTTTTTCAGACCAGTCTTTGAAAGGCAGCTTTTAAAGGTGTGGCATAGGAGCTGCCACAGAGTTCTGTGCTGTCTGAGACTGATTTTGAGGTTTCAGAGGTGCCCTGTGTGAGTCCCAAGACAGCAGAGGAGTATGCTCCAAATCTGCAATCCTAATCCACATTCCTACAGAAGGAACAAGCAAAGTGGATTGGTAATTCATCACAATACAAGTGCTCAGAAAATCTAACTTTAAAAATGAAAGTTCGTTGACCTTACTCTTAAATTTTAAAATGTAAAGTTGCTACAGCTGTTTAAGTTTTTAGCATGTTCTCAAGAGACTTTAGCATTTCTCTATGTAAATAAACTTGATTTATATAAAAACAAAACTTCATGTTATTACAGTGCTATGAAAGACATTGTGTAACATTGAACTTAAACCTTTTTTTTCGAAACAGTTAACAAAACCTTTATAGCTTGAATGACATTACTGAAACATTTATTGAGAAAGCATAATATATTTTGCATTGATACAAGGACGATACCATGAGAATAACATGAGTCAGGATTTTCCTGATTCTTTTAAGGTTTCTTATATTTCTGACTTATGCAACATATATGAGAGGCTGTAAAGAAAAAAGTTCCCACAAAGCTATGGCTAACTGAGCATAATGTTGACTCACATAACCATCAGAAACAAAATTTCCAGTCTGGTATTTTTGGAAATGCAGTGCTGTAATATACAGCAGTATGAGTGAGGCAATGATATTTTCTTCAATACTAAAATTTCATTGTACAGATTGACAAAGGAGAGGAGTCACTGCTGCAGTGCTGTAGAAAGTCTAGGAAGTGTTTAATTGAGCAGTTAAAAGAAAGTCTTAAGAAGAGGAAGGAAGAAATCATGTCATATTTAAAATTATGCTTCCCATCTGTTCTTGCATTCTTGAAAGAGAAATGGAATTTAGTTTATTGAAAATATCATTTACATATACGGGATGAAATTTTGAATCTACACTGCTCTGGGAATTCTGCAGCCAGCTTTGATAGAGCAAGGTTCTATCCACTATGATATCATTGAAGGAGTACTGAAAAATTTTGATTTTGAGAATATGACACTGACACCTCTTGTACTCTGCAACGGTCATTTGTGTAGAGTTTAGGTCTCTGGCCTTCATCTTTTTCAGGATGCCCAATCGTTCTTGCCTAGTCCTGTGGTCCTACCCTTGCAGTTCATTACGATTATCCTGATTTTGCTTTTTCTCCAGCTGTAGTGGTGAATTACTCGCTGATGAACCAAGTTTATTGAAGTGCATTAAAGTTTATTTTAGCCACAAGTGATAGCAAATGCAGTAAAAAATACCTGAGAAGTGTGCTGAACTTACCTGTTACTTCCTATAAACTGCATGGGATTCTATCATGTATATGTTAAAAAATTGCCAATCATTTGTTCTAGAGTTAGTCTTTATCTCTCCCATCTGTCTGCCTCATAATTTAAAGACCTTTGTCCTCCCAGGACTATTAAATCACATAGTACAAGTCAGTGCTTTCCTCCTGAGGGCAAAACTTCCAAGATGTAGTATCTCCATTGGGCATTTGCATTAATTAATCGTCTTCACCGATTTTGTGGGGCATGGAGCACAAGGCAAATGTAATAGCTACTGGTCCAATACTGAGTGTGTCTACAATGTTTTTTGCATTTAAATGTATTAGTTAGTCTCTGATGCTTCAATAATTTTGCCAGTGTAATAGCGTCTTGTTGAAAGATATCTGTGAAGCACCCATGTCCTTTAGGAAACACTTATGAACACAAGAGTGCAAGTTCATGTAAAGTTGGTCAAATCTGAGTGCATAGATGGGTTCTAGAATCTATATTTGTGATGCTTAAATACCAAATGACCAAATTTTTGAAGACTCCATCTGTCAGTAAATATAATTTTTACTTAGGGAACATTTTTTTGTTTTGTGAGGGATGTTATTGTTTCACTGTTTGAGTTATTGTCTGAATATTTTTTCTTAACAGTTGATTTGAAAGAATGCCTGCAGTCTGCAGACTTTATCAGTTCCAGTGATGGGAACTTCAAAATTCTGGAGGATGGTTCTGTGTACACAACATCTGCTGTTTCTTTGTCTGCTGAGAAAAAGACTTTTACCATATTACTTAAAGACATTCAAGAACATGTGCAAAAGAAAATACATGTTAGCTTGGTGGAAGAAGAAAAAAGGGTGAGCTTCTCATTTCAAGATACTGTACTTATCTGAAATACTGTTTTGCAGAGTACAGCTTCTTGCTGGGTAACTGTAGTTGAATTTTGGAATTCAAATAATCAGGTAAAGCACTCTGGTGTAGAGTGCATTTTTATTTAGCAGTTGTTGACTACTATGTCGCTCAAGTCAGCAGACTTCCTTCATGAAATGGGAGATGCTAGCAAGGTGCTTAATGAGGAGTGTCAAGAATCTTAAAAGCCATGTTTAAGGAATCAAAGCAGATTTTATTTGTGGAAAGTATTACAGCAAATGAAAAAACTCATGGAATACTGTCACAGGTAAAACCAGAAATGAAGACCTTCGAAAAACAAATGGTCAGTGGGAAAACTGGAGCAGCGGGAAAAAGAAATTGAAAACCAGGACAGTAGTTAAGCAAAAATATACACAGTTAAGAATATATGGATATCTTCTTACCTGTCTTTTTGTCTTCTAGACCCAGACACAGAAGACCAGACATGCAAGAGATACAGTTCTCAAGCGAACCAAAAGAAGGTGGGGCCCAATTCCATCCGTTATGTTAGAGAACTCGCTGGGACCTTTTCCACTACAAATTCAGCAGGTATATTTTAGACGGATCCTAATTTTATGACACAAGCTGGTTTTGTATGTGACTTTTATGATAAAAGAAGAACAAAGCTGAGCTCTCTTGTATTCCCTACTGATGCCATTCCTGCTCTGTCTTGTTCTGTCCTGTTCATTGTGTATCTTACGATCTTGTAGCTGAAATAACTTGTGATTGTAGTTGTTGGGATGAACTGAAAATGTGCAAAAGTTGTAAAAAGGAGAGAGGCGTACTATCAGAAGAGAGCTTTTTGGCCTGGAAATCAGTGACGTGTAATTAAAAAAAAACCCAACAAACCAACCCCCACAAAACATTGCCTAGAAAAAGATTTTGTAGACACAGAGTGAGGGCAATCTTACCTCCATGTCTTCATCCTTTCTGGAGCTCGAGGTGTATACCTGTAGCATTGAAGACTTAAGTATGGCCTACATTATTAGGAAAAGTACTTACTGTAAGAAAGCACGTAGGCGTGAAAGAGAAATGCAAGAACTAAAGTTATCATAGATCCATCTAGCCTTCACTAGATTACAGAGTAGCTGGTAGCAGATGTGTAGTGACAAGTGTAATAACAGAGTCTGTGCAGAGCAATCATTCTTCTACTAATCTTACTTTCCTAACTTCTGGTGTTCAGTAGGTAAGGAAGGTATTTGGGGAGGAGAGTGCTTATAAATAGATAACTGCTAATGTTACCTCCTTAGTGCTTGTAAAGAGATGCAGAGAGGCTATCTGAATTGGCATATCTCTGGACTATACTCTGTGTGGTCTTCTCTCTTTCCTTCCTTTTTTTTTTTTCCTTCTCTAGTTGCAAACCGCATTCTCAATGAGTGCACTAAACCCAAAATCTCTTGAACAGGGACAGAAATAAGCCATCTGTATCTGAATGTGCCTCGTATGTTCAGTATTCCAGAGAGATTAGATTTCAAAATAATTTTTTTTAGGCACACTGTCATTTCTTTAATTGTTCAATAGTCCTAAACATTTCTGAATTTGAATTAACTCCCCCTTCTCATGTACACACATTATAAAGGAAGGCAGTTACATAGCAAGCTGTTCTCCTATTCTGTGAAGTTTAAGCTGCTAAAGAAGTAGAAGTAAATGAAGTTTTGTTTTTGGTTTTTTTTGAAGAATTCCTGCTTGTGCTAAATATGATGATGAAGAGGGGGAAAATATACTAGAATTATGCTGCTGTTTTTCCTTGGGCTTAAAAACATGTTCTTTATAGGTCCAGTCAGACACAGCTCAGAACTACACCATTTATTATTCTGCAAGTGGACCGGGAATTGATCAAGATCCAAAGGGTTTGTTTTACATGGAAAGAGAAACTGGAAATATCTTTGCTACTCGTGCAGTAGACCGTGAACAATATCCAAGCTTTCAGGTATAGTTCTAAATTGTGTAAATATAACTAAATCTTCTTTTACTGTCATGCATACTTTGAAAGCTAGGTTACAGGGGAAACTGGAAGTGGACAAGATCTGGAATCAGCTGTCTGTTCTGAGTAATACCTTTGGTGTTGTAGAGGTGCTGTAGACAAATAAAGAAATAGCTGGTCATCTAGATCTTGAGAGTAGTTTTGCTTTTCACTGCTTAGACTCTAAGCAGCATAAATGTAGCGAGCTATTGGATTTGCATCACTTTCAGGAAGAGTTTGAAGTTATCCAGAGTTTTTCAGGGAAGGTTGAAAAGATCTGCATAAAAACAAAAATCATGAGAAGCTCTAGATGACTGTGTTTTCTTGAGCCTCTCTTTCTCAAGCTGTTCAGTTTTGGTATTTTGTTAAGAAGGTACACTGCTCTCTCTACTGGCTAAGAAGTGTAAGAAGGCAGTTAGTAGAAACAAACAGCTTCTAAATAGGTAATTTTCAGTACCTGTTATTGCATTTTATTAGATTATGTTGTAATGGGCAAATAGTTGTTCTTGATTTTGTTCTAAATAGCAATATTTACGTCTAAATTTTTGGTAAGGCTGAGATAGCCTCATGGACACCTGGAAAAAATGTGTTCAAGAGACTTGGAAAAAGTGTTTGCCAGAGTTGGGGGGGGTGGGCGCAAAGTAAGTGATGCAAATACTTGTAGCGCAAGGAATAGAAAGAGGAAATACTGGAAAGCAGTTAAAGGTTTTGTGTTGCTGTCATCATAAGGTACCAGTCACTTCCCCTTCCATGTGGCTGAAGAGCCTGGTATGCTTGGCATGCTGTATTTCATTTTATTGACTCCTCCACTGAACTAAAAGTGTAATAATACTTCACGTTGCTTAAGCATGAAGCGAACTACTGAATTTATGTCTTACAGATCATTTGCTTTGCAACCACTCCAGATGGTTATTCACCAGAGGTACCACTTGTGCATACAATCAAGATAGAGGATGATAATGATAATGCTCCATATTTTACACAGGAAGTTTTTCATTTTTCTGTTCCTGAAAATTCCAAACCTGGTAAGAACTGTTTTAAATCAGTGAACACAGTTACCGCTAGTCAGCTCAGTTACATACCAGTCTGACTAGATGCAATCCTGCCTTTTAATCAATTTCAGTGGGATTTCCTAAGGAGTATTTCTTTACAACAAAGGCTGAATTTGCAAAGACCAGCTCAAGATTTCTTAATGATTAGAAATTCCAAAATGCCATCTCAATCATAGTGAAAAATGCTGTGTAAAAAAGAAGTTTTTTAAAACTGAGACGATTCAGTGTTCTTAAAATGGTGTAAGAACTTCAGAACATTATTCTTTTCATTTTATCCAAAATCACCTGTTCCCATAAAATGTTTTGATTGCTAGAACAGCAGTTTTTAACAGATTAGCTTCCTAAGCATCTATATCAGTGGTGTTCTAAGGTGTAAAATGCCTTTGATTAAGCTTACAGTGTTTGTCCGAGCTGATAACCCAAGGCAGGACTCTTTTGGGGGCGGGGTGGTGTAGGGAGAGGCAGAGAAAGTCTTGCTTCTGCCCATACCTGTAAGAAGGCAGGGATTTGTCCATTACTGACTTCACTTGTCTATGTAATAGAGGACAAAAGCAGGGAGAAAGGTGGACCCCAGAGAATAAGGAATGCAAAAGCCATGGTTTGCCATTCCTCACTCATTTCCTAGGCTAGGGGTGTAGAGTGGGGAAAGTCTAACTTGCTTCACAAAAAGGGAAGCAAAGTGTCTTCACTCCAAAACACTAGTTGCGTTTCATTCTCTGAGCTGTTCTTACTGGGTGAGTTACTGATTTAGTGAAGTTCCAAACCCACTCGGTCACTAGAGATGAAGTACAGCAGCACTCCCTGAGAGGCAGTACTGAAGTCTGAAACATGTCAGAAAGCACTGAACCTCCCCCTCATCCGCCCTGTCAACTCCTCTTCAGTTGTGTTTGGGATGCTCAGTTAGAAGTCACTGTCAAAACCACTAACTGAAATGTAAACTTTTCGTATTTCTTTTGATTATACTTTGTGACACCTGCAATAATTACAACTTCATCTAAGAAGGAGAAAAAATAACTAGAGGATTAAAATAGACAATTTTACACTGTGACTGTATTTTCATTACTGTTTACTGTGTTTTCAGTATTATTTTCATTTAGAGCTAAATGACCAAATAGCTTTTTTCATGTATCTAAAATAGAAATACCTGTTGAAATAATTTTTTATTATTTACAGATTTTTCTGAAACTAAAAATTGCTGTATTGTGTTCACAGGTATAGGTATTGGAAAAATGACTGCAGAGGACAGAGATGAGCCTTTTACTCTGCATACTACCTTGAAATACCGCATTGTGTCACAAAATCCACCAGTACCCCCAGCATTTTCTTTACATGGTGACACAGGTGTCATTTCTGTATCATCACCGCAACTGGATAGAGAGGTGATCTTTCCTGAAGCATCTTTAGCTATCATCTAGGGCACACAGATAGCTTCCTACCTCTGAGTTGCTGGCATGGGAATCACCAGATAAATAATTTCTGTTACCCTTTTTGGGTTTCCCTGTCTAAGGAGTTTCCAAAGCTTTCCAGAGACCTGTAATTGGTCCGAAGAGTTTCTGCATAGATCTACCATATTCTAGCTAATCTTGGCAGGGGTCCTCCTGCTACTCTCTTATTGGACCTATGGATTGAAAATCCTATGGATTTTTATTCTTTCTGTGTTCATGTATCCCGTGAGCCACTGTTTTCCCCTAATCAAGCTCCAATTGAGGTGCTTCTTGCTTCTTTACAGGGAAGATGGACCAACTTTTCTGGAAGTAGTCAGTCATCCTCTACTCAACAGAAATATCTCCAATACCTGATACCTAAACAGTAATATAACATTTCCTAAATTTAAAGTGCAAACCTTTTATTCTTGTCAGCTAGCTTTCAAGTAAATAAGGTACACGAGGTTTTAGTTTTCGTTTATTTGGGTTTTTTTTTGATAAAATGTCATGCGAGAGATTGTTTACGCTAGAAAAACTGAGGCATGCGTATTTCAGAATAATATTTCTAGTATAAGACAGTCATTCTAGAAAAAAACACTGCTACGGGCATATCTTTTTTGAGGATAAAAAGAATCTTACTCTGGCATACTTCCGTCGCTTCACGGCTGAAAATCTGCCTTAGCAGCATGTTGCAAAATTGTGCACTTGCAAGTACACTGCTCAACTTCTTTAGCAAGAGAAAAATACAGTGATTGTGAGCATCACCATGTCTACTAAGGAAACAATCACAGTGACTGCTGAGGGAAGGAAAGCTTGAAAAATAAGTCCACTACCTATCTTTTAAAAATAAACTTACAAAGTTGAATAGGAGATTTCTTTCCTCCACCTGAGAAACCTAATGCTACTTCCCGGCATTCAGAACTGGAGTTACTGTCTTGATGTACAAACTCCCTCGTTTTGTGCCCAGTCCCCCCTGCCCCGTCCCCCTTCCCTGTGTTGTTCAGGTATTAATAAGGCTAAAAAAAGCCGCCTGCTATTGTAACTCAAGTCAGGGATTTAAGTGGACTGCTTATCAGTGATCCCCTTGGAACTGATGAGGGCACTTACTCATTCCGTCATGTACAGCCCAAACAAAGGCTGATTGCAGCACCATTTGTGGTCATCTTCACTGAAATAAGAGACATGCACTGAAACACTTTACCAGCTGGAAACCTAAGGGAATACTCTGCCACTCCAAAGGGGAGACATATAGCAGTTGAAAGTGCGTAATTTGCATCTTCCAAAACTTCAGGTATTGGAAAATAAAGCTGACGTTGTGAGAAGCTTTATTTGATATGAGATATAGTTACACATTACTAACAGATGCTGAACTTGGTGCTGCTTAGCCACTGAAAAGTATTTCCCTTGTTTTCCTTTTGGAACTATAGGGAAGAAGCCCCAAAGCTAATTGCCTCATTTTGTAGGGGAGCACTGAATTTAGAGCAGAGTTGGGGAATGGGAGTAAAATACTTAGTTTATTTAGTTCTACTCTTGTGTGTAACTATGTGATTAAAAAATGAGTATGTCAAACTTCTGTATGCTTTTATTCATCTTTTCAGCTGGTACCCAGTTACACTTTGTTAGTTGAAGTGAGAGATATGGCGGGTCAGCCTTTTGGTTTGTGCACTACAGGAACAGCTATCATTAAAATCGAAGACACAAATGACAATGCACCATCCTTTAAACAGATGCAAGTAAGTCTTCATAAATGAAATGTCTATAAAAAGGTAAAAAAAAAAACCCTATTTTTATCCCCTTTCTAATTTCCTGATGGGCAGTCCCTCAAATATAAAATCTAATGCCCTGAGACAGTTAATGCCAATATAGACATTTGAGAATGCCCTGTTGGTTGTTGTGCTCTTTGGTAATTAGACCTATTGGTATAGTAGTTGTTTTGAGTCATTTGCCTTATGTCCATTGGGAGAAAGCTGACATGACTCATTCATTTACTTCTGCTGCAATGCATAGTGTTAGAAATCCCCTAATTTAACCATTTTCAGGGAGGGGACAGATTCACTCATGACCTCGTTACCATTAGACCAGCTTTTGGCTACTTCTGCATTGCAAATAAAAATGTTAGTGTCAGTGAAGTAGGTGCAAGGATTTTCACTGAGATTTTCTATACTTTTCCAACTTTTTTTTTTTCTTCTACAGAGGTATTATTTAAACCACTCAACCTTAAGTCTTTGCTTACTGCAGCCATTTGAATTATTCAGGACAGAGAGTATGTCTCAATAACCATGTATACAGCTCAAATACCAGAGGAGATTTTGTAATATGAAATTTATGAAAAATAATTCATTATCCATGAGGAATACATGTAACTTATCCTTTCCACTCACTACTGTAGAATACCATCAGTAATACTAATTCAGAATCACTCCTATCTGTGCTTCTTGAGCTTGTACAGAATAACATAGGTCTTTAAAAATAAGAAAAATCCTTTCATCCTTCGCCATCCAAGTAGAGACGTATTTCACCTTTCTTGGCTTTTCTTCAAGTTCTTGTGGTTTGTTTGTATTTTTTTTTTTTAATTTACCCCAGTGCCTCTTCTAATGCTCAGCTTGATCATGTTGCATGCAAATTAGCATCTATGGCTGATGTAACTGAGGGGAACTGTGCTAATTTACCTTTCCTGGAAGGAAAATTCCAGGCTTAACTATGTCAGTCATAGTTTGAGTGTATGAAGGAGCTGAGATTTCAGCAATGCTGGCAGGAAAGGTTTACTGTTTCACTTAGGGTGTAAGGGAGGAGTGGGGGAAATATACTAATGGATGAAAACAAAACAAATCATTACAGCAGCTTGGTAAATTGACCCCTTGGGTTTAAGTAGTCTTATTTAAATAGAGCGTTCTTCAGTCTTGCATCATGGAACAGTATTCTCTGATTTAAGTTGAGTTGCTTTTTTTTTTTTTTTTTGATACTCTCAAGTATGAAGCGCGAGTGGAGGAAAACAGAGTGAATGTAGAAATACTGAGAGTCTCTGTTGTTGATCTTGATGAACCTGGTTTGCCTGGCTCAAGAGCAGTGTATGAAATTATAAGAGGAAATGATGATCGGTCCTTTGAAATTACAACAGACAAAAATACAAATGAAGGAATACTGTGTGTTGTTAAGGTAAGTGAAAATGGAACTGCTAGAGGGAAATTTGTGTGTCTTCAGGTGTTGCTTTTAAAACCAATAATCTAGAACTCATTTTTATTCTAATAATATCTGTAACTATCAGGCAAATCATGCTTTCTTCCTGATCTCAGCTCTCTTCTAGAGCAGATTGCATAATGCATTGCAAAAGAGGCTTGTGCGTGGTACCTAACCTGCAAAACTCATCTTCCAGACTACTCCTCAGTTTTGTGTGCAGAATTCAAAGAATTCCCTTTGGTTTGTCATTCCAGAGAGCTTGGTGTTTTTGCCTGGTTCCACAGTTGGAGCTGTTTAGACTTAGGGATGTAACTGAGGAATGCTTCATGGCTGGGTTTTTAACAGAAATAGGAGGGTGGCAAAGAAGTGGAGGAATGAGCACCTCCTCCAGTCTTGTTCTCTCTGGGAGTTGATTAAACTTATTAACTCAGCATAGAACTCTCCAGGTTTTATTTTGCAGGGTAGTGACTTCAGGTTTGCTTTTCTGGGGTGTGAGGGATTCTGCCTACAGATAAGACTATGTGTTAGTTTAGTTACATGTTATACCCAGTACTTTACAGATGTGAGGTAGAAGGATCACTGTACGTGTACACCAGCATGTGCCTTTGCCTCTTCATGCCTCTTTTTCATTACCTGTTAAAACTGCAATAACTGATATATTAACCCAGTTGAAATTTCTTATATTTAGTGTAATGCTGTGGTAGACTAGAGAGTATTATGACTTTAGGATATAAATAGCTGTATTAAAGGCATACAATGACCTTGGAGAAGGTGTCTGAAGAATAAATGGTAGATACTGATCGATCCCACAAGTTCAGACATTTTTGCAATGGGTGAAGTCTTACAAAGAAGTAAACATAGGTGCTAGCAAGAAGTGTGATTGACTTGTGCTGGAAAGGAAATATACGTAACCTAAAATAATGGCCAACTAGATATGGGAGGAGAAAATCCCTCACCGCATTTAATTCTTATCTCAGTTCTATTAGTAATGGATTATCAGAGCATTCATCTAAAATTTTGCAGTGGTGCTGCTTACCTTATTAGGGGTAGTTCCTCAGGTTCTTTTCTTTGACTAACTTAGAGCTTAACACTTTTTTTAAAAAAACACGTCCCTTTATTGTGTGTTAAACTGGATGTTCCAGAAGGATATCTGGCTTCTTTTGTAAATAAATGTGGTACAGTTTTATCTATTTAATAATTGGGCAGTGAAAACAATGCCAAGTTTTGTATTGGTTTGAAGGAAAAAACCAACACCCCACCTTTGTTACAGGGACTGGACTATGAAAGCGCCAAGCAAAGGATAATTGTGATTACAGCCAGGAACGAGGCACCCTACATGCTGGCACCACATTCGCAACAACTTTCCCAGAGCACCAGCTCTGTTACAGTGCATGTCCTGGATGTGGATGAGGGGCCAGTGTTTAAACCCTGTCACTTACGCCTAGACGTTAAAGAATGCGAGGAGATTGGGACGAATATTGGGAGATACCTAGCAGAAGATCCAGAAACTGGAAATAGTGAAGGCATATGGTATGAAGCAATGTTATCTGCTAGTTTCTTTGGAGTACAGCATGGGCGGGACTTGGGAAGGGGGAAATAGTTGATGCTGTATATATGTACGTGTGTGTGTGCACGCACGCACATGACTGTATATGAATACATGCATCTATGTATGTATGTGTATGCATGTACATATGCATGTGTATGTATATTTGAGGTCTTGAACTAAACAAATAAGTTATTCTTGACAGCTACCGGATAGCACCTGGCCAGTGTAATTGGATCAGCATAGATGAAAAATCGGGTGAAGTCAGAACCACTAAAGTCTTGGACCGAGATGTAGCAGAAATGAAACGAGGTCAATGCAATATCACAGTCCTCGCAATAGACAGAAGTGAGTACTAAATGTTGTCAGTATTCTTTGTGGTCTTTGTGCAAATTTAGTGTGGGGACAGCTATACTGGTTCAGACCAGAGGCCCACCTAGTCCATTGTCTTGTTTTTGGGACAGGTCTATCAAATGCTTAGGGAATATTATAGAGCAGGGAAAGCATTTAAGAAATAGGGGCAAATTCTCAATGTTTTCAAAAGTTATCTGCTCCCATTTAAAATCCGTTGTTGAGTTTAAATTGAGAGATCTACCTGTGGATTGTATTCCTTTTATTTCCTGACTATTTTTTTAAGTGATAGCACCTGGCAGCCGTGAAGTTGGCAACAGAGAAAGTAGAGAGAACTTTTTGGAAAAAAGTTGTTGACCTTGCAACTCTTACTGTTTCCTCCTCTGTTTGATTTCTTGGTTGTCTTGCTTTTGGAAATGCTTAATTTAAAAGGACCTCTAGGAATAGCTGTATTCATTTTTGTATGTGATTCCACTCTTATTCTCAGTCATCTAGGTTCTGTAACAGTGTTCACACTATGTGTTGCTCAGGTGATGAGCTCTTACAAATTACTCTGATTGTAAAGGAAGGGTTGTACACTCAGATTCTCATTCTAAACCATGTTTTGCTTCTGATTTAATGTGAGTGATCATCTGTTCTTTCTGATTAATGTAGGTATATGCATTTATTGTAGGAAAAGACATAGTTTTGCCTCAACGTCATTTAGCCAAGAAGATTAAATACACCTTTCACTTTCCAAATGCTAAATGTAGCAAATGGATTATCAAAGAGAAATGTTAGGCTTATAGGTCACACTTTTAATTCTAAAATATGTATCTTATATTAAAAAGGAAAAATGGACTGCCTTTCTAAATCCAAATGTCAGGATTTAGTTTGAGCCCTTATGTGCTTAAACGTCAGTGGGAATAAAGAGCAGAGCTTTGGAAGTTGCTTTACAGCTAAAAATTCTAACTGTCCAAAGCTTGCATATTAAAATTAAGTGCAAATAATATGAATTTAAATTGTTTAGAACTTCTGTTGCATATAAAGTAAACATGACATATACATCGGCAATCAGATATCTCTAGAGAAAGTTTTAAAAAATAGACTTGATGTAATTTCACTGGAATGCATATACAAGCATTGACCATTCCCGTATTGGAAAAAATAAAATTAGGAGGGAGACCTCATTCACTTCTCGCATGTAGACATAGTGTGTGTCACTGCTGAATCCTGCTACCGGTGACTCAGAGGGAAGAGGACAGAAAGAAGCCTGCTGTTTCTGAAGGTGCTTGTGTTCCCAGGGGAAGTGCGGGTAGGGACAGTGGAAGTTATTTTATCCTTCCAGAAGTAAAAAGCCTGGAGAACTTCACTTTCTCCTTTTGACTCTCAGTTTGGCTTAGCATCCTTTACCCCTGATTTATGGGCTCTTTCTCCTCTCATCCTCCTGTTAGAACAGTATTTGTCTCCACGCAGATACACACACTCAACAAAATACATTGCACATTCAGAATGTGGAGGGTTGGGAGCTGTTGATCTGTTCTACAACCAGCCAAGCAAAGAGAAGTAGCCAAGGGAGAGCTGTGAGGCGTCCCTCTCTCTTTTTGGCTAAATCAGCAGCTGTTTTCCACTGTACTTCTAAACCTGGATATTACAGTTGATATTTCACTGTGAAAGTTTGGACTAGAAATAAGTATGTGAATGTTAGAAGTAAGTGCTAAAAGTAGTTATTTTTATCTTATAGATGGCAAAACAGGCACTGGAACAATTCAGGTTGTCATCCGGCCTGGGAACAAGAATTACCCACGAATCATTAAAACTGACTATATAATGTGCAGAGACAGAAAACCGATCTGCCTTACTGCACAGGATGGTGATGAGTCTCCTTACAGCGCACCCTTCGTGTTCCGCATAACTGACCGTGACATGGCTTCCATGTGGAAGATAAGTCGACACAATGGTATGTTAAGACTTCCTCCTCCTTACTTAGCTGTAGGTTGCCAGAGGAGACTTTGTGACCTCTCCCCTTGAGTGGACTGTAAGAATAGATTGGATGAATATATGTTTGGAATGTAGTCGGTGGGGCTAACTAGGTAGCCCTGATGATCTCTAGCGGTTCCGTAGTTTCATTTGCTGTACAGGAGATCAGGAGTGTGCCAGAAATAAAGAATACTTTAGCTGTTCCTCTTTACCTTAACTGTCCTGGGTTTGAAACAGTTTGCAAAAGTTAAGAAGGTGGAGCTGTTGGCATCACAAAGGCAAGGATAAGGATACTATATTCTGCCTCTTTAAAGCATAAACAAGAATCTGTCCCCAGCATCCTTGGGTCATCAGCTGCTGTCTGAAATTATGATGTAAGAAGATTAGGTGGGAGAACAAAAACCCATGTAATGCATTGCATCAGAACCTCAGGAAAAGGAGGTATACATTCATAATTCATAAGGAATTTAAGAATGAAGTGGCTAATCCTCCGAAGAAAAACACGACTTTTCTTAGGCTGCCATTATGGTGGAGAACTGGAAAACTGAAACTTTACCTAAAATTGATTAGAGGCTGACTAAAAAAACCCTGGCAGATTTTTTCTTAGTACTGCTGTCAGCCAGCACATATTTGGTAAAGCTGAGCTGGGTGAAAGAAAACATTACTATCTCCTTTAATATATTATGTTAATTTTTATAATTTTGGCAGAAGTAGATAAACAATTTATTACCAAAGCAATCACTGGTTCCTAAAATTTGCTGATTTAAAAAGTTATAGCTGATGGTGGTTTCCTGGTAGGTGCTAGATGACGGCAACAAGAGCAGCACATATATTTGCTGCTATGTTGTCATGAATTAGCCTGAAAAGGGTCTGATTCTGAAGTGTTCAGACAAACATTCACTAATGAAAGGGACAAGAGCAAAGTGTGAGAGCAAAGACATCTCAGAGTTTCAAGGTTTATATTGGGCAAATTGAAAAAACATTTTAGATGGTGCATGTAGTTTCATATACCTCATCATAAAGCAATCATTATGTACATCAGTGTCTATCTTGTACATATTTTTAACAAATGATTGCTTTCGCCCTTTAAAACATGTGGTCACTAATCATTGCCACTAAGCAGGGCAGCAGACTAAATGGATTTTACTTCTCACTGGATATAGCCGTTCCCACTGAATATAGCAGTAGTGCTAAAGAGTGGAAGAGGTATAAATTAAGTTTACAGTTAATTATTCCAATCACACTACTAGAAGTCCTTTTAATAAATGTCAGTTCAGTTGATGGTCTTTACTAGTAAGCCCAAATACTGTCATTTACTATAATGAACTGAATCAACTTCAGAGTTTCAAATCATATGCTGTCAGAACGCTGTATAAGGTTTGTTTTTTCAATTCTAACATTTAAAAGGTGCTGAAAGTATAAATCCTTCCAAGATGTAGTTTTGTGTCAACACATTTAAGCTAGCTTTAAACTAGCTAATGCAGATCTGGTAGCAGTACAGCGCTAACGGAAGGGAAGATTGTGATTACGCTTGCATTCGTGACAACAGAGTTTCAGGTACTGTTAACACTAGATCTGGTTTTGTCTTTTTTTACAGATAATTCTGTGTATCTTTCACCAAAGGGTGATACTCCATTAGGAATATACACTATTCCTGTAAGTGTGACTGATAGCGGAGGAAAGGTAGGAGAGCACCGCATAAACGTTAACTTATGTGATTGCGTTACTCCAACCGAATGCAATGGCAGTAAGCGTGACCTTGATAATGGAAATGTTACTCTTGGTGTATGGGCCATCCTTGCAATGATCTTAGGATCCCTATTACTGCTGCGTAAGTACACTTGTTTTTTTTTAACATGAAGTGCAAAACACTTAGTTTTAAAATTAGCTGGGAGAACCTGATTCAAACTTAGTTCAAACATTTCTGGTTTTATTTAGGCAGTTGTATAGCCCTCATCGCTGTATCTGTATCGGTATCACATGCTTCTTGGTCTCATCTTGTCCTGTAGTGACTGTGTGTGGATTTCTGTTTATTCTTTTAAGTATATTTCATGTAAGATGTTCTATGTGTTCATGTTAGCAAGGCAAAAGCCCCTGCATTCAGCAGTGGAACCAAAAGAAGATGGGATTTGTAGTGCTTATCAGATCTTGTCTTGAGGCAAGTGTAGCATAGTTTATTTGTGAGTTTAGTGCTGGTTTTCGGATGCACATTTCTGTTTGTAGAATGCTGAAATCAGTTTCCTAGAGCTTTTTGTGACCTTTCTTGTGTCATGGATTAAAACATGGAGTATCTGAGACATTGGATTTCACAAGGGGTTTTACAAGGGCCAGCGTAATGTTGAAAGACAAGTTGGATACTTCCACAACAGACCAAACCATTGAATACATGTTGTGTTACTGGTGCTGCCCAAAGGCTAACAGATTCTTAGCAGGTTGATATTGCTGTTAACCAGTGAGGTGGTGGCAGCGATACGTAATAGCAAAGCCAGCTGATTTTTTTACCAGAATCAGACATAGTCTGACTAATAACATCTATAAAAATCACCAGAGGACATGCTACAATAACAAACAATTTGGAGTTTGTTTCTTTTTTCTTTCTTTCCCATTTTCTCTGGTAATGTTCAACCTGTCTTGCCCCTGTTCAGTCTCAGCTGTTCTTACTCAGGTAGACAGAACACTGGGACCTGCGTGTGTTTTGAAACTTATATAGATCCATGTTTTATCTAAACAGGGCAGGTACCCAAATTCATGATATAGCCTGGAGGTGGAACTGTCAGATGTGGGGACACTTAGTAGGGGGACTATGTGAAACATCAGCTAGCTTTTTGTCACTACCCCTTAACTGCATTCCTCCCGAATAGACCCATTGTTTTATTGTGGCTAGGTTTTACCCTGTGTATCCTCTACTCAGTGCTGTCATGGATGTCTTCCTCCCATTTCTCAGCATCAGGAGGTGACCTGCCAGAACCACTGATGCAGATCTTGCAGACAGCTGATAGCTGCAGAAGCTAAATGAGCTTGAAAGTGGCTCTTGGCCAATTTCCACAGAAGTTTGTATGTTCAGAGATCAGATTGCTCAGTGGGCAGTTGGGAAGAACTGCTCTATTTCTCATCGGCTTCTTTATTTTTAAGCTATCAACTTGGAAAGAGAAAGAAAGAGTGGTTCTCTGAAAGAAATGTTTAGTCCTTTGTTTAGGAGAGGTATTAATTGCTCATGATTCTTTTATACAAAGTCATTTCTGGCCGAGTCTCCATGACAACATGAAGTATTATTGTAGGAGGAATAAGCTGAATACAAGGAATTAACTAAGATTGTTCTGTAACATAATGCTTGAAGTCCTCCAGGGTTCTGGTGACCTTTTCTGTGAAGCAGGAGTTTCTAGTATTGGGACCTTTAGCTTGCATATTAGTTCTGTGTGACATAATTTGACATCTGCGTATTCATACATGAAAAATGTCTTATATACAACATTGTTGTAGGCATAAGACATTATTTTTCACCTGGATTTGGTCTTAATTTTTTATTACTGTGAATTTTGCAGTCACGGTGTTTTCATAAGGGATGCTTGCATTTCTTTTGGGGAAACCAAGATGCGTTTTAGAAGAACGAAATAGTTCAATAGTGTAGTGAAAACTCTGTATACTGTTGGAAAAAGTGTATATATGAACGGTTTTGAGTATGGGCATTTTTGGAAATAAATAATTTTTTTAAACGGTACTTGATGTTTTGGTTAAAAAGGCTAATGCAACAAAATTCATTATCAAACAGAAGTAGATACCATTATGAGATAAAGTTCACAGTATCTTACTCACTCACTTCCTTTCCATAGTAATCCTCATCACAATTTGCGGCTGCTGTGGCTCTGGGGTAATGCACAGGCATGTGACTGATGATTGTGCCAATCACAACTTGATCATTTCAAATACAGAAGCTCCAGGAGAAGAAGTGATGGTAAGTTGTCTGTTTACTTCAGTGCAGAAACATGTAATGAAGATATCCATAGCATTTCAGTTTGAGAGCAGGACCACCTGCAAGTAAGTGATTTACTAAAAGAAATAAGCAATAAATACAGGGATCATTAGATGTGCTTTGCTAGTTAACAAGAATTTCAAAATTCTTATTTTAGGCAGAGTTGTTTGTACCATACATATTTAAACATATCCTGTGGTCGTTAGCCCGGCTGCTTATAATTCTTCCAGACTTTTAACTGTTTGGTTGGAACCTTCACAAGAACATTTTAATCTCTTCAGTCATTTTCAACAATGAGATTAGATGGAATTTTACTATTTTGCGTATGTTGAATGTGTGTTTATGGCAAAATGTTACTGCTTTTTCTCGGAGAAGGGTTTTTAAATTCAGCAGATAGTCATTGCATTTCACAGGTGCAATTTCTGCCCTTCCCCTGAAAATTGACCCCAAATAACGCTGATTTTTCAGCCAGTGGAAGAAACACAATTAAACAGTCCATGACATATGTTCTTGCTTTTGGCATCTAAACTTTTTAAAGGTTCAGTCTACCATGAACATAGTCCAGCCCAGGACTGTGTTCATACACGTAGAATCATAGAATCATAGAATGCTTTGGGTTGGAAGGGACTTTCAGAGGTCATCTAGCCCAACCCCCCTGCAGTGAGCAGGGACAGCTTTAACCAGATCAGGTTGCTCAGAGCCCCGTCCAACCTGACCTTGAGTGTTGCCAGGGATGGGGCCTCCACTACCTCTCTGGGCAACCTGTTCCAGTGCTTCACCACCCTCATTATAAAAAATTTCCTCCTTATATCCAGTCTAAATCTATTCTTCTTTAGTTGAAATCCATTATTCCTTGTCCTGTCACAACAGGCCTTGCTAAAAAGATTGTCCCCATCCTTCCTATAGGCCCCCTTTAAGTCCTGAAAGGCCGCAATAAGGTCTCCTCGCAGCCTTCTCTTCTCCAGGCTGAACAACCCCAACTCTCTCAGCCTGGCCTCGTAGGAGAGGTGCTCCAGCCCTCGGATCATTTTGGTGGCCCTCTTCTGGACCCGCTCCAGCAGGTTCATGTCCTTCTTGTGCTGAGGGCTCCAGAGCTGGACACAGTGCTCCAGGTGAGGTCTCACCAGAGCAGAGTAAAGGGGCAGAATCACCTCTGTCAACCTGCTGGCCACGCTTCTTTTGATGCAGCCCAGGATACAGTTGGCTTTCTGGGCTGCAAGCACACATTGTTGGCTCATGTCCAGCTTTTCATCTACCAGTACCCCCAAGTCCTTCTCCTCAGGGCTGCTCTCAATCCCTTCATCCCCCAGCCTGTATTGGTAGCAGGGGTTACCCTGACCCAGGTGCAGGACCTTGCAGTTGGCCTTGTTGAACCTCATGAGGTTCACAGACGCCCACCTCTCCAGCTTGTCCAGGTCCCTTTGGATGACATCTCATCCTCCTGGCGTGTCAATCGCATCACTCACTGCTTGGTGTCATCTGCAAACTTGCTGAAGGTGCACTCAATCCCACTGTCTGTATCATTGATGAAGATATTAAACAGCAGTGGTCCCAGTAGGGACCCCTGAGGGTCTCTACTTGTCACCGGTCTCCATGTGGACATCAAGCCGTTGACCACTACCCTCTGGATGCGACCATCCAGCCAATTCCTTATCCACCGAACAGTCCACCCACCAAATCCGTATCTTTCCAATTTAGAGAGAAGGATGTTGTGGGGGACTGTGTTGAATGCTTTACAGAAGTCGACATAAATGACAAGGACTTAGCTCTTCAGACTTTTCCTCTTCTCATCTGTCCCTCACCCCCTTACTTTGCCTTCCTCAAGAAAAGGAGATTACTTTAAAAACCATTGAGTTTACTTCACCTTGAAAACCAAGAAATCATAATGGTGACAAGTGTCAAATTTCTTGTTGCCTATGAAGCATAATGTAGTGCCATTATAAACTGATAATGTGTTTTCTAATTTGTGATCCCATACTAGTTTTTCTATATTTCACTCAGTATAAAGGCTTAATGTGTGAAGAAACAGAATGAAACGTAATGGATGTGACTGTATATCTGGCTTAATGGATTATAGGTTGTTGACTTTGAAAACCAAACATTATTTTTACATGATAATTTAGGAAACTAGCTTATGGATTGTAGTACAGCTTTCAGTGGGATAAAGATTCAGTTTTTGGATCTCATATGATATTTAAATGCAGATTTCCACCCCACCCCACCCCTTGTCACAGTATCCTTTCCAAAGACTCCTTATTGATCTTTATACACTAAATACTAAGGGTAGCTTTTTGTTCAAAATATCACAGTGCAAAGCTGGAGACTTTTCAGTTTTTAGTATTGACAGTTGCTGATTGCTGTTTCATCTTCTGAATTTTAAAAAAAAAAAAGTTAAGGTAGTCCCACTGCTGCATCTTTTTTTAGGATCACAATATAATTCCTCTACAAAATACAAGTGATCAGGGAGGATATGGAGTAAAAACAGGAGATCAACAAACATTTGAAGTGGTAAAAGGAAGAGGGCATACCTTGGAATCAGTCAAGGGAGGCGGACATCAGACTCTGGGATCAGTTAAAGACGGAGGAGGACAGGCTGTGATGGATACGTGTAGATACTCCTACTCAGAATGGCATAATTTCACACATCCTCGTTTAGGTGAAGTAAGTATTCTGAAACTGTTTTTTTTTGGAGTGTAGGTTATGATCAATATATGCAGAGTTTTCCAGGAAGACATGTATTTGTGCTAGAAAGGTGGCTTTCTGGTTTTGGTTTTGGTTCTCTCCCTTCTCTCCTTTGCCTCCCTGCCTCCCCTTTGGAATATTGCCCTTTCAAAAAGTCATCCTTTACATATTTTAGACATAAGTGTAAATGACTTTCTTTTCTTGGCTTAAACTATAGGCAGTATGCTATTTTTCATTTAGAATATTTACTCATTTAGAATAATTACTCAAGCTTTGGTGAGTTTTTCTGACAATGTCTATTTGCTTTTATTCTAACTGCTTGCTTTGTACTAATTTAAACCTGATACTTAGGCAATGGTGCAGGAATGAATGTACAGCATTAGAAATGTAGTTACTCCATGCTTTGGAAATCAAAAAATCTCACTACTTGCCTAACTAGTTATGTGTAAATCAGTCTTTTAATTTCAAGTGGATTTTAGTTGCTTGGCAGGTTATTTAAACAGGTTCTTCCTCTTTTATTTTTACATACATGATTAGTAGAAATGATTTCTTTATTAAATACTTATATTTTGTAGTCTTAATGATATAGACCAATCATGTGCATTTTTTGTATGTAGGAATCCATTAGAGGACACACTCTGATTAAAAATTAATCAATGAAAGGTAAATCAAAAGAAATTATTTTTATGCAATACGTTTAGGATAACAATTTAAGAAAATAATAAGGTGTGTTCTCTTCCTATGCAGAAGGTGCACCTATGCAGACAGGATGAAGAACAGAAGCATTCTGAAGATTATCTCCTTTCATATAACTATGAAGGAAAAGGATCCTTGGCTGGCTCTGTAGGCTGCTGCAGTGATCAGCATGAAGAAGAGGCACTTGACTTCTTAGATCAGCTGGAACCCAAGTTTAGGACATTAGCAGAAACATGCGTAAAAAGATAAACGTGCCTTTCACAGTGCTGAAAAAACCTGTAAATAAGTGGCTGTCATACTTTTGTGATATTAGGTATTTTGGAATTGGCGGGGGGAGAGGTTTATCAAAATTAATATAGACCGGTGAGAGTATAACTCTTACTTTGAATTTATGACAATTTTTTTTCATCTCTGCTAGACACATTCCATCAAGAATAAGGGATTAAAAATATTTTTTCTTTAGACTATGTTAATATAGTAATGCTAGTTTCTACTTAGATTACATTTCCTATTCTTTGTGATTACTTAAAATGCAAAACTTGGTGTTATCCTTTTAATTAATTATTCAGCTTCAAAATTTTATTGTATTTGGCTTTGGAGAAGGAAAGCTTTTTAACTCACTGTTTCTTTGTTTTCTTTTAATTCTGTAGAAATAAACCAAAAAACATTACTGGTGGATATCAAAACCTTGTTAATTTTTAACTTATACAAACTGAGATACAAAACACTTTCGTTTTTCACATAAAAAATACTGATGAATACATTAGAAAACTTTATACTTTGAAAATTAAATATATATATTGTATATATGTAAAATAATATTCAAAAATATATTTTTCTCCTAATGGGTTACCACCCATCAAACTTGCTATCCTAAGGGATTAATGGCATCACCACATAGGGTATCAGCATTGTATGCGAGTATATATTTTTCTTTTAAGGAAATAAAAGATTTAAAAAAAAATCAGGAAATAGGGGTAACTATCGTACTTCAAACGAATGCAAGACGAATCTCATGTTTACTTGACATAAGTTTGTACCTCAGTTTCTTGTGAGTTTTGACATAGTATCATTGCAGAAATGATGAACATTGCCAAGAGTTTTGTCCAGTGTAGCTACCGCTACCTTTTTCACTTGCCTTGTTACAGACTTCATTAAACTGTTTCTTTCTGTAAGTAGAACTTGACAGAAGATACAGCTCAAATGGACTGAGCATACACTGCATTAATAACGTGCTTTAAAGATAGCTTTATTTAAGATGCAAAATTACACTGGGATAAACTGAGTGTATTATGTGGTGGTTGTAGAGGTAAACATTTACACAGATCTCTGGCAGAAATCATCTGAATCCCATTTGTTATTTTACTAGATTAAGCATACATATACACTATATATATATACAAAAGTCTGAAATACCTTTGGCAGGTGACAGTAGTGAAACCTGAATGCTGCCATAAGCTATTTCTGGAATTCAGTCTTTGCTTCCCAGGTTTTATATGTTTTTAATATTTGCACTCCTGGTTAAGTAATCTGTCCACTGCACTCTGGGAATTCGCTTGTGTCTTAAAAGAACGTCTTCCTGCCTATGAGAAAAGGAAACTTGTGCAATTACCTATTTCTGTTGGCTATAATTCTGCTATTAGGATTTGCTCTGTAAACATATGCCTTAGGGAGCTATTTTTTAAAATTTACTGTAGCTTATGATCTGTAAAAGGAATTATTAGTAACAACAAAGAGTCATGCTGCTCTAAATTTCCGTGCACAACTGTTGCTGGCTGCAGGTCATTCCACACAGATTATGGTCAGTGAAAACCCATAACAGTATAAAAACGTACCAACGATATGAAATAGTACTTTTAAAACCTTCCGTTTCACAATGTAAATGGGCTTCAGAATATTTCTGATAAGAACTAGCTGTGGTTAATAACTTCATGATCCAATGTTAAATGTATTTTAGTCTATCATTTGAAAGTGGCGATAAATTTATCCTGAACTAGATACACTGCCAGTGGTAAGAGCGACAGTCACCAGCAGCAAGATAAGCAAGATGCTAGGTGAGAACCAAGGTGTTATGAACTTACTTTATTTAAAAAATGCATGCTAACACTGCTCTTCTGAACACTACTGTTCTTTATCACTAACATAAATGAGTTTTGCTGTACATGGATAGGCAGATCTGTGGCTGATGTAAGTCAGGATAGCTCTGCTGATGCCAGTGGAGCTATGCTGACTTTATGCCAGGTGAAGATCTGTTCCCTAGTGATTTCTTTGCTTCTTTGTGTCTTGCATCTTTATCTTCAGTTATTGGCTATACACTTCTTAAGGTAATGTTAATGTCCCATCCCCCCCTCCCCCTTTTAATGTTGGTGTTTGTTTTTTTTTTTTTTAATTACAGAAAAATCCTATAGTTCAGAAGGACCAAGGATAAATAACAGAATGCACTCTTTTGACAATTACTTGGGGGGTAGCATAGAGAAACCTCTGGAAATATGGTTTCTTTCTTCATGAAATATAATAGTAGTTCTGTTCTAAAAGAATAGACCAGATTTGGATGAGTTTTTAATTGAATTGGCATTGGCTATTTTAAGTAGATGGTTGCCGACTTTCCACTCTGGAGTTAAAATAATAACTTAGTGAAATAAAAATAATATTTTCTTGTCTAATTTACCTTAAAAATGTTTTAATTTTCTTTTTTACATTTCAACAAACATAGATAGCAACCTGATCTAGTTAAAGCTGTCCCTGCTCACTGCAGGGGGGTTGGGCTAGATGACCTCTAAAGGTCCCTTCCAACCCAAAGCATTCTATGATTCTATGATACTTGCATTTTTTGTCCATTTTTAAACAAAGCACAGACTTTGGAATCACTTCTACTTGTTTGTCTCTTTTAAAAATTAAAGTTCTGAACTGAACCAGCTATTTCAGTAAAACCAAGAACAGAAAGGTAATTGAGATGCTTTAAAAAATAAACTGTAAAACATTTTTTAAATGTAAAACATTGTATCTTCTAATCATGGGAATGAAAAATTCGTATAAAGCATTAAAGTTTACAAATGCTAAGTTCCAAATAACATTTGTGTAAAGCTTACAAATGAAATATTTCAAAATGTATAATTCACTTGTTGTTACTGTCTTGAATCACCTTAAAAATTATAAAGATTTGTTCTCTTTGACAAGGTCATTTGCAAACTATCTCGTGTCAACATTATCTTAACATCATGTTTTAGGTATATTTTGTACAACAGTGAGTAATAAATTTTTTGCAAAATAAAAGGAACTTCTACAAAAACTGTTAATTTCTTGTACGTGAACTAGTTTGTGAAGATAAGCATGCCTATTTCTGAAGGGGATTGGATTTTTAAATTTTAATTTAACTGTTTTTGCAATGTTATACTGCTGTAATGCTAGTAGTGCTTGTCCTTGCAGCATGAGCAGTGGGAGTTCTAGCTGAAGTTTTATAGTACAAGCTGGCCAGTTGTCTGTGTGGCCTCCTTACTCCTTCTAAAATGATCACGGAACACTTGAATTCAAGATCTTAAAAGTACAGAGCATTACTCTGTAATCTCACTGATAAATTGGAAAAAATACATAGTGCCTATTGTCAAAACCTCTTAAGGAAAACCAATGGCAGCAGATAACCCAAACTTTCACATGTTTGGCAGTCATAAAGCTGCAGGATATTAGTATTGTAGGGATTGTTTGACCCCTACGATACTATGATCAAGGGACCAGTGGAATATCAGTTTTGGTTATCTGGCTTCAAGGGAAGAGGTAAATTCACAGAATGGCTGAGGTTTGAAGGGACCTCTGGAGGTCATGTGGTCCAACCTCCCTGCTCAAGCAGGACCACCTGGTTGTCTGGGACCGGATGGCTTTTGAGTATCTCCAAGGATGGAGACTGTACAACCTCTCTGGGAAACCTGTTCCAGTGCTCAGTCACCTTCACAGTAAAAATGTGTTTCCTGGTCTTCAGCTGGTGCCTCCTGTGTTTCAGTTTGTGCCCATTGCCTTTTGTCCTGCCGCCGGGCACCACTGAAAAGAGCTTGACTCTGTCCTCTATGCATCCTTCTGTCAGGTATTTATATACATTAATAAGATTCTCCCTGAATCTTCTGTTCTCTGGGCTAAACAGTCCCATGTATCTCAGCCTTTCCCGAGAGATGTGTTCCAGTCCCTTCATCATTTTCGTGGCCCTTCTTTGCACTCTCTCCAGCACGTCCATCTCTCTCTTCTATTGGGAAGCCCAGAACTGGACACATTACTCGAGGCGTGGCCTCACCAGTGCTGAGCAGAAGAGAAGAATCACCTTCCTTGACTTGCTGGCAAATACTCCTCTTAAAGCAGCCCAGGATGCCATTAACCTCCTTTGCAGCAAAGGCACATTGCCGGCTCATGTTCAACCTGGTGTCCACCAGGACCCCCAAGTCGTTTTCTGCCAAGCTGCCTTGCAGCTGGATGCTACCCAGCATATATTGGTGTATGGGGTTGTTCTTCCCAGGTGCAGGACCTTGCAGTCCTCACTGTTGAACTTGATGGGGTTCCTGTTGGACCATTTCTCCAGCCTGTTGAGGTCCCCTCTGGAGGGCAGCATGACCCTCTGGTGTATCAGCTACTTATCCTGGTTTTGTGTCATCAGCAGACTTGCTGAGGGTACACTCTGCCCCATCATCCAGACTGTTAATGAAGATGTTAAACAGGATTGGACCCAATATTGATCCCTGTGGTATACCACTAGTTACTGACCTCCAATCAGACTTTGCGCTGCTCATCACCACCCTGTGGGCTTGGCCTTTCAGCCAGTTGTCAATCCACCTCACTGTTTGCTCATCCAGCCTGTACATCAGCAACTTGTCTATTAGGATCTTATGAGAGACAGTGTCAAAGGCCTTAGTGAAGTCCCGGTAGACAATATCCGCTGCTCTTTCCTGACCTACCAGGCCAGTTATTTCATTGCAGAAGTTTATCAAGTTGGTCAAGCATGACTTCCCCTTGGTGAAGCCATGCTTGACTACTCCTCATGATTTCTTGTTGTGCGTGTACCTGAAAAATGTTTTCCAGTATTAGCTGATCCATCACTTTCCTGGGGACTGAGGTGAAGCTGACTGGCCTGTAGTTCCCTGTGTCCTCCTTCTTGCCCTTCTTGAAGATAGGAGTGACATTTGCTTTCCTCCAGATCTTGGGCACTTCACCCATTCACCATGATTGATCGAAGATTGTTGAGAGTGGCCTTGCAATGACATCTGTGAGCTCCCTCAGCACTTGTGGTGCATTCCATCAGGGCCCGTGGACTTACATACATCCAGTTTGCTTAAGTATTCCCTGACATGATCATCTTCCACCAAGGGTACATCTTCCTTGCTCCAGCCTTTCCGCCTGATCTCTGGGACCTGCGATTCCTGGAGACCAGTCTTGCTAGTAAAGACTGAGACAAAGGTGGCATTCACTACTGCATCCTTCTCCATGTCCTGTGTAACGAGGTCCCTGTCTTGTTGAGCAATGGGCCCACATTTTCCTTAGTCTTTCTTTGGTCACCTATGTACTTACAGAAACCCTTCTTCTTGTCTTTGATGTCCCTGGCCAGATTAATTTCCATTTGGGCTTTGGCTTTCTTAACTGCATCCCTGAATGCTCAGACAGTGTTTCTGTATTCCTCCCACATCACCTGTCCTTGCTTCCACCTTCTGTATGCTTTTGTGTTTGATTTTTTTCCAGGAGCTCCTTGTTCATCCATGCAGGCCTCCTGGCACTTTTGCCTGACTTCATATTCATTGGGGTGGAACTCTCTTGAGCTTGCAGGAGGTGATCCTTGAATATTAACCAGCTTTCTAGGACTCTCTTCTCTTCAGTACCTTATCTCACCAAGCAGATATTTGAAGAGGCCAAAGTCTGCTCTCCTGAATTCCAGCATTGTGATCTTGCTTTTTGCCCTGCTCCATCCACTCAGGATCCTGAGCTCCACCGTTTTATGGTCACTGCAGCCCAGGCTGCCTTTGACCTTCACACCCCTGATAAGCCCCTCCTTGTTGGTGAGTATGAAGTCCAGCAGAGCACCTCCCTCATTCCTCTATCACTTGTGTCAGGAAGTTGTCATTGATGCTCTCCAGTAACCTCCTGGATTGCTTACGCCGTTCTCTGTTGCCCCTCCAGCAGATATTAGGGTGGTTAAAGACCCCCATGAGGACCAGGGCCTCTAAATGGGAGGCTGCTTCTAGCTATCCATAGAAGGCCTCATCCACTTGTTCTTCCTGGTCAGGGGGCCCATAAGCAGACACTCACTACCTTGTCACCCATAATGGTCTGCTCTTTAACCCTTACCCATAAGCTCTCAGTCGGCAAGCAGCAAACTTCTCTAGACAACAGGTCAGGTTGGCAGATGGGTGTGTCCGTCCCTTGCAGCAGAGAGTCGCCCACTGCTGTCACTCGCTGCTTCCTTCAGGTGCTTCTGCATCTCTCGGGCTCAGTTGGCCCAGATGCTTCTCTTGACAGCACACCTGGTTCCTTCTCAGCTTTGAGGGCAGTGAACCTGCCTCAATATTCGCCGGCCATCAATATTCAGGCAATTGATGTGTTTCAGCTATAGCTCATACAAAGGATGCCACTCCTTCCAGTCCTGTGTTATCTGATGCTCTGGGGCTTGTAAGGGGAGGAGGAGTGTGGGCACACAGGCAGCATGGAGGGGGTCCATACGCCCTGGCACTCCATGCTGCCTCATCAAGCAGCAGGTGTCAGAGGGCTGAGCTCAGCATTTGTGTGCTGGCCATATTCATGAGATGGAAGGCTGTTATATCCACAGCGCTGAGTGCTGGGGCAACTGAGTTGGGAAGAAACTGGTGGGAGGGGAGAGAAAAAAGGCCTGAAAATAAGTTGAGTCACCTCAACCTCAGTCAACCTCAAGAGGCTATACTTAAGCATCATGATGAGAATGGAACTCAAAGTCTCCCACTGATCTCTTTTTTCCTGGTTTTATGTATTTTCCTGGGGGAGGGTATGGGTGCAAAGCATTCTTTTATCAGAGGTCTATTACATAAAGCACTGTTCTTGCTCTTTTAATCCCACTCAGTGTCTTTTGAATGCATCTAAGGCAAGCTTTTTAGATTAAAAGGACTGTGTTAGTAGAACAGAAATGTACCTGAGATGAGAAGGGCACGGACTTGTCTAACAGAGTTACTTATACTGAAAATAGACTACCATGAAATCTATCATTGTTTGCCATGGTTTTTGTTTTGGCCTTACAACTTTAGTAGATTTATCTTTCTTAGAAGACAGTGTTTTCCCATGGAGTATTGTTGATTTCCACCCAAATATTCATTGATTATTAGCCTTCAGTATATATCTACTTCAAGTGGAGCAATACAAATATTCATTCAAACCTCTGTAATGGCTTCAGATAAATCTGTGACTTCAGAAAAAAATGTTATGTATAAAAATCAGATTTGCTAGATTAAAAGTTGCCTGGGTAATACTGGTGATCAGTAAACCTAAGCAAGGAGATCTGCAGAAGTGATACATTGTTTCACACAGTTTTCAAACATCTAGAGTCTTGTTTTGGCTGGAGCACATTGAAAGCTCTGTATGCAATGCTTTCCATCTGCAAGCACCTTGAAGAAATCTGCAACCCCAAAGTACTAGCTTTATATGGTCTGGAGGGGTCCGGAGAACCAACATCATTTATGTTGAAGCAACTCCCAAAGCAATTTGTTCTGTTCTCTGAGCCCAGCCTCCTCATAACACTTTAGGACTTGTCCTCTTTACCTCTAAGCCTCCAGATCCCTCTCTTACCCTAGTTCTCTCTTCCCCTTTGCTTTCTTTGTTCTCAGCCCTGGCCCCAGGACATGTCTCTGGGTAAATATTGGTATCATCTCTTACCTCCCCAAAGGTCTATATGTCAAACATCTGTCTTGCAATTTACCCTCTTTTCTTCCAGTTCAGCTCCTGTGTCATCTGCATCTGAGTGGGCTGTCTGCACACCAGGAGAGGCAGTACAGAATGTGTGAGGAAAAAGCAAATAACTTAGCATAAGCACCTAAAAATGCAGACATCTACAAATGATGTAATCATCCTGCAGTGAATTTATAGTTAGCAGTGATTTAGACAATGGAGTTTTGGGTCATGATTCATTTAATCTGAAGATAAAGGTCTCTATTTGGTCAAATGAATCTCTCCTGTGTATCTAATTTCAGTTACAAGGCCCATGGTTACAGTGACAACTGAAAGGAAAACCTTGGTCAACCTCAAAGATTCTTAGATGAAACACCCTTCAGAAGGGTCATCCTTTACATATGAGCCAACAGACACTAATTAGTTACCGGCAAAGTGCAAATTAGACTCACGATTTGATCAAGTGTGACAGGCATGACCATGTTTTTTCCCAAGAATACCAATACATATGTACCTGACAGTAGAGTAATCCCTGAGTAACAATCAAGCTTTTATTTAAAAAGCTAGAGACATCAGAAATTTTGAATGAATAGGGTGTGTGTGTGTGTGTTTTATTTTATTTTTTTCACTTTCTAAGAAAGCATTATATTTTTGAGCTAAAGGTAAATATGCTCTTGAGAAAAAATCAGCCTCCACCTGATGCCCAACAACTTAGATTTTCAGTGCAAACTATCTTCATCTGTTGAAATCATTATGAGTGACTGAAAGTAGTCGTGGGCAAATAAGGAAGCATTGTGCAACTCTTTAAATACAGGTAGCTTTGCTGGATCAACCTATAATTAAGCCATCCCATAACTACAAGCAAACCACTACAGACTTATCATAGGACTGTTTAAACAGATCAAATAGGCCCATAAAGACCCATCTCTTTCCTCCCACTTTAAGGAGGCTATAATTTGACCAGATCAAAGAGTGTATGATGAGGTTTTATGCTCCACCTGTGCTCTAGAACACAAAAGCAGTTGGCACCTTTTCCTTGCCACCCTAACACATGGTTTTAAGATCACCTTATAACTTGGGTTTTGTTTTGTACACAGCTCAAGCAGTCACTACATCAGTAACAAAACTAAAGGGAAGAAGTTAAACTTAAAACACTAACATAAAGCAAATACAGGAAGCCTTTAGATAATAATCAAAGGATACATGATTTTCTCACGCTATTGCTGAATTCTGTAGTAACACAAAAGAGCCTTCACTGACGATCAATAGCTGTATATGTTACTGAAAGTAAAATTTAAGTTGTTTCCTTGCAACTTGAATTAACAAGATGACAGATAGAACTCCAGATTCACAGTGCTTTAGCAGCCAGCAAGAATTTACAAAATTTATAATCTTTTACACTTAAAAATTATGAAGGAAATAACAATATCAAAATGAAAATTCAAAGATCATACCATTATGTGAAGTAGCACTACAGACAATCATAACATCTGCGGTGTTAGCTTCATTAGTTTTTATCTATCTTACAGAAACTGTATGGGAGAAAAAAATTGTTTGACAAAATATTAAGCCTAGTGTGCAGTATAGATTCAGGACAAAAACCCCAAAACTTTTTCTCCATCTAGCGATGTTTTAGATAATGAGATTGTTTCCTAGGATAGCTGTCTCATTTGTTTGTGTACTGGTGACAGTATAGCATGGATCACACTGGTCTGTAACGTGGTTATCAGGAAAAAACAAAGCCTGGTTCGCTCTTACCAGAAAAATGGTGACAGGAAAGCATTCAAAATAGTTGTGTCCTCTTTGTTCACTGTAAGGCTCACTTATTCAAAGGAATGAAGTCAGGTGTAAACACTGACTAAGGGAAGTCTACCTCCCTCGCCATTCTTACAAAAATTATTTCATTTTGCCAAAGTCCGTTCTGATTTCTGTTAGGTGTTTGCATTGACACCCTCTTTTGGTACTGCATTTTCATGTATCAGAATAAGGTACAATACGTGATGTGAAAGATCTCTGAGCCATTGCTTTTGGAAGAATATGCATTTCTTTCTAAGTACCCCACTTAAAAAAATGCAACTTCTGCTCTCAGTACTCCTTTTGTAGTATTCACCCATTCAAATAGGAAGTGCGTGAGAGAGCAGGCCAACTGAAACTCTTACTCAAGTATGACCTGTTGGCAGGAATGGGAATTTCTGGCAGCAATATCTGCCTCATTTCTTGCATCCTTCCCTGTAGCAAGGGGGCAGGTCTCTACACTGTTCTCAGCTCTGTGCTCTAGCGAGGCAGTCCTTGCTGCTGAGCCATGGGCAGGCATTGCAGAAGGTGTCAAGCCCAGGAGAACGAGCCAGGCTTGCTCTGCTCTGCGTCATATTTCTGGAAGTGGGTTTGCAGGGAAGAGAAGAGTCCAGCCAGTGATGTAATACCTGTCTGCCAGAAATGCAGCACTATAAATTTTCTGAAATTTGGTACAATTACAGAAAGGCTGGAACTCACTCCTGAATACCATTTGACCCTAATGTCTCCTGTCACAGTTTTCTGGAGTAAACTACAGTGCCGCCCTTCTGACAAATACAAATTTTGGAACTCCTTTTCTACACCTTTAAACACTTTCTAATTTTTGGGGGGAGATATACATGCACACAATAATATATATGTAAAAGAAGAGGGAAATACGTAGACGGCATGAAGGATCTGTTTGATGAGATTTTAACAGGGAGGATGAACCTTGCAAGCTGTCAGACAGTTAAGCAGTTCCAAGGCAGTTACTTCTGCTTGAACAATAAGAGACAGTTTAATTGGTCAAAGCAGGGTATGTGTTGCAATAAAATAAACTACAGTTTGTTCAGTTGTTACTGCAGCTGAAAAGCATGGTTTGATTTAAGCAGGAGATAGCCTGTGTAATCAGCTGCTCCTGGAAGCAACAGTTATGTTTTCAACGGCAGACTTGTAGCAAGGTGTTGGACAGTGGGTATCAATTTCACACGCATTTATGTACATAAAGATCCGCAGGTACAGAAAGTGACAGACCTGACTGACAGAATACTCCCTTACCTGCCATTTGTGCATGAAGCTATTAGTGCTGCACTGCAACTGTTAACAAAGACTGTTCAGTGGATAAGGGATTGGTTGGATGGTCGCATCCAGAGGGTAGTGGTCAACAGCTCGATGTCCACATGGAGACCAGTGACAAGTAGAGACCCTCAGGGGTCCCTACTGGGACCACTGCTGTTTAATATCTTCATCAATGATACAGACAGTGGGATTGAGTGCACCTTCAGCAAGTTTGCAGATGACACCAAGCAGTGAGTGATGCGATTGACACACCAGAAGGATGAGAAGTCATCCAAAGGGACCTGGACAAGCTGGAGAGGTGGGCGTCTGTGAACATCATGAGGTTCAACAAGGCCAACTGCAAGGTCCTGCACCTGGGTTAGGGCAACCCCTGCTACCAATACAGGCTGGGGGATGAAGGGATTGAGAGCAGCCCTGAGGAGAAGGACTTGGGGGCACTGGTGGATGAAAAGCTGGACATGAGCCGGCAATGTGCGCTTGCAGCCCAGAAAGCCGACCGTATCCTGGGATGCATCAAAAGAAGCGTGGCCAGCAGGTCGAGGGAGGTGATTCTGCCTCTCTACTCTGCTCTCGTGAGACTCCACCTGGAGTACTGCGTCCAGCTCTGGAGCCCTCAGCACAAGAAGGACATGGACCTGTTGGAGCGGGTCCAGAAGAGGGCCACCAAAATGATCCGAGGGCTGGAGCACCTCTCCTACGAGGCCAGGCTGAGAGAGTTGGGATTGTTCAGCCTGGAGAAGAGAAGGCTGCGAGGAGACCTTATTGCGGCCTTTCAGGACTTAAAGGGGGCCTATAGGAAGGATGGGGACAATCTTTTTAGCAAGGCCTGTTGTGACAGGACAAGGAATAATGGATTTCAACTAAAGAAGAATAGATTTAGACTGGATATAAGGAGGAAATGTTTTACAATGAGGGTGGTGAAGCACTGGAGCAGGTTGCTCAGAGAGGTAGTGGAGGCCCCATCCCTGGCAACATTCATGGTCAGGCTGGACGGGGCCCTGAGCAACCTGATCTGGTTAAAGCTGTCCCTGCTCACTGCAGGGGGGTTGGGCTAGATGACCTCTGAAAGTCCCTTCCAACCCAAAGCATTCTATGATTCTATGAAGGACCACAGCTACAACTGAAAATTGGTTTCATTAATGACAGGAACATGAGAAGAGTAGAAACAGAAGCTGCAAAAGGCAGCCAACAAGAACGGGAACAGAACATTATTTAGCCATTGGTATAATGATAGAGTATATATGTACTATGATGCATGTAAATTCAGATAAAAAATGGAAGTATTAATTGACTCTCTTCGACATTAGAATAGTAGAACCATAGTCAGCACATCCTTCCCAGGCTAAGTAGAGTATATATTTCCTCTCTATGGCCCATGCTGTGATGGACATTGCAACAAAAAATGGGCAAATCATTCAACCTTTATGCCTTAATAAGCATCTACATACAATCTGTTTTAGAGAGAATGAGTTAGAGAGAATGTTGATCAATAAGTATCATGAGAACAGACCTAACTTTGAAACCATGGTTTACTCTTTTACTGAAAGTAAGCTGAAACATTTTTGCACAAGTAAAATGTGGAATAAGTTAATTACTGCAAGAGAAGACTGAAGTGGAGTAAAAACTGAGTTTGGAAATTATTTGTCATCTGCATAGATCTGTTTGGTTACAAGGGAGCAGTCACTCCTTTTTTAAATATAATTTAAAATCCAGCAGCTGGACCATTGCAAGATAGTGCTGGCAACTGCCAGCACAAGGTGGGTTTTCAGAATCTCCCTGCATGCTCCACAAAAGGGCGACCAGAGACCCGAAAGCTAATCCAGCTGGGGCTGTAGGAGTCTCGGGCTACTTTTACATTAGCAAACAATATGGCACACCAACACTGGATCAGTAGGTTAGAGCACTTGGTGCCAAGGACTCTGCTTATACATCGAAGATGGTTAGGGCAATTGCAGGTGGCTTCAGTCAAGATTTAGCCTGGTTCCCTGACCTGAATGTCCCCTTCCTGTGATTAGATGTTGTTCAAAGGTCTGTTCACTGGCTGAAGCTCTATGTCTTCATTAGGGATGATGAGTGTGTTTGATGAACACACAGAGCGGAGCTTTTGATGGAGTTTCTTCCTAAACAAATGCAGTTTGCTGGTACCAAAACTGGTCTGAGAACTGCACCAGCATGCAGTAAGTGGGGATGACTGGGACATTCACTTCAAAACGCTGTAGAGCAAAATGTCAACGTAGACACTGCTTCAATGACTGGGGCACTCTTGCCCAATGTAGGGATTGTATGACCCACCAGCTTGTCAAAGGAATGTGAGACCTGGGATCTGCTATAAACCTCTCTTCCATCTGACACAGTAAGAAGCCATCCCTAAATTAATATTGCATGAATTTCTTCATGTACTTATCAAATTTCACTGAATTTAGATCATGGGGATATAATCTTTTTCTAGTTGCCTTTGGCAACAACTACCATATTTATCTGTGACACCCCACATGGAAAAACAGGTTCATTGCAATAAAAGCAGAAAGGAGACAGGTTTCATATTATATAAACATCAAGTGACAAATTTGTTGATGTTATTTAAGTCAAGGTCACATGCACCCCAGGCTGTGAAACTCAAATGCACAAGGAAAACAGGATTTGTTTGTCTGGATCAACTAGTAAATCTATAGCTGTGCAGGAACTGGTGAACATCTTGCTAGTGAAGCATAGAAAACTTCTGATGACATAGTAGGTGCAGAATCTGGGACAACTGATAGCATCATACTAAGAATGAAGAGAATATTAAAAGTAGTTAAGATCAAGGCAGAAGGCACATATCAAAACTAGTTAGCTTAAATGTAGATAATGACTGTGTGAATATGAGTTCTTCAAAACAATCTTCAAGCCAAGTTTTAAAAAAAAAGTTGAAGTATTGCACCAACCATATCTCTGAGCTTATATAAAAATTGTTACAATTTTAATGCATTGAGAAAGTAATTCTTCACATTTACAGAAGGAATACCATCTTCATCTCCTGATGTTCTGAAATGAACATTTTCCATTTCTCCAAATGGTATTTCTAATTTGTTTGTCTTTGAGATTTGCATCAAATTCTCCTTTCCCTTCACACAGGAAAGAGAGGAAATGAGCAGAGATAACATGTATTCCAGCAACCCATTGCTCAATGAATAAAATTTCTGAAGAGAATAGAGAAGAGAAAAAGGACAGAAATACATTTAAAAGTATTGCTTCCACCTACGCATGCTTAAGCAGACATACAAATATCTGATTTACGTCAACCTACTTCTTTGTCTCTATTTTGGTCATGCAACCTGCTTTAAAAAGCAAGCTGAAATTCATATATCTGTTCATAAGGTTTGCTACTTGATGTGATTTGACACTGTTACTGATTATTGTTCTGCTAGTATGTGGCAGTCTCCTCTTGCTGTCCAAACATGTCTTACCAACATGATTTAATTGGCTCTCAACAAAATTACCATGATAATAAAGATTCTCAAAGAACAACGATTGCAAAATTTCCCGCAACAATGACTTAGTCATGGACAAGATCAAACATAAATGCAATAGAAGAGAGATGTTGAGCAACTAAAGCTGACTCCTGCCACATGAGACACTCAGTAAAGCTAATTTTGCCAAAAGACATAAGACTCTTTAGTTTACTCTCCTGGAAAGTACCATTAAAATACAATGCCTTGTGAGGCAACTGAGCCGACACAATCATCAGAAAATCATATTTGAAAGGAAGATTAAACTATAAGGAAGATTAAACTCTTCAAAGTGAATAACCTGTTACAGAACATCAAACTACAAACGTGATCAGTGAATGCCTGAAAGCAGGAGTTCAGAAGCTGGGGGGTGGATCTTTATTTTAGCTTGCTTAGGTACACGTCATCAACATAATCTCTATGTCTTGCTTGTGAGAGTTCCTTCTTCTTCTATTGTATCTTCTTTTTCATTGTCCTGTTTTTGGCCCTCACCTTGAAGAGTGAAACACACAGGAACACACAGCCCATGGGATCAAAATAGCTATAGCTGAGTATAAATTCCCCTGAAACACATGCAGTGTGGACACTGTTCCTCAGCATCACTTGGTTTGCTCTACAGATCTGTTCCTATTTGTCTGCACTGTGCTATGTAGATGGAACTGCTATATCAATTTTTTTCCACTGCTGTTCATATCAAATACATTCCCAAATGCTTTATGATGTTCATACGTAAAGTAATAATATTGTAGTATAGTAGCTGTCAGAGGAAATGCAGACTGGAAGCAAAAGAAACAGTGACAAAAATGCCTCTTGGGGATAAGTAGTAACACTTGAGGTTCACAGGAAAACCGAGCCAGGATGGAGTGCATAGGCTTCACTGCTATCTAAGATACAAATGCAGGAAAGAGCAAGTTGGCAATAATTCTTTAAGTTTTGTGCCCTTTCAGGCTTGCAACATTCATCTCTTGGGCTAATTCCCAACAAATCTGCATCAGTAAGAACAGCAGGGTAAAGTACCAGGAGCTACTTTGCTGGGTACAGGGCACATATCCTGTCACAGACCAGGGAGGTGTCAGTTCTGCTCTTGGCTGTGGGTGAAGACCTTTTTCCAGGGACAAAACAACATGGGCTGTTTTGACCTAAAATTGCTGGAATGCTACCTGCTTCATGGATTTAATGGTAAGTGATGTTCAGTTTTACAGCTGCCAGTCACCTTTTCATAGGCACATGCCCATCTTAAACAGCAAAACCACATGTGGCTGTGTGGTATAAGCACATAAAAAATGTGTCTCAGGAGCAGATTTTTTCCTGGGGTATGAACAGTTAAACCTTCTGAAAGGAAGAAATGGAAACATTTTGCAAGGGCACAAAAAATATTTACACTGTGGAAAGTGAGCGAGATTTTAGCTAAAGCCAAAGACAGCTTTGTATTGGGTGTCATTTCAGTCCAGTGCACTGACTGTCTCTATGTAAAACAGAATTAGCATTGTAAATAGGAGTGCTAGTGTTGTAATGTGGAATATACACATACTACACAGATCTTATTGAAAGAGTTGTACTGCAAGACATATCAGGTTTTCTATCTCCATTGATACCCTCAATATTCAAATTCTTATTTCATTCTCAGGGATAAACCAGTTGGCAGCTTTTCTGTCCAGACAGAGAACTTACATGGAGGGAAACTAGGGGACTTACACTGGAGAAACACTGTCATAGTCATACTAGTATAATCAGTCAGTAGTACCTCTGGGCAAATTGTTCTCCTTGGATGGTTTTGGTTTTCGAGTTAATTTCTTATAATAATTTAGGGGACGCTTACATCCTGCTCCTTACTTTTAAACCCATTTGCTTAGCTGGCAACAAATGCTGATTTAGTTATATAGTTCTTCAGCCACCTAGGTTGCTCACCTTTAGCTAAATTGTGGCTGATAACACAATGAAGTACTTTAAGATGGAGACCTTTGTCCAATTCCCCATTTTAACATAATGTAACTTCTCTACAATCTATTCAATAACTGGATTTTTTTTTTTTCCCTGGCTGAGACAAACTTTTTTGCCAAGGTATTAGTCTAAACTATTCCAGTTGTATGAAAAACATTAAGAAAGGAACTCACACCACTGAAATGAAGGTTGGGAGTAAAAAAAGTATAATGGTGCTATGTGCTGGAGAAACAGTGTTTATGCTCTTCAGATTGCAGCAGATATTTTTCCTTACCTCAATCCTTTATTCCTGTAAGAGGGCTGGTACCAACCTTGTAGCCAAAGACTTCAGTGTCTGAAATTATTCCAGTTAATAATAAGACTCATAGGTCGGAGGTTCACTGTGCCTAATCTATACAAGCAGATAGCAAACGAGAAGAGCCTGCACCACAGAGTGTATATTCTAAAGAAGTTGTACTGGTTTTGGCTGGGGTATAGTAGCTTGTATGGTGCTATGGTTAGGATTTGCGATGAAGGGTGTGTTGATAAGTTAGGGGTGTTTTAGTTATTGCTGAACAGAGCTTACACAGTGTCAAGGCCTTTTCTCCTTCTGACACCACCCTGCCAGCGAGCAGGCTGGGGGTGCACGAGAAGCTGGGAGGGGACACAGCCGGGACAGTTGATCCCAACTGACCAAAGGGATATTCCATACCATATGATGTCTGCTCAGCAATAAAAGCTGAGGGAAGAAGGAGGAAGGAGGGACATCTGGAGTTATGGCATTTGTCTTCCCAAGTAACTGTTACGCATGATGAAACCCTGCTTTCCTGGAGGTGGCTGAACACCTGCCTGCTGATGGGAAAGAGTGAATGAATTCCTTGTTTTGCTTTGCTTGTGTGTGCAGCTTTTTGCTTTACCAATTAAACTGTCCTTCTCTCAGCCTGTGAGTTTCCACACTTTTACCCTTCTGATTCTCCCCCCATCCCACTGCAGGGCAGCGAGCAGGTGGCTGTGTTAGTTGCCTACTGGGGTTAAACCATGACAGAAGTGAACCAAAGATGTGTTTGGTTGAAAAGTGAAGGACAGCTTTATCAGATGTACAACACTGCCTAACACAGCTGGCTGCTTCTCCAGTCAACAGATGTAACAGCACTACAGTATTCCACCTGACTTTTATCTTATGGTGCTGTTTTTCATGCTGTTTCTCTTGTGTACTCATAGGAGTATAAATATTTGCATTCATCTTACAATGGAAAGCATGACTTTTTTTCTCAAAATGATAATTATAGTTTTTGTAAACCACTTATTCACAAACTTAATATATCTTAATTTATTTCTTGTTACTGCAAAGGGAGGGAATTTTTCTGTGTTTCAGTTGAGTTAATCTGTACTTCTCTTTTCCTAATATTCATATATGATAACTGAGTGTCTTTACTGCATTGATTTTCATAATTATACAAGTTGCAACAAGCCATTAATATTTGAATTATAATATTCTCACAAATCTGTTACAAGCTATTTTTCTCCAAGCTCACTTCTCAGTGGATTACCTAAGAAATCTTCTATAGGCAAGAATTGGATCAAATCACAAATTTGCTTTAAAGGAAAAAAAAAAATTAATGCAAATCTAGCTGCATGTACTTACAGAGATAAAAAAGACTCATACTAATTCATGCTTAAAAAGGATGTAGTATTTCCAGAACTGACTTCCACTGGATCTGGCCCTTCAAGTTTTCCCAAAGAAAACCCTGCAGAAAACCATTAGAATTCCATATTTAATGTATTTGTGTTTGTAGAAGCACTAAAAAGGGCATCTAGCTGCAGGCTGTATGTATTTTCAGTTTAACTTAAAATCACAGCATAAAGATACTGAATCAATTTTACAGCTCAATGCACACCACAACAGTAAGTATGGAGAGCCTTGAAGTTTTCTTTCTCCTGTCCCACAACTTCCTACTCCCACATTTCCCTCTCTCCAGCTGTCAAAACCCTGGGAAGAAGTTTAGCTGAGATTTTTCACTGTTTCTTGAAGATCCTGACAGCAGCTATTTCAGATTTATTGAAAGAGAGCTTGGCAAAATTTGATCCTCCTGCAGAAAGTGCATATCCTGAAGCTCCATCCTGTTCTTCTTGTCAGTAAAACTCCATCCTGAACGTATCCAGTGATCCTAAATATTGCAGTAGGCCACATGAAGACAGGCTCACTCTTATGCAATTAGTTCTAAAGCATTTAGTGTTATACACAAAGAAGAAAACACTGCAGTTACATTACGGAGGATGGCAGGGACAAGTTAAAGCTATCGTTTTTCAAACCCTAAGATCAACAGTAGTTGAAAACAAGCAATTTCATTGCTAATAATACGAAGTTTTATGCTTCAGCATTTAAAATGTTTTCAGTTGATTTTAGAAACATGATCCAGGACTATATTAACTATTAGCTCAGTCTTGACTTGGTTGACATTTCAACTCCCATTCTGCCTATCAGGCCAAAGCAGAGGATCTCCCTGGCACACAAGAATCCACGACTGAACAGAGGAGCAAATCTCCTGCACAGGAGTTGCTGTACACAGTCATCTGGACAAACAGAGAAGATAAATAATATTGAACCTTACATCCCATCTTTCACCAGTTCTGCCACAGTGGGTTGTGGAAGAAACTTGTGGGACTCTCCTTCTACCCAGGAAAATTCTTAATTGCCTTCCTTGAGAAAAAGGGGGAAAAAAAAAAGGAGGCAAGCAGGTACAAGAATGAATCATAGAATCAGAATCATGGAATCATAGAATCATAGAATGCTTTGGGTTGGAAGGGACTTTCAGAGGTCATCTAGCCCAACCCCCCTGCAGTGAGCAGGGACAGCTTTAACCAGATCAGGTTGCTCAGGGCCCCGTCCAGCCTGACCATGAATGTTGCCAGGGATGGGGCCTCCACTACCTCTCTGAGCAACCTGCTCCAGTGCTTCACCACCCTCATTGTAAAACATTTCCTCCTTATATCCAGTCTAAATCTATTCTTCTTTAGTTGAAATCCATTATTCCTTGTCCTGTCACAACAGGCCTTGCTAAAAAGATTGTCCCCATCCTTCCTATAGGCCCCCTTTAAGTCCTGAAAGGCCGCAATAAGGTCTCCTCGCAGCCTTCTCTTCTCCAGGCTGAACAATCCCAACTCTCTCAGCCTGGCCTCGTAGGAGAGGTGCTCCAGCCCTCGGATCATTTTGGTGGCCCTCTTCTGGACCCACTCCAACAGGTTCATGTCCTTCTTGTGCTGAGGGCTCCAGAGCTGGACGCAGTACTCCAGGTGGAGTCTCACGAGAGCAGAGCAGAGAGGCGGAATCACCTCCCTCGACCTGCTGGCCACGCTTCTTTTGATGCATCCCAGGATACGGTTGGCTTTCTGGGCTGCAAGCACACATTGTTGGCTCATGTCCAGCTTTTCATCTACCAGTACCCCCAAGTCCTTCTCCTCAGGGCTGCTCTCAATCCCTTCATCCCCCAACCTGTACTGATACCGGGGGTTGCCCCGTCCCAGGTGCAGGACCTTGCAGTTGGCCTTGTTGATCCTCATGAGGTTCACACAGGCCCACCTCTCCAGCTTGTCCAGGTCCCTCTGGATGACATCTCATCCTTCTGGCGTGTCAATCGCACCACTCACTGCTTGGTGTCATCTGCAAACTTGCTGAGGGTGCACTCAATCCCACTGTCTATATCACTGATGAAGATATTAAACAGCAGTGGTCCCAGTAGGGACCCCTGAGGGTCTCTACTTGTCACCGGTCTCCATGTGGACATCGAGCTGTTGACTACTACCCTCTGGATGCGGCCATCCAGCCAATTCCTTATCCACCGAACAGTCCACCCACCAAATCCGTATCTTTCCAATTTAGAGAGAAGGATGTTGTGGGGGGCTGTGTTGAACGCTTTACAGAAGTCCAGATAGATGGCAACCATTGCTTTTCCCTGCCCACTGATGCAGTCGTTCCTTCATAGAAAGCCACTAGGTTGGTCAAGCAGGGCTTGCCCTTGGTGAATCCATGCTGGCTGTCTTGAATCACCTCCCTGTCTTCCATGTGCTTTAGCATAGCTTCTAGGAAGATCTGTTCCATGATCTTCCCAGGCACAGAGGTGAGGCTGACAGGTCGGTAGTTCCCAGGGTCCTCCTTTCTTCCCTTTTTAAAAATGGGCACAACATTCCCCTTCTTCCAGTCACCAGGGACTTCACCTGACTGCCATGACTTTTCAAATATCATGGAGAGTGGTTTGGCAACTACATCAGCCAATTCCCTCAGGACTCTGGGGTGCATCTCATCAGGTCCCATAGACTTGTGTACATTGAGGTTCCTCAGGTGGTCTCGAACCTGATCTTCCCTTACAATGCAAGGGAATTTACCCCCCTGGTCCCCATCTTGCAGTCCATCGACTTGGGAGGGGCAAGGAGAGAGGCTGCCGGTAAAGACTGAGGCAAAGAAGTTGTCGAGTACCTCCGCTTTCTCCTCGTCTGTTGATACTAGGTCACCATTCTTGTTCATCGGGGGGGTACGCTTTCTTTAACCTTCCTTTTCTGGTTGACATACCTGTAGAAGCCCTTCTTGTTATTCTTTACATCCCTTGCTAAATTCAGCTCCAGCTGTGCCTTGGCCTTCCTGACCCCCTCCCTTACACAACCGGGCAGCTTCCCTGTACTCTTCCCAGGACACCTGTCCCTGCTTCCACTGCCTGTGCAGTTCCCTCTTGCTCTTTATTTTGACCAGCAGGTCTCAACTCAGCCATGCTGGTCTCTTCCCTTCCTTGCTTGATTTCTTACACTTGGGGACTGAGAGCTCTTGCATTCTATGGATGGTGTCCTTAAACATCTGTCAGTTCTGTTCTGTTCCCCTGTCCCTGAGGACCATTTCCCAGGGGGTCCTTCTGACTAACTCCTTGAAGAGCTGGAAGTTTGGTTTTCTAAAATTTAGGGTCCTGACTGTACTCCTCGCTTTTCCCATGTCCCTCAGGAGCATGAACTTCACCAATGCATGATCACTGCAACCCAGGCTGCCTCCAGTCTTGACATCACCGATGAGCTCAGTTGCATTGGTAACCATCAGGTCCAGTACTGTATCCCCTCGGGTGGGGGTGTCTATTACCTGGCTTAGGAAGTTATCCTCAATACATTCCAGGAATCTCCTACATTGTCTACAGCTCGCCATGTTGCTTTTCCAGCAAATGTCGGGGTGGTTGAAGTCCCCCAGCAGTATGAGAGCCTGCAAGCGCAAAGCCTCCCGGAGCTGGAGGAAGAAGGCTTTGTCAGTAGGCTCCCCTTGATCAGGTGACCTGTAGTAGACACTAACCACAAGGTTCCCTTTGTTGCCTCTGTCTCTGATTCTTACCCATAAGCTTTCGACCTGCTTGTGGCTATTCTTCAGGGACAGCTCTTCACACTGTATCATTTCTTTACATAGAGGGCAACACCTCCACCCCTCCTTCCTTGCCTGTCCCTTCTGAACAGCCTGTAGCCATTGATAGCCACATTCCAGTCATAGGATTCATCCCACCAGGTTTCAGTTATGGCAATCAGGTCATAGCTTTCTAGTAACACAGCAGCTTCCAACTCCTCCTGTTTGTTCCCCATGCTGTGTGCGTTTGTGTAGAGGCATTTCATCGGGCCTGTTGGCCGTGTTGCTCTCTTAGTGGAACATCCCTTGTTTCCCTTGAGGTGTTTCACGGAGGTTTCCTTGTTGGCTCCTACTACCTCAGGAGCCCCCAGCTCATCTCTACAAGAAAGACATTGAGGTGATGGAGTGTGTCCAGAGAAGGGCAACAAAGCTGGTGAAGGGTCTGGAGCACAGGTCTTATGAGGAGCGGCTGAGGGAACCAGGATTGTTTAGCCTAGAGAAGAGGAGGCTGAGGGGAGACCTTATCACTCGCTACAGCTACCTGAAAGGAGGTTGTAGTGAGGTGGGTGTTGGTCTCTTCTCCCAAGTAGCTAGTGATAGGATGAGAGGAAATGGGCTCAAGCTGTGCCAGTGGAGGTTTAGATTGGATATTAGGAAAAATTTCTTTACGGAAAGGGTAGTCAAGCATTGGAACAGGCTGCCCAGAGAGGTGGTGGAGTCACCATCCCTGGAAGTGTTAAAAAATGGGCAGACGTGGCACTTTGGGACATGGTTTAGTGGGCACGGTGGTGTTGGGTTGATGATTGGAATGATGATCTTAGAGGTCCTTTCCAATCTTAATGATTCCTAGTTTTTACTTTCATTATAAATAATGCAGCCACCAAGCTAGGAAACATGAAATTTCTACTCTATCCTTAACTGGTTTAGTGGTGGACTTGGTAATGTTAGGTTAATGGTGATCTTAAAGGTCTTTTCCAACCTAAATGATTCTATGATTCTATGATTCTAAGACTTTGACTGTGCTGCAACATCCCCAGCACACCTCTGAGCAACAGGTTGAGGGCTCATAGTAGCACCCTGTCCCTCTAACCATTGAATACCATTCCACAGCTTGTCACAGGCAAGCCTGGTATGTTCCACCTCCCCCTTCACATCTAGTTTAAAGCCCTGTCAATGAGTCCCGCAAGCTCATGAGCAAAGACCCTCCTTCCCCTTTGAGAAACGTGGCTCCGATTTGATGCCAGCAAGCCTGGTGCCTTCTAGGCAATGAGTACTTAGATGAGCAGTTCCATGAAAAAGATGTGATAAAATACATTCAGCGCTCTCCAGGACTCAGTCAATGAAAGGAGATGAGGAAGATACTGCATGTAGATTCACAAAGGAAAGAACCTACAGAGATTCTTGCTAGTTCGGTTAAGTATTTAAGCTTTTTGGGTAATCATAAAAATGTCTCTTCCCAGTTGCCCTCCCTCCATATTTCATTGCTTAACTTTAATATTGAGTTTCATTTCAGGGCTTTTTTCTTATGACCAAAACATACATTAGAAATAGTATGCAGCTATGAAGATAACATATTCATCCCTCAAATTCTAGGACAGCATTTAGGACTCAAAGATAACAGTTTATAGGTTATACACCACTTGCAGACAGATAATCTATGATCCACAAAAGGCAAAGAATAGCTGTACCAAGCAGAATTATATGCATCTAGTGAAGGAGAACATCAAATTAAGCTTCATTAGTAAAAATAGTAATTAACACGATTTCAAGACAAAGATGCAAACTGAAAGTACAATAGAAGCTTGTGCGCTTATTAAAAGAGAAATTTAATTTACCTACTTGGAATGAAAATAAAAAATTATCTTGAGCTACCTCTGAAATGGCAATGATTTTAAATAGACTCAAATGGTGATCTAGACTTATATGTCACTGAGCGGTGAAGCTGAGCATTTGTGCAGTGCGGCACACCCAACCAGTAGTTTACATGGTTTAACACGTGCTACATGAATTGTCCTCAGGATGGCAGCATACGATGGCAGTAAAGCGAGAGTTTAAAATACCTGTTCCAACCCGAAACCGCATCCTGGGCTACTGCAAACAAGCGAAATGCAGACTAAACACTGCAGTAACTCTTAAACTGGAAAAGTCTTCCAGAAATCATTTTACGATGAAATAGAATTAAAAGGCACCACTATCCCATATCCAGATAAAGTTATTTAGCCCTTTTTTTTTTTTTTTTTTAGACTGCTATTTCAATTTGTAAGCAGTACGGTTTTCATATTTCCATTTACTGCATATTTGTCTACTATATACTCCTTAATCGTCAACAGGTGAAAAAGGAGCATAAAGTCAGGTGGCCAAGATTAAGCTTGGACAGAAAGGAAGCCAAAAAACCAAAAGAGAGGTTAAAAAGGCAGCAGAGAAGGGCACCTTGCTCAGCTTTCAAAGTCAACCCTTCTCCACCACAGCTCCCAAGCCTGACTTCAATCAGGTAGCAAAATTACAGCATATTTACCATCCTGTGGTTCATTTTGCTTTTCCTTTTGAAACCTGGAATTTTTGAAATGGTGCCAGAGACAGCTGTGTGTGGAAAGTAAAGATTTCTGCTAGAACCAGTCTCTGCCTTCAAGCATGCCCTGCCCTGCTTAGCTGCAACCTTAAGCTTATGCAGGTGGAGCGGGTCCCAGAGTGCAGCAAGCGCATCTTGAGCTGAAGGAATTACTGTTTAAAGAAAGCACAGAAAATTTGGGGTTGTGAGAAAGTAGAAGGTCACTGGAGACGATAACTAGTCATAATTCTGAGCAGAAATACCTATACGATCTCAAGGAGAGGGTCTTTACTGGAAAAGTGCTCTCCATAGACATGAGTAGTGTGCAGGAAAAGCTCAGGTTTGGACTTTGCAGCCAGTTGTGTTCAGTGATACCCTACCCCTCAGAAGCATTTGCAGGACAGGAGACTCAACATTAGTTTATCTTCTCTGTTTGTCCCTGTTAAGTGTGTACAACTCCTTTGCATTTTGCAGTCTGTGCTGCCATCATGTGGCATGTTAGGCGTTCATTTATTGAAAATGAAAAAACAGATCATCTTTTTCCACCATTTCTTTCTTCCCCTTCTATTTGCTGCTGGCCCAGCACTGTCTGTCAGGAGAGAGACTAAAGACCTGAAACCCCTGTAGCGCCTTGGAGTTTTCTTCAGATTCTTTCCTAGTTTTGTCCTTTGCTTGCAAAAGCAGCTGGAAATCCAGCCTGTCATGCTGGTCAACCCTTGCCAACAGGTAAAAGTCACAGAAGCCACTGAGCCTTTGATATTGTGGGTCATTCTCAGCTTCACTAGAAAGTCTTATATACTAGTGACAAGAAGCTAATGAAAAGAAAGTTTAAGTCTTCTCCTAATCATCTTTTTTTCACCTATAATGAAGGAAACTTCTGCCTTTATTTGGTAGTTGAGTTTCACTTTCTACCTCTGTTTATATAAACAGTATGTCCTTTTCACTGTTATCATAGGAGAAATTGGAAAAAAGTCTTCTCTCGACCCTTCCCAAACCACAAAAGAGAATTGTCTACAGTGGTTTGTCTCATCCCTCTGTACTAAAATGAGAGGACTTCATATTTGTAGAAAAATAGCCACCTAAGAAAACTATTTCTAGAAGATTTTAGCAATTCATTCCAACTGTGACCATCTAAACTAATGCATCTCCAGTACCTGTTTTCTATCTTATTATGTCCCATGCATATTGCTAAGTACAAAATTTAATGCAAATCCTACTAAATGCAGTGAGAAGACCACATAAATTACAGTAAGCTTTGGATCATATCTTCTGTGGTCAGGCAGTTTCTTTGCTGATTAGGCAACAGGAGTTGCTAAAATTAATTTCTTAAGTGGAAAAAAAAGAAAACCGAAACCATACATGATGCATGGGCTGTGATCGAAACTCCAAAAGACATATAAGCAGCTTTTGCTTTTTTATTAAAGCAATAATTAAATAGCCAAGCACTGTTCATTAAACCCCCCCAAATTTCTAAGCAGCAATGAGAAGCTGACTACAGAATAAAACTCTGATTTATTTTGTACAGTTTTATCAATATGGTGACATATGGTTCCACGTTACATCTAGAGCGTGTGGAGTCTTCCAAGTGCTTGATGAACTGGCACTTCTGAGAGTCTGGTTAGAAGTCTGTAATATTTTCACTCACACATTTCCCTTTCACCTAACACTGATAAAAGAACATTTCCAGGGAAGGAAACAAACCAAAACAAAACAAAAATCCTACTGCCCTTGGGGAAACACTTAAAGGAAGTGTTGTGTTGGTATTTTTTATTTGTTTTTCTTCTTGGTTGTCCATTAGGTAAGTGACACTTGCCTCCAGTCAGCTGCATCCCTCCAGGCAAATTTTGGTTTTGCTATCAACAAGACTATTGAATGATACTGGCTGCTATTTAACCTAAAATCACTTTCATGTCAGGTTTCAATTAAAAATGAATTTTATCAGCTAAGGGTTAGCTCCAGTAAAGAACTAAGACTGCTTTAAAAGTAGGAATTACATACTGAGCTTCTATTTGCCTTATTTACAGAATAGGGCCAGGGCCCTGAACTGGGCATTTATGCTCCCTGGATAACTGCCTACCTTCTCCAAAAAAACTAGTTGCTGCATGAAGAAATAGCACAGAATGCTCACCTGGGGGAACAGGAGTGCCTTCACTGGCTCAGTCCACGTCTCCAACTGACAAGTGCTCTACTGAATGGTTTCTTGGCTCATGCTGTCCTTCCACTGAAACTGATCCACCATGAACATAAAGTAAAAGGAGCTGCATGCCTAACTATGAACGTAGAACAAAAAGGAGAGAAAAAATTTCTGTGCAGCATTTTTGTTGGCTTGGCCTAGCTTATATTTTTGGACCCCCTTATGGGGTGTTTAATTTCCATACCACAATGGTTGGGATGGATGCTGGAACCATCCATGGGTGGATGGATCGATACAGGAACCTCACAACACTTCACTCTTCTGCAGCTTAGGTCAAACCCCAGTACCCTTGTCACGCCAGTCTTCTCCTTCCCTTTCTTTCTATGATGATCTGATTTCCATGCTAAGGAAACTTCAACCCATGGCACATGTGAGAGCTGTAGAGTACTTTGACCAAATCCTGATCTGGGTAAGTAGCAGACCAAGGCCTTGATTGGTCCCTAGTTCTGGATGCTAGGAGCCAAAAAATATAAGCACTGCAATGGCTCACCTGTAAATGCCTGCATGAGATTTAGTTTTCCATCAGACCCAACAAATCCATAGGATTAAAACATGTGTGAGGGAAAGGAGGTTGGAGTGCAACTCTTACTACTTGACTCTTGTAGGGACTTCTGTCTTAATTTAGGTCTAGCTCTATGTAAAGTTTTAGATCCATTAAAATAAAATTTCTGTTTGTAGCAGTCAAGTAGTATGTGAACAAAAGCAAAAAAAAAAAAGTTTCTAGAAGATGTATCCATTTTCTCGATATTAAGATCTTATGGGAAGTTCTCACATATTTCTTAATGGAACTTAGCAAGAAGAAAATATGGCTCCAGAAGTTATTTTCTACTTGTTAGAAAGGTACAGATGAGCTGAAGTGTCTTTTTCTGTTGTCCACTGGAACTGGTAAATTAGCTCATGCAAAGGTCTTTCCTGACTTCATATATTATGTCTAGACAGATTTTCTCATCTTTCCAAAAGATGCTGAATGTAGCAAACATCATGTTAACAGCTTGAGTGTAAAAATGCAGTCACCCTATCAATTGTAAATACTTAGTTATGATCATAATTTCAAAGTGTGTTTAATTTCCTTCTGCAAGAAAAATATACTATCTGCATAACAAAATCAATGTGAAATGAAAGGAGTAAACAACAGCTTGCAAAACAAATATCATGAAGTAATTCCCCACCAAAGCTTCAGTAATTACTATATGGAGTAGGCTGCCCTTAATACAACAATTAATTAATTTTTCCAAATGAATTATGCAAGCCAATATTTTTTCTTCATTAATGTTTTGTTGGAGTCATTAAGTTCCATTAATGAATAACAAAGAAGCAATTGGAATTTTATTCTAGCTGATGTGTGCTAATGTGCTTAACTTGAACTAAATGTGTTTCCAGTATGTAATCAAATTTGAATCAATCAAATCAATTTACCACTGAAAGTCCTTTTGGAGCTGCAGCTGTTTTACATGGATATCTCTTCTCAGAGAAAAATACAGACAAAACCCAAAAGACTACACAGCTCTGGAACATACAACATTGTAATTAGGAACCAGTCTGCCTGATTTTTGTTAGGAGGATATTGTTTTCCCCACTTCAAGCTCCATTATATGTCAAAGTGGCTAGATTATTTCCTAGGAATAAATCATCTAATGAATTTAGATTTCATAAAGCTTTGAAAGCTTTATGAATTCTAGCTGATTTCTTACTTTTTTTTTTTTATTTTTCACAAAGTATCAGAGAGTGAATAAATCAGCTGATGAAATATTTTGAACTTAGGCAGCCTATATATTTTTGCCTACACTGCCTTGTTTTCAAAGGGATGACCAATTCATTTAAAAATTGGTCAACAATGAGCAGTACATATTGTTATTATTGGCAGTTTTCATGAATGCCCTTCTTCATGGAGTTCTAAGGAAGAATATTATAATTACCTGATCAGAGGTTACAGGGAAGAGGCTTTCAGACTTTTATTGGAGGTGCACAGTGATAAACCAAGATGCAACAGACACAAATTGGAAAACAGGAAATTCTGATTATTTTTTATTATTATTATTAAAAACATACAAAAAAAAAAAACCCCAAAACCAAAACCCCACCAACCCACCCAACTCATGAGAATGCTCAAACATGATGGTGCCCAGAGAGGCTGGGAATCTTAGAGATGTTTGAGGTGCAACTGGACACCACCTTAAGCAATGTGATCTGATTTGACCAGCTTTAAGCAGGGGTTGGAATAGATGGCCTTCAGAGATCCCTTCCAACCTAATTATTCTGTTGTTATAAAATTTGCTTAAACAAATATGTATTCACCAGCAATCTAATACAAACAACGTGGAACTGATAATATTGATACTGCAGGCTTGTCTGTTAAAAATAAGCTATTTTGACAACTCTACAGACTAGAAGTTGGCAAAAGCATAGAAATGTCTGAACTTTGCATCATTACTTCTTCTGAGGTACCTTAGACTTAACATACCAAAGGCACACCTATAAATATAGAGATACATGATATTTGTAAGACATCTCTGAAAAAAGGTGAAAAATCTTCTCAAAAGCAGTCATACTACATTTTTGACTTATGGACATGCTCATAATGACCACTGAGGGGGAAAAAAATAATCACAGACTTTCTCTACCTGTTCTTGTGCCCAAGATTCCTAATAAAAGTTTGTCTGAGGTCTTCAGTCACACCTCCAAAACTTAGTTTTAAAGAACACCTATGTTCCTATCAAACATCGTTTGAATAAGCTTGTCACAACCATAGTTCTGTAAAAAAAACTTCCAGTATACTTTGTTAGAGGGTTCACTGTACTGTAAGTATGTTTACTTACAAAACATAGAAAACCACCCAAACACACCTAATAAATAATTGAGTAGAAAATTGCATGTGTGCTTTTCCTTTTAAAAAAGCTCTTGTCTAAATAAAACTCTTTCTGACTTCTTCCTGTCCTGATGGATAAGAAATATTAGAATAATTCTCAGAGGAATTAACCATAAAATGTTAATCCAAGATATTGTCAAATAGTATGTGAGAGTAAAATATTATACTGTTAGTGCTATATAGCATTCCTTCACTGACTATGTTGGAATGTTCTGGAAAACTGAGACAAAGGCCTTTGCAGACATCTCTTAAAACAGCTTGTGAAGAGAGCCTGCACAATTCTTTGGAATATGTATGAAGATAGAAAGAGAAATTCCTGTTTCAGAATTGCTGCAGTGCTTCAGAGCACTGTTACTGTTTGCAGGCTTTTACAGAGACTATCGTCAAGAACCAAAGGCCGTCAGATGTTTAGCTTCCTATAACAATCCCAGGCATAATCAGGTTAAAAGGAAAGACTAGGGAATGGAGTAAAAATGAAAGTAATAGCATGTGTTTTCGCAATTCTTTTCTAGGCCCCAAAGTATTGGTGTTCTCTTTTTCACTATCTGATGCTATTTATTTATGGCATTCAGAAGGATAAAGTATCAAATTTCTTTCCTCTGGCATTGTGAACAGAACCTAAACAATTGATTGTATCTATGTCTTGAAAGGGAGAAAATGGTTACATATAGCAGTGCTTTACAGATTAACTGCAGACTGGTAAATGAGAACAGAAAAAAAAAAAATTGAGAACAGAAAGAGCTATACTGAAGAACACTATAAATAACATCCCTTATTTCTGGATTTGCCTAATGCTCTAAAACTGTTTAAACATTATATCCTATTAAAAGAGTTAATATGAAGAAGATGGTTGATACTTTAAGATCCCTTAAGTGATTTTACCTTAAACCAAGCTGTATGTTAATAAGCTTTTTCAGTTACTTCACATAGTTTGGACTAATCAAGCAATAATATTGCATTTACTGTTGCATAAATGTGACTATAAATGCCAGAAATTATCTTAGAATGTCCATTGGTAATAGTTATATCAGAGTTTAAAGTTAGTTCTAATGCTAAAGCAGTGATAAGGAAAATTAGGTTTTCTGTTAAAACATCCTTTGGCATATGTTTGTGGATGATTAATAGAAAGTGATCATAATGAACTGAATCAATGTTATAATCTGAAACTTGAATTTCTGTTGGAGACTGACCAACCAAGGCCCATCAACTTCAGTGGACTTTCAAGGCAGCCTAGACTGCCCAGGGTCTGGTAAACCTGCCAGTACAAAACCAGAGAAAGCTGTTCTTGGCTGGTGAGGCTGCACCTCGAGTACTGTGTCCAGTTTTGGGCCCCTCACTACAAGAAAGACATTGAGGTGCTGGAGCGTGTTCAGAGAAGGCCAGCAAAGCCGGTGATGGGTCTGGAGAACAAGTCTTATGAGGAGCGGCTGAGGGAAGTGGGGTTGTTTAGCCTGGAGAAGAGGAGGCTGAGGGGAGACCTTATCGCTCTCTACAGCTACCTGAAAGGAGGTTGTAGTGAGGTGGGTGTTGGTCTCTTCTCCCAAGTAGCTAGCGATAGGACGAGAGGAAATGGGCTCAAGCTGCGCCAGGGGAGGTTTAGACTGGAAATTAGGAAAAATTTCTTTACGGAAAGGGTAGTCAAGCATTGGAAGCTGCTTCCCAGAGAGGTGGTGGAGTCCCCATCCCTGGAAGTGTTCCAAAAACAGGTAGATGTGGCACTTCGGGATATGGTTTAGTCTAGTCTACCCTTGATTGGTATAGTGTGGACTTGGTAGTGTAGGTTAATGGTTGGACTGGATGATCTTAAAGGTCTTTTCCAACCTAGACGATTCTATGATTCTATGATTCTATTAACCAGAGTTTATTGAGGAATTTACATCTGTTAATAGTTGCTGGTCATGATATCGATTCATCTGCTTTTGATCCTAGTTTGTCTGAGCTGCACCGTGCTCCTTTTTTTGTTGTACATGTTGAAGACTGGTGTTGTTTTTTGCAGTTGGCTGTGCTCTACAGTGATTAGTGATGTTTTGCCTGGGATATTTGTTATTAAAATGCTGACCTTGACTTTTATCTGGTATTTGGGGTTTGTACTGAAACCATTAATGTAACTTGGGTACCACCTCGTGGAGACAAACTTCTGAGCCATTTTTTATGGAGGAAATACAGAATGGCGCCTTTGCTACCTTCTTCTATGATATTTCCTCCTTCATTACAACAGTTTTTTGTATTTCAAACATCCTTGGACAGTTAGGATATGTCTATTGATATTTCTTGGGAATATTGTTTTGGTTTTGTCTAAGGTTAATAAGCAATTTAAGAATATCATCCAGAGGTCCTCCCCAAGGCTGGATAGTTATGAGTGGCAGGGTGTGTGGGATACCATGGGCAAATGCCTAGGACGGTGGGCACCTCCAGTGTTTTGGAACTTCACCCCTGACCAAATGCAGAATCCTGAAAAATTAGTAGAATATTTGGAAAAAATATGCTGTCACCTTGGCAACTCCAGAGAGACACAAATCACTGCAATGTGCTGGGGCCTGGCCCATGCCTCCCGGGTCCTGTTCAACACTGTTCAGAACCCTCACGGGGAAGAGAAGGTCTCTGGATCTGACAACAAAGTGTCAGGCATGGTGGCTACTCCAACCTAGGCCACAGGCACTGTGGCTACTCTGACCCTGGCACCAGGCACTGCAGCTACTCCAACCCCTGCAACAGGCACTGTGGCTACTCCACAGAACCAGCCCGTGCCGGTATCAGTCCCCCCTATACACGAGAAGAAATCTTGGAAACGAAAGTCAGATCGTTTTGAAAGGGATGATGAAAAACCAGGGCCATCACAAGGAGAAGAGGACGAAGAGGAAGAATTCATAAATGAGGCAGAAACCACCCTATCCTTATCCTTGAGTGAGCTGCGAGATATGCAAAAAGATTTCTGCTGTCATCCAGGCAAGCACATTGTCACCTGGCTGTTCCAATACTGGGATAAGGGGCCCAGTAGCCTGGAATTAGAGGGTAAGGGAGCCAAAGAGCTGGGATCCCTTTCTAGGGAAGGGGACATTGACAAAACGATTGGAAAAGGAGTGCAAGCACTTAGCCTCTGGAGGCAACTACTGTCAGGTATAAAGGAAAGAGATCCCTTCAAGGAAGATGTTCTATATAGAACAGGCAAATGGAACACTATAGAGAGAGGTATCCAGTACCTGAGGGAATTAGTTGTGCTGGAGGTGATTTATAGTGACCTGAACAACAAGCAGTTACCCAAAGATCCAGATGAAGTCCAGTGCACATGACCCATGTGGCAGGAGTTGGTACAGAGCGCACCAGTGTCGTGCACCAACTTGTTGGCAATGCTGACCTGGAAAGATGAAAAGGCACCAAAAGTGGATGCAGTGGCTATACAATTCCAGGAATATGAAGAAAGTATCTCTTCCTCCCTTGTCTTGGCTGTGGAGAAACTGTTACACACACGCGTACATGAGCTGCAAAGAAAAACAATCACACAGCAGGGTTCTTCCAGGAAAACTGCTGCTCCAGTTTCCAGTGGGCAGTTCCCCAGACAGAGCAGAAGGGCTGATCTTACTCCTGATCTTAATGAAGGGACTTCTGATTCTTATTTACAAGAAGTGAGTAGTGAATACTATGACCAGGACTAGAGGGGCCCTGCCTCCAGCCAGGTGGAGGAAAGGGACAATCGGGTTTACTGGACTGTGTGGATTCGATGGCCTGGCACATCAGACCCACAGGAGTGTAAGGGTCTAGGGGACACCAGTGCACAGTGTACCCTAATGCCATCAAGCTATACAGGGGCAGAACCCATCTGTATTTCTGTAGTGACAGGGGATCCCAACAGCTATGTTGGAGACTGAAGTAAGCCTAAGTGGAATGAGTGGCAAAAGCACCCCAGACTGGCCCAGAGGCTCCGTGCATCCTTGGCACTGACTGCCTCAGGAGAGGGTATTTCAAGGACCCAAAAGGGTACCGGTGGGCTTTTGGTACAGCTGCCTTGGAGACAGATGAAATTAAAGAGTTGTCCACCTTGCCGGGTCTCTCGGAGGACCCTTCTGTTGTAGGGATGCTGAGGGTCGAAGAACAACAGGTGCTGATCACTACCACAACAGTGCACCAGTGGCAATATCGCCCCAACCAAGACTCCCTGATTCCCACCCATAAGCTGATTCAACTGGAGAGGCAAGGAGTGATCAGCAAGACTCGCTCACCCTTTAACAGTCCTATATGGCCAGTGCGAAAGTCTAATGGAGAGTGGAGACTAACAGTAGGCTATTGTGGCCTGAATGAAGTCATGCTGCTGCTGAATGCTACCGTGCCAGACATGCGAGAACATCAGTACAAACTGGAATCAAAGGCAGCCAAGTAGTATGCCACAATTGATATTGCTAATGTGTTTTTCTCAATCCCTTTGGCAGCAGAGTGCAGGCCACAGTTTGCGTTCACTTGCAGGGGTGTTCAGTACACTTGGAAACGACTGCCCCAGGGCTGGAAACACAGACCCACCATTTGCCATGGACTGATCCAGATGGCACTGAAAGAGGGTGGAGAAAAAAGGACTGTTGTGGTTTAGCCTACAATCAGCCCTGTCAGCAACCAAGCACCACACAGCCACTCGCTCACCCTTCCACCCTGGTGGGATGGGGGAGAGAATCAGAAGGGCAGAAGTAAGAAAATTCATAGGTTGAGATAAGAACAGTTTAATAACTGAAAATAACAGCAACAACAACAACAACAATAATAATAGTAATAAAAATTGTAATTAAAAGGAGAACAAAGAGAGAGAGAGAAACAAAACTCAGGAAAAAACAAGTGATGCAACTGCTCACCACCTGCCAAATGATGCCCAGCCAGTTCCCGAGCAGTGATCGCTGCCCCCCAACCAACTTCCCCCAGCTTATATACTGAGCATGACGTCATATGGTATGGAATAGCCCTTTGGCCAGGTTGGGTCAGCTGTCCTGGCTGTGCCCCCTCCCAGCTTCTTGTGCACCTGGCAGAGCATGGGAAGCTGAAAAGTCCTTGACTAGCATAAGCAGTACTTAGCAACAACTAAAACATCAGTATGGTATCAGAATTATTCTCATACTAATCCAAAACACAGCACTATGCCAGCTACTATGAAGAAAATTAACTCTATCCCAGCTAAAACCAGGACAGTAATTCATGTGTTACTTTACTGTTGCTGCAAGAGTGGGAAGAGTAGATCAAATGTTTAAGACAGTAAGAAAAATTCCTAGCTTTATCCGTTGTCTATCTCTACCCGTGGCAAATGTGTATCAAATCTGACAAGTGATCACTTGCTATTCAAAATGCAAGAAGATCTTTACTCAAAACTCTTTACAGAATTTACTGATAGCTAGAAAGTCTCCCTTTTACATGAAGGTAACAGTACAGAAAAAAACCAATAAATGAATGGAATTTAAATCTACACACAGATTTGCATTGCAACTATGACAATGGGAAAGGAGATTATTTGTATGCTTGCGAAAGCAATGCTCAGGGGTAGAGAAAAAAAGAAAACAGGCTTCTTACTTGCTTCCCAAACCAAAGGTCCACGAAACAATCTGAATAGGAAACAGCTCATCTGAATCTCTGCTAGTCAATGCAGGTCTAGGGAAAAGCTGAGTCATCATGAAAATAGCTAAGAGTAGTGATGAAAAAATAATTTGAAGTCAAAGTAGAGTGTGTGTGTGTGTGTGTGTGATCCAAGCCAAAAGAAGTATAGGAAGTGTTGAGGGAGTATAAATAGACAAAAAAGTTTCCTTATCTCATTGCATCAAATAGAAATTACTTCGGGAATGTCTTTTACAGAGGTTGCAAAAGTACAGAGGGGAGCACACAGTAAGGTCTCAGTTTTTTCCAGAGCAATGCTTGCTGTTCCCCCTAGATGTGAAGCTCTCGGTTTGCAGCCAGTTTGGTCATCACTTCTTACATGAGGGACAGGTTTGTACAAGTGTCAAGTCATATGAGGAGTTGCAGTATCTGTTTCAAAATTGACTAAGAGAATGCTTTCCTAAAATGAGAAAAATACAACTAAGAAATATTTGTTAATCAGATATTTCCACTTACCACTTACTCAGACGCTTAAAAGTGAGTAATGCAGAGAAGCATGTTAGAAAGACTAAGTATTTTAACAATTAGAAACATCAGAAAAAACCAATGAAGAAAACAATGATGATTTTGCAGGAGAAAAATCATTCCTTCCACTAAATTCAAGTCAACAGCTTACTGTGTGTAAAGGGACTGTATAATCTTCATAGTACTGGGCCAGATTTCTTATATGCACCTGACTAATCTTTTCATTACCCAGATAAGACAGAAGCAAGCAGTTAGACACTGGCAACATGCAAAAAGTTGGCTATGAAGATGTGACCTCCTGGATGGTGAGACCACCTAGGCCTTTTGGGATTCTGATTTGACACCAGCTTGCACCCTGGGAGGCATTCACACTTTTGACAGTGGCCTAGATTTGGAAATTAGTCTCCTACTCAGTAGAGACAGAGAGTTCCAGAGGACAACTCAGGGCAGGATTTCAACTCTGGTGCTCTGCATAAGCCTGTCTCTTCAAGGACAACATAAGACCTCAGGTTAACTTCAGATACCTGTAGCTTCCCTATGTGAATATGGCTATCTTTTCTTGTTACCTACCCTGTGCTATGAACAAGCTCATCAAGGAAAGAAGACCCAGCAAAAAGTGAGAGCAGAAACACAGCATGTAATATTTTGGAGCCTTGTCCTGCATTTTACTCCGCTATTTTAAAGCAGCAGTTGATCAAAACCCTCAAGGAGCTTGTGAATGCAATGGACTGATTCCTCAGGACCATGGGAGAAACGAAAAAAATCCTTATGTGAATCTTCTTTGCTGTCTTGCCAGGATGTACTTTGAATTATGTTTGGAATGAGCAGCCTGATGTAGCTTAAAAGTTGCTCCTGCTCTGACTGAAGGTCCCTTCCAATCTAATTTTTCTGTGATTCTAATAAAAGTGTTTCATATTTCAGGATAATTCTCCCTCTTATCACATGCTGTTAACACTGAATCCTGCAGCACACTCACAGTTACCATTCCCATTAAAAACAAAGCCACCTGGACTTCTCTCCACCTGCTCCATTTGACAATACACCATTACTAACATTACATTTGAGAAGATTGGCTTAATTAAAGACAAAGGTACTGGGTGGAAACAAGTGTTAATCAGCAGGAAATCTGAAGTCTCCTGCACTGCATTTACTGACTTGAGTCAGCATACGGACTCAAGCTGTGGTGTCACTGAACCTGTTTTGGTGGTGACAAGTGTTTCAGCTGCTGCAAAACCACTGTGGTACTCCCATTTACTCCTAGGACGTTACTTGAACTCTTTCCTTTTCATAGAGTAAAGTAAATCACAGTGGAGGATAATCCTGTTTTTCAGCTTTTAGCTCACTGGGAATATAGAGATCTGTTCAGTCACTCAAAAACTACATTTTGCTGCACAGCTGAAAAAGCATATCACTTAGAGCACAGGGGCACACACTCATCCGTCAGTTATCCACCTGACACAGAATGTGTAGGATTCTCTGCGCTTCCATGTTTTGCAGCTCCTGTCCCACTGCTGCTGGTGGAGTTAAATAACAGCAATGCAGCACTGGAAAATAATCACATCAGTCTCAAAACCCAGTTGAAATATGTGATATTTTTTTATGGCTAGCCTCTTCCTTCCACCTTTTCAAACACAGGAGAGCAAAAACCTTGGCCATAGCCTACTTTTCAATAGAGTTTTACAGTTGTCTTACAGCACCTCATCTGGACTGGACTTATGGGTTACCTGAAGAAATACTTCCTGGAAAAGTAGAATTTCTGGAGTACTTCTTTACTGGTATCCATTGTAAGAGCATTTATAAATTTAAAAAACAAGCCCAAAGAATGTTCATTGTATTGATGGACTTTAGAAAGTTACTGTGTTCCTATGTAGTCTTACAGTGAAAAAAAAAACATTTAGTCTTCTCTCAGTGTACCTCAAGGGTTGCAAAGTGCTTTTAGGGAAAAATGGCTGGGCCAGTAGGTTGTTTTATAGAGTTTTTAGGGGTCAAGGGATTGCATTTTGTAACTTCCAGAGAGTTTGAAGGGGTCACCCTCTGTATATACACAACTTCTGAGAAATCTCCTCAGGGTCAAAGAGGATCCTAGGAGGGGCAACTGGAATCATAAATTGTATTAAAAGCACTTCTCAGGTTCTCTTTGGAGTTGAAAACTACATCACAAAGTGATTAAAAGATTTGCAAGCACAGCCTAAAAGGTTTCAGATACCCTTGTGCCAGAGACATTTCTTATGAACATCACCACAGAGTTTCGTGGGGGAAGGAGGGAAGAACCAAAAAAAGATGCTATTCACATCCTTTGAAATGCAGAGAACTTTTTCAGGGAACAGAAGTTTATGCTTTAGGATTCAATGGGTCTGAGTTTTTTGTTCTATGTATTGTGACATACTGGAAAGTTTGGTAAGATAGAGCAGTAAGAGAATATCACAAAATCAGTTGTTAAATCCTTGATCCAGATACAGCTTACATACTTTTTATTGAATAAGATAGTGAAATATCACCATTCCTTGGGGAGCTTACACACTAGTCCTCAGGGTACTGTTCAGGATATGAATTATTCTCTCCTCTGCCTTATAGTTCAGTTGAGGGCTCTGTCCCTATTTTACTATGCACAGGATAGCCGCAGTCTAAAAAGTTTTGCTGGAAGGCATAGACTGTAGAAACTCCATGGAGGACAGGTTTCAGATACCTGGCTCTTCTGTATTTTCTGTTGTCCAATGTGGTGTCTGTTGTGAATGAGTATGACAGGTTTCACTCTCTCCATACATGCAGGTTAGATCCTTAAGATGATGCACGTTATGAACCTGACCTCTCAGCAGCAGCAAAGGTAGTCATGATTGAAGTCTTATCCCACTTTAGACCCCTTCCCTGGGCTTTGCACCCTTTGTGAGGTGATGGCAAACACCCAGCTGTCCTCCATGCTGGGCACTCTAAGCACAACACTTGTGTGGACCAAGCACTGTGTAGGCTCCTAGGAAGCCTTCCTGGTAAAAATATATTCCACAAGCCATTATATACCTCTAGAGCTCTATAGCAGAAGGAATTTTTGAGGTCCTGCCATGTGTAGCAGGGTTGGAGTAGCAACTAGAGAGGGCTAGACCTCATCAGGCTACAAATATACAATAGTATGGCTCTTGTTGCATCAGGTGAGTTTAAGCACCGATTTCACCCATCAGGCTGTAATAGAGGAGAATATCTGGCCTTTTCCTTATCTTAGCAGGGGCATAACAGGCTGCCTAAACCAAACCAAACCAAACCAAACCAAACCAAACCAAACCAAACCAAACCAAAACACGCTCTGCCCCCAGGCATTATCATTATACAGTACCTAAATCACAACTGAAAAGTTTGCAATATACTGTCAAAGCTATTGCAACACACAGCAGGGACATTGGTTCAGGAATTAAACTGTACATATCTATCAGAATAAACTTGGAGTTTCAGAGAGTATTAGTCAAGGTGCAGTGCCACAATGGCTAGCTTTGGTCCACAACTAAGTTTCTGCTCTGGTCTCCTTTACACAGTGCAGTTAAAGTTCCCGGGAGGACCTGGTCTTCTAAAGATGCTGTGAGTTGTTTGGAATATGGTGAAAATGAAAAAGAGTTTACTGTTTATTTTGGCAGATTGCTTAAGTATGAGCAGAAGAAAGATATAGGTGTCGTGGTTTAGCCCCAGCCAACAACCAAGCACCATGCAGCTGCTCGCTCACTCCCCCTGCCTCGATGGGATGGGGGAGAGAATCGGAGGAGTAAGAGTGAGAAACACTCCTGGGTTGAGTTAAGAACAGTTTAATAATTGAAATAAAGTAAAATGGTAATGATAATAATAATAATAATAATAGGGGTCCGTACTGGGACCGGTGCTATTTAACATCTTCATCAATGACATAGACAGTGGGATCGAGTGCACCCTCAGCAAGTTTGCAGATGACACCAAGCTGAGTGGTGCTGTTGACACACCAGAAGGACGAGATGTCATCCAGAGGGACCTGGACAAGCTGGAGAGGTGGGCGTCTGTGAACCTCATGAGGATCAACAAGGCCAACTGCAAGGTCCTGCACCTGGGACGGGGCAACCCCCGGTATCAGTACAGGTTGGGGGATGAAGGGATTGAGAGCAGCCCTGAGGAGAAGGACTTGGGGGTACTGGTAGATGAAAAGCTGGACATGAGCCGACAATGTGTGCTTGCAGCCCAGAAAGCCAACCGTATCCTGGGATGCATCAAAAGAAGCGTGGCCAGCAGGTCGAGGGAGGTGATTCTGCCCCTCTGCTCTGCTCTGGTGAGACCTCACCTGGAGTACTGCGTCCAGCTCTGGGGCCCTCAGCACAAGAAGGACATGGACCTGCTGGAGCGGGTCCAGAAGAGGGCCACCAAAATGATCCGAGGGCTGGAGCACCTCTCCTATGAGGCCAGGCTGAAAGAGTTGGGATTGTTCAGCCTGGAGAAGAGAAGGCTGCGAGGAGACCTTATTGGAGCCTTCCAGTACTTAAAGGGGGCCTATAGGAAAGATGGGGAGAGTCTTTTTAATAAGGCCTGTTGTGACAGGACAAGGAATAATGGATTTAAACTAAAGAAGAATAGATTTAGACTAGACATTAGAAAGAAGTTTTTTACAATGAGGGTGGTGAAGCACTGGAACAGGTTGCCCAGAGAGGTGGTAGAGGCCCCATCCCTGGCAACATTCATGGTCAGGCTGGATGAGGCTCTGAGCAACCTGATCTGGTTAAAGCTGTCCCTGCTCCCTGCAGGGGGGTTGGGCTAGATGACCTCTGAAAGTCCCTTCCAACCCAAAGCATTCTATGATTCTATGATTCTATGATAATAACAATATAATAATGATAATGATAATAATGATAATAATAATAATAATAATGATAATAATAATAATATACAAAGCAAATGATGCACAATGCAATTGCTCACCACCCGCCGACCGATACCCAGACAGTTTCCAAGCAGCGATCGCTGTTCCCCGGCCAACCCCCCCCAGTTTATATAGTGAGCATGACATCACATGGTATGGAATAGCCCTTTGGTCAGTTTGGATCAACTATTCTGGCTGTGCCCCCTCCCAGTTTCTTGTGCACATGGCAGAGCATGGGAAGCTGAAAAGTCCGTGACTGGTGTAAGCAGTACTTAGCAACAGCTAAAACATCAGTGTGTTATCAACACTATTCTCATGCTAAATGCAAAACACAGCACTATGCCTACTACTAGGAAGAAAATTAACTCTATTCCAGCTATAACCAGCACAATAAGCATGGCACAGATTGCGGGAGAGGTTTAGGAATATTGCCAAAACATTTTTGGTGGACTGAAAAACAAGACAGGAAATAATGTAAACTAAGCAGTGTTATTACAGTGATTTGCAAATATAATAGAACAAATACTAAAATACCAAAACACCTCAGCCAATCAAGAATGTGTGTGGAGTTTTTTTGGTTTTGGTTTTGTGGTTTTTTTTTTTAACAGGTGAAACATTTCCTGCTGCACCTGTAGCTTGGTTGACTATTTCTGCATCAGGCTATAATGGTTGTTACAGTCATTCCCAAGAATTAACCCGGTTATGCCACAGGAAGACCAAGAGCAGCACTAAATGCAGTTCAGCATTGCAGAAAACCATTCTCAGAGGTTGTTTGATGCCCAATAAGGAGAGGCCATCTCTTAGCAGAGCACACTCAGGCTCTCCTGGTTCAGGAATTGCTTGGACTAAGCTCACAGGTTTGTTTTGCAAGGTCTATGCAGTAATCTAACATACTTAACGCATATTGACTTTGAAGGCCTGCCTGAACTGCAGGGTGCTTCCCCTTGTGCCCTTAGTTAGTTTACTGAAGATGAGAACTTCTTGTGAAAAGGTCTCATTTTACTCATATAAACACACAGTTAGGAAAAGAAAACCAAACTCAACAAATCTTTTTGTCATGGTAGCACTTACCTCAGCAGAGTAAAACCTTGAAATGCTTTTAGCTTGTTGTCATGAAACCTACATAGCTCTTAAACCCATTTTCTGACAATTCTTATGCATCTTCCTTGAGATATATGAACATAGAACAGAAACTTGGATAATAAACTGATAAATTAATTGAAAGTCTTACTTATTCATCTCAGTAAACTGCTAGTAAACTATTAACCACATCACTATTGATGACTGGTTCATAGAATAATAGATGAAGAATACAGGCATTGCATATCACCTTTATTCATGTGCTTCTGTTTTTCCATTATTCTCATTTCCCTTGCTTTCCACTGGAGAATACATGGTACACATTTTTTTTTGCAAATGAATTCCTCACACATACTCCCTGAACTTTGCTTAATCTCTTCTAAAAAATGAGAATGAAATTTAAAATGCAGACTTCTTTAGAAGTATACTATTTTATGGGCAGCTAAATATTAATTCCATATATAATTCAACAGTAGGCATTCATATTAGGAGTTTATTACAAGTCAAATGACAACTAGAAGCATAGAATCATATGTAATAAGAATAAGGGTTTTGAGCTGTCATGACCCCAGAAGACAGGGATTAAAGTTCTATAGGAAGAATATTCAATGATGGCTGCATTTTACAGGTATCAGAAACAAACACTGCAGCAGCATTGCATGCTATGCAATTTAACATGATTGAAATGCCTCTTTAGGAAAAGCACAGACTTCACATTCCCTCCAGAAACAATGAGACTGTTGGTGGAAATGTTTAAAGAAACTCATAGGAAAAATATCTGCATGATACCTAACCTGCTATAAAAACTGAAACCTGAAGCTCTCAGGAATGAATGCGATTCATTGTGCTACGTCATTAATCTTTATGAGCAAAATGATTACAAAGTTCTATGGGGAGGGGAAAGCAATTACTTAATGATGTACAAAAATATTCCCATAGATATTTCAGAAAGCACTGCACATAAAACAGTCTGCATAAAGCCCTTGGATGGTACAAACAGCCCAGTCAGTGGCGTACTTCTAAACTGTAGGAGACTTATTTTTTACTTTTTAACTCTGTCCCAGTCACTGTTTAACATTCCATGTTCATGTACTATCTACATTGTTAAATTGCCTGCAACTCCAGAGCAGTCAGGCAGCACTCAAATTAAGCCACAAAGTAATTAGGTTTCAATCACTGAATATTCACAGCTCAATTAAATTATTTACAGAGATGTAGACAATTCTGCAGCAAAGACAAACATTTCTATTGACACTCCCCCAAACTGTAAAATAAATATATCCTGATGTGAAGATAAAACAGAACTTAGATGTCTCTTCTATAAACAACCTTTTCCTGCCTCTCCTATTTCACTTCAGAGGTCAGTTGTCTGTAAGTTTGGATATGTATACTTATACCTTTACAGTAAAAGGGGGTTTTGTTTTAGGGTGGTGAGGTGAAATGGGAAACCACCAAAAAAAATCAATGCTTTTAAAGAGGTTTGTGGTTTGTTTTTTTTTTTTTTTTTTTTTTTTTTTGCAATCTGCCATTCTATTACTTGTTAAACAATTTTGGTAGCAAAAATAAAAAAAATGCCTCACATTTTTAATAGGAAGGACTGATCAGTGTCACCCAATTCAATCTACTGAACAAGTCAGAAAACAAAGCAATATTGCTCTACTGGACAGAAATCCTGTCACTTGATTGTATTGACCAAAATCAAGGGAAAAATCAGAAAAAAAAAAAAGGCAGAATAATGATACTGAGGTCAATGCATGCCTGTTGTTCTCTAATTTGTGGCTGCTGAAAAGTACAAGGACACAGGTAAGTGAGGTGTTCAGAGGTAGTAGTATTTAAAGCAGTACTGAAAGAAGAACTTTGCCTGAAATTCTGCCTAAGAACAGCAAAAATATTCATTTCAGACAAATAAGAAAGTGTAGGCAAGAGAAGAATCAGCCTTATTGCAGTTCAAGGCCACCAGCTTTAATAAAGCTGGCTCTAAATGAAGTGGGAAGTCCATCACGTTTTGGTTTTCATTTACTTGTTTTATAGACACTTATATGCCATTGCCAGAGAGCTGTCCCCATTAGGGAATGGCAATTAAGGCCCAGTTCTTCAGAGTTACCTGGCAGCTATTAGCTCTATCAGTACATTTGATATTCTGCAAAGGGTTACAGAGCAGGGATACCCAAATTAGTGGAGACTCGAGCCCATTATTCCACAAGGCACTGCATGTGTATGAAGAGCAGTGGCACTTCTTCGGCTGAATTTTCCAGAGCAGTAAGGCAGGATTTATGTCCCACTGTCCACTGACCACTGAGTACATGGTGTCATGCAGCAGCCCAAGGGAAACATTCCTTGTTGTACAGGTAATTAATACATGAATAGTTTTAAAACCAAAACATCATGCAGCTCCCAACACTGAGCAGTTATGAAAGAAGAGACAAAACCACACAAAATGAAGCAACAGTCAGCAGGTTTTCTAGAGCTCTTGACTATCTGCGTGGATTCCCCTGGGAAAGCAAGGAAAACTATTACATACCAGAGAGTTTGCCTTTGACAACACTCAAGTAGCCACAAATAAAGAAGAAGCATAGTGGCATAATCAACCTGGGTGGAGACTTTGATAGACTGAAATGTGGTTACCTCACCTCACACATAGGCCTAATCACAATAGCTGTGCCAGTGGAAAGTTGTGTTTAATCTACATCAGTCCAATCATCAGATGCATGGAGTGAAACTAGCCTTTAGTCTGCATCTTACCCAGCCACACCATTAGGAGATAGATCAGTTAGACCAAGCCAAAATCTGCCTTTGGTATTCATTATGCTTAAATCAAGTGATAGCATGGGACCCCAATACAGATTTTGACAGATTACACTCCAAAAACATAATTCTGAAGTCTACAGTATGTTAGTATTAATATTAGCAGCTGAAAAGGTAAGGAAGATAGTCCATAATCTGTTACCAGGATTTAAAGCCATCTGGGTTTCTCCCCCTTTTCCTATGTGTCATCCGTCCCAGGTTTAAAAGACAGCACATTATTTTGCTGCTGTACCTTTCTGCTGACACAGTGAGGCTGTGGCACAGCAAAGACCTCCCCACTGCCCCACAGTGGCATCAAGCAGGCCCATTTCTGTCCTTTTCAGCCATTGAGATGGAAAGTGCATAGAGCAAATGCTGGCAAATTATTGCTTTCTGAAAATATCTAGCTGTCCTATGAACACTTTGGGCTGCTCTATTTTAGCACTGGGTGATGAGCAAGTCCATAACAGTTCTGCATGTGGGAACTGGATGAGTGGTAGGAAGCTCTCTCCACTCTTTGGTCATGTGTTAATCCCCCCTTCCTGTTTTAGAAACACAGATTCTCAATATTTGAGAGACTGGAATTCAGCAGTTCTATTTCCTGTTAAGAAACAAAATACTTCAGCAAAAAGTGTGGTTTTGAACAGCTAAGTAAATCAGGTCAGACCCCAATTACCTGGATTACCTGGAGATAACACCACAGCCACAAAATACTACCAAACAAGAGCCCAATTCTGCAGACATCAGTCATAACTGAACATAAAATATGTTGCTTTACATAGCTTAACATTTAGACTCAAAAGGTCAGTTACTGCTGAAGTAAAAGCTGGGAAGAAAGTTAATGGGAGTTTTGTGTTGATGAGTAAGGAAGGAATATTTGAGCACTCATTCAGCATTAAAAACCAAATGGTAACCAGAAATACAGAAAACAAATGCCCAGATAATAGCACACATATATGTCTGTACATATGCATAATAGAGAAAGGAGTAAGACAGTAATGAAGTTAACAGGCTATTATGGACTAAGGTTTATTGCAAAGTCTTTTGTTCCAAATACATATCAGAGCATTTCATAAATGAAGAGCCAGAGAACAAAACCAGCCATCACTCTGCTCAACACAACTAGCAAATAGTCTGTGAAGTCAGAAGAAGAGAAAGTACAGGTAGACTTTGGCAATTATATTAGATGTGCTTCTTCAGAAAGCACTTCAAGATTTGCCTTTTGGTGGAAGGAGAGAGAGAGAGAAAGAGACTAGACTATGCACCATGTTCAAAGGAGTGCTCCTTTCCAGTGCTTTTCCTACTACAGGGTATGTGCTAGAAAAGATCCAAAGTCTCAGTGGGGAACTTGAATGCAAGTTTCATCCCTTAGGCATTTAGCACTACATCCTATCAAACTGTACTCTACTGTAGCTAGAATCTCTTGCTGTTGCATTTACTGGCTCTGCCAAGACTATTTGTAACCTGCTAGTCAAAGCACAGCAGCTCATCTACCAGCAACCCAACTGTTGCTTTTACTGACACTTGTCAAAAGCAGAAACAACATCTTTTTAAGCCATGGTCTCCTCCTTGCTCCCTTGACTTAAACTGAAAACAGAACACATTTTATTTTTCTTGTAATAAGCCCAAAAAATTATTTACAAAGGAAATTAAATGGAGCAGGTAACAAAAATGAAAGCTACAGAATTTGGAAATTAAAGCATCATTAAACCATTTCAGGCTGAGCCAGGGAAACAACTTTTTATGGTAGCCAGCATTTGGTCTTTTAAAGAATTTAAAAGAGGGAGTACTAGTAATCTCTTTTCCAGCTGCAGTTAAAATCATGTCCTACAACATCATATTGTTGACTCACATGTACACCAAGTCACATACTTCGAAGACCCAAAATACTTTTGAAGCTCAGTTTGAAGTCACATTTATTTGTTTTTCTGTTTCACCAGCTCCAGTTAAAATTCAAGGCTGAGAAACACAAGCTATTCCTGTAATATAATGGATGAAGACAAAATAATTTACTGTGGGACTCAGTGGGCACATTAGTATACGTAAGGCATATTTTGCTGTTAATTAACCTCATGGAGAGATGAGAGAAAATGACCCAGCAGCACAGATTTGACTTTTACTTATTTTTGTCTTGGTACATTCCCTCACTTGTGTTTTCTCTCCCTTGCCCACCACCATATGCTGCCATTTTTCACTACCACTTTATTGTAAACAGCTAACTAAAATAAATGAAGAAAAGTGCATAGAAAGATAGTAATTAGCACCTCCCAGCTAATAATTATAGACCTGTTGTTTCTGCTGTTATTCTGATTAAAAAAAAACAAAACCAAAAACCAAAAAAAACCAAACAACACCCTACTTCTCTTGTTTCAGGGGGAAAATTGAAGCCTTTTTGCTCCTGCAGCAGTGGTTTCTTGTGACTGGCAATGCTGATGCATTCATTACCACTAATGCAGGCAGTTAAAGGTCAACATGCTGGAACACTAACGTGGCTCAGGCTTAATTCAAAAGAAATAATTTGAACAGAAGATCTAAAAAAAGAGATTAGGTGTTTTCATAAATAAACATTGAGGAGTTCAGAAGTAATTAAATGTAAGTACAGATATGACAAAGACAACACATCTACAGGCAACTGATAAGCAAGAACTAGCATAACAGACATCTTCCAATAAGTGAGCATGTGCCTTTATCCTTCAAAGTGCTTGAAAATTTCTGGTCTTTTTTTATTCCTGTCTGTCCCTTATTGAGTATGCATCTCAGGTCAAATAATGTATTCCCAGGGAAAGAAAATTATCATATAGAAAACATTACTTCAGGGAAGAAAGCAAAATGTGAACTAAGGCCAGTGTATAGAACCTTTTAATTTGTAAAAACATAAGTGCACATCACTTGTTTTCAAAGACCAGTGAAGGAGAATGATTATCAACCTTTTTTTATATCAAATGTCTTCTCTTCTGCCTATTAACGTTCCCACCATTTTCTAAAATATTCTCTTTGCCTTTAATTAGAAACAAGAAAGAAAGAAAGAAGAGGCTGGGTAAAAAACTGGCTGGGTGGCCGAGCCCAGAGAGTAGTTGTAAATGGAGTTCAGTCCAGTTGGCGGCCGGTCACGAGTGGTGTTCCCCAGGGCTCAGTTTTGGGGCCAGCCTTGTTTAATATCTTTATCGATGATCTGGATGAGGGGATTGAGTGCACCCTCAGTAAGTTTGCAGACGACACCAAGCTGGGTGGGAGTGTTGATCTGCTGGAGGGTAGGATGGCCCTGCAGAGGGACCTGGACAGGCTGGACTGATGGGCCGAGGCCAACTGGATGAGATTCAACAAGGCCAAGTGCCGGGTCCTGCACTTGGGTCACAACAACCCCATGCAACGCTACAGGCTTGGGGAAGAGTGGCTGGAAAGCTGCCTGGCCGAAAAGGACCTGGGGCTGTTGGTTGACAGCCGGCTGAACATGAGCCAGCGGTGTGCCCAGGTGGCCAAGAAGGCCAATAGCATCCTGGCTTGTATCAGGAATAGTGTGCCCAGCAGGACTAGGGAAGAGATTGTCCCCCTGTACTCCGCAGTGGTGAGGCCACATCTGGAATACTGTGTCCAGTTTTGGGCCCCTCAGTACAAGAAAGACATTGAGGTGCTGGAGTGTGTTCAGAGAAGGGCAACAAAGCTGGTGAAGGGTCTGGAGCACAGGCCTTAGGAGGAGCAGCTGAGGGAACTGGGATTGTTTAGCCCGGAGAAGAGGAGGCTGAGGGGAGACCTTATCGCTCTCTACAACTCCCTGAAAGGAGGTTGTAGTGAGGTGGGTGTTGGTCTCTTCTCCCATGTAGTTAGCGGTAGGATGAGAGGAAACAGGCTTAAGCTGTGCCAGGGGAGGTTTAGGTTGGAAATTAGGAAAAATTTCTTCACGGAAAGGGGTGGTCAAGAATTGGAAGCGGCTGCCCAGAGAGGTGGTGGAGTCACTATCCCTGGAGGTGTTCAAAAAACGGGTAGATGTGGCACTTCGGGACATGGTTTAGTCTAGTCTACCCTTGATTGGTATAGTGTGGACTTGGTAGTGTAGGTTAATGGTTGGACTGGATGATCTTAAAGGTCTTGTCCAACCTAAACGATTCTATGATTCTATGATTCTATGAGGCAACAGCTAGATGCATTTGTTAACTACTCTCTATCAAGTTCTAGCACCTGTAATATGAGCAAAAGCAAGTAAGTAGTGCTTGCTTTGAGGGCTTTCTGAAAGGAGCCCCCCAGCTGGATTCCTACCATTGCTCTCTAACTTGCTACAGCCTCCAGTCATTAACCAACCAGTCACAGCTTTTTTTCCCCAGCTTTTTTTCCCTCCATCACACTACTGGGTGCAACTATATGAACAGAAAAAAAAATCATAGAATTATGGAATCATTTAGGTTGGAAAAAACCTTTAAGATCACTGAGTCCAACCGTTAACCTAGCACTGCCAAGTCCACCACTAAACCATGTTCCTAAGTGCCACGTATACATGTCTTTTAAATATCTCCAGGGATGGTGGTTCAACCACTTCCCTGAGCAGCATGTTCCAATGCTTGACAACTCTTTCAGTGAAGAATTTTTTTCTAGTAGCCAATCTAAACCTCCACTGGTGCAACTTGAGGCCATTTCCTCTTGTCCTATTGCTAGTTACCTGGGAGAAGAGACCAACACCCACTTCGCTACAACCTCCTTTCAGGGAGTTGTAGAGAGCGATAAGGTCTCCCCTCAGCCACCTCTTCTCCAGGCTAAACAACCCCAGTTCCCTCAGCTGCTCCTCATAAGGCCTGTGCTCCAGACCCTTCACCAGCTTTGTTGCCCTTCTTTGGAGACACTCCATCACCTCAATGTCCTTCTTGTACTGAGGGGCCCAAAACTGGACACAGTATTCCAGGTGTGGCCTCACCAGTGCCGAGTACAGGGGGACAATCACCTCCCTGCTCCTGCTGGCCACACTATTCCTGACACAAGCCAGGATGCTGTTGGTCACCTTGGCCACCCAGGCATACTGCTGGCTCATATTCAGCCGGCTGTCAACCAGCACCCCCAGGTCCTTTTCGGCCAGGCAGCTTTCCAGCCACTCTTCCCCAAGCCTGTAGCATTGCATGGGGTTGTTGTGACTGAAGTGCAGGACCCGGCACTTGGCCTTGTTAAACCTCATACAATTGGCCTTGTCTCATCGATTCAGCCTGTCCAGATTCCTCTGTAGAGCCTTTCTACTCTCAAGCAGATCAACACTCCTGTCCAACTTGGTGTCATCTGCAAACTTACTGTGGGTGCACCCGATCCCCTCATCCACATCATTGATAAAAATATTAAACAGAACTGCCCCCAATAGTGAGCCCTGGGAAATGGTGTAGACGTTGCTCTCATTTGCTAATTACTGTGGTTAGTAGCAATAGATGGCTAGAGCCACTTTTCCTCTAAAGACCCTAATTCCCTGGTGTTTTCCTTTATATAAATACTTTGTTTCCTTCTTGCTTTGTTGTCATTGCTCCTCTTCCCTCCTTTCCCCTTCCAACCTGCCCAAGCTCTTGTCTGTTACTAGCTGCGTAGGGTTACCTGGTGGTGAAGAAGGTGAGAGAGAATGCACTAGGAAGAAAAAGAAATCAGAATAATAAGTTTGTGTCAGACCAAAAATTTTCCCTGCTGTCCTCTAGAACCCACTAGACAGCACCTGAACACATGCTTTATATATACATGCGTCTGCTTGCTGGCTCAAGGCTTCAGTAAACATATCTTCCAGGCAGAGATCTCAAGGATGTCAGCATTAAGAGGAAAGAAAAAGCCACTATACAGAACCCAAAGTCAGGAACCTGGAGATTAAAAACCTGCCCTTAATTAAAGGGTAAAAAAGTCCATTGCAGCTAGCCATAAGCAAGTAAAAGCTTCTGAGCAGAGAGATTTTTAACAAACTGGGTAATAATAAATAGTAAAAGTCATACAGAGACCCTAAACAGAGGTATTTAAGAAGACGCTTGCCAGACTGATTCAGGGTGTCTGTCCTACAGAAGAATATGTGCTAGCTGATAAAAGGCTGAAACCTTGTTAGCTAGAAGATCTGGATACAGCTTTTTAGAAATAGAATGATCTTTGCTAAAGAATTTTCCATGCAGGCCTAGTTCATAGATTTTGTAAATACATCTTCAAAGGGGTTTATTGCCTGAGACAAACTGAATAGCCAAGAGCCCAGTTGGGAAGTCAATGCAGAGTGTATCTCTACAGATTTCTCTTAGGAAATTCTATTTGCTGCAGCTCTACTGTCCTCCAGACCAGTTAGTTCAATAGCTTTCCCTTTGCCAGAAGCCTTCATTTCCCTCTCTTTAGCTACTGACTCTCCTATCCTAACCAGAAGCAGGGACAAAAGTCACTGAATTTCCTTTTCAAGCATCTCACTAATTAAGAGTTCAACAGACCAAAAGAAAGATGTTCTTCCTGGCTTCCTGTCCAAACCCCATGTATTTTAGCTGCAAGCACTTACATCCTTGTTTTTTTCCTACAACTGTGCTTTACTCACGGAGCAAGTGACTGAATCTTTTCTTAAGGTTGTCCTGCTCTGTTTCATTAAAGCTTCCCCTTCCAGGATCAGCTCTAACCAGCAAGTAACCTTTTATAAGCCAGATGCTCACTACCTGCTCTGGAGGCTGCTAGGCAACTAATTACAGGGGGCCAGCATGGATTTATGAAATAAAGCTTTTATAGACCTTAGCTCCCCTTAAAGGAACATGCTATCCCTTGACAACCTGTAAAGGAAATCAAGTAACCTTTTTCTCTGCATGAATGCCTTCCTATATGAACAGAATCAGAGCAGCTGTTGTAGGAGACACTGCTGGTCTTCAGGCAGGATCTAATTATTATGGCAGATGTTACCAGGTAATACTATTTAACATATGTCTGCTCAGCCATTCACAGGCAGACTTGTACCCTGAGTCTACCAGAAGCCATATAGCCACATACATATGGCACAGAGCCAATAGATCTGACTTTTTTAACAGAGATTATTAGTCAGTTCAGGGTTGTACTATCCATAGTCACACGGCTGCTATCAAATCAGAGAATAAACAGGAAAAGCTTCTTTCTGCTTGCATCCTTCCCTTTCCAAAAATGCAAAAACCCAAGGAGCACTAACAAATGAAAAACCCTTTCCCCTTGTCTCCAATAATTTTGTTGTGAGTGAGACTTAAGGATGTTCATAGATAATTTCAGTTATGCAGGGTTTGGGGTAGGGAACGCTATACAAGCAGAGAAAGAGTCTAATCTCTGTAATTGGAAGTTTGTTTTGTTTTAGCTAAAGAACAAGATTCTTGAAAGTGAAGATTGTTGCTGGGCTGTTTAACTGCTTTTGTGGCAGTGCTGGTGGCTGGGAAATGAAAACAGGCAGTGCTTTGAGAATACACAAATGCTGTGTTACTTAACTCTCCTACAGAAGCCTACGCTTCCAGGTTGTGCGTGTTTTTCAGGTCTGAAGGAAGGGTAATCATCTTAACATTTGTTGTGTGTGTTGTCATTGGAGGCACATGCCTGTGCCAGACTGGGATGCTTGTCTTCATGGACTACTTTTAGATTTGTATCATTGATAAGTGCTGATTTCAGATTTTCAAAATGGAGGAAAGCATTGATTGGTGAAGATACAGTCATACAATTATGAATGAATTTGCCTATAAATTTGCAAACATAGTTTCAGTTGGGTTGGAGTACTACAAAACAAGGTTTTGGGGATTGTTTTGAATACATGCAAACTTCTGTATTTTGACATTGATATCTCTGTTTAAAATAACTTCTATTCACTCCTGATTAAAATAGGCTTGTTAAAAAGGCTATGAACAGTGTAATATCTAGCATACAGGCAAAGTGCAGCTCTGTTGTTTGTTCAGATTCTCTTATTGTGATTTGGAGGCTGAATGTATACCCAAATCTGTTTGCCGTATTCTAACAAAAATCCCACCCCCAAACACTACTACTTTAGTTCACATTTGTATCAATCATAGTCTTCTAATCTGAACTTAGGCCAGTACTTCAGCAGTGAAGAAATAAACAGCTGAATGCTTTTCTAAAGTTTTTTAACTTAGAGATGTAGAATATATTACCTCAATTAACTGCACCTCTTGCTTTTCTTCATCAACAGGTGCAAAAAGCATACTCATGTGCTCTTCCAATCTAGCCAATTTACACACTTGTTCTACTTTTGGCTGGGATAGAGTTAATTTTCTTCTTAGTAGCTGACATAGTGCTGTGTTTTGGATTTAGTAGGAGAATAATGCTGATAACACACTGGTGTTTTAGTTGTTGCTAAGTAATGCTTACACTAGTCACGGACTTTTCAGCTTCCTATGCTCTGCCAGGTGCACAAGAAGCTGGGAGGGGGCACAGCCAGGACAGCTGACCCAAACTGGCCAAAGGGCTATTCCATACCATATGGCCAAAGGGCTATTCCATACCATATGATGTCATGCTGAGTATATAAACAGGGGGAGTTGGTTGGGGGGCAGTGATTGCTGTTTGGGGACCGGCTGGGTGTTGATCAGTGGGTGGTTGCATCACTTGTTTTTCCTGGGTTTTGTTCCTCTCTCTCTCTCTTGTTGTTTTCATTTTCATTAAAATTTCTTTATTATTATTGCTACTATTATTGTTACTGTTATTATTACTTTATTTCAATTATTAAACTTTTCTTAACCCAACCTATGAGTTTTCTTACTTTTGCCCTTCTGATTCTATCCCCCACCCAGCTGGGGGGGAAGGGTGAGTGAGCGGCTGTGTGGTGCTTGGTTGCCAGCTGGGGCTAAACCGCAACACTACCTTTTTTTTCATAGTAGTTAATACAGAAGTTACCAGGCATCTAATTAGATATGCTGTAAAAAGGAGCAACTAGTCAGAATGATCCTATTACTTCCGTACTTAATGCTACTGATCTTCAGCTGATCTGCTAACACTTGTTTCCAGATCACATAGGGTCAGGAGTTGTAACTGCTGGATCTATTTCTCTTTTGTATGTTGCTGGTTGCCTAGGTCTTAAAGCTGAGGTCTAAGGCATGGAAATCAACTCTCTAGAGGGACACCAGCATTAGTTTTCTGCTAGCTGGTTTAATGAGTTATTTACAGGAAGTACAGGAAGCACCATGACCTAACTTTCCTCAAATAAAGATCAAGGGCAGCTTGATAGAGCTATAGTGGCAGAAAAAGTTGGTAGGAGAGTCCAGACTAACCTCAGGGGTAACTTTACCTTCATTGCAGGGATTTGTGTCCTGACACCCAAGTTTGTCTGGAGTCCCGGTTCACCCTTTGAATTGTAAACTTGCTCTTGAACACCTCTATGTGCTTAACCTTTTAATATAATGAATCTAGTCCTAAGGTTTTAGCCCCACCCTGTTCAGGTAAGGTCCTGACCAAAACAAATTATATATTTGTTACCTCCACACTCAAATAATAGAACATATCACATCTGCCCACTACAGAGAATAAGGATAATTTGACTAATTCAGTAAATGACAGTGTGTCCTCTAAGTAACAGTCTATGCTGCAGGCTCTCAGAATTGCACTGCCTCATGTGCCCCATAGGCAAAGACAGTTTTTTTTGTTCCAACAAGCTTTGTCGAAGATGATGTTTTCCTTTTCTGCTTCCCTTTCCTATAATGCTCTATCAATTTCTGAAACAATGCAATTAGCAGTAATTATAGTTATGCTGGTGGAATGAATAGTTTTTTTGATAATTGTCTTAAAATTTCCTCTTCTAAATGACAACAGATCTGCCTCAAATAAAGAAGGTTACAGAACAACTCTGTCACTGCAATAACTCCCCTTTCTAGAAGCAACTTCATTTATCATTTCAGGAAGCTGATAGAAGAAAAAAGAAGGAAAGAAAGAAACCAATAAAAATTAATTTTCTTCCAACCGTATTTATAATAGAGAAATAATAGAAAATAGTTGTGACAATTATTTTTGTTAACAGTATCACTACGCATGGTGAGTATAACGTAAATACCACTAAGGTGAATATCCAATTTTTCCACCTGATTAGCTGAAAAGGACTACTTGTGTAATTTTTATAATTATGATTTTAGTCCAGAAGTTTTAAAATCTATTTTCAAGCCTTAGATGTAGGCTGCTGCTTGAGCACTGAATGAAGATTGCTGACTGTTGTTTGCTTTTCTCTCCAGGAGATATGCGATACTCTCTCCACAGAAAAACAGCAATAGAAAAATAGATTTCTAGTTACATATTAACCCAAGAGCAATATACAATCTTTTGATATTTTTGGTGAAATTTTAGATGTGACTATTAAACTTATATGTAAATATTTATATACATATATAAATGTCTATTCATAAAAAGAAGGTGACACCCTGCATCTGGACACCCTGCCCTTGACCAGAAACAGTAGGGCAGACAGGATGCCGCCCACGTTATTCATGTAAGTTATGATTCTTCCAAATCACACTACCCTTGGTGGAGCCAAGGAGTGGCATGACTCCTGCCTGCATTCAAGAGGCATTTTCAGGATTGGCTGTTGCTACCAGATGACCCAGACACCAAGTGTTCCTGGAAGTCCACTGGAGCCATGGCATCACTTATGATCCTGTGTTTGTTATCAGCAATTGAGTTGTTATATGCTCATCTTTCCTACTGCCTTCATAAAGCTTTGTCTTATAATGTCTTGTCAGACTCCATTACTGTTCAGCCCACAGAAGGCCACGTATTTTAAGATTTTTGCACTAAGAAATTCACAGATGTTACGCATATAAGACAGTCAGAAAAGTAATTCTTATTTCAAAAACAAGTACTGTTTCCTTTCTGACATCTCATTGTTTCCATGTATTCTGAGTTCCTAGTACAGGGCCTGAGGCAGTTAAAAGTTCTGTAGCCATGTTCATTACATTCATACAAACTGTTAGAACATATGAAGGTGAGTGGTTCACTCTGATGTTGTTATACTGCTGGGCATATGTTGTCCTGCTCTAAGCCCTCTCTTGTATGAAAAAAAAAAGAAGAAAGAACAACAGCATGTCCATATGGCAAAACAGTGCTCTGCTCTTTTTATGGACAAGCTCGTTACTGGATACAATTTTCAGGTAGATGCAAGGAACATCTTTTAGCTGCTGAGCCCTTAAAAGGAACAACACAGCTGATATTCTCAAAATGCTCATTTAAACAGTAAAGGTCATGAACACAGTGTTTGTCACTATAAACTTTTCACTGAATGACATTAACAGATATCAGCTTAATCCTAAGTGATTTGGTAAAAAACCGCAACCTTTTCTCAACAGTTTTCTTGTGATAAAAATTAACATGCATTCAATAGGTATGCAAATATATACTTTGAACTTGTGCAATCACAGAATAAGAAAACAGCTATCAAGTACTGGGAACAGTCTTTATTTATACATAAGGCAATGTGTAAAGGTGTATGCCAGCCTCTATAAATACTAGTATTCTCCATATTCCATAGTCATGATCCAGCATTTGGCATGTTACATATCCATCTATCTATCTACTTGCCACTAAAAGACTTCATTGATGAAAATACAGCTGAAGTAGAATTTGGTGTAATTCAGTCTAGATGTCCAGCTGAATTGCTCAGATACCTGGATTTTGCTAGTAAAGGAGAAGGGACCTTTCTGTGCAATGAAGCCCCTTTTGGGGAGGAAAATATTCTACCCAGAATATTTTGTAGACTGGTGGTTAGGGTATTGTGCTGGAAGAAGAGATGTGGCTTCAGTAACCCTCAGACTTATGAGTGCAGAAAGTCAGATGAAAAAATCTGGCAAGTACTACGCTGAACAACGACCATATAACTGCCAGTAAAATAACTCAGCTCGAAACTGCATCCTAGTCAAAGACCTGACGTTATACAGGTGGATGCTCTTTGGTATTAGGCATATAAAGCTCTGAGGTTTCAAGACATACCCTGCCCTTCTGTGCTGCCTAGAAGTAAGCATGTTTACTTCTTTCCAGCAAGCTGCTGTACAGGACAATGGGAGAGTTGAATGCATGTGAGTCCCCTAGAGTTGAAAGATGTCTCCAGTGCACACAACAAACCGAGAAACATTTCAAGGTTTTTCAGGTTAGATTTAGCCTTTTTAGAGCTATACTAATATATCTAAATATTCCCTTGAAAAATGTAGTCCTTTAAAAGTAATTTTAAATTAACTGTGTGGTAAATAAATAGATCTTACATACTTAGGAAACCTCAAGACAGCCTTTTTCATTTATCAATAGGTATTTGACATACAGTAGCTGCACCCTCTAATCTAATTAAAGGATTATCTGACATACTCATTGCCTTGGTACCTAGCTCAAGAATTCCTGACACAGCTCTCCAGAAGTAAACAAAGTCACTATTTTATAGAACTGTGGATTTCAGCTACTTGCCAGTGAATTAAAATTCACAATAAGTAAAAATGTCTCCTGTAGAGTCCCCTAGATTCCATAGAACCAACTGTTACGATCATTTCCTAGGCTATCAGGATACGATCATTTCCTATGCTAAAAGTAACTGAATGGGGCAATCATGCTTTCAGGAAACCAACTTCTTAAGAAATACGATTCAGTGACCTAATGTGGTTATTGGAGAACAGCTATAGCCTGGACCAGCCTTGGTTTTTTGCTTCTTTTTTTTTTAGCGGTGCCAGTTCATGACACAAAGATGTAGTTATGGCTCCTAAGTTATCCTGGACTGGATTGACTCTCTGAGTTCTTTCTGCTCTTTGTCACTGGCTGTTGTCAAGGCCAAGAAAGACCAGCTGGTACCCAGTCACAACTTTTAAGGAGCAATCCCTTCTGAAATAGATCAGTCTTGAGGAATGCTAGCTGGAGCAGGGTCAGGGAACACACTTGTAAGTAAAGCAGTTGATGAGAGATCTAGGTCCTGCCTTGCTTCCTAGCCCTCTTCTGTTTTGCTGTGTACCTATGCCCTATAGCATCCACTACTAGCCACAAAACTTGTTTATTGAGTTCTTGGCTGCCTGATATTCTGAAACCACTGTTTAAGGTCTTTACTTCCCAGAGTCCTGTCTAGACTCTTCTCAGCCCAGGCTTCTTGGGCAGCAGGGAAGTGAGGAAACTGAGCTTAGCACAAGGACATCCATAGTATTTCAAGGAAGTGGTACTATAGATTTTTGAAAACTAACTTTAGTGGACTATTTAACTTAATTTGACCTCATAGGTACTGTGAGTCAGAAGTCAGCCAGAATTTCTGGCAAGGCTCTCCTGTCTTCTATTTTCCTTCTAGTTCCATATACACAGGGCACTTAAAGATAATAAGAGATTATTGCCATCTCCTTCTTCACACTGCTTGCTTCAGTCAAGCCTTTTTTTAGCATACACATTGTACCTTGGGGACACGGGCCAGTAACATAGAGCTGATAACCTCAGAATGTAGCCCTGAGGGCTTTACTGTGATTGTAATTTAATGAGGTACTAAGCCTTGGACCTCAAGAGGGTAGGTATTTTGAACACTTTGCAGAAAGAAGACATGAATACAGAACATAATACAAAATGATGTCCTGGAACATAAAAGGGAGTTTGCATTTTGATAGAGATGTATTTTGCTTTGTCAAAATTCAGTGTACAAAACTAAGGCATATGCTAGGCAAGTCATCACCAAATGTGGTCATTATCTTTATCTGATCAATAACTTTGCATAGACGGAACTGCAAATATCTTCTTTCTCAGTCTAAAACACTGATTTATGCTATTGACATAATCCAGGATTATGTCATTCTGCAGTGAAATGACTCCAGTTATGTTAGAGCAGATGCATTTTATCTCAATGCAAATCTACCTCGGGTTTGCCTTTGCTGTTGATGGCTTGCAATCACTTCCATATGGTATGAGATTAAAATGGGCTGCTCAGGGGAATGAAAATAAGAGATATGGCAATTATGCCCAATAATGAATTTTTAAAGAAGATAAATCAAGACATCCTGTGTAGTCATTTACTGTTGAACAAAGGAAGGCCAAATACACTGTGCACATATTTTAGGTACAACACAGCCTACTGGAATGCCAAACTCATCCTATAGGGTATCCTAGAATTCATAGAAAGGTTTTCTCAGTATAGGATGCTCAAGAAAAAAACAGTACACTTACACAAAACTGAGCAGAAAATTCAAAGTAAAGGTGAGGTTTATCACCTGACAACTTTCTCAAAGGCACTTGTGAGACAAAAGTCAGTCACAAACAGTATACAGCAAATCTCACAGTTCTGTGCAAAGACATCTCTGATGTTGGGTTGATGCAGGAAAAATTAAGATAGAAGTTATGTCTATTTCCTTTGCGATCAGTCTGATAATTTGTAGGAAAAAACTAGTTTAGGCATCTGGGGTGATGACTTCTGACACAGCTCATCTGTTGCTCTTCTGAGCATAGTCTGGAGGAAAACTGTCTTTGGATTTATGCAAGTAAATCCCATCTTGAAGCTTGTTATCTAAGTATAGTTGACTCATTGCTCATGAAACCAAGCAACAAATAAAACAGAGAACAAAACTCACATAATCCACTGGTTGATTTTTTTTAGGATATAAAATATTTGGATTCATATCCATTCTCTGACCTTTTGGAACTGAATTTCTCCTTGTGGAAGAAGGATCCTGACCACAAAGTGTTTGAGTATTCCAGGATGGGTCTGTCTGAGTGCATTTTGTGGAGAACATAGTTGTTTACATAAATAAATGAGAGTCTTATGCTCTAGCATAACTTTTCAAGCCATATGATGTGGTTGTTGGTCCTCCTTTAGCTCCACAGACCTGCTTATCTTGCAGGCAGAGCATAACAACATGCTTTCCCTCTAGGTTTCATATAGAGTCATTGCATTCTCTGCAAACACAAGTGCAGCCTTCCAACACAGCTATACCCAGGCAAGTCCTTTATATGACACTAACCCACTGGACACCTGCTGAGACCCAGCATCATCTACCATTTCAACACCTAGATTAGCTGAGGAGTCTGCCAGAACTGGTTGCTTATGGCAATCACCTGGGATGGAAAAAAATCAGTTTTCAGTCTTCAGTAAAAAAATCACCCTTGGGGCATGATACCACTGAAAAGCATTATTTTCCTACAAAGAAAGACACTTTTATATTTTCTCCCCCTTACAAATGGTAGTTGATTCTGCCTCTGAGCCAACAGTCCTTCCAGAGAAGAAATGAAATGTAAAGGATTGTGACAACCTGTGAGGGTTGAAAATTAATGAAGGATTTAAGGAATTCTTCAGCTGTATGTGGCAAATACAGTAGCTGAGAGAACGTTAAAGAAAATGTATATGTGTCCTGAATGCTCGGAGATATTTAAAGGTTTAAATGGACTATTAATCTAGGCCATCATGTGCCACAGTGTCAAATTACTATTAACTCCATTGCATTTTGCCTTTGAAATGATTACAGTTTAAGCAGCCCAGAGAGGAAAGAAAGCAAGGTTTTTATATGTAACATTACATCCGTGAAAGGAGTGATGGTGTGGATGAAGTAAAATACTGATTTAAGTTTTACTGCTTGGAACAGAAGTGGCTTTCATTTACCAGAAATAGGCAAAGCACAGGTTTAATGTTGCATATAAACAATGAATCAGTCATGATCAGTACCAAAAGCCAGTAAACCTTAGGGGAAAGTGAAGTGACATGCACTGAGAGTAATGTTTAATCTGCAGATAGAGATGTTAATGTTTGATCCGTCACAACATTATAAACTGCGGTTCATTTTTATTAAGAGATCCACAGTGAAACAAAGCACTCTGGTAAGATGTGATTTGTTGTTTCATTAGTGCTAGATATGGCCATCCTTTCTTAAGTACCCAATACACAGAACAGGTGCAGAAGAGAATTGCTGCTGGTGGAAGGGAAAATGGCAGTGGAAAGAAATACAGAAAATTCAAAATACCTGTTAATTTTCATATAGAAACCTCTCAAGCCTCTGGATTTTCATCAGGTATGACTGATACTGTGCTGGTTGCCACAGCATAAGAGCAAAGCTGGAAAGGACAGCAAAGGAAATACCAAGCATATCATTCTGAGCATAAGTTGTAAGTCACATTAGACTTTCTAAGACACTAATTTCTGTCCAAAGATCATTTTCTTATAAGGTTATTTCCTTCTTGGATCAACTATTCTGGCTGTGCCCCCTCCCAGTTTCTTGTGCACCTGGCAGAGCATGGGAAGCTGAAAAGTCCTTGACTAGAGTAAGCAGTACTTAGCAACAACTAAAAACATCAGCATGTTATCAACATTCTTCTCCTACTAAATCCAAAACACAGCACTATGCCTGCTACTAGGAAGAAAATTAACTCTATCCCAGCCAAAGCCAGGGCACTTATCAACTGTATTATACCAAGAAGGATAACCCAGGATTGTTAGTCAAGCAGAAATGAATCTCCATTGCGGATCGCTGAATGTGAAAAGCATCTGACGTTTCCAGCCTCCAGGAATTGCAGGTGGCTCAATGGCTACTAATATAAAAACATGATGTGGATAACATTGTTACTGCTAGTCATATATGTGATGTATGCAAAATCCATGTAGTATTTCAAGTAAATTAATCAGATTAACTGCAAGAGGATATAGGCAGCTGCTTTGTCCAAAAGGATAAATAAAACTAGCAGAAAAACCCATGAAATAAGCCTGTGGCTGACTGAGCTTGCAGCATGGCTCTCAGGGCCATGATTTTCAGGGTATTTAGGCACCTAAAGATGCAAAGAGGTGCCTAATGGGTAAAACTTGCCAGCTTCCTATCTGCATCTTTAGGTGTCTAAACACCTTTAAAAATGCATCCGTAGCTCCTAAGGATACAAGCTATGCCAACATTTCTAGCCACTTGTTAATGAGCCACCTTTAGGAATCAAGTGGAAGTGTCTGCATGCATGTTTGGTTCATTTTAAAAGTTGGGTTTGGATTTCCAGCCAAATAAGGGATTAGGTTTGGAATAAATACCTCTAAAATCTTAAAATGTGTTTTTCATGAGATTTTGTGTGTGGTAATATGCTTCAAGAAGATATCCCAAACAGTTAACGCCCTTACAGTCTGAAATTATCTTCTATTTCCCAAGGGATAACCCTATCAGTTTATCAGGTATTATGGCAACAGATTCCTCCAGCCTCTTTCAGGCCTGTTTTCACTTTGTATAAATAATTAATTGTACCCTGAAGCAGGACCTTGAACTAACTCCCCAACTTCCTAGGTGTATTCCCAGCAGTTGAATTTGGTTTACCTTATATAAATAATGAATGCATCAACTATTACTGTATATTTTAGTATATATTTAGTATGTATCTTAGGCAAGTGTCTTAGTAGAGCATATGCTTGTGCAGAATTTTTGACATTTTTGGCCAAAAGCCAAGGTTTTGCAACTTCTCGGGCCATACATGAACTACAACTAGAAAATCTTCTGGTTTTCACTTGGAACCAAAGCAGTCAGGACGGATACAAAAATTCAAAAATTAACCCATTTAAATTTGAAACAGTTTCAGGTTCAGGATTCTATATTTAAACTATAATTACTGCAGGCATATTTCTTACTTTTAGTAACAATATTTCTTGCTAGCATAAAACTATCATGTTTTTTTCTGTTTAATTCATAATTATTTCTTGTAAGTTTTGTTTTGTTGCACATCTTACAAAGTTGTAAGATAAATTTTAAAATGGCCATAAATCATCAACTGTTTTGTACATTAGGAACCCTGACTCTGAGTCAATTTTTCAGAGGCTTGATACTGATGTCCTTAGAGAAAAAATATGTTCTGTCGTTATTGAAAGGCAAATGGAAATGTTTTTGAATAAGACTTTAGTCCTACAAGGAAGCAGGGAGTCTGTAGACTCCGTCTCTTGTTTGCTCCAAATGAGATAATCTACTAAAATTTATGTCTGAAGTCATTACAAGAAACCATGTCTGGTCCAAAGGCCGTATCTTAGTCCAAAAGCACATAATATGGATGAGATAAGTCATTGTAACTGAAATAATATGATTGTAAGATCTGATTTTTCATGATCCGTCAACACTAACGTCACTCCCCCCCATAATACTGGATAGCTTTTCAGTATTTGGAAGTTATTATGGTTTATAACACTGCTGATTAGTGAGAACAGCATGCTTTGGATGATCATTTGGTTTGTAAATGACGTATGGGCTTCATTACCTTGTTTGTATGCGGTTTGCTGCTGAGCAGAATCCACAGCAGCCCAATCAGACTAATCGGTAAGGCTATGACTGTATAGCTGAAAAATAGGCCCACGATCAATCCTGGGCTTTGAGACAAAATGTTACAAACTAGTTTGCACTTGCACACTGTCGCGAATGCAGGTTTGTGAATCCTGCTGATTATGTTAATTTATCATGAATGAGTGACTTTACACAGTTTGATTTAGTAGCAGTTTAGAAGTTACTTGTGGCAAATTGCAGGATTTGATTGTGGTATTTTAATAGCACTCAGTCATCAGTGATTAACAAAGTGATTAGACAAAATTGATCAAAACAGTGACTTAAAGATTTGAAGATGGCAAGGTTCACTCTATTACTACATGGAAATACATAAGGGAAAATTAAGTTACACTGAGTTGGAATGATTCACAGAGAGATTGTGAATGCAGGGAATAAGGAAGACCCTTCTGTTGAGTCACAAGGTTCAGAACAGACCCCCTTGCTTTCTAAACTCCTTTTCAGAGAGGAGTCTAGGTGCAGCTAGGTCCAATCTTAGTCTCAGACTTGGTCAACGGTTTATGTGAATAAGGATAAAGCAGCAGTATAAGACTCACTTTGTAATTAAATCACACATCTACAGTCTACTTAAACTGATTCACACATGCACACCCACACACATGAATACATGTATATATATGGTATACCTGTTAAAAATTCCCCTCAAGTTCAATGAAATATTCATGTCGAATGTCTTGGCATTTCTCAATGGGCAAGGTTTGAGCCTCAAGGAGTGAAGGGTTTCAGCCCAGGGTCCACTGTCGGTCTTCAGCAATGGACCTCCGATTTTAGCAAACTTTAAGAGTTTGTTAACTCTGAGAGCCACAATCTGGGTTGGTAATTACTGCTCTGTTTCAAGGCTGTCAGGGGTAACTGATTGTTTTCACTCTCTGCATCAATCATGTAGGATTTTCTGATAAAGACAAGGCCCCTCTCCACTTCAACCATGTAGGAATTTCTGGTACAATTAAGGGGCACCTAACTGACCAACTCACTACACAAGATTGCAGTCTGGCAGGAATTCCTGAGGTCATAAAGTGGTTGAAGAGAGAAAAGGTGCTGGGGGGAAATGCACCACCACACACACTCTTTAGGGATAGTGCCTACTACGGAGGCTTATTTTGGAGGGGGAAAGAGACAGAACATTTCAAAACAGAGAAGGGAAATGACCTAACAGCCAAGAGATGCTGACGTTTCTCAGCTTTCCATCCTTCCCTGGAGTTAGGTTGCTAAGTCAAAAATACCTTTCTCATGGAAAACACCAAAGAGAGACACCTGCACTCAGTTATACCCAATAGCCAGTGTATAAGCCACTTAGGAGGCGGAAAAATATTTTCACATATCCAGCCTGTCAAATCTGAACCAGTGTCCCCCAGTGCCTAAACCAGCAGCCTATGGGATATGTCAGGGTAGGTGAACTGCCTTTTGATGTAATCCCAACTGAATAGTCTTTGAGCTAAAGAATAAGTGTACAGTCAAGAAACTGTATCTGTAGATGGATACTCACAAGATTCAGGATAGATGGATGGGGGCAGATGCAGCTCCCCCAATGCATGGTTTAATTAATTTCATAAAGAAACAAATGCCACCAGCCTGGTGGTTAGGACACCTCTTCTGTGTTGATGTTGCAAGTAATGTTTGGTATCCTGTGGTGAGAGGACTTCTGCTCATAAGGGTGCCTTCATCACTGCACAGCTGGGTATGATGGACACAGAGGGATGTACACCAGCTCATGCCAGAAAGTTTTGTCCCCGTTGTGGGTGTACAGCTTGACCAAGGAATGATGCTCTGAAGATCACACTGGATTTCACAAACGACATAAGCTTACACATCAGCTAAGAGGCTGATGGAGGCATCAAAACTTGGAAGACTGTCTGCCAGAAAGGTAACACCTGTGGTTACGTATGAGCTGAATGTGAGTGTTGAAAACTTCAATGAAGCAAAAAACAATTTCTAATGCTGCAGTTATATTCCTAAATGTATTTGTGCTTATACATCAATCAGACATGCCCAATGTTGTACGAAATGTCTTTGGAAAAAAAAAAAAAAAAAAATTCTTCTCAGTACACTGGGATTCACTGCTTTCCTGGTCTAAATAATCCTTATGGACAGATCCCCAGCAAGTATAAATACCTCTTTTCTTAATAACTCATTTCCTCTCTCTCTTGTGCTCAGGAATCTTCTTTAACTGACCATCTCATATCCTCCTGCTGGATAATCTTTTAATAGCCTCAGTCATTTTCTGGTTTTCCTTATCAAAACATATGTAATAAATTAACTCATAAGATGTTCTTGACTGGGTAAGTACTCTCAACCGCATCAATTTAAAGGCACATTTTCATTCTGTCAAGTGTTTTGCTGACATCCATAATCATCGAGATTTTGTTTTCCCTATATTTCGCACGAAACATTTTCTCTACTTACTTCCAAACAGTTTTGGGCACATGTGCAGCTAAGAAGTTTGCAAATCTTTAGTTGTTCAGACTGAGAAGTTAAGATATTTCCTGCTGGACCAGGATCGATAGAGGTTTTAGGTGCTTGCCAATGGCCATTTAAAGAAATTATCTTAAACAGCCTTCTAGACAATGATCCTTTCAGAATGTAGTGGAGTTCAGGCACATTTAGAGGTCACCCATTCCCCCATTAATTCTCTCTTGCTGAGAAAGATGCTGAGGGAGGTACAATATAGCAAATACCTTTTACTCCATCAATAAATTCTCTTTCCCTTTTTGCTACCAGCACATATTGCTACAATTAAGCCACAGTTGGATGCAAAAGTACAATTATGCAGTCTGCATTACTGTAGAAAAGAAATAATTACTTCAAAATAAATGCTATTTAAATACCCTAGCAACCTGAATGGTTTCAGATGCATACACTTTAAGACAATTTCAGAGGAACATTGTGCAGTCTGAACTCACCTTACTGAAGATGCTGTAATGCAAAGTTACACATAGGGTCTTTCAAAGGTTAAGAATTGACTTTGACACATAGGCTTAAATGAAGTACATTTTTAAAAGTATCTATATAATTCTTTTTGGTCACCCTTTTATAAATGAGATCTTCAGACAAACAGCTGACCTACAGCCCTGTTCTCACAGAAATTTGCAACTGGGCTGATTACAGTTTCAAGCCCTCAAGAAAAGTTCTTTAGATGGAAAGAAAGACTCTTATTGTCTTCGCAAGACAAGACTCTGGAGCAGATCTTTTCATTTCTAAGGACCTTGATTTAAGGTAAGGTTTCTAAGGTATAAGTGAAATGAAGTATTTGTTAAACTTTTCTCCCATTCCTTTGTCCTAGAATAAAAAGGTCTGTGTTACAAGTTCTAAAGCAAGTATTTTAGCTCAGAAATGTATTGACTGAGCACATGGGGTGCTTTTGTACCTATCGGACCTCTAGTATGAGGCACTTGAATGTGAAGAACTGTACAACCTCTTCAATATGGAACAGTCTCACACCCCCCCAGTATAGTTAGAAAGACATAACTATGTGCAGCACTTTTCCTGTATGTTGTTATTGCTGCTTTGGAGGCCAGCTGAGAGAGGGGTCAGCAAGCTTCCTCCCTGCTGAAATTCAGTGTTCCTCGAATGGTGCTCATCTCATTCGACCAGTGGAATACAAAACAACTAGCAGGTTGTTTTCAAATTTTCATGGAAAGTGAGTATAGGTTTCCAGACATCCAAAAAAAGGTAATAAAAAAATAAATCAACATGCTAAAGTCTTGCTCTTTTCTTAAATATTTAAAATAACTATAAGAACTCTAGAGTTTCTGTACTCATTATCACTGTCTTTTAGGCTGCCTGTTATGTTTATTATTATTGACTTTGTTAAAAAAAACAAAAGCAAAAAAACACATACACATACACAGACCCGCCCACCCCCAAAAGCCAAACTCCTAGACTTCCCTGTGTTTACCACTGAAAGCTTGCTATGGATAGTCTGTCTGTTTATGCATAAACCCAAATGACTGGAAAAGCCCCTAAGAGAATACAAGCTCCACAAAACTTCTATTGCTTTAATACAGTCATGTCTCTAGGTTACCTAGTCTCAAAGTGACCCTGAGTTTTCAGAGGCATTGTTAGAAATATCTTGTCACTCTCCATTGCATGAGTGGTCATTTATGCTATTAGGGTAATAAGTAGAATAGATTTAACATGATACAAACACTAGATTTGCGTAAGCTTCTGGGAAACCTCTGCAAATTCACAAAGTTAATGGCTTAACTTCACAATTCTCCAATGGAAAATAAATTTTAATGGTTTTGCAGACTCAATCTACATTTCAAGACTTGAATTTCCCCTAACTCCACACTGCTTGACTCCTGTTAACTGTTAAACTTAAACAAATAAAAACTTATTTTCCCACATGTTTCATGGAGCTATACTGACATGGTTTCTTCTTCTGTGAATGAAGAATAGGGCATTTCTCATCAGGTACTCAGAGGAAGGAGGCTGGAAATTATAACTTAGAAGAGCATTTAAAAGTGCCAGTAAATATATGTGAACAGAAAACTAATGTGGGGACACTAAAAATGCATATGACACTTAGCAGAATAACAGCAGGATTAGAGGGTATTAACAGATGTAACATCTGGTTAAGGCCTGTGAGAGAGGGGAAAAAAAGTTTCAATTTGTCCTCTGGAAGTGTTGAAATTCTGCACAAACAGAAACCTTTTTCACAGCTGTGCTAGGTTACAGAAGCCAAAACTGTGGCTACAGTCTCAGAAGAACTGTTACCTGCTTCGGAGCCAAAGTTCCTACAAGCCTGTGCCAGCCCAAGGATGGCGATGTTTACTGTGCTGGAAGCTGGTTCCAAGTATTTTGTGCAGCAGTATTTTATTTGTGCGATTAGAGGACTGGTAGGAAGAAAAGATTTCTTAGGAGGTAGCAGATTTTTAGCATGCATTTGTAAAATCCTAGACCTTAATTATTACTAGGAAAAACAGCCTGTGAAATTCCAGGAAGCAAAGACTACCGTACATGCTAGCAAAGCCATGACTTGTGGCAAGAACTAGCTCCAAGGTGGTAGAGAGAAGTTTTGATTTTGACATTCTGGTTTGGTAGTGATGAAACAAGTCTCTGGTTTATAGCTGCTCAGCTGCAACACAAAAGCGTTTTCCAGCCAATCAGTGTACAGGACACGCTTTCATGAGTTTCTAATCTTGTTCTTTTTTTGCCTTGTTCTGACTTTGCTAAACAACGCGCATTGTATTAGCAGAGCAATGCATATTGATGTTTCCTAGTATTACAGTGAAAAGGGAATACTGATCTCCTTGCTCCCATTATATGTTAGCGTTATCTCCCTTCAATGGATTACTTGGAGTTTATACACGTGTCCCAGAGTGATTTGTAATCACCATCTTTAGTTCCTCTGTCCTTGCAAAGTAAAATATTAAATAGTTTACTTGCATGTCTTTGCCATGTATTTAAATGACATTAAATACAATGATGAAGGGCCAGATTCTGCTACCGCTTGTCGTATAAAAAATCCTGGCATGACTTGAAAGCATAGTGCACTTTGTATGTGTAAGAAAACAGAACACAGCCTGCAAACAACCAGAAAATCCCTGAAAACATCCTTGAGAGATTTCGCTCTCCTAAACATTGATTACAAGCCAGCAGGTTTCCTGCTCACCTCCTTCCTAGGGCTCTGAAAGTTGTGGCAGGTTTGGGTATTAAGTCCCTCATCTCCTTTGTATGCTTGGTTGAAGGGAGCAGGTACTGGGGCATCAAAAGATATTACAGCTAAGTGAGCCAAATTCAGCTGTAAAGCACAAGCTCTGGAACCCTATAAGGAGAGACTTTGCTAGTGGGTAGGACTGGTTGCTGAGCCAACCTTTATTTAGTTTTGTATGGTAAAGATGGCATTTACGTTTGTTACTGGGCTTTCATACACTTTTCCCTAAGGGCAAAAGTTTGTAAGAAAAGTTGTAAGGTTGTCTTTCTGTTTTGCTTGTCTTGCTGGGGCTGGTTATTTGTCCTCTCTCATTTTGGTGGGCTTGTGGGGCCTCCATTGCAGTGCCTGAATACAGATGATAATTAGCAGTTTTGAATTACATTCTTCTATCCCAGTTCAGACCTCTTGCTTGATCCTTCATCATAAGCCTTTTTTTTGAAGAGAAAAGAGCCTCCAAGGTCTGGGGTTCATGCTGCAAAGCATTAACTTGGAGACTGAAAGAGATGCTTTAATAAACTGCTATGGTCATGCTACATAGCAGAAATCAGGATGTGCTGCTGAAAGGTTTGCTTTAATGTCTAGGCTATAGGTGTTTGTGTTGGATAGTACTTGTTCAGGTATCGATTGTGGGGAGAAAAGTCTCTCTTTTCCTAGTCGGCTTTTATGTGGGAAGCAGACAATGTGAGAGCATCCTGGATATTTGAAAATACAAAGTCTTCATAAGATAATACACATCCACATCTATTAATGCTTTTCTTGAAAGCCAGAAAACAGAAAATGGCAATAAGAGTAACAAATACTTCAGTTAATGTAAGGGGAGAGCCAAGAAACAGTAGCATTATCCACTTTATTCTACAGAATTTTATGGTAAGAGCTGAATACAGCGTATGACAGATTTCAAAAGATGTAAGTCATGCGATGCACACTAATGCCTCTACCAGAGAAATGCATATGAAACAGCGTTATGACAGACTTTCAATATGCAGGTATAAGCAACATTGCCAGTGGAAGGGTCTGCTTGGTCTTTACCAGATTATGGTGTTCCTTGAACTTTCCTACTCCAGAAAATGCAGTGAAGACTTTGGCACTGAAGTTTAGTCGTGATCCTTCAGCCTCATACATATGTCATTTTTGTGCGGATGAATTTCATGCAACTTAAGTAAGATTTTGAAATAAACCATTTCTTCATTTTCATCTTTGTCTGCAGAGAATATTATTGAAGCCTTGTTAGACATTCAGCTATATATATACATACATATATTCAATAGGTACAGGCATAAGGGTGGCATCATTTGCCCCTTATTTCTTTACTTTGGAGATGCTTAAATGTATAATAATAATAATGATTTAAAAGCCGTTTCAGCAGTTTCCCTAGGTACATCAGATTTCTGCACCATTTAATTTGCTGCCAGCAAAAGTGTGAGAAGTCGATGTCAGAAGTAGTTATGAAGAATACTTAAAGTATAAATTTAGCATATGGTTTTTGCCTAAACAGAACAAGGCAGTAATGACAGTGACTTTCCTGGCTGTCATGGTAGATAGTTTATGAGCTTCAGGAGTATTCAATACCCACTGGATTATACACTGAAATATTTTAAAAATATCTGTTGCCATGATGAGATATACAAATCTGCATGAACTCACCTGTACGTTTGTTGAATTAGGCAATTACATGAAATAATGCAGTCTTCCCAACATTTTATTTCATGTATAAACCACAGCATTTGCATCATCCGTGAGACCACTGACATTAGGTTGTGATGCATGAACGGTCAAGATGGTGGTGATGCTGGTGGGGAAATAAGAATGAAATTGTTTTATGAAAACTCTGAAGCAAACATCTATTTTTTCTTTCCATGTAAGCATCAGGCCTGATTGTCAGACTGCAACATTTACAGAATGCACTTTGCATATTTTCATGAAGAAATTTCTCACACAGCCAGCCAGCTACTGAGAAGACAGATTTGTGTTTTGCATAAAATCACTGAAACAAGCTTGCCAGGTTGCATCTCTCCTATATGTCATGTTGCTCTATGGGCAGAAGGTGGTGCTGTTGATTAGCGACAATATAGCACAGCAGTCTTCCAACAAAGAGATGATCAATTTGCTATCACTGCAGTCATTCTTTATTCAACTTAAAAGAAGCAACCATCTGGAACTTATTCCAGTATTTGACTTCAGTTACTTTACTGCTAAACAGTGACCTACAGAACAATTTAACCATGTTATTCACCCCCTTTTTATGTAAATCAGGGAAAACAGCCAGAGAAAATAAGAGGTATAATGCGATACATAACATTTTGTTACTTGCATTAAAGCATAAAACGATCTGTTCCAAAAGAAAAAAAAAAAGCATCAAAATATCATTTGGGGAAGTCAGAGAAAGGTTGTTATAGAATAAGTAAGAAAAAGATTCAGAAATTTTTTATCCAGGTGTTCCTAGACTTTTCAACATTTCCATTCAACAGAGCCTTCATGTGGGAAAAATCTTTCTTGTGCAATAAAGTGCAGAGTTCTATTAAAAATGTTTAGTACCTTTAGTGCTTGTGAGACACTGCAGACATCAGGCCTGTGCTCAAAAAAAATGAAGAGAACAAGAACCTGCATTATCATTTTCCTTCCTCATGCTGTTCTTATTATGTGGAAAAATAACTCTTGCGATCAGAGCTAGAAGACTGCTTGTTGGCAGCATGGACATTTCTAGCGATAGCCTCAGTCAGGATTCCCACTGAAGTGGTATTTTTTTCTCTTGTTCGCTAAAGGTAACTTCACTTTTAGTTAACTACTCTGAGACTATTATATCCACCAGAGAATACAGTCTTATTTTTCCTTGCAACAAAATGGACTCTAGGAGCATTAAGTTTTGTCCACAGAGTATTAACACCTTATTAAAGGGCTAGACTGTAATTTGGAGTTTCCTGTGACAGGTTACCTGGATGATGGGTCCAGTTGTGTAATGACTGCATACTTCCACCTCATGCATGTGGAATCTGTAGGGACAGCGTTGCAGTCCTCCTCCTCTCCCCCAGCCTCTCATCCATTGCACATCCCATTCTCACTTTCCCAGCAACATGACTGAGTTGGCTTGAGGACCACAATCACAAGCAGTCAGGCCTTTTCTTTCCATCATTTTTTCTTCCTTCCACTATAAAGTGCAAACGGGGAAAGTGCTGTGATTCTCATTTTCAGTGGGAGCTAATCCTGCAGTGTTAGAATATAAGAGTGGCTCAACTAGATCAGTGTCAAAGGTCAGCTTGCAAAGGATCTCATGTCCACCTGGCAGGGCCATAGCAAAAAAACTGTAAGAAAGAATGTACATATAAGGCAAGCTTTCTCCTGACACTGTAATCTCATTTTGAGGCAGTCAGCAGTTTACGCTATGCCTGAGAAAATGACCATCTACTTTATAGTTGTTGCCTCTCTTGAATGCAATTCTTTTTTGAATTCCTTTCTACTTTTGACTTTCTGCCCTATTTTGGCTCCGTGAACTGTTCAGGATTCCATATGTAGAAAGTAGCTACCAGCATGTACCAAAAAAGAAAAATAAAACCACACCTTGGAATATCAAAATATCAAAATTAGTACCTGCAAAACAGTAATATCCTCAAAACTGTGTGTATACACTGATTACACACCTTAAAATCACTCTTTGAAACCAAAATACATTTATTCCTTATTTAGAGATGAAGAAACAGAAATGCAGGCAAATCAGGCTGCTTACCCAACATCACAGTGTTAGAGGTGAGATCATTTACAAGTTCTGAACCTGTAAAACAACACTACCAGCCTGTGCTACTCACGGTTCTGGAGGTACTTACTTCCTGTGTTGCATGTCTGTTACAGAATATTAACACTCAGGTTTTACATTTTGTGTGGTAATTGTAGAAAAGTCCTGACTCCAATCCATAGTAGTGGATGCCCATGAAGAAAATTCTGTTCAAGAAAAGGTGAAGAGGTTTATTCTTCCAGGTGCAAAAAGATTAACATCTTAGTTGCCATGAGATCCCCAGGTGCTTTGCTGGACATCCACTGGAGAGATTGGAGATGAAAAAAGGTGACATTTCAAGATTCTGCTTGTATCTGAGAGCTTTCAGTGCAAATTACAGAATGTGAGACTGCTCCATCAGGAACCCTTGGAGACCATTGTTATTTTTCAAAGTGCTTTCAAGTGCTTTCACAAAATAGGCTTACCTTACATTTCTTTATGCAATTACTTCTTGTGTCTCTTTGGTCCTCACCTGTTCTTCCTGTGACCTGTATTTTTACTTCCCACATTGATTTCACTTTTGCTCTTAACAAAAAAAATTACCCTGTAAAACTGTTTCTTTTCTTGGGCTTCTTATTGCCAGGAGACTTTTTCAGTTCTGCTGCATAAAAATAAGTTTTCCATGAGATTTCCTACTTATGCTGTGCTGCTTAGTCTCATGGTATTAAACATAATCATTAGAATATACACTATACTTTTGACTTTTCTTGGCTTCTGCCCACACAACTCATGACTGCATCTATACATACATAAACAAAATAAACACACACACTCACACAGAGGACAAATACAACCATACCAATGGTTTCAGGATCAAGACCTTCTTTCGGTACTAGGCTTTGACTCAGTGGTTAGGTTAGATTAGAATGCATTAGACAAGAACGTGTTTTTAGCCAAACCCTCTTTTTTGGGCACAGTCCTTCTTCTGAAAAAGAGCAGTAGTGAACTCTTGCCTTCACATTGCCATCTCAAAACAATGTTTTAATAATCTAAAGGTGAGGATCTTCAAAGTATCAGGAGGAAAAAAAAAATACCAGTACTATAACTGCCACATGCTATGTATTGGTATTCTGAAGCCTGCATTCACTCCTAGTTATGAATAATTGGTAAGGTGTGTCCTACAAATCTCCTATTCCTTTGGATGTGGCTGAGAGATATCCCAATATTGTGGTGTGACTAGAAGGCCTTGATGGTAAAGCATTTTCCATGATTGACTTTGTCATACTGTTTTTAACCTGCACCGGGTGCAGAGCTGGTAAACTGAAGTGCAGAATGCTGGGTTTTGTCTTTTGTTTATGGAGCTGCATTGTAGGCTAGGCAAGCTTGGGGGGGCCGTTGTTATTATATACTCCATTGCTGTTATATGTGATTTGCTGTGAGAAGGGTGACTAAATGCATGCATTAACTATTGATACTTTCTGTCTTTGAATATTATACAATTTTAATTACACTATTGCTCCCCAACCAATGAGATAATTGTACTTAGAATAATACCAGGGACAAAAATAAAAATAGTAACACCTTGTAACAATGCATTCAGCTTGAAAATGTCACTTTCAAAATAAGCTAACCTGGGTATTTGAAATAGTTCACATAGAAATTATCATTGTATGAGATATTCTTGTTCACAGCTAGTATTCTGATGTCAAGGCCTCTACATGAAGGATTTCTTCTGGGACTCAGTTCCCTTCTCCTTCTCAGTATAGTATGTGCAAGACATTAATTTATTTTAGCATTATCAAATTTTGGCAAGTTGTTAGAGAATATTCATGATTTTGGGGTAGAGTATCACACATAAGAATTATTACAATTTGTAACAGGAAATATTTTTTTTCTCTCATTTATGTCTGTGTGTTATGTGAGAGAAAGAGAGAGAGAAAGAGATGTGCTACTAGAACTGGGAGAAACTGATACAGTACACAACAGTCACTAGTGAGTCAGTATTACAGCTGGACTTTTTTAAACAGCTACTCCAGAAACTCCAGTATTTTATTCACAATTTACTATACTACGATATGCATAGCTCAGCAAAATATCAAAGCATCTTTGGACTTGGTCTGAGATTGTCCTGAAGAAAAAGCTTATCCACCTTTCATGCAAAAAAATACAAATTGGGATAGCACTTGTGATGCAGAAATGGAGCAGCAGCATGTGCTGCAATAAATCCATTTGACCTACTGCAACCAAATTGTCTGTTGCCTTTTATAAAGGATGTCAATTCATGAGATATCTGCAAAAAAAATGAAATACTGAATAGGTTTGATGTTCTGTCTTTTAGACTTCCACTATATTGACTGACAGTTTCTTTCGGGAAGGGGGCAGAACATTACCGCTGTTATCTCTTCCCTGCTATTTGGCAGTGTACAAAGACCCATTCCTTGTTATGTACAAGTTTACACTGATATCAGAAAAAGTTGTGCATGAGTGAGTAAGAACATCACAAATGGTCCCTGAACTGAAGAGTTCTATACATGGCTAAACTTCCATTAACTTCAAAAATTACTTCTGCTTACAGCACTTAATTTTTCCCCATGAAATTTCAGTGATGTGGCATGATATTTCAAATCTGTGAGCATTTGGCACATTCCTGGAACAGTTTTCATAGGATGTCTTCCATAATATGCAGGTGTTCCCTCTATCAGAAATACTGATACATATGAGCTGATGGTTTGACCTGTTATTACTTTTAACATTCCTCTTGAATGTTCTTGGGAAAAAACAGTAGTTACTGAATTTCTTTTCAGAATTTAAAAATGTTTTCTCAGTAACCTCTTTTCTTACAAAAGCTTTCATCTATTTATTGTGCACTTTTTTGAGCACACTTTCATGGTAAGTTACTTCAGTATTTGCTGCTTACGACATAAACAGGAAATGTTTCTAGACCCTGAATATTAATCTCCTTATTGCCTCTCTTTGAACACAAAAAGAATGTGCACTGCCAGAGACTCAGCCTGTATGCAGTATTTTCCCATGATAAATATCTTTTCCCTTTCTTCAGCCCTGCAAAGTACTTTTGTCCTTTATTTGCCACTAATGCTTATGATAAAAAATTAAATTACTCTTCATCCTTTCAATAAGTTTCCCTCAGAGAATCTCTGCTAAAGAACAAACATTTAAAAGGGATGCAGAAGCTTTAGTTTTATACACAGCCCTACTATATTATTCATTGCAATGCATTTTTAATGTCACAGAAAGAAAAGTAAAATACATTTTAATTTCTGGGACTAGGCAGGAAAGTGATCCAGGGAATCGCAATTTCACAAAGGCTGAAGACAAATGCATATAGTGAACCCCACCCTGAACCAAGCCCAAACCCTCCTAGCCTCCAGTAACCCAAAGGTTTTCATGAGCGATTTGTGAAAACTCTTACTGGTTGAAAATCTCCTGAGACTGTCACCATGGTGCACAGACGCTGGGAACCTCTGACCTACAAGCATCCAATGTGCTTCAGACACTCTCTTTTTTCAGTGAAGAAATAGGTCAGCAAGATTGAGATAATAAAAGAAAAAAGGCTGAAAACAAAGCTATAGCTATTAACATAGCTGTTGGGATTACAACGAAGGTTTCTCCTGCCTCTCCTCCTTCTCTTTACTTCTTACAAAGAAACCAACCTTTTTTCTTTTGGTACATTTGTTCATAAACAAACTAATTTTGACTAAATAATTGCAATGATTTATGTGAGCATCCTTTTTAGTGTTTGAAATCTTGGTACTATTTTACAAGAACAAAGAGTGAATAATGTTCTTTACTTTGTTTATGAATTGTCAGGGCTAATGGTTTTCTTTGTGCTGTATTCTCTTGGAATTCAGCAATTTATCTTCAATCCACAAGAGTTACAGCATCTAGTGAAGAATCGATTTACAAACCTCTCTGAACGTAAGACTGCAGATTAAACCTTATGGACACTGTGTTCTTCAAACACAAACGCACCTTTTATGCCACACAATGATGGAATTGCATCATCGTTTGATATGACAAATGAAAAGCAGAGCAGGATTTTTAGCTTTTCTTCTGCAATTCACAACAAAGAGTTTAATCAACTGTAATTTTCAAGCATGCATTTTGAAGTTGGGAAATGTGTATGGTTAATAGATATTTCCATAGACTAAAAAACAAACATCTGATAGCAACCCACCCATTACAGGGAACAAAACTGAGCAGAAATTTGAGAATAATAGACACTGTTTAGTTTTAAATGGTGACTGTGAGGGCTAATAATTTTGAAAACATAATTATTTTAATAATGAAATCATCATATTACAAAAGCAACTCTCACAAATTGGTAACTTATTATTTCAATGGTCCCTTATGGATTGTTAGGACCTTATTTTAATGGAAGAGGAGAACATATATCAGTGCAGGTAGTTGATAATTCTCAAAAGGGGCCATTGTTTTTTTGGAAAAGGAGTTGTTATTCAGCTGCTTGACAAAAATACTAAAACCAATGTAAATCTTGATAACATTACTGCATCCCCTCAGTCTTCTTTTTCTCATCTCAACCAAGGCAAAGTTCAGAGTTGCCTAGAGATGCACAGTTTGATTATAGGCTGCAGGTGGATTTATCATAAAGACATTAGAAAGTTTTATGGAATTCACCACTTACCCAAACTAAAAGGAAGAGAGAACACTTTATTATTAGTAAAGGCATTGGCTGTTAGAAACAGGAGAGTAGAAAATGCCAGTGTTCATGAAAGACCTGTGGGAAAGAGGATTAAGTAAAAAAAAATAAACCCTGAGACTCCAAAAATGGTTGTAGTTGAAGCCAAATATAATTTTCATGAAAGGAAAGTTCTATGAGGAAGGCATTCAAGGTGATATTTGGGCAGTTTTTCAGTCCATTAATTTGTGTTGATGAAGAAATCTCATTACAGACTGGACAGGAAATATTCAGGGAAGCAAAACTAAATGCAGGAAAGAAAATTATTGGAAGACTTAAACATAGAAATAGTTGGATAAGCTTTACAAAGATTAAGATACAAAAAGAAAACAGTTCTAGGGAAAGCTGAAGGTATGAAGACATTGTTGTAAGGAATGTAAGCATTACTAAAATGAGACGTAAAACTTTTGGAAAGAAAACATTCAACAACTTAAAGAGATTAGGAATACAAAAATGGAAAGAATGGACAAAATGGTTAAGCTGAGAGGAAACACTGTGGCTAAAATAAAATCTGATGTTAAAGAAAATTTTGGGAGCGTTTTGACTCTGCAGTCAGTTTTGATGGAAGTATATATGGAGGGAAGAAGAAATATGAAAGATCTGGTTACAACTAATACTAGAACGACTTGGTAAAAAGATTCTGCTGAGATACAAATCAGGAAAATCATGGTAAGAGCAATAATTTGCAGATAGAAGCCATTTTAAAGAGTAAAAGGGTTGGCAGTTAGGGCAACTTTAAACCAGACTGAAGCTGCACTGACTGGGTATGCACACTGCTGGCTGATGAAGAAAATGAGAAGGCCAATAATGACATTTGTCATTTTCATTGACTTTTGCTTCAGCCTGGTTGGAAGCATTGTGGAAGGCTGGAAAATCACACAGCATTCAGATAAGATAATTGCAATTATGAAGTCTGTGTTTGAAGACTCCTACAGCGTTGCAAGAAAATTAATGAAAAATTAAACAAGTCAAAGCTTGGTATAATATAAGGAAGCATAGAATCACTATAGCTTTCCATCATATTCTTAAACTAGACAATAAGAATGATAAATGAGGTAGAGGGCATGACTTGAGACGATCTAAAGTTAAGGTCCTTAACTAACACAGATGACATCACACAGCTGAAAAAAAAATGCTTGAATTATTGATGAATCAAATTAATAATTAAACTTAGAAGATTGGTTTGGTCAACTTTGACTCATAATAAATGCCAAGAAGATGAAGTGGCTGCAACTTGAAAAAGAAGCAATAGGAAGGGCAAGTGAAATGTGGCATCTGCTAAGTCAAAGAATATGCAAGACTTCTATGTGCACAGAGGAAACTTGACCACTGCTGCTGTTTCCTTCAGAATGAGAATAAAAAGAGAAGTGTTTCACAGGAACTGATGAAAGTATAAACTGATAAAAACCTTAATTCTCAAAGTGCAAACATATCAAATCCGTGCTCTAGCAGACAGTATTACTCTATGGGCTGAAAGCAGTTACTTTAAATGAGAGAAACAACTGAGGCATTTGGCATGAGAGCCATTTGAAAGATGTTGGGTATTAAGAACAAAGATTTTACATGAAGAAGGTGAAAGGAAAATGGTATGTGAAGCCAAGGAAAGCCATCGGATATATTGAAAAGATAATGGAAGTAACACTACAGAAGATGTAGCTGTTCAAAAAAATGCTAACATAGATCATGGAAATGCACCAAAGTCTTCTTAGTGGTCAACTGTCTGTTAGCTGTATGGCCTGATATTAGTTCAGGGATTAATAAAGGAAGGTGGTCTGTGCAGGAATGACCCATACAGCCTCTCTTGTCTGAAGAAATATTCTGTGATGAAGAAATGAGAAATGGACAAAACCAATAGATAACCTAATTCTCTGAACAAATGATTTAATTTCTGGATGGGAATGGAGTGGAATAATATCCTTTGGAATATTTTGTCTTCTTCAGACGTACCCTACTAGACATCTACTGTATTTGAATTAACTGTACGCACTTCCTGCATAACTTCATTACCTTTTTTTTATGCTGCTAATAGAGTGAATTAGGGACAGGCGAGTTGGACTTCCCCCCCCAGTGAGCTTTGAACAGTGAAAACACAGAACCTCTCCTGGTGAATCCCTCATATAAATGGATTTCAATGGCTCTTGTTGTGTACCAGATTAGGATATCATGCATCAATTGCATGATTCTTTACCTTAGTTCTGATGTTTTCTGGTTTCACAACACAGACAAATGCTGCTCCACTCCTTGGGGCTGGGCTTGGAAGATGATCAATTTACTGTAGATATGAAATAAAAAGAAAAAACCTCCTCCTTTTCACCAGCCCTGCACTTCTGTTCACATGGCACTGGCTGTCTACATAGCAATTTAGTCCTTTTTACACCTGTGCAAACATTTTGCCATGTTCTCTTTTCTCAAAAAGATTCGCATATAGAAGTAGAAAAAAAAATACTGGACCCTTTACTAATTTCATTCCAGAACATGTGTATTTTATGGATGCTGTAAGGGAGACCCACATAGCTGGGCCTCAAGGGCATGGTGGACATTGGGGCAGGGTGGCCTACATGCAGCAGTGCTCCTGCTCCCACTCCTTTTGTCATAGCAGGTAATCTAATAGATGTCCTGCAACAGTGTTAGTCCCTCAGGTGTATCAGCATCTGTTAATTGCTTTTCTCTCCACCCTCCTAAGTTGCAGTATTTTACCCTCTGAAGTGAATGGCTTCACTTCTCTTTCTCCTCAGGCAGAATTGCCTTTGGCCCTTCTGCTATCCTGCACTTTTGCTGCTAGCAGACTGGTACCTGAGCATTTATCTGATCATCTCTTCATTTTTTTTGGTCCTATTTACCATGTAACTGAGCCTTTTCTGATTAATGTGAGCATAAGAACGACCCAAGACATCTCAAATCATTCCTATGAGAAAAGCCCAAAGTTTAAAATAGCCAGAGGTTGACAAAGTCCTTATTTAAGCATTGCTTTATGATTTTATTTTTTCTTAACCTGCCCCATTGCTGTTCAGAAATGATCCACAGAATCCTGTTGCCCTATGTGAAGGGATATATATTATCAGCATAAATATTGCTTCAGCTGCCTAGAGTTCAATAATGTAAACCATCCTGCATAAGAACTAGGGGAGAAATATTAAATTCAGAACACGTAGCTGCCATTACAAATTTATCAGTGCAAATAAAAAAACCCCACGTTCTTTCTGTGAAGGACTGTGCATGGAGGTATGCCATTTTGTACTGGCAGCATCTAATGATATTTCAGTCTTCTCACTCACTTATCAGAAAGAAACACACTTGCAGGACTGGAAATGAACACTTTTCCCCCTTTCAAACTCATATATTATTTAAAATTAAAAAATATTACTTTGAAACTTGCTATGTAAATTCCAGAAAATGTGTAATACTTACCCTACAGCATAACCAAGTTAAACTCAAATCCACTATGTATGGAGAACTTTGCCAGCCAGCTAAGCAGTCTATAGATGTCTTGATACACTTGTGTACCTCAAGGACATCAAAGGGGAACAAGTGCAAAGATCAAGGGCAGTTAAGTCCCTTACAGCCAATTCTTTTTATTTCAACTCTGCATGTGTATAACTCTTTGGCTGGCATACTCCCTTAAATATGCTATTGCAGAACAACCCTTTAAGGCCCTATTATTCAATGTGTAAGCTTGTTTTAAACATTCTGGTTGCTTTGTGCCAAAACTTAGCTTGGTCAAGTGACCTCTAGAAATTTTTTATGTGTTTTTATTCCTTTTGTTATAGATTATCTGTAAATAAACAAGTGTATTTTTACAAATGGTTTATTCAGAATCATTTAAGCATGATATATGCCTTTACCACATGTCTGCTCTGATTGCCCAGTATTTTTTCTGTTCGGTTGCTTAAATTCCATTTTTCTAATTCTGCCCCATGAAGCATTTCTAAACAGGAATGACAAAAGTCAAATATCAAGACAACAGAGAAAGTATTTTGGATGCAAAGTTTTTGATATTTCTTGTACACGTGACTTTCATCCCCTGTCTCTATGCATTTTTCTAAGAAGAATGCTCTGCCAAATATGGAGCTCGAGTAAGAGAAGCCTGAGCTTTAATTCAATGTTCCTAAATTCTTTTTTTTTGATGATGTATATTCATTACAAACTTTTTATATTCTTTTGTCACTGCACAAATTTACAAAGACTAGAAGCTTTCCAAAGAGAAGCGTTTTTTAGTTTTCCAAACAAGTCATCACTGTTTTCCACAGCAGTCTGGCACCTTTTTGCTTTAGATGGGCAATGAATAAACTACATAGTTTATGCTGTTAACAGCATGTTTTTCTTAAACATTCTCTTCACAGAATCCTTAATTGCAAAGTTTTTATATAGCAACCATTAGTACACCCAAAATATATTTTTAAATGTTGTAAATCCTGCTTTTCTTTACTGATTTACTTGAAAGGTTAAATTATCTTTATGGGTAGACGTGGCACTTTTTAGTTTAGTCTAGTCTACCCTAAATTGGTTTAGTGTGGACTTGGCAATGTTAGGTTAATGGTTGGACTGGATGATCTTAAAGGTCTTTTCCAACCTAAATGATTCTATGATTCTATGAACCCTTCATGCAAAGATAATGATGAGGAAAACAAATTTTACTTGCTCTCTTTCAAAGATTTCTGACATAACAGAGATATGCAATAGTATTAAAAAAAAAAAAAAAAACAACAAACCACCCTAAAACACAGGATTATGGGTTTGAGATTTCTGACAAGAACATAATGCTCTCTGTCTTTCATACCCCACTTCCTGACCTGAAGAGGTTACTTGACCTTCAGTCTTTTGGGATGCTGAATACCAGTAAAAATGTGCTCTGGAAGTTAAGGAAAGGGAAGGCCTCCTAATAGTTCATGATAGTTGAATGGACAAGATATCATGAGGTTAACTGAATTTGTATCCCAGCTCTGTTAGTCACTTGCCCCTATGACTTAAGTCACATCTCTGTTCTTTGCTTTCCCCTCCAAGTTTTAGACTGAAATGTCTGATCAGGCTAAAATAATTTTGGGGACATATATTTGCAGAGCACTTGGCACTGTGAGTGGTTGAACCATTTCAAATGCTTATGTACTGCTGCATGGAAAAGAAATCATAAAGGGCTTTTAGAGGATACTTAAAAGTTTTTTTCTTTGCAATGAAATTGGCTTAAAAAATACCCAGTTCACCTTATTCCAGACCACTGTTACTGTCTTGCAGTTATTGATGCCTCCTTTTGTGTTAAAGCCAAATTTTGGGGGGAACAGGTAGGGGAAAAGACATGTTTTAACATGGATCATTTCACTAATCCACTGCACAGACTCAAAAATATTCCTTTTGATGATTCAGAGGGGCTGGGGGGTATAGTATGAAACTGAATTCTGAAGATATCTGCTGTTACTCAGGACTCTGAGAAAATATGCTGAACCATAATTAAAAATTTGTAGATTTATGTATGCATATATGTTGTAAGTTAACCCCAGTTGGCAGCTAAACACCACACTGCTCTTTGCACATTCCCCCCCACCCCCACACACACACCTCTGGTGGGGAAAGAGAAAAGGGAAAATAGAAGCAAGAAATCTTGGGGGTCAAGATAACAACATCATCAGCAAATAATAATAGTAATAATAATAATATTAATAACAAAAAATAAGTGAAGGATAAGTGGAAGAAGAGAGAAGAAAACAAAACAAGTGATGCAAATGCAACCACTCACCACCTCCCGTGAGCAGACGGATACCCAGCCAATCCCTGAGCAAAACGTGGCTAACCCTCCTAAACCCTCCTATTTTCCCTTTCATTGCTGAGCATGATGTTATACGGTATGCAATATCTCTTTGATTAGTTTGGGTCATCTGTCCAGTTGTCTCCCCTACCAACCTATTTCACAGCCTCCCAGTCTATTCACATGGGGGAGCAGAGTGAGAAACAGAGAAGGGCTTGTCGATGTGCAAGCACTGATCAGCAAAAGCTAGAACATTAATGTGTTACCAGTATTGTTTTGGTCAAAAATCTAAAACACAGCCCCATATGAGCTGCTATGAAGAAAATTAACTCTATTCTAGCCAGGCCAGTACAATATATGTTACATATACTTTTTTTAAACTGATAATAATTTATTTTTTCCCCTGCCAAGACCAAAGTCAGAGTTATTACATATCTTTCTTCTATAATAGCTGATAAGTAATTAAAAGCAACCTAGAGACTGCAGTTCCTTGCTCTGCTCAAGGTGATTGCAGAAGAAATGCAGAATGGCAAGTTAAAGCCTTTGCAGGAAAAAGTTTGTATTTTTTAACTTTTAAGGGGAAAAGGCATACACAAGCTGTTGTATGAAGTGATTACCCATATGGTTCCACACTTACAGAATACCTTAGGTCTTAAAAATATATATTTACCTTTGCTGCAGTGTACTAAAGTATCTGTTTATAAAACAGGGTGAAATACTGTGCTCAGATACTATGTTCAAAAAATCACATTGTTTTTGGCCAAAATTATTTGCAAATATATATTACATTGATTGATGGTTTTTTTTTTCAAATTCTGTCTCTCCAAAAACCTTGAAAGCACACTAAGGTTCAAAGTGGTTTGTTTCAGCAGTGTATACCTGATAAACAACTGTATATTGAAAGCCTTCTTGGAGGCCAGCTAAAAATCAACCTCCCAGGGACTTTTCATCCCTTTCCCAGGACAGTTTCAACTGTCTTGGTCCTACTTGCAATGTGTAGTTCTTCCATAACATCCTACTTTCTCTACATCTTGTAATCTATTTTTACTCTAAAGCCTACAAACTTGGCATATTCTGAAAATAACAATATTCCAATCTCCTTTCCTTTTTTCCCCATGGATATATATCTGAGCTCCCACTGCTCACGGTAATTTGTAAAGCTTTCTTTCTGCTGACAGATGTTATACAGAACTCAATAGAACGTGGTGTCTACACAGCACTGTGGGAACTTGAATGACCCCATGCAGATAAGCTCATTTGTGTTATGTGTTTATACCAATAACATGTAGGAAGATGGTTGAGTTGTACAAAATTGTTAATAATACCTTTGATAATGCACCCTGAAAATATGATCCATGGAATATGCTGCTGTTGTTCAATACTAAGGAACACAGCAGTGTATAAAAAGGGTTTTGCTTCTAAAAGCAAGCACATTGGTGCAAATAGATTAAATATTTGAAAAGCTCACAGCTATGCAAAACAAATTACTAGCATTACGGTCAAATAAATATAAACCTTAAATCAAACACCAGCCTTTAGAAAAATCAGTTGTCGTTTATTTGTTTTCTTAGGCAAATAAAATACTGTCCCTGAGGAAACTCACAATGCTTTCAAGTTCTTTGTTTCCTCAGGCCACCTCTACCACATCCTCTATCTTCCTGCACCATTACAAAGGTGTGATCAAAGTTTTTTCTTATTAGGCACTGAAGGAGAAGGATGGGTGTGATCGTGTTGGAGGAACAATTCACTTTTACCTAAAATTTCTGAAGAAACTTTCTTGTGAGCAAGTAAAGGCTTGTTTGGTAACACTATTGATTCCTGTCAGAGATTATTGCATCTTCTTCTAATGCACTGCCAGGTAGGAATTATAGTCATGCACTTGGGGGAATTGCAGTAATAATAGATGATTCAGGTGGCTCTGTACAGAGGACTAATAGTGATTAGTATATAGAAATAGCAAACACAGTTTATGCATTGTCCATGGACCATGTTCTTCTGATATTTATAAATTAACAGAAATAAACAACAAACTGGTTAAGCAAAATATTAAAATTTGCATCTTTCTATTGCATTTTAGTTGGCTAAGTGTTTGAATCTTTCTGACTCTTGATGCCTGGCATGGAAGCCCAGATCCTTTTCTGGTACAATACTAATTCTATCAATTAACAATCACAAAAAAACCTTTGGCATTGACTAGTTTGCTGTAAGTACCTTATTCAGCACCTATACTTTGAATCACCACTTCTAGTTCCTCTTCCAGCCTTCCACTATATAAAACAGTTTCATATTTAGCAGTCACCAAGTCTGCTGAAGTCAGTTAGTATTGCTGTTTATTTTAAGAGAAGGCAGGACCTCTGGTTGCTGGCTGACTACGACTGTTCACAATGCATCCTTGGTAAAAGATGACCATGAAAGAAAACAGGGTTTGGCAAATTTTTCAAATTGTGCGTTGAAAATTCAGCACGTTGTAACTGCAAGTAATGTGGATGGTTTATATCACAACCCTGCATGCTAACATTACTCAAAGAAAATGCCCTTGATAAACCCTATCATTTTCACACTTTGAGTGTGAAGTGTTGAAATAAAAAGCTGATGAAGCATAAAGTGTTGAAGTAGCATGTTATTTTCAACATTTTATCTGTCATTTGCCATTTATTTCAACACTTTATACAGTACATTAAATACTCATCTGTCAAGTAAGCGTTTGAAGGCCTGAGGACACAGAGATGCCTCCAAGCAACAGCAAACACTGGGGCACCTCTGGGGGGTCAGAGGTTGTAAGAGGAAGGCTGAAGTAGCCATGAACTTTACAGGGCTGAAGACCTCAGACTGATCTCTGGAGATGTAGGGCGGTGGAGGTGTGAAGCAGCACTGAGGGCGTTCCAGGCAGAAAGCTCTTCAAGAACAATATGGGACTAACTGAGGCTAGCAGGACACAACCATACACCTTTCATACAAGAGTATGAACATGGAGTGATGAGGGATCACTACTTGCTCATAGCAGCAGGTATTGTTGGATGCCTGGGTATCAAGATGCATTGCACTGACCCAATCAATCTTAGATTTGTCGTGGGCAATCCTCTCACTTCTGTGCAATGGAAAATTCCTTAGGCAGTGTCATCCAAGCTTCTGAGGCCTATTGTCACCTTTTGTGTAACATCACAACCATTTCAGAAAAAAGACATTGGTTTAGAAGTTTTTATGGTCAATTAAGGGCTTGTCTACCTGGTGGGCAAATTAATTTGAGATCTGAATTTAAAGTGTATTAGTTAAAGTGCAATGAATCCTCATGTGAGCATCTTTTGAAATGAACTAAGTGAAATACTTCCACTATATTTCTGAGGCTGCCCACATGACTGTTTAATGTTCTTTAAATACTCCACTTCAGATTCAGACCTTTAATTAATTTGAACTAATACATCTTGATGTCTTTGATTCAAAACTCTTGGAAATAAGCTTTTCAACAATTTTTTGGTGAGACAGATTAAAGAAAAAGGTAGGAGTAGACAGGACAGTATTCCACATTTCTTCATCTTCCAGAGTGGCATCAGTACTTGCATGTATGAAGGAAGGGAGGGAGGTCAAAAGAGTGCTCCCTGGCTCTTTTCTTTTTTCTGTCTTATCACTTTTTCCCAATCCTAGCACTGTTTGGTCCAGGATCCACTTCAGCTTCCTTAAGCCTGTTGTGATCATTACCGAAGTCCCCAAGGCATGAGATAGTTCAGTAGTTTCCTAGTAAACTGGGTTCAACCCGTGGCTCACAGGCTTTGTGAAGAGGTTTGTTCTTATAAGAACTGGACGAATAGGAGATGGTAATATTTTCTCAGGATTCACCAGGGGGATGGTCCAGTGTTTGGTCTAGGCGTGACTAGTGGTACTTAGAGGTACTTCAACAGTAACTCATACTGTTTTCCTGGCAGGACAAGCAGAACTAAGAAACTCTGCCCCGCCCCACTCCCTAGAGTTTCACTAGCAAATTGAACAGGAAGGAAGAGCTCTTTTACCTTAAAAGCAAATATGTTTCCATTAACTGGTACATACATTCATATAGGAGTGTGAACGGGCTAAACTCCTGGCATGGGAAAAGAATAAATAAAACAGCATATGCTCTACAAAAGCTGCTGGAATGCACTTCCATGTTTTTCATACTTATATGGAAATTTAGTGCCAGCAGATTATTACTCAGCTACTTCACAGACTGAGCAAAATTAAAGCACAGAAAACAGCCTAATTTAGGTCTGATATTGCAAATAAGGCACTAAATGAGATAACCTTGTATTGGAAAAACAATATTTTTTTCAATATGTTCTAACACACAGGAGCTACATTTCCACAAGCCAAATACATACTTGTATAACATTTAAATAAAAACAACTGCAACTAAAACATACATTCATTTATTTTTCTTATTCTGGACAAGGTCTTTTAAGACAAGCAAAAATTCTCTTGTCTTACCATTGTGATTTCTCTTCTGGTAGGAGAACTTAAGCTAAAATATTTAAAGTTCTTCAAAATGTTCCCAATGTGGCAGTTATCTGTACATTAACTGTTGGGAAATTGAATTTCTTAGGGGCATAAACTGAGATGAAACCCAACCGTGCTCAGTTATATTTGGTGACATCATATGACAGTGCATTCTACACTGATCTGGCACATAGGACTACATACTTTTTATTATTCAGCACATCTTGAATCAATGGACCAAAATTATCCTGTTTTAATTTTGTTCACTTGTGTAGAATTGCTCAAAGGAGGAGTCTGAACCACTGATCATTATCAGGGTGACATATTACTTCTCAAATAAACCTGTGATTTAACATAACTGTTGAAAGTTGTCATAATGGCTAGCTTTAGCAGGTGTTTCTGAAAATGCCTGAAGAAGTGTAGTTTCACAGAATCCCCTAAAATCAAACATAACAGGAAGTACAGAAAACATAACAATATTTTGTGGGAACCTTTAAAATTCTTTTTGGTCTGTAATTGTTACCAGTCGTCATATGCAAAAAAAACCAAACCCAAAACAAAAAACCAAACCCCACCCAAAACCCCAAAGGCAGTCCTTTTATATTTGTAACTTACCCTTCTACCTAGCCTAGACTTTTTTTCCTTTTTTTGGGGTAGTGAAATAGAAGTTTTGGTAAGAAATCATCTTCAGTTTCCAGTTTGCATGCCTCAGGTGGCCTCAACATGACTTAAAGAAGAATGTTCCCTGGGGCAGGGTGAGTAGGTCCCACTGCTCACCCCAGCCAATGTATGGTGATCCCGCTTCAGTCTCTTTCTTTCCTCCTTTTTCCTTCCCACTCCTGACTGCATGCTGCTGCTGCACGCTTTGCCCCAATTGTGGGCTCCACTGTGAGCTAATCGAGTTCACTTACCTAGCAAAAGGTCAATGTAGAAATTTTTTTTTTTAAAAAAAATTGGTTTTTTCTACTCTGTGAATTGAATCAGCTTCAGGAAAACTCTAATGAGTGCTGGAGCCAGTGAAAAAGAAGGGTGGAACTGCAGAAGGGAGCTAAAATACATGCAGAGAAGGGAAGACCTCTGATTTGGTGACAATGGTCTCTTAGACTGACAGCTTTGCATGGAAACATAGCTTAACTGTCTTTGTAAGTAACTCATTGCTTGATTATCACTCACCTGCAGTCCATACTGGGAAAAGGAATTCACTGTTGTAAACTGCTCCCGCTTGAAAGGAAGATTATCCAGGTTACTGATTCCTAATTATGACCTCTTGTTGCCTTTCTACTAAGAAGAAATCAAACAGCCTTTTGGTATGTCATTGCTAATTTCAGGTACACATGGAAATAAACAGGTAAAAGTGAAGGGCCAATATTATCTACAAAAGAACTGGCATCCTCAAACAATATTTATTTTGCAAACTGATGTGGATATGGATAAACATGTCTATTAGTATTCTAGCCCCATCACACAAGATTCTATTTAGCCATCAAAATGAGACTCTTACTGCAGATTACAAATTAAATGTTTGGTCCTGGGAAAAGCTTAGCAGCAGTGAATTGATTGTAACCAAATAGCAACTTCTGAAATACTCTCAGGCTGTAGCCTGAAAACTGGAAACATTGGAAACAACTATCTGATGCCACTGAAGATCAATATAACCCAAGACTAAGCACTCTCTGTTTCATAAACTTTATCTTTTCTAATAAGAAATGCCTGATTTCTTTGGTGCAGCAGGGCAGGTACTGAGAGGCTTAGTTATATAATAGATTCCATATTAATAGTTGCTTGTCACTGATTTTTATATCCTGCATTTAAGGATATTAATTTCAGAGGAAAGTGTTTCTACTGCGCTGATTGCAGGGAGGCTCGTACTGTGGAGACTGTTTCAAACAGCATAATTAAATGATTTTCAATCACTCTTATGCCAAAACACTCATAGATTTACACCTGCCTTCCATCATTTGAGAAGGTTATGTACACTGTGTTGTAGATAAATGACTCAATGCAAATGCAGGGGATTCCACCAGTGAAAACAATCCTTACTGCCACAGTGAATACAGGCTGAATGCAGCAGCACATTCCCTCTTCCCTTGTGACAGGGGGCACAGGCTGAACCTGCCCCACACCAGCACTGCCTACAGAGGGGCTAGAGCATCCTCGGACCTTCCTCCCTGCCGCAAGAAACCTAACTGTTCTAATGAAGTCGGGTCATGGAAATCCAACAAGCTGTACAGGGTTTGCCACATAGATCTTGCAACATTTAGACCCTCATTTCTTTCTTAGGGGCCGATGTGGCTTCCATAACCATGGACACAGAAATGAGGAGGTGAGGCCTGGAGCAATCTGCCCCAGGGGAGCTGATGCAAATGTACAGGCTGCCCTCTCTAAAACATGACTAAAAAAGCTTTCTGTGAATTGGAAAGGACACATTGAAGATAGTGATCAGCTTACCCCTGGGTAAATGTGCCAGTGTTGGAGTAGGTCTGAGACACTTTAAGGGCTTTGTCAAGTTTTCAGAATTTCTCTTTTTTTAGAGCTGGGACAGCTTAACTTGCTGTGGGTCAATCTATTACTCATTCTTCCCCCAACTGCCTTAAAACCTCATTCTGCATTTATTCTCACTAGTGACAGCTGTAAAAAAGGGTTTTGTTGCAAAATGCTGATCCTGTGAAAACTAATGATGTTGGTTTCAGCTGAAGTTTCCTCCAGAACATGTTCTCAGGGCTAGGATAGAGTTTTTGCTCAGAGTGATGCACTGATGTTTGGACTGGTTACTTCAGTGGATGCTTTCCAGGCGTATGCTATTGACTTCTCAACAGCTCTCACACTAAAGGAACACACACAAAAGAATGCAAATTTTCTATTACACTCTAAACTGGAAAGAACTTTTGTAACAAGAGAAGCTAGGAAAGAGGTTCTGAAAGATCTAGTCAAACCTATTTAGCAATCTGTTTGTTACTTTCTGAGCATGGATTTTGCTGAGGGCTGGTGAAGAGAGGAAGATAACACAAAACCACAAAACAGGAAGAAAAGTGTTGCATGTTGTATTATGGTTTATCCATAATATGGATAAACCCCATCTTTTTTTCTAGTGGGCATTTATCACTAGGCTAGAATGAAACCATGGGAGGAGAGAGAGGGTTAAACTAAATGGATGTCAGGGTGCAGCCTTTAGGGTTTCTCTGCATTACCATGAGACAGACAAGAAGTAAGAAACCCGTGCCTGGTTTAGTTTTGTTTTATAGCAACCTGCTGATCAGGTGAGATACAGGTAGGTATAAAGGAGGTAGAGCAAAGATGGTGGTTTGTTTAAAGTGAAGGGGAATGATGTAGAGCTAAACTTCCCAAAGGATGTTGTTTTTCTAATACTCCCTTATTTTTTCGGAGGCTCTGCCTCAAAGGAGAAGTAAAAAGGGCAGCCTTTTGCATATGATAAATATGTTGGAGATGCTTGAAGTAAAAGATTTTTTTGAAAATTATTAGTACAGATCAGGGTTTTCTTGTCTAGCAAAGACAAAACTTGATTTTTTTTCTTTAACACTGGGGATACTGAACTTCAAATCCTCTCTTTCTTGCTGAATGTCAGCAGGAATATGCAAAAATATGTCCACAGTTCAAGACAGCAAACCGTCAGGTGGTATTTGGTCAATCTTCCCTGTCAAATCTGTTCCAGTTGGCATAAGTTACTTCAGTACTAATTGAGACAGAGTGAAAGAGAGAACAGGAACAGCTTAATGGCTTTGGAATGCCTCTAGTGCTTTGTAGGTGCTGAAGTGAAGTAGCTAAATTATTGGCTGAATAAATTTACCCATGCTCAGTGAAAATATAACCACTTTACCATATTTCCCTTTTTTTAAAAAAAATAAAAGGGAGATCATGTTCCCATAAGATTTCAATGTTCACTATTCATAATAGAAGTACAAAAGTTATCACCAAGAAGTTAAAAGCATATATAGTTATCTGCATACATACTCTTGTTGCTTGTTTCTTTGCCTTTTCTTATGCTATTTTTTTTTATGCTACTCTTCACTAACTGCAAATAAACTTATTTTGTCTGAATTAGGAGATATTTTATTTATTTATAGCTGGATTTCTCAAGTAGACATCTAACTGAAGATGTACTGTGATGCTTCTTTGCCAGCTAACTGGACAATAATGTCTTTCCACTTAGGCTTGTGAAGAAACAACCACCATGTTGGTATGACTGCACATTGTATTTTTCTTGCAGTATGGGCTTTCAGAAGTGGGTTCTGGTTACTCAGGCTAGCTACAGACTAGGCACACTGTCTGTGTCTTTATTTTCTCTTTGCTGCATATTTCGCTATGTAAAGCATCTGACCATCAGTGTCACTACATTGAAGTAAAATTGTTAGAACATCTTACAAAGGATGTAAATAAAGGGATCTTTTGGAGATAGCTTGCTTCTAGCTGCATTGTTTTCCCTATTTTAAAATAAAAGTCTATCAAGCTAAAAGTTTACAGTTATTACAGATACATTTCAAAACAACAACAAAAAAGAGGTTAAAACATTACAAATCTGGTAGGTAATTATTTTTTTAAGTTTTCAGGTTAAAATATGGAAAACTTATAATAAAATATTAATGAACAAGTTCTGTAAGGAACATAAGCCACATACTGAATGGGCTTCATAATAGAAGAAAGTGTTTGCATATTAGATAAACTACTGATAATCCCCATGCCTGTAATGTATCCAATTGATCTAGCAGATTTTCAATGGATTCAAATACCAACCTTTAAGAAGCTAGAACTGAATCAATATGCATGTTACACATAGACTGACAAAGACGAATTAAGCTGTTTTATCTAGCATAACCTTCTCTGGGTTATTCATACATTACCTTCACCATGTCTCATGCAGTAAGAGTGATTCAAGTTTTCTTTACCATTGTGCCTGTCATCCTGTCATATTTTAATGTCAACACTGTGTTTATTAGGGACATTTTGCCCCGGGGGGTTTCATTTTGGCTTTCAGTCAGTGAAGAGAGAAAATATCACTGTGTCCCTGCATTTTTGCATAGCATCACACCAACATAGCAAGTTGGTGACTAACTGTGCTGTCAAAATAAGGAACAAGGATTTATGAAATGTATTTTATTGGGAACTTCTAATTCTGGGTTTTTTCATTGTTCAGTAACTTTCCTTTTTTATTCCCACACTGCTTCATATGCTGCAACTAAAAGTCTGCAAGCAAAGGGTGGGCTGAATGAATCACCAAATCATTACAGTAGCCAAAAGTTCATGAAAAACTGTATTCTATCAGGGAAGGAGGGAAAAAAAAAACCCAACCCCCAAAAAAACCCAGAGAGGCAAGCCAGTGAACTGACATGACAGCCACAACACCTCCAGTTAGAAGCTGCAGGTCAACTGTATATTCTATGTAAAAACACACTCATAATTACTGAAAAAGGGAGTCAGATACTTTCCTTTGTGGCCATGAATCCATTTACTGAGACATAACTTACTAAGCAAGATCTCTAGGTATGATCACTATATCATTGGTACAATCAACTTTTCTTCCTTAGCACTTTGTCACAGTTGGAACTGTAGGTTTTCACCAAAGTAGTCTCCGTTTTAAGTGTGAACATTCCCAAAGATCAGGGCAAAGCATGAAAAATGCAAAATGTATGTGTACTTTGTGAAGTTATAAGGTAGTTTTCAGAGGTACAGAACAGATATATGCTTGTATCTTTCAAATACCTTGGAGAGGATCTTTTCCAGGATGCTATTTACATCTAGGTTGAGTGTGGGGATAAAACATTTGCATAACAGTTTTAGAAAACTGAATCCGCGGGCAGCAGAACTCCACAGAGTTGTTCATCTTAATAGAAAGAAACTAGTATCTGTAAGATTGGGTCCTTTGTTCTTTAAAATTTGTTCTATCTGCTTGACTGCAAGCTCTAGCAAAAATACAACACACCTTTTCTTGCCCCTTCAACCTCAAATACTGGATATAGCAACTTTTTCAACTTTTTGGTATTTTATTGAGTTTGCCAATATACAATGTGCATAGCAACTGACTAGTATGAGCATAAATCCCTCATCTTGCTGAGACAAGGATAAGAGGGGAACTTAAATTTAGACAAACAAAAAAATCACTGAGCATTCAGCCATATGGAAGGAATTTCAGAGTCAAGCTGTGCAAGGAGTGGAAGGAGCCCGTCTTTGAACAATTCATTCAGTTAGTCAGTTGTTTGGAGGAGCACTTTTAAGTCACTTTATGTTCCTAAAAGAGGACATGAGAAGAATCCAAGCACCAAAATTCAATATTGTAACGGAGGCTTCCTTTCCAGTGCCTGGCAGTCACTGGGGTCTGGGGGTGTTGCCTTACCTGAGTTGTGAAGTCCTGGCCATGACTAATGGCAGGCTGCTGTCCCTGTGTAGGAGCGCTTTGTCTCAGGAGCTGGGCATTAACACCTTAACTCTGCTCCAGAAGCTCTTTTCTTTCTCTCTAGGGAGACTGACACACACTGTGTACGCTAATGAAGAAATCAGATTATGAGATTTATTTACAGTAACACCGGTAAAGAGAAAACGGGATAAAATTAAAACTAGAAAAAAGAATAGACTAGACATGAAAAAAATTAAGTCATGGAAAAGTCAGAGCTCCTTGGGGAGAACTGCTAAGAATTAAGAATCTTTCATAAGAAATAAAATTAAAGGTTTGCTAACGATTATCAGGTAGATTTGTGGGTGAATGGCATATTGTTCTTTGCATTCTCTCTTGTGAAATGTTGCTGTCTTTTTAAGCAGACTGTAGGAGTTTCTTAAGCATGCTTCCAGCTAATCAAAATCAAGTGGCCATAGAACAGGAAAGAATAAGCAGTAAAGTTGATATATTTGAATCTAACATTAAAATTCAACAATAATCCTTCACTCCTTGAGTGTGCCTCTTTTATTAAGTATTTCAATGCAATATAATTAATTTATTAGTAGCAATTAACGTACTGGTAGCAATATCCTTGAACAAGGGCTGTAACTCAAGAAGTCATGCTTAATAAAAAAACCTACTGTGCTTCTAGTGACTCCTGCATAATGGGAGACCTCATACTCAAATATCTGAAAGTCAATATGAAATGAAAATGTATTAATCAGGAACTAAACCAGGACTTATTATGCACCAAGTATTCTATATTATAAAGAGCTGCTATAGCATATGCACAGTATAAGCTGATGAGAGCATTTATTGGGTCTTTGATTTATTTATTTTTTAATTTTAATAGACCACTTACAGGCATGCACAGTCCCTTTGTCTTCTTTGTGACAATCAGACACAGCTTGGGAAAGCAAGTTCACTGTTCATTAGAGAAATGCCACCCAGAGGGTCCTTTCAAAAAGCTTTGTGTATTCCAGCTGGAAAAAAGAAGTCTGAATGTTTTCCATAGCCTTGCACTTCAATTCTGATGTACTGTCATTACCAGTATTGCAGAAAAAGAAAGTGATGCTTCTTATTGTACTGCCTTGTAGACCAGTGTCACTAGGGAAATATCACAGCCTGCTTTATAGGCAACTGTCTTATTTTAGATGTAGGTATATCATAAAGAACTTTATATTTGACAGGCTTTCTTGGAGTGCAATACTTTCCGCTCAGGTGAGAGTGTCCTTTTATTTCCCCCATACGATAAAGTGTATCCCCTATTTACCACTGGTTTTTGTCCATTTATAATTTAATAACATCTTTACTCTCTCAAGTTTTAAAAAATCAAACAGCTTCTTCTCAGAGTGTTGGTCATTGCCCTCCATTTTCTTTTTACCTTAAAACCTGCACAATTAACTTCTGTCACCTTAAAAACCTTTCACACAACACATTGCTCCAGTTGTTGAAGCATATGTAATTACATCCAACAGAACCTGTCCTGGGGCAAGCTGATTTCATGCAATTTTTATAACACCTTTTTTCATTATTTAAGCAGAATGAAATCTTTAGGACAGTGTGATTAAACTGAAATGGGAACTATTAAAGGCACGGTATTCTGAGAAAAGGCAGACTCCTGCCATCTTTACAACAAGTAGATTTTTTTTCTTTATTTTTTGTAAGTAAGAAAAAGTTCAACCCACTTGGCACAGATATTGGCCACATATCCAAGACTGTCATCATTATGATTTTTCATGAGTCCATATTAGGGTTTATTAGTGCTTTATGGCTTGGGTTGTAGCTTAATTCAGTTGAAATAGAGCCAGTGATTAATATGACATTACAAGCCTCTCTAAAAATCTTTTCTGACTCTGCTAGAGAAAATCTGTAAAAAACAATCTGAGGAGTTAAAACGAGTCAGGCAAATGCTGTGCAAATAATTCCAGCGAGGTGTTTCTTCAGTCTTAAGAACTCATAATTACCAGTACAGAATACATGGATAAATGTTGTAAACTGATTACTAAAGCTTGCTAGGATGGGAATTTCTGCTTCATGGGACACTCCAAATTGGATGAGAACAAAACACCAACACTGCGGTCTCCTGCTTTGCAGAACAAACTATTTTGGGCCCATAACCTCACCCATGATCAGGCAGACTGGGCAGCCAGCCAGGCAGCCGGGGAGCTGGGCAGCAGGTAAATCAGCCAGCAGGCAAAAGGAAGGCTAGGCAGGCAGCCAGCCAGGCAGCTTGCAAGCCCATCTGCCAGTCAGGCAGCCAAAAAGCTGGCAAGCTAACATGCTGGTTGTCTCCCCAGCTGCCCAGTGGGACAGGTTGGGAGCTGGTCAGCCAAGCAAGCCACCTGCCTGCCAGGGCAACAAGCAGGATAGCCCTGCTGCCTGCTGCTTTCTGTCAATGGCTCTGAAGGAATGCATGTATTCTTGTGGAAAGTGCCAGTTCTAGCCTTCTGACATCCAACTATTCCAGGAGAATGCATTTAACCAGCTCTACTTCTTGCAAGAAATATGTATATTTAATATATTGAGTTACAGACAGCTACAATGAAAGACCTGGTTGTCTACAGAAAGACTCAGGTGCAATTTAGGATTAAAATTATGAAATGTAACATACCTGCTGCTTGGTTGCATTCAACTCACTGCTCAAATTTGTATTTTCAAAGTGTTCTGCTGTTGTGCATTTACAGAAGTATGTCATGTTCAGCAGCTTACCACCTTCTGCCACTTAATTCCATATGGGATCAAAGAATTAGGCATTTTCTGCCTCAGTTTCCAATTAAATTTTATCTGGTGCATGTTCTTGGAGTATATCTACGTATTCCTAGAATACAGGTAGATGGATGGCACACTGATGCTAAAAAAAGCACTTGTGGTTGCTGCTTAGAAAAATGGCTATTGCATTTACTAAGGGCAAGACAGACCTGTGTCCTCCTTCTGCCTGAAGGATTTGAAACTCATATCTGATTTCCTGGAATGACATCCTGAAGACAATGTTTGAAAGAAGGAGATAGTGGAAAATTTTGCCTGCCTGGATGTGATGGCACTATGGCACAAATTATTCAAGATCAGAGAGAGAGAACATGGCAAGTTTATGGCCTTCACTTCTGCTGGGAGGTTGGTGTTCTGATTCTTGCTTCAGGGCTGTTTCTGTATGTTATAGTAAGGGATCTCTGCATAAAAATTAAGCCTGTCATACAAACAGGGGCTGGAATTCCCATCTGCCTATTTGCAGATAAGTACCCTCACCACCGGGCATCTATAATTATTCATATTTATCTTTTTTCCCCTGAAATATTTTATTTCTCTTGAGTGCTCCAGCTTTAGCTGTCAGGGTAGAAAGTACTACCCTATCCACCCTGTTTTATAGCCTTGGGTAAGGACACTGCCTCCAGTCACTGATGTGGGTTTTAACACCAGCCTCTCACAGATGATCTGTTCACATAAAAGTTGGTCAATGTTGTTCCTGCTTGGTGTGCCTTAAAAGACTGATCTCCTCTCAGAAAGAAAGTTTGCGGGCTTGAGCCCAGGAGAGGACTCCTGTGCCCTGAGTAAAAAGCCTCAGCTCCACAAAAAGGCAGTCCCGGAGACTCATCTGGGGCCACCTGATAAATCCTTTGAACTCATTCTATGAAGTGGTCACAATCCCTAGAACTCATTTTGTGATGTCCTTCCCTCGCCTCCCAGATTGTTATGCCCATGTTACTCTTAGGGCTTTATGCCAAGGTCAAGAGCATGTCCCCAACTTTTGAATTTCTTTTGTGTATGTAAGTGTGCATGCACATATGTGTGTGTGGGGAGGGACCAGGATTATACAATAGATCATATTTCAGGACAATGAGAAAAACACTAGCTGCTATAGAACTCAGAGTTTATTAGCACTATTCACTGGCCTCATATCAACATCACAGAGCCTTCATTCAGTAGCACACTGTGAAGATGCGTGACCTGGGATCTTGCTCATATTGCATTTGCAGCATCTGGGATCTAGCTCTGTATTGACTAACCCTGACTGGATCTCATATCGGTGCATGAAAGACAGTATATTTTGAATTACAACAAGGACAAAACCAGGAATAAGTAGGATGAGGAAGGAGGAATCCTGCTGGTTTTGACTTCAAACAGGAAGAGTAGAAGAGTCAAGGGACTGACATATAAGATAAAGATTTAGGAAGACAAAAGAAGAGGAAACAAGCAAGACACAAATAGAATAAAAGCATAAAAGGAGGTCAAGGCTTTAAAAAGCAGAAACTATAGGATTCATGGGAGTCATACATTTAAGAGTTATTTTTTCCTTTGCTTGTGTCTGCTTGAGAAAGGCAGACAGTCAAATACAATATAGCACTACCAAACTGAGAATACAAGCAAATTTATTATAAAACATTTAATAAACCAACAATACATAATTTTAGATTGCTATTAGAAAGTAAGCTGAATACTGACTGCAAAAAGGATCAGAGGGCAGAAGCTCAAGGAACAGAAGGTGGCTTTTTCAGGAAGTCAGAATATAACTTCCTTCACACAGTGCTTAACTTAATTGTCATTGCTTGATAAACACGTTCATCCCACAGGCTCATATCCTCAGTCTTCTTTTGAGGGTGCAGCATACTACTACAACATCAAGGAATCATGCTCACTATTTTAATATAACACCTCTGCTTTTCTGAACTTTTGTTTTTCTGATGGGTGACAAATATGAATCTTTTCTGTTAAAAAATACATTGAAGTGTCACAATAGCATAAAGATTTCCCATGCTTTGAAGTGTTGGTCAAGCAGTCACTGGCATTTTGGGAAGCATCGGTGGGAGTGGGTTTTTTTTCCTTATTACTGCCTGCTACCTAGCTGACTGCAGGCAGTGTAAGAGAGTCTTGGGACCTATCCTTGGACAGAATGTTCTCAACTTGGCCAGCTTTAGGTGACCACATTAAAACAATACTGCAAACTTTTAATAAAGTCCTAAGACAACAGCAATTGGAATGGAATCCTCTTTGTTTTGGAGGATGTATTCTGAAGCTCAGGGAGGCCATTCCTCTCTTCCTCAGCTCCAGAGAAGGCAGGAACGCTTTCCCTAGCCTCTGTGACTTCTGTCCCATGATCCACACATTTCCTATTACTCCACAAATGTGTCGCCTCTCCTTCACCCCAGTGCTTTACTGGAAATGAAAGAGGCAAAAGACCAGGTGTCCTGGTTTCAGCTGGGATAGAGTTAATTTTCTTCCTAGTAGCTGGCATAGTGCTGTGTTTTGGATTTAGCACGAGAATAATGTTGATAACACACTGATGTTTTAGTTGTTGCTAAGTACTGCTTATGCTAGTCAAGGACTTTTCAGCTTCCCATGCTCTGCCAGGGGCACAAGAAACTGGGAGGGGGCACAGCCACGACAGCTGACCCAAACTGGCCAAAGGGGTGTTCCATACCATATGACGTCATGCTCAGTATATAAGCTGGGGGAAGTTGGTTGGGGGGCAGCAATTGCTGCTCGGGAACTGTCTGGGTATCAGTCGGCGGGTGGTAAGCAATTGCATTGTGCATCACTTGTTTTGTATATTATTATTACTATTATTATTATATTGTTATTATTACTACTACTATTTTACTTCATTTTATTTCAATTATTAAACTGTTCTTATCTCAAGCCAGGAGTTTTGTCACTCTTACTCTTCCGATTCTCTCCCCCATCCCACCGGGGGAGGGTAAGTGAGTGAGCGGCTGCGTGGTGCTGAGTTGCTGGCTGGGGCTAAACCATGACACCAGGCCAGACCATACAGTAATCAAAGACAGTAATGAAGATATCATGATAATGTCACTGCATAATTTTGTGATGTGATTTGGTTTTGGTTGCTTTAGAATCACTGTATTACCATAACATCATACGTTGCCCATTTTCCCTTTGTACCATTTTATGTAGTGCAAAGGGAGTTAATCTCAGTTCTCCTGCAGGGAACTTCCCTGACACAAAAACAATCCCTGTCAACAGGAAGATCAGGTAGCTAGTTCCTTCTCAGCAGCCCTGGCAGAAAGAGAGCTATAGATCTGTTACAGAGATAATCGTTGTACTCAGTCCTACCAATATGTGACAGAAAAAGACAATATTGGCAGAAATAAACAAAGAACATAAAGGGTTCAATTTGCAGCTTCTCAAGGAATTTATTTGCATCTATTCAGCTATATGGTGATTTTCAACATGTAGTCTGTGGGCTATCGAATGATTGGGAGTTTTGCAAAAAATCAAGCCTGTTTATGAAAGCAAAAGCACACCAGACAGCGGTCTTTGCCTCCACTGTGACTTTTTTTGCAGTCCAGGCTGAAAGAGAGTCAAATGTCCTAAACAACAAAATAGGATTGCAACACATTCACAGAAGTGACTCAGAAGAGTGGAAATAGTTTCTAAATGGTAATGAGTATGGTATGGAAGTAGGTAAAACACCACTGCAAAAGCTGAGCACAACCATAGAGATGACGTATTTTGACAAATTCTCCTTCGTTACAACAGTAGTCTTGGTGTAAGAACTTTCTAATTTAAAAGCTGCATCTGTTTTAGTATTAATCTAACCCCTGATGATGGCTTTCATAAGTCTGATGAAGCAAAATGTTGGATATACTTCCCTTCTTTTGAGAGTTGAGCATTTTGCTGTTCACAAGATTTTTCTTTCACTTAATTAAACATTTTTGTTCTTACAGACTTGTTTTTACCTCCTACCTTGTGGGAAGGAGGACAAAGATAAGGCTGAAGATAACACCTTTCCTCCTCTTTGAGCAATAGCTGTGGTGTTAGATATTATAACACTCAAGCAAGATGTGATATTGATCTTTTACTGTTATTTGGGGCAAACATAATTATAGCTCTCTTTTGTTTGCATTGCTCAGTAGCATTACAGGGTCTGACAGCTGTATGAACATCTCAGAATTGAAAAAGAAGCTTGCAAGAAGATTGTTCAGATCAAGTTTTGTGAAATATGTGCATTTTTTATATCTTTGCTAAACTCACTAGGCAAATTCACATTGCAGCTTATTTACAAATCAGTAATATTCTACTTCCATATACCAGATCTGAACATAAATTATAATCTTCTGCTGAAATTTGAAAACAAATGGAGGAACTATTTAGAAAATAGGTAAGATGCTCAGAACACTGGGAACAGAGGTCTCAGATTCTCTTCCTCACTGCCACTATCTTATTTCATAACTCTGAGGAAGTAACTTCATCTTCAGCCCTATTTTCTCTGTAGTCCTTTGTTTTCTCTATCTAGTTAGGCTGTAAACTTCTGGGATAGAGACTGTGTACCTCTTTCACTGAGAGGTATCTGGTACCATAGTGGTTGGAGACTCTTAAGTAACATATCAATATGCATAAAACTAATAGATATATTTGCCAATACATTTGCCAATAGAAATTATTCTGAATTGGGAAAGTTTAAATCATTCATGAGAGGACTGTGAGTTTAAATGATGCACTTCAGAAAGCTGAGGATTAAACTGTAACATCAACTTTGCAACAATAAGGCAGAGACTTTGAACCATGGGTGCTTCTCTATACAATATGTTGTGTAATACTTGCAACAGATATGCTTTTCTTCTTAGAGTGGATTGCACCAGTTTTAATCTTATTTAAAGGTGATATACAGTGGAGAGGGAGCACTTGTCCTACCAAAGAGAGAACTGATGTTGGAGGCTTCAATGTTACAGGCTGCTGCTATGAAACATAGTTTGTTATGTTTTTGAAGTGTGTCTATTAGAATGGGTAAGGTCTTGGTCTCAGCACAACAGCCAAATGCAGGCTTAAATCAGTGTCAATACATATGTAATTCATTAATGTCAAAAGAACTGCTAGTATTTTTAAAAAGTTAAGCATGGTTCTATTATGTTTTCTCAGCTGGTGTTGAATAAGCCCAATATATGTGAATGAAACATTTACCTTAAAAAATTTTTCTATAGTTCAGTGTCACAGCCACTGGAGGTCAGAAAACCTGCCTGGACATAGACTCCTGACTTTGCTCTCTGTGGTCATACCACTAGTGCATTTTGATGTGATCATGTAATTTAAACTCTCTGTTCATCCATTTACAAAATGATTAAGACTTAACTGCAGCACCTGAAAGAATATTTAAATAATTAATTAGGAGGAACATGCAGATCACTGAATGAAGCTATTGTTAAAATACCTACAGAACACAGCCATTGTATTGGTACTGCAGATGCATAAATAAAGATCTGCCTTTGGAAGGTGGCTGTTATTAAAGATTCACATGAATTTCAGCTTCACAGACAAAACAAAAAACTGACTGTTGGATATTAGCAACTAGGTTTCCATAGTTATTGTCCCAAGCATTTTACCAAATGTCTTTTTCTGGATATTTTAATAATTTATTTTATAGCCTTGTCCTATTTAAGTAGAAGCTGAACTGAAGAGAAAAATTGGATTTGATTCCTTTATCTTCTTTGTTAGATGTAATTTCTGAATATGATCTGTAGGACTTGCTTCCTGATTCACAATTCATGGGTTAGAGGACTGAACCTTCAGGTAATCATTCAAGGTTTGGGAGGCGGCAGAGGCATTGATATGAGCACATTAAAAATATAAAGGCGGCTGCACAAAGAGGTGTGAGTTGAAGAGACTGGAGCCATAATGGTCTTGCTTGAATCCAGTTAAGAAACATCTGAAATGTGAGAAACTTTACAAACAGTGAAGAAATGGAATAAATCTAAAATCTTTCAATTAATATTGATAATATAACTCTCAAGATTTTTGACAAGACAAGGTATCTTGGGGTAACTAGCAATGCGTCTTTATTATTTGACAAGCACTCCACTGACTTGATGGCTGCACTGGATTTGAAATGGGTCTATTCAAACATAATAAATGAGTCTTACATTTTGCAGAAAGAAAATTTATTTTACCAGTCATGGAACCTACCTCTTTTTCCTATGGTTGCATATATAGTGCTTCAAATAGCTTATTGACTAACCTTGAGAGAAGATCATAAAAAACCTTTCATCTTATGCTGAATTATGATCATACTGGCTCACTCCAGCACCATATTAAACAAATAGAATTAGGTGAGCCATCATAGGAGATGTCAAAGTTCAAATCAACAGCTTTTTTTTTTATTTTCTGAGAAAAATATTAACATATAATGGCTTTCTTGTATTTAAAGATGTATTTTGAAGACCAAAAGAAATCAGAATGTGATTTAAGAATACCTAATTTGTATGTTAAAGTACTTTGGATAAAAGCAGTAGGGAAATAAAGCAAAGGGTTGTGCACTTATAGAAGTATTGCAACAGCATGAAGACATACCTGTCAAAGTGACAAGATAAGTAAAATAAGGAAGACAGAAATGAAATAGAAGAGGGTAGGTATTTGTTTGCTTTGATTCTTTCAGTGTGCTTTTTCTTTTATTTCTTGAGTCATAAGTTAGATAACTTTTCTTGCCTTTTTTTTGTGCCTCTTTAATTTGATTTGGATTTTAGCTTGCTTTCTGTTTTCTATATCAATCCATTAGAAGAACATTTTATAAAGTCACAGAGTCTGCAAAGCACTTGGAAAACTCATCTAGTTCATCCTTGGCTGAAGGCAGGATCAACTGTACCTATATCATTTCTAACAAATGTTTTTTCTAACCTCCACTGAGGGTTACTTTACAACCCACCTGGACAATCCTCTCATAGGCTTTAAGATGCTAACAATTAACATTTTCCTTTATGTTTAACCTGAAACTGAAACTGCTCATAATTCATCATCTGCTTCTTTGACTACTTTGAGATGAAATCCAGCTCATCAATTTGAACAGATTAGAAAATATGTATCTAATGCAAGTACTTTCCAACCTGCTTCTGTAGCAGGCAGAGACCATAGTCCCATGTCACTGATACCGGCTGTGATAGGTGTCTGATGATGGCTAGCCTTCTTGACAGTGTCATGAAGATCTTAAGCACCATTGCTTTTGCAGCATGACCTATCAATACCTTTTTTTTCCATTTAAGAGTGGACCAGATTTTTCTTTCCTGATCTTCTAATTATTACTGAATTTACAGACTTATCTGTGTTGTTTCTGGTCGGACTTTTTTGCTGTCTCCAACCCCCTTTTAGAGTTCATGGCTCATATTTTCCCTTGTACTGAAGAAGCTAACCTGTATGCCTCTTTCCTGTGTTTGTGGACAATGAGCATTTAGTCAAGTTGTTCTCTTGTAGCATCAAGTTTTTACCTTTTCCTCTGTAAAGAGGCACTTGTGTCCTTATTCTTTCTGAACTATGAGGCTCCAACAATATGGGCAAGTTTTCAATGGTATTTTATCTAGTAATTCTGAGTTTACTGAAGTTGTTTTCCTGAAATATTTTGGTTTTCTTTTGTATCCCAGTCCTGAGAATCATAAACTCAATTGTCTTATGAGCATTTTTTTTCACACACCTACTTGCCCTTCTTTTAGTAGTCTTTTAACACTGTCGAGAATAAAACAGGTTCTGAAGCCTTTGTCAAGAAAAGCATTGTTTTTACTCAGTTCTGTTGCATTCTTCTACCTTAATCAGTTTAATGCCTTCCCATGTAGTTGGCAACTTACTGATCAAGGACACTGTCCTTTCTTCCTAAGGTGCAAACCATCCTTAACTTGACATTCGCAGCATGTCACCTTATTATCAAGAGAGCTGAAGTCTATTCAATAACATTTACTTTGGGAATACACTTGTCCTTGGCCCTCCAGTAAGAGGACTGACAAAAACAGTACCTGAGTTGTTATTCACAGACCTCAAGAGTCACATCTGATTTTGCATTTCCTATTATATTGCTAGTGTCTATATGGAAAAGCAATACTGGGCAGTGGTGATGGTGGTAGATAAACTACCACAAAATTTCAGAAGCTTCTTGGGTTTATGCTCCTGGAGACCAACTTTGTTTTCAGAATGCCCAGTCCATTCATGAAGAGTATATACTCTGTCTCTATATTCTTGCATTCAGACAGAGATACTTCTGTCTCCTTTTCATTTTCTTGCCTGCTTTGTGGTGTCTTGCTTTTCCTTTTCCTTCCAGCCTTATCAGCTACCTGTAGAGAATAACACTTCCTCATCTCATAGAGTGCTTATTTGGAGGTGGAACATACCTGGGTTTTGTTACTTACTGACTCATTTAATGGTTTTTAACACATTGTCTTTAATCTTATACTTTGATTGAGGAACATGACTTTAAAATCATAATTATTTTTCAAATAAAGCAGAAATAAACTATTATGATATGAGTCATATCATGCAATAAGTGAACACCTGTGCCAGGATCCTGCAGACCTTCTGAAATTTTCTCATATTCTATAAAAATAAGACCCTCCTTCTCATACTCATGTATCTACTTTATCTATTTACAAGACAAATATGAAAGAGGTAGACTTGAAACTCTCTAAACATTTCCACACAAGGAAATTATCTTTAGGGAGTTACGTATATCTATAAGACAACCGTTTCTTCTTTCTAATAGTCCACCAGATGGTTGCACTCTACAGCTGCAGTTGTTTGTGGATTATTGCTAACTGACACATCAACACATATACAAGGAGTCTGCAGTGGTGCCTTCTTCAAGAGCTCTAAACCTTTGGATTTACATGCTTGTGCACTGTGTCCTAATGATTTCTTTCATATGAAAAAAAACAACCAAACAAAACCAGAAAAAGCAATGCTGGAAGAACTTCCTAGAAACAGCTGTTTAGCCAAGGAGGCTGGAGAAAGAAGAGATCTTTTAATTTGCTTTATGATTTTGTATGGAATGTGAATTGTTTGCCTTAAATGTGTAAGAAGACAATTATTCTTGAAATATTAGGTATTGTTTTTAAAATTAAGCTTATAAATATAAAAAAGATATCAGGAGTAAGAATATACTCTCAATCAGGATCGAAACCCAAAGATATCCTTAAACAGAGCATCTGTAAAAAGAATATTTTGCAACTCGAAGCTTCCTGTGTTCTTGTGAAACATCCAGAGCATTTGAGGAGGTGTAATAAATCAGACTGAATCAGATCTGAATTCACATAAAAACAATTGTCTGTGAAGGTAGCTGCTGAAAGTACATATCAAAAATGCAGATAGGATCAATAATCTAATAGTAAGCAAGGTTATAAAGGAATGACAGAAATTATGATGTTGAATCATAATTTGATTGATGATCAAATTGAATGATGTTATCTACCTCGACTTTAGCAAAGCTTTTGACACCGTCTCGCATAATATCCTCCTCGGGAAGCTGGCAGCTCACGGCTTAGACAGGCATACTCTTCGCTGGGTAAAGAACTGGTTGGGTGGCCGAGCCCAGAGAGTAGTGATAAATGGTGTTAAGTCCAGTTGGCGGCCGGTCACGAGCGGTGTTCCCCAGGGCTCTGTTTTAGGGCCAGTCTTGTTCAATATCTTTATCAATGATCTGGATGAGGGGATCGAGTGCACCCTCAGTAAGTTTGCAGACGACACCAAATTGGGTGGGAGTGTTGATCTGCTCGAGGGTAGGATGGCCCTGCAGAGGGACCTGGACAGACTGGATCGATGGGCCGTGGCCAACTGTATGAGGTTCAACAAGGCCAAGTGCCGGGTCCTGCACTTCGGTCACAACAACCCCATGCAACGCTACAGGCTTGGGGAGGAGTGGCTGGAAAGCTGCCTGGCCGAAAAGGACCTGGGGGTGTTAGTAGATAGCCGGCTGAACATGAGCCAGCAGTGTGCCCAGGTGGCCAAGAAGGCCAACAGCATCCTGGCTTGTATCAGGAATGCTGTGGCCAGCAGGAGCAGGGAGGTGATTGTCCCCCTGTACTCGGCGCTGGTGAGGCCGCACCTGGAATACTGTGTCCAGTTTTGGGCCCCTCACTACAAGAAAGACATTGAGGTGCTGGAGCGTCTTCAGAGAAGGGCAACGAAGCTGGTGAAGGGTCTGGAGCACAGGCCTTATGAGGAGCGGCTGAGGGAACTGGGGTTGTTTAGCCTGGAGAAGAGGAGGCTGAGGGGAGACCTTATCGCTCTCTACAACTACCTGAAAGGAGGTTGTAGTGAGGTGGGTGTTGGTCTCTTCTCCCAAGTAGCTAGCAATAGGACAAGAGGAAATGGGCTTAAGCTGCGCCAGGGGAGGTTTAGACTGGAAATTAGGAAAAATTTCTTTATGGAAAGGGTGGTCAGGCATTGGAACAGGCTGCCCAGAGAGGTGGTGGAGTCACCATCCCTGGAGGCGTTTAAAAAACGGGTAGATGTGGCACTTCGGGATATGGTTTAGTCTGGTCTACCCTTGATTAGTCTAGAGTGGGCTTGGTAGTGTAGGTTAATGGTTGGACTGGATGATCTTAAAGGTCTTTTCCAACCTAGATGATTCTATGATTCTATGATTCTATGATTCTATGATTCTATGAATTTAGTGTATAACAAAAGAGTGAAAACTGAAGACTATCACTGAATGTGACTCGTGCTTCTTCCTTAACAGATTACAACCTCTACCAATAGATAAGTTCTCATTTATATTTCCTGGAAAAATGTTAGATAAGTTGATCATCACATTTAGAATTTGGAGGAAATGTTGCTTCATGACACATTAGAAGATAGAAATTTGGGGAATTCAGTCAGCAAGCACAGGAAGACTTGAACCGCACTGCTCTTTTTTTTTTTATTATAGGCATATTCAGGCAATATTTTTGTCATTATGCATAGGACAGAAGCCTTGCTTTTGGATAGAGGACATCTACATTGGAAAGTCTGCCATTATTTTGCAACTTAATTTGGTAAAGAACATGTCTGCTTTGGAGGAAGTCAAGTCAAGAATGTTAATTTCCGAGGCTTCCTTTCCATGTGAAGTCATATGTCAGATACAATACAAAATATTACTTTCAGGTTGTGCTTTTACATGAGGAAACTGTGGCAAAGATACGATCCTTGTGAGCACAAAGCTAGGTTATTTTATTTTAATTTTTTCCTCCAAAGACACTTGGTAGGTCTGCTTTCTCATTTGCGTCTTGCTCAAAGGGCAGTGCCACTACTGCTTACCAGTTTAATCTATAAACAACTTCCCATATTGCGACTCTTATGCATTCTTCACATTGCCTTCCCTGGCTATGAAGAGGAAGATTGATTTTCAATTCTTTCTCTCAATTTTTCAGATCACCTAACTTAATAGTGTTGGCCCCGCTTACATTTAAGGTCTGTTCCTGGAGTCTGAAGCTGAATGACACACACCGCATTCATTTTTCATATCCCACGGTTGCATCTCATCTCAAATAACTGAACTCCTACAGGGGTAGATCTTGAAATCCATTACATTCTGTCCTGTCTCACTTCTAAAAAAACATTTTATACTCCCCTTCCAGTCATACCCCTCCTGCAGAAAACAAAGAAGTTTTCATAATGACTGTTGATAGTCTTTGTATTCATTACCTCCTTTCTGAATACCTTCCCTACCTTTGTCTTTATATGTTTGTATTTTACAAGCACACCATTTTGAGTCGTGACTATTTGCCTCCTCCCTTGAGTAAGGGAGGAACGTTCATCTGTGGTAGTTTGCACTGGCCTGGAAATCAACAGATGCATTTTGAGGGAACTGAAATGTCCTTTGTGAGTGTGAAAGACAATATAAGCTACTTTTGCTGAGCTGCAGATTGTTACAAATTTTCCATGATTAGAAACACTGACTCATCATACTTGTAGAATAAGCTTTTTCACTATTCTTTCATACTTCCTATATGATTATATGAACTTAACTGTAACTTTATTTGGACAAAATAGACTTGTATGTGTATAAATTTAAAAATAAATTCTGAACCTCAGTTTACCTATCAGGTATTACCCTGCCTAAATGCATGGCGGTAAATCGAAGGACAAGGATGAAGAAAGAATTACAACAGGAAACAAAATGGAAACAAAATAGAAACAAAGTGAAAGTGCTGTCATACAGATAATGAAGGATTTTTTGAGGAGAGCTATTGACTGATTACTGCCTGGCAATGCAAAGTCTGGCAAACTGTGCATTTCTGAACTCACATTTAGACTCTGAGAATACCTGTCACTTAAGGATGTTGGCTTGAAAGGGATGGGGGTGGGGTGGGGATATACAGAGTGAATCAGGAAATACTGACACAGGGCAACGATACCTGCCAGCTGGGTTAGAAATGAACAGCCAATTTCCCTCAGCCACTTCTGAAAAGGCGTCTGGAAAGGTGATGGAGCTGGTGGGGAGAAAGATACATATGTGCTTTTCTTGCTTTTATCCATTACTTTACACACAATCTACTTTTGTGTGAATAAATAATGCCCTGTTTTGAAGAAGATATTTTTAATTCAGTTTAATCTCTTTCTGTTGTGGGCTCCTGTAGTCAAGTATGAGAGGACATAAAGATACCAAGTTAGTTTACTGGAGCATGACCCTTACAGACCCCATAATCAGGTCCCATAATCAGCAGTATGAATCAAACAATATATATTAAACCAGCTACATAAATCATCACAGAAACCAATAAATATTTCTTGTCAGACAATATCTTGGTGGGCCATAAGAAGGTTAAAGCTGTGTATATGCATGTGTCATGGTTAACCTGTTAATACAGCAGACTTAAATAGCCAGTAACATGTGATTCAGATAAATATAACTATTGCAAAATTACTGTGCAATTATTCTTGTTTCCCATCAAGACTCTGCAGACATCCTGTACAAAATCATAAACTATATTTAATTAAATAATATCTCAGTGTCTAGAGAAAGATCTATGCAATGACTGTCTCTTTTTGACCTGATGAAAATGCAAATGAAACCATTAATAGTTTATAAATGAGGCTTAGCTAGAAGTGAGCTAATGTGCATCCTGCTTTAAGCTAAACAAGAAAAAAGAATTGTTCCATAAAATTAATTGATGCAAAATCCCAAATAATTTTTTATTTTGGAAACATACCTCTAAATATTCATCTTTCTCTGGGCTTTCTCTTAAGAAAAGAGCATTTCTTTACACCTTACTATGATGACACCTGAAAAAAACTTGAAGAAACTGGTGGTGACTTTTCTCCCTGCAGAATCCTAAAGTTATGCAGTGAAATGAAAATGCTCATATCACAACCTGAGCTTTTATCTCAGAAAGAGAATGCAACATAAACAAGATATTGAATATTGCTGCAATGCAGAACCACATATTTAGATTCTATGCAGGAAAAATACTGTTGCTGCAAGACCATGTGATGGAAAAAAATTAAATACCTGTCTTTCCTGTAGCCTACAAAGTGAATAAAAAATCCAGAGTCTGCAGTTTGCTTAGTGTATTAACCTATGGACCTCAATATTGTAAAGCAAAAATATGGATCAACTCCGACACTTCATTTTCATAGGACAAATAGAGTTTGGATTAAATATTTCTCAGGAATCTGAGAGAAATCAATAGTGTTTACAGAACTAGTAAAGCTTAGTTTGGATGCTGAATCTTAAACCTTTTGTTTATAAGTTCTCATCAGTAAAGCCTTTAAGGTAAGCTTTGTTCCTAGAGTTTTGATCTTGTCTCTGTGACTCCAATTGTGAATATAACAAGACTTAAGAAAAAAAAAAGTAGAACTGAAACTGGCTTAATGTGTTTTATAGATTTTCTGTCACCAAATTATTATTAGTGGTCCCCTGTTGACACTGTTGCACAAAGATGTCTTAAATGCAACTTCCAACCATTTGATTGAGATTTTTCTATAACAAAGTTAAACCCCCTGGTAGTTGTCAGTAACCTCCCTGGAATATTGAGAGACTCTAAGAGACAAGAAAACACAAACATTCAATGATCTGAACTGAAAATAGATCTCTGCTCTGAGATAATCAAACACAACCCTGCAAGCACTCGCATGTGTAGACTGTATAGGAGGATTCACATGAAGTAATGATTTAATATATGATAGATGGGTAATATATAAAGATAAGGGACATTATTGAAATTAAATTTTAGAGAGGAATCAGTGATTGATAGTGTGGCATAAATAACAGAATTAAGCACTTGTCTGCTTTTCATAGTGCTAGGTGATTATTTTCTTTTTAAAGTTCTTACTCTGAACCACTCACTTGGAAGGAAAGAAGAGCACTGAAGTGAGAAATGACTTCATTTACATGCTTGCAGAAGTTCTCTCTATGGTGATAGTGCTGTAATCAACAGCAAAAACATCAGAGATTAAACAATGACCTTAGAGGTCATGCACATACTGAAAAATTGCAACACTTCTTGCATCTGTGTGAAACCATGGTAGTTTACTTGATACTGAACAGTGAGCTAGAACAACAGCAGATGCAGAGGATTTGTGAAACTAATAAAACCCTTATAAGCTAATGGAGACAGATGTCCTTAAAAATTATTTGAAAAACTGGTTTTGAAAAACTGGTTTTGAAATAGGGACCTCAATTTCGTTTCCATTTAAGTTACTAGAAGTTTAGGGCAGTGTTATAGCTTACAACTCAGCATTTTTAATGCTAATACCTCATATAGCCACACTGTGGGATTGTTGGACAGGCATGGGAGTGTACTTTTATTCCAGAGGAAAATGGACGCTTTGTTGTCAGTGAATGACATCACACAGACGATATTTTCCTTTTGAACGTTAGGTTGTGCTACTGCATTACTTTGTTTCTTGCAATACCCTGATGACTTTCCCTATGTATCTTGAAATAGAATGAACTGCTCTATGGATACCTCCATTTCTTTTCATTGGTGTTAAAAGGAGCCTGAAAAAACAGGGAACACTGGATACTTATTTTCTAGGCAAGTAGAGTTAGGTAAGGAGAATTTCTCCGTGCATGCACAGAATTTATTCCTTCACCAATTAACTTGCAAACCTGCACCAAATCATGCTTCAATTAATTTTCTTCAGGACAGTTTTTGCACTTTTGCACTTTCTGTAAAACACCTTTGTCGCTGGTTAAGTTCGAACTGTAAATAGCCTCCTGCACAGACCTGTATTGGCATTCCAAAACTGGAATCAAACCACAGCCCTTTTTACTTATCACTTTTTGTGGTCTTTTATTTTGTGCCCTCTACGAACAAAGAAAAAGGAAAGGCTTCACTCACTGGGATCATGTGATTTCAGGACAATGTGAGGATAGACCAGATAAGGAAATGGCTAAGACACAGGCAGGAAGCTAGCTAGCAAGCCAGAAAAAGACAAGGCAGCAGACAGGAACTGAGCACAGGGTGAGGTTCAGTTCTACCAATGCCTCTGCTAACAAGAAAGAGAAACTGGGCAGGAGGAGAGAAGGGGAAGATGAAGGCAGGAAAAAATATCCTGCTCTGTTAGTGTAGCCAAAGAAACCCATATATTAATTCCCCAAAAAACTCAGTAACATTATGCCAGTATCAGCTGACAGAAGACCTGATAAATGTGGTGGTCATCTATGCTGCCACGTTTTCCCCAGCTTCTGAGGGATTAATTTGCTGAAAAATTTCTATCTGTTTTGGAGAAGCTGTCCTGAAATTTGAAGTAGTTGTCCATTTTGGTCACTGTCTAGATGCCCATTATCTGGCTATTTTTAGGAAAGATGTTACAGGTCTAATGTTTCAATAAGCAAATATATCACTGAGCTTCGATTAATGTTCATGAGAAAACAGTCAGAGAAAAAAAAAAAAACACAAAACAACCCAGCTACCAATAGACTCAAGACCTATCAACTGAGAGTTGTACTGGAAGAATACTTATGCAATGTGTAAAGCTATGTCTAAAACACACTTCCACTTTCTTTGGGCTTCACAGCTGGCCTTCATATAATCTAATATTAGATATCTTTTAATTTTAGATAGCTACAATGCACACATCTTTGTTCAAGATAGTCATCCTGGACTCCCCATATAGTTAGAAAGAGAAAAGTGTAACATTCACATTGGGGCTGTTCTGGCTTACTTAGATCATACTTAGTATGGATGAATCAATCCCTAAAATTACATGTCTCTCTCCACTAATAACAGTTCATGACATTTGGGTAGGTCATATGTGGAGATCTACAGCTGGCCAAATGAATGATGAACGATGCCTCCAAATCCCCTTTGCATCCTGAAATATCATGGAAGGAAAGTACACATCATGTTGTCTGCTAGTGCTCAAAATTTGCTCAATGGACAGATGAAAAAATGTTCCATGTTACAAAGAATTTACACATTTATTGGTATGACTTTTCAAGAAAATAATGGACTTGTGAGAAAATACTAGTTTATTGTCTTACCAGTTCAGCTAATCCTCTCTTCATTTTACTACCGTGAAGGAAGATCTCTGTCTATGAACTCATTTAACTTCTTAAATAGTTATGTTCCAAAAAGCCAAGATGAAGAGAAAAATATATTTTTTTCATCCCAACTCCAGCTAGATCTATCTATCTCTGTGATTTTGTGAACCCAGTTTTTATTTTTTGCTGGCTGTGCTCCAAAGACAGAGACTCTGAGACAGGGAGTCCATGAAGGATGAGTGGCATATATGAAATTATTTAGTTCATAGCTGTAACCCATGGAGTGCATAATACTGACTAAAATGGGACACGGCTCAAGTGAAAGCTTTACTGATTTAGTATTTTCCCTTAACAGGCTCCACCAACCAATTAAAGCTAACTGCTTACCTACAGAGAAAACAAAGGAGCAAAGTATTACTATTTGGGCTTTTTTTCCCCATCACTACTAAAAATCAGAGAAGCCATCTGAGGCACAGACATATAAGTGCACCAGCTTAATTTATAATAGCTCATTCTGTAAAATAATTAAAATGGACTTTTACAGTCAGAGGGGAAAACAAGGTGTAAGTGATTAATAATTCTTTAATAAGAAAAAAAAAATCCTGGTTTACTAATAGCTTTTGTGTGGTTAATTAAGGCTCTAGTTCACAAAAAACAGTAACCTTTTAGAAAGTGGATTCCACTCTGTATAATGAAAGCAGGACTGGGAAATAGTGAAGTAATAATGGTTTCCTAGATAGGAGTAGGTAGTGGAGATTGTAGAAGCTGTAAAAATCATTGTGCCTGTGGTGTGATATCTCAGTAGTTCTTCACAGGATTTCAAGAAAGACAGTTTGGTCAAATGAAAGAGAAATCATCCAGAAGAACACCAGACTTTATAAAACTCTCAGAGCAGCTCTTCTCAACAACAGATTCTGGATAGCAGACATGAAGAAAAGGAGCTTTGGGTCATAGCATCCAGAATGTTCCAAATAGAAAAATTCCTTCTTATTGCCCTTCACACATTATTATTCCATTTTACAAAATGTTTTCCCTATTTATATGAGCTATAAAGTTACTTAAATCACTCAGATGGCCATTTGTTTTTACCTCGCTGGTTCCCCAAAAGTTCTTTTTATAGCCAAGAAAGGCATTGCTTAGTGACCAACTTGCATCAATAGCAAACTATAATAATTTAAGTGCTTTTCTGGATACCATCATTTAACCATATCTGTTCACTTTGTCTTGGCTGCAGTTGCTGTTACACTGTGGCCAACAGTACCATTTGAATCCAGGCCGAAAAGAGTTCCAGCAATATAAGTGCCAGCTACTAAGCAACCAAGCCAAGAGAAGAGCAGTTGTGATAAATAGGTGGCAGAAAATTATACAAATGTGGAGGCCATGGGAGGAGGAAAACACTCAGGTACTCAATCATAAAAAAAAGTAGAAAAACAGATTCTGCAATTGCAAATAAACTATCTATATGTCCATCCATATATCTATGTCAATATTCATATATATATATATAAATATTTATAGGTATGTATAGATACCACGCCTAAAGATAAATATAGATATAATCCATATACACTGTATGGATTATATACATACGTATGTTCTCCCTCTGTGTGTGTGTGTGTGTGTACATATATATCTATATATACGGAGACAGAAAACAGGCTATAGCACCAAGCTAGCTCACACCAGTTTATGTAATGGAGCTGAGCAGAATTCACAGGTCCAGGCATCCAGAAGTTTGAAAATTTAAACCTATTATGTAACAACCACTCCGGCTTTATGTATGACAATTTTCTTTTTTTGGCAAATGATACCTAGGGCATACAGAAGCTCAGCTCTCCCTGCTTTTGGAGAGAGGACCCTGGTCAGCAATGGAGTTGTGTTCCTGCTTCTGTTCCTACAGAAGCCTTAATCCCAGCCAACAAAGACAGAAGCAGAAGAGACTGTTCGTGTATCAAAGGAAACTGCTCTAAACATGTTCTACTCTCCTGCTGCATAGTCATGGTCTGGATTAGGAAATAACAGGCTGTAGGCAGCCAGGAGTCAGAGCTGAGTAAATTTTTAAAATCTTTAAAGGGAAGGCAGAAAGCTTAGAAGCTGTGCATAATTTATACCCATCTATCATCTTCCATCTCTTGATAACCCAGAAATGAGAACCCAGGATCTAAAGTAACTGCTTAGAAACATCACTGTAGATCTATGTCTGCTAGCTGTTATTGATTTAAACAATTTCAATTTGTTTTGTTCTAATCTCAAATCATAAAGCAACAGCACCCAAAATGATTTTGTATGGTACTGGCAGTATAAATTTTCAGTGCAATAAACACTTTTCACAATTTCTAAATGCGACATTAATCTTTTTCCAGGATATTCTTAGGGCTGACAACTTTTCATTATTATGCTTATCATATAGTGTACAGTGAACTAAGCTTTAAAGAAACTACAGGCAGACCTGAGTCACAAGTTTAAAGTCAGAAATTTGCTAAAGTTTGTTGCTGCATGGATACAGGGATTTTGTTTCTATTCTTTAGTGAAAAAAGAAAGAGCAGAAAATAACCCATTATATACTGGGGAAAAAAACCCATAGGGAATCATGCTTTATTTCAATTCTCATCTGTTTAAAATGTTTGCACTGCTTTGTAGAGGTTTTTTTTTTGTTACCTGTAAAGCTAGTGTGAACTAAACAAAATTGTGAATAGAACAAATAAGCTTCAGTTTACCTTCAATTTTAATTTATCTAGCTTATTTTATTGTATTACACTTCATTTATGAAGGACACTTATTTAAATGTTCAAATAAAATTTTAGGTGTATAGTAAAGGTAAACTGAATAACATAAAATAAAAAAGAAAAGCTTGAACACCCATAATAATTGAGATTACCAAGATCAGTCATATGTTAAAATATGTTCTCTTAACCACAAAAAATTACACCCCCCATTGCTATTTATGTATGTTCTTTGAACCAGGTTTCTTTATAATTTCTAGTAAAATTACTTTTTCCATTCCAGAATCTTTATTTGCATCTAGGAAAGATTTCCAATCAATACTTACTCGGGGATTACATGATTGAAAAAATCTTATGATAAATCGTCAGCATTAAAAGCAAAATTTTGTCTTCCAATGTGTCTTTTGCAATCAGTCTTATCTGTAGTTAAGTTTGAATGATCTCAAAAATGGATATTTTTAATGTAGACTTTCTAAGGAATGCCTCATCAAAAGCTACGCACAGACACACAGATATGGAATCTGGATGAAATGCCCATGTGCAGAGAGAAGAATTTGGAGGTGGCAGCAGTTACTTATGACATTGAGATTTAATATATTTTTCAACAGTCCACTTAATAAAAAGCTAGTTTACTTTTACCACAGAATCTTTCTGTGTTGCTGTCAAGTATATAATACTTGAAATACTTTTTGCTGAGTTTTCATTAACAATTTGAAAGTTCTTTTTCATATAAAATGTTACTGATTTACTCAGAAATCATAATTTCTATGCATTTCAGCAACAACTTGCTTATTTTTAAGCTATATGCCCAACTCGTATAGGGAGAACAAAAATGATAATTCAAAAAAAAAGTGTCTTACTTTATATTGCTTTAGGGAGTTGGACTCTATGATTCTTATGGGTCCCTTCCAACTCAAGATATCCTATGATTCTATGATCATTTGTATTATAGCTTAGAGAAAATAAACAAAACTAATGCAGTCTTAACAATAACAGCATAACTCAGCCTCGTTGTTAAAGATGGCATTCACCAAAGATGGTATTCATAACAGCTCTTTAGGACTGGCTTTGTTATACCATCCGTGATAGAGGTTTTTGTCTCCATGGTATTAAGGGTATAGCACTATTACACATTTCTTTTCTGTAGTTCTACTCACACAAAACTTATAAGCTATTCTTTGGAGGACTGGATTCAAAATACACCCATTGCAATTACACCAGCTCATCAAAAATATTACCACCCAAAATTGCCTATAAACAGAAAAGTATAGTTTAGGCAGTGACAGACACTCGATAAGCATGCCTTGCTGGTTTGTGTGCAGTAGAGTTCCTCCTGCTAAGAGTTATGAGCAGTTCAGCTGAAATCCATTTGGCAGCAAAGTCTGCCAAAGGAGCAATTTTAAAACAATGAGTTGCCAAAAAAAAAAAAAAAAAAAAAAGATAAATCCTGATGGCTTAGGTGACCTGACATCATTTGTTAAACAACTGAATATAATACAATGCATTTTATAAAGTACTAGCAACTGTGGCACCCACAGCAAAGACCCAGAAGTCTCAGACCTAAGTCAGCTCTCTTCTTATTTTGCGTTAGTTTGACAACCTGAACTTTAATTTTCTGTTCTGTCTTTGGTTTCTGATTAGGCTTCAACCTAGAGTCTTTACCATACCACACTGGTAGTCAAAGTGATGCAATTCTGATCATTACTTATAATGATGGAAAAATGCTTTGTTTCCTGCTCCTAGTCATATCAGCATGGTCTCTGCTGATGCCTACACTGCATTCTGGGATGTAACCTTTATTGATCCAAAAGCTGTTTGCTGTCCATGCAGACAATGGATCTGGAAATGTGTTCTCAGGTGCTGCCAGTGTCTGCCTACCAGAATTCATGGGAGCCTGCCTGCCAAAGATCGTCTTTGTGATCTTTGTGTTAGCACATCAGTTCTGGCCCAAAGCCCTGCAGACAGTCAACAAGGCAACTGCACAGGGTCGGAAAAGTAGAGATTATTCATGGCCACGTTCAGAATTGGTCTGAGTTTTCATATCCAAAACCATCTCTAGGAGCTGTGATGTTCTTAAATGGTTGTGCAAGAGATTAAGTGCTCTGATCCCTAAACACTAGGGATTCATGATTGTACAGTGAAAATCTTAAACTAAAGCTAGAAACTAATGACTGGCGTGGACAAATCTAGAAGATTGACATGATGCATTTTCCATAACAATTCCCTCAAAGGCGACGAGTCACTTGGCAAAACTAGATTCTAGCATGCTTTGCCCAAGAGCCCTGCAACACGGAAGTTAAGAGCACTGAGTGACACAACAAATCATGTTAATCTGGGAAATATGTGAAAAGAAGTAATGGGGACTTTCAGGTAGGCAGATGTGGGGAAGAAAAAAAAAATCCCGTTTAATAACATTATCTCTTTACAGGGATTAGAGGCCAAACTGGCTGCAGTCTGAGAGTTCACATCACTTTGGTAACTGCTCGGCTGGGGCCTATAGTGGAGTGTAAAGTTAGTTTTGGTAGAAGTCGTTCTTCTACTCCCCATAGTATCACTTTTATTAAGTTTCAGCCATCTGTCTTGTACCCAAGGAGACTAGTTGTACCTTGTGAAACACTACCTATGATTACTATTAAAAAGCAAGTGCAGAGCCCTCCTATTTGCCAAAGAAGGGAGTTTTGGAATTAGTTTTGTCCTCTACCAGTCATACAAGACAGGTCACATTCAAGGCCAGCAGAAAAATGAACAGGAAAGGTTCGTTCCACTGACTGTAATGAGATGCTCATTCAGTATCAGAACTATCAGCCAACATTAATATTTATATCCATGTTACTTGCCAAAAATTCAGTATAGAGCTCAAACTAGCATTTCTAAATTTTTAATGTTTCTTTTAATGGGGAGAAGAAGATGGAGAGAGAACCAAGCTGAAGAAATTACCTTGGCTGGTTAGTCCTTTCAGAAGGAACGGACCATTCTGTGATCATGGCAGGACTGTACATCCTTTTGAGTTATCTTCAACAACCTGATCATAGCCCCAGGCATTGCTTGCTGGGCTCTGCTGGGCTTGTTGAACCACAAGCCATAGGAAAGCAGTGATCACACATTTTTCTGCCAGGTTTCAAATATTTGGACAGTGTCTTAATTCTAGGAATGACAGTGGAGTTACCTCTTGGTCTTTGACTTTCACTGAGAAATAGTTATTTTATGCAGCTCATTTAAACATTGCTATAATTGGTGTTGGCCTCTGAAAAACATGCATTTATTTCATAGTGAAAATAAGCCACTTATGCTATAATTAGTAATGGTGAGTGACATAAAGAAAGAGCAATATGAAAATTGTGCTATTTTGGGATCTCCTAATTTAGCGTGACTGAATTCCAAAGCATCAAAAAATATAGCTAAATATATGGAATTTCAAGTTCCATATGACCATAAACATTTTACATTACAGAAATAAGCATGCTAACAGAGGTATCAACTATAATTTTAGAACAGCATGAGGAATGAACAGCTTGAAGATGCAAGGCCTCTACAGACAAGAACTAAAACTTGGTGGAGGTGTTTTTATGTTAATATAAACAGTGTTCACTTTTTCTTGGTATAGTTTATTCCTGGAAGAAGAGGTGAATAGGGAGTATTTGTATAAAGTACCCATCTTTTAATGTACATAAATAGAATGTACCCATATCAGAGACTATCATATTAAAAGTACCATCCCTTAACCAGAACTGTTGAGAGCTTTAAAAGCTGGCTGAAAAATTCTCTGTTTACAGCAGGAAAGAGACAACATTTGTATGCTGAGAAGCCTCTGCTCTCCTTTCCCACTTTTCTGTAAATAAATAAAGACATCAGATCTTTTCTTTTACCTTCCAAAATAAAAAAAAAAAAAAGATAAGAGAGTAACACACTGTAAGAGAAAGCATTCTTCATGATCAAGTATACTTTGTTCCTTTAAATTAATTTTTATCAGGGTTTAATGTGTTAAATTTTATATTTGTGGAGTTAATAAAAAATAAAATTGTGGATTTTTTTTCTCTGGAGAAACTATTAAACCTAAATTTTAACACTAAAATACTGTGAGGAAAGCTTACACTTAAAACCATATTCCCAAAATCATAAGAAATAAGCAGTCCACTAAATTATATAGTTTTTAAAATGCAATGCTCAGTAGTGAACAGGTGATAAAATTCTGTTTAGGGTTAAAGCCATATATATTTTAGAAAAGCAAAGCTGTTTATACAGCTCATCCACAAGAAAATAAGAAGGTGATATTGTTTACTCTACATCCGTCCATCAGTAAGATAGAAGGCTGTTTCACGTAAGCACAAAATAAGCATTGTAAATCTGCATGTGAAGTTTCACACATATATAGTAAAGTGTTGATTATTGCTTCAAAATTATTTAGTGACAATATGTAATCATATATGGCCTGTGACTAAGAAGTTTTTACTTAATGTCTTTGAAACTCAAGCAAGCATATCTCTATTTCTGATGTTTAAATACTATCTGCAATTAATATTTTAAACTCCTAGTATTAATATCTGAGCTTTTAAACCTCTTGAATATTTTTAGGATGTGGATTATAAAGAAAGTGAGCTTAAAGTTAACAGTGAAAAGATTCAGCATGTTAAGTGACTGTTAAGTGCCTTCACTGCAGTTCACTGAATCTCCTGATTAAATAAAGCAATGTTGCCCCAGATGAAGTGCGCTGTAGAAACGCAGTGTCAAAATGATGAAGGCATGAGTGGCAGTAGCCAGATCTGAATTTAGAAGAAATAAATTCTCATTTCTCTGCAGGCAGAGAAAGCTCAGTGAGGCAGTAGCTTTTACTCATATTGCCAACAGCAAACAAAAGTCCAGTTTTGTTAGCCTTGTTAACCAGACATAAGCACAAACCTTCAGAGAGGGAACCTGCTATTTTGGCTTGTAGATTTCTCTGTGCAATGTTGCTCTGATTCCTGTGCAGGTTCCCAGCTCCCCTCTGACATAGCCCTTTTCAGAGACAGAGTAACCAGTGGTTCCAGTGACAGCAGAGCTGCAATCTTGACATACCGCAAACACTGAGGCTCAACCACCCTTCTTAACCCCATCTAACCCTACATGCAGCAGTCACACCTTGAGATGAACAGGCAGGTTTGTGACCCCTTGCACAAACAATAGTCTTGGAGAAAAGAACAATCAAAGTCCTCAGATTGCTCCACGGGAGAGGACAGTGGTCACATAAGCGCTCTCTAAACATAAGGGCTAGTTTGCCAATGAGCCACCCTGTCTACCTTGTCATCTTTTCCAACCTAAACAATTCTATGATTCTGTGATCTCTTTCTCAGAAAGCTGACAAGTCTGTTGTGACCACAGGGATTTCCCTGATGAAACCACCAGATCTCTCTTTCCTTCAGGACACAAGTTGTTTGTTCACAGAAGTACTTGTTCTAGGACCATATCTTTCAAAAATTACACTTTGAAAGTAGCAGTGCTGGGTAATCTTTCTAAATAAGAGTAAATGTAGGTTTGAGGCTTAGTATTATGTACAAAATTGCTTCTGTTCACGTATCTCTGGGATGGTAGAAAGATTCTTTGTAAAATGAAGTACATAGCATTTCACAACTGAAGGCTCAAAACATGATTCTGTTCTTTACCATTGATTTTCTCACAGCTTTATTTTTTTGATACTGCATTTTTGGTGTCAGTACTTTACAGTAATAAATAGTGAGAGCATCAGATTTCTATGGGATGAGTGACATACCTTGTAATTGGATACAGTTGAGCATAGACCACAGATAATCAGATGTATCATACTGAATACTGAATAGCATATTGACAAATCTGTTATGCAATGACATGTAGATCTGGATTTTTCCAACTTTTTGAGAGTGCATTTGCTTTTGACACATATTCCTCCTTGGTACCCACTGGATTGGCATCTGCAGATTTTCACCTGGGCAGGAGCATAAGAACTGACCATAATTATTTGTTTCAATACCTGTTTACTCCTGCTGTCACTGATTACAACCACTTTGCATTGTCCCACCCTGAAAAAAATGAGATGCATTTGCCTAATAACACTTTTTCTGGCATTTTGCTACCCTTTGAAATAATTTTTGACACTTCTGGGAATTACAACCAACAGACAGATAAGCAATTACAGACCATGAGGGATGAAGATACGTTTCAGATCTGTCAGACCCTTCGGTTTTTGCAGGTTGGAAATGAATCAGCTGTAGTTGAAAAAGAAAAAAAATTGCTGTGTTGCTGACCTAAGCCTAAATCTGATTCTCCATAAACAACAAAATCATTGCAGAAAAATAGTAGAGTAAGGGTAACTGTACAAGTCCAGTTTGTGAACAGGCATTTTTTGCAACATTTTCAATAAAACATGAAATCAAATGAACTTAAATTAATTTAATTCAGACACAGCTACTTACTTTTTATGTCAGATTTATAGCCCAAATCTCAAAAAAGTGAATCTAGAATCCATTTGTGATTTCACATTTTTTTGTAAGGTTATCTACATGTACTTGTATTGGGGAATTTCACTGCATATCCTTTTTAGAATCCCTCAGGTGGTCACTTCACACTGACTTTGACTTGGATTTTAACTCTGAAAGTCACTACTTGGTCTGGGTGTGTCGGTGTGTCTGTGCAACACACATCAAGGCTTTTGCTGCTGCAAACGTTCTGCGTTAGCACTAGAAGTATACATTAGCATTAGAGGCAATTAAAATTTTTTACATGTGAATGATACAAAAATGCAGCATTTAAAAATTCTATGGTTATAACTTCTTTATTAAATAACTATAAACTGTGAATCTGTAGTTATATGTACTGATGTATCTAGAGTAGAGATAATATGACATATCTAGAAATAATATGACAGCACTTGAAATACTGATGGAATAAGCTCCACAGTTGGTCTCATAGACATGTACAGTAAATAAAAATATGGGAAAAGTCTCTTTCTTGCTGATCCAGGGAAATTTAGGTATATCCTCCACTGCCTATATCAAACTGACTACACCCTCTTTGTCTATATACTTGTAACTATGTCACTGCACTGCCAAAACCACTGTACCATGACTTCTTCCCTGTCTTACATTCATTAGCCAGGCTTTACTTGATTTCCTTTTACCACAAATTGCTGTTCACATTTCCTGCTTCTGATCTTTTTTCTCCCCCTCTTTCCCCCTATTCACTTGCTCTTTTCTTGCCTCTCTCTGATCTTCTGCCTTTTGAGCTTCTCACATTGCTATTTTTTCCATGTCTCTTCCTATGCTTAGAAACATTTCTCATTCCTTGTTCACGAAAGCCCTGTCGTCTTCTTCTAAAAGTCAATTTCTTTTATCAAGACTGCAATATTTATTTTTATACTAAAGCTATTTTTAATCTCAGATGATAAAATTTATTAATTTATACAACTAAAACTGTAATGAATTTATTTTATTTATTGTTTGAAAGAAGTAAGTGTCATAAGTTTTTTATATATCTAAAAATAAAGGTTTACATAAAACATTTTCATAAAAAAGTGGTGATTCATCTCAGTTCTTCCCAGCACATGCCAGAGAAGTACACAGCTGTCTTTTAAATGGATGGAAAAGGGTGCAGAGAGATACAGGTCTCTGATTCATTTGGAATAAAGCTGATTGTCGGTTTCATTCTGCAACATCATTTTTAAACCCAGCAAGATGGCTTCACACTTATGTTGCAGCAAAATATTTATGCTTTCCTAGATGGTTACATAGATACTTATGATATCTGTTGCTGGCAAGGCACCAAAGGACAAAATGTACATATTAAGAGGAAGAACCAGGATAAGTAAATGAAATATGAATCAGAAAGGATTGAAAAAAGGTCAATTAAGCAAACAGACAGATATGTGAATGGTGATTGTGCTGATATAAGCATTACAAATTGGTTTGGTATGACTGCGTGGGAGGCCTACAAAGGAAAGAAGGCAAGAGAAGGAAAAAAGGCTGGAAAGAATAGGAAAAAGCATAAAGGAAAGGTTAAAAAAGTCAGGAAGACAAGAGGAATATAACTTTGGGAAAAAACATCAGGAAGATCTAATTCTTAGAAGACAGACTTTTAAATGGTCCTTGGAACCAAGTTGTTTTGACTTTCAGCTTAAAAACTGTATGGCTACTTCTTACTCCATATGAATTTATGTTGGTAAAAAATACAGGAAAAAGTTCATGGCTTCATAAAATTGCTCTGTGTTCACACAGGCAGATGAACTAAAGGTCAGACAGTATCACCAGTTTTTGCTGCAAGCACATTTACATTTGAGTCATATGAAAAAGACAAAGTTACTTTTAGTCACTGTGAGAAGCCCTGTATCTACCACCTGAATTTTTTTCTTGAACTGGAAAATGTTATGTTTTACTGTCATTCACATGGCTACTTTGGCAATACTGATAGTAATTTTAGCGGGGGGCTGCAGTTTGAAGTTTGAAGTCAAAGCTATATCTAAGTTTCTGTAGAATGTTTGTAAGATACAGCCTTTTCTATCTATACATGTAGCCAAACCCTGAACCTGATTTTTCCATTTTACTCCATGCTTATTACAGCTGCCTTTTTTCTGGTCTTAAGTATATGTGGTCCCATTGATACATGACTCTGCAGAATACTGCTGAACGTGTCAGCTTCCTTGATGTTTGGATGGTCTCTTTGTATATGTCTGTTGGTTCCCTATCACAGCAAACATAAGCATTTTGATTGTTGAAATCCTTCACAGGTTATCTCCATTTTACCATATAAAGATCAGTTTATATCTTCATAAGTTTATATCTTTTATCTATGTCAGTTTAAAGATCAGCCTCTGACTGACTTATAAAACATCTCTTACTCATTAGTTTTCTGAGGGATTTCCTTTCGTGCATGATGTCTCATGGATATCTACAAATGCATCCCCATAGTCCTCTTCCAAACCCCTCCCCATAGTCCTCTTCCAAACCCCTCTTAAAACTTCCCTTTCTTATGATGTCTCTACAAAACCTGACAAGGATTACACTGCTGGTATGCTGAGATTATAGCCAAGGAAGCTGAAGAATCTTCAACCTATATTCTGGGGCCTATATTCTGTTTTCTCATGTTTCATGCTAAACTAATAATCTCTTTGTGATTTTTTTCTCTTTTTATTTAGTCCTTGTTCTGCACTGTGATGGGAGTGCACAAACACTACAAAAGCTGACAAATGAAAAAAAGGAGCTATAGTATCATGAATGTTATAAATAGCCTGTCATATTCTCTATTAGAAACCATGTTTATGTGAAACATGAAGGAAACAATAGAATAGAAGAAAAAACACAGACAAATTAAAGATTTTGACCCAAATATTCCAAACTGCATACTTTTAGACTGCAGAAATAATATCCATGCCTTTTTGGTGCTGCTACTGCAACTTTCTTCTACAAGAAAAATAAACCATAAAGGTAAGAATTTAATTTTTTATTTAGATTTTTCTTTGTCCAGTTTCAGTCCAGGAGTAGAGCAAAGATGCCATAGAAAAATGTGCAAGCAAACAACTATGTGCAAATATTTACATGTCCTGTCTTGTTTGGAAAGCAGCAACTGTACAGTTAGTATTTCCAATGGATTGCCCTAAACAATATTTCAAAGCCATATAAAATTTGCAGCCTAGCCATCATTTCTGTTTCTGCAAAGAGAGCAATGTTTGACACCTTAGAATTATTTTATTAAATTGATCGGAACAATGAAACTCCTGACTGACAAGGACAATACTTGTTGAATAAAATACCTCAGCAAAATGAATTTTCCTAATACTCTGATCAAAGTGCTATTTCAGCTTTTCTCTAATTTTCAGCACTTCCATCATCTATATGTGGGTAGGTGGGCTAGAATTCATCTCACTTTACTGTAGTCATGTAAAATCTAAGAACTGGACATCAAAAGTGAGGCAGCCACCCATGCCCATTCTGCTGTAATTGACAGAATGACAAATGTATCTCTAGAGAGTAATTTATTATATCCACCTTAGAATTAGATCAGTCATTCTCTAGACATGTTTATTTCTTTATACTGACTACTGAGAGATCCTAAGCTATTTTATGTGGTTAGAATTAGGAGAAATTATTAAAATCCTTTGTTTAAATACAAATTGTCAAACATTTAGAAGCTCTCCAACAGCATAAATAAGATCTGGCAAGGAGACGTACTCAGAGAAGAATCTTAAGAACCTTGTGATATGCACAGTTCAACATTAAGTAATTATCACAATGGCTGGTAAACAGACAACCCACACAAATATAAGTATCTATGTTTTCTTATAGAGTGCGTTTATATATGGAATGCCTACAGGCATGCAGTTTAAGTAAATAGTGTAGAAAACCATTGATCAGAATTCTACAGTCTGGACTCTTTTGTTAGATTAATATCCATTCTGGGACCATGCAGGCTGGAGGAATTGATTTAGACAAACTCTCTGGATGGGCTATATTTGTACTGTTGACTACAGAGGATCTGCCTGCTTAGCACAGCAAGTTTGCAATCATGCTACATCTAAACAGGGGAGCAGGGAGGGCAGAAACACAGAATCAAAGAATAGCTGAGGTTGGAAGGGACCTCTGGAGGTCACCTTGTCCTTCTCTATGCTCAAGCAAGATGACCCAAAGCTGGTTGCCCAGGACCATGTCCAGATGGCTTTTGAATATTTCCAAGGATGGAGAGTCCACAATGTCTCTGGGCAACCTGTTCTAGTGCTCAGTCACCCTTACAGTAAACAAATGTTTCCTGATGTTCTGACGGAACCTTTTGTGTTTCAGTTTGTGCCCATTGCCTCCTGTTCTGTCACTGAAACTGGACACCACTGAAAAGATCCTGGCTGCGTGTTCTTTGCACCCTCCCTACTGGTATTTATATACATTAATAAGATCCCCCCTGAGCCTTCTCTTCTCTAGGCTAAATAGTCCCAGTTCTCTCAGCCATTCCTCATAGGAGAGATGGTCCAGTCCCTTCATCATCTTAATGGCCCTTCACTGGGCTCTCTCCATGTCTCTCTTGTACTGAGGAGCTCAGAACTGGACACAGTACTCCAGGTATGGCCTCAGCAGTGCTGAGCGGTGGGGAAGGATCACCTCCCTTGGCCTGCTAGCAATACTTTGTCTAATGCAGCCCAGGATACCATTCGCCGCCTTTGTAACAAGGGCACACTGCTGGCTCATATTCAACTTGGTGTCCACCAGGACCCCCAAGTCCTTTTCTGCCAAGCTGCTTTCTAGCTGTGTTGCTGCATGGCATGCTGCTTTTGATGCAGCCCAGGATACGTTGGCCTTCTAGGTTGAGAGCGCACATTGTTGGCTCATGTCCAGCTTTTCATCCACTGGCATCCCCAAGTCCTTCTCCTCAGGGCTGCTCTCAATCCCTTCATCCTCCAGCCTATATTGGTATTGGGGGTTGCCCTGTCCCAGGTGCAGGACCTTGCATTTGGCCTTGTTGAACCTCATGAGTTTCACACGGTCCCATTTCTCGAGCTTGTCCAGGTTCCTCTGGATGGCATCCCATCCCTCAGGGGCATCAACTGTACCACTCAGTTTGGTGTCATTTGCAAACTTGCTGAGGGCGCACTTGATCCCTCTGTCTATGTCATTGTTGAAGATATTAAACAGTACTTGTCCCAGTATGGACTGCTGGCATTCATAATGTTAAATCACAAAATGTGACTAGAAATTGGCAAGCATTGGATCCACTTTGAAGACAGGTAAACTGAAATATGAAGTAGTGAAGTTATTCATCAGAAGCAATGTAGTAATTGAACCTACAAGGACCTTTAAAGTTCTCTTTTATGTATGCACACAGATAGCTGTTCCTGTGACTAATCCTCCTAAACTCCCATTTCAATTTTTGTAGGACCAGTAAGGATGTAGTTAGCAAATTCTAGCCATTTGCAAGCTAGGCACTTTTTCAAATCTAGTTATCTAGTTATCTCAGTTCCTTCTAATGAAGAGAAACATATTTTCAGAGCGCTTTTTTTCTATGTAAAAACAGGTCTTGGAGATGGGGTGGGTAGTAGGATTCACGACACTTAGTCCCTATCCACTGACTGAGGTGGGAATCTACATTCCTAGATCACACTAGAACTACAGCTGTATTAGTAAACTAGATCTGCTAAGGACCATTCTCTGGCACTTGAGAGGAACCACCACAGGGGGGTCATGTCTGTAATGTTGACTCTTCTTATTCTCCAGACCAGAAACTTATATCCAGGATGACATTTTGGAACAGTCCCTGGCTTGTGCTAAATCCCAAAGCAAATGAGTTGTATAGAAGTGTGATAACTAGTCCAGAACAAAACCATGCCAAGGACTATCCAATCAATTTAACCATATAAGCAACTGCATTGCAATACACTATATGTTTTTTTTTTTTCATGCAGATACAGCTTAGATACTCAACTTTAAGAGAGCTTAAATTCAATTACACTATTGCTACTTCAAGTTTTCACAAATTATGGGTAAAATGAATTAAATAACAGCAACTGATTTTACGAAGTGAAAACTTTCAGAGATTGATTTACCAGACTACCATGTAATAACACCCTAGGAACCTTACATAAGATGACAAAATTTCCGACACCATTTCTTCCTAGTAAAAAATGAGCCAAAGCAGTTTAACACGAAGATTTAATGATTTTTATCCCTGAAAACTATTTAAATCTCAAAGCATTGGGGAAGACTAATGGGTGATTAATGAAACTATTGATTATTTGACAGGTAAGTTCTTCAGATCTCATTGAGTCAAACAAAATATGTAAACAAAATAAACAATAGAAGATGGAACTTCAAAGGGATTGAATGGAAACATCACTACAATTTGTCCCAACCGAATAGATTTTTTCACAAGATGTTCTTCTCAAAAGACATAAGAGGCTGCTGAAGAGTCTATTGATCATTCAATGAATAAATGGAAACCACAGATTACTTCCTTCTAATTTTCTTATTTTGATGATACTAATTCAGTGCTTATAAACTGGACCACACTGAGAGCCACAAAAAAATTGTAATGATCCACATTTAAATAGACAAGTGGTCTTAAATAATAAGAAACTGGAAATAATTTTCCAGCCTCAGTCTGGCATGCATTTGAATGACCTCAAAAAGGTCATCTGCATAATGTACAAAATTCTGTAATTTACAAAACATTAGATTTTGTAACAGCCATATTTGAAAAATAGATATTGAGTTTGCAATCTCCCCATCTCCCACAAAAAAAAAAAAATCTCCAAAGCTAAAAGCATAAGTTAATCTTTTCAAGTTATCTTGGTACAACTGCTCATGCTATGCTGAACATATCTCTCAAAAATCAAAACCTTTCAGTGTTTGAAAAAAAAACTATGACAACATTTACAGTGATTCAGCTTATTTTCAAAAATATCCTGACTTATGTGCTGTTTAAAGATAAAATAACTGTTTTTATTGCTTTTATATATTATATTAATAGGTTTTGAGTACAAAATAGTAATAAACATAAATTCAGTGAGAACCACCAGGCAGCTCTTCTTCATGAATTGGGTTCTATTTTTTTCAGTCTGACTTTTTAGGCAAGTAAAACAAATGTCATTTAAGGGTTTTCAATCAGAAAGAACATCAAAGTACAAAAACATATAAACATAACAATATTGACTCTTACTAATGGTCTGTCCTCAGAATGCCAACCTTCTGAGTAACATTTTTAAGTATCAAGCATCATGAGAAAAATGAATGTGTCATACTGCTTGACATTTTGCCTAGCAGTAACTAGGCTCAAAGAACTCATGCTAAGGCAGTCAGATTTGCAAATCATAGGAAAATAAGGAATCCTTTGAAACAATGTCATATTTCAAATATATTTTAATTATATCATATGCTTTTAATTTGAAGGTTCTAAATACCCAGTGGTTTCCCCTAGCATTTTGCAACACATTTAAATCCTCTAAATTATAGGCATTTTTTTTTCTATTTCCAAGGATAACAACACAAAATGTGTCTTATTCCCCAGTCATAGAAAAATCAATAAAATATCAATGTTCAGTTTTTACAGCTTCTTAGAGATAATGTTATCAGTGTTGTTCAGGTGCAGTTCAGGTGAACTGCTAAAAAGTTTCATGCAAATGGACCATGATAGCCAAGTACTAGTCTAATACTGTAGGTGCATGATCCACTGTAGGCATATAAGGAAGATATTATTTATAATAATTGAAATATATGGAAATTGGACTCAGGACTGAAGTATATAGAAATAATTGGCAATTCTGAGTTTCTCAAAGTTATGGTTCACATGGAAACATGTTAAACAAGCATCCTTAATTTGAATAATACTATGGCTATCTTTAAGAAGTTTGCTTTCCCAACCAGCACAACCTGAATTTTGTGCAGGTTTCTTTCTAACCTATGTTTAATGACTTCCTATTTCTAGAATGGCATGCAGATGTCATGAATGCTCAATATTAATAACTCATAGAGAAGTAAGCTGTACTTATGTTGCTGACTTTTTAGTTGGAAACATCATATGACCACCTTTTCTCTCTCTCTTTGGAGGCAAAATAAGGCCATGACTTAATATGGGCTTCTCTTCACAGATTAGTTATTAATCTTTATAGTTTGCATGAATAGAAGCCATTTGGACTCGAATACATTGCATTCAGGTCACTTCCTGAGGGATATTTAATGGCAGACCACACAAATGAGATCAATACCCAGCAACATGCTTCTGCCCAAGGGTACTACTACCTCATCATTTCTCTTGTCTTCATTCCCATCCACATTACAGTGCCTAAATGAAATTCTATTTTAGCTTTTACTTAACCAGCAAGCACTGAAAAAAATCTGTTTGGTGACAATTTAATTTTCTGATCAGTCAAATTTTTGTCTGTCACACCAAAACTGGTTTTCTGTATTTATTCATACACTTAAAAAAAGCTTTCTTCTATACAAATACCTGTGAAAAATAGAAGTAAAAATATTTAAAGATCTTGAAACATTCAGAAATAATTATTATCACTAGATACTGCATGCTACACACATAGCTTTTATGATCACATGTTTTTATGTATTATTTCTCACAAATAAACCTCAGGCATGTTTTGTACTCTCTACTGCAGAGTGCACTCTTCAAACACTGGCATTTATTCAGAATATGATTTAGATAGAGCTAACATGATTGTGTTATCAACTAGGAATATAGTCAGGAGGATAATACTTAGGGGTAAATTCTTCAACAAGAATACAGGACATGCACATATGTAGAAATCTTGTTAACGAAAAAAAAAAGGTATATAGAACCTAGGCAAATAGTGGGGAGAACTACTTTGATAATATCTTGTATCCCATGGTCACATGTTTTTATATTCAAAAGCATTCTAATGCCCCCCACCAGAAACCAAGACTTATTCAGTACTTAAGCAGATCTTATATATGAGTTATTCTTTGTTTTAAAGATGACATGTTTTTGTAAGATTTAAATTCATATTTTATATTCAGTTTTCTGACAGGTACTTTAAATTACTAACCGCCAATTGCATATTTGAACACAGATGGCTCTATGATGACTGTCAATTTGTTTGCATCAAATTAACCTGGCTCATAGAGGTCATTGCATCTATCACAGTGAAATGAAACAGATAGGGTTTTCTTTACAGAAAGGCAGTATCTTGCAGTGTGCTTAGTGGATTCTTTTTCTGTGTATATGTTTTCTTTTTTTTTTTTTTTTAAAGAATTTAATGCTGGCCTTCCAAACTATGTAACTTGCTGTTTCATATAGTGCACTTATATACTTCCTTGTTGCAAAAGGAACTATTAGCTAATTAGCTAGAGAGACAATGTTTAAATGCCTTACACCTTGCAGACCATATATATTTACTTTAATCTGGTTGCTAGAAATAATTTTTATAATTGCCTCTTCAAGTTTTTTTCCCCTACTCCAAGGTCATGTAGCATAAGCAGAATTTTTATTTTGCCTATAATAAGTGGTTTTTAATAAGATCTGCTTGAAATATTCACTTTCCTGTTGTATGTGAACTAAAAATATAAAAAGATACAATTTGCAAAACCAGTCTGTACATATTGAGCTGTTTTCAGTAAGGCAAAGTCTAGGGCTACATTTGAAAAACCCATACAAAATTATCAAGCTTTTTGAAAGTCCTTCCATAAGAAGATAGCTACTCTATCTTGACTAAAATCAAACACAATAAAATGGAAAGTTCATGTTTTTCTACTTGAATATTTAATCACATAGAACTATATCTCATAGCAGAATACTATATTTGGTGATATCCTTGAATCCTTAGTTCCCATCTTTATAAAAATAAAGGAAATTTTTATCTTTTATATGAATAAAATAGCTCAGGTTAGATGACATTTGTCTAAATTTAGATGCGGAAATTGGGCTAAACTCATATAAACTAGATGTGTAGGTTCCCTCAGTAATCCAGAGAAATTCCGTAAGTATCTTGAGAGAGACAGTGACTCTAGTCTAGTCTAACCTAGCCTAACCAGCGTGGTCTAAACCTAAATGGCTTCAGTTAGGTGACTGGAATTCTCTCTTACATTTTAGTCCTCCTAGTTGCAGATGAGAGCCATTCATGTTACCTGAGGACATTCTGAAGCCATAGAGACAAAACAGGTGAAATAAAAAGACTGTTGAGTCAGAAATGTGTTGTCCTTTCTGTCTAACCGATCTCCCTCACTGCAGGTAAGACCTCCAGGGCTTATTTTATGCCCAGTGAACACTGGCTGTGGTTATTGTGTATCTTCTCTGATGCCAAAAGTTACCTGCCTTCTGCCTTTGGATGTGTCCCAACATGTGCTATATTGCTAGTTTAAAATGGTTCCAATGCACTGGTAGTAAGTGTTGGGGAATATTAAGGAGAAAGTGAACAAAAAGAAAATTTCTAAAATAAAACTCGAGTTCTTAATCAAATGCTTATTTTTTATAAAGACAAAGTGAATGAAATCAGACTGAAGCTGGTAAGATATACAATCATCATATCTCATGACTAAGCTACCATTTTTTATGGCATTTGCTATGATACATTTGACCTCATACGTATTGGTTTTGCTACACTGAGAAAAGGTGATTTATTGCAGTAGTTAGCTTCTAATATTCACTCAGGAAGCAGGGAAAAGAAGTGTCTTGTACTGACCTGATAATAAGATTATCATCTACTAGTACTATATAATATCAGTAACTGAAACCATACTTATTCCATTAAATTCCCATAGGATTTCACTCAACTGAGTGAAACAATATTCCTTTATTTATAAAAACCAAAAACCAAAAACCAAAAAACAAACCCCAGGAATGAGAAAACCAGCAAAACCCCTGCAACATAAATGGTTATGTATATATGTTTTTTATTAAATTTCTGATTATAGAATAGCAGATTTCTAGCTGCTACATTCTCAGATGTAGTTTGTTTTTTGTACTATTACTGCTATGTTTTCCATTCAAATAATATGAAAGTTGGATAAAAAAAAAAAAATGTTTTTTTCACTGATGCTTTAGTCAGGGAATATGTTAATGTTTTGTACAGACATAAAATTCAAGCCTCTGTCTTTGAATTCTACATACGCATCTTTGAAAACACATAAGAAACCATAATAGTTAATGTGTTATGAAGAAATTAGGTTTTTTTCATAACTATAAAAAAGTTTTAGATAGCACTTCTCTTAATTTTGTAGGTTGGAGTGATGAGAACTAAACACTTAAGAGGAAATTCCATAGCTTAGTAATTCTCTTTGAGCTAAGAAGGTTTTCAACACATTTGACCTATGCTTCTTAGCTTTATCCCTTTCTACATGTTATATATGTTTGTATGACGTTAACCAGCTGTTCTGATGGTTTTAAACAGTCATCACACTGTTACTTATCCTTGTGCAGATAAACTATCCACATAAACTTTTTAAATTATTTCCTTAAATTGTTCCCTCTTGATTATGATTTTTAAAAAAACCCACTAGGAAGTTTTCAAAGTAACATTTTGGAGAACAATTGCTTTAAACTGAATCACAAAATAGTCATTATGTTATCACACTGGTTTACTGTCCAGTTTAATCTCAAAGCTTCTGTTACTATTTCTGATTTCAGAGTACTGTTTCGGAGTAGATTTAAGAATACTAACAGTGTATTTTTCAGATTATTTTTGCAGATGTTCTGTTATTATAATTAGTCTTTTCACCATCTTTAACTTGTTTACAAACCAACTTGAATTGATTTTTCTAAGTATTTGCATAATAATAACAAAAACTTTATTAAAACCATTTCTAAATTACCACAATTCCCTCTCTTATTTATTCTTTAATTCTGAGTACATTTTGTCTATCCTGATTGCTCATTAAATCCATGATTTTATTAAACACAAAAAGCAAATTGCTTAGCACTAAAAAAACAAATTCCATTAAAATGAATAAAACTGATGTGTCAAAACCACATCTGTTAGGATCTCATGAGCTGTCTTTTAACAGTTGTCTGACATTAATATTATAAACATGAAAAGGTAGTCAGACCATGCAGATGTGACATGCTAGAAATTTTTAACTCCACTTTTTCATCTCTTAGGATTAAAATCTAAAAAGCCCATTTTTCTTCAATATTCTACCATTATAAATTATTTAATGTAACTTACTCTTTCTCAGCCTGTCTGTCTGCCTCTTTTTTTGTGGGAGGAGGTGAAATAGTAGTGCATAGTTTACTACTATGCTGCCTTATGTTTATTTTGACAGTTCTTTGCAAATACACAAGTTGAATCTAAAAACTATACAGGCACTGATAAAAATAATATCATCACAGTTTTATTTTGGCCATATTATTACTCTTTATGCCAGCAGCATCCAGTAATTGCAACAAAGTGTTTAAAACATTGCTATCATGTAATGCGGTCCACATCTTCAAATAGCTATACACAATGGCAGGCATTATGTGTGCATTGTGGATCACTCCGGGCGAACTAATTGCCAAAAGAAGAAGAAAGTTACACAGGAGAAGTTAATTTCATATAACTTAGATACTTTTTTTAAGGGGAATTGTTTAGATTCCCTCTATAATTGATGGAGAGAGCCAGAGAACTTCAGACAGCAACTAATCCCATCTTAAAAAGTTTTCTGAAGTAGATGAGTTTTTGGGAATTTGGGAATGATCAGTAAAACGCTGCATTCACTACAGACAAAGCCTAGATAAACAATCAAACAAAACACCTTTTAGCAACCAGAACTGGGTAATATAAATCTTACCTGTGTGATTTCTTTCTTTCACAATGAAATTTTTGTGTCTTCTCGGATAACACTTGGGTTTGTTGCTCTTTGGGGTTTTTTTTATGCTTTCTACATATTATTTTCATTAATTATGCCATATTTTTGTTAGAGACAGGATTAAACAAGTACTTGAAACTAAAATTTGTATTTATTGTATTAGAAATTCAAATCTATATATTTGCATTTATGTCTAATTTCTGCACCTTCTACGTCCTTTAAAAATTGCTGCTTTCCACTTAAAACACTCTCTGAAAGAGTGGTTTTTAGAACTGCCTAAGATAAGAAGTATTTTAACCCAGCAATCAATAGTTATGACCAAGAAAAACAACAAAGGCAGGTGAAAAAATTTAGAACCTCCACCTCAGGTACTTCCTGCAAATGCCAACTCCAGTCAAACTTTAAATTTTAAATTTTTTAAATACAAATTTTAATATATAATTAGTTGCCTTATTCTGACCTCTAAGGTTGTTGTTACAATGAGTATATCACCAAATTAGATCATCCTGATAAAGATAGACTAGTCAACAGTAGGAGTACCCTTTTTGCTTTCATATGTCATTCTGAAAGAAACTCTTGTCAGCATTTGTAGCAGATTAATCTCCTAGATCCACAAAATTTATCAACTTAATGAGAAATGGGAATATTTATCACTGTATGTTTGCTGTGGTAAAATTGTATAAACAAACAGCTTCTTCACACAGAATGGTTTGGAATGGAATAAAAAGTTTTAAATTATACTTTTTGACCTATTTTACAGATTTTTAAAACTGTCTGTTTTTTCTACACATAAAACCATAGAAAATTCTGAAAAGGCAGAGCTCTTGTGTTTTCTATTAAAGTCCACAGCAACTTCATCTTTTCAATATCTCTTGGGATATTTTGCAAGATCACATGCAGTGTATGGTGCATAAAGCACAAAGCTAAATAAGAAGTCTATTTCTAACTTTGTAGATATTTTTAAGGTTTCTCTGTACAAGCGTATACAAGACTACATTGAGTATAAATAGAGTAATAAACATTGTGTGTCAAACTTTTGCGCAACCAATGAAATATTCAAAACTATACATCTCTTCACAACATGTAGGCTATGGTCTACCATTTACAGATGGAGATATAGAAACTGTTTTCTCCATGTATAGAGAGAAATATATACTTACAGGACTGGAATTTTACTGAGCTAGAATGAGGTCCCCTATAAAAAAGAAAGTGGAAAAGAAAAAGGAAAAGGAAAAGAAGAAAAGGAAAAGGAAAAAAGGAGAAAAACTTAAAAAAAAAAAAGAAAAGGGAAAAGAAAAAAGAGAAAGGAAAGAAAAAACAAAAACAGAAAAAAAAAGAAAAGGAAAAAGGAAAAAGAAAAAAGGAAAAAGAAAAAGAATTGAATTTCAATGGCTATTAAAACCTGAATTCCAGCAATGTTTGATCCAAAGTCTATAAATTTCAGCTTTAGAACTAAGAGTAGATGATGCTTTTGGCTATTGAATGAGGGGTCATCAATACCATCAATAACAGATAATAAAATAAAATATAATAACATGACTTTTCTTGTCCTAGTTAGACAATGCTCTCTTTACTTTCTAAATGGCTGTTCATGTACCCAAATTGTTACCGATATAATTTTTTTTTTCCCCAGTACTGGAAAGTACACCATGCAATCTCACATTTATTTTAAAATTTTAAATGCAGTTAGGTTTTTTTTGATTTTAGAAAGCCGTGATATGTACTTTTACATTGTCTCAAAGATCTCTAAAACTGTCCACTTCATCAAAGATTGTGTGCTTCTTTCTCAAATGTAGTAAAGCAGCTTTTAGAAGTTACATTGCTATATCTTCTATAACTTAAATTTTCTCACATGTCAGTACAGCAGACACTATGCAAATAATAAAATTAAATATGACATATTTTGTGTCAAGATCTTTGTGGAAAAGGAAATAAACCCACTTTCTTATTTGACTGCTTTATTTGCTAATCATTCCTTCCCATACCTTATTGTTACATAAAGGTATCCATGCTTAGGCAGCAGGACTTGAAAGGTTTCCATTAGATATAAAGACATTTTAGACAGGTTACGGTTCCATAAGCTGCAAATCTTTATTGATTATTGCCTAGGAAGATCTAAGTAACTATTGAACACGACTTCTTAAGTCTCTCCTCAAAAGACTAAGCTAGTTTCCTTCTTTTACAGGTATCAAATGTCATTAAAAAAACCCTCAACAACTAAGAAGTTAAATGAGATTATTAAAGATTTATCTTAATTATCTTTTTTTTTTCCTCACATCCAGTTTCCTTTTCTGCAGGAGTAATTTTAAAATAGACAAAGACAACAACAAGGTGTTGGGAATTTTACAGATTCAATATTGATACAGAGGCATCATTTGTTGCCTACAGCCCCTCTCTAGAGACTGCTTTGAGGTATATCTTTCTGCTCTCAGCTACCCAGAGCAGTCTGGCCTTTTTCATTCTGTTTCCCCTCTGATGATGCTTTGCTTGCCACATATGCACAGGGACTTGCAGCCCTCAGCCGTCTTCACTTTAGAATAAAAAAGAGGATGGTTTTTGAATAAGGCTGGCTAGGCTTGGTCAGGCCCTTAGGGAAACAAGTTGTTCTGTTGCAAACTTTACAGATTATCCTGCAGATTCAGTGTAACTGAAATCAGATTTTCATGCCTTATAGTTGCTTACTATCTCTTGCACAAGATACATAAATATTACATGTGACTAACAGAAGCGATCAGATTGAATCTGGAACAGTGTTGCATTAATATAGGATTCTGTTATCCTTAAGTATCTCAAATACTGTTCCAGCATCAGTAGCATTCTCTAAGATAAAAGTTACGGCTCAAAGTGGCAACTGGAAGTAGAATCTGTCACTTACTGTCTATATAGCTTATGAACTTGAAGTACATTGACTTTGCTTTTGATCTAGAAGTTCATTAAAGGAAGAGAACAAATCAGGGTTGCTTTATCACTTCACTCTGTCTTTTATAATGTTTTATAAATAAATGGGCTCTCACATCATGTCATCCTAACCTAACCTGCCAGCTGATGCAGTTTCATGTAGTTCTGGTATTCCAGAAGGAGGTGGCAGCATATGTTACTCTCTGAACCTCTGTACTTACCTAGGAACTAACAGAAGATTAGCGTCCAACTGATGCCAAAGCAAACTGAGGAAACACCTCCATATCGCTTCAGTCTAATGCTGAGAAGAAGTAGCAGGGAAGTGCCATGGGAGTGATGAAGATCGCACCACAGCAGAGATGGCAGCCTTGAGTGACACTCTCATTCCTGCTTATGGCTTGTACTAAAGCCAAAATGCAGCCTCTCTGTTGTTTAACATTTCTATCCTGGTCAAAGTATTTCACCTATACTAAGACTTCAGATACTCTAGAGAATCTCTTGAATAGCATCTGCTATTGAATTTGCCTTTGATTTACAATGGTGTTACATGCTGAAACCTCCATCTCTGTTCAAATCAATTAAGAAAACAAACAAAAGAAAAAACAAATAAAACAAATGGCTCTGTAGCAATCTCTTCTTTGTGAGAAAAATCCCCATTCTTCATAACATGAGATTGTAGAGAGAATAAACTATAATTAATCATAGATGTTGCACATAGAGTTACTTTAGTATTTGCTGGCTTTGTGCTCTTTGAATTATGAAGTAAGAGGTTTTTTCAGTACAGAAGCAGACTAGACAAAGCTAAAATTAGCACAACATGCATAAACAGACAAGAATAATGGACAAAGTGTTGGAGGAAAAAAACTAGTATTAAAAAAAAGGAAACAACTCAAGTCTTATCTTTAAATTAATTTGAACAAAAGGTTTCTGAGTCTTGAAACAATTAAGAGAACATATTTCATGATCATTTTAATTTCAAACTTTTGGAGAAAAATAGAAATAAAAATACTAAAATACTATAATCTCACCTATTCCAGTGGCTCTTACAAGTGGGTCAGAGAGTATTACTTAGATGTATTACTTTTTTCATAGCAGTTAAGCACCCAAGTTCCTTGGCTCATAGAAAGAAAAACGTCTTCAAAAATTGTGTATTGAACAAGTTTTTCCTATAATGAGGTAAAGTCATACGTCAAAAGCAGAGGTCCGAATGGAGTATATTGTTTCCCAGAACAATGTACTTTTTGCCTGTATAATGCAGGGATAAACCCACAAATAAATTTAGGTGCCTAACTCCCACTGAAATCACTGAGAGTGAGGCACTAAAGTAGCTTTGTGTGCCTTATTATATTATTTTATTTTAGAATTTCAACAGTAGTTAGAGTTGTTTGTTCCCTCGATGCTGCCATAAATAGAAGAGAAACTTATTCTTAAAAGGTTGGCATACTCTTTTCTTGCTTGGTGATTGTAATAGTTACAGAAAGATTTATAAGGCTGGCTTCATTTAAATAACATGTAGATTACAAATCAGATAAACTATAACATATTTAATCAGATTTCTAGACCTATATTATTTCATAGCTTCAAAAAATCTTATTAATTATTTCACAGCAAACAAGGGCTAAGGTCCTGTCATATAGACATACAATAAGAGTAATTCTGAAAAAGTCATTTATGTTCAGTGGTCTGAGCATTCTGTAAGGCTATTCTTGTTAAAACTATAGACAAACAAACACATAGTAGCAAATCTCTCTGGTTAAAACCAACATATTGATAGCATAATTTGAAAACAGATGAACATATTTCTTGCATTCCTTTACTGAAGTCTCTTAAAAAAAAATCCACATCATAATAGTACAAAATTGAAAATAAAAGGAACTATGTATGCCATTATTGACCTCTTGGAACTAAATTTTGTATTTTGAAAGGATGACAGCTGAAAATTTTCTGTTGCAGTGGAACTATTTAAAAAAAGTCTATGAAATGCTTTCATACAAAATGGCTTTTTTCATTCTGTATGATCACGTTTGATTCTGTATAGGTTACTGAAAAAAGAAGCTGCATTTTGCAAGAGGGATTAAAAAGGGGAAAAGAACTTTAAAAAAACCATATTTTTCTCAGAAAAAGAATTCAACACTGGAAATTGGATAAGTGTAGCAATACCCAATTTCATGTTCTTTTAAACGTCAAGGGTGTAGTTTAGAATTCAGGTAAGTCACTGAATATCTTTTGTATGGAACCACTACTGCAGCAAAGTGGCTCAAGGAAAAAATCAGAAAATTTCCTGCCTCAAAGTTCACTGAAGACATCTTTCACTATGAGGTAGACATTGTCATTGAAGATTAATAGGAACAGATTTTTCTTTAAAACTTGAATGCTCAGTGCTGCAAAGTACAAATCTTTCAACCACTGGTACAAAAATGTCTTCCTAATGCAGTATTTATTCTTTTCTTGCTCTGTAGATGTTTCCTCCCTGTCTATGGAAAACTGTTCCTCCCAGTACAAATGGTATCAAATGACACTATAAAGACATTTTTTCCTTACCCTGACAATCCCATTTTTTAATTTTCCTCTTAGCAGCAGTAGTAGAAGATTTTTTGATGATTTTTTATATTTATTGTATGCATCTTCTTTCTATAAAGGGATAATATCCATTAATTACATTGTCATAAGATCTTATTTCCATTGTGCAGTAAGTGCTTTTTCACTTCCATGACTTCTGAGGTATGGTGGCTGTTCTGCCGAATGACCTGAGAGTTAAATGGTGATACGGTATTAATCATTATGAGAGGTAAGCTTGGAAATTCATAAATTCACAGGAGAAGACTGTTTTCAGGACAATTTACTATTCAGACCTCATGTTCACACTGTGAATGATTGTAATTACATGCTGTGACAATAACACATTCATAATACAGTACAGAAATGAACTCATATTTTTAGTTCATTATTTAGGGCAGCAATTCACAACCAGCCATAGAAATAGGACAATACACAGGAAGCAGTTTTACCATTCACTGCAAGTTAGCAAAGGAGAAAAGTAATTCCATAAAGTTTGTGACCCTGGCTCTTGGAAAAACTGTTACTTTAGTCGAAAGTTTTTTTAAGAAGTCTTCATCACCCTAATAGTACTATTGATACTTGTAGACTACTTGTAGACTACTAGTATTCCAGAGTAATCTTCCAACAGTAGACCATTACAGTCAGAGACCTGAAAAATGTACACCTTCTTTAATCCTGGTACGTCTGAGAAAATTTTCATCTTTCTTAACAGGATACATCTTCTATTTATTAGGACTTATTGCACAGATCCAGATTAATAAGCACAGACTATCCTTTTGTGTTGTGGTAAATGACATAGATTTGTCAGGCACATAGAAAAACAAATTTTTGGATTTCAGGTGATGATCACCTTTTCCCTAATAAAGGTTATTATTTTTAACAGTGGAATGATTAATTATACCTGCTATGCTTTGTTTCTAAGGCTGACTGTTTTGCCAAGTTTTGCTGAGGCACAGGAAAAAATTCCTTACACTGTGAGATCTCTAACAGCACAGTTTGCATGATTTCTAAGAGCACATTTTTAATTGTTAAGATGCTATTTATAAAAATGCAAATTATTTAATGAGCAGGTCACGGAACGCAGCAGTGTCTAAGCTGATCAGTGAAACCAAATGCTGCAGTCTAGATATTTTTACAGTAACAAAGCATCAGCATCTGGGATGACTGACCAAGGAAAGCACCGTGGACTACAGCAGAAACTCTGTATTAGGTGAGAAAGGCCAAGGTAGACAAAAGTCCATATGCGTATATGGGCTATCAGATGACAAATGTGTGGGCCATAGTTATAGAGTGGAGATATAATGTGACAATATGAAGGCAACAACCTCTACTGCCAGACTTCAGAGGTGTCCCAGATCTAACAGATGCTACTAAGGGTTACACTGGGTAGTAGGCCCAAAATCACATAAAAGATTGAAAATAATTGGATTTTCATGTAGATAATAGGGTTTGAAAAGAATTCCACAGCTGCAGGGATGTCTCTTTCACCTTCATAGAAGGTAACCAGCATGGGCAGAATCAGAAAAAATCAGAGAAGGTCCCACACTTTTGGGGGCCTTTTTGACAAGTTAGAACATACATCTAGGAAGTACACTGAGAGCTCTGCATGGGATGCTGGAAGAGCCAGAAGGACTGCCACCTGAAATGCTAAGGGTCAGTGTGTATTGGGATTGTTCTCTCAAATTTGTCCTCCCAGTGGAGGACAGCAAGTGCTACTGTAAGGAATGTGGATGGAAAGGAGGATAAGTGCCTTTGCAAATGAAGACAACTTACCTCCAGCAAATCCCTTCCCACTCCAAACCTGTAAATATTTTCTTTTCTCTTGGACATAGTGTGTTGATACCTTAAGAGAGATTAGTTAATCGATGTTAACTGGCAGTCTCCCAGATAATTCCCAGATACTGTTTGGGAGATAAAACATTCAAGTGATCTATCCTTTCCCATAGGTTTTTTGTCTCAGGCCCCAGATTTTGGAGTTTGAGGAATTAGCTGAGATGTGGGCCATTTGATACCAGTTGGCTTTAATTTCTGGGAATGTGCCCAGGAATATTTAGTTTGCCAAAACAGGCAGAAGCTAAAAGAATGAGCGAATACTCAAACTGGAGTGACAAAACTGGGAAATGGCAGTAAGAGGTTGCATTCATCAAAAGTCTAGATATTCATGCAAGTCCTACTGAAATTTTTCAGTAGAACACAGGCTGCAAAATTATCTTTCAGAAGCCAGTCAAAAAGTTTGTCACTGTTCACCTGTCACCTTGTTCTTAAGTTATTTAGGACAGGGAAATTACTCTTGCATTTATTTTTTATTGCTCTCAGCAAATTTTTGGTGCTTCATAGTAAACAATTATATTTTCGTAGAACAGAAATTGAATGCTTGATGCTGTGGTAAGTTTTCACTCTATGATTTTTTTCCTGACCCAAGACACTTCAATTTAGTAGAAAAAATTCAGATTTCTTCTGCTAGGTTTACAGTAGGCCCCCTATAATATTTCTGAAAGAGATATGAAACAGGACAGATAATGTCTTAGCCAAAGCCATGTTCATCCTTAACACAGTTCTCAGAAGACACTAAAAAATTTTCAAACAAGATATTCCAGTTCTTACCACCTTGATAGACATTGCTGCAATGTATCACATTACAATATCTTCTCTTTTCCTCAGAAAATGCTCTAATTTTTACCACAACTCAGGCAGTATGAATTCTTGAGTGTCTGTGGGAGTCCTCCATTATCAGGAACTTTTTGTGCTGTCTCTGCTAGGCTGATGAGCTAACTTCTTTCCAGGAGCTTTATGTTTAGATCCATTTCAAGAAGGTCATTGCAGTATAATAGCATTATTTAGACTTCATGAATCAATGTTGATCTGTGGGAAGCCAGCTGGCCACCCAGAATTAGTTTCTCTTATCCAGCTGAAAAACTGAATTAAATGTCCCTAAATCTTCCTTTCCATGTAAAAATGCTTCCTTTACTCCAGCCATGAATATTGAAAGGATGTGAATTGGTTCAATATGTGATTTGTGGCATCAGTAAGGCAATGTCTCTATTCTGATGTGTTCTTTCTCATGAAAAATTTGAGGACTCTTGTATTAAGGGAAAAAGTTACAAGCTTGTGTTAATGATTGAGGGAAAACAATTCAGAGGCGAAGCATAAGGATCAACACTAGAATACATTTGAATAACATGGAGCATAATAGATAGCCCTGGAGTAAACACAAGGCTGTATTTCACTCAAGAACTCAGCTGCAGTCATAAAGTGTGAGAGGTTTATGAATGGCATCAGAGCCTCAGGAATGAATTCAGCCTTGTACTCACAGCAATGCCATATGTTGTTATTTATAATACCCACTTTATAATTACTACTCTTAAATAATTTAATATTTGTAGTTGTAATATTTCAAAGATTACATCATTAACTTGAAATGCTGAACTTCCTTTAGGTAGCATCTCTAAAAACATACACGATTCCTTATCAAATAAGATTTTTAGGGGGAATATATTTGATACAAACTGACTCTTGCTGACGAGCTTTTAACACCACGAGAAACTATTCTCTTTAATAAGGCTGTGGAGTACAGTGTTACTAAACATAAGAGCTATGGTCTCATTTTTTACTTGAGAAGCTGCAGATTTATATTGGGTGCATTTGATAGTTGTACAGTCTAAGAAAGTAATTAAAGAAAAAGTATTTGTGCTGTAATGTATTGCTTTTGTGAAATTAAAGGTCTTGAATAACTACTTATGGTCTGCATTTGAAATGGAGATAATCAAAATACTCCAAAGAAATAATCAAAATTAAAAATTTGTATATTTGAACAATCTCTTCCTGATTTCTACAGATTGTCTAAAAGAATCCCTGAAGACCATACTATTCTTGGAAGTTAACAGTCATTTTTCTTGCCATGATAATACCCTTCCTCACACTTATTCTTGACCTCTTCCCATATATGTAATATTTTGGCACTACAACCAGCATAAGAAATCAGACATAAGTGCGGGAAAAGCATTCCTCCTCTCTGAAGCTGCTTGCAGACAGGCTATTTGAGTGCAACTGAAAAACAACTGTATGGAATCAGAATAATCTCACAGAAATCTTCCTGACATGTCCACTCCCATCTCTATCTTGTTTTAGTTCTTTCTATTTTACTTTTTTTTTGTCCCTTTGTTTTTATTTTTTTCTCCTGTGAGCCTTGTACTCAGATAAAAATGAAGGCAAACAGAGAGAGGCCTTCAATAAGTAGATATTATTTATGAAAAGGCTTCTTGTAACTCAAATCAAGGTCTCTATTATTAGAACATGTACAAAAATTCTTCTTATAGAAGACCCTGCATAGTTAGTCTAAGTCGTACCCTTGCATCTCACAAGTTCCGCTGTATTGGTGAAATCTTTATGCTATAGAGTATTAGGCATTCTTGTTATGCTTTGATCCTTGTTAATATAGCATACTGAGAATAAGAAATAGAATGAAGCAAGGTAAGGAATTTAATCCAGTTCAGATCTGGGGCCACCTAAGCCATGATCTGAATATTCCCTAGTAGAGTCCTTTCAAGCATCTTTACGTAGAGATTCATCAAGATTCAGTCATCCAGGGTCACCAGGTCCTGCTCCAGTTTGCCAAGTTTTTGCAAAATATAACTGTATTCCAGTGTATATTTACTGAGGCTGGAAGGATTTCTCTTTTTGTCATGGTCATGGAAAAAAAAAAAATCAAGGAAGAAAAAATATTCCAGTCTTGATTGCACTGACCTTTCAATGAAAAGTGTTAAGTGATTACTGTTGTTTGTTCTTTTAAAGTTCCAGTTTGAATCTTGCATTTATTGTGATTATTTTCAGTGAAACTTTCAATGCAAGAGAATTACTTGGAGAAGAATGCTGCAGCAAAATTGTCGAGATTTGAGGCTGATTTTCAGAACTTTTTCTCACTGTCATTTATTGGGTATTTTGTGGGTTTTATTGATAAGTAGTGTAGAATTTTGCTATATATGAGCAAAAGCAAAGCTGAGCTCCCAAAGCCTTTACGCTATGATTCTGATCTTGGAAATACTGAATATCAGATAAGCTATATCAGTTGCACAGCTCCAACTTAAGAAAATGCTTTATTTTCCTTTAATTTCTGCATTTTTGGTTAAGTTCAACACAGACATCCTCTTCCTGATAAAGAATGTTAAGCTTATGAAACCAAATGTTTCTTAGGCCACTCAAGGAGTCTCACTGTGATTCTTATCTCCCCTCAGACCTCTAGTATTAATTAATGCAAACAGGAATACATATAGGTCACATTCCTTCTCCCCATTACATCATTGTTTGTCAATTCTCCTTTCAGAGGTGCTCATGTTGCTCTGGCAAATGAGGTACCACATGTTTGTCTGCTCTAGTAGACTTCATTTACATGTAACGTATTACACATACAGGTATGGAGATCTTCATCCTGCTATCTTCATATTTTATACCATCAAGTAAAAGGGAAATGTACCTGAAAAAGCCATACAAATGAATCTTGATTAAGATCTGACAAGGTAATCAGTTACCTTTGTGACAGCCAGATTTACAGGACCAAAAATCCAAACCTCTTTTCAAGGTATACAGCAATAATGATGTGCACCTTTTTAATTTAATAATTAGTCCATCTTTATAAGAAGGAAAGCAATGCAATTAGCAACTGGAATAACTTATACTATAAATTTGACTTTAACCACTGGAGTTATGTACATAAAAGAAGGCCAAAAGGTGACCAATGAAAATTGGAACTTAGTCTTAACTGAGCACAGCGTATCAATTGACTAAAAAATAAAAATGCAAATATAAAGTACTCCAACAATTTATGAAGGTCCTGCAGGGGTTCTTGGGTCCTACAGGGCAGAAGCAATGCATTTTAATAGAGGAAACACAAACTTTTGCTAGCTTTGCAAACTTCCTGCTGTTGGGAAACGCTATCCTCTAGGCCTGCTTTTTAAGAACAGGGAAGTCCCATGAGAGTAATACCTTAGACAGAGATGGAGTAAAAATAATGCCCACTCTTTATTCTGCAAAGGAAGAGGTTGATGGCTTTCATAACAAAAAGTAGGTAGAAAAGCTGTTGATCTGTAAAGGATTAAATTTTTAAACTACTATTGTTTAATGTATCACAGAATCACAGAATGGTTGAGGGACCTCTAGAGGTCATCTAGATAAACATTATAGTGCAGGGATATCTGAAATTATTCTAAACAAGGTAACTTGGACGTCCAGTCAAGTACAGCTGTGTCAATTTGACACATCAAGTGAGGCATGGGATCTTGTGTGATTTCCAGTGACTAAGCTAGATTTTTCAAATAAAAGCTTGGGTTTTGCTAAAGGATTTCCAACATCTTTAGTCTGCTAGTCATGCAGACCTGCATTTAATAGCGTGACATGAGTTATAAAACATGTGATAATTTCTGGACCAAGATTTACAGGGTAGTCTAGGTAAAGACTGGTGGAGAGAGGAGGCATCCCCAAGGGGATTTAGACCTTCCTCAGCTTTAATTCACATTGCCATGACATGATACATTTACAGCTACACAGACTCAGCATTTGGACTGGAGAATGCTTGCCCCTAAATAAAAAAATCCAAGAGGAATTCCCAGCAGAAATCTACATCCTTACAGAACTACAGTGTACTGCAAGTAGCTCATTTATTGAAAATATGAGGCATGTGGACACCATAGACCACTTGAAGGTGAATAATTTTATAGTTTTTATCCACTTTCTAGTTCTGTAGTTGTGTACACAAGAGCTGACACATCTACTAGTCGGTGTCTTCTATCAGGTTGTTGTCAGTACTGGAAACTTCAGAGGAAGAAGTTCTTCTACAGCAAGCTGTGAGACAACCTCCTCCCTCCAAGAGATCTCATCTTCCCATCTACCTCTGATGGGAGCTGGTTGAAGCCTGGAGGTTTAAAGCTTCTTCCAAAAAATTAATATTTTGTTAAATTAATTAAGTGCGGATACCCAGATTAATGCCTTTCCTTTTTCTGAGTCCTGCTAAATTCTTCATGTCAACATTTTCATTTGGCAGCGAGTTCTGCAAATTGATTATACATTTTGGCACTAGGTATTTCTTTTTATGCATTGCCAGGGAGCAGCAAGAGCAGGGCTGCTCCCTGTGGGAGGGGGAGCCAGGACCCAAGGGCAGCTGCCATGCAAGCCAGGAGGAGGAGAGAAGGGTTGTTCGCTGGGGGAGGCGCATGAGCTTCCTCCAGTATCTGGCTGTGAACCAAGCCCCCTGCTCAGTAACGATGCTGTCAGGAGGGCCATGACATCAGACAGAGTGCTGTAAAAAGTGTTGGGCAGCCTGCAGGGCTGTAGGTAACTTCTGGGGGAGGATGATGTGAGCCACGGTGGTGAAAAGGCCCACACTCACCGGGACGGCAGTAGTCCCCAGTCAGGGGAGCAGGTCTACCCTGAAACCTGTGTACACAAGGTGCAGCAGTCCATCAGGAACAGGTTGCCAGGGCTGCAGTGGGCACAGGGGACATGCAGGCAGCTGGCAGGGGGGCTGGTCTCTGTCTCTGCATGCTGACCACCCCCCAGGGACTTGATGGCCATGGGGTGCTTCCATGGGGCTGCCTTGGGGCAGCCTGCAGGCCAGGTGCCATGAGCTTGGTCCCCACCTCCAGGTGGCCTAGATAGTTGTCAGGGTGCCCTATGGGCAAGCAGTGCCGTCAGAGACAGGACCAGGAGCTGAGGGTGGTTGCAGCTCGATGGGATGCTGACCCACAGTGGAGGTGAACAGGGCAGGGAAGGATGGTAACAGCTCACTGGCTCCCACAAGCAACAGGGAGGACAAGGCAGTAAGTCTGGGTCAGCCCAGGAGATACAAGAACAGTCCAGTGACAAGGATGTTGGGGATGTCGTTGGGGCAGGGACTGATGGACCTAGGCTCAGCTGAAATGGGGTCCTCAGCCATGAAAGAGTGGTGGGAGGCACCTAAGAGGCTGGGCAGGATCACAAGGTCCTGCTAGTGTCCTCAGGTCCCTGACAGTCAGTTTTAATTCCCCCTCATTTTAATCTAATTGAGCAGATTCTTGTCTTATGCTCCGAGATATAGAAAAGAGTAATTTCCAATCACACCGCTCTGCCTTTTAGACACTTCTTGAAGTACTTCAGATACTTTGATCATGTCCTCTGTTCTTATTTCCAAAGTAAACAGTCCTAATCTTCTCAATCTCTCTTAATCTGTGAGATGCCCTTGATGTTTCATCACTCCTCTAAGAGCTGTCTCTGCCTCTGCCTCCACAATATGTTTTCTGAGACAAGGTGACCAGTACTGTAGCCAGGATGAGACTTTAGCACCTACTGATTTATAGAAAGACAATATAATCTTATTTATATATTCAGTCTCTTATGCCTCCTATAACATAGTGCCTCGTTAGCTTTTCTGAATAGCTGCTGAGTGGCACTGGCACTGGCACTTTGAGCTCTGTTGTTAAACTGAGGTATCTTTGCTGTGTTGCCATAGATATTAGGTACTATGTTGTTGGCATTAGATATTGCTATATAGATGCTGGGATTGCTGTGTTGCTGCAGATATTGTAAGATGTAGGAATGGTTTATTTCAAGTGCAATTTATTTGTATGTATTGGCATTGAAACGCATTTGTTATAATATTGTCCTTTCAGGGCCACTGCACAAATGTGCTGCCACAGCATGTGTGAATACATGTGCCAAGTTAGCTAATGTTGGTGTGGGGACCAGAGGCCCTTTGTCCTCCTTCTGTGTCCATGTGTGCCTGTTTTTCTTCTGGGACACAGATGTCTACCTCAGGAAGAAGTCATGATGCCTCCACCCACTCAGAATACAGACCAGGAGTCATGGGGTAGTCACAATGTATCCTTGGGGGGAGTGGATGGAGCAGGACTCACCATCTTTAAAACACAAGGACACTCTAACACACATCAGGACAATTAACCCAGGTTATCTCACTCCTTTCAGAGTGGAGAAAGTTGATCTCCTATCCTCTGCTACCCACACGCTATCTGCCAGGGCAGGGATGAAAAGAAGAAGCTAGTTTACTGCATTAAAAAAAAAAAAAAAAAAGGTTAATTACATCAAAAGAAGATAGGGCAGGGATTAAGAAACTCTGATATTTTCTCAGGAGATTCATCTGAATTGCCACTTTTTGGGCAAATTCTTCATGGGAGTCTGGAAATTCAGCTAGTGTGTATCAGTAACATTTTAAAGGAAATTTGGTTTTGGAATAGCCAAAGGTCTACTAAAAGCCACTTTATTAGTGAATAGCCAGTGTGCTCTGGATCCGCAAGTATCCTTAAATCAAAGGATTTTGGCAACATCCTACCTCTGCATTTTTGGATCCAAAGAGAGTTGGGAAGCAGCTGATATCTGCAGAAATGAAAATCACGTGAAAACTAGTAAGTTCTGAATTTTTTGTTGTCTGAACAGCAGCATTTTTTTTTAGAATCTGAAAATTTAATGGCTTATGGAAAGTTACTCTCATATAAAGACAGTAATTTCTCATTGTTACATCAAACTCAGATGGTCCAGGAGAACAAAGACCTGAGTACAAAAAAAAATTATCCATTTTGTGAAAACTTCTCTGCTCATCTCAGATTCCACCTAGTTACTCCAGATACATTAAAAGCTGCTATAATTCCTGAGGTCTACCAGTGGAATTAGGCCCCTTAACTCTTCATGAAGATACCAGTGTTTCCATTGTTCTTGAAAAATTTTGTCAGAATTTAATAAGATCCTTTCTGCTTGCTGCAGACTTTATGCAGTGGGGTACCACATCCTCTGGTTTTGTATCGTTCACGGGAAGAGTCTGAATTAGTCTTTCCAAATATGCGTGTGATTCGCTAAATTAAAACACTCCAGTATAATTATAGCAAATGATATTTTTCCCACAAATTCATTTTGTCATCCATTGCATTAATTTAATAATGTAATGATAAGCTTCAGACTTTGTGTAGTCATCTTGACAAAGTCCCATGCTCTTGTTTTTTTTAAATCAAAGATGTTGCAAATAAGAAGATTAAATCTTAAGTTAAAAAATGGATTCTTTTCATTACAAAGCTAGCATTAGTGCTTAATGAGATTGCATACACATGGCCACATATCAGAGCATATAGCCATAAACATCATAAAACGCAGAATAATTAGGTGACCTTTCCCCAGACTATTTTCAGTGGCAGAACTATGACCTTCTTAGATTGTGTTCTGAACTTCTGGCATACCATTGATTGCAAAATTAGTGCATGTAATGAAAGCAAGTCTGCGGATGCCATAAACTGTGTCATAAGGCAAAGATGACAGCATCTGAAATATGTTGAAAGCTCTAATGTCAATTATTTAGACTGCTTGCATGATGCAAACCTCCCTGCTTGAAGAGACTAATCAATTCTTTCATTTGATAGGAATTTGAATTGGATACAACAGCCAGGGGTGCAAATATTGTTCAGCTACTTAATTCATTGGCCATTTAATTGAGGCTAGTCTAATATTTTCATTGTTGTTACATATATTAGAACAAAAAGACAATATTAAGATGATTCAATTGTGGATCTTGCAACAAGAAAACCTTAGGCCTTAAGCAATATTTTGAAAATAAAATATAGCATGCATATTACAGAGATAATTATAGTCTTGAAACAGTATGGCATGATGTATACTCCTATCCATCACCAGTGGTAGAACATACCTTCCAATACTATAAGCAATAAAATAGGCACTTCAAATTGAAGGCAACATCTGCAGAAGACGTACTTCATTGATTTGTCAATTGTCTGCTGCTTATGAGTTTCTTAAGCCTTTATACTTAACAAACGTAAATGTAAATATGTCTCTCTCCAGTTCATTTTAACTTCTGGAAATGCTGTTTTCTCTCATAAAAAGACTATAAAGGCCAATGATTTAAGAAACTATCTATACGAATATACAGCAAGCTGTGTTAAACACACATCAAGGTACAATTTTCTGCTGAACTATATCCCAAAACAGTTTTGCAAACAGAGGGCTAGAAATAAGCTTTTAAGATAAATTAGGAAAATGTTTCAGTTGTCATTGAAAAGGTGCATGTTTTGAGGTTAATGCATTTAGGAAAAGAAATTAAGAGAAATTGTTTGGAAAATAAGACACATGCAGTTGAATCAAGGTCACATTTGCCTGGTATGAAATATAGTTTCATGTGAGAGAAACTGAAGTCCTGTCCTTCCTTGCAGCTCAAGAAATTGGGAGTGGTGATTATTCTAACCTATCTATTATCTCTAGAAATAATGTTTTTGCAGAAGCTAAGTTAATGAGGTAAGGGCTGGTGATCTGCTAATTAAAAATCTAAAAATAGGACTAGAGATAAATGGGGTGTCAAAATATCCTAGCTAAGGAAGAATCCTTAAGTTAGCAGTGATCAATGCACAGCTCTGATTTCATGACACTGCATATTCATTTAATGAACCTCCTCTTTTATCTGTTAATTACTACAACACTCTCTGGATTAAGACTATAGCACATTCTTTGGAGAATCTGTGCATTGTCTAGTTCAAGTTTATTTATGAATATTTATTAGTTTGCTAGCATACCAGAATCTTCTTAGCAGCTGACATTACCTCACACTAATAAGGGCTTTTGTTTGACATGGAAAGCAGTTGCTTTACATTGGAAGGGCCATTAAAGCTCCATGTATTTTCAGACTGGTATTTTCAAACAGGCCCAGCTGAATTAAACAACCTATTTGCACCATACTACATTGACAGTGGTACACAAACCCAACTTTAATTCTAGATAGAAACACTGGCCAGTAGTTCTACAGTTAACGGTAAATCATCTTTTCACTTCATTTGTGAAAACAATATTTATTCCAAATTCAGTGCAGCGTAGTGTACATTCAGATATTGCAAAAAGATATTTCAACCTGAACATAATTTATCTGGATAATATTGTTGATGTTATTTGCCATTTTACTAGAGTATGTTATGGCCTCTAGTTAAACCTGAGCACTCTGTTTGACTTCACTGGCAAATGTAGAAGTGTGATGAAAGACATTTTGTTGCAAACCAAGGCTAGTCAGAAAACCAAACACAGGAAAAATGATAAGAAGAATAGGAAAAAGTGTCATGGCTGCAAGAATGCAGTACAAATCCTGCAAGATTTCAGTATCAATAAAAAATCAATACAAAACTATCAGTCTCCGGAAAGCTTAACTGATAATAACCAGTGAAGCTTGTACTCTCAACAGTAAGGATCCAATACGCAAACTCACTCACTCTCAGTGACAGCCCTGCAGAGGGACCTGGACAGGCTGGACTGATGGGCCGAGGCCAACTGGATGAGGTTTAACAAGGCCAAGTGCCGGGTCCTGCACTTGGGTCACAACAACCCCATGCAACGCTACAGGCTTGGGGAAGAGTGGCTGGAAAGCTGCCTGGAGGAAAAGGACCTGGGGGTGTTGGTAGACAGCTGGCTGAACATGAGCCAGCAGTGTGCCCAGGTGGCCAAGAAGGCCAACAGCATCCTGGCTTGTCTCAGGAATAGTGTGGCCAGCAGGAGCAGGGAGGTGATTGTCCCCCTGTACTCGGCGCTGGTGAGGCCACACCTGGAATACTGTGTCCAGTTTTGGGCCCCTCAATACAAGAAAGACATTGAGGTGCTGGAGCGTGTTCAGAGAAGGGCAATGAAGCTGGTGAAGGGTCTAGAGCACAGGTCTTCTGAGGAGCAGCTGAGGGAACTGGGGTTGTTTAGCCTGGAGAAGAGGAGGCTGAGGGGAGACCTTATCGCTCTCTACAACTACCTGAAAGGAGGTTGTAGTGAGGTGGGTGTTGGTCTCTTCTCCCACGTAGTTAGCAATAGGATGAGAGGAAATGGGCTCAAGCTGCACCAGGGGAGGTTTAGGTTGGCTATTAGGAAAAATTTCTTCACGGAAAGGGTTGTCAAGCATTGGAACAGGCTTCCCAGAGAGGTGGTGGAGTCACCATCCCTGGAAGTGTTCAAAAAATGGGTAGATGTGGCACTTGGGGACATGGTTTAGTCTAGTCTACCCTTGATGGGTTTAGTGTGGGCTTGGTAGTGTAGGTTAATGGTTGGACTGGATGATCTTAAAGGTGATCTAGATGATTCTATGATTCTATGATTCTCTGCTGACCCAAGATGTCCCTTTAAAAGTTAACAATTTCATGCCAGTTGGTTTCTGTCCTATTTAAGTTATTAATTATCAGGGCTTGAGATATCTGAAAAAATAAATTATTGCCCTGGAATAAACCAAGACATATAGTTCTTATTTTTAAGCATGGTCAGACCTTCTGTCAGAAGGATGAGGTTTCTCAATGCCTTTCTGAGACACAGCATCAGGAGTTACCACAATGCAGTCATGGTTTCACAGGTTGAATATGACATTAGATGCTAAAGTGTCACAGAGTCCTAACTCCTGAATTATTTAGATTAGGAATCTCATTGAAGTCGCTGTGATATTGTTCAATTCTTACGAGAGAAAAACATGGATGTGAACTGGGGATATGGAGGACCTGGTGCATGTCAAATACTCTTACATCAGCCTTTGAGCATCACCATGTGTTTGCATCTGCGACTTCAGATATGACCACAGAGCTTAATGCCAAAATGGACCTATACACTATTCAATGTCTTGCACAACACAGGGCATTACATTTAATCCAGTTACTTTTGCACCAAGCCCAATAATTTGCACTTGACTAAAGTTTCTTTTGTGCTCTGCTAAAGCATATTAATTAATACGTAATGCAGTTCTGGAAAGAAGCCAGATCCTGTAGCAATGAAGACTTAAGTAGGATAGATTATACAGAAAGAGTAAAGCACACTGAAATGCTGTGGAGGAAGAAGCAGCAGCACAGTCTGGATATAGGGGTATGGAGGGAGAACTTGACTATTAGAAAAAATTACAAGGGCTGGTCCCTGTGGATGAATTCACTAATTTATAGACAAAATTATAAATAGAGAAACAGAGGGAAACAACTACAACTTCCATGTTACCTCAACAGATGTCCTGGTTTCGGCTGGGATAGAGTTAAATTTCTTCCTAGTAGCTGGCATAGTGCTGTGTTTTGGATTTAGTAGGAGAAGAATGTTGATAACACACTGATGTTTTAGTTGTTGCTAAGTACTGCTTATGCTAGTCAAGCATAAGTGTATCATTATTATTATTATCATTATTATACTGTTACTATTAGCATTACTATTTTACTTTATTTCAATTATTAAACTGTTCTTATCTCAACCCAGGAGTATTTCTCACTCTTACTCCTCTGATTCTCTCCCCCATCCCATCGGGGTAGGGGGAGTGAGCGAGCGGCTGCGTGGTGCTTAGTTGCTGGCTGGGGCTAAACCACGACAACAGATTTGCACAGAACACTTTTAATCCAAATCAGCAGTTATTTAATACATTATTCCTAATGCCTGTCAGGGCTTTGCTAACCAGCATTTAATTTTCCACTCTCTGAATCATCTTGGCTGCAGTGTGCTTGTCTTTTTAATTGTATCTTTTTTCTGACTTGACCCAAGAGTGAGATGATTTACCACCTGTACTTTTACCTAAACTGTGCCAGCCTAATTGGCTCCAGATTTAATCAAGCGTACACAATGTCAATGTTTCATTTTCACCTTTGCTTATTTTATGTGAAATGACATTGATCACTAGTCAAGTGATTAGCTGAGATTGTGTGGCTTTGTTCTGCACTGTTACAGACATTATCTGACTTTTGCTTTATTTTTCAGTGGTTACTCCAGTGTGCAACCATTGTCACAAGAGCTTTGGATTCAAAACCTGTGTATTTTTACTAGTGTCCCATGACCATAATGAAATGCAAGCTCTTTCTTTTATATTCACATCTGACCATAATGTGTCTGCCATCTGTCCGATGTGTAGGTATGCTGTTTGCACGCTTTGTGGAGTATTTGTACTTCAGGCATTTACCTTCTGAACTCTGAATCACTTCCTCAGCAGATTCTACCTCTCTCTCATTGACTGTACAGGAACACAGATTTTTAACAGTCACCTACAAATGTGCACCTAAATTTCTTTCTAGAGTAGATTGTGTGAATAACCTCATTGTATATATTTCCCAGGATGATTGGAAGAAAAATTATGTCTAGCTTAAATTTCATTTTTTTTTCTGTCACAGTACAGTGATATTCTTTCAGCTCTCATAAAGATTGCATTATGAAAAAACTGAAACCTGTACACCAGCTGTAATTATGCTCGAGATGTTTGATTTTCATTAAAACTCTAGGTGATTTTTGGTGGTATATGCCTGATTTAAATTCATTTCCTGTTACATTGACCCTCTGAAGTGTATGTACACATATAGACACATAGAATATAAAAATGAATATACTATGTATAGTGTATAGCTACTACCCATCTGACAGTCTGATATGAGTGAATTTTTGGAAAGTCGGGGGTACAAATCCTGGAATTCAGTAGTCAGTCTCTAGGAATTAGTGGGACTGTGATTTTACCAGTGGGACCAGGATTTTACCTTTGGATGGAATAGAGCTTTTCCAGCCTCTGGGCATAAAAAAGATGATGTCCCACAAGCACAGCATGTTAGTTACAAGATCTCATTGACTTCTTTTCTGAGTAATTAATTTTTCAATTCAGTGACAGAAATTAAGAACAAAATTAATAAAAAGCATCCAGCTAGATAAATCCCAAATTAAAATGTGTAACTTCTCTCACCCAAACAAAACACTAAATTCTGTTCATGCAAGATGTATCAAAACATTTAATTTGGGACATGTGCAAAAGGTGAAGAAGCAAAAGAATGCTGAGGGTGATACTTCTTGGTTTTTGCATAGTGGTTAGGTAAATATTTAAAATTAGAATATTTAAACTCTCAATCCCTGGCAAGCACCTTAGCCATCAGACTAAGAGTTAAACTTGGTAATATGAAAGAATGCTTTTCTCCCATGAAGTTGTTCCAACATATATCCATTGCAACTCAGATAACCCCTCTCATATCAAGGTTTAACAACTGGATCGGAACAACACTTTCTTTCTGGGTCAACTAAAAATTAGCTGGGACACATATAACAGAAGATCAACTCAAGAAAAACTAAGGTTTTAGGTGAACTGATCTGCAATAATTGTCCAAGTGAGCTGGTTTATCTGAGTAAGTGCAAGGTAATTTGAATGAGTTTAGCCCTCTTTTCACTGTAGTCTGAACTAACACTTATTACGTTGTGTTTGCCACATAGTTAGAGCACGCATGCACACACATATAAACTTGTTTGCCACAGATAGGTTGATGCAAGGTATTGTTTTACACAGTAATGCGTCTTTGTCCCCTTTCATTCCTTATGTTATCCTAGCACTAAGTCCTGACACTCAAACATGGCGTTGAGAGCGAGCTCTTATCCTGTCCCACTTCAGCTGCTTTGGTGATCCCAAATGTGCAAAACTGTGTTCAGATTTGAACCTGTATTCCTTCAGTTTCAGAAGCTGTGAACTATAGAAATATCATATATCAAATAGAAAAGACTTTTGGAATACTCAATTCAGATACTAAACTTAGGACCTGAACCACAAGTTTGCTGATTTCTAGTTAACAGCTGCAGAGTGAAAATTATAAAGTTCAGCATGTATATTGAATTCAACGATACCATGATCTTACCCTATTTTGTAAACGGAGGAGAACAGAATGCATTTCTTAAAACATCACAAGGTAATAGATTTTTAGGTATTACAAAATACAGAAGATGACTATAGGTAATTTGCAATACAGTAAAACCTATCTTTTTATTAACAGATATATTTATTTTGCAAAACTCCAGGTACCCCAATGGAATACTTTTTGAAAGTAACAAATAGAAAAATAGTTCTTGTTTTGTACCATTTATGTATATCTTTTATTCCCACTATATCCCTCTCTTCTTTAAGTTCTATACTTTTCAGGTTGTAATAGAAAAAAAATGGCATGAGAATATGAAAAGGAGATGTTCTGAATTGTTTACTGTATTATCAGAAATTGTGTGATTCATGATTTTTCAAAGTAAACTCCATAGGGTAAAAATGTGTGAAAAGTGCATAATCCTGGCCTCCTGGAATATTTATTCATACTAATGCAGTGCACAGTCAGAACTGCCTTTGTGCAGGTCTTTTTCAGACCAGTCATAACAAAAAGAAATGAGGAAGGTAATTATAAATAATTGAATTGAAATAGGAAATTTTGTATGCATGTAAGGGTGTTTAACTTTGCCAGGAGGGCTTCCCATATACACAGAGCAACTATGTAAACAAATATTCTGCATATGCTTGTGAATAATTAAGTGCATTTAAACAAGAAACAACTATTCTAATATATCTACTCATAATGACCATTTACTATGGTTACAGAAACTGTAGTTTACTGTTTATTGATTGTGTGTGTACAAGATAGGGATTAGGCTTTACAGCATTCTCTGAAGTCACATATGTGATCTTGTAAGATAAAGAAGACCTGCAGAAAAAGAAGTGGTAAGGATAATTAATGTGTTCTTTTCAGGTGATTATAAGCCTCAATTCACTATATTGGAGGGTAGTGCTAATGAGAAAGGCCACTGCCAATTTCCAAGGGTGATAACCAAGGGCAGTATCGGTTATTACAGATGTGTCCATAGCTTCTGAATACACAGACACCGAAGCGCTTGTCTAACTCTTCACAATTTTTACAAAGAGTTTAAAGATAAGGGCCAATAAAAAATGATATGTCAATGGTTCCTGTGCCAGCAGAGAGCCTGACACAATTATCTACAGGGTATAAATTGTACCACACATCTCAAAAGGATGCTATTTGAAAGATCCACTGGTTGGGGTCATTCCCAATACTACTTCAAAGACAATCCATTTGTGGAAAAAATGGAGAGTGTGGCAGGTTCAGTCACATTCACCATGGCAAATATTACTTTTATACTTCCACTTTGTAAGGGATGAAATATGAAAAAGAAGACTGAAAGCTGCAAAGTATCTGCTCTCTTTGGAGCAGATGTATAAACAGGACCAAAAAAGTGAAGATGAGAGATTTTCCATAACACAGAGTGCATAGAACATCAGCTTGCCTGAACATAGTCGCAAGAAAAAACATTCATAAAATGTGAAACTTGGTCTGGTTACTTAAAATACATAACTTCTACTCCAAAGGACAATTAACATTACCCTATTTATTTTCATTCCAGTTCCATATAAAACCACACTTTTACCAAGCTTTACTGTCAAAAAGAGTTTCTGTCAAGCTTCTGTTATTGACACATCAGCATATGTTGCTGCAATAATCCAGGAAAGGAAATGATTGAATCATTTGTGGTCCATCAAAAAAAGATGGGAATGGCAGCAAATAGGCTTTCAGAGTTTGAAGGCAGCAGAAGTACTTGTGCAAGAAATCATATTTTTGACAGGAGCTTGCTTTTGCCATTAGTATCTTCATCAGCTAACAAGGTAGGTATTGTATCTGTGAGTATGTACTTCTTTCTCCACCACGCCTTGCCATAAACTGGATTAGAGTTCTATAGAAACTCAACAGGTATTTTTGTTCCCTGTATCTATTAAAGCTTTGCTTTCAAGAGACTTCATGAAAGATCGATGGTGATTCATGAATGAGCTTTTGTGCAGTGAGAAATCCTTCACTAAGAAATTCACTAATTTACTAAGAATTGTAATCATTTCTCATATTGTAAAGAACTTTCAGTTGGTACAAAGCTGATCAGTGGTCCTGGAGCATTCTTGTGTGAAGTATTTCAGTCATTGAACATAGGAGTATGGTGTAGACAAGAAAACACATTGCCAAATTTGACTGGATGAACAGGTACTGGTTCTCACCCGCCCTACAAACACTTTTTCTTGAGTAATAAGTAACCAAACTATTTTGCTCTTAAGTGGACTAGCTGGTTCAACACATATAAATAGATCAGATTTCTTCTTAATCAAATTCATGGAAGATTTAATAGGATACAGAAAATCAACATAAATGTTTTATAACTTTTCTTTGCTCCTACAGCAAGATCTCTACTGTTTATCTGTATTTCGAGATCATTTTGCTGCACTGATTCAACATTCTTCTGCCAAAGTATTAAGATAGACACTTATTTCCTGGAATTCTTAACATACACTGAAAGTAAGTCAGGAAGATAAGACTATAGCTACTGACATTTCAAACCATAGTGCTGTGCAGAAAATGTAATTCAATTTTAATCAGGTGGCTTGTCTCCCCAACATTTGGATTTTTTATATTTCAAACTAAATTTCAGCAGTAATATTTGCTGATTTAACACCCTTATTTTTAAATGATCATGCAAGATTTGAAAATTTATCCACATTTATATGGTTGGGGGTGAGGTCTAAGGGGCTGTGTAAACTTCACAAAAGTACATAAGAAGTTCAGATAAGACTGTGAAAACTAGGCACACCTAGAAACAGGGCACAGAGAGGTCAGTGGAAGACATGAACACCAGAAATCATCTTCTGGAAGTTGATGGTAGAATATGTCAGGTAAAAGAAAAGAGAATATCTACATAAAGATTTCATCCAGCTTGGAGAGACACACTGCTTGATTTACTCCACTGAGAGAGAGAGGACTTCCAGAGATTGACAAGAGAGAATGAAAAGCAGATGGAAGGGTTTTATTGAGAGCTGTCAAGGATAAGCTTTCCTGACTGTAGTCTTTTGATGAGTCTCACTACCCCAGAGCTCTTCCTTGTGATATTTCTACTATTTGCCATTTCAGAGTAGTCCCTTTGGCATTACTTAGCTCATGCAGGGGAGTATCTAACATTCATTCAGGTCTCCCTCAAGTCTACCCGTTCCCAGGCCTTCCACCTTTCATCCTCAATAGACTCCTACACCACTGAAGAGCACATTGCCTCACATGTGGGCTTTCCCTCTGTTCCAGTCACTTCAAGCAAAAGGTTAATGTTAGTTCTATCCCACTCACAGAGTTGTTCCTCTGCAGTTCATCTTTCCCCATAAGGATCTACTCCTGGAGCTACTCACAGTTCCTACCTTTTGTTTTTCTCATTTTCCCCAATGACAGAACCTTTCCCAACCTCTCATGATCCCCATGAGGCCATCTCTCTCCCTGTCCTCTCTTAGGATGGTGAACAAAACACCTCCACCCTAAGCATCTTCATAATTTGCTTTAGATTCTTCCTTTTAATCTCCTTTACTCACCATAAACATGCCTTCTTCAGATGTCACCATCAAGGGCATATTTAAGCTACTTTTTAAGACTTGTTTCAGGATTACCTTGAAAACTGTCAGCCCCACTAAGTTATCCTTGCCACAGAACAACAGATGCTAATGGTGGGCTGCTATCCCATAACAACCAACAGATATCATTAATGTCATTAGCTTTTGGAAGGACTGTCTGTCTGGCAATATGAAAGGAAATAAAGTGTGCAAGAGCATTAAAGGCTTATTAAGCTATCTACATTTTGTAATATTGGCATGGGATGGAAACCATGTTTACCAGGGTTGCAACCAGCAAACCAGGACTGAGGAAAAGCCAAGCTTTCAATGCCTTGGCCTGTGTATCAGCCTTGAATGGAAAGGAAAATAATCAGGTCCTAAAATAGATCAGAACTGGAGAACTTTCCTTTTGGTACTGGAAAAAAAAGAGGGAATGAGTCATTCCTATGTTTGCTCTCAGGACACTGCATCTGCATGCTGTCCTTATTCAGGATAGACTGTAATAAAGGAGCTAACCTTTATGCTACTTTAATTGTGTGCCCCAGCAGACTGAGGATTTTGTTATTGTGTTATGAGTGACCCAGCTGACATGTGTTCCTTCACAATTACACTTGCTCTTGTTACTCTTGTTACCGAAACAGAGATGGAGTTGAGTTCAGTGGCCAAATTACATCAACAGGTTTACTCTGTAATGTTCTGCATATATTCATATTTAATTCAAATTGAATCCAAAATGCATTCAAAATACTTAATAACATTGGTTTGACCCCCAATTAGGTGATGCGTGTCCAGAAGTAACTGTGAGATACAGCATGTTTTCAGTGTTTCATTATCTTCTCTTTTTTTCAGTCACTCCACTACCTGCTCAACAGACAGATGAGTCTCTTATCAGAAGTAGCAGATGGCAGAGCCAGTCTGTTTGAATTTTCCGACATGCACTCATAGAACATTTCTGTGAATTTTGTTAAAGTGCATTATATTACAGCACAATTGGTGGTATAAGCAGGGGGATAGCACAACTTCTGTTCAGGAGTGTATTTTTAAAGCTTGTCAGAGTTCTGTAATGCAAAGGCTGAATTTTGTAGCTCAAAGAAACCACACTGAATCTTAACTGACATGGTCTTCAGTCCCCCTCATTTCAATGTTAAAGAGGGGTTTCAGAGGATGAACTGAGGAATTGTCTTTGCAGTTTGTGAACTGGGGGAAAACCTGCCCACTGATTTACTGAGAACTTAATGTCAGTTAAATGAACCAGACCACTGCATAACACTGAATACTGCAGAATTTCAAACTACTCATGACCAAGAAATGGACCAAATGGTTAATCTCTAGAGTTAATCAAAATGTGCAACAGTTCCTTGGTGATGTATATGTATATATAGATATATACAGAGATATATATATATATATATATAGTTACATCACTGCTGTTCTGTTCTGTTTTCCAGATTTTGGACAAAGCCAAAATATTATCTTGTAGGTGCTTCATCTCATAGAACAAGTGAGTGAGAAAAGAAACAGTGAAGAGGAAGGAATAGGCAGAGCCCTTGCATTTAGTTGACCAGAGTTAGTATCAGAAATATGGCACACCTACTTAAACTCTATGTTCAAGGTTCCCAAGAAAGCACGTGAGGAGGAGCATATGATTCTCTTCCACATCCCTTTTACCTTCTGAAGTTGACAGATGTGAAATCTGAGTGTGCCTTAGAGATAAGAGACATAGGCTCCCAATCTGCTAGTCAAGGCTGCCAAATGTCTGCCAAATTAAGTTCCTTTCTGAACTTTAGCAATGGCACTCCATATTGCAAGGGAGGACAAATGGGTTTGAGATGAATTATTCCAGCTGCTATTCATAGCTGAAAGGCAGACCATAAGCCTTTGTATTATAAGGACATATCACATGCACACACACACACACACACAAAAACCCCAAACCCAAAAAACTTCTACACCGAAGCTGTGAATTTATGCTTTTTAAAACCTGGAAATATTTCATAATAAAATTGAAGTTGATGACATATATGTTCTGCTTTATTGCTTTTTACATTATTTCCATGTTCTATCACACTAGCTAGATGGGGATGAGTGAACCTTATTTTAATATTTTTATATATAATATTTATATATATATTATTTATAAGTGCTTTTGAGTCATGCTCTGAGATCAGCTGTGTTTTAAATCTAGAGTAATTCAACTGAGGCTGCCACACTGCACCTGAATTAATATTCCAGATCCAGCTTCCCAGAACTTGGTGGTATTTGGTACAGAAGTGAGATCCAAATGTGCTAGTGCCCTCATGATGTTTTATAAGGCAGACAGACTCAAAACAGAAACAAACCAATATTTAAGATTTTGGAACCTTCACTCTAATGTGCAAAATTCTTTTAAGAATTCAAACTTCTAAATCAATGCACCTATTAAGATTTGAAATGTAGTGTGTAAATATTACTGTGAGACAACTTAGAGAGTGTACCTGATTTGACATGACCAGAAATTATACAGAAACAGACAAAGACAATAGAAGTCCAAGGACAGATAGAGGAGTAGAAATGAGTGAATTATTATTTTTTCTGCTTATCTGGTAAATCAACAAAAAGATTATGATTCGCAGTTATTCCCCATGTTCTGTATCCATGAAGATATTGTCTGGATTCTGCCCTCTTAAATAAGGAATCAGTGAAGAACATATTGGCGTGTTCCTCTCTCATACGGAGGAAATCTGAATGCATATTTCCAAACAACTATTCCCACTCTTGTTGGGACAACTTCCCCTTCTGTGAACTGAAAAATCAATTGCTTGTACAACTCTCAGAAAAGCAGTTGTGGTGTGAACCTGGAAGTTAGGTAATGTGGGGAGGAGGGATGAGTTTGAAGAAGATGATACTGAACAGTGAAACTGCCTCAGTATTTAAATTATCATATTCAGGCCAACAAGATATAACACACATTTCTGGGAAATAAAGAAAATTGTAGAAGAGAAATTCTGATTTATATTCTTAGCTTCTACTCCTAACTGTAACAACTGAGATATCTTAAAAATTGGAATATACTCGGTTTGAAAAAAAGCTCAATAGTTATTCCTAAAATAAAAGTGATTAACAACCAGCAATATATCTTTCTAGATCACCCTAGTATAAGACCTGATCATTTAATTGCACATATTTGATTTATGATTGTGTGCAGGTTAATGAGTTTACTAAAGGGCCAGGTTTTCCTTTCAGAATAGAATATGTACAATGTGTCTCACATCAGAGACATAGAACTAAGCAGTACACATTAGGAGGAAGAATTTAGCTGTGGACATGTATAGATGAAATTGGCTCAGATGATTGCTGTATTTAGATCACACATATGGGGAGATTGCATACATCTTGTGGAAGTCAGGTATCTGCATATGTCCAATGATATACTACCTCGGCCAAATAATTAGACACATTCAAGCACATTAGTTACCACATATCCATTTTTTAAAGAAATCTGTCTGCAGGGATTTATATAAACAGAATTTTTTTAAAAAGGTTAATTCTTAACCAAGAGAACAAAATTTTGTATCAATTCTCTTTTCAGTGTAAATGTGTGCAGCTCTACTATATTTCTTAAGTGCCGATAGCTTGGCATAAAGCATACTTATATTTTTGAAAAAAATATTTTTTTCACAGAGTCTGAATGTTTTCTAGCTTTCTGACTTTTTTTTTTTTAAACTAGAAATCATTGTGAAACTTGAACAACATGGATAAAGATTTAAAATCTTTTTCTCATTCTATGTGTCTCATTTTATGATATGACAGACAGACACATGATTCAGAATAGTACCAGCTCTGCGATTAGGATGTTCACTTCAGAGAAATTATTTACACTTTTATATTATTTATACATTTGTAAAAGGATATTTATGTATTTATAAATATCCTGTATTTATACTATATGTCTAGCATAAAGCAACATCTTAAACATGTCTTTTCCATATTTATTACATATTCCATAGTCACTGGGCTGTGGATGACAGCCTAGTCACTAGTCCACTTAATTGTCTTCACTCCTGAATATATTATATATATTATTATTTTTACAGGTCATTATCAAAGAGAACTGAGAAGGGATTACACAGGAATTTAGAAAAATCATCCTATTTAAAAGATCCTAGTATAATTTAACCAAGCCAAAAAAATGAACATGAGTCATCATTGATGAATATGTTATTCTAGCATAACATTCTTTTATTTTTATAACAAATTTTATTCTAAACTCATCTGTCAAAAATTCTTGAAAAGAGTTTTGATTCATGTAACAAAATACACTACCAACCATGTAGACAGTAATTAACTGAAAATATCCAACTGTCTGTGTTATTTACTACTGATCATAGATTTTTGTCTATGGAAAAAAAAGTGTGTTATTCAGAATCATTGAAATATTTTTGCTATTCCTTTCACTTAACCATATTTCCTGTCTTTTTAATGGGGGATAGGTTGAGCGCAGTGTGCGTTAATATTAAAAAACAAATAGACATTTAATTATTTCTGTTCTTTACTAAAAAAATAATATGGTTAGTCAATATGATATAGGTATGTTATCAGACACAAAAATATAAAGGAAACAGTTTCAAAGCTTTTTGAACAAAGAAGTCTGGGTTCATATATGATAACTTCCATCAATGTCCTGAAAGACTCATGTGGAAGGGAAAGATACTAGTGAAATGGTCTAAAAAGGAAAAAAAAACCCACAACATAATAGTTCCTTGTGCAAGATATTATTCAGCAAAAATACACACTAATATAATGTTGATGAAAATTAACATGAAAGAGTCAACACAGGCTTTAAAAAACAATTGTTAATACATAAACTACACAGATTATTATTCCTCTGAGGTTTTTTTATATTGTGTTAGTACCTACAGGGCCCAGCTAATGGTCGACTTGAAATATGGAAAAACCACAAGTGGTCTGTTCTCACACACTCACACACACAGAGGTATTTTTGAGATATTTATGTTCATATTATTAGGTTTGTTTTACAATGGAGAGAGCTAGTAATAAAAAAATAAGCACTCATATTCATACGTAGCGTTTTGAGATAAACATTGCAAAACCAGGCCAAAAGAAAGGGATAGACAATATTGGTAAAATGGATACTACAATTGTAGCATCAAAACAAGTCTAATCAGTAGTAAATTAGCACTCTCTCACTATGGAGTCATTGGAGGTTTTAGCTACAAACCTGTAACAAGCTTATAGTGACTCTATGCAAACTGTACATTTGTACCTTGACTAAATATTTTTGGTAAAGCAGAAAATAGCATATTGTACTGGAAGAAAGCCAAATTTCAGCCTCTTTTGATCCAGAACATGGTTCCACTCAATCTCCTCTATGGAAAAAAGTATTAGAAATAATTTAGGCTATGAAGACTGCTGACTTTCTTTAGCTTCACTCTCAGAGAAGGATTAGGTATTTTGTCTCAAGTTTGTTGAAAATTCAAATCTGAGATAAACTTGGATGGGAACACATTTCCACCCGAGAGGTAAAAATGTAGCAAAAAATAAACCCACTGACATTAGGGACTTGGTAAGACATTGGCAGGGTATGGCTGATCATTCTAGGCTTCAAAAGTTGTTCAAATGCTGTAATAAAATGAGACTTTCTCACTTCTAACGGTGTCTATGAAGTGTATACTTAGCATGTGTGAAAGGTGAGGTTTTAAAGGCTGTAACTGTCTGATTTGGCCTATATTCTTTTAATAATGGAATGTCTTTTTTTTTAAAAAAAAGAAGCTCCAAACTGAACAACAAGGCAAAGAAAGACAGTCTTAGCCCTTGGTGTGGCTGTCCGTATTCATGAAGTGATCTTGGCAGTGCCATTTTCACGGTCTTATTACATACTAACAAGGTTTTGTTTTCATCACCTCTTTTTGGCCTTTCCAATATGTATCTAAATCCCACTAAAATTGCTTTCTTTCCTTATCAACACAGGAAAAATAGTGAGGGAAGTGTTATCTGCGTGTATGTGTTTTTAAGCTATGTGTTTCAGTGCTGATAAGCAGAGATGTGGTGACTATGATAAAAGAAGAAATGCAAGAAAAGGTGTTTCTTGCTCAAACATTTCTGAAGAAAAATCATAGCTTTCAGGGTAAGATCTTTAAAGATAATGTTTCATAGCAACTGAAGAACTTGAAATTATAACATATCTTTCCTAGAAAGATGTGCAGTCAATTATATCAGGTTAAATAAAGTCACTGTGTCTATAGATGATATTTGTAGCTAAAGTGAGACATAATTTATATAAGTTAGGTTTAACTAATTTGTTAGCAGTTAGAGATATGCCAATACAGCAGGTGGTAGATGTTTGTTTTTGTAGGTAAAAGACATGATTGGCTACTTTGTAAGTGTTATTATCATGCTAAGAGATAGCAAACCCCACAATTTCTAAGGTTGCTTGGGCTGTGAAAATAAGTAATTCGAGAGCCTTCTATAGCAGCATCTAAACACTATGTGGACCAAAGTCTGCTGTGAGATATTATCCCCTTAAAGCAGACGTTATAAAAATTTATATCTAGGGTTGTTATGATTATAAATTTGAATAATTGGAAAGCTACTTCTATATTCACTGACTTACCAGGCTCTGCCAAAGCTACCTAAATAAGCACCTTGCTGAAATAAGCTGTAGAAATTTTGTATCCAGTCATTATTGATCAGAGAACTGAATTTATGGACTGTCCTTGCAGAAATAGGTGTAACATGAAAAATTTCAATGACTACTTGATTATCTCAGAAGGACCTCAAAGCTTGTTTGGCATGAAAGATTGGGCTTCTTTAAATGAAAGTTATCAGAATATTCAGCACAGTTTATAATGCATGACAATTCTATTATGCAGGCTTGATCAAAAATTATCAGTGAGCAAATCCTGGTAAGAAAACAGTAATGAAGAAAAATATAACCTGGTGATACTGGAGGCCATCAAAATATATACAGCTAAAGCTGTTGAAATGTCAGGGAAAACAGCATACTTTAATCCACCACTTGACATACAGATTAAATATTCTAGTCCTTAGTCAAAATTTCAATTTCAGGTCAATGAGAGTTCTGCTGGAACCAAAGGAATGAAATGTGACTGAAACAGACAAGCTCCTGGCGCGTGCTGCTGTGCGTCCCAAGACTTAACAGAACGGGTTATTTAGCCTACTCTTTTTCAACTGCACGCTAGGAGAAAGATAAAGGTCTGCAGAACAGGCTTTAAGCACACTTTGTATCAACAGGAGACAACAAAATAGTGCAAATTAACAATTTTTTTCAATCCATACTTTACTAGATTTAGGCAAATCTCACTGCAAGTCGGAGGGTGAGATCAAATTCTCTGTTAGCTTGCAAAATTAGGAAAAAGGATAGCAAATGACAGTGAAAACACTTTGCTATAGGTGTTCCACAGATTTACTGCTCTGTTACAATGGTTTGTGTTTTACCTCATATGATGGGGAACTTTGTTTTGATCAGCATTACGGTTGTCTGCACCTCTTATGGAAGGATACAATGGGCCATAGCAGAAATGCTGACACATGAAAGGTAGTCATCTGTTCCTGGCATTTTTGGATGGTTCTACTGCATCAGAGTTAATGCACAGTGCTGTTAGCAATTGCAGTTCCTAATATTTAGATGCAATAACTTTGCTGAACAGTTCATTTTAGCCACTTCAGGGTCTGGGTTACTATAGGATTGTACCTTCAAAATAGTGTCTGCAATTCATCATTAACTAAGTTTGACTATTATCTAGTCTCTTCATTTTAATACTAAACACTTGTCAAAGCAAAATATTATGTTTGAGGTCATTTGTTGCTTTTCAAATGACTGAACTTACAAATTCAAGAAATCAAAATATGGAGAAAACTATTGCTGATTGTTAATTATCAGTATTTAGTTTCACTAATTAGCTAGATCACCTGATAACATTTTTGCTAAAAGCTTTTTCTGAGTACCAAACATGGAACAGTAATTGGAATATCTGGGAGTTCTGCAGAACTCTGAAAGTAAAGGTTTATTTTTAGCGGAAAACTTTGGCTTCTCTGAAGTCAGTTTTTGCCTCCAATATCTGAATGCTTTTTCTCTGTAGGTGAGACTGGTGACACACAGATGGAACTCATTACCTGCAGTGCCACATGCTGTTCAAGAGAAAGTTTAATGAGGGTGAGAAAAGTGGCTCAGACTTTTAACCATTGTCTTCCATCACCAGTCATCGCAACAGCTTCAGGAGGTGTGACAGCTAATACTGCTTCGGCAAGTGGCTTTGCATATAGGGACTGCACTACATATTTCCCCAAAAAAGGCTGAGCTATCAAAGCAAGTTTGTCTGTTGCATATATAACGATAGCCAAACATTACAACAGAATTAGAAATGTCTTTAAAATATATGACAACCAATCTTCTTGAGCATAATCTGTTAATAAGAATTTAAAGTATATTTAGACATGACCGTCTGAATGTAGATTAAGTATCCACAAAAAATTTCTAAAACCCTGTATTAAAAGGAAACAGAACAATATTTTTAAAAGTCAACAATAAGAAGCAAAAAATATCTATTTTTTTAATCCCAGCACTAACTTTAAAAAAAATGCTCAGATATACTTTAGAAAAAACAATTCTTGTTAGACAGAGGGAATACTTGTAGTAGATGAAGACAATAACATCTAGTCATACAATTATGCCGAGAGGCTCCAGGTTACCTGTAGGCATTCCTCAACACTCTCCATATTTTGAACTTGAGGCAGTATTGTTTGTTCTCCCATAACTGACAGCAATGACCTGGCAAGGCACCTTCTCTCATTGCTGCTGAACCATCCTTCTTCCTACCTGTAAAACTCTATTTCAGTGAATCCTCTTCAGGTGCTGAACAGGGTTGGGTGCCCTTAGGTGGGTTGGCCTTAGGTTCCTTTGCTTTGATCTAGCAGCTTTTTTTCTTTTTTTTTCGTGTTTCTTTTCTTTACCTGTAAAGAATGGTTCACTATTTTTATATTATCTTCAATTTGATCCTGTAGAAACATTGGCCTTGGCTGAATCATGCGTGTGGATACTTTTTTTCTGTTTACAGCTGAGAACTGATGGAAACAGGAGATGTCTGCCGTAAATCAGAAATCAAAGAATTTAAGAGTGAGGAGCTGTGCCCGCTAGAAAGGTAGGTACCTGCCCAGTAAGAGGTACTACTGCCCTGTTGCCATTCCAGCAGGAGCTGGAAGCCGTAAGTCCTGTTCTTTCTCAGAGATAAGATATTACTGATCAGCATTAGCAGGGAGCATCCTTTCATGTAAGCAATAGTTCCTCCATCAGCCTGTTGCAGTGTATGCAGGCAGTCTGAGCATCAGTGGCTCTGCAATTATATCTGCCTGTAGCCCCAGAGTACAAGGTCTTAGATGTAGAGCTCAGGTCCAGATTTCCAGGTAGGGTCTAGTTTCTACATTCCAGCTCTAATTAAATGAGTGTCATAGATCTCTGATCACAAGGCTTGAAAAGGCAGCTCATAGGGCTTGAGGGTATGCTGTCTGTGTAGACATCTTTGTAATCTACCCTTAGTGTTGAGATAATTACTGAAAGTGAGAAAAGGGAAGAGAAATAAACACCTAATTAAGGAACTGAAATGAACATAAGGAAATTAATGACAAAGTATTTGGTAGAAACTTTCAATTTGTACAGATGAACTCCTTTTGTGTAGTTTTAAATGATTTATGAAACAATAATCTCTGCAAACTTGGAACACATCCCATCAAAATCTCCTTAGAACTGGCTTGCATTAGATTATGTGGTAGCTATCTGTGTGCAAGTCCAAGTCCAGGGCCTGGTAAGACACAGACTTCCTAAAAATAAAAGTGAACTGGAAGAGAGTCCATTAAAAAAAAAAAAAAATCTATTATTAAACCATTTTTTTTCAGCACAGTTTTTTTATCTCGTTCTCTTTCTATTCAGGCTGCATGGAGCTACATTTCTTTTTACACCTGAGGTCCTTGATGTAGCACAAGGTTTGACCTCAGCTGCCTTTGTTCAAATCTTTCCTTGTATAATTCTATTTCCGATCATGCTGGCAAATAGAAATCTGGACCATGTCAACATGCTGTCAAAGTAAAAAAGTTTTATCTCTTCACTCTTTTCTTTTATTCTGTAAGAGTTTGATGTATGCTCAATATACATCTAGGAAAATATGGCTGTCTGATACATGTTCAGAAAAGCGGGGCTTTTAATGCCTTACTTGTGCATGCCAAAAGTGTTTCCTGGAACACCAATTTACTCTATGTCAAGAAGTATAAATAAAACCTAATATTTCCTTAGTTGGTTAACTGGCATAGATTTGATAATGTGGATGGGGAATAGTTGTGAATAGCTAGCAGGCCAATGTAAGAGTGGAGCAGACTGTCACTGGCTACAGATTGTTGGCTACAGATTTTCAAAGCTAATAGAAGTGGGCATATGGCTATTATAGCAGTGAGAGATCCGCTGCATTAAATACCTGTTACAGGAATAAAGGGAGGGGAAGGGGTGATGAATGCCTTGTGACTAGGATTATGGGGTCTCTTCAGTTTACCTAGGCAACCACAATTACATCTTTTGGGATAGAGTTTTAAAATAGAATTTCCTAAATCTGTGTAATCATTTCATGTGCTTCTGTGATCAGAATGGTATGCCACTGAATGCTTTGAGGAATAGAAAAAACAGCCTGTCTGGTAAGGCTCTTGTCATATTTTACTCATGCTGTTGGGGAGAAGATAGAAAACAAAAGAAATTGCTACCATTTATGGCTGTGTTCAGCAGAACAGGGTATACTTAGGAGGGCGCCTGAATGGACCTTCCACCAAGAATAGCAGTATAGAAGAGAGGAGAGAAAAATGGGACTAGAGGAAAAAATGTGTAAAACCAGGAAGTTGGTAGAGAACAAACAAACCACAGAGGGGCAGAGAAAGAAAGTTATGAAGGGATAAATTGTCTTTCAGACTGCAGGGCAGATAGGAAAGTGTTTCATTATGGAAAATTCTGGGTTGAACAGTTTTGAGATTTAGGACAAAGAGTCTGATTTTTAGAAAATCTCAGCATCCACAGCCCTTCATTAGAAATGTAATTATTGACTTGGGCTTGGAAAAAATGTTCTTGTCTGTCTGCTCCTATTCGATAGCTTTGTAGAACTTAGCCTAGAAAGTATAGCAGTGGTGCTTTGTTCTTGTTTTAAAAATGCTTTGAAAAAGGAAAATTAGGTGAGGCAGCCTGCAGTTCAACTACAAGATTCCCAGTACCTCATGACTTTGTCAGGACAGTCTGATGGGACATCACCATCCATGCTATTCAGCTCTGAGCCTTAGAGGAGAAATAAATATGCGTTTCCCCAGTAAAATGAAAAATAAGGTGAACTGTGATCACTTTACACCCTAATTGCCTTGCAGCTGAGTCCCACAGGACCTACTGAACCCGGTGAAACCTTCAGCCTTATGCACTGTAGTTCTTTCATTTCAATGTTAAGCTTTTCTTTCTCATCTCCTAATCTTTCAGGAAAAATAATTAAAAAAAAATAACAAAGACTACATATTGTCATCTTACACTGCCCATAAGCTTAGTTATACACATTCAGCAAACATTTAATGAGAGCTTCTGTTTAAGTGAGTTGGACAGGAGTTTTCCCAGCTTTTCTATATTCAGACTGCTTTCATGGTCTTTTGCTCTGCATATGTACCCTACTTCTAAATGCATTTTTGTTTTGATTGATACAACTTTAGAGAGTGCCTTGGAGAGAAACACTGAATTATTAAGCCTTGAATATAGCTGGCTTTCATCCACTACAGTACCTTTGTCATAGCCCCATACTTCAAAGCTAATCTTTGATAATGAGCTATTTCTTTCTGTCTATACTTAATGCAATTTCTGCTGTTAAAATTATAGCCCACATGTCTTTAAGAAATTATTTTCCAAATCCCCATGTTTTTGCATGTTTGATATCAACATCTACTGAGAACTTTTTTGTCTCTTTTTTTCTTTTTTTTTTTAACTTTTACTGATGTGTTTCACATTCCTCCTCCCTGCCCCCCCACACCCTTTTTTTTTTCCCCCAGGCTCCAGCTGTACTATTTCCTATTTTTAATTTGTCTCTTTTAATTAAGTAATCCTGTTCCAATCTGATTTTGAAAACGACATCCTGCTTTTCTCATTTTTACATTTTGGGCACTGTTTTTAAAAGCTTCTTTCTAAGTCACTACCATGAAAGAATTAGGCTGATTTTTACTTTTGCTAACATGAAGATCAAGCTTCAAGCTTCCCCTGGAACTTGGTGTGACCTTTTCTGCTTTTGATGTTTTTTTTATATTCCTTAGGTTAGCAGGCTTTATATCTCTGTTTCCATAGGGAGCACAGATCTGTGAGAATTAGCAGGGGATTGAAGAGGTTTATTCCTCTCTTATGATTGTTCTTTTGGAAACAGTGGTCATATTTTTTTTGCCACAACTATTTTCTGTGTTAGATCCTAGATTTCTTAGTTCATTTCCTGCTATTTGGGAATGTCCTTTTTTTCACTCAACCCTTCCTTGTTAATTTTTTTTTATACGAGGCAGATCAGTTCTTCTCATTGTTTACATTCATTCTGTATTTGTCGTCTGTTTAGGATAAAGTAGTTCACAATTTGGGTTTTGCTATTGTGCTCCATTTATTGTAGCAGTTGTGTAGAGTGTGATCCTCTCTTCTCATTTAAAGATTCAGACCTAAATCCACCACAATTCTCTGAGTGCCCTAAAGCCTCTGTTGGACTCATACTCAGAGGCTTTGCTCTCATACAGCACAGTTAGTCTTAGCCAAACTCTACATTTTTTAACAATGACTTTTGCATGTGAAATGTCTGACATGTCTGCAAATTTCAGGAAAAGTTATAAATCTGGGTCATGCTCTGGCATTCACTGGGTGAATAAAACATCTTAGAGCTCAGGGGAAATGGAAGGGTGTGCGGAAGATGAGAGTTTTTTGCTTTTTCTGCCTATATTCCTAGTGAGTGTTGATTCTTTTACAAATTATATTTAAAATGTCTATTTTGAATCAAAGTTTCTGCAAGTTTTCTTGGACTGAAATGGGAAGAGGTCCACCTGAAAAGCCTAATCTGGCAGCACAGCTTCCTCTTTCTGGGGGCAGATACATCATGCATCTCTCCTTGTTGTGTTGGGGGTGGGGTTTTTTGTTTGTTTTTGTTTTGTTTTGTTTTGTTTTGTTTTGTTTTGTTTTTTAAATGGGAAAAAAGGGGGAGAAAACTCAAACTATTCTTTTGTCCAGACTGAAAATATCTGTGCTGTTTGTGGTTACATGACTTCCACTAAGATTGACAGTTGATTCTGGGTCACATGGATGCTGCCTAGCCCATTGACTTACCTTGCGGGGGGACTGTTTAAGGAGTAAAAAATGCTGTTTAACTATGAAGTATGGAAAATCCACTGTTCTGAGCTAGTCTGATTTGATCCACAGAGCAAAGTCAGCTAGGTGATTATAAGCAGCAATGCTGGCAATAGGGGTTGGATCCCAGTTTTCAACAAATATCCATTGCTGAAGCAAAAGGTTGGTACAACGCCAGAGAACCACTGGTGTACAGTGATAATCACTGTGGTGCAGTGCATGAAGTTGTGGAGGAGACTCTCCTGGGAAAGAATACTTGTGTAACCCTCAGTAGAAATGTCCATGATACACACAGAATTCTCGTTTCCTTAAGTAAAAGGATTGATAAGAATAAGAATAAAGTTAATGTAGGCCTGTGGTCTAAGGTCCCAGTTTTCCTCTGCCGTAAAAGTAGTGACACAATTTTTATTGTTAAATGCCTCGGTGAACCCCTTCAACTGAAATCCTAAAGAAAATATTAATAGATTAAGACTCACTATAACTCTGACGTAAAGAACTACTGTTATTACCATTTCACAGGTGAGAACAGAATGGTACAGATGTGATGTACCCAAAAATGCGAACACAGCATATGGCAAAGCAGGGCTAAAATGCAAATTGCTTGAGACCTAGTATTTTAAGCAGACTTAAAATATAAACATACTTTGCTGATTACACTTAACAATGTAGTTGTAGCATTTCTTGCGTTTCCTAATTTTCAAATGGTAACTCTTTGAAAAACTCCTCTAAACTCCTCTGGAATGACTGGTTTATGTTTACTTTTTATTAATTGATAATGAAATAATAATTTTAGTAAACAATTAAATTATTATGTAGGAATGCTGTTTCCGTTCCCTTGTCACTGTATATTTTAATCCCTGCAATATTAGGGGGAACTAAGGAGGAAAAAAATCTAAATCCTTCCTGACTAAATTTGAAACATGGTTTTACTGCAAGAAAAAGCCTCCAGAAAACAACTGTTAGTTCAGAAAATTCAAAATAAATTATTTTATGAGCTAATTAAGTGTCAGCAGTGTCGTTTTTTTTAGTTATAAAAAATATAATCTATTAAATCTCCATGTTCTACACTGTTAAAAAAGTTGAGTTGTAAATTAATCTTTTCCTGTCTGGGTCACTAGTTCAAATCTGGCTGAAATCAACAAACACTAAACTCATTATTATAATTGGTAGAGCCTCTATAAAATGAAAGTATTATCATCAGTCTGCTTTTCAGTTTACACATTTCTAAATTGTGAAATCTACTACTTAGATAAGTGTTTGCTGGGATTTTTTTTTTTTTTTAAATGGGGAACGGACTTCGAGTCTGAATAGCTTCTTCCATCCACATTATTTTCCACCTCTCAGGGATGTAATTATAGAGCTGTTTATACTGCTGGTCCTCACACCATATTTGTTTCTTGGGTATAGAGGTTATACCAGTTTCCAGTACTGTCAGTTTGACAAATGTTCACTCTATGCCCACAGTCCTGACTACATTTTTGCTTTCAGCAGCTGCACAGATCCCTACCAATTCTCAGCTGCACTATATTCTTTCAAGAGTTCATCAACCTCTTGAAAAACAAATCATGCCTGACCTTCTGGGCTTATCCAGATGTATTAACATAACATTGAAATTCTGTATATAGTTATGACTGTGTGTCTGTATTTACCAAGATGACAGCTCTATGTTAGTTACATAGATCTTAACTTTCCCCAGCTTTTGTTTGTTTGTATTCTTCCCATCCTCCATGCTGGGCTAAAATCCAAAAGAACAGTAGTAGAGATATCACAATAGGCAGAAATGATTCTCTGTAGACTGAAATAATTTTCTACTCAAATACAGTTGCTCCAGACAAAACCAAGCTGATCACATAGTAAGTCCCAGACAGAAGATTGTTGGTGTTTTGCTGATTTAGGTCTGCTATATATATGTGTAATAAAACTGTAGATATAGTTTCCCACATCACATACAACCTAGTGCCATGACACCTAAATGTTCTTTCTCTCCTCTTAAAAAGTCCACCTCTGATTTCAGTCTCTCTCTCATAATTTTTTCTCACTGATGTTCTTTATCACTAAAACATTTAGAAACAACATGGTTTACATCATTAACTCATAATCTTTTCATCCTTTCCAATATAGAAAATCTTGTCTCTCACTCAGGTTTTCTCTCACTGTCTGTATGTTTTTCCAGCAAGTTTTCAGGCATTCTCTATATTCTGCCTTCATCCTGTCATTTCTCATTCTGGTAGCTGTATTTTTACATACTACATGCCAAATGTACTTTTTGAAGTCTTATCTTACTCTGGATTTTACTTCTTCATCCCTTTCTGAGTCTATTCCTGCATCTCTCATAGTTCCTCTAGTCTCTCATTAGGTAAGTGCCTTTCTTCTTCATCCACCTAACAGAAAGCCTCCATACTTTGCCTCTTAATTTATATTTTCTGGATACTCAAATAGCACCCGGTATCCCTTCTATGCCAACAACACACACAGTTCTTTCCACTCTTGACCTCTCTTTCATTCACTTTTGCATTTTAACATATGGGTTTTGTATCCTCTGGGACAACCCTATTTTGTGTAGAAATGAGCATGTGTCTAGGTGCAGGATAATGCCATGGTAAGGGGTTGCTGCTGAACAACAGTATTCACAGAACACCAGCACACTCAATAGCAGTTTGGAAAACATCCAAAGCCAAAAGGAAACTCTAAGTGTCAAATGGCCACATCTTTTTTCCTTTCCCTTCCCCCAGAGTGCTGGTACCTCTCCTAGCCAAAGGGAAAGACTTGTCTCCCACTGGGATCTGCAGCAAAACACCCTGTCTTGGAATTAGTTATCTAAACAGGCATTTAGTCCTTCTAATGAATCTAGTCCTCAGTGTATATTATTTTTTCTCTTACTTTACTTGAATGTAGAGGACTCAAGCATAAAAAATCTTGCATCAGCTACATTTTCCATTTTTGCTCTTCATTAGGCTGGGTACAGTGGCTGAAGGAGTTTGAGCTCATTATTAGAGCTTCATTTGATAATTTGGGGCACATTTTTAATTGATCCCTAAGGGATTGTTCCAAAAGCACTTATTTACCCAAGTGCCAATAATATAGTGACAAATCATACTGTTCACTTGCTTGTTTCCATAGGTGACACAGCATGTACCTCATCAGTTGTTTTATTTATCACCTCGGGTTGCTGACTTACTATTAACAATTATTTTTAAACTTTTAGACCATGAATGCAAATTGCTGTTATGAACTGTTTCACTGGAAGATATATTAGGATGCTTGACAAAACTTTGTATTGTAATTGGGGAAAAATTATATAACTCTGTGCTAGTTCATAGCTCCCATTCAGTGAAAGTGTATCACAGGGAACTAGGCAAAAGAGAGTAGGGAAACACACTGGAGTGCAGTGGCTTACGAGCCAGAAGACAAGCTGTAATCCACTCCCTGCCATCTAACTTGGACCTTGAGAGGTCATCTAGCCTTCAGAGGTCATTTTGCTCATCTGTGCTTCAGATACATCCATCTCTGTAGAGGATACGCTGCTCTTCCTTTCTGAGATTATCAAATGACAAGTTTGTATGAAACCTTCTTTGAATATGGTAGAAGAGTCATAGCTGGAGGAAAAAAAAAAAAGTTTTCAACTTCTAACATGTTTCAAAGTACCTCCAAAAAGTAAATGCAAAAGAAGGAATGAAAACTGGGCTAATGAGTTTGTCTTCACCATGCACACAAATATGATTACGCTTTGAAACATGTAAACGCAAATGCTTTCTTCTAATGTGTTCAGTGCCTATTTTTTATTATATTTCACCCCTGTACTCCCCTCCAGACAGACACACCAGGATAAAAGTGTAATCATCCCCTGTCTAAGTCAGCATTTACACCATGCTGCCTGGTGAGAAGCTCCCAGGTCACTGCTCCAGCAAATTTGCACAGGGAATAACGTGGTGCCCACAGAGTCTTTTCACTTTGGCATGACATAATGCTAATTACCACTTACTCCCATGAGGGTTTGTTAGGTCAGACACAGAGTTATGGCTTGATGTTGATCCCTGTTGGTTTATATCACTGCACACTTCCATGCATCCTTTAGTCCTCTGGGTTTTGATGGTAAAGACACCAAAAGTAAATCAGAGTATTGAATGCTTACCATGGAATGAAAAGGGAAGGCCACAGTAAGAGTAAAATTTTAAAGGGGTAAAGGACAAGCAAACAAGTAAAACTACCTTCCATATTCCAAAAGATCCATCAAGTTATTCACTGTATTGCAATAACCTAAACTTTCTGCACACATTTCTGAAGTTGAGAACAGGACACAGCAACAGCTGATTTCCAGTCTAACCCAGACAAAACTGCTGCTGCATCCAGACCCCTGAATGTTATGAGGAAGGTCAGGAGACTGAGAACAGCCTTTCTATACTGCGTTCAGTTTTACTGCTTGTCATGGTTTAACCCCAGCCAGCAACTAAACACCACGTAGCCGCTCGCTCACTCCCTCTGCCCCGGTGGGATGGGGGAGAGAATTGGAGGAGTAAGAGTGAGAAAACTCCTGGGTTGAGATAAGAACAGTTTAATAATTGAAATGAAGTAAAATAATAATGATAATAGTAACAATATAATAATAATTGTAATAGTAATATGCAAAGCAAGTGATGCACAATGCAATTGCTCACCACCCACCCACTGATACCCAGCCAGTTCCCAAGCAGTGATCACTGCCCCCCAGCCAACTCCCTGCAGCTTATATACTGAGCATGACGTCATATGGTATGGAATAGCCCTTTGGTCAGTTTGGATCAACTCTTCTGGCTGTGCCCCCTCCCAGTTTCTTGTGCACCTGGCAGAGCATGGGAAGCTGAAAAGTCCTTGATTAGTGTAAGCAGTACTTAGCAACAACTAAACCATCAGTGTGTTATCAGCATTCTTCTTCTACTAAATCCAAAACACAGCACTATGCCAGCTACTAGGAAGAAAATTAACTCTATCCCAGCTGAAGCCAGGACACTGTTTTCAGCTGATTTCAAAGTAGCTCAATGATGGCAAAATGAGCAGTGCTGCTTTTAACACTTAACCTATGTTATCTGTGCAAGTAATTCCCATTCTGCTCCTAACAAAAGCTGAAAACTATGCCTACCAGTGCTAGTCAGCTTGAAAACTTGCAAAGCTACAGATGAAACTCGATAAGCCCTAGACTAGCATCAGGAGATGTTTTCTTCTCTGTTTCCAAGACTGAAGGAGCTGTACTGATAATATGAGTAGAATATGTAAATTTACACACCTAACCCCCTCGCCCTACACTGGTGCCTTAAGATTTTACTGCTACATACACTATTTCCTCAGACAACATTTTGATGAGATACTGTTGAAAGGTGTAATGACACAATTTCCTTATTCTCTTTTGTTCCAGTAGTTTGAGGGAAAAAACACTGTGTTAGGTTAGGACTATCAAGAAAAGAGGAAAAAAACCTCCAAACCCCAAACCAGACACCTACAAAGAAACTGAGTCTTCATTCTATTCCATTCACATTACACCATAAAAAATAGCCAGAATGCCTCTTTATTTAATTCCCTTATTTATTCTCAGTAGTGTCTTGAATCACACTGACACAGTGATGGAACTACTTTATATCCATTTAGTATTAAATTCAACATATTTCCACTCTAAAAATAACAAAATACAGACATGAACTGCAAACAAAAACCTGACTACAGGAGCACAATACCCACAGTTCTTATTTTGTATATAAAAGTGACTTTAGACAGACCAGAGAAATTAGCATTAGAAAGTAACCACTTACATATCAATTTATTATATCACAGAGGAAGTCTGACTACACCACATTTTCTGAGTCACATAATTATTCAACCTCACAATCTGTTATGCCTGTTGCTTTTTGATATGACCTACTGAGTGCTTGAGTTTTCTCTATGTCCTGCAATTTTTTCTAAGGATTATTGGAGTACTTCTATCACTAACGAAATCAAATTCAAAACCTGGTTTATCACTCCCCTAAGTGAGTAAGCTGGTTTTCAGCTGTTTGGAGGCATTTCATTTATTTCTGTCTCCAAGGACTGCAAGGTCTCCAGTCAGTTTCTAGCTGATCAAAGATCTGGTTTACGAAAAGCATCTTTCTGGTGCATGAAATACAAAATTTAATCAGACATCTTTTCTTTCTGTAAAAAAGTGATGGTATAGTTCCTTTCTTCCTTTCAATAAATCATTTAAATGCTTTGCTTTAATTTATTTCCATAAAAAATGTTTTCATCATGTACACATTTTTTTGTAGGAACTGCTGGAAAGCCAAACATTTTCAAGAAAGGTTTACCAAGGTCATAAGCTCTAACATCTACAGAACATATTTTTATAACTTTAATTTTAATGTGAACAGAATACTTTGCATTTGAATGTTGCCCTGCCTCATTCATGATCAAAATTCTGCAGCACTCTGCAAACACATACAAAAGAGAATTGTAAAAGACTATGTAGAAATATATATACTGTAAATATATATATTTACTGTATAGAGAGTCTATTTTTATTTTCAGTGCTCAGACTAAGCAAACTGCAGAAAGTGATGTTCATTTTAAGTGGCTGCAAGTATTTAAGTTTTAATGAGAAACAAAAAAGTAAGGTGCTTATTTGAAACTGTAAGTTTGGTTCCCCTTCTCCCCACCCCTTCCCCTCCCCTCCCCATGTGCCTTTTTTTTTGTTGTTGTTGCTTTGTTTTTTGGCTTTCTTGTGGGTAGTTGGGGTGGGGGGTTGGGGTTTTTTTTTTTTGGTGTACTCTGCTTGGGCACTCTGAAGATAAACTGTGAAATCAATCACTGGGCCTCATCTATGCATTGTACTGTTATGTCTGGAAGTGATTTATAGGATTAAGACATTCTTTAGATTCTTTTTCATTCCGGTGATCCCAAATCTGTAGAAGTGATCTTGATTTTTTCAATATGAAACATGCATCAGGAGGTCAGCCTTAGATTCTAGTTAAGACGCATGTACAGAAGGAAAACATCACAATACAAGTGCACAAATATTCTTCTTCCACCTGACAATGTGTATGTGTATGGTCTACAAAGGCATCATGGCAGAAGATAAATTAGTAATCCGTTACAGTTAATTTCAACGAATTTTAGTGCCAATCTGTTCACCCTCTGTCTTGGGTCTAGCCACAGTTCAGTACAGCTTGCAGAGGGCCACTCTGGTGTATTTAACTGAAGGAAAAATATGGAGATAGGGGATAGTGGTTTAATAAATTATTGATATTTCTCCCTAATTTACTCTTCACTGATTTTTCCATTGAACCAACAAAACTTGAATCAGAAATATTTTCATGTTACCAAAAAATACTTGGTAGAAAGCATGTTTCTGATTACTCTGGTGAGATAAATGGTCTTTGCTTCAACACTAACAAATGGACTAAATTCACCAAGAAATACAGGAATTTCTTTGTTAGACTGTAACAGTATTTGGCTCCTATAACCAGAGCAAGAGCATGAACATCAAAAATCTGTGAGGAAGTGGGATCACTCCCACAAGTTATTGTAAAGTGTCACTTGTTTTCAGGTGCCATGAGGAAACTCATTTTTGATCTATAAAGTCAGTGTTGTCAATGGCACTACCTTACTAATTTTCACTAAAGTGAAGGTAGAATTGATTTTTTTGCATACATACACAGGAGAAGAATAGATATACACGGTACAGCACAGTCTGCTAAAATTCATAGCTGAAGCATAGATAGGCAGTGCAGCCTAATAGCACTGGACTGAGGCAACAGAGATATGGGATTAAAAAAAGAGAAGACTTCTGAACAATTTGCTATAGGAGGAACAGAAATTTGCGGTTTGTTCCCAGGTGCCTGATTCCATGCAATTGTTTCAGAAGACAGCTTGCATGGGAGCTGCCTTCCTCTCGCAGCCAGTGCTCCTGGGAACCAGCAGCCTAGTGAGGCAAGGAGCCCAGGATTTGAAACACAGTAGGTACACAGGCTGATTTCCATCAATATTTCAATGGAAATTACTCTTTCTGCTACACCTAGACTCTTTAAAAAGTTTGCCTAAACCATTATGAAGTAATGAGATTTTGAAGATTGCATTATCTATAAAAACATGACCTTTCATTAGTTGCCTGAGCAGAAAGTAACACCCTCTCTAAAGCTGAGATTTAAGTTCAGTTTTAATGACAAGTGAGATGGAGAATCCTTTTATTTCACTTAGGCCCTCTTCTGGCATTTGTTTCCTATTCAGTGTGATTCAAGAATTATGTTTAATCCATCCTAAACTGGGAATTTTAAAAGCAGAACACAGTATATTTGCTAAGAAAGATCTCTTTTCATGCTTCTTAATGATTCTAAGCTATTTATGAACAATTCTGCATAACTAGTCTCTGACTTTTTCAGCCATTGCTTTCCTATCTAGGGTATTGTACAAAGCCATGATTCTATTGGACCATATTACATGTTAATCTACGTGACTTCAATTATAGCAGTTAACCATTTTGCACAGTGGTAGCCAGGGATGTGTTGTTTTACCCACCACAAAAACACATGTAGAAGAAACTGACATGTGAAAAGCAGAAAGGTATGGTTAACAAGTTACTGTTTCAATATGTCATCACATGTGATAGAGGTTGGCTTGCACTATTCCAGTGTTGAGTGTAAGTGTGCATTTCAACATAATAACTTCGGAAAATTACTAACTTCATGAGGTTTTTTTAGAATCATAGAATCGTTTAGGTTGGAAAACACCTTTAAGATCATCCAGTCCAACCATTAACCTACACTACCAAGTCCACACTAAACCATTCAAGGGTAGACTAGACTAAACCATGTCCCCAAGTGCCACATCTACCCGTTTTTTGAACACTTCCAGGGATGGGGACTCCACCACCTCTCTGGGAAGCCTATTCCAATGCTTGACCACCCTTTCAGTGAAGAAATTTTTCCTAATATCCAACCTAAACTTCCCCTGGTGCAACTTGAGGCCATTTCTCTTGTCCTATCGCTAACTACATGGGAGAAGAGACCAACACCCACCTCACTACAACCTCCTTTCAGGGAGTTGTAGAGAGCGATAAGGTCTCCCCTCAGCCTCCTCTTCTCCAGGCTAAACAACCCCAGTTCCCTCAGCCGCTCCTCATAAGGCCTGTGCTCCAGACCCTTCACCAGCTTCATTGCCGTTCTCTGAACACACTCCAGCACCTCAATGTCTTTTTTGTATTGAGGGGCCCAAAACTGGACACAGTATTCCAGGTGTGGCCTCACCACTGCGGAGTACAGGGGAACAATCACCTCCCTGCTCCTGCTGGCCACACTATTCCTGATACAAGCCAGGATGCTGTTGGCCTTCTTGGCCACCTGGGCACACTGCTGGCTCATGTGCAGCTGGTTGTCAACCAGCACCCCCAGGTCTTTTTCTGCCAGGCAGCTTTCCAGCCACTCTTCCCCAAGCCTGTAGCGTTGCATGGGGTTGTTGTGACCCAAGTGCAGGACCCGGCACTTGGCCTTGTTGAACCTCATACAGCTGGCCTCAGCCCATCGATCCAGCCTGTCCAGGTCCCTCTGCAGGGCCATCCTACCCTCCAGCAGATCGACACTCCAACCAAACCTGGTGTCATCTGCAATCAGATCTGCTATGATTCAGAATGTCATCCACCCCCACAAATAGTACATACAAGCAAACATGTTGAAGCATGTCTACTTTTCCCTTGTCGGTCGATACCTGTATTATGAATTTTTGACAGTTAGCATGCCCAATCTAGTCATGCATTGTGTTTGTGCCAAGGTGTTGATCTGTGTATGCAAAACCTAATTATGCATAAAATAATTCTGACTTAAGGTCATGCTGAGAAGCAGAAAAGCAACATGAAGTTATTTGTAGGCATAAATACAAGCTCTGATAAAAGACCATTTAGTACAAATAATGTGTGGCATTCTTTCTATTCTAACTGGAAATGAAGCTACTTAGTTTCAAAAGCAAAATACATCAATTATTGATGTATGAATATTCTTACTTTTTTAAAGCAGAATTATTTCCTATTCATTAGCATTTATCCGAAAGTCATTAATTTTAATATGCATTAGGGTGATGGTATTTGAATTGTAAATAATTTTGCATTCTCCACAATTTAACCACATTTTACATATTCATGAGACAATTTAGTCAAAAGATGTAGCAGGTCATGCATTGCTTTGGGATATAGTCACATTAGGTAATTCTGTGGTACTGTGTTGCCTAAAGCTTCACCTACTTCATTTAGCACCCAATAGTATGAAAGATCCCATGCACCAGTGTCTCATGTAATTGAGATGAAGGGCCCCAGTGAAAGCACTTCACGAACATATTGAAGTTAATATTTTCCCATATGTTAATACAATCTTTATGCAAAACAATCACAGAGAAACATAAGTAAAACCATGACCAAAAAAAAAGCAGAACATCATTGTTTCATGATTTTTAATTTTTATACCGAAAAAATAATTCCTGTATACTAGACAACATATTTCATCATACTACAGGTAATTAGTCTTTGAAAAGGGAAGGTAACAATGTCTGCAGGCATCCATGTGCTAGATTGTCATTAGCCCTCCAGGGTATCAGAGGTAATTAAAGGCTGTAAGACACTCACCTATACTTTTACCACCTGCTTCGGATCTGAGTCTCTTAGAGCATGCTTTTAAAGACAAGATGGGTATGAAAGGGGCAGAGCAGGCTCTTTTACATTCACTGACCAGTGGTACTGTGTTGGCATGGTTTATTTTCTCTTTGGTACATGCAGGTTCTGAGTCTAATTCTGGCATGTAATCTATTCTGGCAACTCTTTTTTGAGTGTATAATGGTTAAGTTGCAAGGTGATGATTTACCCCCAGTATAAGTAGATTGGTCTTTAAAAAAATATCTGATACACTGAAATGACACATATGTCTCAAGTCATCCCCACCAAAATATAGTGCCAGGAAAATAAGGTGGGCAAATTGTTTCATGAAGTGTATTGCTACTATTGCAGAACAGTCCCACCATATCCAGAGACATGAAAAGATAAAGAAAAGCCAACAACCATCCTTGAAAAATGTTTCTCAAAAAAGAGAGAAGTAGGAAGCTAGACAAAAGAGACTAACTAAGAAGGAAGTAAGTATATGCAAAAAAGTGTCAGTACTTTGAAAAAACCCACAAGTTTTGAATTTCTAGTGGATTTGGAAGGCGATTAAGCCATACAGAAGTTGTAATGGTACATCAGCAAACATTGTTTGATATCACTGGGAACGGCTCTGGATGTTATTTACCTGGACTTTAGTAAAGCCTTTAACACTGTTTCCCACAGCATTCTCTTGGAGAAACAGGCTGCTTATAGCTTGGACAGGTGTACTCTTTGCTGGGTAAAAAATGGCTGGATGGCTGGGCCCAAAGAGTTGTGCTAAATCCAGTTGGCAGCCAGCCACAAGTGGTGTTCCCCAAGGCTCAGTATCAGGGCCAGTTCTGTTTAATATCTTTATCAACAATCTGGACAAGGCGATTGATTGCACCCGCAGTAAATTTGCAGATGACACCAAGCTGCACAGCAGTGTTGATCTGCTTGAGAGCAGAAAGGCTCTGCAGAGGGATCTGGACAGGCTGGATCGATGGGACAAGGCCAACTGTATGAGGTTCAACAAGGCCAAGCGCCAGGCTCTGCACTTGGGTTACAACAACTCCATCCAATGTTACAGGCTTGGGGAAGAGTGGCTGGAAAGCTGCCTGGCCGAAAAGGACCTGGGGGTGTTGGTTAGACAGTTGGCTGAATATGATCTGGCAGTGTGTCCAGGTGGCCAAGAAGGTCTATAGCATCCTGGCTTGTATCAGGAATAGTGTGGCCAGCAGGACTAGGGAAGTGATTGTCCCCCTGTACTCAGCGCTGGTGAGGCTGTACCTGGAATACTGTGCCCAGTTTTGGGCCCCTCAATACAAGAAAGACATTGAGGTGCTGGAGTGTGTTCAGAGAAGGACAACGAAGCTGGTGAAGGGTCTGGAGCACAGGCCTTATGAGGAGCAGCTGAGGGAACTGGGGTTGTTTAGTCTGGAGAAGAGGAGGCTGAGGGGAGACCTTATCGCTCTCTACAACTACCTGAAAGGAGGTTGTAGCGAGGTGGGTTTCAGCCTATTCTCCCAAGTAACAAGTGATAGGACAAGAAGAAATGGCCTCAAGTTGCACCAGGGGAAGTTTAGATTGGATATTAGAAAAAATTTCTTCACTGAAAGGGTGGTCAAGCATTGGAACAGGTTGCCCAGGGAAGTGGTTGACTTCCCATCCCAGGAGGTATTTAAAAGGTGTGTAGATGTGGCACTTAGGGACTTGGTTTAGTGGTGGACTTGGTAGTGTTAGGTTAATGGTTGGACTTGGTGATCTTAAAGGTCTTTCCCAGCCTAAATGATCCTACGATTCTATGAAAGATGAGCCCCACAATGACAAATATTTCCAGCCAAGTACAGCCCATCACAGATTAGAACTGTAAAGGTGGTAGTTAGCAATACTTCACTACCAAGCTCTTAGTGACTAGCTAAACTTTGTGCTTGAAGTCTTTGACATAGAGGAAGGTGATTACCAGTTTCTTCATGTTCTTTCTTGCTCTTGCAATGTTATCTAAAGACGTTATTATTCTATGTTTATTACTGTTGCTTACTCTTAGCTAAATTTTCTAAAGCAACTGGAGGTAAATTAAAAGGAGCTTTGCAGATACTGTCTCTAACTATGGTCCATGAGAAAGCACAAAGGCAGAAATAGTGCAGAGATGTTTTACTTACAGCATGCTTTCTGTGCATTTATTCTCTGCAGGCAAGGTCAGAGTTAGCATTACGTGCTTGTTATAATGCCTTTTTTATGTTACATTGGGAAAGAAAAAGACAAGTAGTGGCGATGAAGAAACAAAATGATAATGACATCACAGATGTAAATTACCATTTTATGAGTCTGCAAAATAAATTTTTTGACAGTTTGTGCAGTACTCAGAACCAAGAAAAAATCAGGTTCAGAAATATTTTCTTAAATATTGATGGCTTAGTCATTACTAACATTATATAAATGCAGCCTCTTTTTCATTATCCAATTGTTCATGACCCAGTCTCGTTTGCTTGCAAAATGTCTCATCATTTGAAAACATTTTTTGGATAATCCCTGCCAGACATTAGATTGCTTACAAAATGTTCACTTTAAGATAGTTAAAGATTTTTCATTGGAGTGATTTCCCAGTGAAAATTTACCTTCCATTAAATCATATTTTATTTTATTTTATGACATTATCCATTAAAATATCATTTTGGATCACAAAATCAACTTTATATTGAAACTTCAAACTGAACCTCTTTTTTTTTTTTTCAGAATGGACCCAAAATAAATTGCTATGGATCAGCTAAAAGGAAAGATAAAGCAACAACAAAAAACCCTAACAAACCTTCACACCTCCCCACCAAGAGATATTACCCCCAAGCCTTTATATTCCCTTCCTTTATTGCCTTGCAGGAGATATAATTTAGATGTCGCTTGTCTCCTTAAGAGCCAGGTGTCCTTAAGGACTTGGAAACTCAGATACAGCTAACACACTCAGGCTTTTGTTACCTCAGTTGTCTGATGATAAGTACAACTTTGTCCCACTCTCAATGCTGCTGTGAAGACCATTTTCTAAGCTTTGATACCATCTGCTCTCTTTTTGCTCCTTGCCCCTTTCCAGTGGATCAAGCATAAGCTTCTTTCCTCACTTTCAAAGCCCTTCACAGCTATGTCACTCCCTACATATTATCACCTTCCACTCATTACTGGCTCCCACTTCTGCTTATGCCTGCCTCTATTGCTCATGTGTTAAATTTCAAGTACTTACAGACACTATTTCTCACACTTGGGAGACTGTGTCTTGAGCAGTAGAAGGACTAACCACTTTTGGTCTTTCAAAATTCTTTCCCTTCAATGCAAAACCTAATAAAAAGCTTGAAAATAACTCTCCTGTTGATATGTCAATGAAGTTTCCTAATAAGCTGCATGTTCTCTTTGTCCCCACTGGTCTGTACATGCCCCTTCAGCTTACATTTACACTGTGCTCTCTTTGGGTAAGGTCCGTGTGCAGTTTTTACAGTCTGCCTATCTAAGAAAAGTGCTAGTCCCTGACTATGGCTCCTATGCCCTATGATGATAAAAAGAGTAGTTTTAAGTGGGAAAATAGTGAATAATCCATTTCAAATAAGAAGTTTAGCACAATTAATTACTCATTCTAAGATCCTCTGAACTCTTGGAGATACAAAGATATTTGCATAAATGACTCAACTGATTCCTGAATAACTATAAACAACAAACAATATGAACACTCAGCTCACAGTTGGAGGAATTCATTGTTTTTAATCCAGGATCAGTGTTTTCAATCAGCCCTGTTTTCCCCTTAATTGCTAGTGTATAAAATGGCACATCAGTTAGGAAGCACAAAGATTCTAAACAGGATAAACCAAAGAGGATGCAGGATTACTTTTTTAAAAAGTACTTTTTTACAAAACCTTTGTTACTTTAAAGAGTGAAGCTGTTTTCCTTTTTTTAATGTCATTAATGATGATGTTTTTACATGCAAATCAAGAAATAATTAAACTTCTGCCATCTTAACAATAAAGGTCTGGAAATAATGAATAAAATACAAGCTGGATTAGAAAGAAAAAGCCTAATTAAGTGAGAAAACAGATTTAAGTTTACAGTTTCCAAGGAGTAATTAAACAAGACTAGAGCTGAGTAAATGTTGTGAAGTTATTCCCAGGGGTATTTATTCAGATTATTAGCAAATTTTCTTTGAAGGTGTATGCATTCCTTTGTGTTTTCTTTCTTCCTGTATTCATTTGACAGGTTCCAGCATCATGAATACTCATGAAAAATGAATATAAGGGTAGCCTTTACCTAACTAAGAAACAGCAACAATACCAGTTGCAACCAAACAAAATAGTAATGAGACTAAAGAATTCAAGAAAAGCAATACTGGTGGAAAAAAGCAACTGAAATTATTTTGAAATATTAACCAAAAGAAAAACATAATATTATGATTATAATTTGCTAAATTAGATAAATATTATAGAAGGTACACCAAATAAAAGAATGTCATGAGCTATATGGAACATTTTATTCCATATACTGCTTCTATATTTATTAAAAGATGGGTTTCTCCCACTCCCTAGAAACCTTTACTCATTTCTTTTCTCAGACACTGAAAACACAATTTTCTATTTTATAAACACATTCTTTTTGTAAAAGATAAGGAACTGGATTATCTCAATTATTAACATTAAAGCACATTATTTCAACAAAGAAGAAATGAAGCAAAAGAAAACTAAAGTATGTAAGAAATATTTCAAGCATCTTCCCAAAGTAATTTAATTAATTAAATAATCTCTTTGTTGCTCGTTGATGGAATTGTGCTTCAAGATACACTATAAAGTGTATCTTGTAATCAACAAAACCAGTCCTTTCTTTTAATAGCCAGATACTTTCTGCACTGCATATATACCATCATTACATTTTATTTGCCATGGGATGATTAGCAAACCTTTTAATGAGATCAGGGTTTTCTTTAAAGAAAATGCAGTTTATCTCTAACTCTTGAGTTATTTTCATTCACCCTCTCAGCAATGGAGAATTCACAGAAACAAAGACCACTTCAGATCCACAAATGTGTAATGGTATGGAAAGAGTTCTATTCTAAATGCACATCTGCAGTTCTGTAGCGTAAGCGTTTTTCTTCCCCACTGCAGCCTCATTCAGCTCCTAAGTTATTGTGAAGTAAGCATTTCCAAGTCCTGGAGAAATTATTCACCTCTAACCTTGACATTCAGTGCATTCAGCGTGTTGCAGGTTTTCTGCATAATAAAAGTCAAATTGGATTTTTTATAAATATGTAAAAAACTATATGTTAATCCAAGAATGTCATTACATTCTGCAGGAGTTTCCATTCAAAATATTTACAGTTTTTTAATAATAAGCATTAGTATAAACAGTAGTATATATAAAAGACCTTGATATATTAGGAAATAATCCAATGCCTTTTCAATAGAAAGATCCACTTATACAGAAGTATTAATATTACATGTACTGCTTACAGATACAATTTACATCAAAGTATTTTGCATCCTCCTAGAACTCAGAGATGGTAGAAAGTCTGACTTAAATATATGTAGAAAACTTATCTTAAATAATAATCTTTTCAAAGTAATAACCTGTTGAAGAATGACAGCTTTGTGTTGTTACATTTGGTATTCAGCGAGCAGTTATCCTGTCACAGCTGCCAATGCTGACTGATAAATGTTCAAAAGAGCCTATAAGAATATTGACAAACCCTCAACGTGTGTGTAATATGAAGATAAGGACACCAAAATTATATTTACTTACCCTCCTAGTGTAGCATGAAGCTTCACAAAATAGCAAAGCTAGTTTTTACTACCTTTGTGTGCACTTTTTTATTTATTTACTGCTATGCACTGTAAGGTTCAACTCCTGTTCAGTGATTCAGTGCTGGATAAAATTACTAATCTCCACAGAGGCGGGGGGAGAGAGGAAAAGACAACCACCTACCAACATGCCTCTTCCCCGCGCAAACTCCAAGCCCCATCCTCTCCCAAAAAAAAGGGGAAAAAAAAAGGTAAGGAATAGGTGTAATATTTTCTCTGCCTAGGGCTGTTCTACAGGAGTTCCAGGGTGAACAAAGCCACTGAGACTGTGTGCTGTAGCTGTTGTATCTAAAACATCAGGATAGATTAGAAATTTTGTTTTATTCCCTTGACATATGTGAAAAAATCAAGTTAATGATTCCTTTAATAAATTATAGGAGCTTTTAAGTTGAAGACCACATCTAGCTTTGTAATGAATCAATCTGCAATTTGTTGGACTTGCAGTCTTAAACTTATAAATTAGGTTTTGGTTTTTTTTTTCACCAGACGTATATTCCGGGGGCAATCAGAGTTCCATGTAATTTGAATGGAAATTGCTCAAGAAAGTCTTTATCTAATTTATTTCTATGTTAATATTTTGCCTTCTGGATATGGTTAAAGACAAAGACCCACAGCATGAATTTACAAATAATAAAGCCACATGTTACAAACATTTATAGACAATCTTTTCAAGTCTTTCCATTGACTTCAATAAACATTTCAGTTGTCTTTTGTCATTTAAAGAAGCAAGCTCTGTTTTTCCCTTCAGCATTTGCCAGTTCAGCAAATCAAAAATGTATTCAGTTTCACCAAACTTTATAGTAAATCCTATAGGACTTAAAAATATCTTATGTATTAATGTTTTGCTGCCCAATAGACTACTCAAGAACTTGGGCTTCAAGTATGTGACTTTTCTGAGGACATCCACTAGGTTTTTGGGTGCTGGACATACATGCCTTTTCCTGCAGAGGTTTGAAATATTTGTACTTTACTCCAAGCTGTGGTGGAAAAAAAAAAAAAAAAAAGGAAAATCCTCTCAGAAATTGAATTTTCTTTATACAGCTGAACTGAGGTTTTTATATCAGATCTAAAGCTATGGTGACTGAAGTTTTTTGAATATAACAGATTATTTCTGAAGTGCTAACTAGTTCACAGAACTGACTCAAACTTGTGAATCTTTTAGGGGCAAGGACAGGCTGGAAACATGAGTGAAACATGAGAACATGAGTGAAAACCCACTCTTTTCTCTTCATCTTTCTCACAATTTGGGGTATAAATCTTCTCAGAGATGTATAATGTAACTTTTAAGGATGCAGATAAGAACCAAATGTTGCCTGAAAGCCATGTAACAGTGCCAGATGTACAACTCATATATCTTGCCTATAGACAAAGCTTATTAACTCAGCTGTGCTCATAAAGCACAATTTGCAGAGCAAATCTCACTTTGGTCTACTTCTCTGTGGAGGCAGCAGGCTCTTGTCTGTCTGTATTCACCCCTATAGACAAGCCCATAGTCCATCTTGGTTACAGAAACAGGCAGGATTGACACAGTATGTTATCTCAAATGTTTTTGTTCCTCTACAGAAGTTTCTCCACTAGAAGCTCTTGCCTATTCAAAGTCACTCCTTTCAGGAAGAAAAATAGGCTAATGAGCGATACACTGGAGAGGACCCACTTGGTCTGTGTGGCTGCCTGTCTAACACAAAGCACAGGAACTATTTAAAGGAATTCTTGTTTAAGCTAGGCAGCACAGGCAAAGTGTTCATTCACCATTTAAAAATTACCTGAGAAAAAACTACTGTAGTTATCAGGAATTTTCTTTCATTTGAAAGTGTGAAACTAAGTTACGTTTGAATTTATTATTCATCTTCCCCTTCCAGTTCTTGGGTTTTGTTTTGCCTTCAGCTGCTAGGCTGAGGATACCACTTTTGCTGGTGTTTTTCTTTCATGGAGCTACTTCTAGACTAGGATTAAATTATCCTTGACTTACATTTTAGCAGGCTGAAGTGGCCGAGTAGCTGGGACAGAACCCACAGAACACAGGTGGCCACAGAACACCTGAGGTACCTTAAGAGGAGCAGTTTCTATGCCCTAGCACTGCTATGTATGGGTGCCAGAGGGAAAAATCTTAGGCCAGGCTTTAGTCAAATACATATTTTTAAATACTGACACTGTCAAACTGAAACAAGTATACTTCACCATCGCTTTGATTATACCCATCTATTTCCATACTTAGCAATCTATATACAGGTGTTTTGTTTTCAGAGATGCTTAATAATCACTTGTTGGAAATTCTGGTCCATTCCACTGGGACAACATACTTTGCCAACCAGTAATACTATCCAATCCCAAATTAACATGCTTTGTGAATTGAGACACACACTCTCTTGTATCATGAAACACATCCAGGAGGTTTGCAAATAGAAGATGAGGACAAAGAGAAAAGAAGAATGAAGTGCATGGGAACAAAAGAGGAGAGAATTGCTCTCTTACACAACATACAAAATAAAAAGATGACTAAAACTTCCAAAACCCACAGTCACTTGTCATAATCTTGTCATAAGTGTTGTCGCTAGTAGGCACCAGCTATCCCACATTCAGGTTTTAATCTTAAGAAACATGAGGACTATCTGCATATATACCCTTCTTACTTCAGCTAACTTAATCTGTGCTCTGGTTTTGCCTGCTTTGGTTTCAGAATAATAAAAGAACAAATAAGGACCCATCAAATAGTATCCAGAGTCAGTGCAGTTTTTACAGCACTGTAATGTGGTACTTGTATATTTTGGCATTTGATGGAAAAGCATTTCAGCCCAGATTTCCAATATCCATTTATACACAGCTCAGTTACAACTGCAATTGCACCAGTTTAGTTTCCACTGTCACGAAGTAGATTAATGAACATTTGAATCAGTGTGCATATTTTTCCAATAGAATTTTAATGAAACTATTAGTTGCAGAGTACATGGAGTTTAAGTTTTTGGGGTACCCTGAGCATATTGAATATTATCAGTCCCATAACTTCCTTTTGCTCTTCTCAGTGGACAGGGGGGGGTTAAACTTTAAAGTTTTTAAGATTAAACTTTCTAAACTGAAGTTTTCAAAAGTCTTTTAATGTATCTGGATAAACATTTATGGTTGTCTGGCACCCCTCTTTTTGGAAGAACTTCTTAACCTATTAATCAGTTTCTTTCCCTTGAGTCTAAATAAATCTTGTAATAGTTCAGTCTGTTATGATCACAGTAGTCTCCAGGATTGCTCTGGAATATCACTGAATTCCCATCTCAAATTGTCAGCTAGTGTATCTTTTTAGACAATCTTAAAGTACTACAATTTTTATAGCAAATGCAGTTCACATTTAACTGTCAAAGCTTAAATAGTCTCAATGATTAGACGCTGGAATAGCTTTGTACTTTTACAAAGTTACATTTTTCTAATAGGTTAATAATCTCTGTGGACTTGAATGTACTTTATCTTTTAAAAAATATGGTGGAGGAAATCTCTTTGCAGATGGTAAGTTTTTCTTCACAGAATGGCTGCTGAGGAAGTTCTTGACTTAACAGTATCTTTGTGGATATGTGCTAGTCAGAAGCTGTCTTGTGAGAGTTACGCACTGATTAAGGCTTGGGACCCAAGGTGACCTGCATTCAGCTCAGAGATCCACTCCACCCATTTGTGTGGTCTGGGACATTAAACTGGATTAAATCTTTCTGTCCTCCATCTTGAAAATGGGACTCTTGCTCCTTTTTACAAAAGGTCCATCCCCATCCCCAAAGAGCTGCTTGATGCCCAGGGCTGGGACTGCCCCTGGTGCCTCCTGGCTGCTCTGCTCCCTGGCTGGGGCAGTGGGATGGGCTCCCGCTGCAGCCATGGGGGGTTCCCTCGCTGCTCCCAGCCCTCAGGGAGCCCCTGGCTCCTGCTAATCCATTTCTGGAGTGGAAAATACCTTTGGCAAAAAACGTGTAGAAGTGTACCATTATTATCTGTCCATCACCTTTATTTTATGTAAATGAAAATAAATACAAAATATAGAAGGAATGAGAAACTCACCCACTTTAAAGATATGTTTTCCAGCTACTTTTGCTGGTACTTTGCTTTACATCTGACTCCTTTATTTTTTTCTGATTACTTTCCAAAATATTTCAAAGGATTAGTCTGTAGAACTTGAAATGCCACAGCCCAGGAATACATTAACATATATTTAATACTTTCAAGCAGGGTTGTTAATACTTTCTTGATGAGGGAATCAGCTCCGGGGCAGGTGCATTCCGCAGTAAAGTGGGGGACTGTGGCATACAGGGGGGTTTCCTGAGCCAGGGAAACACCAGCAGAGCACAGAGAGCTGCCAGGAGCTGGCAGCTCTCTCGACAGTGGCTGACGAGGCCAGAGAAGGGCCAGGAGTAACGGTGGCCACCCTCTCTCCCACAAAAGGCAGCCCCAGGCAGTGATGGCAACCTGGAGCACTGCCAACAGGGCAGGCAAACAGGGTGTGGTGTCATCCAGGGCATGGTGAAGCAGTTCACGCGGGAAGGTGCACAGGGAGGGAGCCTCTTTGAAGGAGGGGCATTCCACTTGCTGAGTGGGAGACTTGAAGTACACATAACCCAGCAACCAGGCACCATTCTGTGACCATCTGCACAGGTCAAGGGCACTCATCCTACCTGAGCCTCAAGGCAGAATGGTGGGCACTTTCCTGAGAGCAAAGGCTGCAGCCCTGACTGGGTGGTCTGCACCATCTACCCCAGTGGTGGTTGATGCCCCCACCCAGAAGGAGCTGCTGAAGGAACAGGCTGCAAGTGCAGACCTCAGACTGCAGGAAGTGCCTAGACCTTTCTCCTGGGGCAGGGACAGGTGGCAGACCTGTCTGCAAAACGTGTGCCCAGGTGGAGGACCTCCTGCAGCAGATGGCTGAGCTGCAGGAAGCAGTGGGAATGCTGCATAACATCATCAAGGCTGAGAAGGAGTTAGCTAGCTGGTTCCAAGTGCAGCCTGCAGTGCACCACAGCCCATGGCCAAACAGCCAAAAAATCCCTCACTGGCACACACAGAAAGGAGGGGTGCCAATAATGCAGAAGAACGGAGGGTTGCAAAGGCAAGGACCAGCAGGAGAAGGAAAGAAATTCTTCACTATGAGGGTGGTAAGGTATTGGAACAGGTTGCCCAGAGAAGTTGTGGATGCCCCATCCCTGGAAGTATCCAAGGCCAAGTTGGATGGGACTTTGAACAACCTGATCTAGTTGAAGTTGTCCCTGCCTATGGCAGGGTGGTTTGAACTATATGATCTTTAAGGTCCCTTCCAACCCAAGCCATTCTATGATTCTATGATTCTATGATTTTGTTCGCTCTTTAATTTCAATGCAGGTAGTTAAGCCGATTTTGTTGACGCTTCAGCTGATAGATGTTCCTCAGTGCACGCTGCAGTGATTCTAAAAACTGTCCCAGATTTCTCAAAAGGATGGCGAAATATGAACAGGAGACTTCATGTCATTGTTGTTAGCGAGCAGAAGGCTTGTGTTGCTACAACAGCACAAAATTACTAAAGGTGGATTGCCTTTTCATTGTTCCGAAAATCTGGCACTTGAGTACATTTTTTTCCAAAAAGTCTTCAGGTTTAAAAAGTTATGTCAGACAATGTTAGCTGAAATCATAAAAAGTTCAAAAATTGCTGTCTCCATCTGTTGCCCCAAAAGATCTAATGCCACAGACAGAGTAAGTATACTGACTTGCCAAAACACACATAACTCAGAACGCTAAATCCTACAGATTTCTGAGCAGTGTGAAGGCTCATGGTGCTGTTGTTCAGAAGTGAACTATGTGCCTGGCATAAACTAAGGAGGAACTAGATTGAATCATCTGCTGCTTTTTTTTTTTTTTTTTTCTTGAATTGAAAGTTTGTATTTGAAGGCTTATTTCTTGGAGGTGCCTTCTTACTTCAATGGGATTTTTGCTGAAAGCTTGTAAATATTGTAATAAATTACAAACATGTGAAGAGCTTAGCTTGAAGTTAATAGAAGATGAATACATGCTTAATAGACTTAAGATGTTCTTGAAATTAAATATGCATTTAAAGGCACAATATAATCTAGTTTGCTAGTTGACAAAATAGTTGACTCTCACTTCATCAAGAAATTAAGACCTTTGCTATACAAAATATAGATGCCCTTAATGCATATGAGTGGGCGCATAATTAATTACTTCTGGAGGTACCCATGGCCTTGAAGATGATAATATATGTTATTCTAGAAAACAAAATGACCCATAAATTTGTTCACAGACATTTTTTGTATTCATACCCACAAGATTTAGAATGGCCTACGGGGAAAAAAAAAGAAAGAAAAGAAAAAGACTTTAACATAGAAACAGAAGAATAGATTCTGAACAGCCTTATTCTTGAACTCTGTGATACTAGAGAGTCTAAAGTCTGCTGCGGTCCCTGCATAAATCAGAACATCACCAGCAGCTCTTCCAGTTTATCTCGGCAGCTCTTCCTATTCATAACCTCTAGACTGCAGAATGCCTTAATCAATCTCCATCCAATATGGATTTCTCCTCTATACAAGAATACTCCTGAGGAGTCCTTGAACAATTTTAAAACCCCTATAGGCTAACATAGGAGAGAAGATGCCATCGAAGAGGACAGAACAAGATTGTCATATCTGCTTGCTCACATCTAATAGTTTTTCTATATTTCTTACATTTCCTCTGTAAATAAGTGAATTATTACATTAGATTAAAGAATTATGTATTTGAACTGTCATAATCAGCAACCATAATCAGCAAATGCTGTGCAATATATAACCTGCTCTATATAACTTGCCAAGTGCTCAGACACATGCACACACAAATATGTATGTTTCCTAATACTTAATTATTCTCATTATGAACTGTAATAACATATTTATATTGATTCCAATAAAAGAAACATAATGTATCAAAAGCACAAGTATTCAAGATAACTTTTAATTACACATCTTTATGTTAACCAGCTCATATTTATTTTTCTGAGTCTGCTCTTTATAAAGCACTATCTTAACGCGCTTGTATCAGCCACTGGTATTTCCAGTTGTTATGAAAGCTAAGCTGCCTCTAAAGAGGCAAAATGGGTGGCAGTAGGAGTGAAAATTATTTCAGAAGCCAGCAAATCATTGCAGTCTCTCAAGAAAATAAATCTTGCCAAGAAAAAGACTTATTCACTAGAACAATCCCACGGGGGTGTAAGTACTACATTAAAAGCACATAATTTTCTTATAAATCCATCAAGCTCCAGCAGGTTTATAATAATTAATTAAATGACTTAAACATCAGAGAAGAAGCCTGACTACAGTTTGTGCTCTGTGCACCTCCAAAGGTTCAGAGGTTACTTATGGTTCAATTAAACATCTAAAAGTACTAATGCTTATTATAAGCTCATGTGGATTATGAAAATCTTTTGAGAGTGCCTGCATTTCTTCTTCCTTTCCAACAAGCCTGTATTGCTCATTTCTCAACATGAATGCCTTCCCTAAATTAAGCATTCAGCATCTCTCTCTATGTATACATAACTGCACCTCTTCCTATATAATTTATTTTTCTAAAAAGAGAAGTCCAGCTAATAGCCTGCTGGTTTTATTCATAGAATCATAGAATTGTTTAAGTTGGAAAAGACCTTTAAGATCATCAATTCCAACCATTAACCTAACACTTAGTCCACCACTAGGCAAAATCTAAAAAAGCTACAGGGATCCATGACAAGGCAAAACCCAGTCATTTTATCTAAAACCAATACGATGGAGTGGCTGTAGGTCTGCATTTTGCCATTGCTGTTCACGTAAAAGTGGTGACCAGCAACCCAAGAGCAACCATCACCTCTTCATGGTCCAGAAAGACAGCCTGTTGTACTGACAGTCTGTTTTACCTGACTAAACCCAAGTGTCATGATTTAACCCCAGCCAGCAGCTAAGCACCATGCAGCCCTGGTGGGATGGGGGAGAGAATTGGAAGAGTAAGAGTGAGAAAACTCCTGGGTTAAGAACAGTTTAATAATTGAAATAAAATAAAGTAAAACAGTAGTAGCAATAATAACAACAACATTATAATAGTAATAATAATGTACAAAGCAAGTGATACACAATGCTCACCACCCGCTGACCGATACCCAGACAGTTCCTGAGCAGCGATCGCTGCTCCCAGGCCAACCCCCCCCCAGTTTATATACTGAGCATGACGTCACATGGTATGGAATAGCTCTTTGGTCAGTTTGCATCAACTATTCTGGCTGTGCCCCCTCCCAGTTTCTTGTGCACCTGGCAGAGCATGGGAAGCTGAAAAGTCCTTGACTAGCATAAGCAGTACTTAGCAACAACTAAAACATCAGCATGTTATCAGCATTCTTCTCCTACTAAATCCAAACCACAGCACTATGCCTGCTACTAGGAAGAAATTTAACTCTATCCCAGCCAAAACCAGGACACCAAGTTTAGCGCAGCTATGGATAGCATGATGAATGTATTTCTCATCACATAGTCACTCTTCTTCTGTAAGACTTTCAGGACATGATAGATGGTGTCAGGGTGGTGAATGAAAGTTTCATTGCGAATTTGATTTCCAGTAGAACTTCACAAAGAGAGAGGGAGGCACAGGTCTATTTTGTTTTCTTTGTTGTCCTAGATTCTTTCTGAGGAAAGAGCTGAGGTTTGCAGTACAATAGAGTCACCTCTCCTTCATTAGCTGGGCTTCAAACTTGTATATTTTAAACAGAGACACTGAAGAAATGGGATTCCAAACTGGTCTCTGCTTTGGGTCTTGGGCCACATTTATTATTTCCAAAAAGAACTCTTGGCAAGAGTTCTCTCTGCATTTGGATTGATTTGTAATGTGTTTTTGTCTCTTTACTCTGGATAACCCAGCAGGACAATTTACATGATCTGAAAATAAATTTGAAATAAAAAGAAAAATGCTGTATTAATGTTGGCAATTTACAAAACTGTGTGTGAAACATAATGGAGAAAAATGTCAATGGAAAAAAAATTAAGAGGTATTTCTGAATAAATCCTACCTTTGACTTTTCTTAGAATTGTATCGTATATTTCACATTCTGTCCCACCACAAAGGATTTATACAAAATTAATTTTGATGTGATATAAATAATATTTGTAGAATTAAAAAACACATTTGCACTCTTAATGAAATAGTAACAAAATATTAACTGTTCTTCTCTTTGGCTTTTCTTTGTGATTGCAGAAGCTGAAAGATAAAGAGTTTACCTGCAGCACCCAGGCAGATCAAAACCAACATCCCTGTTTCCATCATTTCGTTGACTCTGAAGTCAAAAGGTACAGGGAAGAAGGTTGGCAAAGGGCACACATCTGCCTTCTTTGTCTGCCCATAAGAATCACAACTAGTAAACTCAGATAACTTCTACTGCCACTTATTGCCTGGCAAGTTACGTCAAACCTGAACCTTAAATAAGGGTTGTTGCAAAATATAATATTGTGTGTGAAGAATGTAAAATAGGTCTGTTTTAAAAAAAAGCAAACCAAAACCACCCCTACATATCAGTACAGTATTCTTATGTAACACACGTTTCATAAATATTAAAAGATAAAAAGTTTTGATGTGAGGGAAGTGGAGAACAGTCTTTTAGGGCAGAATAACTTTTTGAGAGAGATATCATAGGAAGAATAATAATATTTTTATCTTCTTATGTATAGGCTTTATGCTAAACTGAGAAATTAATCTCACTTTATCCATGTGTAAGCAGAGCTGTATTCACCAGATGATCTGACAAATACAAACACATTGAGTAATTGTACTTTTCTAACAGAGAAAGACAGTCATACAAGGATTAATAATTTAATGCTTATATCCAGGTTGAAAATGTAAAGTGTTGCTCCTTTATCATTATTAGCTACTCCAGATGCTTGGGAAATTTCCTTCAGAAAAGGCAGGTGTGGGAAGCAAAGAAACAAAATTAAATAAATAATTCAGAAAATATGATTGTGATATAATTTTTTTTTTTTGGTGGCAATTCTTTATGCTTTTTAATGCATTTTCTTAAATTAAAAAGTAAGTATGGTCCCACTATTAAGAAGTATGAAACTCTTACCTCATTTAGTTAAAAAGCGTAGCACAAATGCCTCTTCATGCACAGATTCGATCCCAACACCTATGTCCACCCTCTGCCCCTAAACAGACAGAAGAAATATGGTGAAAGAGAGGAAAAGAACTACACATAGTCTGTATGTGAAAAACTTAACAAAGAATCATATTTTTAAATACTTAAGCCCCTTCAGAAAAGGTGGTTTCTCATTTTTTTCCTCAAAGTGAACATAGGTTTCTCTGTACGTTATTCAACTGAGCTTTGAAAATACAAGGTCTTTTTGTTCATGGGAGCAATGGAAATTTGTTTTAGGGTCAATTTATGCATTTTTCTATCTTTTCACTGATGTGCAGTCATATTTGTCTTGGCTATATACTGTTTAGTCTTAAAACCAGTACATGTTTCTAATTTGTATCAGCATGAGAAGTTCTATGTAAATATGTTATCACAATATACACTGTTTAATTGGGGCATGCTATGTCACTGTAGCTGTTTTATTGAGATGTCTCTTGGGAAAGTGATTTAGCCTACTGATAGTGAATGGTAATATGGTAATAACCACTGCTTAATCAGGACAGTAATTAGCATCAATTCTGTTTAATTGAACTACATTTAACAAGAAGTAAAGTACTGATTAACCTCCAAACTATTGATCAGTGCTCACTAATTCTCCAAAGATGCAGAATAATTATATCAATAAATGACATAAATGTTTAACTTTACAAATCAAAGAGTATCTGGAAATACAGTACAGCATAAATAGTATTCCTAGATGGGCAAAATCAGCCTGAATACATTATCTCTGTAGTCATGATTCCTTTTTAAATTTACAACTAAAATTTACATAGTTGATGGTGTTTAGCTGATTCTGACTATCTGCAGTGGGTTTTTTTAGTGTCAGTATATCAGACATCACTCAATTCTAAAACAACTTTGGGTGACTGCTGAACTGTAGAAGTATGGCATAGATTTTCCAATGTCTGAGAGTAATGATACACCAGGGCAGAAAACTAGTGTCTTATTGTTCACACCCCTATACATGTGGAAATATGCCAGAGACAAAGGGTTTCATTTCTTCCTCACAAGATGTTATGGTAGTATATTCTTGTCTCCAAGTGTTGCAGATTTTCCCAAGAGCAGCACTTGAGAATTACAACTCTCATAATGATTAGCATCCCTGGTGATTGTGTCATTCAGTGTTGGATTCAAAGAGCTCAGCATACTGCATCACATCTTTGCACTGAGTTGCAACAATTTTTTTTTTTTTTTTTTTTGGTACTTTCACATATCTTTAGACTTGATTATTATGTTTCTGCTGTTCTTTTCTTGAAACTCCTGTGCAATGTCCACTCAGGGCAACATCACCAATCAAGGAAGGATGGTTATTTTTTCCATCTAATAATGATAACGTTCTTTTTTTGAGTTTCTGTCTGTGCTTTTCTCAAGATTTCTTCTTCATAACAGTTAAACAGGGTCAGTGGAATTGACAACCTTGTCTTATACCTACTCTCAAGTTAAACCAATTACTTTGCTCATGTTTTTTTCATGAGAATTTCCACAGAGATTTTGTATCAATTTTAGGATATTTTCAGCAACTCCATCCAGCTGCAGTTTTCCAAAAAAGCAATATGATATCAAATGTGTAAGTACAATCCATGACAAAATAACTTTCCTTCCTTTTGTACTTCAGTGGTTTCATACACAGGCTATACATCTAACAATATTATTCCTTTTCTGCCTAAATTGGAATTCTGTAGCAATTTTCAGAAGTGATTATTTCTGCAATAATTTCCAAAAGTAACAAGGTTCCTTTGTTGCAAATAAGGACAAAAAGGAACTACATCCAACTTCTCAGCCCTTTTCTACATAGCTAGGATGTGTGTGTATAGTATGCATGGAAACCAGTGTTGTCACATTTTTTCATTAATTCCGCTTATGTTTCATATTAGGCATGTCAGAAACTTATTCGTTCTCCATTGTATAGCTTATGGTCTGTTGGTTCAGCTACTGGAAGAAATTGCTTTTAATGAATATAGCTTCTCATATACAGCATGTGTGTATGAAGCTTCTTAATTTCCAGCAGAGAGTTAATTTAATTGGTGTTTCACAGCTCCTAGAAATGCTTTCTGCAAAAAGCTGATGATCCCTCCTTATTTTCCTATTACACCAACCTTCCAAAAATTCTGACAAAAGCTTTCAGAAACAGCTGGTTACCTGGTAGATCTTTCTAAGAATATTTGCTATCTAAACAACTGAAAGTAACTGTGTATCGATACTCTGTTGCCTACAATTTATTTCACCATTACTGCTGTGTCTTTTGTCACATTGTATATAGATACCACCTTCTTATAAGCTCATCCATGTCCCTTTGACCTCTTAGTTTTCTCTGTCAGTCACAAAATTTGATCAGCTTCTCTGTGGTCCCCTCTTTCTTGTTTGGAATCTGCTGCCCAGGAGATTATCTGTCATCTTTGTAACACAGAGAGAAATGTTGTTTCCAGTGTAATCTCTGCTTCAAGTATGAAAGACAAAAATCCACTGCTTTCTCCTATTCTTTTCCTGAATGCATGCTATTTGTTGTTTTATTTGCACGTTAACCTTTATTTTGGTTATTACTGACATAGGATACTACAACAGTCAAATGAATCATTTTTCCATGACACCAGTAGAGGGTTTTTTTTTGTTTTGTTTTGTTTTCCCCAAAATCCTAGTTTAGTTGATTAGGCTGTAAATCCATCCAAGTGTTTCACTTTGATGGCTGAAAAATTGTGGACTTCCAGCAAAAAATTATATTTTTGCTGTTTGCTTTGCCATTCTTAACCTTTCTGAAACAACCCAGTTAGTGTGTATAAGCTCAGGACTTATTCATCTTGTACAAAATATTCTTTGGACACTTCTGAATGACATAGCTTTTATGTAATAGCCTAACTTTGCATGGGTTTAGACTAGATCATCAGAATACTCATAATGAAAGGACAACCAGACTGCATCTGGCCTGGCTAGCAAGCTGTCTCGACAGGTAGTGATTGCCAATCTTTTTTAAGAAAAGCTTCCTTCAGGAAAAATTGGTCATGTTCTCACTCATTCAGTGTCACTTGACTCATCAACACTGCCTATTTTTGTGACGACCACCTCTGACTTACCAACACTGAGCCAAAGCTAGTTAGGTTGGCCAGGTCTGCCTATAAACATTCACACGTCTCTCTCTACCTTCCTCCTGTTTCTAGGATGAAGGCATACATATAACGCTGGTGGCTCTTTAGGGAGCCCAAACTGTCCTGGCAGAAGCTTTCTCTTGGACTCCATTCTGTGTTTGGTTTTCAGGGAATGAATAAGAGAATCAGTCTGACTCCTCGAATACAGAGCTAAAGTTGCCTTTAAATCAGGAGCATAACTAAATATTTAATTCTGTTACTTTAACTCTAGCTTATTGTGTTCCTTTTTTGGGTAAACATCATTCTACTCTCACACACACATGTGCAGAGCAATTGTTCTTTCCCACACTTCCTATCATGAGATCTTGCTGTCCTTTAGTTGGAGTTAACCACTTCCCTTGTATGAACATCCTCTGCATCAATAGGAGATACTGCAGGGCCAGTACAACTGACCTGCAGTCCCATAAATCATGCCAAAAACTAATGGTTCAAACTACCTCTTACAAAATAGCCTTCCCTGAAATAATAATCTTTTAAACTGACTATGTGTTGAAAGATCACAGCTTTGCTGTGAATTAATATGGCCAAAACACTTGTAAAAGCATTTTAAATGTTTTAATGTTTACTCTGTTTAATTATCTGTGTTAGTTATAACTCTCATCAATTTTCCAGGTGGAGATTTTTGAATGAATTGCTATTGCTAATATACACTATACAACCATACAGAATGTTGCAAAGTAAAAAGTACAGAGAAAACTAGTGTTATACCCCTCTCTTAAAAGCTCCAGACTGTGACCACATATGTAGACAAAAGGGTGGATAACCCAAGAAAATCTGCAAAAAGACTCCAGCTCAGATGAATACATCCAAAGGCAGTGAATACATGGCTTTTTGTCAGTTAAAAAATGTATTAGAATTCTAAGTGCACTTTGTCTGTCTTATTTTGATATTTTATCTTTCAGTTTCTTTCCTGAAATTTGTTCCATACACATTGTTGTTTCCCTTATCCTTCTGCCCATTCTTAGTTCCTTTCCTTTTGTTTTCTGTTTTGTTTATGATTTACTCCACCAAGTAAACATGTGCTGTTCATCCAAGATTGTATTTGCTGTTATTTGTACGTCTAACCCTTCTTTCACTAATTATATATCTAATTTGTTTATATTTCTCATTCCTATAAGCTCTCTGAGTCAGGAATCTTTCACACCGAATCTCAGACACTTCCTCAATAAGCATGAACAACAAACCTATCATAGCAAAGGTGAAAAATATGTTTAAATGGATCTCTTCTTAAACCTTATTTTGGTGTTAATTGAAATATTTAGCTTGAAATTAGCTTTTAAAATTCTGCTTAAATGTGGAATTTTCATATAAAATGTGGTGTTCTGCAGAATATGGCATTTGTGTTTAAAAAAATCACTGTTCCTTATTTTGTCTCATACTTCTTAACATATTTCACTGCATATGAGCCTTTCAGATATGGATATCAGCTGGATAGAAGTCTTAAACTTAGAATTACTTGTACACAGACAAATAAAGATTTTTTTTTTTCTTCTCAGCATTCAGTGTGCCAGGTGATACATCTTTAAACATTTAGTTTACAAATTGTAAATGTCTGTATTTACCTAGTTTTTTAATAAACTTTTTTTGGATATTTGAAACTTACCTCAGGGTGAATATTCACATTGTGTCAAAGATGAAACTATTTGTCTTCATGAATACCTGGAAGTGGATAAATAAGTAAGCTCAAGAAAAAAAAAAAAAAAAATTATACATATAGCACCCTTTGGTTTTGGTAAACTGTATATAAAACTCCCTAGAAACAGTACAAAAAGTTGCCACTGGATTTGTTTGTGTGCTTACTGAACAAAAACTGTATATCAAATATAAATCCCCCAAATGGCAATATTTAAGTATCTATTCTACTTTGACCATATAACATAACAGTCTATTGATATCAGTAAAGATTGCTGCAAAAGGAAAATTTCCTTTCTAACAAAAAGAAATTAATACCTTTTATCTGATTTTTATTATTCAGATGAGAATTAAAAAACCAAAATGTGGTTGCATACAGATAAATTTAAAGAACCCCTATTTAAAGGGAATGGAAATACTTTCTATTTTTTTCCTGGCTACACTATTATTCAGTCTCTCTCTCTCTGAGGAGTTGTGTAGTCTGTAGAGACAGCAATCTTTGGAGAGTCAGGGATTAATTGATAGGAATCACAGTGTTTCCTCAGAATTATTATGTTATTTCAAATCAGAAATTTGTGACAGAATATTGCTTCTCTGAAAAATTTTCATCCACTGCCAGAAAGCAACTATATAGGGTATGTATCATCAGATACTCTGAATATTTATAATTAAAAAGTAATTGTCCATATTAAATAAGATGGTGTTAATAATTCCAGGATAAAATACTACTGCCCCATCAGAATGTTTAAAGATATCTTCAAGAGCTACAGCCAGTGTTTCTTAATGGATTGTTGAATAGATGTTACATTTTTCTCCCAGTTAAATTCAGAATTGCCTTTCATGTGTGACTAATATGTGAATAAACATCCAGGTTTATAATACTCTCTCTGTCTTTGTGTGAACACTTTAGAGAGTGACCTTTGCAAACAGTGACTCAGAATATAAATGGATACTGACTTTCAAAGCTTTTGCCAAAGTTAGCACACAGAGAATATGCTGCTATGAAATTAACAGTTCTGCCAGATGGTTTGTACCTGCAAGCTCTGCAATAATTACAATAACCTCATCATATTCCTGGTCTTTCATCACCTTGAATATTTTTATTGCAGTGGTGCAGACATCTTTAAACATTTCACCTCAAAGAGCGAAATTTTCATTTGGGTGAGAAATTCCATCATAAAACTGCAAATTAAGGAAATGAATAATCTCATATTAATTCTAAGTTTTTTAAGTTCCTCACCACCAGTTATTCCTTGCTAGGGAGATTGGTAATGTGCTTAATGGCTCAAGAGAAATTTTGGGATGCTTTGAACATGGAACTTTCATCAAGCATGCCGTATATTAGGATTTTTGGAAGCTATTCATACCATCATCATAGCTGGCATCAAAATAGTCCCACCACTCTAGTGGAAGCACAATCAAGTTTTTCCTCTTTATAACATGTTTCATTATCCTTTAGCAGTGGGAAGGCAGAGGAGATCACTCATTGTCATTCTCCATCAATACTGCTCAGATTAGAAGAACCATTATAATTCTCATAGTTCTGTCCCAAATGCATTTCTAATCAAGTTTTTTTAAGAGTTCTCACTGGGAATCCATTTTCATTCAGACTGTGTAGTGAATATCTGCATAAAAGTGACACTAACTAGACAGCCACCCTATGTACAAATAAGTGTTCATTCAATTTGTGAATGTTACAAAACAAAGCATGTGCCTGAAAGAGGGCTCTACCTGATCAAGTGGTGTAGTGTCATAGAGGTTAATCTGCAGTTGGAAACATCGAGTGCTGATGACCAGTGTCCATCCGAGGTACGTTTCAGGGTGTCTTGCTTTGGACTAACTCTAATAGTCCTGTGAGGGACTCCAGAGTATCGAAGAAGACTCCTTGGGCACATCTTCCAGACAGTTTCTAAGGGAATTTAGTTCAGTTCAGATGTCTCCATAATGTGAATTCAAGCGCAGTAGGGTAGAGTAGGATATGATAAGTCTCTTCCAAGATATGTTCCTTATTTGAACTCAAATGGTGCTAGGGAGACACTCAGAGAACTACTGCACACAGAACCCACAGAACTACTGCAAGCTGGGGGATGAATTAATTCGGAGCAGCCCTGTGGAGAAGGACTTGGGGGTACTGGTGGATGAAAAGCTGGACATGAGCCAACAATGTGCGTTTGCAGCCCAGAAAATCAACCGTATCCTGGGCTGTGTCAAAAGCAGCGTGGACAGCAGGTCGAGGGAGGTATTTCTGCCCCTCTGCTCTGCTCTCGTGAGACTCCACCTGGAGTACTGCGTCCAGCTCTGGAGTCCTCAGTACAGGAAAGACCTGTTGGAGCAGGTCCAGAGGAGGGCCACAAAAATGATCCGAGGGCTGGAACACCTCTCCTGTGAAGAAAGGCTGAGAGACTTGGGGTTGTTCAGCCTGGAGAAGAGAAGGCTACGAGGAGACCTTATTGCGGCCTTTCAGTACTTAAAGGAGGCCTATAGGAAGGATGGGGACAATCTTTTTAGCAAGGCCTGTTGTGACAGGACAAAGGGCAATGGTTTTAAACTGAAAGAGGGTAGATTTAGATTAGACATAAGAAAGAAATTTTTTACAATGATGGTGGTGAGACACTGGAACAGGTTGCCCAGAGAAGTTGTGAATGCCCCCTCCCTGGAAGTGTTCAAGCTCAGGTTGGATGGGGCTCTGAGCAACCTGATCTAAATGATGATGTCCATGTTCATTGCAAGGGGGTTGGGCTGGAAGGCCTTTAAATGTCCCTTCCAACCCAAACTATTCTATGATTCTATATATATTCTATATATATCCTATATATCATAGAATCATAGAATCATAGAATCATAGAATCATAGAATCATAGAATCATAGAATCATAGAATCATAGAATCATAGAATCATAGAATGCTTTGGGTTGGAAGGGACCTTTAGAGGTCATCCAGCCCAACCCCCCTGCAGTGAGCAGGGACAGCTTTAACTACATCAGGTTGCTCAGAGCCCTGTCCAATCTGATCTTGAATGTTGCCAGGGATGGGGCCTCCACTATCTCTCTGTGCAACCTGTTCCAGTGTCTCACCACCATCATTGTAAAAAATTTCTTTCTTATGTCTAATCTAAATCTATTCTTCTTTAGTTTAAATCCATTATTCTTTGTCCTGTCACAACAGGCCTTCCTAAAAAGATTGTCCCTATCCTTCCTATAGGCCTCCTTTAAGTACTGAAAGGCTGCAATAAGGTCTCCTCGCAGCCTTCTCTTCTCCAGGCTGAACAACCCCAAGTCTCTCAGCCTTTCTTCACAGGAGAGGTGTTCCAGCCCTCGGATCATTTTTGTGGCCCTCCTCTGGACCTGCTCCAACAGGTCTTTCCTGTACTGAGGACTCCAGAGCTGGACGCAGTACTCCAGGTGGAGTCTCACGAGAGCAGAGCAGAGGGGCAGAAATACCTCCCTCGACCTGCTGTCCACGCTGCTTTTGACACAGCCCAGGATACGGTTGATTTTCTGGGCTGCAAGCGCACATTGTTGGCTCATGTCCAGCTTTTCATCCACCAGTACCCCCAAGTCCTTCTCCGCAGGGCTGCTCTCAATCCCTTCATTTCTCAGCCTGTACTGATATCAGGGGTTGCCCCGTCCCAGGTGCAGGACCTTGCAGTTGGCCTTGTTGAACCTCATGAGGTTCACACAGGCCCATCTCTCCAGCTTGTCCAGGTCCCTTTGGATGACATCTCATCCTCCTGGTGTGTCAACCACTCAGCTTGGTGTTGTCTGCAAACTTGCTGAGGGTGCACTCAATCCCACTGTCTATGTCATTGATGAAGATGTTAAACTGCACCGGTCCCAGTACGGACCCCTGAGGGACTCCACTTGTCACTGGTCTGCATGTGGACATCGAGCCATTGCCCACGACCCTCTGGATGCGACCATCCAGCCAATTCCTTATCCATCGAACAGTCCACCCGTCAAACCCATATCTCCCTAACTTAGAGAGGAGGATGTTGTGGGGGACTGTGTCGAAGGCTTTACAGAAGTCCAAATAGATGACATCCATTGCTTTTCCCTTGCCCACTGATGCAGTCACTCCTTCATAGAAAGCCACAAGGTTGGTCAGGCTGTGAACGCTACAGCCCTCGGTAATGCTAGTGTAACCACATACTCCAGGTTTGCATAGATCTTCAGACCAAGAAGGTTTGATTCAAGTTTCTCTGGTCAGCAACACATGTCCTAGCACTGATGAAGTTTTTTACTTTCTTTGTGCCACATTTCATTGCTTATAAAATGAATAAAATACTCTTCTGTGCACAGTAATTGTAAGGATAATTAAATTAAAGACTGTGAAGTACACATACACTACTCCAATGAGCTTGTACAAGAGTTATAGATAGACATGAAGCAGTGAATGAAAAGACAATAATGGATTTGAAGTGTAGTAAATACAATATGAAAAGAAAACCAGAACAAAACCCAGAATGATTCCTACTCCTAGATCTGCTTGACAATTTTTAAGTTTTGTGACTAGCACTTTCTTATTTCTACCCTATTGCTGTATGGAAGAACTAGAAAAGCAACTAGTGACAGTAGAAAAGGGTATTTCCATCTCTTTCCTAGGTCAACAAGACTTAGTCCTTCAACTAGAGCTTTAGAAGGCAAATGGTGAAATTCACAGTTTTCAGGGTGCTGTCAGGCTAAATAAACAGAAAGACTGCAGTAAATGTTTTCCTTTTAATCTCTTCCATTGCCACTAGTCTTAGCCCTTGATTGTCACAAGAATAGGTAGAAAAAAGTATCAGGAAGAAGTGTGATTATATGGATTGTAAGTGGATTATATCTTTTTAAATATCAATACATCATATGCGCTCACCCACTGAATAAGGCTTGCCAGCCAGCTGCCAAGTTGTTTAAAGTCATGCTAACAACCCATCAATTAACAAGTAGAATTGCTGCCTTCTGGTATAGAATATTTTGTCTCACTCCCACCTGAATTCACTCCGCATCAGATCATTTCAGCCTAGCTGTAATTTGCTAGATGGCAAAGTAATATCCGTTGTATTGATTTGATTTAATACATCAATTTCAGTAAGTCATATGAGGAAAGTTCAAGTCAACCCATACTAACTGTCAAATTTGAGGATCCAGAGCGCTCTGTTTCCTACATAAACCTATATAAATTCTTTTTATTGAATAATCTTGGAAAAGGGGTCCTCACCTCTCTAAGCAGGTTGCAGGGGTGGCCAGAGGGGAGAGACATGGTAATACAAAGTGACAATATTAGAGATAATGAGTTATAAGAGAGACAGGAACTTCTCAGAGGTTTCTGGTTACATTTACATTATCTGTGGCACTTATGCTCCAGGATGCTGTTGAACCCTTCATTGTCAGTAAAGGTGAACAAGAAAGGCTTAGTGTTTGCCATGGTTGTGGATAAAAATCACTTGAGAGGAGTCATGTGACCAGCTAAATCTCCGCAGTCTATTAATGCTGGGAATACCACTGTGAATGGACCTGATGCTCTGCGGGGTGCAGGGCTCATGAAAAGCTAGTTATGACCTTCCTCCATATTAACATTATAGGACTCTGTGCATATGGCAGGTATAATCTCTCATCACATATTTCAAAGAAAGCAAGTGTGAGCATATGCTTGACTTTCTTTTTGAAGAAGTGAATAGAACAGAGTCTGTCTCTTTTTCTCCCCATTTTGTAAAGGCCTTTATACAAACTGTGATAAAATTCTTTACAGGAAGAGAGGCAGAATAAAGAGCAAAAGTTTTATAGAACTAGCGATAGTTACTCTCATACAGATAGATAGGGAAAAATGGCATACTGTATGGTGACACAGAAACATAAAAGAACAAACACACTGAAACTCTAAAGCACTGAGATGCAAGTGTTCTCCTTCAGCACGAAGTGAGCACAGAATGGAGGTGTGCTGTGCAGAGCAGAGGGAGGATTCGGATGCAAGATAAAGTGAAAAAGGAAGGTTATGGGATGAAATACAAAGAAAGGAAGTAACTCTGTAGGAGAATGATTTCTGGAGCATGGGGCAATGCAAGTAAAAGATGCCCTCCCTCTGCAGAGATTCTGAGAGAAAAGGCAAGACTGGAAGTGCATGCTGAGAGTTCGTTCTGTACAAGGGCTAAATTCTGATTTAGTTTATTCTAAGCATAAATCCACTGAGTCTGATTCTCGTCTTTCACTGCTATACAGATACAATTTCTTGGATTTCTTCTGGTGTAAGCATCCAAGTGCTTCTGGAAGCAACTTAGGATATTTACTCAATGTGCATAACTTTAAATTTAAAATGTTTTGGTGGGACACAGGTACCACTGCCCATTTTTACTCTGCGAGTCATAGAATCATAGAATCATAGAATCGTTTAGGTTGGAAAACACCTTTAAGATCATCCAGTCCAACCATTAACCTACACTACCAAGCCCACACTAAACCATTCAAGGGTAGACTAGACTAAACCATGTCCCCAAGTGCCACTTCTACCCATTTTTTGAACACTTCCAGGGATGGGGACTCCACCACCTCTCTGGGCAGCCTGTTCCAATTCTTGACCACCCTTTCCATGAAGAAATTTTTCCTAATAGCCAACCTAAACCTCCCCTGGTGCAGCTTGAGCCCTTTTCCTCTCATCCTATTGCTAACTACGTGGGAGAAGAGACCAACACCCACCTCATTACAACTTCCTTTCAGGTAGTTGTAGAGAGTGATAAAGTTGTAGAGAGTCGATGGATACCAAGCTGTTTCAGGTTTGCAGTGCCAGTACTTGGAACTGTTATTCAGAAACTCACATTCTGAAAGTGAACTCTCTCTGTAAACACTATAATCAGCAATGCCATGCCAAAATACTCATGGGGAGAAAAAACCCACAAACCCTAAGGAACTATTTCCATTTTACAGAAAATACATCCTAAGTGAATTTAATAGCTTGAATACATGAATTTTTTTGAGATTGCTAAATACATATTGCCTTTCCATGCTTGTTTACAAGAGAAATCTAACACTAGAAAATTGATCTCCCTATTAGTGTTTAGGCTCAGTTGTTCTGCCTTTCTGTTTGTAAATGCAAGTTACAAAGCACCCTATTAATTTTCAGTTTATCAGACTAGTTGAGTGGCTTTTTCTATACAAGAGCTACTTCCAGTGTCAAAACTAATGAGTTATTCCTGTGAGATTTTTGCCCAGAATAGCTAACACTTCTGGGGATTCCATGTATAAGATTACCACCATCTTTAAGATTTGCCAGCAAACTTCAAATGCAGGCATGAGTGCAGATTTTGTGGCTGTATCCAAACTTGCTTTCAGCTGGCTAGCTTTGCAGGTGACAGCAGACTGCACCGGTCTCCCATCAGTTTATCTGCCTGAATATTATTCCAGGATGCTAGTGAATTTAGGTGCCTGAATTGACCTTTATGCTATAGCAGCAAAAACATTTGAGCTCAGCGTTGAAGCTGGATGCTGTTCATCTCTGTAAGCTGCTTATTCCATTGAAGTGTAACCTTAGGATCAAAGTGCAGATGTGCCAAAAGCAACAAAGAAGTGACTGCATGCAATGCAAGAAACAAGAGCAGTTCTTGATCTAGAGAGTCTTCAGAAGATTCTTTCAAATTTAAAAGTTTGTATTCAAGATTCTTCCTTCTAAAGTATACAACTAGCGAAGATGTTTATATAAACAAAAAGAGTTATGCATTTATGCAATACTTATACTGATTTAAGTAAACATCTGGGTCAAGATTTTAATGGCTTTTCAGGAATAGAATGGTAGTTTCTTGAAAGTTAGTTATATCTACTCCTACATTGCTTGGTAGCTGTGGAAAAACTGGATGTCTATTTTTTTTCCCCCCAACTTTATTATTATTGTGCAATGATCATTGTTTCAAAAGATTATTTAATAGCTAAAATAATATCATAATTTGCATTGGATATAATCACACTCCTTCTAGTTGTGCAAGATAACTGCTGATGTCTATCCACCTAGATTCTTATATGGTCCCACTGGGTAATATAATTTATTTCTGTGTAAAAATAGAAACTGTTAACAACTTTCACTTTCTTTCTGCTTTCTCACCCTGCAGCAATAATTAGTTATGTTCTTTAGGGGTGGGTGAGAGACAGAGAGGTGAAGGAAATAAAGTGGAAGTTTTTGTTTCATAAAGAGCTTCAATATTTTTTTAAACTTGGCTTCATTGTAATTCAAAATGAAGAACAGACATGTTTACAGTCTCCATGAAAAGGCCTGAGGCCTCAGTTCTCACAGTTTCTATATAGAGATTGCTGAATTCTCTGGGCATTTGATGTTCTCCTGGGGAACAGCTCTGCATCTGGAAGTCCAGCAGTCCAGACTAACAAACAACTATGATTATAAGATTTTTTAGCTTTGGAGGAGAAACTAAACTGAAGATAAAATATATGAATTTAAACCTGAGACCTGTGGTCATTTTTCTTTCTTCTGATATTTTAAGGCATTTTTTTATGAACATTCTCCCTCCCCATAAGTTTTCCCTGCATTTTTGGTAAACAATATAATAGTTCCAGTAAAATAAAAATGTTTTAATAAACCATGACTGCAGAGAGAGAAGCAATCCTGCATTTTAGTAGGAGTCAGTATCATGGAAAGTTTTCAGTACCAGTCAAAATAAGTGAATACATTTTTGTATAATGCAAGACTTATTGTGAGCAAAATATGACGACAAGAAGCAACAGAGATTGATCCAGCAGATCTCCATAACCTGTTCTGAGTCTGAGGTAAGGTCAAATTCTGCCTAAGCATAAACTTCAGGTGTTGGCCTATCATCATGACTTCAAAATATCTCTCTCATAAAATAAAACTTCTTTTATATATATATAAAGATTTTGTTTGTAATTAAATGAAGTGGAAAAAGTGTGGAAAAACCCAGAAAATTTGTTAGAAATGTGAACATACTAAAATATTACATTACTTGTGCTTACATGACTTTCAAAAGTTATATATTTTTGTAGATTTCCAGAGTTTTTGTTGACAGAATAAAGATGTATATATTCATGTTTATTGAGGAAAAAGTGATTTCAATGCAAACGTATAATCTCTACTTTATTTAGTGTTATGGGAATACGGTGGTGACATTTCCTGACACAAAGTACAGGGATAGGGAAAAAAAGGAAAAAGCATTTTAAGGATTTCTTGCACAGTCTGATAAAAGTCTGATTAGCCTATGACAGGAGCATTTTTCCCCCAGTATCATGAACTTGCTTTGATGGATACTATTCTGTGACAGACCATTTGGTTCACTATGATATAAGGATTTATATCCTTCCTCAAATGTGCCCTTTTGTCCTTTGATATTATTTATTTATCACAGCAGTAACCCCGTTTCATTTTTAATAAAATACCACTTCCCCAGAAGTGAGACTGATGAAATTATTTACTGTAAATTGTGTACCTTTGTAATCCTTGTTTTCTCTTTGTCAGATAATTTATAAACTGATTTCTATCAGGTGATTAACCTTTTGCAGATGCTGAGAGCTATCCAGATGAATTATCTCACTGACTGTAATGGGGTTTCCTATGTATGTGAGTGTTCACAAATGTGAACAGGGAATATACAAACTGACCTTGTGACTGTATTTATTTGTCAGTTTGTATAAACTGTAATTTCTGTATATATTTTTGAAAAGCTGTCCCTTTTACTATCTGCCATCTGTGATATGTTGTCATCATAATGACTGCATTTTAAATAGCAAATGCATTATAGGTTTTAAAATGTGCATGAACCTTTGTGTCTGTGAGATAGCAAGAGAAAACAAAATGAAATCTTTGTTGTAACATAAAATTTGCATGGAAAAGAAATATTAACCTTTTTCTAACTTCTTTGACATGAGGTCACTGACAAAGGTGAAAATGTGGGTCACATCTTCCCTTTACCCATGCTGTTATAAAACTGAAAAACCTTGGCTGGCTCTAATGAAAAATTGAAACTGGAAATTTTGCATCAGTGTTGGATACCCATGCTCCATACTAGAACTTCACAGTTGTTTTTCCTTTTCTCCAGGCTGTCTTTAAAACTTGGGAAATTAGATATATATTAAAGTTCAGCTATTAGTTTAAAATATGCAAGCTCCCATGACAATGCTGCATTTAGTTGAATCTTCCACTTTGATGCATCGTCCAGTTCTTTTCATCTCATCAGAATAAGTATTAAACCAGAAGAATTGTTGAACAGAGTGACTGCAACCGAATACTTTGGGATTTACATTAGTCTTCAAAGAACAAATTATTTTTGACCACTGACTGCTATTACAAATTTTACCTGTCTCTTTAAACTATGTACCACTCTAGCTTCCCTATTTATTCTAGAGTTTTTTATTCTAATACAGCATGAAAATAGAATACTATCTGAATAAGGTATAATGTAAAATCTAGATCTCAGAATTTCCTCTGTCCTATTTACCGCCGATGAAACTGCTGTTTTTCCCCCCAGTCTCCTCATGCACTAAAAACTTCTCTGGAAGTTAGACAAGGGGAGACAAAATCCAAGCTAAGAGATAAAAAAAAATTCTATAGGACAAGTTTATACATTTTTTGAAACCCTAACAATCCCCCCACAGTGACTGAATTCTGTTAAGCAGCTTACCAGGGCACCCTAAATAATGAAACCTCACTGATATTTTTTTAGTTAAAACTACATTAAGTGAAGGAATTAGGTAGAACTAGTAGACTGGTCACAGAGGTTGAGCTGGCATAAAGCTCATATATAGTATGTGTTACAGTGTCTCAGTAAAACTGGAGTTTGCCTCATGTCCAATATTTCTAAACATCTCATCAAAAAAGTAAATACCATGTGAAAAGGAGGAGTTTATTCTGCTGGTGGCATAAACATCACTGAAGCTGCTTAACTAGTTGCATGGAGATTTTGTAGTGAAGCAGTATTCCTAGAGTCATTTTAAACCAATCACCCAAGTGCAAGCACAAATGTTATGATGGGTACGCAGGAGACATGCTGTGTGGAGGAAACATGAGACTTTTTGTAAACCTGCCTTCTTGAATGAACTGATCATTTTTTGAAAAGGACAAAGAAAAATATAATGCACTATATCAGCTATGCAATACAAGGTCTATTATTACTTTAATCTATTTATCTTTAATGTTTCATAGGATGAAATGTTACAGAAAGTTTGAAAGTGCAATTCAGTTCAAAGTTCTGAGACAGAGAATGGGAGGGTTGACTAAACAGCTCGGATTTGTAAACTGGAATAGCAACTGAGAGCTGAATTTCATTTACCATATTATTTAACACATATTTTAATTCTAGATGGAGTACTGTAGCATACTGTATCTTAGTATACGGGCATTTTTGTCAGCAGTAAGAAAATGCAAAAGTATACAAATGCATTTCTATGTTTTGTGATCTATTATTTAAAATACCAATTTCAAGTGTAGTTACTTTCAGTATGGTTAATTTTTTTAATTCTCCTCATTGAATTCAAAGGAGTTCTTTCATCATTGAAATATTTTTGGTTGGGGGGCAGCAGAGAGGAAGGGCGGAAAAGAATAAAAGAACTGGGACTAAAGATAGTTGGAAAGAAACCATTTTCTTTTTCTGTGCACAGAACAAGTAAATGTAGGTTGCAAATGTTACCAAGATTGTCCCTTTCAACTAGAGAAAAATATTAGAAAATTTTCTGCTATTGTTTTTCTTCAGAGGAAAATTTTCCCTTGCCATTTTCAGTTATCTTCAGAAAGTAGACAAATTTTTCAAGATTTACACTTAAAATATTATTTTTCTGCAAGCTTTAGTGATATCAGCTTTGACCAAGAAACATGATTACAAGACATGAAAGGACAGCTAAGCTTTACTCCCTGTTTAATCCTTGCTCCTCTGTCGAGCCATCGGTTAGATACCTGACAAAACTCCTCGGTAGTCAATGGCTTCTTTTCTGAGGTCCATAGCTGCTGGCAGACACCATTTTATTAAAATGTGAACTTCTTACCACAGGTTCAAGTTTAAGAATATTAGTGGACCAAAGATTACTTACAAGCTTACATGATGAGACTCTACTGGATTTGAATTTCAATGCCATTTTCAATTGGTTAAAAGCAAGGCTCAGAGCCCCCTGCATTCCTGCATGAGCTTGAACATTGGTAACACACTTATATTGTGCAAAGTATTTGATTTACTATAATGCAATTATAAAAAGTCTGCATTTTTTTTCATATTACATTTATGAAATGGCCAACAAACCAATTTACTCCCCTTAAAATCAAAATGTTTCAGCCTGCCAACACAACAAGCAATAAGTAGTTGAAGAGGACATACATATATGTATATAAAGGCCTAGTCAAGGCAGGTGTCCTTTTAGAATAACAGGTTTTCTAATGAAATAGTATAAAAGACACATCAGAAAGCTGGTTGCTACTTAAAAACTTCCAGATAAAAAGATATACAGTTCAATGAAAAGCTAGCACTAACCTTGCCTGACTGCATAGTACTTTCTTATTATATTTGTTTATTCTTTCACTATTAAAATAAGCTATTTACCAGTTATGAAAAGTGCTAGTCCACAGCTGTGTGAATGGTAGAATCACAGAGTAATACAATCACATCGACTATTTCAGAAGTCAGCAGTACTACTTCTATCTGACACTAATCAACTTCTCCTCAGCCTCTTCAAATCTAAAAGTTAAGTGCAGTGGAAAATGTGTCTAAGATCTGACTGAGAACTTTCCTTTTTCTTTGGGATAAAGTATCAAGACGAGGAGCAGATAGCACCATTACTGCCAATGATGGATATTTTTAAATACTTGGTTATTTCCTAACATCAAAATACTTATGCAGAGTGGATACCACTTTAGCTGTTATTATTTCTTTCCCAAAAAAAAAGAAAAAAGGAAAAGAAAGCTTAACAAAATCTTTTAAAAATTAATGACATTGATTAGGGAAAAGAGTGGTTTCTGAAAGTTTTTCATTAAAGCATTATGTGGCGCTGCATCAGTCAATCACATCCAAACAATTCAATGTGACAGTCTGTGCTCCAGCAGGTCCTTCAGCTGCATCCCCTCAGGTACAGGCAGTGCAGCCATAAACATTGCACATGGCCTCGAGTGTCTGCATGACTATGATTAAAACATGATCTAAATTGGTGAGGATGTTTTCTAATGGTAGGAAGAAAAGATATAAATACTATGAAACAGCATGACGCCTCTGCTCCAAAAGCCCAAGACTGGAAAAACCCAGTTCCATAAAACAGTTCCTCCAAATTAGCATTTTGCTGTGAACAATTAATAATAATTACAACATGCATAATTACAATGATTATTCACTTGGATGGGTGACTGCTGCATGGCCATGTTCTCTATAGCTTAATGGAGTGGGAGAGCAACTGGGCTGTGACCGCTGGATTCATTTGCTACTGATTTTAGGTCAGGACAGTATGAATTAAAGACACAAAAAAGGATGGATTTGACACAAAAGAAAGTACAGTGCAATCAGAAGTCCTATTTTTTTAAGACTTCTACGTGAGAGGAAAGATGTTAAGCAATTTACATAGATAAGCACAGTAAAGTATTCTTAGATCTTCATATTATGTTTAATTTTTTATGTAAAACACTTTTGAATTAATTCAAAGTACTCATAGTGTGTGCTTTATCTGTTAAGAAAAGTTGGAAGTATTTATCCATTTTGTTTGACTAGTTTTCTATCTTTAAAAAGTTCAGTTAGATATCTCTTTGTAGCTTTATTTTTAACGTATCTTTGATGGAGCCTGAAGCTAGGAGAAATTTAATTATTCTTCTTTCTCTCCTTCCTAATTTCTAATAATAAAATAAACTTAGAGTTTAAGTCCACAGAAGAGTTACTGAAATTCATAGCCAACCCCATCCTATCTAAATTGGAGAAAACATACTTTGTGCATTCCTCATCAATGAAATGCTTGAACAGTCTGACATTTCTGCCTATACTGAATACTTGGTGTAATCAGGAAACAACAGAGAAAGATGAGGGAATACACAGAATCTATGACACACATCACATTGTCACTTGGCAATTGGGCATGCTGGTGCTGACCCTGAAAAGCCTGTTTTCAGAGCAGAATTAACACCCCAGGGTTGGATGCCTGAGCTCCTCAAATAACACAGGCAGAGGGTTAAGCACACCAGCTTGGAGTTTAACACACTGAGCAGGGTATTTATTGCCTTAGGTAGACATGCAAAGACTTTGCCTGGTATCTCAACTTCTCCAGAGCTTTGAATCTTAATACTGGATTTCAAAGATACATCTTTTCCACAGCCCCATAAACCTCCAGAGAATGGCTGCTTTCATTTTCCTTTACATGAGAAGTCATTTATTTATATTAATATATGTCTGGCAAAATAGCTCAGGAAGATGGCTCTGTTGCTCTTCCTGTTGAATCTTTGCCACTTGGTGGACAGGTGCTTACTCTTTTTTGGGCCAAAGAGAATATATGGAAAAAGAAACATGAATTTGTAAATAGTAATGCAGTCGTTCAGTTAGAATGAGTCCAAATTCTGATTTCTATTCTAAAATATGCAGAGAAGTAAACTGTACATAGCAGCACATACATTTGTTTGCAGAGAACTAGGTGAATGCCTTTGTGAGTTTGCTGCTGTTTTCCGTCACATCCCAAGCATGTCAGTGCCATAAATTCCCTGTTTGATAGATGTTTATGAGCCACTACAGCAATGAAATATATACAGAAAGAGCAAAATAGTGGCATTAAGAAAGAGTTTCTTACATCATAATACAAAAACACACTCCCTCAGCAGAGCCACTAGGCTTTGAAGAGGAACAGGAATGTACTGTTTCTCTCCACCTTTCCTGGAGAGAATACCATAATTCACACCATCAGTTTTCAGTCTGTAATTGGTCTTTGTGTTTTTGAACAGTGTATCAGGGATTGCAACAGCTATCACATGCAGTCACAGAAGAATAAGACAAAAACATACACAGTTTCCTAAGCATCCTCTATTTTCTTCCTACAAAGTCTCAAGAAAATGGAGTCCCAAAGAAATGAAATTAAAACTGAGAAAGAAAATCAACCTCTACATTTACTTTGCATTTCCTATTGCTATTGTTTCTTAAGCTCTCCCTAGTGACTGCTACATTAACATGGTTTTACTATTAATATGAAATATATCATATAAAACTGGCTACAATGTCCGTAACAAAACTCTTTTGTTTGTGGTATACTTATTCTCAAATGTGCTTGCCTTCCAGTTAGAAGGCTTTGTTAATGTAGTCCAAGGGGTACCTTAAAAATTGAACCAACAGAATTCAGGAAAAGATGGTATCTCAAAACATTAAACACATTCTTCCTATATAAAACTGAGCTGGTTAAAATAATTTAAAAAGGTAGTTATTTCCTGTTATAAATTCAATTTTCATTTGATAAAGACAAAAGTCCAAATTACAACACCTATTGAGTAGCTTTAAGTTCCATATCAAGTAATTATCTAGTAAAGGTATACCAAATAATCCGAGAATTTGGCAAGATTTTCACAGTTATTACCTAAGAATCAGATTTATCAGGCAGTTTCTTTGATATATCATCATAAAAAATCTTCATCTCGAAGCATACCTCCTTGCTATATCCTAATGACAACTTTGCTTTGCAAACAACAGACTTGAAAGATTCGGCATATTACAATGCAGTTTTTATTGGTGACACGTTTACTCCAGTTTTCACTTAAATAATCAACTTTTTAACAAGAAAGTTAGTATTAGTTGGTAACATCAGTACTAAGTAGGCAGATTTTTAATAAACTCAAGTTCATATACGTTGACATGCCAACAAAAGGGGTTTCAAACTCTTGAACCTACAATGCAGTCCAGAAACAAAAAAAGGTTGCATATAAAAACTGTAGTGAAGCCCTGAAGCTCTATTTTTTTGTCTTTTTGGTTTGGTTTTCTGCATTTTTATCTGGCACAACTGAGACTGTGTATTAAACTGTGATATCAAAGGGCAACTATTTTACATAAAAGTGATTGAAAACAATTCTTGTCAGGCGTCAAGAAGTCTTTGTCTTATCAAACTTATTTCAGACAGACAGGAGCCAAAAAATGAGCTATATTTTAATCAGTAAGTGCTACAAATCAGCTAATTAAAAAGTGCACTAAGAATGCTTGTAGTGATTTATAACCAATTCATGTCTCCAAAAGCCTTTGACCAGGACAGATAATTACTGCGACTTGGTGAAGGCCAAAGAATTAGTACAGTTCATGGCATCATTTTAAATTTTCTTAAAAGTAATTATGTCACATCATATACAAGAGATTTTGATTGTGCTATGAATTACTTAGGCTTTGAGGAGTCTCTGAGCCTAGGAAAATAAAACTTTAGTATTTCAAATTAGACTCTAAAACTTCAAGGCTTAGTGGGAACAAAGAGAGAAATTCTAAATGCCTTTTAACAGGTTTGGAAAGAAGCTTCCAGCTATTGAAACACAGTTTTTAATAGCTTTAAAAGATGTTCTTAATTTTTTGCCAAATAAGCTTCTAGATGCATTTTTAAGACTTCTGCTCTAAATCTTCTACTCTAATAGTTTTGCTCTTTTCAGAAAGACAAATGGGGACAATTGTCAGAAAAGTATTTGTGCTACAAATCACAAAGTTTGCACCTTGCTATAACTATACAAATAATGATGTTAGCTGCTTTTCTAATTCAGAATTTCAAGATGCCTTTAGTCAGTACCTAGGGAACTTGCTATCAATAACATTTTTAGCAGTATCAGCATGCCCTTGTCCTGGTTCCAGCTGGGATAGGGTTAATTTTCTTCCTAGTAGCTGCCATAGTGCTGTGTTTTGGATTTAGTATGAGAATAATGCTGATAACACACTGATTTTTTAGTTGTTGCTAAGTACTGCTTACACTAGTCAAGGACTTTTCAGCTTCCCATGCTCTGCCAGGTGCACAAGAAGCTGGGAGGGGGCACAGCCAGGACAGCTGACCCAACCTGGCCAAAGGGCTATTCCATACCATATGACGTCATGCTCAGTATATAAACTGGGGGAGTTGGCTGGGGGGCAGTGATCGCTGCTCGGGGACTGGCTGGGCATCGGTCAGCAGGTGGTGAGCAGTTGCATTGTGCATCATTTGCTTTGTATATTCTTTTATTATTATTACTTTCTCTTCCTCTGCTGTCCTATTGGTAGATAGCCGGCTGAACATGAGCCAGCAGTGTGCCCAGGTGGCCAAGAAGGCCAACAGCATCCTGGCTTGTATCAGGAATGATGTGGCCAGCAGGAGCAGGGAGGTGATTGTCCCCTTGTACTCGGCGCTGGTGAGGCCGCACCTGGAATACTGTGTCCAGTTTTGGGCCCCTCAATACAAGAAAGACATTGAGGTGCTGGAGCGTGTTCAGAGACGGGCAACAAGGCTGGTGAAGGGTCTGGAGAACAAGTCTTATGAGGAGCGGCTGAGGGAGCTGGGGTTGTTTAGCCTGGAGAAGAGGAGGCTGAGGGGAGACCTTATCGCTCTCTACAACTACCTGAAAGGAGGTTGTAGTGAGGTGGGTGTTGGTCTCTTCTCCCACGTAGTTAGTGATAGGATGAGAGGAAATGGGCTCAAGCTGCACCAGGGGAGGTTTAGACTGGAAATTAGGAAAAATTTCTTCACAGAAAGGGTGGTCAAGCATTGGAACAGGCTTCCCAGAGAGGTGGTGGAGTCACCATCCCTGGAAGTGTTCCAAAAACGGGTAGATGTGGCACTTCGGGATATGGTTTAGTCTAGTCTGCCCTTGATTGGTTTAGTGTGGGCTTGGTAGTGTAGGTTAATGGTTGGACTGGATGATCTTAAAGGTCTTTTCCAACCTAGACGATTCTATGATTCTATGATTCTATGATTCTATTAAAATGCCTTTATCTCAACCCATGGGTTTTGCTTTTTTTTTCTGATTCTCTCCCCCATCCCACCAGGGTTGGGGGGGTGAGTGAGTGGCTGCGTCATGCTTAGTTGCCTACTGGGGTTAAACCACAACACCCGATAAAGTACAGTATGTGTGTTCTGATCTTTTCTCTTTCTTGAATGCTATTGACAGTAATTTCTGTCTTTTTTTTTTTTTACACAGAGCAATCAAAACAATACTGAATTGAAATATAAAAAAAAAAATTACAAAACGCTGCCTGCCACTCCCACATCAAAGTTTTTAAATAAGACTAGTTCTTCTAAAGGTTCTCTTACTTTTCTGTTTCAATGAAAAATATTTTTAGATGGCCCTTGTGTTTACATAACAATGCAATTGTACTTCTGTGGTAGAATTATTAGCCTTTTATTTTCCATATTTCTGGACACCCATGTAAATTGAAGTGTTACATATAGCAGTTAAGGGTATCAGAATCTGATATTGTACATAGGAGCACATACCATAATATGAATCTCAGTCCCTGGGATTTAGACTTTGGCTTTGTGGGAATGCATATGTATTCTCCAAGGTTCAGTGTTACCTGTCATGAGAATTGTCAATGCATCATGGCATTTGTCCTCTGATCACACATCACATCATGTCATAGTGACCTAATTCATTGTTATTACACACCTGATTAATCCAGGTGTAACTGAAAGGCTAGTGAAAGTCACTGTTTGTAAAGAGTAATCATTTGACCTTGTAACACTTCAAGACAGTACCATAAAAGCTGATGTTTAGGAACACAGACAACATTGCAAAGCCCTGTTTAAGTCTTTACTATTGGGATATATACTCGGTAGCATTTCCAGTGTCCCAAAGCAATGATTCATACCCAATTCAGAGACTCATTATTTGGTTTATCCTTTGCCAACTGCAGCTGAGAGCTTCAACAGCTCTTTAAAAGTAGCAACCAAGTCAGTGAATTTTGTCCCCTGGAACAAAAGGCTGTTCCCCTTTGTAACTCTGGAGTGGTGTCATACAAATTAGAACAGGAAATAAAGGCAAATCTATCATCAGTAATCAAATGAATCACACATTTATTAAAATTTTAAGGTAAAGATCCCTAAGTTCTCATTCTGTATTTGTGTTGAGCCACAATTTCAGAGGCAGCCCTCAGAGGGCTGTAGAAGAAAATAACACCCCTTTTTGCTCTCCCTTTCCTGTGCAGAGCACTCAACTGTCGTACTTTCAGAAAATATCTAGAAATATGGATTCCAGAGTTTTGCAATGATTTGTCCACAGTCTCTGTCCCAGAAAGGCTCTCCAAATTAGAGCACAATTTTTTACAGGAACTTAACTTTTTGCATAGGTCCTATGGTTCACTTGAACTCTTTTTTTTTACTTTTGTTGTCAAAAGAAAACATTCTTCATGGTGAACTCCTAATAAATCACATTTTTACTTAATCTTGGTAATGTCTAGATATTTTGTAGCATTATGCATTTTAGACAGCTGTGGAATCAAAAGAATTATAACTTTGTTTATGACTCTATGCTATTTATATTCACCAAACTTTCTTAAAGAAAAACCTGTCAAAAATCACCTTTTCTGCTACAATCTGCAGACTCAGCTGAATTTTACTAGAAGCTTAGTACGCTCAACAAAAGAAGAAAACACTCAATATATTTCAAAATCAGGCTCTGGGTATGTATACTTAATTCTTAATGCACTTCTGTGAAAATCAGTGTTTTTCTCTTTCTCTTTCATTTTCAAAAGATTCTCTCTTCACCATTCACCAGAGCTAAATTATGCACTAGCAATTTCAGCATAATCAAAAGGAGTCAGAAGAAAGAAAAGAGCACCCTTCTAAACTGTCATTGTTACCGACAATGGGGTACTCAGACTGTAAAAGTTAGATTGCAGCACTTTAAAATGATCACTCGTTCTTTTCCAAAAGTACACCAGCGAAGAAATGATAGGACAAGCAAATCTGAATGCAGATTTTGAATAACCTGAAGTGTGATAGAGTTCATATGTAAAGTTAAGGTTCAAACTTACAGAAAATGGAATTGGTTGCAAAATTCACTTCTGGCTTTAGATGGCACTTTTCAGGGACATTTAGATTCTTCTAAATTTTAATCTTGGCATCAGGCTGACACTATTACAAAAATTATAAGATGGTAATCTAATGTTATATGGACACTACTTCTAGCAGAAACAGAAACTTACTTAAGGGATAAATCAAAAATCAGTCACACCCTCCCAGACCAACTAACATAAATTCAATACTTGTTTAAAAAGTTTTTAAAGAAAAACTGGAGTATAATAGGAAACACTCAGAATACTTTAAAATTATTGCTAGTCTCTGCCAATATTCACACAATTTTGTAATCATGTTATTGCAGTTCAAAGATTTGTCTGATGTTAAACATTTTCATATCCCACACAATTCCATTTAATGGAGCAGATGATGTAAGAGATCTGATGCCTGTGTACATACAGCAACAGTTAGGGTGTAATGACCTGTTTTGCTTCTGTTTATCGTGGTGGTGTTCTGGCAGTTATACTTTTATTAGCTCTGTCTGCAGTTCCTGTTGGGTACTTTCAGTTAGGGAATACTGTACTCAAAAACAGAAAAGGGGAAATAGAGGGAGATCTGCACAATTCTTTTTTCAAAGAATATGATTTTTCAAAAATGTTTAAATTTTCATTGTCTGAAATTAATACATGGTATTTTTACCTAGAGAAACAAGCAAAATAAGCATTGTGTAACCCTACCATGCTCTGAATATAAAAGTGAATTCTGTAAGTTAATTAACATTTCCTCTAATTTCCAGACTTAATTTTCCCTTTTTTTAACCCCAAGTTCCAGATTCCAGCATAGCTAAGAGACTTTCTTTGACTAATCACACATGCTTTCCTAAAGGGTTAATCTCAATAGGCAAAAAATGTTAAGACACATCAGAAAAGAAAAAAAAAATATCCAAAAAATCCTGTGTTCTGATAAAAGACTAATTTAGGAAGTGTTAGGTGTTGGGCTACTGCTTCATTATGTGACTTCAAACTCATTATGTCAGTGTCACTGATCTTTCTTGTTTAGAGCTAAAGTAAATATTTTTTTTTTTCCTCCCCCTTTTCAAGCATTTCAGTGACCACAGGATCTCTGAGAACCTTTAGAGCATTCTTTTCCTATCTTTACATCTGTTAAAATTGAAAGCCATCATAGACTTTCAATATATTTTTATTTTGGGAGAAATTTAGAGCAAATAGTAGTTCTAGCTTCATATTTCCTCTCTTTATCTATTTGAAAGTGGCCAACAAAGACATGTGATGCTAAACACCTAAAGTGCAATCAAGATTGTGGTAAATGAAGATGTGAATTTCTGCATTTATGATCCTCAGCTGGTCAATATAATGCACACTAGTTTTTTCTTGTTGTGAAAACAGAAAACACATGCAGCTTGCAATGATCTTTCCTGTTCAAATAAAATTTTTATTCATTGTTTTTCCCATTTGCAATCCCTAGTCCAGAGCCATTTTTTCACCTTCACCTTCACCTTCACCAAGAAGCGACAGAATATTTACTAGGTTCACATCTGAAATACTGCAAATGATGGATGAACTATTGCATGTGTGTAGCTAACATTGGTACTGTAATTCCTTATGTACTTATTCATTATGTACTTATCACAGGAAGTGTGCTCGGATTTGAGGTGCCTTCCAAAGAACTGAAATAGCATTGCACATATTCAAGTCTTTTCCTTAGGTTTTTAACAACTTCCAAGTATTCTAAACTCAGAGTTATAAAATGTACAATAACTATAGCTAATCAATAAATGAAAAGGACTGGACATCACAGACTGACATAGGAAACGAAAACTCATTGGGACCATCTGGAACATTGAGGCCAGTTCTCTGCAGCAACCGTAACAGAGATATCTATTTTTAAAAGGGGCTCTCAAAGCATCTATTCCGCAAAAGCAGAGAACCTACTTGTGACTCAAGTTCAGAGGAAATAAAGTGAGGTTGAGATGAAGATCATTAGAATGAACAATTCATTTAAATGAAAAGTTGTCAGTGATCTAAGGACAATTATTCTTTTGCTTTTGAAAAAGAGCTGTGTGTTAAGGAAGACTGGCAAAAAAAGCAAGAAGTAAAACAGTATGGGCAAACTCAAACTCTGGGTTATCCTGAAAAAAAGAGTTATAATTTTGACTTTAGTGCTCATTTTTATCTCTCTTAATGACTGCTCACTGATGCTATATTGGGTAATGCCTAAGTCCATCTTGGTAGACTGTCTTAACAATTACACAGAAGTGTATCTGCCTCATTAATGAGAGATAAGAATGTGTTGTTGGGTTCTTGAGGATGGTGAATCTGATATATGGTTTAAAAGGCTAAACTCTAACTCCAGTGCTAATAAGCGTGGGCTTTATTTGTTTAGGTTTTTTGTTGTTGTTTTTGGTTGTTTTTTTAACAATAGAGTAGTACTGTCAACACGATGCCATTAATAGAGGAGATATAACTGGTTCTGTTTGGAATTTGGTGTTATCTATCTAATATGTTTCCCTGGGACTAAGAAAGGTATTAAGGAAAATAAAAGTGACACCAGAGTCTTTTACAACCCAACTGCAAATGAGTTGTTCATAGAATTATGAAAGATGACTCAGCCAGTCTGAAATAAAAACATTTCAGTGTTCATCTGTAGACTGATGTTGCCATTACAAGTAGTTTCTAGAAAATTTTTAACTGCAACATAGCAATTTTATGAAGCCAACTGCAGAACAATTTATACATGATATATAGCTCAATTATTTGCAAAACATTTGTGAGATGACATGTCAATCACAGCATGCTAGTCAGTGTTCAGAAGGAGGAACTCAATCTTCATATCTCAAAATACCACAAAGAAAGAACAAAGGAAGATGGATGGGGAAAAATAAAAGGATAGGAATGAAATTACATGATGAATTATTTTTCTTTGCTTCATTCTCTGTCTCCTTTGTTTCTTCTTTTTTCATGTTCCTTTCTTTGTCCCTTGAATTTTTCCTTCATCTTGCTGTTTTATTTTTTTATTAATAGTGTAATATTATTGTGCCTGATTCTTTCCAAGTTCTTTCTGGGGGTTGTTTCTCATACCAAATAAAAGATAAAAGCTAGCTGTGTTGCACATTTCTTCTCTGATTTCTTTCATGTTTGGACTTCCTTTAGAAACTATTGATAATAATGCTAGACTAACATCTCATCTTGTTAATTCTTTGTCTAATTGTCATCCTTTTTCTCTGACTTCAGAGATCCAGAAGTCCAAATTGATGTCTTGGCTTTTTAAAAACTGTATTTAGTTCTCTGGCCCTGAATCAATTTTAAATTAAAACAATGAGTTTTGAAGTATTGCTTTCAACTGCAAAATGTTAAAAGACTTTGAAGACTTAGAGTAGTGAAACATGACCCCACAGAGCACGGGTCCTTATCTATTGCATGTTAAGAATTCTTTGGAAATGTCACATAGTACCAATCATTATCACAAACCCCATTGTTAATACTGAAACCAGTTAGGAATAAAAAGTGAGAGTCTCTGAGATTTCTGACTCAAGCTTTAAAAGGAAAGTGAATTAGTTAGATATAAAATCATAGACATGAAAACAATTTACATTAGAACAGTAAATTTTAGAAAAGCTCCAAACCCAGTAACTGTGACCAAGGCTAGATAAAGTGACTAGTGATAAAATGACTACATGGAAACAAAACTCAGTGACAGAGGAGGTGGTGCACTTGACATAACAGATTAATTTCTTATTAATATAAACTGCATGATGCATATGAATTTACAGAATATCTCAAGTGTTAAATTCAGAAGCCTTGGACTCCCAGTTTTATCCTGTGCCCAATTTCTATTGTGAATCTTAGTGTACGCAGTACAGTTTCCAGGCAGAGTTTTTCTTTAGTATTGCCTCTCAATGGTTAATCACCTTATGTATTGAGAAGGCAGAAATTGTTTTGAATGCACAGATTATAAAAAATACAGATTATGAGAACGCATTGTGACATGGATTTAATATGCACTTGTGTCAGTTCGTTCTGAAATGAAGGACTCTTGGTTTGCTTGTGAGCTTTTACCTGTATTGGTGACACAGCAAAATGCTACACACCAGGATGCCCTGTCCATGTAAATCAAGGCACTGTGATAGAAAGTTTTGGCATCTGGTTTCAATCACAAGTGTTTTTAATTGGTAAAATATACAGTAAAGCTATGCTCTTTTGATTGCTTAAGCCTAGATTCACAGATCTGTTTGTGTCAGGAGGCACATTTGTTTTTCTCCTTTGTGCTTTTGTTTCCCAATTTCTATCCTACATCTCTGTCACTTCCATCTCTGTTATCTCTGAAAACCTTTCTGACATTTTTGAAATATGTCATCACTAAATATGTCAGATTCAGCACTTCTTTTAACATTCCTGATGTCTCTATATTTTTTCAGGTCTGGCCTAGTATTCCCTAAAATATTTTCTCATATGTATTCATTCATTTCTGATGGCTTCCTTTTCTCCCCTCCTATTGTAAATGCTTCAGAGTGAGTACATGTAGCTACTTCAGATACTCACAGAACTGTACAAGCTACATGATTAAGAGTTTCTAAACTAGAATTATACACTAGACCACAGTCACTTGGTCTTACTATAGTACTACGTTGTTGCAGATGCAAATATGATCATTTTGCCATTTTTTTTAAAGCAGAATTTTGCAACTTTATAACACCCAATACCACATAACACCAATGGTTTTAATGACTGCTGGAGGTTGCTTTCACAGAGCTGTGCCATGAGCACTCTTTCCCAACACTTGTTTTCTGTCTGTTGTATGCTAGCTTCTGAGATCCCAAACCCACTCACTTATTGCAACCTACTGCAGCAGCCACTTCTAGTACTTTGCCTTCACAAACTCTGAAGACTCCATGGCAGTAATGAAAACGGTGACTCATTTCTACTGCTTTGCTCTCTTTAGCCTAGACTCTGTTGTAATCCCTCTTACTACAGCTGGCTTCCTTCCCCCTGCCACAATGCCATGTTCTCTACTGACAATGCCTCCATGCATTGCACTATTGTTCTCAGTTAAAAACGACAAACCCCCATTTTGCTAATATCTAAGTCTGGATGATTTTATTGTTTTGCCAATGCCACATCATACATTAAATGAGCTTGTTGGTGTTGGCTGAGGTCTCTGTGTTAATGACAGCTGGAGAGAAATCTGGACATTTCTTTGCAGCAGGTGACAAATAACTAGTTTCCTGGAAATCTGCCTCCTGAAAAGCTCCAGTCACTCAAAGTAAGATTCACAGTCTCTGGTAAAGAAAACTGATCCATAAAACTAAAAGCCTCAGTTCTCTGTATAGTAAATGGAGGTAGATGCCTCCTAATTGAGGTGCTCTAAGGTGCCCTTTGGAGATTCTTTGGATATATAATGAGCCTAGGCAATTAACTGAGGCTCCCAAATTAGGTGCCTAATGTAAACACCATGAAAAAAAATCCTCTTACCTTAGTTACAACAGAATATTATACACTGCAATCCTTAGGTCTAATGAAAACCTTTGGAAAAGGCCCCAGCTGGAAAGAAAAATAGCATCTTTAAAAAACTTCAATTTTATATTCATGCAACTTTTTTTTTTTTCCTTTCTTAAAAATACATCAGGCAGTGAATTTCCAGCTAATTTGGAATTCTGCATAGTTGACTACTTATGAATCACTAGTATATACATATTCTATAAGATACCATTTATGTCTGTACAGGAATTCATCTTTTTGAAGGTCATCTTTTCTTCTTCTCTGATACTCTAAATGATTCCTATTTCCATGTAAAAGGGTCCTTATATTTGTATCTGGGGGCTAAATTATGTCTAATATGCTTATTTTATCTTGACCTAGATTTAGAGAAAAAGAAAAAAACAAATCTTTTCACATTAACAATACCAATTATTGAACAATGCTATTATAATGCAGCATGAAGCAGTACAGGTTTTTTTCTGTATAATCATGGTAATTCATTCATCTTCCAAGTTAAATACATTGAAAAGGCATAGACTGCTGCAATTCACACAGGAGGTTTGCCAGGCTGGTGTGTGGAAGATGCTGTAGGTCAATGATACATTGGTTCAGAGGGCAGTCATTTACTACACTCATTACTTCTGCCACCATCTAACCATGTGTCTTAGATGCATAATAAACACAGCTTCTGTATGGGCTTGATCACCATACTTTAAAGGCTGCAAGTAGTTTTCTTTTAGCTTCTTTTATATCATGAGCAAGAAGTAAAGACAGGGATTTTAGAGATCAGAAATAAATAGTAAAGATAGGAATTTAGCCTAATAAGACATCTGAATGAAGCTAATTTTCATTCCTTAAGAACATTTATATTTTGACTAGTAGCAAATGCTAATGAACTCCAAGAAATCAAAATTGACCTGTAGATATATTTTATACTTCATGTATATATATACACCTGTTAAAACCCTTGCAATATTATGCCACCATAGTCAGCTTTGCACACTGTCTATATTTAAGCCCAATAAGCCACCTGCTTTGTTAATGAATTAATGTTCTTATAAATCTGTTTGGGCCTTTTAAAGCCACTACTTAAACAGAGAAAAAGAATGTGGGATTCTATTGTTTTGCTTTTACTTAGTGTTTTGCCTGTCATAGTAAGTAAATTTAATCTGCATTATTAGTAACTGTCAACAGCATAGTCTGAGCAGAAGGCAAATACAGCAGGTGGTAAAAAAAGAAGAGATGGCTGAAAGCAGAAAAGCAAAACAAATGATTGCCAGCAACTGCTAATCTAGTTATGCATAAATTTAAGACAAATTAAAATGAATGCAAAGCTTTCACTGAAGGTGAATACTTGACAGGAAAGGAGATAAACTGACCAATTGTTGTTATAAGACCATTTGTCAGAAAGCTCAAGTGCTAAAAACCCTTTATAATCTTTTAATTGCTTTAATGCAACTAGTATAAACTTAACCTGTCAGACATTTTGAACCTCCTAAGTGACAGCTCATCAGACAACGAACTTATGGCAGAGAGGACTATTGCTTTGTTTACTAACACATAAAATATGTGACCCTTTCAGTTTACTATACTTTTCAGTGGTCAACATTTAAACTTTTAAAATGTCTTTGCAGGTAATTGGTGTCCAGATGATATCTCTTGTGGCAGTTAAAAGTGTTAGAGAAAACACTCTTAAAAGATTTAGAGAGTGGTAAAAATCATGCTGGCCAACTATTTTGTATTTCATAATCATCTGTTTTTCAGTAACGTGTCAAAAAAGGATATGCAGACAATAAGGACTTTGCCAAAGAAGGAAAGTCTGTCAGCTTCTTTGCTTTTTCTTCCATTTCTGATGATGTGTGCGGGTTGGGAGAAATGTGCCAAGCCCTTCAACAGTTCCCTAGAGCCTGGAGGGCAGTCTGCCTGGAGCCCGATGCAGAATTTCACTTCTCTCAAATCTCACTTACTCCTCATGCCAGATATTCAACTTTTGGCACTCAACAGAAATGCCTTCAAAATAATTGGTTTTAGTGGGGGTTGAAGATAGCTCGACATTAAAGCATTAGGTGACTTCTGCTAAATGGTTCTTAGAATTCCTCTAATTCCAGCAGAACAACTATGCCTGTCTCTTGTAAAACTCTGCAAAGACTTGGTCCAACTTTGTTAAAAATTCAAATAACAACAACAAATCCTCTTGGTTTGAAATTCAAAAACATGTTAACAGAAGCTGAAGCAGCAAGAATTTCTTTCTTCCCAAAAGTTTTCTTGGATGTGTATATTATCTACTTAACAGTCAAATAAGTGTACGTTCAAGGCTCAGTGACACCTGGATTGTCTATAGGGTGACTTCTCTGTCCTACCCACACAATATGTATCCCCTTTACTCACTTATTTACTGAAGTATTCATAAAGGTAACATATGAAAATGACAGAAAAAAAAGGGGTTTGGACAAGCAGGAATGCCAGACCTCCACAACCCATCAGGCTCCACACAGATAAAATGGCTCCAGTGAGGAAATTCCACCTTCACAGAATTAAGGAATATTACAGACAAAACCCCATATTTATTCTTTGCTTTCACCTGACTGGTGTGACAAGGGTGGCAAGTGGTCCTTAGTAATGAAGGGCAGTAAAGCTCATTTCAGAAAGGCTCCAGTTGCAAATACCAATTGCATCGAGTCTCCACCCGTTACGCCAGTTACTTGACCTGCCACTGGTGCCAGTGGGAGCCAGGGCAGCCATTAGCAGCAATAGCAGAGATAACACCAGGATGCTTTGGAGCTGCTAAATTTCTAAGGAAAGGAGTTACAGAAGAACTCCACAGGAGCTCTGCGACATGCAGGGAAGTTAGTGTTCAGATACTGCAGCGTAATTAAGGCAACTGGGGCACAATGTTTCACGTTGTTTAGAACAAAATCCTAGCTAAAGTCAATCTTTGGTTATGCATTGCATAGAAATTTTTCCCTTTTGACAGTTCGACAAGACAGATGGTCTCGGAGCTCTGTCACCACTACACAGAACTCTGTAGAAAACTCTTTTTATTTTCAGTTGTGATGTCTAAATTACTTACATTTTTGAATTTCCAATGTTACAATTAATAATTATGTTTAAGTAAGCTGAGTAGCTTTATTTGAGGACTGAAAAAGAAAAGCTTTCATCATACTAAACTTCTAAAATCACCTTAAAGTTTACCCTCAGAGGTTTTAATTATGTTGAAGGGACAGTTACCTTCCTGTTTTTTTAATATGAATTTTGCTGTATTTCTTATGAGGAAGTGTTTTGTACTTTACCGATGTAAACTGTTTACGAATGCATAGGTGCATGTGGGGATAGACAACTGTCACACAAGAGATATGTCTCCATTCCCAGCTGCATCTGAGTCACAAGTAAGAAAATCCTGCTCTTGTTATATGTTCCTCCACATTTTAAAGTGTAATTATTTTGGATCTATATAACTGAAAAAAATTAAAGAATCGTTCTATGAGCTTCCTAATACTGTCAGTCCTCTTAGGGTTGTTGTGCCTTGCAGCACAAATTTTATGGGATAGTATCAATCTCTTGTGTTAAAGAAAAAAAAGGAACACTGCCTTCCTGCAATTTAAAGCTAGAGAATTTGAAAGGAGAATAAAGAGAAATAAACTGCCACATTTCCTTTTGTTTTCGTTAATAAAAAAGTACTTCTGTTCACTGACCTAGATAGGTATGTAATTCCCTATGCAGTTTACTGTTAAATTGTAAGATTCACAACCATAAGTGGACACCGAAGGAAAAAAAAAGAACTTGATTTTTTTAAAGAATTATCAGTTTTATCACTATTAGCAATGCTTGTACCTTAGCAAAAAAGACCCCTGATAAAACAGAATCTAATCTTACAGTTTAAAGTGTAAATTATCCTTGTTGCTATAGAGAATGGTTCCTATGCAAACAGGTCTGATAATAGTTACACAAGATAATGCATAATGGAATGGGAAGGATTCACCTTTCTTTAAAGCAGTAGGTATGTCTCCTTCCTCTCATAGTGTCAAACCTAGATGGAGATAGTGATCAAACATGGTGTGACAATTTCTACAATGTCTCCCTGTGGGAGCTATTAAAATTCAACTTATGCACAAAAAAAGTCTTGAGTGCCTAGCCTGGTAAAAATTGTATGTCATCATCTAGAAAATGTGGAATTAAATCTTGCCAAAACCCAGAAAACATACTTCATAGACAGTTTTGCCATTTTTTTCTTTACTGAAATAATTTTTTTGCCAACAGCTTTCTATTAGCTAGTTGAAAGTGATGGGTAAATCAGCTCTCCAGGGTCTCAGCCTGGAGCTTTCTCTTTGTACCAGCATCATATAGATATGCTCAGTTCTAAAACCATCAAGGCCAATTTGTTTCCAGAAAGCAGAAGACAAAGTTAAATGGTTGGTGAGTGACTAAAAAAAGAAGTGTGACATTACCCACGACTCCCAGGACCAGCTTGCTGGAACAATAAAAATTATTGCAACTCAGATTCCAGACCTGTTGTAGTCAAAGAAGACTTTACTGCCTTTATAAGGTTGTACCTACTGCTTTGAATTTGTGTAATAATGAAAGGTTTTTGATAAACAGCAGTTATTGAGAGTTTACTTATGAAAGGTCTTTTCTTAATTTTTATTAAGAGTTTACTTATGAAAGGTCTTTTCTTAATTTTTATTAATAAGGAAAGAGCTATGTCATACTCTACAAAGAACATTTCATTAGGACACAATAAATACATTTAAGCCATCAAGGTTTACCTACAGTGAACAACATGAGGAGCTCAACAGGAAGCACAATTTCCAGGAATGTGAGCAGGAGCTCCATACATGATATTGTGCACTGTCCCAGGCTGAGTGACAGCCCTGCCTTAAGGCTGTGAAAGGGAAGGTAAACCTGAATTCAAACTTGAGCTAACTGACACAAGTTACTCATGAGATGAAGGCAACTGGACCCTTGTTTCTGCTGGGGGTAGAAGGAAGAACCTTCCCCCATCCTCCGAACTGCCCCTACATAATGCTCTGGTGTTGGAGAGCAAAGCGCATTTGAGTAACAGACAGGGTCCAGGAGAAGTAAACAATGCGAAGTTGATCCAACCACTCACCTGTCTTAGAACCAGTGACACCAGAAAAGCACATAAAGTGTTATTAATGGATATTCCCTGCTGAGAGGCACCAAAGCATTCATTTGCCCTCTGGACAATTTCTCTAGAGATGTTTGCTGCCTACCAGGAGCTCATATTCATTATATTACTGAGAGGCTGCCAAGTCTGGTGAACCCTACAGATAATCATCTATGTAGGGTCTAATGATATTGCAATGATGCAACTTAGAACCATCAGAAAAGACTATATGTCCCTTGAGGCAATGCTAAAAGGATCTGGAGCACATGTGGTGTTCTTCTGTATCCTCCCAGTCAGAGGAAGGGAGTTCAGGAAGAAGGAGACAAATTGAACAGGTGAATGCCTGGCTGTATGGCTGGTGCCATACTCAATGGTTTTGGCTTCTATGATCATGGCTTGACCTTTGAGAAGGTACGTCTGTTGGGAGCAGATGGGATTCACTTTGTCAAGTGGGGCAAGAGGGTTTTTGCCAAGAAGCTGGACAGACTTATAAGGAGAGCTTTAAACTAGACTTAATGGGGGAAAGGGATGGAGTTTTGAGTAACCAAGAAGGGCCGGGGTCTGCTGATGTATTAGGAACAAACAGCAAAACACCTGTTAAATGCCTCAAAGGAATTAGGGCTTTTTTCCTCTAAAAAGATGGGTTGATAGGCCATCTGTAATGTCTCTTTAACAATGCATGTAGCATGGGTTACAAACAGGAGGAGTTGGAAGCCACTGTGTGCATAGAAAGCTACAATCTAATTGCTATTGTTGAAATGTGGTTGGATGAATCACATAACTGGAGTGTTGCAATCAATGACTACAAATTGTTCAGGAGGGACAGGCAAGGAAGGAGGGGTGAGAGCGGGTTGCCCTCTATGTAAGAAAATCAATTGCCTGCCCAGAGCTGTCTTTGAAAAGCAGTGATGAATAGGTTGAGAGCTTGTGGGTAAAAATTAGGGGCCAAGCCTTGTGGCTGGTGTTTACTACAGGACGTCCGATCAAGGGGAACCTGTTGAAGGGTTCTTACTTCACCTACACGAAGCATCAAGCTCTGATCTTGCTGGGGGACTCCATTCACTCTGACCTCTGCTGGAAAAGCACAACAGCAATCTGTATGCAGTCCAGGAGATTCTTAGTGTGTTGGGGATAATTTCTTAATCCAAGAGATAGAAAACTTGACCAGAGGAGAAGCATTACTGGACCTGTTGCTTATCAACACAGATGAACTAATTAGAGAGGTAAGGATTGATGGTAGCCCAGGCTGCAGTGATCATGCTCTGGTGGATTTCACAATCTCGAGGAATATAGGCCAGGCGATAAGTAAAGTCAAGGAGAGTGAACTTTCAGTTGTTTAAGGATGGGACTCCCCAGGAAACTCAGGGATAAAGTAGCAGAACAGAGCTGGCTGTTCTTTAAGGACATTTTTCTTAGAGCACAAGAGCGCTTGATTCCCATGTGCAAGAAATCAGGAAAGGAATGCGGGAGACCAGCATGGCTGAGTAAGGACCTCCTGGTCAAACTAAAGTGTAAGAAGAATATGTATAGGCAGTGGAACCTGGGACATGTATCCTGAGAAGAATATAGGGATACTGTGCAGATGTGTAGGGCTGGAATCAGGAAAGCTACGGAAAGCTGGAGCTGAATTTGGCAAGGTATGTGAAGAATAATAAGGGCTTCTACAGGCATGTTGGTCAGAAAAAGATTAAAAAAAATCTACCGAAGAGTGAGTGACAATTAACATAGAGAAGGCTGAGGTGCTCAACAGTTTTTTCACCTCAGTTTTCACTGGCAACCATTCATCCCACGTCTCTGAAGCCCCTGAACCTCAATGGAGGGATGGGGGTAACAAAGTCCCTCCCATCATAAGAGAAGATCAGGTTTGAGACCACCTGAGGAACATACACAAGTCCATGGGACCCAATGAGATGCATCCCAGGGTCCTGAGGGAATTGGCAGAGGTAGTTGCTAAGAAGCCACTCTCCATCATATTGGAAAAGCCATGGCAGTCAGGCAAAGCCCCAGTTACTAGAGAAAAGGGAATATCACACTCATTTTTAAAAAGGGTAATAAGGAGGACCCTGGGAACTATCAGTCAGTCAGCCTCTCCTTGGTGCCTGCGAAGATCATGGAACAGATCTTCCTGGAAGATATGTTAAACATCTGGAAGACAGGGAGGTGATTAGAGACAGACAACATGGCTTCACCAAGGGCAAATTATGCCTGGCTAATCTAGTAGCCTTCTACAGTGGAGTGACTGCACCAGTGGACAAGGGAAGAGCTATGGATATCATCTACCTGGACTTCTATAAGGCCATTGATAAAGTTCCCCACAAAATTCTTACCTCTAAATTGGAGACATATGGGTTTGTTGGATGGACTTTAGATGGATAAGGAACTGGCTGGATGACCATGTCCAAAGAGTTACAGTCAATGGCTCAATGTCCAAGTGGAAACCAGTAATGAGTGGTGTGCCTCTCATTGGTGTCTGTACTGGGATCAACACTAATATCTTCATCAATGACATAGTGGAATAGAGTGCACCCTCAGCAAGTTTGCAGATGATACCAAACTAAGTGGTGCAGTTGATTTGCTTGAGGAGAGGGATGCCATCCACAAGGACCTTGACAGGCCTTGACACGACTGGGCCCAAGGTCCTGCACCTGGGTTGGAGAATCCCCAATATCAATACAGACTAGGCGATGAATGGATTGAGAGCAGCCCTGCGGAGAAAGACTTGAGGGTACTGGTGGATAAAAAATGGGGTATGAGCCAGCAATGTGCACTTGCAGCCCAGAAAGCCAACCGTATCTTGGGCTGGATCAGAAGAAGCCTGACCAGCAGGTCGAGGGAGGTGATTCTGCCCCTCTACTCTGCTCTGGTGAGACCCCACCTGGAGTAGTGCATCCAGCTCTGAGGCCATCAGTATAATAAAGACAAGGACCTGTTAGAGTGGGTCTAGAGGAGGGCCACAAAAATGGTCAGAGGGCTGGAGCACCTCTCCTGTGAAGAAAGGCTGAGAGAGTTGGGATTGTTCAGCCTGGAGAAGAGAAGGCTGCGGGGAGACCTTATTGCAGTCTTTCAGTACTTAAAGAGGGCTTATAAGAAAGATGGGGACAAACTTTTTAGCAGGGCCCGTTGTGATAGGACAAAGGGCAATGGTTTTAAACTGAAAGAGGGTAGAGGTAGATTTAGATTAGACATAAGGAAGAAATTTTTTACGATGACAGTGGTGAGACACTGGAACAGGTTGCCCAGAGAAGTTGTGAATGCCCCCTCCCTGGAAGTGTTCAAGCTCAGGTTGGATGGGGCTCTGAGAAACCTGTCCCTGCTCATTGCAGGGGGGTTGGGCTAGACGACCTCTAAAGGTCCCTTCCAACCCAAACCGTTCTATGATTCTGTGATTCTATGATCCATTGTAAGACTTATGCTGCTGATGATTATGCTGATCGTATTACATAGTTTATCATTGTATCAATACATGAAGCACTTTCAAAGCTGCAGTATTTAACTTTATGCATTTATTTTTGCATTTAACATGATTTAGAAAAATAAATAATAAGATTCGTAGCATCAGCATGGTTTACTGAAATGACAGCTGCCTGTCAACAGCATGGCACTTTTTAGCAAGAAGTGATTCCGAGACCATCATACATTTGTTAGAACATAAATAAAGCAATTCATTTTGAAGGTTTATTTGTTAGGTTGGTGGAATATATACATAAACATTAAAACGCAAAACTGTACTTGACACTTTGATCCTTAACATGGCACTCTGCTGTTGTGAAACAAGTCTTTCTCAACACTACATGCAGCAGCAAATATTTTTTTCAAGATTATTCCTTACAGCAGGGTTTTCTGTGTGAGGAATACTAGTGGTACTCACTGTCATTGCAAAAGTATTGGAAACACAGTTATGCTCCTGACAAGTCTATAAGAAGTGAAGGCTTCTGGTATTTTGCTGGTGCTCTCAAAACCAACTACAAAATAGATATATATATATATAAAAGGCATCCTCATCGGCATCCTCTAATCAGTGTGGCTAGTTTAGAAACACTATTTAACATCTCTCCATTAAAAATACTATCTGCAGTTATTACTGTGGTCTTTCTATCTTCTCTAACTCTTTGCAATCCTGGAAAATGCTATAAGGTTTTTAATTTTTAGTATACATTTTTATAAAGTTTTTTTTTTTCTAATAAGGTTGATTGTAAATTTGATATTACAATTATTTCTTGTCTTGGAATTTTATTAATTTTAATTGAGATATATATGGCAAAAACTTGTAAACTCATCATTCACACTATTTATTCTTGAAGATGTATAAGTAAATCATCTTACATCCTACTGCACAGGACATTTTTTTAGTCTTCTATTTGTTATACCACACATAGCTTTTTCTTCAGCACAGCTTTTCTCATCCTTCTTTCTTTTAGTGAGACCAGTCAAGGACCTTAAGAATTTACCCAAATCTCACCTGCAGGGCTCATAAGAACTTTCTGAATTTTAATATGAATTCTCAAACCATTCAAGGATTGAGAAGTCTATTTTGTATAAATCTACACTTAATCAACTTATCATTAACATATGCAAAGATACTAGGTCTTACAGGAGCAATCTTAATGCTACAGTAGTTCAATGCCTAAAGCATTTAAAAACAGGTGAGTTCATATATATCACAAGTTCATTTGCCATACTCACATAGTTCCCCAAATCCTAGGCCAATTAACCTATAAAAAAGCAAAATATCACGAGACTAGTATTAGATAGAAGACTTTTATTAGACAGAGAAGATTTTTGTTTTGATTTATAAACTGAAAGTTAGTTAGGATTTATTAGAGGAAAGCTAATTAGAGCTCTGAGTATAAATGTGCTATCTCCAGTCCATAGCAATTGTCACAGAAGCCTAGATGCCATATTAACAGTCAAACAACATTTCTGAAGCTAAGATTTCAAATATCATATTTAGACCTTTTATCATGCATTCATCATTCTACTTAATTAAGGCTTAGCAATCAAGTAATTTCATTGATCTAAAGGAACAATTTGCCATAAATGTTTATCAACAGAAATCAGACTGTGCATCCAGGTATTCTGAACGGATATTGCATATTTTAAGAGTGTATTATTATCAGGGTTCTCTAAAGTGCTCTAATATTGCTGTAGCCATTTCTTCAGTAATGCCACAACTGAAATCAAAACAGGCATCTAGTTTCATTTCTGTTCATTTGTCTGTAGATTGAGATGATTCTGGAGCACCAGTAATTTGCAAAATTTTCATATAGCTTCTGACTGAAATATCACAAGGAATATATATATATATAGGGATACTGTAATTTGAATTTAATTTGAACTTATTTTGGAGACAATCTCGTGTTAGCTTTTTAATGTCCATTCTGTATGTCTAGGTAACATTTACATTTATTTGGCACTTTTCTACTTCGAAATACCCTTTTATACCTTTTAAGTAGCCACAAACATTCAATTATCCTCCAAAAATTCTTTCCTTTTTCTTGTTGTTGTAGATCAAATTTAAACATGCATGACTTTTTACTTTTCTGTATCTTGCCTCTGAGAACTCTTTAGAAATCTTGAAAACATTAAAGTAGTAAGCTAATGACACTTAATGCTATGTTAAGTCCTTTTAATAGTAGAGAAACTAATGTACACATAAGGTGACTTTCCCAAGATCTATTCAGGAAATCACTAACAAAGCATGTATTAGAGTCATTAGCTTTTTATTTTATATTTTGTAAATTATTCATAGATTATCTTCACAAACAGCTTTCTTTAGCTACCATTTAATAAAGAGAATCACTTTACTCAGAGCTGTTAAAAAGCATTCTGTTGCACTTGACTCTGGAAATGTGTTCAGATTTTGAAGCTATTGGTTCATTTCCTTGGCTCATCATTTGACTTTACCCACCTTTGCTTTAAATTGCAGGGACCATTAATTTTGATCACATCATTTGATTATTTCCTTCTTGATGATTAAATTAATAACATTTCCCAAAACTATTAAAAAGGCAAACTTTGGTGTCAAGTACAATGCATTGTTCACTATGAGTTTTAGCCACCTGAAAGATTAACTGAATTTTGATTCTACACCAATTTCTGAGAAGCAAGCAACACAAAAAGGCAAGACATTTCTTGCATTTAAAAAACTGCAAAGAAGCGTCTCGCTGCTGTGTACAAGAAGTCAAAAGAACACAGAAGGAAAACCAGTCCTTATAACAAATTTACTGTTTCTGTGAGCAATGAAGCTATGGGGAAAATAATTTTTATACAGACTACTTTAACCAGGGATATGAATGACCATTGTAATTTGTGATCACCAAAATTAAGCTGTGGGTTTTTTTTAATTGGAGATGTCAGGTAAAAATGTACTGGATTCAAAACATACACGATTACATACAAAATACACACAATTATAAGTGCAGTCAAGCTAGATTCAAAAGAGCTTCTCTGGGTGTGCCTTACCAATCAAGGGAGAAGGAGGACCAAGGAAGGAAACACAGACCGGAAACTTTTCCCCTCTTTCCTCAGGTGAATAATGCAAAGGATTCTTAGTCTAGTTCATCATTGTTTTTTCTCATTGTCTTCTACAGCTGGCCACTGAACTGCCTATCTCTTTTGCTGGGTCACATCTAGACAATCTACAGTGCAACAAAGAAGTTAGAGGAGAAGGTCAAGGTGTGTACCCATATCAGTGAACAAGGACACGCTGTTCCTCACCATAATCTTAACTGGAACGTATATGACATTTACATTTGGGCAGGTATGAATGAAGAGCATACAATGGAATTTCCTCAGTGTTTTGCTTCTATTTGGTGCAGACACAAATTACGAAAATAGTGGAAAGGGTGATAATATACATCGCTGACCATTTACTGCTGCACAGGCTTTCAGACACTGATCACAGCTAGATCATTAAGAAGATGGAAGAAAACAGACTACTAGTGGTATCACTTTAAGAAAAGATTATTCCTAAAGTCTAAGGAAACTAACTAAAAAACTAAAAAAAAACCACAAAAAACCACCCCAAACCAAACCAAAATCCACTCTAAATTTAGTGGCTTGCTGATGACTTGAAAAATGAAGTTCGCATTGTCATTTTCCAATATTTATTTTCTAGTGCCACAACTTAAGACATTATAATGTTGCCATAACTGAAATAAAAATGAACATGTTTTTTTCATTTTTCTTGAGTCTGAGATCATTGTAGAGGATAACTAATAGCAGTATCTCCTTATAAATTCTGCATTCATTGCATGAAATACTGAAGTTCCTTGATTCAGATGACACATAGTGTTCACTGCCTCCCCAATTCAGTGTATATAAAAGATATTTACATGTCTCTGTTTTAAATTAGTGACAATTCAATATAATTTTCTATTCCTTCTTTAAATTGAAACATTTAGAATGAGAAAAAATAAATATATGCATTGGTTTTAATATTTTTGTGCTTTTCATTATTTTGTCTTTCTGTATCATGTCATTTCACAGTGATATCCTCAGCTTTCAGCCTATCTTTATGAATGAATATTTCCAAACTGCTAATATGTCATCCATAAGAGATTTAAAAGATGAGCCTCAGCTATCCTTTTCAGTTCTTTCTCCGTCTTCTACTGTGCTGAAATTTGTTTTTGTTTCAAGACAAAATGAAGAACTGACATTTTTCCCCACATAAGGGGAAAATTCCATATTTTCATTAGGAACCAGATATTGCTTTAACAAGACAAACACTTTATAGTGTAGAAATATTCAATATAATATAGATAACCAAATATATTCATATTGGTGCTGATATAATTCAAATGTTAAGTAAACAAACTCAAACTAATACCTGTCTGAAGGGAAAATACTGCATTTATTTTTAGAGGAATCTCTCTGAAATAATTTTGTGGAGTTTGAAATCTCCTCTTAAAACATCATGATTTCCATAAACCTGGATTTTTATTATCTGTGAAATATTTTCAACCACCTCTGGAAAGTACTTACTCTTCTTGTTGTTGTGGATATACCCTTCCCGTGATATTTGTTTTTGCAGACTCCAAGCAAGCACCAGGGAACGCTCTCCCAGCTCCCTACAAGACCAGATTCCATGCCTAGAAAATATAATCTCCTTTCCTTTTGAAGAAACATATTTTCTAGTCTAGCAATCTGATGCTTATTTTTATATTTTTTTCACTGCCTACTGGGAGTCTGTCAGTGGAAGAAAGTGGTGATTAAGATATTTTCAACACAGTTACATGATGCAGATATATTCATATTTATATTAAAAAAAGATCATCCACAAAATGTTAGAAATTTAGTGATTGCTTAGAATAAAGAATATCACTATATTAAAAATCCAGCTGCATGGAGTATGTAATGTACTGGGGTTTAACTGTATTTTTTTTCAGCATTCTCAATAACCATTCAATTCGTTTTATGAAAGAATAATGATTATTTTTATATCCCAGTCCATGTAGCCTTTTAAACTCATCTTTATCAATATCTGAGACTCAAGAATTCAGGTAAAAGTGCCATAGGCAGCTCTATTTCTCCTGCTAACCTGGGGTGAACATTTTAGAATTCGTGCCCCTCTAGGACAAAACAATTATTTCTTGCTGACATAAATCCCTAACAACCCCCTTCTGTCCTCGGCTGTATGTAACAGGCTTGTGCTTAGGCTAATTTGATGCTGTGGGATCATAACCCCCTACTGATACAACAAGTTTTAAAGTGTTAACAAAATTACTGTAAGCATTGCAGAAAATGTAAAATAAAAGGTTGCTGTTTTCCAAATATGCCATTCTTGAAAGTACTCTGTGGAATTCCCGGTGTGTGCATTCATCTAATATCCACTTATTTTCAAGATAATTATCCAATTTAATAAAAGGAACTCTGCAGGAATATAAAAATTACTGTCCTCCTCTTATATGGAAACAGAAGTTGCTTTTGTTTTCTTAAACAACTGAGGCTTACAGAGATTTTCCTACCTAAACTTTGCAAAGCTTGTGTTCACCCCTAAGGGGACTTACAGCCAGCTTAATGCTCACATTGTTATATAATGAAGATACGCCAGAGACAAGACAACAAAATAAAGCCAATCTTTCCTCCACTCCAAATAATTTCTTCCCCATAATTTACCAATACACCCCCAAATCCGTTTGTAACACTTTGGACTTTTTAAAACTATAAACTTCACACTTGTGTTGATTTAAATTGAAATAATGTGATAAATCAGTGTAATTACTTTCCCCCCTTTTTTCCTTATATTGAAATATATATAGTTGTAAAAGAATAAAATACTGTCTGCTATGAAGTGAAGGATGGTCAAGTCAAACTCTATCTGATCCAGAAATAGGTTATCTTTATGTAAAAGCAGACTATGAAAAACATGAATTTTGATGAACATATTTTTTCTTCTTTTCTTAAAAAATGCACAGTGTTTAAGAAAGCACAGAGTAGTTTTAAGTGACAAGTATGGTGTTTCATTTTCTCCAGCAAATTGTACATTTGGTTTTTTTCCCCATCTATTCTGGTACATGCTCTTAGGGAAGAAGTAAACAGCTAAATGGAGGTGCAATCCAAAGGGAATTGCAGGAGAAGCAATCTTATTTTGTCTGCACAGTTCTGTTAGCTTCATGTTGTTTATTATTGCCTTGATGTTGTTCATTACTTGCATTCTCCTGGCTCTTATCTTCTAATAGTAATCAAGACCTTGTCATATTGTCTCTAAAAGCTGATTAGAATAGTAGATCAACAAAAGGGATTTATATACATGGATTTCACAAAGGTAACCTTTCATCATTCTCTAACAAAAATTAAAGTAATTTTGTTATTTAATTACGAAATATGTAACCTCATTTTAGCCTTCTGTAGCGTGAAACTATTGAAGCTGACACTTCAATCGCATTTACCCATGGGTTGATGAGTTCTGAGAGTTAAGGACAGGCAACTATCAAAGCATAGGTATCTTCCCAGGTTCTTTATACCTAATTACTACAAGTAGGAAGTTTCCTCCAGAGAGGGACCACTTTGATTCTGTATCTGACAGGTAGAAATTAGTTGCTTAATGGAATGGAATAGTTCTGCAAATTGAAGGAATTAAGTAAGCTTTTTTTAATTTAGGTTCCTTTTAAATTGGATTTTAATTTGGATTCAAATGTGAGTTTGGTGGCATAAGGCAGTTTATTCTGGATGATTTCCAATAACTTTATATTGTCTTTTGCCCATACATCATCTATCTGTTGTCTCTTAGCTAATATTGACAAATACTGTGATTGATGATGAAGTAGTCAACTAGCTCCATATGACATCATAGAGTAAGTACTGCTAAAGTGACAAAGCCATCATAGATGAAAGAGAGAAAAATAATAAGCCTAATTCTTCCTATTTCCATAAGCTTTTTTTGAAAGTTTATAGTAACGTATAACCTGAACATGTATAATATGATCATCTGAAAAATAATTCCTGCGCAAGTAACATAATTGTTAATTCCGTTTGCTTTTGAGGCAGATCTCTGAGTTATATATGATGCTGGAAAAGCTCATGACTCTGCTGAGATATTACCTCTTTAAAACAAGGTGTTGAAGCACAGCTGGTATTATTAATTTAATTTCAAATAATTGGAAAGCAAACCATCAAGTGGTTTTTATTTATGGTTTTCTCTCTTATGCACTTGTCTGTATTTTTCTTTTCTTTCTGATGATTTTCCCATTTATCTAACCTGATAAACAAAGTTTCTGAATTTATTCCAGTGCTTTTGCTTTAACATGTTAGCTTCTGACAACAAACCTTTAAGAGAAGGAGAAGAACTTGCATGTTACCTAAAAAGTTTCTTTATTTCCTTTCTTTTGGACTTTTGTTATTATATCTTCAGGAAGAACCGACATTTTTAAGTATTCAGTTCTGTCCTAATCCTCTGTTCAGTGCTGACTAGAGTAACATGTCATTTGTGCTTTCCTGTACTATTATGGCCTCTTCCAGGGAGCTTTCCCCACTTATGTATCTTTTCTAACCCCATCAATATATTTAAAGAAACCCTTCTCACCTGTGAGATATGAAGATGAACGGAGGCTGTATTACACCCAGCATGGCCAGAGGATGAACTTCTTTCAATGACATTTTGTTACACAGAATTTGCGTGATACTCAGCAACATTTCTGACCAACTCAGCTGACAAATATTTAAGGAATTAAAAGGTCTGGATTGTTGCTTAAAACAACTGTTTAACTTGGTTAGGAAATAATCCACTGCTTGCTGCATCAGTAAAACAGCAGAGACTATACTACAAAGGTAACTCCTCATACTGTAAAGCACCTTGACTTTCCACTAATGTATTTTCTGATGGTCAGAATAAAGAGAAAAAGAATCACCTCTGCATTATTAAAAGCATCTGAACAATGCTGCCTTTGCTCCAGTCCTCTAAGCTTCTAAGCTATGTCATCTATATTTCATAAAAATGCAGGCTAAAAAAAATGTACTTATGTTTGTTTTGTTTTTATAGACACTATAGACCAAGGAAATGAAATGATCAGGACAATTGCATTTGCACACAAACTCAGAATTGTCATTCAATCACTGTAATGATACTGTTGGAATATACAGATATCACTACCCGTGCATTTCTGTTTATAACTATGTATTTTTGGACACAGAGTTCAGAATAGGAAAAGTCAAAAGAAAACTTTGTAAACTCCCCCAAGACATTAACCATTAAATAAGGCTCTTCCTGGACAGTACTAATTTCCAGAAATTTCTTTTGTGAAATAGCCTGCTAAATAAGCACAAAATATAGGAATATATCTGCCTATGTTACTCTGGGAATGTAAGAATCTCTCGAGAGCAGAAAGTTAAAAATAAAAAAGGAACAGAAAACAGAATAAAAAATTAGATCTGGTGGAATATTTTCAGACACACAATCTAATATGAATTTGTGCCAAGACTGATAGACTGCATGTCCTTGAGACGGGGAAAAGAGAAATCCTTGGTCTTCCAAACATCACAAAGCAAACAGAAAGATTTAGAATCCTTAATGAGAAAAAATTAACCAGCTTAAGTGCTGGAAAAGAATGAACCATCCAACAATTATTCTGCAAAAAGCAAATAAGTGTTTAACTGCTCCTGATGGCAGAGACAGAGAAGTACATACTCTGTGAAAGAAAAAGTAGGGTCATGACTTAAGCAGACAGAACTAGATGAGAAGGGTGTGAAAAGAAGATCTTCGTCTGAAGTCATAAGGCTAAAACACTTGGGGGTAAGCAAAGAAAGGAAATAACATGCCCTAAGGATATTTACACTTAGTGAAAAAACATTCATGAAACAAGAAAATGAGGACAGGCAATGGGATATAAGATCTTATGGTTCATGATTTAAGGTTCCCTGACACGAGACAATAGACATGAGAGGGACATTGCTATCAGAGGGTGGTTTAACTCCAACACAACTCCAGAGACAGAAAATACCCCAACTACTCCAAACAACTCACAAATCTCTTAAAAACTTATTGGCAGGTCTGTAATTCACTGTACAACATCAAATGCAGTATATAATCTTCTGTGCTAACTGGGAATGGCCTAAAACAGTAAAACAGGTGAATCATCTGTCACCCAGCCCAGTCATCGCCTGCCTCTAGACTCAGAAAAATCTAACAGCTCCTAGAAAAGAAAGTTAAGAATAATGATTTTGCCAGAGGAGAAACAGGAGATTGGCTTTGGAGTGATAAAGTGTAAAGAGATTTAACCCATTAAGCTACTTTTCTTACCTAGTACTTTTTAAAAATTTCTTTTCAAGAAATTCAACAGACTCAACCCTACATTGTGAAAGACCTGTTAATTTATTTAATGGTAGACTTCTGTATACAAAGGTGACATTTAAAGGATTTGTGAATTTTTCAAAAAGCTGAACTCAAATGACAGCATTTCAATGTGTACTTTGCATTAAAGTTATTTCAGTATAGCACTCGGAATAATCAAAACGAAAGACAGCCTTGTTGCTCCAGACCTTCTGCTCCTTCTGCTGGGAAAGCACAGCACAGCTTGTCACAGAAATTATGACATCAAAGTATTCCAGAGTAACTGAAATGCTTTTGAAAAAATGAAGTGTTTTGGATGCGATCTCTCTCATTTATTTTTTTCTCAGCAAGGACATTGCCAACAGACTGCCATAACAAAACAAAACCGTACAGTCTGAAATACAGAAATCTTAATCTCCTTTCAATTTCCATACCTATGCTGCAGATGTTAAGGTTTGTGTGTTCGTGTGCAGAAGGGAGAAATACGGAAATTACCCAACTACAGACTATATATGCCTTATATGCACTGTAAAGTCCTTCAGGTATCTTCAAGCTTTTCTAAAAGCATCGATGTGCTCTATGGCTTATGGCACGCTGCACTGCCCTGCATACAATTACACCAACTTCCTTTCTGATCTGGTAACACGGGGTTTTAATTTTAACCAATTGGGCCATGCTTAGGAAGGTATAGGCTGCTTTCTTTTAGTACAATTTCCTCAACTACTCTTGCACAAATTTTGGCTCACAAAAGAACAAAGAAAACAGACAGCAATTCTATCCTAATGGATTGACGGATCCAATAGTTTGGGACTTCAAATGACTCCGTAGGTCCCTAGAAAAGAAGCACAGAAAGCTTCCATTTCCAGTCTTGCTTAGCCCTGTGGGTGCTGTGGCTGCTGAAGCAGGTCAGCATCTGCCCATCTCTGAGCTTCCCCAGGACAATGGTAAAGATGAACTGGTGAGAAACAATGTTTCTATCTTTTTTTCATTTCTTTGTAACTATCAGGTATCTTACAAGATCCAAATCATACTGTAGTTTTTTCTCCTCGAGCCTCCTCAATTTCCCTTTAATGTTTCTAAATTTTCAAAAGGGGATTTCCTAAAGCAGAAAGACTACACCACAACTTTTAACTAATACAGTATCAGAATGCAGTGCAAATAACATTACTTGCATAAAAGCATATAATGTATTGATGTTTTTTTAAACTAGTAAACCATGAAACTAGAGATGATCTTATGATAATAGCACATAATAAAAACATTGAAATTTTATATAGCCATTAAAATATGTAATTTCTGCTTCTACTGCTTTTCTGTTAACACATTTCTTTCTTCAGAAACCTACAGTTTAGGACAAAAGTTTATTTACAAATATACAAAAGTATATTTAAAATTATTTTATATTTTTATATATATACATTTTTTAAATTGCATTATTGTGTTGATCATTTTATTTTCTCTTGGCATATTTTATGTATTTTTACCAGGACCTGTAGCAACAGGTCAAGGGACAGTGGTTTTAAACTGAAAGAGGGTAGATTTAGATTAGATATAAGGAATACGTTTTTTACAATGAGGGTGGTGAGACACTGGAACAGGTAGTCCAGAGATTTTGTGGATGCCTCATTACTGGAAATGTTCAAGGTCAGGTTGGATGGGGCTCTGAGCAATCTGATCTGAAAAATCTGAAAGACATCCCTCTCATTGCAGGGTGGCTGGACTAGATAATCTTCAAAGTTCCCTTCCAACCCAAACTATTTATGATTCTATGTTGTTATACCCTGCTAAGAAAAACATTTTCAATAAGACCTGTTTGATATCAATCCAATCCAGCAGCCAGCTGCTGTATAGTTTAAATGCATAAAACACAACACAGAAAAGCTGTGCCTAAAGTCATGCATTTTAATTGTTCTCAAATAATCCATGACTAGATTTAAATGTTATTTTTGTAACAACTATAGAATATTACTACTATGCATGTTATTATCTGGTACTAATAACACTATATCCCCGAAAACCCAAAGCATTCAGATCAATTGTATCTCAATGATTATTTTGTGTCATGTCAAACAATACCCTTTTTTTTTCCAGAGGACTTCCAAAGCTTGATTATATGCTGTTTCTTCCCACTGTCTCTATAGTTATATTTAGGAATAGCCTTATCTTCTTTTTAGCTACTCATTAATGAACGATATACTACTCTTCCCTTGGGGCCCTGCAAGATACAAAACAATGTTGAGTTCTGATCCATTTTAAACACAGTCAGACTCCAGCCTCTTTACCATATGAAATCACTGAATTACTCATCCCATTTAAAGGAGACCTATATGTCGTGAACTGTAAGTGGTGGTCACTGGGGAGAGACTCCATTGCTAGAATTTGTGAGGTATCATCATGCATTGGGCTAAAGAAAAAACTTCATCTTATTTCCAGGCTACAGCAGGGCACTAAGAAGTAATGAGATACTTAAAAATGAGATTCAAAAGGGAAAAAATGCAAAATCCTTCACTGGAAGGGGAAAATTCTTTTAAGTTCTTCTGAGGCAGACAAGTTTCTTGTCTGTGCTGCAGCCAGTATGAAGAATGTGAAACAGTATAATGTCAAAAAGGCAAAGGACAGCACAGGTTGGATCTAAAATCCAGCCTTTTACAGACAGCTTTTCTTATCCATTTATTCAAAGCATTTTGGTTCTTTTGAACATTTTTATTATACCTGGCTGAATAGCTTTAGACATATGGCTTAAAATAACTGTGCCTTTTGTTTTATTTTGTCTCTTGTACTTCCTTCATCCTATAGAGTCAGAAACCCTGAATGTCCTCCTGGTAACATCTGTACATAACAAATGAAGGAGTACAAACGAAGTTGTAGAAATCTTAGCCTTGGCAGACTATAGCTTATCCCACAATACCAAATAGATTAAAAAGTATTAAAAGAAACATGATGTTCAAATGACAGATTCTTCAACACCATTGGATCTCTACCAATGAACCTCTTAAGTGTGAGGCTGTCCTGAGCTGGCTATTTCTAGAGTTTTCAGTGGAAAATAAGAAAAAAAATCAAGAGGAAACATTCTCCCTTCACATTTCTTCATATTTGCTAATGTTACTAAGTTTTTCTTCATAATGCAAACAATTATGATTAATTTGGCCTTATAAAATAATTATTATTACATAATTTTCAGTCTGGTAATTATAATTTCAATAAGATTTAAAAATTGATATTGCATGTTTTTAAAATATTTTTCATTAGAATTATATATATGTACTTCCAGGTATTCTTATAAATTTTAAATCTCTGAGGTGCTGTTTTAGAGCACTTTTTTCATAATCATGGTCTCTTCTGCAACTTGCTTAAGAAGTGAGCATCTGCTTTTCTTATGAAAATTCATACGCTACCCTTATAGAATATGGAAAACATTTTTGAGTGACTGAACTTCAGCTAACTTTGTCTTTGAATATTTAAATAGTAGAAATGAATAGTACATTTTTAATAAAAAAGTAGTCTTAAATCCCATAATTTAAATTAAAATTAAAATTTACAATTTAGAATTAAAGTAATTAGTAATAATTTTTGCTAAAAATCCTACATTTTTGTGTAAGATATTTAGCTTACAAGGATAAAATGGAATTTTAAGATTAGAAATTTGATTTATTGCTTTAACTTAAAATCTACCATTAATAAGCTTCTATGTTAGCAAAGGCAGATGTAAGTTTAGATTTTCATCTAAACTGCAGGCTTAAATATATCAAGAAAACTTGATCAAGCCTTGGTATTTCACAATATACCATCTGAATCCATCCTTACGCCAAATTAAAAGTAACTTCATTCCAAGTGAAAAAGATCACCAACTTTCAAAACATCTGGAATCAAAATGAAAGCAGAATAGAAAATTCACATGGAAAAATTAACTGAACTATTTTAGCACCTACCTTGGGCTTAGCTAGTAAGCTTAAATACAAAGAAACTGGGCAAATGCCATCTTCTGCATCAACTCATCTTTCTGTACAGTACGTCAAAATGTTTTAGACAAGTAGACTATTTACAAAGACTTACAAAAGTGAATTTCACTATTTTACTTTGTGGAACTCAAATTATTATTCCTAATTCTTGTTTGTCTGAGAATGTTTGAGTCAAAGCAAGATAATGCTACATAAAAGGGCTGGAGAACTGCATAAATTTTCAAGACTACCTTGAAAATCTAATTTTTTAATACGTCTAATAGATTTTATTTTTTAATTTAAATCACTTTAAAGCACTTAACCAATGCACGCATTCAATGATGAAACCAAAACTTCTGCATTAATAAGTGCAAAAATAAACAGTTTTAACAGATATTAAAAAAATGTATGAAAGAAAACAACAGCTTTCAAATTGTAGTACAGACTGAGCATCAAAACACTCAGCAAATTATTATGGGCCATGACCTTCATAGAATTTCTGAAATGAAAAACAAGACTTGTTGGAAAGTGTTTGAAAAAATAATCTTATCAAGTGTTATTTTGTCATTGCTAGTCAAGTTTCGGCCCAAAGCAAAGATTCATGGCTACTTTAAACACCTGAAAATAGAGGGTTTATAAAAGATAGTGTTATCTGAGCTTCTACTCCAGTACTGCAAGAAGCCTTACTATGATACATTTAATGGATTTTAAGTGAAACCTGTACTGTATCATATTGCATTATGTCACCAGACTCCTGTTCATGGAACTACGTTAAAATACCTAGATCATGAAAAATCAGAATTCTATGTCCTGCAATAAAGCTTGCTTACCCAGTCCCTTCCCACCCCAAGAAAAATGCAAGCACGCTTTTCTTCTCACATACTGTACTCATGATTCATATCAAAATTCAATCATGCTCAATTAACACACAAAATTTTCCAATAATTGTGCTGAAGGCAGCACCAGCACACACAAAGTGATAAGGGAGTCAGGGACTAAGCTGTGCATAAATTCACTAATAAAAGAAAAGGTCACAGGCTGATATTACTGAAATTTGATTAGATTTCAGATCCATGTGTTAGAAATCAATGTTTTTTTGGCTTTGGCATTTCTGCTCTGGAGTCAGCCTCTCTCTAGGGCCCTGCATCTAATCAGAGGCTGTACCAGTGTTACATCCTCTCCTGGGCACAAAGACAGCAAGAAACGAGAGAGGCTTTACAGGGGAGAACAGACAGGCTTTGCCATTCCTGCTGCAGGGTGGTTTGGGGAACTGAAAGGGAAAAGCTGTAGCTGCAGCTGTGAGGGGAAGTAACTGTCACGTTGGTCGATGCCCACAGGAAAGGTAAAGCCAGTGCTGGGGATTTTAGAGCTCTTTGATAGCTTCCAGTAGCAATCTAGTCAAACCAGGACAAGTCCACAAAGGGCTCTTCACACAAACCTTGCTGCGGAGTGGTTACAAATATGGGAGATGCAACCTGAATTTAATCCTACAACCGAAAAACACGGAAGGGCCCCGAAACAGGCTTTAGATATATGATGTTCTTATAATGTGAAAACTGGCAGATAACAGGAAATAATGAAAGCTTCCTAACTCTCTGCTGATCCATATGTTGTTCTGGGCATGGATGAATATCTGTCAACTCCCACTGCCCCACTTTTGTTTGCCTCTGCATGTTCAACCAAACAATTAAACAGACTGTCAGATGTATGGCACTGAAGTAACAGCTTTTCATGGAAGAAGAAAGCAAATGATCTGATGAAAAAAATGTAAACATGAAAAAAAATTAGTTTCCAAGTGGAATTACTTCTGACTTGCACCATCAAAAGAATGTGCTATATCAATACAAAATTGATGAGGCAGAAGAGAGGATTAGGCCTATAAAACTCAGAAAAAATCATCAATTAGAGAACAAAAATGAAGGAGAAAATTCTTCCTCATAGTCAAAGCAGCACCTGCTTCACCAAGACTGACTTACATTGTTGCATGATGATAACTGACTAATCTAAGTGTAAGCCCCACAGAAGAGAGGCTTGGAGGTAAGAGATGAACTTCAGTTCCCATTTGGGAGATGGAAAGAGCAGCTATCACAAACAAGATACAATAAATAAAGCATATATTTATTATTGCATGCATAAAAGAAATAAAACTGCAAAAGGTAGTATAGAAAAGCAGTTTTTTATTGTGGTTAGAATTTAAAGGTGAAGCAGGCTTTGGTCAGATAGTTTCTTCTCCCTGGGGTTGACTTTCTTACAGGGAGAAATGGCTTCTATTGAGACATTGCAGAAGTTTACCAAACTCTGGAATTAATTGATACAGGCTTTGCAACCTAATGTGCAACTAAACCAAGAGGATGTATTGTAGAAATAAGAAGCTGTGGTGTTTGTCCAACTCGAACAAGCATGATAAAGAGAACTCTCTTTTGACAGACACTACCTTTGTTTTTATTTGTTTTATGAAGGAGAAGATAGGAGAAAGCATAATTTTGTAGAAATTTTCTGGGACTTGCTATTGAACAACTAGCAGCTTGGACTCCAGGTTTGACTAGATAAAGGCAATAAAGAAAATTAATCAAGTTAAAAAGTAAAGTTGCAACCATTAGACAACACTAACTGATTAAGTACAGTCCTTGTTTTTTTTCAAAAGGCACTGCTTTTGCTCCCTGCATTATCTACTGAATTACATCAGACACTTATTTTCTCTCTTCTTCTTAAGGCAACATCACATCAGCAGACTCAGAATGTTTCTAGAATAAATGGATAAGAAAGAGCCAAGCTACTTGGAGATATGCTTCAGATAAAGACATTTATGCATATTATAGTGGCTGAATCATACAAGGAATACTCTTATTTGAGTTATTCTATGAGATTTTTCAGAGCAAGGTTCTACTTTAGTTGTCTAATCCTCACATTAAGCTAGTGGTGCAATCTGGGCCCCATGACTTAACAAAACACTTTCAAAATTTTATACACCTTAGCTTGGTAACATGATTAAAAAAAGGAATAAAGCAGAAAAGGAAAAAGAGAAATAGAGGGAAAAGTAAGGTTTATATTTACAGTAAAGAACAACAGATTAACATCATATGGAAAAAAAAATAAAATCACAAATGCAATAACATTAAAAACTTCAATGTATTCTTTCAGATCCTTCTGTAAAAGCTTTAAAGGCTCACTGCAGCTCTGTAATCCTCCATACTGTACAGAATAAACTGCTGGAACGTGAACATCTACTAAATGATTTCCGACTTGGCTAATTTTTTTTGACTACAGTCAACTGCTTACAAAGCCAGCTTTACAGTTCCTCGGTCAATACCAGGCCAGAACTTACCAATATTCTTCAATTGATGCATAACTGATTATTAATGTAAACAACTATTTTAATGCTTTTCAAAGCCAATCTCCATAGGTTTACCTTTTTTTTTGTGTGTGGACTACTCCATTATATTATTTCTATTAACAATTTTTTTTATCAGACACATGTCTGAGGAGAGATTAACTAGTGCAGATATAGAGCTGGTATGATTTTAGAAGAGAGATTTTTGCTTTGTTTTTTGGTGACAGACAGGAAGGCAAAAGCATCACTTATCTTGCTGGTTCATTGCCTGCCACCTTGCTTAAATTTCTGACAATATAATTCACAGAGATGCATTATGTTCAGTGGGAAAACCTCATCAAACCATGCCTTCTGTTTTGTTTTTAAAAGTCTGAAGCCAAAGAACAGAGAGAATAAATGATCCATCAGTGAAATTGTGATATGTTTGCTGAGTCTACCCTATATGTTGGCCAAACAAGTACATATTTACTAATCCTTTTTTTATGCATCTGCAATATGTATTAGCCCGATAGAGTTATGAAGTATTTGCAGTGACTTTCAGTTTTTGGAAAGCTTTTCTGCATGTTCAGAATCAGAACTTGAAGCAGCACCCCCACTCTTGTGCTCAAGTGCACCTGGAGCACAACAGACAAATCTCTTGATTCTTTGATGGTGATTTGACATGTATTTGGTTGACGAAACTAAGGCTAACAATTTTAGTGCAGGGACACGTCAGAAGAATTCAAGCAGTAGGCTGCTGGATTTCCTGGCAGGCTGGAGAAGCTATGGAAAGGTTTTTTTCCTACAAGATAATTCTCTGCAACCTATGCAATCATCCTAGAAAAGAATAAGGTATTTTCCCATATCTATTTTAAATGAAGTAATCAAAGGTAGAAGAGCAACTGCATTTCTTTCTCACAATTTATATACTATTTTGACTTTGTTATTTTAAGGTTGCTTTCAAACCCTAAGCTGCTGGTGTGGACTTTTGAAAACAATCTTTAAACAGGAAAGAGACATTGTTAAATCTATTTCTTCCCTGACATATAAAAGGATCCAATGTTGTTCCTCCAGTTGTAGACTCTGATTAGTAGGAGAGTTCAAGGATGGCTATAGAAATTCATTGAAAGCCCAAAAGTTAGAATATGTGGTCAAAGTAGATGTAAAACTTCCTGGCTGAACCCTGTCTCAGGGCAGCCTGCTAAGTCTTCTGAAGCTTTAAGTATCAGCCTAACCCACCACAGTAAAAGTCCAAGGAAAGTGCTCTTCACGCTTTCAGGATGACTCCTGCTTGTGATGGAAAATCCCGCTGGTTCAGACATGCAACTTGCTTGCATCCACATAAAATGAGCAGAAGAATATCCACTATAAAGCATGTTGTCACCACCTTCAAACTATACTTTTTCTATTTTGTTTTAATATCTGAGTACAGGGAGTCCATGCCAGGTCCTCGCCTTAAGCAAAGTGTGATCTCTGCAAACAGCTTTGATTGGTAGGCAACGGTGTTCCGAGTCATGTCTGTGTTTTCTCCTCTGGTGTCTGCCTGCCCAGGTACCCACAGGAGACTCCTAAAGCTATAAGGATTCCTTGAAAATGCTTCCAGGTTTATTCTCCAAATTGCTGGAGAAGACCAGGTATTTTTAAGTGCAGGTCAACCAGGGGATCAGGCCCAGCCAGCATGGGTTCAAGAAAGGCAGGTCCTGCTTGACCAACATGATCTCCTTTTATGACCTGGTGACCCACTTAGTAGATGATGGAAAGGCTGTGGATGTCATTTACCTGGATGTTAGCAAAGCTTTTGACACAGTCTCCCATAATATTCTCCTTGGGAAGCTGGCAGCTCATGGCTTGGATGGGCGTAGTCTTCGCTGGGTAAAAAACTGGTTGGGTGGCCGAGCCCAGAGAGTAGTGGTGAATGGAGTTAAGTCCAGTTGGCGGCCAGTCATGAGTGGTGTTCCCCAGGGCTCAGTTTTGGGGCCAGCCTTGTTTAATATCTTTATCAATGATCTGGATGAGGGGATTGAGCACGCCCTCAGTAAGTTTGCCAAATGGGGTGGGAGTGTTGATGTGCTGGAGGGTAGGATGGCCCTGCAGAGGGACCTGGACAGGCTGGACCGATGGGCCGAGGCCAACTGTATGAGGTTTAACAAGGCCAAGTGTCGGGTCCTGCACTTCGGTCACAACAACCCCATGCAACGCTACAGGCTTGGGGAAGAGTGGCTGGAAAGCTGACTGATGGAAAAGGACCTGGGGGTGTTGGTAGACAGCTGGCTGAACATGAGCCAGCAGTGTGCCCAGGTGGCCAAGAAGGCCAACAGCATCCTGGCTTGTATCAGGAATAGTGTGGCCAGCAGGAGCAGGGAGGTGATTGTCCCCCTGTACTCAGCGCTGGTGAGGCCGCACCTGGAATACTGTGTCCAGTTTTGGGCCCCTCAATACAAGAAAGACATTGAGGTGCTGGAGCGTGTTCAGAGAAGGTCAACAAGGCTGGTGAAGGGTCTGGAGCACAGGCCTTATGAGGAGCGGCTGAGGGAACTGGGGTTGTTTAGCCTGGAGAAGAGGAGGCTGAGGGGAGACCTTATCACTCTCTACAACTACCTGAAAGGAGGTTGTAATGAGGTGGGTGTTGGTCTCTTCTCCCACGTAGTTAGCGATAGGACGAGAGGAAATGGGCTCAAGCTGCACCAGGGGAGGTTTATGTTGGAAATTAGGAAAAATTTCTTCCTGGAAAGAGTGGTCAAGCATTGGAAGCTGCTGCCCAGGGAGGTGTTGGAGTCACCATCCCTGGAAGTGTTCAAAAAATGGGTACATGTGGCACTTGGGGACATGGTTTAGTCTAGTCTACCCTTGATTGGCTTAGTGTGGACTTGGTAGTGTAGGTTAATGGTTGGACTGGATGATCTTAAAGGTCTTTTCCAACCTAAACGATTCTATGATTCTATGATTCTATTCTACTGCAGGTTCCTAAGCTGATGGCAATTTAGATGTACTTTATTTCATGGTAAACTTCACAGAACGTTTTAAAGCTTGTTATGTAGCTCCTTTTGGCCGCTAGAAAGGTATAATCAGGGTAAACATAAGAATTTGAGCTCGGGTAGCTTTCTTCTTTTCAAATACTCTTAACATCAAAGCTATTAGCAAACACTTGCTGTAATCATTTCCTTCATGTTTGCTTCCTGATAGCTTTCATCTGTTTCTAACTTTCACCAACATTTTCTTTATCAATCACTGGATGTTTTTTAAAAGTTCACTTACTGCTTAAAGCGCAGAGGTGAAAAAATATCAAAACCTCATATCAATAATATTTTAAGCACTAATTAAGATATTTTTTTCCAAACTGAGATTGACTTTTCTCACTCATGTGTCCTCCTGTCATATGTGCCATTCTCTTCATCTTGTTATACTGTCCCTGGATAGATTACACAAAAGGTTGGCATAGGGAACATTATAAATCAGGATTAATTGTAACCATTTGCAGCACTGAACAAGCCTTCTGCTGTTTATTGACCAGATGGGGATTCTACCCAAAGAACACTACCTGAAATCAGGCAGCATTCAAATACTGTCTTAAGTACTGTCCTAAGGATTACTGGAAACCTTATACCTCCGTCTGTGAAAATGGCAGGAGATGTAATGTATGTACATAAAATTAAACAAAATTAAAATATATTATAGAGTAAAAAAAAATATATTATGTTATTCATCCCTTATGTTCCCAATAAGCATAATGGTATTAAGCCAAGGGTAAATTTCATCCATTACTTTTTATCCACACTATTTAGTATTACATTTTGGGGTTATTTATGTATTTCCTTTCTAAGTATGCAATCTAATGCAAAATCCTAGAATACAATGAAGTGTTCTACATAATTTGACATCATTCTAAAGTAACATGTATTGCAGTTTTAGGTGTAGCAACTAAAACAAGTAGAATGAAAGTTTTACAGGCATGACTTTGTAAGACAGCTGTCATGTACTTGGCCATATAAAAAAATCAGTTATAATCAACAATGAATAAGGCAGAGCCATGTTTATGTTAATGCAGACTGGCAGTTATTACAAACATTGGGAGTAAAGGTTGAGAGTACAGTAAGCATAACCCCCTAAGTTTGGTTATAAAGACTGTCTTTACAGTACCTTCATGCTTTGGGTTTATTGAACTTGTGCTTTGGCTATATTGACTGCATCTGTCCTTTTTCTCCTTTTTTCCCCTCTGACTCTCCCTAAGACTGAGCTGGTGCTGTGGAATCACAACATGGCACAGTGACAGATGGTAATGCTACCTTAGTTTAGTCTCAACATATAAATATGGAGCTCTTAAGGAAGAATACCTTGTTATTTACAGTCCAGCACTTTTCATATGCTAAGGGTAACAGCAGTTAACTCTTTGATCTTCTGGCCAAACTATTTGCTTCAGGACAGAGATGGTCTCTGCAGAAAACAGATGGCTATGCAAATAAAACATGTGATACTGCTAAATAAGTTTGGGGTTTTTTTGTTGTTTTTGTTGTTGGTTTTCTTTTGTTTGGCTTTTTTTTTTTTTTTTTTTTTAAGCTTCAGTGGCCTCTCTCCTTCCTATTCAGAAAGTTTATCCTGTTCTATACAGGAAGCAGCTACTTCCATGACTTCCAAATAACCTGGGATTACAGCATCCAGTGGCTGTTACAAGCCATAACATTGTTTAGTCTAACTCTAGGAGGTGGTGCTGTTTTCCATGAACTCAGACAGGCATACTGTTTACCACAACTAAACATTGCTTCTCACAGGGCAAACCATTTCCCACAAACCTGTCATCAGACTGTCACTTACAGCAATTACAATTACAACAACTGGAGTTGGAACAACCTGCCTCCATTGCATCCCCAAATAAGGATCTAAATATCTGCTGTTACTTTTATAATTTCTATCCAATTTGTTTGAGAGCATTGGTATAGTATTGCATTTAAATTGTAACTTCACCCACTCTGCAAAAGATCCTTGCTTGAGGTAATTCAGCTCACCTTAGTCAAAGATAATGTTTCTCTGATGATTTACTGGAGGTTCTGTCCCAAAGTCACATTAATTTAAACTCTGGAGAAAATTACTATATTATCCCAGAGGAAACCAGGGGACAGGCCTCAGCTCTGGAATTTGTCTCAAAATAAAGTGTAAAGCAGTTTAAGAGCAGCATAAACTCTTTATAATTTCCTTTAGTTGTTTTCAACACAGAGGCTTCCAGTTTGCAGATATAGGATGCTAAGGACTGAGAGGTTGATGGGTGACAGTGTATGCATTTACTTCCACCTTGCCTAGGTGTGGTAAATCTTAGTTTGAATCAGACACAGCACTACAGACAAGGCATTCTGCTCCTGAGACTCATTTAGATCACATAATTCATACCTGTTTAACTTCTTCATATTTATTTTACATGAACTTTAATTACACAACACAGTTATAATATGTTTTGAAAATCTTGTTAGAAACATTCAATACGATACTACACTCCTATTGTTACACACATTGTTTTGCTTCCCCATGCAACAGGACTATTTCATTCATTCAGTCCCTCAGTATTTCTAGTTTTGTGTAGTCTCCATATAGGAAAAAACACATACAGCTGGATGTAATAAGCTATATGTTACTGTACATTCAAGTGGATTTTACTTTTTTTAATAGTCATTACATAGAAGAATAATATGTTTCTATAACTTCCATCTTTTAAACAGCCACAGATTTACCATCCGGCAGATACTAGTAATTTGCTGAGAAAGAAGCAAATAATTTGCTGAGAAAGAAGCAAATTAGGGGATTTTTACAGGCACCTTAAGCAAACAGCAGCCTGAAAATACTGATTTAGAAGGGACTGTAACACTACAAATAATTCAAAATCTAGAACTTATGAATAATTCAAAATCTAGAGCTATTTCTATTCACGTTTGTCTCCTGTCCTTAAACTTTATTTCCCAAAAGCAATACATTTTCATGACCTATATATAGTCTGAACCATTAATTCCTTATGTTATTTTCATCAGCTGTATAGGTATTGATGAATGACCAAATGGTCTTTTTTTTTATTTCTGTTCTCTCTAACAACGAAATTCCAATGACAACTTTCAAGAAGAACCTCAAATATATTTGATAGATTGTTTGACATTGCAGAAAATGACTGGATGTTAAAGACCCACAATAAATATCCTGTGGTATAAGAAAATAATATGAATACATACGACAGAAAGCAAACAGATGACAGACTACAACAGTTTTTCAATTTCCATGAGACCTAAAGTCTTGGAAACTTGGCTGAGAGAAGTTCATTCCTTAATAGCCAATACCCAGTGGTTTGAGGAGTGAAAAATGCAGATTCAATCCACTATACTTCTAAGGCAATGCAAGAGCTTGAACCTAGACACAAACTCTGGTATCCCCTTGTGGTAAGAGAACAGGTCTAGCTCTCTTTCCTTTCCTTACTATTATTTATTCATAAATAAATATTGATTCATTCAAGAACAGACTCAGGCAAGAGACTGAACAAGAAACCAGAACTCAAAGTTGTTTCATTTTGCACCACTGTCTTTACCATCTGCTCTTTCTGTTCTCTCTTTCTATTCCCTATTCCCCCTGAAAGGGTCTATCCTAGATCTGACAGCTTCTCTTTGAAATCAGTCTGTTTCTAGAGAAAGTGATCATTAGAGCAAAGTAGTCACCTGGGAGAAGGAAAGCATCATCTGTAGTGTTAACTGAACTGTAATGAATTGCCGAGTGACTCACTAAATGAAAAGTGATGTATTTTGCTGAAAAACCATTTGACCAGCTTTGCTCACAAATCTAAGAATTAAGGTAGGAATTCTTTTTTTTTAATTATCTGTACTTGTATCATGCTAAATACACACACTGTATTAAACATCTGGATCCAAAAATGTATCTCTTTGTGACTTCAAAGGCTAGTTAAAATATCTTTTCTGAGCAGAACTTGAATCTATTATTAAAACAGTCTTTTACACTCAAAGAGAACAGTTCCTCTGAGGATATCATTCCTATATAAGCAAACAGCCTTTCACAGTTCAAAGTCAGTTTCTAGCCACTTACGAGCTAAGACAGAGGATAGCTTCCGTTACAAAACTCCATAAGGGCACTTCTCACCCTGGGTCATTGCAATTCAAAAACCGCTTGCTTGCACAAACTCGTTGTAATGCACACTATGGGCTTGAAGCAACTGTCAGCAGAGAAGGAACGCGTGGAAGGGCAAAGCACTGAGCATTGGCACCAGGTCCCTGCATGCCAGATCAGCTGCCTCCTCCAACACCACTCAGCATATGCTCCTACACATACTGAGCTATTCCATCATTTCATAAAGGGGTGGGATAGTCCATAACTGTCCACAACTGGATTTCTCTTTTTTTTCCCTTTTTTTTTTTTTTTTTTTTTACATAAAGAACACCTTCCATGGCAAACAAGTACCTCTGCTAAAGTCAGTTCTCTGCAGGGAAAATGATTTCATCATTTTTCAATTTTCTGGTAGGGCATCCTATTATATTGATTTATTTCAGTATTTCCTATGCTAAACCCTATTTATTTATTTATTTTTTAGACAGAACTGTCCGGCTCTTTTTCTTGTCAAATCATAGAATCATAGAATCGTTTAGGTTGGAAGAGACCTTTAAGATCATCCAGTCCAACCATTAACCTAACATTACCAAGTCCACCACTAAACCAATTAAGGGTAGAGTAGCAATTTCATGTTTCCTGGCTTGGTGGCTGGATTATTTTTAATGAAAGTAAAAACTAGGAATCATTAAGGTTGGAAAGGACCTCTAAGATCATCAGTCCAACCATCAACCCAAAACCACCATGCCCACTAAACCATGTCCCAGAGTGCCACGTCTACCCATTTTTTGAATACTTCCAGGGATGGTGACTCCACTACCTCTCTGGGCAGCCCGTTCCAATGCTTGGCTACCCTTTTTGTGAAGAAATTTTTCCTAATATCCAATATCTAAACCTCCCCTGATGCAGCTTGAGCCCATTTCCTCTTGTCCTATTGCAAACTACATGGGAGAAGAGACCAACACCCACCTCACTACAACCTCCTTTCAGGTAGTTGATCATCAAATTCTTACACCCTCTGAAATATCCACAACACTACTGTGTGCTACGCCCTTCTTTCTTTGCAACCAAATAAGTCCTTAAAGCACACCTTATCTCTGCTAAGTTTTCTTGTACTTCAGTCCCTTCTTTCTAGTTCATAATTACACCATGGCATAGACCTCTGTGTGAAGAGGTAAGGATCATGAATAAATTTCAAACACTAGGAAAGCTAATAAACATTCCCAAATCTCTTTTAAAAACCCCAAACCCACAAGAAAACAATCCCCTCAAACCTGCCAGTTTGGGTTTTTTTTTATTATTTTCAGCTGTTTCCTGATAAATTTTCAGAGGTTATTTTCCTGTGCCAGAAGAGGAATTATGTATTTTCTGAATTGTAAGATGATTTAGTTCTGATGGCTTTTGAAGACAAACACATTCTTTCAGTCTGAATCTTACCTTTTTTCCTCTTCAGTAACCAGTGACCAGAGTGCTTAAAACATTTGGACAGACACCCCTATTTATTATTGTTGAACTTCAAAGAAATCAATACATATTTTTGCAACATCAACTAGCAAATTTCATCAGAAGGATTGAGAATGTCCAAAAGTGACCGACCTTGATGCCTATCCAGAAAGTAGGAACCTAAAAGCTTTCAACTCAGTGCTTTTCCTTACTGCTAACATTTTACAAAGTAATGAGAATTGAAATGAAAAATAATAAATCTTTTGTCTCTTTTGTAAACTCTAATTATTCTACTACTACACTTAAATTTCTAATAATACATATATGCCCTGATGAATCAGCTAAGGTCTTAGGGACTGGCTTTTAGGGAAGCAGAATTCTTTAAAATCTCTGACACTTACCATATGTATAATAAAAATAAACCATGAAAAGCTTCTGTTTAGTGCTACTAACAGTAGCAACCCTAAAAAGGGCGCAGATGAAATGGGGCACAGATGAAATGGGGTCATGGTCTCCACTCAACAATCATCAGAAGCAGCTAGCTGTGGAAGGGAGCACATGAGGAACAATTAGGAAACGTAGCAGCAGGCAGTGCTCCCACTGCCCGTGCAGAGTATTGTGCTTACGTGAGTCATAATGCCTCCCAGAGCACCTGCTGGCATACTGCAAATCCTCACCATCCCCAGCATGGACCAGTACCTTAAAGGTTCACTTGCACCCTTACTGATTTCTAGAGGCACAAAATTGAAAAGGGAGTTAAAAAAGAAAAAAAGTTACAAACTTTTCTTTTGGTGTTGACTTGCTTAAAAATGAATGTTTTCAAAAAAATCCTAGGGAGAGGAAGGCTTCAAAGTCAGACCAGATACTTTCCAAAAAAGTGTGATGAACAAAACCACAGCTTCTTTGGCTAGATCTCTCTATGTGCACTAGAAAAGCAGCAGATCTGTTAAATGTTAAATGACAAAGTTTGGTCACCTCAAGTCTTATATGATAAGAAATAAACTATTGGAGTGACAATCTCCAGGGGAAAGAAAGAAAAAGAAAAAAATAATCTTTACAAAAACAAACAAAAAAATTCCCATTTGAAACTGTTCCCTATTATTTAAAAATTCTGAACACACTTTGACACAAATGATTGTTGTTTTTACAATAGGAAATATGGTTTACAAAAATGCAAAAGAAGATGTACTGAATACCACAGGTATCACTACTGAACAAAACATAGTTATTGCACAGGTATTTCTACAGTTTAGTAGACTATTCCATGAACTGCAATCTTCTATTAAGCAAAACAGTTTTTCAACATGTACCACGCACAGTAAGATACTCTTGCCTACTGCTACCTTATAATACAAAAATTACTGCAGAGGAATAGCCACATTCTTTACACAGGATAAATCCACATAATTATGGTTCTTTTTTCTGTGTTTGTCTGTACACAAGTATCTAAAAACTAAAATAAAAAAAAAAAAAAGCCCTAAGTGAAGTTATGTACACACAATAAGGGCCAGCAAAATGATTTGGAAGTAAATATTGCTGATATAATTTGCATATGACACAAATATTGGTGGTATGATAAATGTGGAGTGCAAAATGATGGACCATACTTGGTAAACAAAGCCTTTCCAAAGAAAAATGTTTTAATTTAACAAAATACAAACTGATAGAGACAGGAAAGACAAGTGCCAGCCCTGAATCCAGAATGATGTTAAAGGGAGGGACGTCCCAACAGGACAGAAAAATCTCTAGAAATTAGTGGGGATCTGAGAAAAAATTAATGTGTCAACCTAATGGCAATTAGTGGTGAGGAAGTCTAACATAATTCTTGGTAGGATAAATGGAAATCCCAAATAACAGTGTGAGACTGACCATGATGATTTAACTGACACTCAAATACAAAGTATGTTTCAGTACCAATATGCTGAAAAAATTGCAAGAATAGAAAACCTCTAAGTGTAGTCACAAAAGCAGGGCAGAGCTTTTGCATTATAGTCAGTATGGTTTTTGTGGGGGGACTTTTATCTACTGTCCATTGTCCTCGTATACCAAGTTAGGTTTGCCTTAATCAGGTAAGAGCCAAAGTGTTACTTATTTTTTGTGTGCCTGGGCACTAAACAACTGAGTTTCCATGATGTGAGCTATGGCTTTCTGCTAATGACCATTCTGCTTTAGCATGAGCTCCAGTATCATCCTCCAAAGCCATCTTAGGTCCTATGTCTAATCATAGAACAAGGGTGTCTTAGTTATCTCCTCAGTCTCTCAGGATCAGAGTGAGAATGATGAAATAAGTGAAGTTTCTCCAAAACTAGAGAGCCATGGCATTCTGCACCTGGATGCTGTTTCAAGCAATCTTGTCACAAATTTTCTTATACAGTCTGTCATTAAAAAAAAAAAAAAAAGAAAAATGAAAAAAAGAAAAAAGAAAAAAGAAAAAAGAAAAAAGAAAAAAGAAAAAAGAAAAAAAGAAAAAAGAAAAAAGAAAAAAGAAAAAAGAAAAAAGAAAAAAGAAAAAAGAAAAAAGAAAAAAGAAAAAAGAAAAAAGAAAAAAGAAAAAAGAAAAAAGAAAAAAGAAAAAAGAAAAAAGAAAAAAGAAAAACTTTGCTGCCCATTCTTTGTTGAGGCCAGCCTGACAAGCAATAACCTCAGACTTAATGGAACCTAACCGCTTTGGCTAGCTTTTTCCTTAAGTATCTTTTTTCCTGTGCAGAGGGAATGCATGTGCCAGCCTGCCCAGTTCTCTGTTAAACCTGCTTTCTCTCCTACCTCACCATGGGGCCAATGCAAAACCCAGAGCAACCTCTGTACACTCTGAGCAAGTGGAGAATGGATAGCTGAGCTGAGATGGAAACTTGATCCTTTCACATTGAAAAAAAATGATCTTTCACAGGGGGCAAAAGATGTGTGGAGAATATATTATTCTCCAGTGTGTGTGTGTGTGATATATTTGCATACGTGTTTGGAAGTCAAAGGTTTTTTTGGCAAGCACCTTTTCAGAACTATTTGCCCATTATGAATTCAGATGGAAAAACTCTCTAAACTGAAGTGTGTTTTTCTCAATTTAAAAATAAATTTTCAGGAGCACTCCATTTCGTGGAGACAAGAGAATGTTTACCTCTTAGTGGCATTTCATCAAGTAAACAACCAGAGACTGCTTCCATTTTCCTCATCCTCCCAGACTCAGATGCACTTGATTTTTATTATTCACACTATGCTCTTTGCAAACCTGTGGACTAAGTAAAATTCTGTGTACTGCATCCAGACAGTTTTAAATGTGTGTTTTACCAGCTAATCAGTGCTTTCCCTGTACTTTATAATTACTCCTTTTGCCTCCAAATCTCTCTGCACAAAGCAAATAATACCAGTTTTTGAAATCTATCTTCATAAACAGAGTATCTTGTGTTCATTTAATATTAAAATACTAATAAGATTTGGCACATGCAGCAGAAGACAGAAGGACAAACCTAATAAAGGAGCAAAAAATATGATAAACTGTTACTTAAGGGGAAAAAATGTTCTTCATGGTTGTTTAAGTGGTGACATGATCTAGTGTCCATCTCTATTTGATTGGAATGAACTTTCACTGAAGAGCACTATTCTGGAAGATAAAATCATCTCCAGGTGTAAGTGACAGAAGAAGTTTAAGACCATTCAGCCATTTCAAAATGAAAATGTATATTTTACACTATTTCTGAAGTGCCAAATCAGCTGTGCGTTTATCACTTCTTCCATCAATACAGTATTTTTAGAAAGATGCTTAAATATATTTCAGAAGCTAATCACAATCTATTTTTATTACTCAGCCCACAAATATTAAATTGCCAAGTGTATGTCTCCAGCCTAACCTCTTTTTAGAAGACACAGTCATAAAATTTGTTACTTTTAAATAATTTTTATCAGTGGAAGAGCTAAACAGCATCAGCTCATGTTGGAACGGCATTGAAAAATAAATTTTCCTACCATCGCTGGCTCGCACTATATGCATCTCTGTCCAATACTGAAGTTAGATTAACCACTTTATTTTAGCAGTTCATATCACTGTGCTTCAGTATCCAACCCTACTTTAATATAAACATAAGGATCCTCTTAATAATCTCAGTTGGGCGTCTATGAAAAGATTACAATGTCTTGCTCCAAAACAGTCAAGGTGGGTCTGGGGGAAGCTATAACAAATGTAGTCATCACAACTCAGTTCTTCTAGTTCAAATAGCATTCTTTCATCTGTTTCACATCTTTTCTTGTATTTCCTTCTGTAAATTTTGTTCAACTGAACTGAAAGGTAAAAGATCAACTGAAATAAATAAATTGCTTCCCTAGCTGTAATTGCATGGAATTCTGATGATAGCATATTAATAGTATTTCATTTTTCACTCAGAGAAGGATTAACATCAGGTGTATAAATATGGTCAAAATGCCTAAGATGTGTGCTGTTACACTTAAGACAATGCTGAGCACCAAATCACAGCAACTGAAATTTCTTATTTCAGCCTTTTTTAAACACTTCAAAATTGTTCAAAAGACTCCTTTCCCTATGTTTTTCCAGTTTGAAATGGCTCTGTTAAAAACTGTGTTGAAAGTAAAAATCTTAGACATACATTTCAGGGAGGTGTGCACGTCTTTTTTTACATTTAATTTTAGCCTGAGTTAAAAAGTTTACCACTGCAATTATAATGACTGCTGGCTGTGTACAATTATATTCCCTCATGAAAAGATGGTCAGTGCAACTTTTTAGTTATCTTTCCTCAGAACTAGCACACATACTGACATTACTGGAAAACAGTAATTTTATTTCAGAAGTTTAGCCAAGATACTTTTTCAATTTGTGGGAAGACACTTATCTCTCTTCTGAGAGGCAGAACCCAGAAAAGCCATTAGTTCATTTATTGCGGTTGGCTTTTAAACTAGACAGCAGTCCCCAGCTTTATCTTTAGCTGTATCTGGATCTGCATTTCCCACATTCAGACCGTGTGGAAGGGATAAGTACATTAAACCACAGGTTCACTGGGTACACTTCAGCAAATGAAAATCTTACTATTTCTTTATTTCAGCAGTAAGTCCAACTTAAAGGTAAAAAATTTCTGCAGGATGATTATTTGAAGCAAATACTTCCACAAAACAGGTGTACCCCAGTGAAAATGACAGGTTTTGAGCAAAACGAAGAATCTACTTTAACATGACCTTCTTACTATACTGCAACACGACATGGCAATAAGGAAGCAACACAATTTTTCTTGGAAGTTTCCCTGTGAATTAATAGTTTAATTCCAGGAAAGGATTTTGAAACATTGATAGGGAGCCCTCTTTTGCAGACTTGTCAGCAGCAGTGCCTACAGAATACAGAAATAGCAGGCTTCACACTGAAATGGGAATAATCCTGCTCAAATCAAAACAGGAGACAGTTCTCTTCCAGCAGTTCCTATGTGGCAGTTTGTAGCATGTTTGCTGCTAGAAGAGTAAAACTGTACACTTAAAAAATGATGGTATATCTGACATAAATTGGATAGAAATTTAAATCTATGTTTAATAGTTTTTTATATGGTGTCACTTCATATTTGTTTAAAACAGTGATTTTAAATCTGCAAGATGCAGTAGCCAAGAAACTCAGGGCATTATCTGTGGCTCACAGAACTGACTGTTTTATCTATGTCAACTCAATAGTGGAAGAAGATTTCTTCGGTGCTGATAAACAGGTAGCTTCTGAGGCCAGAAGCAAGTGATGACCGAGAACAGCTCCTGCAGTACCATTATGGAAACAAATGTATAGTCACGGTATAAAAATAAAACCCTGTGATTTAGGGACTCAATTTACTTTTAATTAATATCAATATATAAGTACAGCTATTCTATTGGGTTATAAAGCTGCATACTGTCCTCTCTGTAGATGAAAACAAACAGAGGTTATTGAAAATGAAAAAATCTTGTTTCTCTAGGCTTTATACTACAAATCATTGTCCAATCAAGTACTCCACTTTATTTCTTCCCTACTTTTTCCTTTATTTGTTGCTCTTCCGTTGAGGTACAAGCAATTCTCAGGGGGTAAGCTAGAGCAGATGAACATGGTTTTCCCATGCAGCTTGTACAGAGATCAGCCTTAGGCATGCTCTAAATAATTAGTGAATAGATCATCTGATACTGTAACAAACATTTTGATTAATGTGTCTTGTTTCCAGAGTGTCATTCATAAAGTTTAATGAGAATAAGAATTTCAATACATGGCAAAATGACAGAAATGCTTCCTTAAAAAATATTTACAGTGGAGGCTGTGGAATTTCACAGACTGAACTTCTAAAAATATCAGTCAGATCTTTATAACACCATCCCTACAATGTACAGCAAAATGATTCAAAGTCAGCAAACACTATATTTTCTTCTCCTGAACCAAATATAATAACCCAATCTGGTGTTATCGTAATGATCTCAAAAGCTGTACCCCTCCCAATCTCCATTAAAATACAGTGCTGAGTACCGTACAGCAAAACACTTCTTAATTAATTATTCAGGGTTTCTCAGTATTTCATGAAATGGAAGGATGAGTGCAGAGGATTTCTTGGGGAAGGAGGGGAGGGAGAGGGGGGCTAAATAAGACATGCCAGTGATCGCCACCTACAATCTTGAGTGATAAGCAAAGGACATACCAAGAGTAAGCAGTATGAATCCCACAAAACTTCTATAAATGCTGTTCTCAACATTACTGTTGTTTTCAAAATATTGCTAGTCTTTTAAGTGAAAACCAAACCAAACCAACCAAACAGAAAACAACCCCATGACTCTTGCATCTGTGACAGACACAGCCATATCAGGACAGACAAAAGGCCTCACTCTTCACTTGTGTGTCTGCAAGTGACCTGGAACACCTCTAGGGAAGGGTATATGATTGTCATGGTTGAGCCCCTGTAGGCAACCAAGCACCACGCAGCCGCTCGCTCCCCCCTGCGGTGGGATGGGGAGAGAATCGGAAGGGCAAAAGTAAGAAAACTCGTGGGTTGAGATAAGAACAATTTAATAACTGAAAAAATATTATAATAATAACAGTAATAGCAATAAAAATTGTAATAAAAATGAGATCAATGAGAGAGAGAGAAATAAAACCCAGGGAGGAAAAAAAACAAGTGATGCAACCACTCACCACCCACTGACTGACACCCAGCCAGTCCCTGAGCAGTGATTGCTGCTCCCCGGCCAACTCCCCCAGTTTATATACTGAGCATGACGTCATATGGTATGGAATAGCCCTTTGGGCAGTTTGGATCAACTATTCTGGCTGTGCCCCCTCCCAGCTTCTTGTGCCCCTGGCAGAGCATGGGAAGCTGAAAAGTCCTTGACTAGCATAAGCAGTACTCGGCAACAACTAAAACATCAGTGTGTTATCAGCATTCTTCTTCTACTAAATCCAAAACACAGCACTATGCCAGCTACTAGGAAAAAAAAAATAACTCTATCCCAGCCAAAACCAGGACAATGATCTGGGCAAGTCTCTAGTGCTACTTTCCCAAAATATTCTTGGGACCTCCTGCCGCTTGTGTCTTAGGGACTGTGGAGGTGAAGGTGGCAGAATATCATAGAATCATAGAATCATAGAATCGTTTACGTTGGGAAAGACCTTTAAGATCATCCAGTCCAACCATTAACCTACACTACCAAGTCTACTCTAAGCCAATCAAGGGTAGACTAGACTAAACCATGTCCCCAAGTGCCACGTCTACCCGGTTTTTAAACACTTCCAGGGATGGTGACTCCACCACCTCTCTGGGAAGCCTGTTCCAATTCTTGACCACCCTTTCCGTAAAGAAATTTTTCCTAATTTCCAACCTAAACCTCCCCTGGCACAGCTTAAGCCCATTTCCTCTCGTCCTATCGCTAACTACGTGGGAGAAGAGACCAACACCCACCTCACTACAACCTCCTTTCAGGTAGTTGTAGAGAGCAATAAGTTGATCCAGTTGCTGTCACATGTCCTGCATAAGCCTAAATAACCATTTGCTTTGTGCTCTGTTGCCCGCGGGACAAAAGGTATTTTATACCCTGGTGAAATGTGCAGCCTGATATCTCTACTGTGGTATTGTGGCTGAGCAGCCCTCAGTCCAAACAGCCACAACAACTGCCTTTAATATACCTTTCAGATTTAAAAGAGCAGTCAGGGGATGTTATTCTCATCCGTACTGCAATTTACACACATTCACTGAATGGCATACAACTGCACAGGCCTCTTTTCTCCCTCCAAATATAATACTATGAACTGAATCATAACAGTTTACAGCTGACATCAGTTTTTTTGTACAGTGATCTTTTGACCAGCATAACTCTGAAAAATATTTAATGTCTTAAGAAGAATACTGCAGTTACCTCTAGTGGATGCTCATGGCAGAAGAGGCACAGAATATAAAAATATTCAGAGACTGGTAGTTCAAATGGCAAGTTATGACCATACTTTGTGGAGTAATGTAAAAAAAAGTTCCCATTCTGTGTTCCTACTGACTAGCAACATGTACCTTGATAATTAGAAGTATATCTTTCCTCTTACTCAGTACAGATAGAAAAGAGCTTAATCTCTGTTTATTGTAAATCAAGGCATAAACATTTTTTATTAGTATTTGCTTCAGTGGGACACATTTTTTACTGAGATTTTGTTTATTGAATGTTGAATATTGAATTTTATTTATTGAATTGAAATAGATTTTATTTATTTAATGAACTGTAACTGAATGGTTATAAAAACTTTAAAAAACCTGTCTTGAAAATAAATACCTCACAACAACCACATACATTAAATACTTTTCACTTTTAACTATACATTAATTATTAAAGAACTCTGCAATTTCTATAGCAACAGCATACTTAATAAGATCACATTATTCCCAGCTGCATGTATTAAGATGAGCTGCTGTTGCTGCCTCACACAATAACCAGTAAGAACTGGTCACCTAAATCAGAATTTCCAGTATAATTGCTAAGACAGACATTTCCTAGAAGAAAGAGGAACAAAATATATATCTTCTTAACCTTCACTTAACTAGCTTCTACTCTCTGAAGACAGCACCCTTAACAACCACATAGTCAGATTTTATCCCTTTTATTGGATACTCCATTGCAACTGCTAGTAGCATGGAGGTCTCGAGGGAATAACTACTCAGAAGACAGACATAAGTCTTTTGAAACCACTCCCTCTCTGTTGCAAAGGAATTTTTATTCTATAATGAATAATTGAAAACATTAGTAGTATGAGTATCATCATGTAACTTGAGAGAGGAGAACGTAATACTTTTCAGAACACCTGCTACAAAAAACATTTAGAAATGAATCAAATATCAAAGATCAAGAACTAATGTATCAGGAACTAAAACTGATGAAACTGGATTCTAAAATAATTTTCGCAAGAAAGATTAAAATTTAGACCCTTGGATTTCCATGAAACTACTTCTTTGAGTTATATTTGATACAGTATCACCTTTAAGTGAGGCAATATTCTTAACTAGAGCCACAAAATGCTGTATTATTCTCAGTTTTCTGGGCTTTGGAACACCTCAAACTTTTTTATTAGAATAACCTCAGTAAAAGGTCAGACTTGTTTGACATGATATGACTGTCTCTTGGCAGCATTTCCTGCATACCCATGCTGTCTCCTATAACTACTGTTGAGCTCAAAGTAACATTCATTTTGTTTGTTCTGTGTTAGATAATGAAAAATAAGGAAAGAAAGGAAAAAAAAATCGCTCAGGACAAAAATCTGTTACTCTGTCTCTGAATACATTGGAACAAGCTCAAATCACAAAACCTCTAACATCAAAATTCTTAAAAATATTTAAGAATTGGTGAAGTCATAAGGAAAGCACTATTCACATTAAATCTTTTTGCTTGCAAGAAAAAGAAGAGAAGGACTTACTACACCTGCACTGAGGAATCACAGAAACACTTCAGACCCTCCCAATAATAAAGGGGAAGGTCAAAATCATTACTTTAAAGCCGATTCTAAGAGTTTATCCAAAGGGTATTGAAGCCAGTAAAAAGACCCAACCTTTCATTTGCTGCACTTAATCTGGAAGATATAAATAAGAACAGGAAATTAAGCGTACCTTTGGAGACAAAACCTCAAAATTTCTGATTTAATCTAGGTAATGTGAGTGGCAATATCATCCAGGCACCACTTTAAATGAGATTTCTGAGATTACACTTTAAACTGCAGTGACAGCTCAAAGAAAGGAGATACTACTAGTTTAAGAGGCAGTAGAAAAACCCTTATGTCCTAGGAAGGAATGAGTTCACTGTTGTGATATGAAAACCCCACCAAACAAAACCATTTCTCTTGTAAAAATTCCACAGAATTCCCAATAAAAAACAGAGAGATACCAGTTCAAAGTCAGTCTTAGGCATTAAAAAAATAATAAATTAATATTGCACCAAAATGAAAAGCACGGAAGAAAACTGTTCTTGGTATTTGCCCAAATCAGACTTTGGGTTTAAAATCCAGCAAATCTCTACTGTCGTCAGAATTACACAGGCACAAAAGATAAATAAAGACTAAGGTACAGAGTGGAGTGGAGAGTGTTCTTCTAATGAACAGGTAATTCTTGTCTGCTTAACTAATCTGTTTTCTAGCTAAAAAAATGCACACATGCACACAAGAATCTGTGGTATTCTTTAAGTCCCCTCCTAGTTTACAGTAAATTATTTTTGTGGTGATTATAGGTTCATAATAAAATGTGGCTAAAAATTTTATCTCAAATAATGAACTACTGCATTGGTTCCCTTGCATTTTAAAGTGAGGGGGAAGGAAGGAGTCTATCTTCCTCAAGCAGCTGAAATATAAATCACTTCTTCTCTTTACAATTAATATTATTTCTCTCAGAAAGTTCCCAGTTTTGACGTGTCCCGGTCCACCACATCAGCATATTTCATTCAATTGCCAGCTGTGTTCTCAGTGCTGGGAAGAAATAGGTTCACATAAATGTGGAGCCAGTCCAAAGTCCTGACTGTAGATAATGCTCCTAATTAGCCATTCCCAGGGGTTGATGTGCGAAGAGGCACCAGTTTTAACACTGTTAAAATGATTTCCGAAGAGTTCCCAGCATCTTTACTGAAGGAATCAATCAAAAATGGCTTCAGAAGAAAATGTAATTGCTTTCAAGGATTAAAATTTTAATCAGGAGTATTCAATTAGCAGTTAATGTTGAGATCCACAGTTTAGATTTTTATGCAAATGTACCATTCTTATATTCAGTCTTGAAGATAAAGGCACTTCATAGCAAATGCGGTTCTGTCTTTCAGCTCATCAAGTCAGTGATAATTTACTTTGAAGAATATTTTACACTTGCTACATTTGAAAGTGTGGAAATCAGTTCCCTTTTGCCCCTTCTACTGTAATTAATCTTTGCATTAGTTATGTGAGGCAACTCATAGCATTTTCCTTCATGTGCATCTAGTGGTTTCAAAGACATCTGACCAACATAAGATAAATAATATATGTATTAACTGTGTAGCCAGAACTGAGATTTGTAAGAGCTTGTTCATACTTACTTCTTTAAGACTAACAATTCTGGAATGGAAGATCCAAAACTAAAAAACTGCACAGTTACTAAGAATCAGATCTTAAGAACAACTAATAAAAATGCCACAACCCCATTTTTAAACTCTTCCCCTGAAACATTATGTGTTCTCAGAGCAGGGGCCAGTATAACTTGCACAGAAGCAGATGTAGAGATATTCTATTGGTTATTCCAAAATTATGTCACTTTCCTTGATAAAAATCCAGCTTTAGTTATATGAAGTAGAATTTTGAATTCATGATTAGAGATAAATTTCATTATCACATATTTTTAAATTAGAAAATATTACATTTACATTTTCTTGTTTGGGTTTTGACAATATATCAAAAAACTGTTAATTAAAAACTCCCCATAGGGCATAGAAATGTGTGAGACTCTTTTCTAGCTTCCATAAAGCTCTTTGATTTTTCTGATATATATCATACAATATGCTATTTTATCCTTGCAGTGCAGTCACTACATACCAGAAACTCAGAGAAATAGTTAAATAATTTAATTTCTCCTCAAAAACTGCAGGCAGTGACTGTTATAAATGGCACAATCTATTCTTATGTTGAATCTAAGACAAACAGATTTGTTCAAAGGCCAGAACAAGTGAGAAGAATTCCATTGGAATTGAAAAGCTTTAGATCTGACCCTTCTTAGCTGTCTAAATTATATTTCAGTGTTATTTATGTCTTCATGTTCCCATTTTTATTTGGAAATCTGGCATGAATATATGACCAAAGGCATCAATGTATACAAGTTAGCTTAAACTGATTTTTATCTTCTGGGAATTTAACCTTACAAATCTCATTGTCTATGAGGCCATAACAAATATATTTACTTCTCTAGAATCAAAACAAAACAAACAAGAAAAGAAGACATTTCCCTAACCATTACTTGAATCAAATTTCTAATTAAATATACATCAAAAAGTTTATAGAGTGATTGGCATTTTGATCACTGCCTTTTTGCTAAGGAGGTAAGTGCTTATAAGTACCGAGTAAGGCTGATCTACTCCTGGGTTACTTTTGCTTTATGTAAATTAGATCTGATACAACAACCACGAAGGCTTGTAATTGCTTTAGCTTTTTTTTTTTTTTTTTTCCTCCCTCAGTATGGAGTGTTGATGGCATTAGTGACAACATATTTTTGTACCACTATTTTGGAAAAGATAGGTCATAAATAATCTCTCTTCTGATTTCTTAATTAAGGATCCCATCAGGATCACAGGAACCTATATCAGTGCACATATATCAATGAACACACAATCTGATTCTTCAACATTAGAAGCTGAATAGAAATAATAACTTCATCTGGTTTTCATACTACTTTTGACATAGCAAATTACTGATGCAAGCTCTGTAGTATGTTGACAGCACAAAACTGAGGGTTAACACAGTTTATGGTGGTCTCATTGTATATAATGAGAAATAATACACTGAGATTTGAAAAAGAAAGATTTTACCTGATTTTTAGGATGCATTTCTTAACCTTCTGTTAAGTAGTCTCTAAAGGGAAATGTGCCTGCTCAGTTTCTCAAGTAATTTAAAATATCTATGAACAAAACCCATAAAAGACTGCTCTGGAGGAGATATTCTTTGCCATGATATAGCTATATGCCTTTTTATGATTATTGATTTCCATAAGGCCAATGTTTGAAGAATACTAGGCAAAACTGTATGACCTCCAGTCCTGCTGAAGTCATGAAGTTGTTTGCAGAAACAAGTACAAGAATCAAGGAACACATTTAAGTTGCAAAAATTATTTTGACTCTATAACGTTAAAGTATACAATGACCTTTGCTTAATAGCAACATGTAACTTGGTAAGAAGTTATGAAATGTCTTATACTTAAGATATATGTGTATATACATATATAATAGTATACATATATGTATACACCCTGTGAGAATAATTGCATGTGCTATATTGTAACAAGAAAATGTGAATTTACATTCTATCAATAGTTTCTTCCTATGAAATAATTATTTTGTTTTAGAATTCAATAATATTGAAATATAGATAGTTATATGTTTCAGATATAATTTCAGAGGAGTCTGAGTTGTTTTATTGAACCTGTACATGTGTAATAAAATTGGATAGTCAAAGTTGGGAGTAATATATTTGAATTTTAGCTGACAGTATAGGACCCCCATTCTTACTCTGTAGATGATTTTTAGGAGAAAAAAATGTCTCTTTTATATTTTCTTTTAGTGGTAGTGGTCATTTATAACCTACATATAAGAGAGCACTGGCCCAAATGATCACTTAGTGGAAGAAAAATTTTACACTAAAGGAACATTCTGCTGTTCATTCTTATTTTCTTCTTTATACAAAAAAAAGAAACAGGGACAGTAAAATTCAAAACCACCAGAGAATTAGGACAAACAGGGGAATTCAGGGAACTAGGGTTTAAATTCTGTAATGACTATGTCCTAAAGCAGTGCAGAAGACTCTCTTATTGGAGGCAAACTGTAGTAACACATGATACAGAGACAGGTTTAACCACAGTAGTAGCATTGCCACAGCACTTGAAGGCCTCTCATCGTAATACAACCACCAGAATAAAGAAGATGGTCTTTACTGCAGATTGCCAACAATATAAGTATATATTTATGATCTGCTAATGGTGATAGGCATATGGGGAGGAGAATAGAGGTGTAGGGGCTTTGTTTGGGCCAGGCCATGTTGATTGCTGATCCTCTGATATTAATCAGCCAAGAGGCTTCTGCTAAATTTACACCCCACTGCTTCCATTCCCCAGCACCCATTATTCACTGCATAGTCTTTAACAGTCCATTATATTGTTTAATCTTTCTAGGGGCTGGTGGGAGATAGGATGGTACAACCAATGCTGTATTTCCTGACCCAGGTGTCTATGAGGTGATTTTGGAGACAAGTCCCATCATCTGACTCAATTCTTTCTAGGGTGCCATTCTGCCACAGAACTTGTCCACGATGTTGTTTCAGGCATGGGTCACAGGATATGTTTTCGGCCACCTGGTAGTTGCCTCCACCATGGTAAGCCTAGAGCAATTGTCTTGGTGGGTCGTGGCAGTGGTCCAATATAGCTGATCTGCCAGGCCTCCTTATACTGATCCCATTCACCGTCCTCTTTTCCAGAAAGACTTTACCTGCTTAATTGTGGTGCATATTTCACATTCATAGGTAACCCTGGCAATGGCTTCAGTGGTGAGGTCCACCCATCGATTGGGAGCCCATCTGTATATTGTACATACAGATGTCCGCATAGTGGCACAGTGGTGGGGTTGGGGCTTATGCTCAGTACCTAACAGTTTCTTGTTGCTGCTCCTTCCTTCTCACACTTTTCCTGTCCTTCAGCATGAGTTCTCTATGGGCTACAGTCCTTCAGGAAAAGTCTGCCCCATTGTGGGTCTCCCCTATACCGCCCTGAATATCTGCTCTGCCATATTCCTCCTCCTTCTCTGTCCTTGGTGTTCTCTCTGTTGTTTCTCACTCTTTTTTTCCCTTCCTCCTCTTTCTGAACTTTTATTGCTGAGCACAATGTTATATGGTATGGAATATCCCTGTGTTCAATTTGGGTCAGCTATCCTGGCTATGTTACCTCCCAGCCTGTTGCGCCAGCCTACTCATTTGAGAGGAGGGGAGCATGGAAGAGTAGGAAAGAGAGAACACCTTGACGCCGTGCAAGCAAGCACTGTTGAGCAACAGACAAAACGCTGGTGTGTTTTCAACACTGTTTTAGCCACATACACAAAACACAGCACCATATGGGCTGCTATGAAGAAAGTTAACTCCAACCCAACCAGACTCTGTACATCTGCACCCCTTGTTCCATACTGTTTGCTTTATGCTCAGGTACCACATTAACTGATACATCTATGTATCCTGTGACCTCTCATTAACATAATGTTTCACTTCTATACTGTATTCAAACCTTCCAAATTACTTACCTAACCCACATTGCATTTCAACATCTGATCCTTCTATCCCATACCTTTCCTTTTTCTTTCCATTCTGTCTAGCTCTCATTCCCAAAATTTCCTTTTAACAACACTTACAACAGCAGCTGGGTCTATACATCCTCATGAACCACCATCCACTGATCCTTGACATATACACAGATACCATCCCCAGTTCTGTTCCACCTTCCCAAATGTCCATAAGAACAGCCAATGAGTTGGGCCCTGTCAAAAAGTTAGCACACTCCCCTGAAAAGACTGGAGTACAGTAAGGCACTGGTATCTGTCAAGCAGCAACTTATCCAACAGCATGTGGTCATTATGAGCCAAGTAGATGAAGAACTCAGTACTCTGACAGCATGAGAGATGGTATTACTGCATAGCCTTGACAGGTGAAAGTGAAAGCAAGCAACCTGCATTGAAGGGATTTAGAAACTCTAAGCACTCTACAGATCCAAAGAAAATGTGAAGAAATTTGCCAGTTAAAAACTACTACTGCTTTTAGTATATCACTTTATATTTTTATTTTTTGGCCAACATATTAAGCCACCAAATTTTCCAGGCCATTATCTGAAATCTTGCACACCTTAAGAATAGAAATTAATTGCTGGCTATTGTTAGTTACTGATATTGGTCATGGTTCAGTTGTCTAATAGATAGCTCATATTCTGCATTGCAAACTTATATACTCTGACTTGCAGAAGTAAGCCAGTTCAATTACAGGGAGAAGGACTTAGATTTCCTTAAATGATTGTTTGGATGGGGTTTCAATAGAGAGCAGAACCAGAAATTATATACTAACCACTGACCTGACTTCTCTTTCCCAGTCTATCTGCTCTAGAGGCTCTTGCAGTCCTCAACACATGGCATCTCTAGTGGAGGAGACAATTTGCTCTTAGTTATATATATAATTGTATAGAGTAAAACTGTATTGATTCATTTAGTGTTACAAAGATGTCTCATACCTATCCTGTTAATTGAAAACATTTAGTTCACAAATCTTTGCTGGCCAATATTTACAAATATTTGATAAGCTATTTCTGTAGGTTGTTTCTGGTTGTTTTTTGAATAGTGCATCCTATATATTCAATTTTTATAGCTTCACAACACCACAGTTTCTTCCAATATATGGAAGGAATTCAGGAATAAAAATTTGAGTCGTGTAAGAACATGCTAAGCAGTGTTTTCTACTTGACACTTGGTAGACCTAAGATAACATGTATTTTAATTTACTGAAGTGCATTAATAAAGGTTGACACCAGCATTACCATGTAAGTATTGATTTCAATGTTTAAGTTGATACATAGCTGAATCTGTATTGCCAACCCAAGAAAAGATCTGTTGCCTAAGTAATACTCCAAGTTAATACTGAAGCCATAATTTACAATTTTTATATATGGTACACATATATCAAACCTATTTCATGAAGTATAAATATATTCAGATACTCAGATCATGTTGGGTTTTATCTGATATTTGAATAAATGAATAAGCTACTTAATAAATCAATATGATTATTTTCTTAAAAAATAAAACAAAACCCAAACAACTGAGACTCTTCAGAAAAACTTTTTTCCCCTCTGATGGTCATCTTCGTTTTGTACAACAGATGTCTCCCCCCGGCTAAATCATGCAAGTCAAGGGTTAGCCTACCTTATTGCACCAGTACAGATTCCACACAGTGTAGAATCATAGAATCACTAGAATTGTCTAGGTTGGAAAAGACCTTTAAGATCATCCAGTCCAACCATTAACCTACACTACCAAGCCCACATTAAACCAATCAAGGGCAGACTAGACTAAACCATATCCCGAAGTGCCACATCTACCCGTTTTTGGAACACTTCCAGGGATGGTGACTCCACCACCTCTCTGGGAAGCCTGTTCCAATGCTTGACCACCCTTTCTGTAAAGAAATTTTTCCTAATTTCCAGTCTAAACCTCCCCTGGTGCAGCTTGAGCCCATTTCCTCTCGTCCTATCGCTAGCTACTTGGGAGAAGAGACCAACACCCACCTCACTACAACCTCCTTTCAGGTAGTTGTAGAGAGCGATAAGGTCTCCCCTCAGCCTCCTCTTCTCCAGGCTAAACAACCCCAGCTCCCTCAGCCGCTCCTCCTCATAAGACTTGTTCTCCAGACCCTTCACCAGCCTTGTTGCCCGTCTCTGAACACGCTCCAGTACCTCAATGTCTTTCTTGTATTGAGGGGCCCAAAACTGAACACAGTATTTGAGGGTGTGGCCTCACCAGCGCTGAGTACAGGGGGACAATCACCTCCCTGCTCCTGCTGGCCACACTATTCCTGATAGAAGCCAGGATGCTGTTGGCCTTCTTGGCCACCTGGGCACACTGCTGGCTCATGTTCAGCCGCCTATCTACCAACTCCCCCAGATCCTTTTTGCCAGGCAGCTTTCCAGCCACTCCTCCCCAAGCCTGTAGCGTTGCATGGGGTTGTTGTGACGCAAGTGCAGGACCTGGCACTTGGCCTTGTTGAACCTCATCCAGTTGGCCACGGCCCATCAGTCCAGCCTGTCCAGGTCCCTCTGCAGGGCCATCCTACCCTCGAGCAGATCGACACTCCCACCCAATTTGGTGTCGTCTGCAAACTTACTGAGGGCACACTCAGTGTAGCATTAGCCAAGAAGTGAAATCCAATGGGTGTTAGCTCAGTCCCTCCAACACTCCTCAATACTTCAATATTACTATCCAGCTGTATTGTCAAGCAGATCCTAATTCAATAATGACCAGAGGACAATGCTGCTCAAAACAGCATTAACCGTTGGGATTTAAAACATAAAATATTCCTGTTTGTAGCAATGCTTTTTAGAAATTTCAGAAGAATGCACAAAAACTATGTTTCTTGGGGAAATAAGTGGCAGAGCCCTGATTAATTATTTCTAACTCTTTATTTAGTAAAAATAGCCCTAGTCCTAATCTCATGATTTTGCATGATTTTGTTAAGTGGTCCTTTAAATGGACATCACCTTGTTTTTCATTCAGTTAGAAACTGCTAGAAATATTTTGATATAGTTCCCTAACAGCAGAAATATTCCTGCTAGGTTAATAGGAAAGAATCCTATGTTCAGTAACACTGAACACTTTGGCCTGATCCTTCCAAGAAGACATCTTTTTTTGGGAAAAAAAATTAAAAACTAAGAGATGAATCAGCTGACAAATTCTTAGGAAGGCAATTGTAACACACCAAGTGATACCAAGCAACTGCAAAGGCCAAGGGATGAAGTTCTTCTCATGATGCAATCATTTAAGATGAACCAGCTGTTAGAATATAACTTTTTTTAGAAGCTGAAAGGATCATTACTTACCTGCTTGATAGGGAGGGAGGGAGAATAAGCTCATATGAACTTAACAACAGCAGTAACAGCTGCTCCTAAGGGACACTGCAAGAGTTCATAGAATCATGAATGGTCTGGGTTGGAAGGGACATTTAAAAGTCATCTAGTCCGAAACCTCTGCAATGAGCGGGGACATCATTGCTCAGAGCCCTGTCCAACCTGACCTTGAATGTTTCCAGGGATGGAGCATCTGCAGCTTCTCTGGGCAACCTGTTCCAGCGTTTCACCACCATCATTGTAAAAAATTTCTTTCTTATATCTAGTCTGAATCTAACTTATTTTAGATTAAAATGACTACCCCTGGTCCTGCTGCAACAGGCCCTGTTAAAATGTTTGTCCCCATCTTTCTTATAAAAGAAAGACATTGAGGTGCTGGAGCGTGTTCAGAGGCGGGCAACGAAGCTGGTGAAGGGTCTGGAGAACAAGTCTTATGAGGAGCGGCTGAGGGAACTGGGGTTGTTTAGCCTGGAAAAGAGGAGGCTGAGGGGAGACCTTATCGCTCTCTACAACTACCTGAAAGGAGGTTGTAGTGAGGTGGGTGTTGGTCTCTTCTCCCAAGTAGCTAGCGATAGGACAAGAGGAAATGGGCTTAAGCTGCGCCAGGGGAGGTTTAGACTGGAGATTAGGAAGAATTTCTTTACGGAAAGGGTGGTCAGGCATTGGAACAGGCTGCCCAGAGAGGTGGTGGAGTCACCATCCCTGGAGGCGTTTAAAAAACGGGTAGATGTGGCACTTCGGGATATGGTTTAGTCTGGTCTACCCTTGATTAGTCTAGAGTGGGCTTGGTAGTGTAGGTTAATGGTTGGACTGGATGATCTTAAAGGTCTTTTCCAACCTAGATGATTCTATGATTCTATGATTCTATGATTCTATGATTCTATAAGCTCCCTTTAAGTACTGAAAGGCTGCAATAAGGTCTCCTCACAGCCTTCTCTTCTCCAGGCTGAAAAACCACAACTCTCAGCCTGGCCTCATAGGAGAGGTGCTCCAGCCCTCGGATCATTTTGGTGGCCCTCTTCTGGACCCACTCCAACAGGTCCATGTCCTTCTTGTGCTGAGGGCCCCAGAGCTGGATGCCGTACTCCAGCTGAGGTCTCACCAGAGCAGAGTAGAGGGGCAGAATCACCTCCCTCGACCTGCTGGCTATGCTTATTCTGATGCATCCCAGGATACGGTTGGCTTTCTGGGCTGCAAGCGCACATTGCCGGCTCATGTCCAGCTTTTCATCTACCAGTACCCCCAAGTCCTTCTCCTCAGGGCTGCTCTCAATCCCTTCATTTCTCAGCCTGTATTGATATCAGGGGTTGCCCCGTCCCAGGTGCAGGACCTTGCAGTTGGCCTTGTTGAACCTCATGAGGTTCACATGGGCCCAATTCTTGAGCTTGTCCAGGTCCCTCTGGATGGTATCCCATCCCTCAGGAGTGTTAACCACACCACTCAGCTTGGCGTCACCTGCAAATTTGCTGAGGGTCCACTCGATCCTGCTGTCTATGTCATTGATGAAGTTATTAAACAATACTGGTCCAAATATGCACCCACTCATCACTGATCTCCATCTGGGCATTGAGCCTTTGACCACTACCCTCTGGATGTGACCACCCAGCCAATTCCTTATCCACTGAATAGTCCACCCATCAAATCCATATACCTCCAATTTAGAGAGAAGGGTGTTGTGGATGACCAAAGTTATGCAGCACAGAATGTCTTCCATTTAGCCACAAATGTCAGCTCTGTTGAGTCTACCTCATTACATACTAGACTGTATTACTGGACAACAAGAGTCCAATATTAGGATTTAACTTCTGTTTTGCAAGATAATGTCACACAACACAAGTCATTAGATGTTAAGAGGATGGATTTGTTAGAGTATCAAAATTATCCAGGGTGTGCTGGGCTACAGTGATCATATTGCTTGTGTCTATTTTCCTTAGGATTTGAAGAGTTTTGGTAGCTAAACGCATTATTTGAAGAAACAAAAAAGGAAATGCAAACTATGGGGGGAAGAAAAGGGAAAGGGAAGGGGAAAGGGAAAGGGAAGGGGAAAGGGAAAGGGAAGAGAAATGGGAAAGGGAGGGAAAGGGAAGGGAAGGGAAGGGAAGGGAAGGGAAGGGAAGGGAAGGGAAGGGAAGGGAAGGGAAGGGAAGGGAAGGGAAGGGAAGGGAAGGGAAGGGAAGGGAAGGGAAGGGAAGGGAAGGGAAGGGAAGGGAAGGGAAGGGAAGGGAAGGGAAAGGAAGGGAAGGGAAGGGAAGGGAAGGGAAGGGAAGGGAAGGGAAGGGAAGGGAAGGGAAGGGAAGGGAAGGGAAGGGAAGGGAAGGGAAGGGAAGGGAAGGGAAGGCAAGGGAAGGCAAGGCAAGGCAAGGCAAGGCAAGGCAAGGCAAGGCAAGGCAAGGCAAGGCAGGGAAAGGCAGGGAAAGGCAAGGCAAGGCAAGGCAAGGCAAGGCAAGGCAAGGCAAGGCAAGGCAAAGCAAGGAAAGGAAAGGAAAGGAAAGGAAAGGAAAGGAAAGGAAAGGAAAGGAAAGGAAAGGAAAGGAAAGGAAAGGAAAGGAAAGGAAAGGAAAGGAAAGGAAAGGAAAGGAAAGGAAAGGAAAGGAAAGGAAAGGAAAGGAAAGGAAAGGAAAGGAAAGGAAAGGAAAGGAAAGGAAAGGAAAGGAAAGGAAAGGAAAGGAAAGGAAAGGAAAGGAAAGGAAAGGAAAGGAAAGGAAAGGAAAGGAAAGGAAAGGAAAGGAAAGGAAAGGAAAGGAAAGGAAAGGAAAGGAAAGGAAAGGAAAGGAAAGGAAAGGAAGGGAAAGGAAGGGAAAGGAAGGGAAAGGAAGAAAAAAGAAAAAACATAGTGGGGGCCTTGGTTTCAGCTCCTACTGTTCTTCAGCAGGCTGCTTCATGTTTCTTGTCATTATCTGAATCAAAGTGTTTGCTTTTGCTTGTCCTCATCCACAGAAAACATTTTTTTTGACTGAGCTCTCAACAGCTAATTCCTTATATTCTGCAAGTCACCTATAAGCCATTTAGATACATATGTGTCACGAATGCAGGTCTGTGAATCCTGCTGATTATGTCAATTCACTATGAATGAGTGACTTTACACAGTTTGATTTAGTAAAAGTTGGAATTTACTTGTAGCGAATTGCAGAATTTGATTATAATATTTTCAATAGCACTCAATCATCAATGATTAATAAAGTGATTAGACAAAATTGATCAAAACAGTGACTTAGTTACAGATTTGAAGATGGCAAGGTTCACTCTTACTACATAGAAGCACATAAAAGAGAATTAAATCACAGTGAGTTAAAATGATTCATAAAAGGATTGCATATATATGGAATAAAGGCAAGGGGGGGGGCCCTCCCATTGAGTCACGAGGTTTAGACTAGACCCCCTTGCTTTCTAAACTCCTTCTCAGAGAGGAGACTAGGTGCGGCTAGATCTAGTCTTAGTCTCAGACTCGGTCAACGGTTTATATGGATAAGTATAATGTATATATATGCATATATGTATATCTAGTACATAGGAAAAATATATAAAGGAAATTGGATTATATGAGAGAGAGAGAAATTGTATGTAGGGGATATGGAAACACTCCCGTTGAGTCACGACGTTCAGAATGGACCCCTTTGCTTTCTAAACTCCTTCTCAGAGAGGAGCCTAAGTGCGGCTGAGCTCACTCTTAGTCTCAGACTTGGTCAACGGTTTAGGAGAGTAATGCTATAAGAATAATACAGCAATATAAAACTCCTTTTAAAATTAGATCATACATCTACAAACTACTTAAATTGATTCATGCATGCACACTTACAACTATAAATGCATATATGAAAATAGTATACCTGTTAAAAATTCCCCTCGAGTTTAGTGAAATACTCATGTCTAATGCCTTGGCATTTCTCAACGGGCGAGAGTATAGTCTTGAGGAGTGAAGAATATCAGCAGCCCAGGCTCTGTTGTTGATCTCTGGCAATGGAGTTCTGGTAGCAGCAGACTTTCGGAGTCTGCTAGTTTTCGCTGACTCTGAGAGACATTTCGATCAGAGGGAGATGCTGGTGCGGCCCACGGCGGTCCAGGAGAGCTCAAAGGGCCTCACTTAGGACTGCTGTTTATAGGATTGACTTTAATCACCAGTTAATTTCCGTCCGAGCCACAATTTGTGTCGGCTTGTTGCTGGAATTCTAGCAGCGATGATACCACTCTGGTTCAAGGCTGTCTGGGGTAGCTGTTTGTTCTCGCTCCCCTTGTTAGCCATAATATGAATCTTGATAAGAACAGAGCCGCTCTCTGCTCCAGCCATGTAGGAGTTTCTGGTACAATTAAGGGGCGCTTAACTGACCAACTTGCTACACAAAAACTGCAGCCTGGAATTCCTGAGATTGTAAAGCAGCTGAAGTGAAGGGGAAAAACAGAACAGAAGAACAGGGGCAGGGGGAGATGTACCACCACAATATGGCACATCTCTGCATGTTGTGATGGATTCTGCAATTTCATAGACCAAAAAGTTTCTTGGAAAAGGAATTTCAGAATATGACATGAAAAAAAAAATGCTGCGATGTTATCTTATCTATATTCAGTCTGTACAATGGGGAGAAAAAAATTCTATTTTTCAGTTCCAAACTATTTATATAGAGATATGCCTCTTCAGTATTCCAGCGGTATAAACTGGAAGTGAGTGGAAGTAGACTACCCATCAAAATGCAGAATCTTTAGGTATTTCTGTAGTTCCTGTATTTTCCCTAGATTAACTCTGTGGCCTGACCTGCTTTCCTCAAATTTTTATTAGTTCAGGACTTAACTGGTTCACCCACTGAACAGACTGTACCTTCAAGAGGGAGAAAGTGTAGTATTGTCTGGATCTTCTGCAGTATCCCATGAAGCCTTGTGCATGGTGCCAGACGTAGTCACTGACGGGGTTGCCATGTCTAATGTTGCCCACATTGCCTCTGGTGATGTATGAGCCTTCAGGATGAGCCATGAGTCAACAGGAATAGCTCCAGTTCCTCCTTGGTTTTTTGTGAGTGTTTTTCAGCCACATCTTACGCTGATTAAAGCATTATTTGACAACAATATTTATAATTTGCAGGACATGACTGTTCTTGATCACTGTCTTATACAGCAGAAAACCCAAATTTATTTATGAACTTTGGTTTTGGGGATTTTTTTTTTGTTGTTGTTGCTTTTCCTGTACTACCAAGGAAAGCAAAGTCAAAGAAATGCATGGAGAAGACTAAATGAAATAAGAAGCACAATAAGGCCAGGCTAGGTAAGGTCTTCAAACAGAGTTGTACTTGTGAAGTAAAGGGACTTAGGGAATTTCGGTGTCCTTATCAACACCACACTGTGCACCAAGCGGACTGTGACTTGATCTTCATAAAAAAATGGAATGGCATCTGTTGTGTTCTTTAATGGTGGTGTGGTTTAGCCCCAGACAGCAACTAAGCACCACACAGCTGCTCGTTCACTCCCCCTGCCCCGGTGGGATGGAGGAGAGAATCGGAGGAGTAAGAGTGAGAAACACTCCTGGGTTGAGATAAGAACAGTTTAATAATTGAAATAAAGTAAAATGGTGATGATAATAATAATATAACAGTAATAATAATAATAATAATAATAATAATAATAATAATAATAATAATAAACAATTGCTCACCACCTGCTGACCGATACCCAGACAGTTCCCAAGCAGCGATCGCTGCCCCCTGACCAACTTCCCCAGTTTATATAAACTATATAGTGAACATGATGTCATATGGTATGGAATAGCCCTTTGGTCACTTTGGATCAACTCTTCTGGCTGTGCCCCCTCCCAGCTTCTTGTGCACCTGGCAGAGCATGGGAAGCTGAAAAGTCCTTGAGCATAAGCAGTACTTAGCAACAACTAAAACATCAGTGTGTTATCAGAATTATTCTCATGCTAAATCCAAAACACTGTGCAGCACTAAGCCCACTACTAAGAAGAAAATTAACTCTATCCCAGCCAAAACCAGGACAAATGGTTTGGTAGGCATTGTTATCTTTAGTGGTAAAGGGAGTTTAGTTTAAATCCTTGTGTTTAAGCTCAGGAGCTCAATTAGGGTACATTGCTATAGAAGGGTTTTTCCCATCTAAAGTTAAGCAATTAAAAAGAAGTTTGATATTAAGGAGCTTTGTGAAGACTGATATTTTATAGGTGTCATCACGTCTATTTTTTGACTCTCACCTGTCAAGCACACCAATTTGGTAACATCTACAAACTGCATTGCATTATAAAACCTCTTTATATATATATACTACTTCAAGAGCTTCAAACAGAAACAGTGCCCAGTGCTTAATTATGAGTCAGCTGATAAGACTAATATTTTCCAAGATAAATAAGTATGGGAGCTTGCTTACTGCATTTGACCAAGCTATCCGCAAGGTGTCAATATGAATTCATAATAATTTCTATGGCTATAAACAAATAATTGACTTGTTAAAAATAGATATTTGGAAATGAAAATTTACAGGTGCTGGGGGCATCTCTTCTGTTCCAAGTTTTTAAAGAAACATATTTTCTCAATCTTTTTTCATCAGCAATTTAATAACTGTAGAACTTTCATATTTCTTCTTTTGAAGGCACTAAAGGGTATTTTAGTAATGTGTTTATCTACAGCTAACAACCATAATTAGCTTAAGTTATGGAATGCCCCAAATAAATGAAGAGCAGTTTATAGTTGTTCAGAACCACAGTTTGTTCTGCTGCTGTTTTGTTAAATATTTGCAGAAAACATGATTTGCATCATTTGCAAGTTACATAAACCTTTATAATTATGGCCTAAGGTATTATGCAAAAGTTATTTAAGTAATTCCCAAAGATTGCTGCTCAGTGCACCAAGCATTAATCATCTGTTGTGTCTATTACAAATGGAGAAGCAATTAAGTATATCTGTGGTGAGAACAGGCTATTGCCAGGTCTATACAGAAGCATTTTTCAATAGTGTCATGACTGATGAAGACAGCTGAGGGTTTTTTTTTTTTCTCATTTAGTGAAGAACAAAAGTATTACTTTGTGCTAGAAATTCTTGAGCTATGTTAAAATTAAGTGTAGAACAACAGAAATTTGATAAATTATAAATAGACTTAAAATGTATATCACAGAAAAAAAATCATTTCCCCCCCAAGAAGTAGCAAAAATTAATTTCTATGTTACAAAATTAATATAAATCAATGTCTTAAACCCTGTACAAGATTTGTTCAGAAAGCATATATAAGAATCAGTCTCACATACAATTACTTTTTGGGTCTAACATTTGAATGTAAAAAGTGCTGTCTTTGCCCTGTGAATTCACTGAAGGCAATGAAAATTTTACTTGAGTGTAAAGTGAAATATAATAAAAGACTGGCTATCAGGCAAGCAAAAAGCTGTTACATCAGGAAACAAAGAGTGGAGCAGAAGTACGGTAAGCTAACATGCTTACATGCATTCTTTAACAGGCTAGTGCCTCTCTAATGCAAATTTGCCTTTGCTGAGCTTGGGTGACTGATAAAAATCTGCTCCTGCTCTATGAAATATGGTTTAACTGCCATATGAGGGTTCTGGCACCTTGAAACATGCTCAAATTGCTTTTGCTTCTATAAGCATATCCATTTTCTTGGAGTATTTAAAAGGTTGGTGTTGCAAGGAGCTGAGAATCACCAACTGAATATACTGTACAAGATAGTCAAAAGTGGGTAAATCCTAAAAGACATAAGTAAAATTGCAGTTTTCCTTAAACACTCTGTAGCTTGAGCATGCACCTCTCATAAATGCACCTGTGAGACCATCTCATTTACGAGCTTAGAAACCTCACACAAACCTACATGCTCAAATCTGTCAATTAATCCAAGGTTATTTTGTGCGTTTTAAGTTTTGGGTGCAATGTGTAATTATGTTTTGATCGTACCATCACCTACCCAGTTCCAGCTGGCCACTGTGTTGTTTTATTGTCACCTTTGAAGAGGCTGAAAAACATATCATCTCCTTCTCTGTCTCGCTACATCTGCTGCTCAGCAGAAAGGAATTTAGTTGGGTCTTTTCTTTTTGCTTTGCTATACTTCGGTGAAAATGCGTAGCTCACTAATCTATAATGAGCATAGTTAATGTGCTTAATCTTGTCCAAAAAGCTCACCTATTTAGACACCTATGCACAGGTATATATCTTACAGTCTAGCCTTTTACAATGTCCTCTGAAAGTCTGTCCAAATGCTCAATAGGAAAAGCAAAACTGAGCACAGCAGTAGAATAAGGGCTCTCTACATGTAAACTTGATTAAAACAATGCTATCCATGTTGTCTTCAAAGAATCAGTAAGAAATAAATTAAAATTAATTTAACCAGTAATTATGTGTAATCATGACCTGGTCACATTAACAGTGCTGTATGGAAACCATTAAGAGTCTTTAGGAAATGCAGTCTTTGAAAACATAACATGACAGAACCACTTGTTTCACTACTGGCTCCAGGAAGCCATTTGTTTAGCTGAATATAATAAATATTCCATTAGCTGCTGATTAATTAGTCAAGATATAATGCATTATTCATAGACAACTCTCTAACTTTCTTAATGCAACCTGCAGCAGGAAAACCAACACAAGAAAAATCAAGACAATGTTCAGCTCAACATATTGGAGAAATCTCTCTCAAAATGGTCAGTAAACATTTGTGTCATAGTTACAATTACAAATGCCATTAGTTGCACTTTCCATTTTTTGATTGCTTCACAGGAATGTATTAGAAGAAATATAATACAAAAGAAATAATGAAAGAAATTTTCCTTTTCAAGAAAGCCTTTGTGAGCAGTGGAAATTTGCTGTAAGTTTTGCCCTAAACACTCAAATGGAATAAATATTATTTTAAATATTTACTTTTCAGAAAGTGAAAAATTTGTAAAGACAATCTGTTCCCTGTGTTTCAGGTGAAGGGGAGAAGTTGCAGGGATCTTAATTGCCACGTGGAATCTTCAGGTTAGAAATTAGGGGAAAACTTGAAAAGTTAGAAGAGGTGCTAGAGGTCTCTGTGCACTCTGGCATGAGGAAGTCTTTAAGAACAAGTTAAATGAGGCATCTCCTTGGAATAACTCCTTGGAGTAGGAGGTGCCACACTGAAGCAGGAAATGGACTAGATGACCTCAAAGTCCCTTCTAACCCTCTGAGCTTATGCATTGGCAGAAGTAAGTTTATTTAAAAGGGCAGATTGACTATTCCTCTATACCACAGTGCTTTACCTCCATGCATTGCTCTTTTCTTTCAGGACTGTAAGCAACAAAGAGCTAAGGGTAAACAGATGTTGTTTATATAAATTAATTTTTTCTCTTGCCCAGCAAACACAAGGAACAAATTATATATATATCCATATCTAGAGACTGCACACAGAGAGTCTACAAAGCAACCTCAGAGGACTGCACTGAGATCTTAAAGAGGTCGTATTATATATTCTTCACTGTTCTTGTGGCAGGAAAAAGAAAGCTTCCTTCTAGTAATAACACAGATTCAATGAAAAAACACCAACAACCCCCAAATGGAAAACTGCAATGAGATAAAGAAAATAAAAGCAGTTCCCAAGATCCATGGCTCAGACCTTTAGCTAGTATCAGGGATCTTGAAATACAGTCACCTTGAACTCTGTTATAGCAATGTTTAGATTTTGGAAAATTACTATTCACTTTTAAGTTTTCTATTTAAAACTTCACTAGAACAAACTGATGATGTTTCCTGTTCCATTAGCAAGCAATTCCATATCAAGTGAAGTCAAAGACTGATATTCTGCCATCAGTGGTAGTTTGATAGTATCCCTCTGTTGTGGTTTAGCCCCAGTCGGCAACTAAGCACCACACAGCTGCTTGCTCACACTCCCCCTGCAGTGGGATGGGGGAGAGAATTTGAAGGTCAAAAGTAAGAAAACTTGTGGTTTGAGTTAAGGAGTTTAATAATTGAAATATATTATTATTAATAATTATTACCTTTTGTTTTGGTTTTGCATGGCAAGGTTTTGGTAGCAGGGGAGCTACAGGGTTGTCTTCTGTGAGAAGCTGCTAGAAGTTTCTCCTATGTCCAACAGAGCCGATGCCAGCTGGCTCCAAGATGGACCTGCAGCTGGCCAAGGCCGATCCAATCAGCAACCGTGTTAGTGCCTCTGTGATAACATATTTAAGAAGGGAAAAAAGAAAAAAAACACTGGGACACAAACTGCAGCTGGAGTGAAGAGTGAGAATATGTGAGAGGAACAACTATTCAGACACTAAGGTCAGTGAAGAAGGAGGGGGAGGAGGGTGTCCAGGCACTGGAGCAGAGATTCCACTGCAGCACGTGGAGAAGAGCATGGTGAGGCAGGTTGTCACCCTGCAGCCCATGGGGGTACATGGTGGAGCAGATATCCACCTGCAGTCCATGGAGGACCCGATGCCGGAGCAGGTGGATGCACCCCAAGGAAGCTGTGACCCTGTGGGAAGCCTGCACTGGAGCAGGCTCCTGGCAGGACCTGTGGACCCGTGGAGGACTCATGCTGGAGCAGTCCGCTCCTGAAGGACTGCACCTTGTGGAAAGGACCCATGCCGGAGAAGTTCATGAAGAACTGTAACCCATGGGAAGGACCCACATTGGAGAAGTTCATGGAGGACTGTCTCCCATCTGTCGGACCCCCATGCTGGAGCAGGGGAAGAGTGTGAGGAGTCCTCCCCTGAGAATCATAGAATCATTTAGGTTGGAAAAGACCTTTAAGATCATCCAGTCCAACCATTAACCTACACTACCAAGTCCACACTAAACCAATCAAGGGTAGACTAGACTAAATCATGTCCCCAAGTGCCACCTCTGCCTATTTTTTGAACGCTTCCAGGGATGGTGACTCCACCACCTCTCTGGGAAGCCTGTTCCAATGCTTGACTACCCTTTCTGTGAAGAAATTTTTCCTAATAGCCAATCTAAACCTCCCCTGGTGCAACTTGAGCCCATTTCCTCTCGTCCTATCGCTAACTACTTGGGAGAAGAGACCAACACCCACCTCACTACAACCTCCTTTCAGGTAGTTGTAGAGAGTGATAAGGTCTCCCCTCAGCCTCCTCTTCTCTAAGCTAAACAACCCCAGTTCCCTCAGCCGCTCCTCATAAGGCCTGTGCTCCAGACCCTTCACCAGCTTCGTTGCCCTTCTCTGAACACGCTCCAGCACCTCAATGTCTTTCTTGTAGTGAGGGGCCCAAAACTGGACACAGTATTCCAGGTGCAGCCTCACAAGTGCTGAGTACAGGTGGACAATCACTTCCCTGTTCCTGCTGGCCACAGCATTCCTGATAGAAGCCAGGATGCTGTTGGCCTTCTTGGCCACCTGGGCACACTGCTGGCTCGTGTTCAGCTGGCTATCAACCAACACCCCCAGGTCCTTTTCACCCAGGTGTCTTTCCAGCCACTCTTCCCCAAGCCTGTAGCGTTGCATGGGGTTGTTGTGACCCAAGTGCAGGACCTGGCACTTGGCCTTGTTAAACCTCATACAGTTGGCCTCGGCCCATCAGTCCAGCCTGTCCAGGTCCCTCTGCAGGGCCATCCTACCCTCCAGCACATCAACACTCCCACCCCATTTGGCAAACTTATTGAGGGCGTGCTCAATCCCCTGATCCAGATCATCGATAAAGATATTAAACAAGGCTGGCCCCAAAACTGAGCCCTGGGGAACACCGCTCGTGACCGGCCGCCAACTGGACTTAACTCCATTCACCACTACTCTCTGGGCTCGGCCACCCAACCAGTTTTTTACCCAGCGAAGACTACACCCATCCAAGCCATGAGCTGCCAGCTTCCCAAGGAGAATATTATGGGAGACTGTGTCAAAGGCTTTGCTAAAGTCCAGGTAAATGACATCCACAGCCTTTCCATCATCTACTAAGTGGGTCACCAGGTCATAAAAGGAGATCATGTTGGTCAAGCAGTACCTGCCTTTCTTGAACCCATACTAGCTGGTCCTGATCCCCTGGTTGATCTGGACTTGCCTGTTGAGTTCACTCAATATGAACCTCTCCATAATCTTTCCCGGCACCGAGGTCAAGCTGACAGGCCTGTAGTTCCCCGGGTCCTCCTTCTGGCCCTTCTTGTAGATGGGCATCACATTGGCAAGCCTCCAGTCATCAGGGACCTCCCCTGTTAACCAGGACTGCTGATAGATGATGGAAAGTGGCTTGGTGAGCTCCTCTGCCAGCTCCCTCAGTACTCTCGGGTGGATCCCATCTGGCCCCATAGACTTGTGAACGACCAGGTGGCATAGCAGGTCATTAACTGCTTCCTCATGGACTATGAGGGCTCCATTCTGGTCCCCATCCCTACTCTCTAGCTCAGGGGCCTGAGTACCCTGGGGATGACCGGTCTGGCTGTTAAACACAGAGGCAAAGAAGGCGTTAAGTACCTCAGCCTTTTCCTTGTCCTCGGTGACAATGTTCCCCCCCACATCCAGCAAAGGATGGAGATCCTTCTTGGCTCTCCTTTTATTGCTAATGTACTTATAAAAGCATTTTTTATTATCTTTTACAAAATTGGCCAGATTGACTTCTTGCTGGGCTTTTGCTTTTCTAATTTCCTCCCTGCATGACCTAACAAGATCCCTGTACTCCTCCTGAGTTGCCCGCCCCTTCTTCCAAAGGCGGTAGACTCTCCTTTTTTCCCTGAGTCCCCGCTCCTTATTCAGCCAGGCTGGTCGTTTTCCCTGCCGGCTGGTCTTATGGCACATGGGGCAGCCCGCTCCTGCGCCCTTAAGACTTCCTTCTTGAAGAGGGCCCAGCCTTCCTGGACCCCTTTGCCTTTCAGGACTGTCTCCCAAGGGACTTTCCCAACCAGCGTCCTGAACAAGCCAAAGTCTGTCCTCTGGAAGTCCTTCTTCGAGAAGGAAGGAGCAGCAGAGGCAATGTGTGATGAACTGACCACAACCCCCATTCTCTGTCCCTCTGCACTGCTCTGGGAGAGGAGGTAGAGAAAATTAGGAGTGAAGTTGAGCCTGGGAAAAAGGGAGGGGTGGAGGGAAGGTGTTTTAAGATTTGGTTCTATTTCTCATTACCCTACACATGTTCTCACTCCTCTCTCCTACTCAGTTTTGACTGGTAATAAATTAAACTGATTTTCCCCAAGCTGAGTGTGTTTTGCCCGTGACGGTAATTGCTGAGTGATCTCCCTGTCCTTATATCGATCCACGAGGTTCTTTGTCATATTTTCTCTCCCTTGTCCAGTTGAGAAGGGGAGTGATAGATCGGCTTTAGTGGGCACTTGGCATCCAGCCAGGGTCAAACTACTACAGCTATAATAATAATAATAATAATAATAATAATAATAATAATAATAATAATAATAATAATAATAATAATGATGTAATGAAAACAATGAAAGAGATAAACAAAACCCAGGAAAAACAAGTGATGCAACTGCTCACCACCCGCCAACTGATGCCCAGCCAGTCCCCAAGCAGCAATCACTGTCCGCCAGCCAGCTCTCCCCAGTTTGTATACTGAACATGGTGTCATATTGTATGGAAAATCCCTTTGGCCAGTTTGGGTCAGCTGACCTGGCTGTCACCCCTCCCAGCTTTTTGTGCACCTGGCAGAGCATTGGAAGCTGAAAAAGTCCTTGACTAGTGTAAGCACTACTCAGCAACAACTAAAACATTAGTGTGTTATCAATATTATTCTCATACTAAGTCCAAAACACTATGCCAGCTACTAGGAAGGAAATTAACTTTGTCCCAGCCAAAACCAGGACAGTATCCACCCTTTATTCTATACCATCTATGTCATGCACAGGTCCTACTCTTTCCAATACATTCCAGTTAATCACCACCACTTTCCTTGTCTTAATATATACACAGATAGCTTTCCCTTAGTCTATGGGCCATCCCTCTAAAATGTCTGTTGAGTTCATTTAGTCCATGACTTTGGGCGCCATCTGTCATCACAGTCTTTCAGAGCAGGACAGGTGGTGTGCGGTGTTGGATCATTGCATGCTGAAGCCAGTTCTAGTTCCATCATTGCTGCACTTTGGTTAGTTTCATCAAAGTTCATTCGTCATCAATCTGGGTGATTCTTACTGTAATACCATTGATATGGCATATAGTGACCATAAAAGTGATGAAATACAGTATTATATAGCAATTAACATCATACAATTCAGTTCATTGGCTATTTTCACCCAAAATCAAATCCCCTTGAGGCACACATTGGACTTCCCCATCCTTTCGCATTACCCACCAAGTGCACCCAGGTACTTGAGCAAAAGCAGTCCCATGAATGGGTTTGCCTTTGCCCAAGACAGGAGTAGCCCAGACTGTGTTCCCCAGCACATTTTTTTATGTCCACTATGGGGACTTTATTCCCCTCTACAGCACATAAAAGTTTTGATTGGTCAGGGCCAGCTCAATTGTAACGTCTCCCAGTGTTGACTAACCAGGTGGCTTTCGTTAAATGTGTATCCCAATGTTTGAATGTCCCACCACCCATTGCTCTCAGGGTAGTCTTTAACAGTCCATTATATCATTCAATTTTCCCAGAGGCTGGAGCATGATAGGGGATGTGATATACCCACTCAATGTCACCTGCCCCTTTGGCCCAGGTGTCTATGAGGTTGTTTCAGAAAGGAGTCCTGTTGTCTGACTCAATCCTTTCTGGGGTGCCATGTTGCCATTAGACTTGTTTCTCAAGGCCCAGGATAGAGTTCCAGGCAGTGGCATGGGGCACAGGATATGTTTCCAGCCATCCAGTGGTTGCTTCCACCATTGTAAGCACATGGCGCTTCCCTTGGCAGGTTTGTGGGAGTGTGTTATAATCAGTCTGCCAGGCCTCTCCATATTTATATTTCAGTCAGTCCATACCAGAGAGGCTTTAACCGCTTGGCTTGTTTGATCGCAACACATGTTTCACATTCATGGATAGCCTCTGCACCCCTCAGTCATGAGCCCATCTATATGTTGCATCTCTTCCTTGATGGCCTGAGGCATCATGGGCCCACCGAGCTATAAATAATTCACCCTTATGTTGCCAGTCCAGATCCACCTGAGACACTTCAATCTTAGCAGCCTGATCCACCTGCTGGTTGTTTTGATGTTCTTCAGTGGCCCTACTCTTGGGTACAGTACATGAGCATCTACGTGATGTAATTTTACAACCAGGTTCTCTACCCGAGCAGCAGTATCTTGCCACAATGCGGCAGCCCAGATGGGTTTGCCTCTGTGCTGCCAGTTGCTCTGCTTCCATTGCTGCAACGACCCCCACAGGGCATTTGCCACCATCCATGAGTCAGTATAGAGATAAAGTACTGGCCACTTTTCTTGGTCAGCAATGTCTAAAGTTAGCTGGATGGCCTTTACTTCTGCAAAATGGCTCTATTCAGCTTCTTCTTCTGCAGTTTCTACAACTTGCCATGTAGGATGCTATGCAGCAGCTTTCCATCTCCAGTGCTTTCCTACAATACAACAGGACCCATCAGTGAATAAGGTATATTGCTTCTCATTTTCTGATAGTTTATTATACAGTGGGGTCTCCTCAGCCCATGTTAACTCCTCCTCTGGCGATATTCTGAAATCTTTGCCTTTTGGCCAGTCCATGATTACTTCCAAGATTCCTGGGTGATGGGGGTTCCTATTCAAGCCCGTTTCATGATCAGTGTGACCCACTTGCTCCGCGTCGCACCAGTTGCATGATGTGTAGAGGGGACCTTCCCTTTGAACATCCAGCCCAGCACCGGCAGTCGGGGTGCCAGCAGGAGCTGTGCTTCAGTACCAACCACTTCTGAAGCAGCTCAAACCCCATCATATGCTGCCAATTTCTCTTTCTCAGTTGGAGCAGTGGGCTTCAGATCCTCTGTATCCCTGACTCCAAAACCCTAGGGGCTGACCTCGAGTCTCCCCTGTGCTTTCTGCCAGAGGCTCCAGGTAAGGCCATTCTCCCTGGCTGCAGTGTAGAGTACATTTTTTACATCTTGCCCTGCCTGGACTGTCCCAAGGGTTACAGCATGAACTATCTCCTGTTTAATTTGTTAAAAATAACTGGCTGTACCCCCTCCCAGCTTCCTGTGCACCTGGCAGAGCATGGGAAGCTGAAAAGTCCTTGACTAGCACAAGCAGTACTTAGCAACAACTAAAACATTAGTGTGTTATCAACATTATTCTCATACTACACCCAAAACACAGCACTATGCCAGATACCAGGAAGAAAATTAACTCCATCCCAGCTGAAACCAGGACACCCTCTTTATTTTTCTACTGCACAGCAATGAATTGCATCTGATCTCATTTGAAAAAAAACAACAACAACAAAAAAAACCCCACCCCAAACTCAAAACCAGACAAACATAAAAAAAACCTAGTGGGATGATAACCAGGACATCCAGAACATGAAGTACTGCTGGTAGTCATACAAAACCAAGTAAAGACAAAAATAAAAATGGGGAATAAAAGGAAGCTTTCAACAGCAACAATAACAAAAAGTGGAAAATGCAGTTTAGAAAATGTCTTTCTGTATGGCTGACTACCATGGTTTTGTTAGTAGTACAAAAACTCTGCCTGCATTTCCACACATGGAAAACAGACAAAACAATGATGTATAGGCAAGGAAGGATTAATGCCACTTTACTGAGTCTAAGGGTTCCGCAGTGACTTGAAAGCCACCTGTGGGGTTTTCCAGTGTATGGGGAAGGTACTACTGATGTGCCGAATTAGGGCACTATTTCAAACTAGCTTACAGTGCCTTTCACAGTATTACCCGATTTTAGTCCTAGTCTCCAACTGTATAACAATATTTCCTTCTTATATGAGCTATATATTAGTTTTCTGACAGTCTTGCAGTATGCTAATATATTTCTTCTAATTTTTTCTTAAATAAGTATCACCTCACTGAACCCACATCACCATTTAGTCTTTCATATGAATTACTCAGATATCCAAGAAGATAATTTTGTCATTGAAAGTATCCACTGGTATTCACAGGCTGAAAGAATTCACTTTTGCTTAGACTGCTGCAACTTGTGCATTGCAAGTAAAAATAATTTGTAGTGAGTTTTCAGGGTTCTTGCCACTGTAGAACAGATTGAAGTATCTCGGCATCAGAAAGTTTAGCAGGAGTCTAAGGACTCTGTAGTTATGAAGACTGCTCTAAGTTTAAACAGCTATAAATATCCAAACAACAGGATTTAAATATCGTACCTGCCTCGTTATGATCAAAGTAGCAGTGAAAATCACTACTTCACTTAAAAGACGTAGGGAAAACTTTCAAGTACAGCTGATAGCTAAACATCTTGAAACAACTCCCTCAACTCCTATTCCTTTACGTAATGTTTGATGCCTCAAAGGAATTTGCAGGATTAAAGGCATAGTATTTTAAATAAATTTATAAAATAAAATTTTACATAGTGGGCCTTGATTCTCACCTTATGTCAGTAAAAGATCAGAAAAAGCTGCATGAAGGTTTTTTTACGGAAACATAAAATTTAAGATATTCAAGACATGATTGACAAAAAGTTTCTCTCTACATAATGACAACTATGAAACTAATAATAAATATGCTAAATGACAGCACCCTAAAATACTGAAATTAGCATTACCCAAAGTAATTTTAATGTTTCGGTACTGCCTATTGTAGAACATAATATTTGAGCACTCAAAACATAGAAAGTACCAGGATCAAGACACAACCATAATGCCTCCCTTTACGTTGCTGTTATGGCACTGTGTTTAATTACATGAATGTACTGCTTAAAACTTTCATACAATATTTATCCTGTTTAGCACAGCAGGTTGACAGAGAATACTAGAAAAATATGTTTCTTTTTAGTACTTATTTTACTTTTGTTTTGTGTGTGGCCTCACTATTGCTTACATTTCTGAAACCCTGCTCAGAGTATTCATTTCTTATGGATGTCACTTGTCATTCATCACAGCACTGTAATTTTTTTAATTAATCCACTGAAATTGATCTTCAGCCTAATAACTGTCAATATTTTTTTAAAAGGAATTTATTGCTTTTTTCCATGACATGCAAAATTCTGATTTTTATTCTCTCATTTCATATTTCTCCTATCCTTTTAGATATGCAATTCATAGCTTTAGTCAGTTTTCCTTGCAGTTGCCAATGTTAGAAAAATCCGATACCAGTATCCCCCATTCTGTACCTACAAAGTCAGTCTCACAAGTCATGGTAATCTGTGAAAAATAGGAGTAAAAAACCATCTCAACTCTTAAAGGACTTATGTAGAGAAACTGAATAGATTTTCAATCACAAAGATATACTTTCTAAAATTCATTTGTAAGCAATAGTGTTGCAGGAATATTTTACATTGGTCAAAATAACACCCAACAAACAAGTAGATGGAGCTCAACAAGACAGAGAGTATTTCTTTGGGGGTGGAGAACCCAGGGCTCTACAAAAGGCTTGAGAATACTTCCTTGGGTGGAAACCTTAAAAAAAGAAAAAAAAAACCAGTGAAAGATTTCTATATTGGCAACACAACAGAGACTCAGCTTCTATTGTTTTCAAAATGGATGAACTTCTTTTTCCTCTGAAATTTTCTGAATACAATACCATGTAAAGTGCAACAAATTTCTAAGTGATTGAGAATAGAACCACTGAAACAAAACTATACATTGGCAACTTGGTATGAAAATGCAGGTGAACAGGAGTCAACAAGAGTTCTTCCTAGATCCTGATGATTTCCCATTTTATCAGGCTTTGTAACATTATGTGCCCATTTGTTCCAAAGAGATCATAACTTAAAGTGGTAAGACAAACTTTGCATAAAAGCAGGGAGCAGAGGAAAGCTTGTATGGAGAAGAAAAGCTGCTCTGGAGACATGGCCTATGCAAGTCAATTTTACCTATGGCAAAAGTGACATACTTTGCAAAAAACAGTTCTCTCTATTAATTGAAGAAGTCTGGTGATTTTCCTGGGTTTTTCAATGAAACCAGCAATACAAAAGAGAAGAGGTGGTCATCTCAGGCTCACACAGCAGACAAATGGCAAAGATAGGATTAGAGTTGCTGTTTCTTGCCCCACAGCTAAGTGCTCTAGACTATATGAAAAAACCCTGTGAAAATAAAGTAAGATTCTGGATCCTAACAGTAGCACATTTCACATACGGTAGCAGAGATTTGAAGTTTTATTTGAACATTAGATGAATATATTGCATGATATGAAATTCCAACAAATCATTTCTTTCCAACAGGAAAGGCAGAATTGCAAAGTTCTAAGAGTTTCTGATAAGCAGACTTTGTATTGAATCAAATACAAATCAGCTCATGCCATGGAAAATAAAACAGAAGTATCACTGAACATTTTTTTTAAGGTTAAAATCCCCTTTTTTCATACCTCTGATTCTGTTCTGCAGCATTCCTTGCATTTTTAATACAATTGCCTTGCATTTTTTATTCTTATTAGTTATTTCTTGCAGATTGTGCTTTTATAATTAGCAATGGCAATATTTCTACCTAAGTATTTTATAGAATTATGTGTGTTGATGTGATGCCATACTTAATTGCATTCTCTAAATTTAGGTAATCTTGTGGGGAATAATTTCAATTAGTTTGCTTTTCTTCATGGTTATTAAATTCATTTTAAAAAAAGAGGGAAAAAAAAAACCTAACAGGAGAGTGGTAGGAGTTTGGAAATAACAGGCTATAGCTTAGCAAATCTGCTGGAAGCCATTTACAGGTATAACCATATGCTAACATTTTATCTCTTTCATTTAGGGGAAAACAAACAAAAATAAAAAGATGAGCAGCCCCATAATAACTATACAGATTTAATCTAAATTCTCCCATCTCAAAGACAATAGGGTAAGAAAAACTTCAAATTCAATGTTATTTTTCACATCGTCTCTCAATATAACATTGTCAAGCAACTAATAATAGTCTTATTAGTTGACTAAGAATAAATAATTAAAATAACTCATTTCATCATGCTCCAATGGCTCCAACCTCCCCCGCCCCCTACCCTGCACAGACCAAACCAAGAAAACTGGTCAATGGGATAAACAAAAGAACACTCTGACGTCATTGACAATCTTAAGATAGTAAGCCTGGTTTCATACCAAAGGTCTTCAGGGCAAAAAGGGTAAATGTAGATGAAATTAAAAATTTAGGATGGCCAAGTGAGGCAGGAAAGACATTTTAGGCTGGCTGTCATTTAATGTAATGGGATTTGATACCTAGTGAGAATCTGTTCCACTCAGAAAAGTAATTCTGTTAAATTCTGTGCAGAAGCCTGCAAGAGCTTGTTATGCACAGATAAGGGAAGCTGTGTAAAGCAGTTGTAAAGACTCCTAGTCAGAGACGGGGCCATGGTGTCACAAGGTCCTCTGGGCAGCCTCCTGACATATTGACTAGTCTGCCACTCCTCTCCTTGATGCTGATTGAAGGGACATTGCTTGAACAAAGTCGCTGGGACCCTTGCTCTCCTCTCGCTTGCAGACCCACCTCCAGGGATTGCAAACAACTCTCTGACAGAATTGCATGCTAGGTAAACAGGCTGTGCCACAATAATGTAATAAATTGATCAAGCTGCGGTGGGTCGATATGTCTGAAAAGTAATTAACATATTCAATATCTAATACTGGCAGCTGTGACGGGCTAATGACTATTCTGGTGACCTTAACATTGCTCAAAAATTTCAGAGAAAATTCTGTGGGAGATTAAGGAAGTGGAATGGAAAGCAGGGTAGAAAGCCAAAGGTCTGCCAAATTAAACCATCTTTTTCTGATAAGCTATATTTTGTTAACAACTCTCATAGAAAGTATGAACATGCTAATGCCATCACACAAAGCTGTCATCTTGTCATGATGCCAAGGAAAACCAGAAAGTGATACAAAAACAATGGAGTGACAGAAACACAGGCACATCTAAGAAAGATTGAGGAACTGCAAAGACTAACCTGTTATTCCATTCTTAGCTGCACTATTTGTTCAAATTACAGCAGATGTTCTGGGTCTTGACTCAGGAGCTGATCAAATACTGCTGGAACTGAAAACTGAACAGTAAGCATGGGAGTTGAACATGTTGCTCCGTACTGAGGCAGTACATGACCAAACTTCCTTACTTGCTTTATGACTCTTGCAGACTGTGAACAGGACCAGGCAGTGACACAAATCCTCCCTTCTGTTGCTGGAATAAGCTACACATGGTGAGAAAATGCCAAAACCACAGTTTCTGAATTCTGGAATGGTGGAATTCCTGACTTCCTCTATTCACTAAGTCTATAAATCAAATGGTAATTCTAGGATGATATTAAATGCACCTTTCACAGGCTCCCATCTTTGAGAAATGCTCCTAACACTATTATATAGAATCATAGAATCATTTAGGCTGGAAAAAACCTTTAAGAACATAAAATCCAACCCCATCCAATAAACCATATCCTTAAGTGCCACATCTACACACCTTTTAAATACCTCCAAGGATGGTGGCTCAACCACTTCCCTGCGCAGCCTGTTCCAATGTTGACTACCCTTTCGGTGAAGAAATTTTTCCTAATAGCCAATCTAAACCTCCCCTGGTGCAACTTGAAGCCATTTCCTCTTGTCCTATTGCCTATTACTTGGGAAAAGAGACCGACACCTACCTCACTACAACCGCCTTCTACATACTTGTAGGGAGCAATAAGGTCTCTCCTCAGCCTCCTTTTCTCTAGGCTAAACAATCACAGTTCCCTCAGATGCTCCTCATAAGACTTGTGCTCTAGACCCTTCACCAGCTTTGTTGCCCTTCTCTGGACACGCTCCAGCACCTCAATGTCTTGTATTGAGGGGCCCAAAACTGAACACAGTATTCAAGGTGTGGCCTCACCAGTGCCAAGTACAGGGGGACAATCACCTCCCTGCTCCTGCTGGCCACACTATTCCTGATACAAGCCAGGATCCTATTGGCCTTCTTGGCCACCTGGGCACACTGCCAGATCATATTCAGCCATCTGTCTAACCAACAGCTCCAGGTCCTTTTCCTCCAGGCAGCTTTCCAGCCACTCTTCCCCAAGCCTGTAGTGTTGTATGGAGTTGTTGCGACCCAAGTGCAGGACCCGGCACTTGGCCTTGTTGAACCTCATACAGTTGGTCTCAGCCCATTGATCCAGCCTGTCCAAATCGCTCTGTAGAGCCTTTCTATTCTCAAGCAGATCAACACTCCCACGCGACTTGGTGTCATCTGCAAACTTACTGAGGGTGCACTCAATCCCCTCGTCTACATCACTGGTAAAGATATTAAACAGAACTGTCCCCAGTACTGAGCCCTAGGGAACACCACTTGTGACAAGCCACCAACTGGATTTTATTCCATTCACCACAACTCTTTGGGCCTGGCCATCCAGACAGTTTTTTACCCAGTGAAGAGTACACCCATCCAAGCCATGAGCAGCCAGTTTCTCAAGGAGAATGCTGTGGGAAACACTGTCAAAGGCTTTACTAAAGTCTAGGTAGAGAACATCCACAGCCTTTCCCTCATCCACTAAGTGGGTCACCTGGTCATAGAAAGAGATCGGGTTAGTCAAGCAGGACCTACATTTGATAAACTCATCTGTCTGAGCCTGATCACCTGGTTGTACTGTATAACCTTCCCCAGCACCGAGGTCAGACTGACAGGCCTGTAGTTCCCCGGATCCTCCTTCCAGCCCTTCCCATAAATGGATGTCACATTTGCTAACTTCCAGTCAACTGAGACCTCCCCGGTTATCCAGGACTGCTGATTAATGATGGAAAGTGGCTTAGTGAGCACTTCCACCAACTCCCTCAGTCCCCTTGGCTGGATCCCTCCCAGCCCCATAGACTTGTGTGTGTTTAAGTGGTGTAGCAGGTTGCTAACCATTTCCCCTTGGATTATGGGGCCTTCATTCTGCTCCCTGGCTCAGGGGACTGGGTACCGGGAGAACAGCTGGTCTGACTATTAAAGACTGAGGCAAAGAAGGCATTAAGTACCTCAGCCTTTTCCTCATCTTTTGTCACTACATTTCCCCCTCCATCCAATAAAGGATGGAGATTCTCCTTAGCCCTTCTTTTGTTGCTAATGCATTTAGAGAAACATTTTTTATTGTCTTTTATGACAGTAGCCAGATTAAGTTCTAGTTGGGCTTTGGCCCTTTAGTTTTCTCCCTGTATAACATCATGACATCCTTGTAGTCCTGCTGAGTGGCCTGCCCCTTCTTCCAAAGGTCATAAACTCTCCTGTTTTTCCTGAGTTCCAGCCAAAGCTCTCTGTTCAGCCAGGCCGGTCTTCTTCCCTGCTGGCTTGTCTTTTGGCACATGAGGATGGCCTACTCCTGCTCCTTTAAGATTTCCTTCTTGAAGAATGTCCAGCCTTCCTGGACTCCTTAGCCCTTCAAGACTGCCTCCCAAGGGACTCTGTCAACCAGGCTCCTAAACAGGCCAAAGTCTGCCCTCTGGAACTCCAAGGTAGCAGTTCTCCTGACCCTGTTCCTTACTTCTCCAAGAATTGAAAATGCTATCATTTTGTGATCGCTATGCCCAAGACAGCCTCCAACCGTCACATCACCCTTCTCTGTTTGCAAACAACAGGTCCAGCAGGGCACCTTCCCTAGCTGGCTCACTCACCAGCTAGGTCAGGAAGTTATCTTCAGGAAGTTATCTTCAGGAAGTTATCTTCCACATACTCCAGCAACCTCCAAGACTGCTTCCTCTCTGCTCCTGAGAACAAGGGCTAGCAATCGTAAGACTTCTCCCAGCCGTTTACAGAATATTTTATGCGCCTCTCCATCCTGGCTGCGTGGTCTGTAACAGACTCCTACCATGATATCTGCCTTGTTGGCCTTCCCCCTGATTCTTAGCCGTAAACACTCAACCTTATTGTCACCATCATCAAGCTCCAGACTACCTAGACTATCTATCTTTTATATTTACTTAAATGTTTGTAGAATTAAATCCCCACTCAGTCTTTGACCCCTACTTCACTCAGGTTGCAGCTATACTCAATATTTCTGGTTCTGTTGAACAGGAAGAAGATTTATACAAATAACCTCCCACCCTGCCCTTCACTTTCCTTTGCAAGTGCTTCCAAACACAGTGGATTTGAAGTGCCATGAGATGTAACTGCACCTTGTTCCTTGTAAGGAGGTGACAAGCTGCTGCACATCTTTGCACAACTTGGAGTACTGAGGGTTACATTGAGCTGTTGGGCCTCCAGGATATTTTCAACAGTCAGACTAATGAGCGCTATACCAGATCTATGGAAAAATAATGTTTGGTTGTAATATACGATGGAGTTTTAAATTTATGTTATTGTTAAAACTAGATTTGTTTAAAATGACACTTGGTTAATAGTAATATCACAGATCTTTCTTCTTGAGCATGATATCTTGCTAATTGCAAGCTTATGAGAAGGTCATACTTTCTTGCTACATAAAAAAAGAAAATGTCTGGGTACCCTACAAAAGCACTATACATTTTTATAGGATGTTCGAAAGAGAATAAAGATATCTGCATCAATGAAAGCCCACACTTCCAATGGAGTCCTTCTGACTGTACAGTGGTCTAACTTTTGATGAAAGTTATCTCCATCTTTACACCTGCAGAAGAGAAAGGGAGAAGTCAGAACACATTTTCTTAAACCGGGTTTGAGAGCTATCAGATGAGAAAATAAGGGCTATTTCTAACTCGCATCAGAAGGGGGCAGTAGTTATCACCGTAAAAAGTTAGAAAACTACTACCTAAATAAGAGCTTGAAACAAATCTCACATACTCTTCTCTTACACTTTTAATTTGCTTGACAATGGCTTATTTTATTCATTTTAAGCATCCATTCACTAGTAAATAGTCACTAACAGAAAGCTATTAGCAAACAGTTTTAGTAATCCTTCCATAAGAACGTTTTTCTTAAAGAAATTTCATCACGTGGAAAGATTTAACTTTGTTAATAATGTCAATTGAAACAGTATGCTTCTACATATACTGAATTTTAAAAAACAGTTGTTATCTGTGTCTTTTAGTATCTCACTAAACAGTCAGAAGTATGATTACAGAGCTATGAACTTCCTACGCTTTGACCCAATACATAAATTTAATGAGAACCATACCAGGTTGCAAGAAATAAAAGAAAATCTTTTTTGAATGAATACTACAACCATAATAAAGAGAAAAGGTAGAATATTTTAGATTACTGTCTGGACTTTCTGTTATTAGTTTTAGAACCTATACAGAAAATAATTTTGTCGTTGATCTGGACCCTAATGATTGATTTTGATATCTTTACAGCACCTAATTGAGACCCTTTTCTGATTTAACACGAAGACAAAGGAAGCAAGGCTTTGAACTGTTGGGAACAATTTGTGGCTGTCCAGCTAAGAATCCATAGTCTACATTTTTTAAGTTTTTCAGCAGTAGATCATACTTTTCTTTCCTGTTTAGGAAGAAGCTTTATTTTTAAATGAATTTTCTATGGATGTCCTCACTTCAATAAAGTTTCTGTTCTACAGAAGTGCTGAATACCATGTCTGCTTGCTGATTTTCACTGACCAGCAAGATTTTGTAACTGGAGAGGCTGAATGCTCCATGCTTCTGGTACACACTATTATCTCATGATCGTTGATATACGGACTCTGACAGAGGAAGAGACAGTTGTCAAATGCCAAAATGTTTGCTGAATCACTATACGGATTGTTATCATACTAATCTCATCCTACAGGAGTTCAAAGACAGAAGAAAGCGTCTTGCAAACATTCACAGAAAGGGGTATTTTTGGCTAACTGTCATCCTTTCTGTGCCAATCAACTTAATGGATTTTTAAAAGGGAACTGAGTGGTATCAATAATCTACTTGAAACTTTAAAATGGAAGAGTCCTAAGTCTTATTTCCCTTGAACTGAATTAAAAATTTACATTCAGAGAAAAAATGAACATACATCAGAAGTCAACCTCATTTTGTAATTTCAAAATTTCATTAGCTTCCATTTTCCTTTCCTAACTTTATGACATGATTTATCTTTCCTGCCTTTTATCTCCTTTCATCTTTTTGATGACACTCACTTTTCATTTGTTAAAATCAGCAAATTTCCAGTTAATTTAGTTTCATTTATTCAACTTAAACTCTTTGCAGGTCAACTTTCCAAACCGAAGTAAATGTAGGTTTCCTTACATTTTCTATGCGCAAAAGAAAAATACTGTGCCAGAAGAACTGGCAAGTTCATATCAAACTAATGCCAAAAAGAGACCAAGTTGCTTTGTAGCAAATGAAAAGAAAGAAGAAAAGGTATGTAGTCTTCTCTCCCAAGCCACAGTAAACTGATGTTCAGGAATCTCAATCAGAAGTGTCACCGTTGTATTTAATAATGACCAGAAGTTTTTTTCACCTGATTTCTTCAATCATTTTTTAAATCTACGTAAACATTCATTTTCCATAGCCTCCTGTAACACATTGATGCATCAGAAAGAAATTTGTGATTTGATGCTCTATATCTCAAATCAATATAATTTTAAGGCTAGAAGAAATTCAGACAAATATGGAGCTATTTTCCCTTAAACCCAAGTTCTCACTTTCACTAGTTGTTTACTGGAATATATAAAAATCTAACAGTCTATGCAATATTGTTGTTGTTCAACAGCCTTAAAAGTATTTCCAGCATACAGGGTGTTGCATGCCTATACACTAAGAACTACTACAGTATACAGGATCTCCCTGAATCTAACTCATGATCTCAACAGCAATCTTTTGGCTTTCAAAGGCAAATGGAAAAATAGCTAGTATGGTTCTTTGGGTACCTGAACATAGTAAAAGACAGAAGTTATTTTGACACATCCCATTTCACGAAGATTTTATTCAAGGATAGGAGAGCGAAAAAGAGAGCAGAAGAAAGCAAGTAGAAAAGGACATCATAAAAGAACTATAGGGGCTTAAACATATTCTTCGTTCTGGAGTCTGAAATGTTTCTCAGCAAACCTTTCTGGTCTTGTGCCAAATGCTTCAGATGAAGCGGTGAGATTAGCAAGGTATAGGGAGATATGGGACAATTCTTTCCCCATATGATGATTTTGCCCTCAAGCCTGTACTTAAACATTAGCTTATTCCCTGAAACAAGAGCTTTTACATATCTTTCAGTATCATAGTTAATACTAAATATTACTTTTAAATAAAAATTATTATGTCTCTGGTCTGTGCAGTGATCTGTAGTGGTAAGAGTGGCATAATTCCTTTGGAATGGAAAAGATTTCTTCTAAAGGTTTGTGATATGTCACTTTTCAGCACTGTAACACATCTCTTCAGTTCTTAGGGTAAGCCAAAGAAAATAAGTATTTTTGAATGTCTTTGTCATTTTCCTTCTTATTCATAGAAGGTACATTTAAAGTAAGCTTAAGAAAACTAGGTAGCTTAAGATAAGCGTAATATATGCAAAGCATAATATCAAAATTTTTATGGGTTTCTTACTTTTTCATCATAAGAATGAATTATGCATAAAAATTACCTAATTATGAATCATTAAACACTCCAGTTTTAATTTTTCTCTTGTAATTAATAGTGAGTATTTATTTCTAGTCTTTATTTGCTGACTTTTAAGTTTATTATAAGGTATTATTTTGTACTTAATTTCAATCTTTACTTCTAAAGAAACATCTTCTCAAAACATTATCAAACTTCTGTCTTATACACTTAGTAATATTTTCAAATAGTTTAAGTTACTAAGGCGGTTTTCTTTGGTAGGAACCATTACCTGCAATTAAGTATAATCCCTTTAAAATTCTCCCTTGATATTTATGATACAAAAAAGTCAGTACAAACCAACATTAATACATGCCTTTTTGTCTAATGACGTGCATTTCATAAAGTCTTGATCTTTACATGTATCATGTTCAATTTAGATCATGCAGGTTTTAAGCAGGTTTTTACTGGTTTTTTTTTTGTTCTATGCCTACAACATTTGACTGTGATAATAATCTTTAACCTAAGGCCTACAATATCTATGCTTAAGACAGTACATAGTCACAAGAGAAACAGCCACACAAAACCTCAACTGATATCATAAAGTGACAATTGACTTCTGCTTTAGAAATCATGAACTGAAACATTGAGACTTCTGCTTGATGGAAAAGAGAGCAGACATTGATGAAGACAACCAAATTCCAGTTTCAGCATCAGTAAGATGCACTAAAAATTAGGAAGCCTTCTTCCTGCACATAAAAGGGCCAATCAGTTTGGAAAGACTTGAATAAAAAGAAAAAACTAGGACAAAGTTCATTTTCTTATGATTTCCTGATTCTCAAAGTTGATCTGATTTCTTATTGAGGAGTCTCTATTCCATAATAGCCGAGAATGGTGTTGCTGAGGTCAGACAGACTCAGATTTAAAAGAAAAAAAGAAAAATGGAACATATGTGTTTGAATAACCACCATTCTCTACTTTAATTTTTCCCGGTGCCTGCTTTGATTTAATACAAAGAATAAAGAAAAAGATTATATCATACATGTACATGCCTATGCACACTGAAGATTCAGAAAACAAATGAATTGTGTATTATCTTCTAGAATAAATAATTATCTTTCAGAATAAATACATTCTAAATATATTGCATGTTCTTTCAAAACACATCCTTAAAGGTTCCTCATGTATTTTGAGTGACTGTGTTCATGTAAACAGTGCAGAGATAATTAAAAAATCAAATTTAAATGTTATATTAGAATAAAAGTACATATCATTTTTTTCAAGTAGTTATTTTCAATCTGTTGCCAATGTAAAGAATTGTTTAAAAAGGAAAGCTTCATGGAAACTTTCTATCAAAATGTATAATGAAGGAAAAATGCAGAGAAGAAGAAATATATGACAGCACTTATCAAAAAGGAATTTTATCTGAACTTTTTACCTATACTATAAACCCCTAGCTGTTGTCCAGCTGCTAAACTAACTGAACCAATGAACCCAATACTTTTGTAGTCTCTGTATTACAGTGTTTTGTGTAATGATCAGAGACATACACAGAGGGAGGGTTATTTATTAAATTTTACGTTTCAATTTCAGACTAATAATTTTTACTTGGCTTACTTATGACTTAAAGAAACCCTGTGGTCCAGAAATATCCAGTGACTCAGTAGGCTAATGCAGGACTTTTTTGAACCAGCATCTGTCAGTATGACAGGGCTAAATGGTGATGTCACCCATCAAGTCACTCATTTAACCCTGAAACTTTAGTACAATAGGTCTGGGATTTTGTCACCAAAATCTGTGTCACTTTCACCTGTTCAGCTCTGCAAACAAGATGACCTAAAATATTGAAATTGAATAACACACATTCAGAAGTATTAGAAAGGTTGTGTAATTGTCTCCAATTATTATGAGGCATTGGTGACCCACTAATGAAAGCTTCTACAAAAACTAAGGTCAGGAAAAAAGCTGTTATCAGTGTAACTGCAACCCCAGTTTAGAGAAAACCCTCTGGAGGAAGCTGTAAGTTTTTCTACTGCAACTTTGCAACAATTAACACGTTAAGTAGTAAAGTGATCATTTTGCAGCCTATTGCTCTTGAGAGAGAGAAAGAGGAAAAAATCAGGAATACAAATAAATTCAGCAACTTTTGAAATCAAAGTAAACAGGATTTGGTGTCACAAAGTTTTCCAATAATGTCTGTTATTACATGATCCAGTAAGACACTGACTCTACAGAGAAAAACTCTGAAGCGTGTGTTTAAGTGCACTGCCACACTCCTAGGCGTTCTCAGGAGTAGCATATACTACTAGCTACTACTAGTAGTACCTAGTATTAGATATTAGATAGACCACATTAGAGTGGACACCTCAGCCACAAGAGTGCAGCTGGGTTCACTCTGTCAGACAAGCTGAGACTCATTCAGGAGGATCTGGGATATGGAGAAAGTTTCAGACCCTTGATGTGGTCTGCATACAGCTTTCTTTTGTCTGGCTCTGCAAACAGGCAAAGAATGGAAAGAATTGGCGAGGCTTTCCTTCATGTTTCAGCACAAAGGCTTGGTGTCTTTGCTCTCCACTGACACTGCTGCTAAGTTTAACTCAGGGTAATATGAGAATAGACCTCATCCTGCCCATGGCTCCTCTGGTCTATCCTAACCAGAGGACCTGATACATTTGCAGAGAGAACTGTACTTCCCAGAAGTCTTAAAATGCACATTATCTTTCCAAGGTGCAGTTCTTGCCATAGCTCTTACTTCTGGTCTGGGAACGAAATCTTCCCTGCTCTTTCCATCTTGCCTAAGGGCTGAGAGAATCCAGCCAATCTCTCTGAAGTCCTGAGGAGTTACTCCATCAGGTTCCAGCAGTTTTTTAAGGGTCAATGTGGATGACTCTTTGGCTATCAGATGCTTCTCTTTTGATGTCTTTCCTCAAGTTCTCAGGGAGCTGAGTTGCCACTTACTCCTACAAAGCTGAAAAGGCATTTGACCATCCAGGTCTAAGAGCGCTCTAGAAGAGAACCTCAAAAGAAAACACACCAGAAGGAGCCATTTTTCCTTACTTTGCCTACATATATAACACTTTTGTAACATTACAGATGATGTTGATAAATAATTAATTCAGTAAAATGTTTTTCTGCTGCTTTAATAGACACTGAAAATGCATTATGACCTCTCCTCTTCAGAATAACAGGAAGACACTGAACTCAAGAATCAGAATATAAATTTGTTACAGTCATGATCCTTTCTATCTGAATGACTCTAAATTCAAGACATTAAAAATGAATTTGTTATTTACACAATATTTTGCAGTTCTCTAAGCTTTAATGTATGTAACAAACTGTCAAACATACAGCTAGACTATTACATGTTAAAAGCTTTAATTATGGAGTGCTTCAAACATTTCTTGTATTATGCCATCTGGTGCACAGGGACTTTAATGAATTTATAAATTTAATGGAATGAAAATGCCTGAAAATTGGTTACTAACCACAAATAAATGACAGACTTATCAACATATCAGAAAAAGCACAGTCCTTTCAATTGGGCCATTAAATAATCAGCCAATTGCTAAATGCTGGTAATTATTACTTAAATAATTTGGTACTATTTTTTTTTTATTCAGATAAATCTTCAAACATGTCCCAGTCTAGGCATTTTCCTACATTTTCAAATGTAGGGATCATTTCTCGTATAATTCATAAATGTTACTAATATCTTTTTGAATAAAAAAAATCATAGTTGAATTTGTTTTCTGATCTATTTACTATTTATCTAAAAATTTCATGTAATTAGCTTCAGCAGTAATGTACTCCTACTCATGAGGTAGAAACAATTTTTTCATACAAAAGATATTTTTTATTGTTTCAAAGAATTCAATAAACTCAAGTTCAGTTATTTATTTCTGGCCAAAACCATAAGAATAAATACTAAAACAAGAAAAATGTTCATGATAATTTACTTAGATGCAGTATGAACTAGAAAGCATGAGAGAAGTCATGATAACACACTACCATGAAGTGTCAAAATAGGATTTTCCTCACAGTTGAACAGAAACCTAGTCAGGTAAACACAAGCAATAACATCTCATTGGAACTCACTTCCGCTTCTGTTAGCCATTTTTCTTAAATGCTTCCATAAATTTCTCAACTGAATACAACATTTAAAATATTTTAGAACAACCAGGAATAAGAAGTCTTCATCTCTAGTTGATTTATCAGCTTTGAATTAAGTGGCAGTCAGAAGCTATTTTTGATGATCCATTACATGGATGATGTATTTCTATTCTTTGGCTATGTTTACTCTCATTTTAGTACAAGTTTTAGTCCTAAAAATCATGTATGACATATTAAAATTATTTTCCTGAAAATATTGTATAAGGAACATTAAGTATGTTACTTACTTAAGAGGAATGTCAATACAATATTATTCAAGCCACTGCACCTCCACATATACTTACATTTGTCTTCTCCTAGAGCATTGCATGCTTCCCATATGGAATGAACAATGTCTGTATTCCAGAAGGGGTGGGTAAATACCAGTCCCTTCAACTGAAGAGAAACCAAATGTGGTTAAAAGTTAGATATTAGAATACAGGGCAAGGAAATGAGTTAGTATTTACTCATCCCAAAACTGAAGAATATTTTTGCTATTCATATTATACTGAGCATACAATGACAAACTGAGAGGGGAACTGTATTAAAAGTTATTTTTAAAAAGAGTAAAGAACTCTGAGGGATACACTAAGTGAAAACAATAGCCAAGTATAAGGCACACTGTATAAGGTAATAAGAAATACAGTATTTGAGTCAGTAAGTATTGGACCACAATAAACATGAAGATTAGAGTCAGGTTTTTTATTCATTTTTTGAAAAGAGGAAGATTTTATTACATTATTTGGGAATACATAAACATGTAAAACCATCATGCATTAGCCCAATCACAGGAATATAAACATACAAAAAGTAAAAATATAAGTGAGCAAGAAGCTAAAGGAGGGGAAGAAAGGATTCTCAGCTGATTTTGCTTTGAAATATATTTGGATAGCTTCCCCTAAGCACAAGAGACTTACACATATCTGAGGGAAGACTTTAGATCAGTAGCAGGTCATCTGAGAATTGATATTTGGTTTAGAGGAAATGAAGTTACACTGTAGTACTGAGAAAGGTGTACACGCACAAAGTGAAAATAAACATGAAACATGCAGGATTAACAAATCCAGACTGTTACTGAATCAAAAAAAGAGAAAACAAGTTTACTTGAACAGAACTCAGGTCAGACAAAAGAAAAGACTAGGCAAGGCAAAATGGAAATCTCATTACACTGTAAAAGACAGGAGGAAATAAAAGACACTATATCTTTTAATGAGAGCTATATATACCAAAACCTTGTTCTTAGCTGGAGTAAGTTCATTGACTTCAGAAAAGTTACAGAAGACTAAAACCTTGCATGCATCTATTTCAACAAAATGAGTTTCATATTACATAGAATATTATAGCAGAAAACATTTACCATTCTAATAATAGCTCGTAGAATAGAATCTATTACATTGTTGCCTTCAATAGAAACGGATTCAACATGATGAGGAAATAGATTCTTAGTTTCTTTAACTATATGGCAATCTTTTTTCTATAATATATTTGGAGATGTCAGGATGGAACCCTATTTGTACCTGTAATATTCAATGAGGTATGACTCTACTTCTAGACAGTCTTGCAGTTTTTAAATTTCTTTTCTTCAGTTTGTCTTTAAATACAACTCAGAATAAATCAATTCCATTCTTCTACATCTCCCATTCTCCCCTCAGAAAAATTAACTCTGGGGAAAGTAAATTCCCAAGACTTTGAAAATAACCAGAACTATCAATATACCTCAGTAGTGTCATTTAATATATTAATGAAGATTGCTGATTTCACCAAAACTGAGCTCCCAGTTTGCCAGCTTCCAGCCATTAAAGAAGTATCTGAGGGTCATGAATTTGCAGGTATAAGTGCATGGATTTGGTGGGAAATTTGAAAACCAAGATATCTCAAATGAATTACTTTAGTCTCAAGTAAAATAGCAATTCTTAATGAGAAATATCAGACAAGAAAAAGCAATGGTAAGCGATGTTAATTTGCCCAAATGAATATTGTGGACTCTACCTTCCAGGAACTGGAAAGCAGGTCTGAAAAAGTACAAAACTGAGGGAAAAAAGTCAGTTCTTAGATGAATCTGAAGTTAATGTTCCACTTCCAAAGACTTAGGAGACTCCTTTAAAATATTTGTATGTAAGCAAGAATCATGACTCCAGCCAAGGACATTAAGGATTCTGGAGCATTTGTATTTGTGGGAATGTAGGCATAAACAGTGTCTCATGAAAAAAACAATACAAATATCATATTTATATCAAAATGAGCTATTGTTTTGGCTTGTGGCAAACCATCCAGCTGGAGTTTCTCAATGCTTGCCTCTTAAATCCTTAAGAGTTTTAAAAAACAAGCATCATATAATGTAAATGAACACAAAATATAGTCCAAATTTCAGAGGACTGTACTTGACAGTCTCATTTAATTATCGTATTGTTCTCTGCAATCTGGGTATACCATCTGAGTCAGGCAGTCGGAATATTTTTCTTGTTAGAACAGCTAGATGGTATCAAGTAATCTTCTGAGACCATACAGTTGAAGATATCCCGCAGATTTTCATTTTGAGTGCTGGGCCATTAATACCTTCACTGGAGTGTTTTTTTCTGGAAAATAAATATTTGTTTGTGATGCTACAGCTGTGCATCACAACAGTCAGGCAACAAGACATAGCTTCAGCACTTCAGTATACCTTTTTATTTTAGTGGTAAAGAGAGGTGTTTTGGATCAAGAAAGTTTGAGAAACAGTCATCAAGGGACCAACATGTCCCCATGACACTCTGACAGCTCCTTGCAGTCACTGTTGTTGATATAACTCAGGTTCTTTTATTCTTATTTACTCCTTTGTGTTTATTGAGACAAAAATAGGTCAGTGTATGTGTGTGTTTATTGAGAGAAACCTAATCCCAAAGTTTCAAAATAATTTGCCAATTTTTTTCCCCAACTTAAAACTTCCAGTAATCCCCGCCATCTCTCTAACCCCATAAGTAATACTGCAGGTATACTATAACATCCCTTTCAGCGCTCTTTTTGCTAACATTACCTTTTGGCTCTGCTGCCCATGTGAGGTAATTAATGACAGCACACAGATTATATGCTTATAAGCAGCCTTTCATCACCTTCTGATGCCAGGACCAAGAGGATTATAACACTGATATTTCCAATTCATTTACATTTTCCAAAGCTTTTATGTGTCTAAGTTATGTTTAAATGCATGTCAAAAGAAACCTGTATAAAAAGAACTAGAATCAAAACACCTAATAAACCTCTGCTGGTGCTATTTTAGTGTTAAAGGTGTACTAGAAAACTGGACAGATCATGTTTGTCATACTTTTCAATCCTAGTAGAAAAGCTAAACTGAGAAAACTATCAAAGTACAAGAAAGTGTAAAGTGAGACAGTTAACCAAATGATACAAGGAAAGGTCTAGACAAGTTTTAGGTTCCAGAAGGCAAGAGTAATGTTCTTCTGGTACTATATCATATCGTCAGTTAGTCCAAACTGAAGGAAAAAAAAAAATAGAATAAACCCTTTGATCTTTCAAAGACAGTGAAACCAACATAATATGTACTGTCTGTCTCATGTCCTGTGATCAGCTAATATTGGCAAATATTTCCTTTGAAACCAAAAGGCTGATGAAAAGACACTTTTTGCAGTGGATTGATGGCATATTTTTTTGTAGCAAGTGACCTCTTTTCCTTAGGGTGAAGCAAAAAGCATCTTCTTAGAAGTTATGTAATTTCTTATACATCTTCTTATTGCATATTGCAACATTAATTCTGGTTATAGAAATAATTATGTTAGTTGTTATTTCAACACTTTATCCAAAACTAACAGATAGTTTTTCAAATAATTTTTCAAAAAATTTTTCAAATAATTTTTTCTTTCTTACTTTTTCAAGTTATTTTAAACACTTAAAAGAAGGTATCTCCACATAGGACATAGTTTTATTTCAGAGAACAGAAAATAAATTAGAAACCATAACTTAGTTATAAGTATCCTTAAGATATTCACAAAACCCTACTATTGGGAATTTTAGTCATTAACATTGGCCAGAAAATAAAACTGTAGTAAGAAAAGTATTAATTCTTGGGTGTTTAGTTTTGATATGGAACAAAGCTGGTAGCTTTTGAGATTTAAGAAGCAAAGGGTACTTAGTTGACATGTGAAAAATCCAGGCTCAAATTCCCGCATTGCCTGATTCTGTTTCTAATAAAAATATTCATTATGTTTCTAAGAAGCTTCCTTAATATTTTTTTCCTCTTTCACCTGGCCTGTTATTAAGAGTCTCAGTCTTCTCAAAAAGCAAATTCAATGGGACTCTTTTACTCATTTAATCTGTAGCAATTTTTCAAAGACTGGATTTCTGAGTAGCCTATTAAAAATATTTTTTTATTGAAACTCTTCCTATGAAGTCTATTCCACAAAATTTAGTCAAAAAAGTTCTTCCAAGGATTTACTATAGCTGTTATTTTCTTTATAAATATCAAAACCATTCCTAAGTCTGCAAACAACACATAATAAGACAGATTCTCAGAGATGCCCTCAAATTCTGCAAGGTCTGTCTTGGGACTACAAGCAATTGTGTTACAGCTCTCAGTGGGTGAGCAACAGGTTCTTACTGAAACATTCTGGAATTGCTGCTTCAGATGTTCATTAATTCCCCACTGTTTTCCCACTTCAGATGGCTTTGCTTCTCTAATGTGGCAATCCTTGTTTCAGTTTTCCTTCTGAAAAATGTTTCTTCTTTTGATGGGTTTTTTAGTCACAACACATCCGGCCCCCCTCTAAGATTAAAAGAGGAAGAAAAGACTCCAGTACAATTCATGTAAAAATACTTCACCCCTCATCCAGATCACTGAAGCCTGCTACTATGCACCTGAAGCACTTGTTTGCCTCCCCCAAGGTAAAGAGTTGCTCCCTCAGATCACAACAGTCCTTATTATTGCTGTTACAGCTGTCAACACCCTTCAACATTCTCAGCTTAAACCAATCTTTAATCCTCTTCATTTGGCAGCTTTAGAACACATTTGTTTAAAAGTTACTTTGAAATAATTAAAAAGTGCTTGGCTTTCCTAAAAGTAATTTTTCTTGTTGCTTGGGATACAAGTACCAACAAAGATGTTCTACCACCCCTTCTGGAAAGAGCAAACAAAGGATTTCACAGAAGAAAAAAATCATCTTTACACTGAAATGCACAAAGCTGTTGTATTTATCCAGGCCATTCTGTATGCACACTCTTCTCCTGATCAGGTCTACTATAACTTTCTCACATTCCCTAAGAAAATCCTTACAACCCAACCCAGTCCAACTGCCTTGTCCCCTCAACTCAACTCAACTCAACTCAACTCAACTAAACTCAACTCAACTCAACTGAAAGCTTAGGACTCCACACTCACACAAGTCTTTTATAACCCTATGGTCCCAAGAGTTCTAATGCCCATCAGTATTATACTCCATTTCCCAAAATGCCTTTAACATGTAGTCTAGCATTAAAGAGTCAATATTCATGCGGGGGTGGGGGTGGGGGGGGGGGAAGTACATACCATTTATGCCTTCAGTTTTGCAGGACCTTCCTCATAGCACCACCACTTCAGAGATACACTATGGAGTGCATTGCTGAACCATCAGTTTATTTCAAAAAGTTTATTTCAAAATTTCAAAAAGTGATTTGGGATTTGTGATACTTTACTCCACCTGTTCTTCTCTACTGTTTATGGCAATGAATGCTACTTCTAATACCAGGTGAATAAAGCAAGGTGAGTCTCTCTTCTTTCATATGAAGCTCCCTCTTTTAACCTAATATGCTGTTCACTCATGCTTGTCAGTCACCCATTCATTCATTCTGCTTTCTCACATCTGTTTTTTCCAACACTTACAACAGGTCTTTAGCCCCAGACAAAAATCTACTTGTTTTTTCAATCTATCAATTAATTCTGCTCCTGAAACTCTATATTATTCCAATCTTTCAGCTTTCACATTACTTTTCTTCCTTCAGACCCACTTAAGGAATCACATGAGCAAGTTCCCAAATGCAAGTGGATTTTATTTTAAGTCACTCAAAGTTATCAGAATCCAACTCATCCTGTTGCTTAATATCATTCTTGTAAAACTGCAAAGTTTGAAACAGAGTTCATACTTTTTTTTTATATTGTAGTATTGTAAGAAGATGTTTTAATCTTGTTTCAAAATCATGAATTGATAAGAAAATAAACTGGGACTTCCTAGAAATTAAGATGGGTAAAATTACACCTAAAGTTACAGGAATATATCTTGATTAATAAAAAGGAAGGTTTTTTTGCTGGAGGTTGCAGATATGGATTAGAAGTAATGCACATCATTACCTCTATCACATATTTGCAGGAATAGGCTGCAGCAGGTGTGAGATTGCATAACTGATCACAAATTGTCTTGGCCAGAGCAGTAAATCAGATGCCACTAAAACTAATTGGAAAATTGTCTATAACTTCTTGTTGTTGTTGTAAAAGGATGATTTACTGAAATCAGAATATTTTATGAAAATTCACCTCTAAGTTCAGAAAGAAAGGTTTGTTAGGTTTGCTTGCTTAAAATGGCAGAGAAAATGTTTTGTGAGCTCCGGAACAGTCATTGTGGTGAACGATACCAACCTGGGAAGTAGCAGAAAAAGTTTAATAGTCCATTCTCCATTTGAAACCAAGTATTTTACATTCCTAGGGAGTAATCTCATTACAGGTCTGCAGAATCTTACTCTCACACTTTACCTTTACAGTTTTCTGTCATTTCTGTTAAGTATCTCTTGAGCCAGAAGAAAAAGACAGATAGTGTAGCTTGGTGAACAGGTAGCGGACAGACAATGTGGGCCACTTAATTAGGATGTGAGAGTTCAAGATTCCCTACATCATTGAGTACTCATTTATTAAAAAAACCCCCTCTGACAGGAGACACTCAGAGAAAGCTTACATCAGTTGCCAAATAAGAAGGACTTACCTATGATGCAGGGTTGGTAAAATTAAGACTTCTGCCTGGATCAGGTAAAGTAAAAGCTTAAATGTGTAACACCTCTTCAAGGGGATGTGCTTAATCTGGTAGTTGGATCCCTTAAATAACAGTCCCTTTGGGTTTTGAGATGAATTTTTTTGAGGAAAAGCAACTATTTCTGCACTTGATACCTACAAGCTAAAGCCAAATCGTGAACACAACGTTAAGGTAAGGCATTGATTCTTCTTGTGATTCTTCTTTGTGTATCTATTCCCTTCCCCTTCTTCTTTCATGTCGCCTTTTTTTTTTTTTTTCCCCTTCCTTCCTTAATAAGCCTTAGCCAGGCAATATTTCAATTCTTATAACGTTGCTGTGATCTGTGACTATAATGGCAGCTAAAAGCAATTTAAAAAAAAACCACAAAAACCAAAAAAAAACCCCAAAATATTATGTTTGTTCACATTTACAGATCTTTGACAGACTAAAAAAAGCTATACAGTTGTGGGTTTTTTGTTTGTTTTTTTTTTTTTTTTTTAAACAGAGAAGCTGCAAGCGAAGTAAGCACCATGAAAAGCATATTTTTTCTCCCTTTTGGGTAATTTTTGTCTTGTTCTGTTTTCAGGGAACTAGGAGTGAAAAAGCAATGACTGCTTCAGAAATCTCCAACTGATTTCTGTTCTTTTATTTTAGAAGGCAGCTATTATCATATTTTAACACTGTGAGAAAGACTATTAAATTGATGCTTCTTTTCTATAAGTCTTTATAAAGTAAAAAGGAATGTTAAGTTTGTGTCTTAATATTTTACATTGCAAATGATCTTTCTCTTGTATTGAAAGACGTAGAGGGGATTCTATATAACGTAATTTCTACCCATTTAATCATAGAATCATGGAATAGTTTAGGTTGGAAAAGACCTTTAAGATCATCAAGTCCAATCGTTAACCTAACACTACCAAGTCCACCACTAAACCATATCCTTAAGTGCCACATTTAAATCAATGCTTGCAAACTGATGTCTTGATTAAGGCATCTAAATGGAAAAAAAATTGTGACTTGACTCTTTTGCAAAAGAAATTTAACAAATGAACAAATAAAACTAACGTAAAATAGAAGAAAAAAGAACAAAGCTAGTTTTTCAACTGCTACTAATCGCTGGTTAGTACTTGATTATTCAGTTCACCTGTTTGCCAACCATGGTTTTGTGATCTTAATATAAGAGAAAGGATTTTAAAAAAAATATTTTAGTTTACTCAAACCATCTATAATAGTTCATTAGTCACATATGGTGATCTTAGCATGAGGCTTGGCATGTGTAGGGCTTGGCCCAAAGATTTCCATGTTTGCACCCCTCAGATGATTTTAATTTTCTACACAGAAATCAGTGCGTGCCTTTTCAAATGGATGGTTCACTGTTGTTAAGACCTTTAAAAACAACAGTTAAAAGCTGTGGATGAAACAACTCTGCTAAGCTGTTACAAAGGTGGAACAGAGGTAGATGAAATGCTATACAAAACTTAATTTTTGTTTTAAGAAGGAAAGGGGAGAAGCAGGATATTCCCCTGGGCTCTTCCCCTCCTACAAAGTAATTTTTTACTCATATGGCTGGAAAAGGGCAGCCAACATCCTCAAGTCTGCTTGTAGGTCTAGAGAGCTGTGGAAAGCATTGTGCAGTTTTGTTATTAAGTCTGAAATCAGGATACTGGACGGCATAGCCATTCATCAGTTATACTCTGAGGCTCAAGATGGCTAACCACAGCCCAAGAATAATCATGAAGAATCTTCTTTTCTCTTATTAAACTGCTGAAAAAACAACCTGCATATATTTGACTTACCATATACCTGCACATTGCCCTGTTGAAGTCAGGGAATAGTACTCCTAGAAGTACATATGGGACCATTGATTCTGAATCACATCACAACAGCTCTGCAAAATTGAATTCTTACAGAGCGAGTGTTCAGGCATGGCTTCAGGGCAATCACCGAGGCTCCTCCATCTTGTAGCAGGAGACAAATGCTAGCTTTAAACTAACTAGGTTGGGTATTGCTATCAATGTAGCCATAGCAACACAGAGCTTAGCCTGGGCTCATCTCTGATCTGCTAGCAGCCAGAGCGCTTGCTAGTTAGTCTAAAGCTAGCTTGGGTATGCCTGTTTGGTCTGAAGTGCCTGCGCTAAACACCTACTCTGAGACTGCTAGGAGACGAATAACTCCGCTTTGAAAATCTTTATGCATGCTGGCAATCTGCTGGAAGATTGGATCTTCAGATTGGGCAGTATTTGAAAGAAGAATGTTTTAAAAACAGGTTGTTTCAGTTATGTGAAGAGTATGATGGCTGCTTTTCTAGAATTGGACTGCTTGAACATTTTATTACTATTACTGTTATTAGTTGCCATGGCTTTTGATGTTGAATACAGAAGAGTTCTAAGTTCTGTTTACTCTCTTCCAGATACACTTGCACACATAGGTGCATGAACATCAACAAATAAGAATTTGCCCAAAGGAATATATAATATGAAAGACAAATCAGAAAACTTTAGCGTTTCACAGGAGTTTCCTGATGGTAATGTATTTGAGGTTTTGAAGCTGTTAAATGTTATAGTACAAAAGACCTCATAATTATCCAAAGAGAAATATGAAATGGATGTGGGAAAGGTCTATATGTAAGGAAACTGAAAACGGAACACATTTTGTTATATGGTTGTTTCATCTACAAAGTTAATGTCTGTTCTGTTTCCTGGATAATTAATGAAAGATAAATAAAACATGATTTTGTGGAACAAATTGCTTGTTTTCCTTTTGTTTGTGGTTCTTTAGTCTATACAATCCATTGGGGATGGAGTTCATTATTTAATACAATTTAAATAACTTTTTAAGTAAGATTTTTGAGGCTGTTGCAAAATATTGTTCACTTTTAATTTACTTTCATTACACATCCATCTCTCTGGATATGGCCAGACCTTTTCCAGTGGATCATTCATTGACAAACAATATTTAGCTCAAAAAGTGATATTTGTGAAAATGTGCTGGTTTATGCAAACTACATTTAAAAATGTAGCATTTTGTGACTGATGAAATATTCTGTTTGACATTTTTGGAACAGATCTTTTCATTTTTTAAATTTTATTTGTAAAATATTAATGTTAAGCCTTTTCTTACCTGAAAGAATATGTTTTGATTTCATCAATGTGAAACAACAGGATGCAACTAGATTCCTTTTTCTTTTTGTTTGTTTAGAAACAACTTTTTTCCCATTTTTTCTTTAGAATAGAAAATGTAATATCTGGAAAAAATCATGGAAAATGAAATAATCTACAAACCTTTCCTCCACACTTAAATATCTTATTTTTTATACAAAAAAGAAGTTAGGCTTGTCCATTAACATATAATTTTCATAGTCTTTTGCTAATGTCTATAGTAGCAACCTTATTCTCAAGTCTATTAGCAAGATTAATTGTGAGAAGGAAATATCAACTTTAAGTAGGAATATTCCTCTCATCTTTCCTTAGAGTTTTTTAATACTTATACAGGCAAAACATTCTCCAAAGGAATGGAAGCTTGCTTAATTAAGGATGACTGTAGTGCCAAGGTGAAACATTGACAAGTACTTTTCGGTTAGAGATTTTTTTTTTATGTATGGATTTTGAGGGTAAACTTGGGTCAAGTTTTCAAGTTTTTCTATACAAACCTTTACTGCAGAGGTTTCCAAATTAGATGTAATTCCTGCAGGTGGTAATCCTGGTAGGTGCAGGTAAGAATAGTGAACCTGACAGAAATTCAATAGTTTCTATATATATTTGGACTTATGAGATCACTGAAAGTAAAGCTAGAAACTGAAAACAGGGCCTTGCAGTGCATTTCACTATTCAAGAAGGCCCTGCCTGTTTCTTTTTATCTTCCTGATTAACTCATGTTCATCACTACATTTTTCAGCAAATCACTACATTTTTCAGCAAATCACTACATTTTTCAGCTAGAAAACAACTGTAATTGTTCAGTGAATGGGAAGATAAGCTCAAAAACGTTGCTTTCTGCTGTAAAAAGCACTGAGAAAGACAGACAGTATCCAAGGAGAAGTGGCTGGCTATGGTCCTCCACAAAGTCTTAAAATTAACCTTCTCTCTCTCCCAACAGTTTTCACCTCAGAGCAATGTAGAACTTCACTGAGGCTTTTCAAATAAAGATGGGGAGATCCCTGCTCCTGCACTCCAACAGCTATGCTGTGAAGAAAACAGTAGCTCTCAGGTGATAATCTCAATCAAACCATGATGTCCAAATACTCACCAATTAGGCCCACTGCTGATTGCATCCTTGTCAAATACACTTGTGGGCTGTTGTCCTCTGTTGAAGCTGGATTTTAGATAGTTCAAGGCAACTGTTGAGAAGTCCTTTCTCAGACATGTGAAAATTAATTTCACTCAGTGACAGATTTTTTAACCTGAGTGTTGTTAAGCAGAAAGTGTATACATCCCTGACTTTTTTGATGGTCAAAATCTTTTCAAATTCATTTGGAAGGTGGAAGTATGGGTAGCATTCTCTCTTTCAGTAGGACTGTTGGTCAACCATTGACCCTAGCAGGTGGCCTGGGTGCTTTATAATGAAGAAATCGTGCTGTAGGACAAAACAACCTACTTGCAAAGAAAGGATTTTCATGGAGGTTCCTTCTCATTCCTTGGATGAAGAAAAGTCACTGGCTAATTATAAGACTTGAAGAAAAATGGAAGGTGGCTTGTGATAATCTTAGCAGCTACTTTTGTAGTCATTATTCTGTTGGAGCTGTTAATTCAGGAACGTTTCCCATCCATACAGGCAAATTTAATTTTTGGTGGAGTCCACAGAATGTTGTTTTCCTTTGTTAAGGATTTTTTTGTGACATTTGTGATGATATCCCAACGTACAAGCTATAAAATGTCTTGCAGTTCCCATCATCATGCTAAATAAGGTCACTCTCTTTAGTAGCTGTTTTTGGAAGAGGCAGCAGAAGGATAAACCTGGTCCAACCTTTGGTAAGCAATGATATCACATGAAGAGAAAAGAGACTTTCTCAGATTTGAGCTAGCTGTAAGTTTGTGCCCTCTTCTTCAGCTAGCTCTGCAGGGCATGAGCAGCAAGCGAATGTCAGCTCCTGTCAACACCTCTGCCTAACTGTCAGGTGCTGAACACCCAGGGTTTGGCTGCCTGTGCTTCAGGTCAGCTCTGACAGTGCAGCAGCCCAGCCTTGAAGCAGAGAGCTGATTGTTGGGAGAGCTGTGCAAACCTCTGTGGGGGCTTGTACCCCTTCTCTCAGGGGCTCTCTTGCCTCAGCTGGTTTGCAGCTGTGCCTGTACTTGGCCACATATACCCTTGATCTGGAGCCTAAGCCTGAGCTTTAGCAGTGTTGGCTGACTCTGGGCACCGACGCTGGACCTGCTCTACTCTTCTTGCTGGAGTACCATGGGGCTGCATCCTGTGGGCGTCCGCTGCCAGCTGTGCTGTCACTCCTGGCTCCCTGGACCTTAAGGAGCTTCTCCTCCACACACACTAAAGGCCAGACTGAGGAGCAGGAAGACATCTGGAAGAGGCAAAGGTATAACAAGGGTGAGGAAAATGGTATAGAGTAGTGTTAATGGGAAGATGCAAATGGAGGACTGAATTTTGTCTTCTAGCCTTTCTGTCATAATGGAGTGACAGTTCTAATCTGGATTTTTGGCACATGCTCATGAACAGGACTACATAATCATGAAGAAAGGCTGTTGTATGGGGAGTAAGCTGACCTGTCCATCATCTTGCACAGGTACTGTAGCTTGTGGCTGAGGGGTTAGGAGGCATAAATCATGTGCAGGTAGGTGGGTAGAAGATATCTGTGGATTCATGAAATCTGGGGAATCCTTCCTATCCAAAACAGAGATTATTACTGTTAAGCTTCTCTGAACTTGTGTCTGCACTTTTTTATATACTGTGAGATAAGGTTTTACTTGCTCAAAGTCACAAGTGGTGAAATCTGAGAGGAGGGAGAAAGGAAAGCCGCAGTTTTATAATGGAACTGCTGAGAGGCAAAGGGGCAACATCCGCAGGCATGGAGGTGTCACTGGCCAGTAAGACTTGCCAATACTAGCCAGTGTTTTCCCAGACTCACAGTCTGTTACTTACAATTCTAATCAGTATTCTATGTCTCTTTTTTATTATACGTCTGCAGCTTACCCTACTAGTAATAATGTATTTTAAATTTTATACTGCTCTAAGAAATAGAGATCATTATTTTGAATGTTAAACCCTTAATTTTACTATATGGCTTAAGCAGCCATGAGATAGCTTGTATGTAATCATATTCTGTTCTGAGAGAACCTTTTCCTTGCGTATATATTGTTATATAAAATGGCCAGGTAGACCCTTTCTGTAACAGTCAGTACGTGTTAATATGACTATCTCTGTATATGAGTTGCTGTGGGTGAAAGTAGCTGAAAACATACTGGTGAGCTTAGGTTCAGGTCTTGGATTTGTCTGGCAATCCAAGAAGCATATTCTTAGGTGTAAGGCATTTTCCTGAATCTTCTCCCAAGCTTTGACACTTTGATTTTGAGTCTGTATGGACAAGAGTTCACAGAGTTCCTACCAAGACCATGCTGGTTTAGGTATGTATAAGTAAAGCTAGTCCTAGCATTAGTTTAGGGAGAGCTAGGGTTAAAAAAAAAAAAAACAGAAGAAGAGAGAGAGAGAGAGAGAAAGCTTCGAAGCTCAGGAATGATTGATCTGCTTCTTTCCAAGTAATAAAAGTAGGGAAACATTTTTGAAGCATTTTTATTACTCTGAACTTTTGTATCATCAATAATTTAATAAAGTATGTCCTAGAGAAAACTTGAAGAATCTGACAGAAACATTTGAATACTATTTGGACTGCCTTAGCTAGTAAAATGGTCCATCAACTGCCTAGAAGTAATTGAGAAAATATAGTTCCAAAGGTACTTGATAGAGGAATACCCAGAGAGAAATATAGGATTATAAGTCTTTCCCAAAATTATTTATTGGTCTTTCTCCAAAAGCAGTTCTACAAAGCAAGGATCAGACTGTGGCTTGCTGCTGTCAGATGTCTTGCAGAACTTGAGGGCTGAATTACATGTCTTTCTAAAAGCAGTAGTTCTTTTTTTTTTACATAGTTTATACTTGCACTCTAAGCAAATATAGCTATAGTGACAAGATGCTATCTCCTTGTACATTAGAATTTTGCAGAATCTAACCTTTATAAAAAAAGGATTTTTAATGCTTAATGTGCTTTATATAAGCACTTTTTTGCTTAACTTGCATGGTATTTTTATATCATTTTCTTAATCAAACAGTTTGTGTCAATTTATGATGTGTTTCTTTACAGGAGCTATTGATTCCTTTTCCTTCTGAACATTTTTTGGTCATCTTCAAATTTGCTTACCATCACTCATGAGATTTTAGGTCAATATCAAACATATTTATTGTGAAAAAAAATCAAAATATTAAATGGAGGTAAAATTTAAAATATCAGTAATGTAGCAATCTTGGCTGACTCACATAGTCCTAGTTACATTAGATAAAAAAAAAATTGAAACTGTATAAGCAATTTTATAGAGAATTTGTACCTAAGATTTCTTTTATTTTCTGTGGTTATCAGGTTGTATTCTTATCAGGTCATATGATTTATAAGCTTATATTCAGGGTCAGTAGATCTGTATAGTTACTATATATTTAATAATATTCCTGAGCAATTTCCTCTGAATGGAATTTTATTTTAAACGTAGAAGTTCTATAGACAACACAGTAAGCTGACTATAATTAAAAGAACCCATATCATTTATCCTGAGAAGCTGCACCTAGCTATGCCCCAAATTTCGTGCAATCTGTATGATGCTTGCCAGATGGATGAGACTATTTAGCTATTTCTGCACCTTTCAGGTTTATATATCTCTTAAATGACATCTTAAGACACCATTCCTTTTTTGTTCTTTCATTTTGTAAGTAATTTCATCTAAATTACTGTTCTGAAAGCTTTTTCTTCTATAAAAGCTTCAGAAAATACTATAAAGATGATTAAATTTTTGTACTAAATAAGGCTAGACTGCATGGTTTTCCTGGTTGTGAAGCCATGCACATTTAAAGTTAGGTACCTGCCAGGTCCAAAATTGGGATTCTTATTGTTTTTCTATATTGTCCCCTACAGTTATGCTTCCATTCTTCTTTTTATGATCTTTGCATTTGACTAGTCACTAATTGCACTTGGAGAGAGTGACTCACCCATCAGATAATGAGATGAATAGTATAGTAAGTAGAAGGCAATATTTTATTCCAAAACTAATACCTTTATGACCAGGCAAAGGATGCACGTATGAATATTGTGCTAAGTTTTGATACTCATAAAAATGTTTTAAATTGCTGAAGAAGAGAAAGCAAAATAAAAGAACGAGAAAGAAAATTTTCACCTTTAAGAAGAATACCCCTTGTAACATTAAATTATAGAACCAAAGTTTCTGCTACTGTTTGGGTACTATTCTCACCTGGACACCTACAGAAGCTACAGATGAGCTGGGCTAAAGAAATCAAGAGTAAATATACATAAACGGTACAGATCTCTGTTGTCCCAAAGCCTGTGACATATAAAGCTTTCTTGTTTTCTTCTGCCCAGGAATTGGCAATGAGGCTTTTCTCTACCATGAGTTCAGAAACCTGTTTTCATTGACATATGGAGGCAAATATGTACTTTGTTTTATTAACTAAGAGGAAGAGGACAAAATCTTTGAACGCTGCCCCAGAGTACAAATTTTATTTTGGTTGTTTAAGCAGGTATTTATGTTCAAGTCTAATCATATGTCCCATACTAAATGCAAATACTAACACCTTGTACTGTCTTTCCTTCAGTATCAAGTTTACCTTTCCTGACCAAAACACCATTCAAAGGCAAACTAAAAATTCAACAAAGTTAAAAAAGGAGTCACCCTTCCACCCCTGGAGCTGCGATGCATCTTTTCTACATATTGGGAAACAGAGAGCTTCACTCTTCTCTGATGCCTTTTGTTCTTTACACATTTCATCTCCAAGAGGAAGAATTCCAGTAGTTCTGTTCCCAGTAAACAAGCAGTGTTGGGCAGTCAGTTCTACTCATTAGAAAATGGGACTGAACCTCATAGCAATAACCATATTGAGTAAGCCATCACACAGTATCTTTTTTTGTTTGTAAGAGACTGCATTTCATCTTCAAATTAATAAGAATTATGTACAGAAGCTCTTCTTGTCCAAAGCAATTTCCTCTCGCAGTTTTCTTTTCTGTTCATATCCCTAGCCAGCAGTCATGCAGAGATAAAAACTCCTGAAGCTGCTCTGCTTTTTAAATCCAGTGGCACAGGCAGCACTTCACAGACAGCTTGTACATTACACATGCACAAAAGTGACTTGCTGATTGGATTGACACATTCTGTCCTGTAAATCAGCACAGAGAATTAGTGATCACACAGGAAATCATCCCTCTAGGAAAAAAGGACTTTTATTTGGATTTGTGTAAACATTCAGAAATAAAACATACTGGAAAAATCTGCCTTTGCATCCTTTTCATGTTCCTCTCTTTCCTCCAAAGAAGTAAGAATGTAAACTTTTTGCAGTTCCTATGCCCTTTTTTTTTTGCTTGGACAATTCCCACCACATTCACTTTAGTTGCTGTATGTAGCTCTGAATGAACACTCGAAGTCCAATTCCAAAGACACATACTACTTTTTCTGCTACAGTGGGGACATGACAAGGTGTCATTGGCCTGGTAGGCCTAGTATTTCCTGTTCTACATGCATTCATGTCTGAGCAGCTGGTGTCAAATGGCATGCTGATTTTGGTAAGATCTCCATGGACATCAAATACTACTACAGAGCTGGGAAGATTTCACATAAGTTATTGATTCACACACTGCATGTCTTATTATGGAAATTGTTCATTGTTTAAGTTTATGAACACTTATGGAGAAGTGTAATGATATACAGTATTATACAATAAGCTATTGTTTTGTTTAGGTTTGTTCCTCTGCTTTTTTGAATAACTTACTGCTTTGTGTGAGACCCTATACTGTCTTCTCTTTTATAATCTCAGACTGTTAACAACACTTGCCATTAGCACCCATTTTAAAATTGATTAATGTTTTGCAAGTTTAATTCTGACAATATTTATTTATTATCCCACCTCTTTATGCAGTCAAAATTCTACTGGCAGGAATGTGAGAATTGCTTATATTAGGACTGCTAGAGCTGATTGTCAATACTGTTCCTTGTATGAAAGAACACAGGCACTCCTTACCAAAAATAATTCAGCTCACACAATATTGATCAGCATCTCCATGCCATGTTGACAAAACAGTTTTGCACAGGGTAACATTCTCAGTTGAGTAGACTTGGAATGAAAAATCAGAAGACCTTCTGTGCCACAAGGAGTAGTGATGGTCCAAATCCAGCTCTCCATAGATTTGATAAGGCCAGGAAACCTAACTGTTTTTAAATAGGTTAAAAAATTATCATGTGATATGAATGTGTGAGAAAAATAGGAACTGGGTCAACAGAGAAGAATCAATAAATCCGCGAAATAGCTTCTCCTTGCTCTTAACTCTAGTGAAAGCCATTTTGAAAGATGCATGTGAAGGAAAGTTGTGACCGCAGGTGCTACCAGGGCATAATATAATTAGTTCCCTGAGGTATTTCAGACAAGGAAATTGATATCATTCCTGTCATTTCTTTTAGTTACTTTATGCCATAAGACATAGTAGCTTTGTCCTGAATAGATTGCAGCTAATGATTTGGTTATCAGCTACTAAAGATAGATAAATCATACGCAGACAGATAAGAATATATGGACAATATTCTTCCACCTGTATCCCTAGTAAACCTCAGTGACCTGAGAAGACTCCATATTAGTTTCTGTGAAGTAAGATGATAGCTCCCCATGCCATGAAATGGAAACATTTTAGATTATTAAAGCTGTTCATGGTTTAGTGCAATTTAAATGGGACGTTATTTAACAGATTCTGTAATGGCATCTTCTGTCTCCAGGGCACAGACTTTCAAAAATCCCTCTTGCTTATGTCTATTTGTCTCTTTTCTGGTACTCATGTGAGTATGCTTACATTTTGCTTCTATAAAATGCTATCAGAAAACTATGGGAGGTACCAGAAAATGAATACTTCAGTGCCAAGACATTAGTATCAATTATCAGTGAACTTGTCATGGCCATTTTTAGGTCTCTCATTGCATATGTTTTTGATGAGATGAGGTTCTCTGGAAGTAAACTTCAAAACTGACTTGTCTCATGTGGTTATAAGCTCCATGGACTGGCAAAGGTGCACGGTTGTCGTGGTTTAACCCCAGCTGGCAGCTAAGCACCACACAACTGCTCGCTCACTCCCCAGAGATGGGATGGGGGAGAGAATCAGAAGAGTAAAAGTGAGAAAACTCGTGGGCTGAGATAAAGACAGTTTAATAGATAAAGCAAAAGCCACACACACAAGCAAAGCAAAACAAGGAATTAATTCACTACTTCCCATCGGCAGGCATGTATTCAGCCATCTCCAGGAAAGCCAGGCTCCATCATGTGTAATGGTTATTTGGGAAGACAAATGACATCACTCCAAATGCCTTCCCCTTCCTCCTTCTTCCCCCGGCTTTATACGCTGAGCATGACATCATATGGTATGGAATATCCCTTTGGTCAGTTGGGGTCAGCTGTTCCAGCTGTGTCCCCTCCCAGCTGCTTGTGCACCCCCAGCCTGCTCGCTGGTGGGGTGGGGTGAGGAGCAGAAAAGGCCTTGACTCTGTGTAAGCACTGCTCAGCAGTAAGTAAAACATCCCTATGTTATGAACACTGTTTTCACCAAAAATCCAAACCTTAGCCCCCTACTAGCTACTGTGAAGAAAATTAACTCTACTTCAGCCAAAACCAACACATTCTCCACCCCAAACATGGGGCTCAAAGGTTTGAGATAATCACAGGTTTGATTGGAAAGTGCTAGATTGAATTTATAGCTGTTATAGCTGTTTAGCTATTAATAGGCAGGTTCCTGTGCTTGCCATGGGGCTTTTTTTGCCTTACTGTATATTAGAGTCTAGTGCTTGTTAGTTCCTTCCTGCTTTTGGCTTTCACTGCTTGCTGTACTGCTGTACAGCTTATCATCTTACTCTGCTGTGCCTGGGAACATTTTGATAACAGCAATGGTGATGCGCCTGGGCTGGCAGATAGCCAGGGCATTGCTGCTGTTTCTGTGCTGCTATACTGGACAGGCTGCAACTCCAGTGTGAACTCGAGTTGAAGGGACTGTGACCTGTGGATGAGTCCACATGGGAGCAGGACACTCTGAAGCATCTGTGGCTATGAATAAGTCCACACCAGAGCAGCTCCATCACGAAGCATCTGTGGCCATGGTTATGTCTGTGCTGCAGCAGGTATACCTCTGAAAGGATTCTGGCCCAAGTCCACGCTGGTGAAGGTACACCTCGAAGCATCTGTGGCTGTGGATAAATCCAAGCCAGAGCAGGTGCAAGGGGAAGACTTTATTGCAATGTTAAAGCCTATAACCTGGCCCAAAGGGACCAGGGCCAGAGACTGTAATGGATACACCTTTAAATTGTTGTAACCCATGATTTGAGTTGCATGTCATATGAATTACTATAGCAGGAACCACCTGAACCAACAGAGGACAAGCCATACAAGAAACAGTGCAAGTGCAGTGGTGACCAACCTGAGCTGGCTTTGGTGCTCAGTAACTCCACACAACACACAACTTCTCCTGTCCTGAGTGACCACCATAACAGATGGAGCCCACAGTCATGGACTAAATAAACTCAGTGTACATTTTGTGGACATTTGTGGACATTTTACAGACATTTTACAGGGGTGGTCCATAGACTAGGGGAATGATATTTGTGTGTTATACCAAAGGATGGGAAAGTGGGTGTTGAGTAATGAGAATGTATAGGATAGTGTGAGCATGGCATAAATGGTAAGGAATAAGGGGTGGAGAATGTGCTGGGTTTGGCTGAGATAGAGTTAATTTTCTTCACAGAAGCTAGTGAGCAGCTGTGTGGTGCTTGGTTGCTGGCTGGCCTTAAACCACGACAATGGTTCTTCGAGGCAGTAGTTCAGGAGCAGCTGTAGAGGGACCCACCTCCTGAGGACAAAAATGCATGGAGGGAAGTGGGAAGGAAATGATCATTCTGGACAACATGAATGAGAAGGAAAATGCAAATACACATCATCTTAGGAGAAGCTGGTAAGGGTTGCCTGGAGGAACGGATAGGTGGACTGCTTTAAATTGGCACCTTTCCTACAGCAGCAAACAAAGGCTGGGATTAGTGAAGGAACAAAGAAGCTTTCAGATAAGACTGCTCTTGAGACATCTGACACTAGCTGACTGATAAAAAAATGAAAGCAATTTGATCCCATTAGCCACTGCCCCTCCACATCTTAAACACGGTTTAGAAGTTCAGAGTTCTATCACAGAATTGGATCAAAATTGTTGAGCAGCAGCAAAGGACACCTGCTGAAATCCCAAAGATGACAATGGCTCCTCTGGATGCCATGAAAGGCACTTGGTAGACTTCACATATGCAGTGATTTGAACAGGTACTCAAGGTCTGAATACAGGGAGGACACTGAGACAATATTCCAGAGGTTGTGATGGTTAAGACAGCAAACCAGAGCCCTTCTTGTGCGAGTTGCTGTGGTCACTTGAAATCTGGGCCAGTGGCTCAGCACTGCTGTGAGCAAGAAGTCTCTGTGGAACACCAGGCATTACAGCTAGCTAAGGCCTCTGCAGGGAACCAGGAGAGTCATTAAAGCAATTCAAGGGAAAGGATGCTGTGTGAGCACAAAAGGATAGTGTGAAAAACATCCTACTCTATTCCTCTGCTATGCAGACTATCTGCACAGAAGAGAAGAAACTGGTTGTTCTCAGCTGGAACTAGGTAGAGGAATGAAGGCTAAAGCTGAATCATTTGCCTTAGAGAGTATACAAGGTAAACAATACGTCACCAGCATGGGCAAGGTAGCTGTAGGGGAATTTTGGGGTGTGGAATCTTGTAAGGCCACCCATACCTAGATAACCATGTTAGTGATACCATGCAAGGCCAGTATTGCTTGAGGAACAAAATCAGAAAGAACAAATTCAAGTGCAGGTGTAAATTCTTAGATTTAAAATTGTGTGTTACAGTATGCAAAATTACTAACTTTAATTTAGCAATAGTAATGTGTTTGTTAATTAGTTTATTGATTTTAAATTTATTTTATTTGCTTCTCTGTAGTGTGTTGCTTAATCAATAAATGCTTTTGTTTCTTAGATAGTTACGTCTCAAGCTCACAGTCTGAAGGGGTAGAATCAGACTCTGAAGTAAGAGCAGCTCCTTCACTGGGAAGCCCAGCTACCTGTCAGTTCTGAATCACCTCTCAGCCCTTCAGTCATGAAGACAAATTATTTGGAATGGCTGGAGATAAAAGATGAATCCCACAGAAGATAAAAGATGAACCATCCAGCACCAATTCAGGCATAATGCAGACACGTACGTCTCTTGACAGTGTTGGGTGCGGAGCAACAGGATAGAAGAACGGTTCCAGAAATAATCAGGACATCAAGGTTATGAAATGACCTGAGATAACAGATGTCAGCTTTTAGAGTACCACCAAACAAGGCTACACAAAGGAAAAAAAGCAATAAACTGTATTCCCTTCTCCTTTATCACAGCAGGGCTTTTTTCAAGTTTTTGAAGGGCTGCTCACTTGTCTTGGAGAAAAGTCTAGAGAAGACTCATCGGATGACATATAGTTAGGATGGAGCAGGCAGTCACCTTCAGACAGTGAGGTGACAGGCACACATAATTGTGATTTGGCCTAGCAAACCTAATGATAGTGATATGAAGCTCTAGAAGCCAACTGAAATTCTGAAAGCTTGAAAGGAGAAAGGAAAGACCTTTGTAACAACAGAAGTATGTGAGTTTTTTTCCACTAGATCTGAAAAAAGAAAGAGGGTGCAGGCTACTGAAGCACAAAATATGCTTCAAGATAGCTGTGAGAAAAAGAGGAAACAAAGGATCCTTTAGATGCTGGTGATTTTTAAAAGAATGTATAGGGCAAGGATGCTAAGAGATTTGAGTATTGGATAGAGTATTGATTGTGTGTAGAGGCTGTAATTTTCTGAATTTGCAGTGTGAATTATAAAATTCTGGCATTCATACAGAGACAGGTGAGTAAATATGCTTGAAGAGAAAGATGGTAAAGGAAACTTCTCAAAATATAGCATCCCATTGAAGAAAAACTAATTCTGCTAGTCATGATCATCCTCTTAGGGATCCTGTGGAAAGGACCCATCTGCAATGGATTGAATGTCTAATCAACAAGTAATAACTTCCCAGAGTGCAGACTGAAAGGCAAGAGCTGGAAGTCAACACCGGAACTTGGCTCCATAGAAGAAACTGGTAAGCCATCCCTTATCTGTGGAGAAAACTGTGGATGGAGGGAAGGCATGGTAAAAAGATTAAAGCCTACTGGCTGCAGCACACGGTGTGATGTGGGAACATACTCCTGTACACTCTGCGTGGGGATAATTATCTGGTTTAGGAGCTCCTGTACTCTTGCCAGAAAACTAGATAGCTTCTGCATGGAAGTTCTCTGTACTGCTACCTTCATGCACTCGTGTTGATATTCAAAAATCCTGGAAAACTGTCAGAATTTCAAGAGATTAGAGGACTGTCAACATAATTCTAACATTAGATCGGCAAAAGGGATGACCCAGAGCTCTGTATATTGACATCAGTAATGGAAGATTAATGAAAATTGTGCAAAATAATGGAAGCCTAAATTAAGGACTCTAACATAAAAGAATTAGGACTTAAAAATGTAATTTTAATGCCAGTCAACATCTTTTCAAGAAATGTATGGTTTGCAGACAAATCCCTTTCCTGTTGACAAGATTATAAGTCTGGTTGTTATAGACAGTCATGTTGATAAATGCATTTGACTTAATATCACATTCCATTTTGATTTAAAAGCTTTTACTGTATGAAGTAATACAGTTTATACTCAGTCTATATCCAGTAGTTCACAAATTAACTCATTGATAGTTACCAAAATGAAAGCTGTGAGTGGGGAGATAACAGTGTGTCATAGCACCTATGACATGGCATAGTTGTTGTGGGAACAGGTAGTGGTGAGATGTCTCTGCCAGGTGAGCTGGGAGAAGCCTTGCTGGTCCCCATCTCTCTGCCTTTGCTTGGGAGATGCATTTATATGCAGGTCCTTCCCTTGGTCCCTGCCAGAGCCATGCTGTAGTTATGCTTGTCATGTACCTTGCTGATCCTTCCTTACCTTCTGACTTGACTTTCTGGCTTGACCTCAGACCTGCCTCATGCCTATGGACTTACCAAGCAATCACTGGGCTGTGGCTGATCCTGGTTCTATCACTGGATCTGCTCTGCTCTTCTGGCTGGGGTATGGCATAGGACTGCTTCCTGTGTGGGTGAGGGCACTGCCACGTCAGCTGTGTTCTCACCCCTCGCTCCCAGCACCCTGAACCCTGTGGCACAGTGGTCCTGCTGCTCCTGGTCAGGATGTACAAATTGTTGACCAGGTTCTCTAGAGATTTGCTTCTGACATGGTGCTGCTCTGGAGGCTAAAGTTGTCTCCTTTCTCTAAACTTGTATAGGTTCTATTGTCTCCTTTGCCTCTAAAAATGTATAGGTTGCATTTCTTCCAATGTGTAAACATTTCTTTCAATTCCACACCCTGTTGTGGAGGAGAAAGGATGGGATTTGTTTGGGGTTTTTTTCTGGTTAGTTTTGCGTGTGTGATCAAAATCTTAGGTGACCAAGAAATTGCAGATATGCTTGATACTGCTGTCTTTTATTGCAGCTATAATTAAAGGGATTTCTTGTGAGCTGAGAGGAGGACTAAAAGGGAGGGATAAAGGGAAAACATAAATAATATCTAGACAAGAACAATATAAATGAATAAACATATGAGAAAAAACCCCAAAACAAACAAAAAAAACCCTAGCCGTAGGCAGTACACTGTTTTAATGCAATGGATACAATCTATGGGCTGTCATCATGGGGAACACCTGTGTAGTCATAGAAAAAAAGCAAACAACTTTTCTCTGATTAAGGAGGCTACTGATGTCCCTTGGTCTCCAAAATACAGCTACTGAGGTGGTCCCTGGCAGTGTAATAATGGCTAAAGCTCCTGCTGGAGGCAAACTGTACTGCTTAATATTGTTATTCTCTGTCTCATGTCTTTGGAGAAACCAATCAATGAGGATTACTTTGATACTGTAAGCTCAGTATTATTGTACATTAATACACTAATGGTACTGTATCATCTTTTCATGTCCTCAGGCAGCACTGGGGAGCTAGAGCTATATAGAAATAAATTAGAAGTGAAATTTAGATGCAAAACTAAGCAAAAGGCAAAAACCTCCAAACAGAAGACAGAAGCAGCTAGCTACAAACAACAGACTCAGTAGAGGAAAAGTAAACCACCTACCTAACATTTAAAAGAATCTCAAAGGAGAGACATAGAGTTAAGACTACCAGTCCAATTACTTGATATACTTCAAGGAGATGTTAGGCGACCAGGGTGACAGGCTCAGTGGGAGACCCTGAATAGAACTCTATTTTATTTTATATATTACTGTTCCTTTTTTTTCCCTCCAAACAGCACATTGGTTTTAGAGTATCAGAAAAGTAAATTTAAAAAAAAAAAAAGGATAATTATTTGGGATACAAAGAGATTCATCCAGAGTCTGGGAACAAACTTTTTCCTAAGTAATTTTACTGGTACTGCAGTGTCTTTGGCAGGCTCTTCTTAGTTGACAGAATAATTACCCCACTAGTGGAGAACTGGAGCTGCTGATTGCCCACTGTGTCCTGCACTCTTTGATGACTCTAACCTCAACAGCAGTATGGAAGCTTCTGAGTGTAGGAATGACCATTGTATTTGGCTCTGTATAGGCACTACCTCTGATTGTACTGAGAGGCTCCAAACCATGGGATCTAACCAAAACAAAACATGCTTAGTGTCTTACAAACTTAGGAAATCCTGTCATTCAGTCCAGCCTCTAAATGATAAAACTCAAACTGTATAAAGCAGAGTACAAAGTAGCATGCATTTTCAAAAATGTGCACAGGGTAGTCATGCAGTTGTATAACACTGGATCAACAGGGCCGCTTCATGCATGGAAGCTGTGCTGAGATCAGTATCTTTCAAAAACCCAACAACGATTTACCGTCTGGCATTTATTCTTGAGTATATCTTCATTATTTATTCCTAAGAGAGCCACTGAATATGCAGTCCTGATGCCTACACTTTGCTGGCTCATTCTTAAAAAAGAAACTGTCTTCCGGCAGTGTACATAGTGGATTTCTGCATCTAACTGAGTCAGGCTACATAATAACCCAGTTCTTTTCCTTCCACATGGCACGTATCAATAAGGAGATCTCAAATGCTGAGACTGGTTTGGAGCTACACATGAGCTGATTAGCTGGCCTGTACACACATACTGATTGGCCAAACAGCTGCTGAACTGATGAGTTGTACTGCCCGCCATCTCTTCTCTACCTTACCTTGAGTTTCAAAAAGCCTGCAGAAACTTACTGTCTTTGAGACTTTTATGACACTTTCAAATGTGATTGAAATTGGCCAATAGGCCCAAGAACTACTGGAGGCAGAAAGCAGTGGAAGAAAAACAAGTACACAAATAGTGTATGTGCATATTTAGTAATCCATCTTTCTAAAAATATGGCACACACTCTCAAAATGTAGATGTTGGAGAGGCTTAACAAAGCAGTGTTTAAAGTTTCCAACTGAAACAAGCCAGCAAACCTAGCTTTCATACTTTTCTCATTACCTATGTAGGCAAGCTTCTCTGAGTCAGTCATACAAGAAGCGTATTTTGCTGTTTCACAAAGTATTATGAGGAAAAACAAATGCTGGCAACTGGGAAGCACTAATGTTGGTCACATATGTGCTGCACAGTATGCTTGTATATGACTGTAACTGTAGATTTTACTTATTCAAATACAGACATATCTGAGATAGTTTAAATTAACTAGTTTAGGTAGCAGTAGAAGTATAACCATAAAATCATACAGTTACCTGTGGGTGGCCACAGCCATGTGAATCTCCAATAGCTATTCACTGAAAAAAACTTTGTGCTAACAAAATGGCATGCTGCTACTTGTACCTGAGTTACTAACTTACACTGCTGGGTAAACATTTCATCAAACACAGACTTCATGCTGTTGTGCTTAAGTGTTTCCCTCTATTGCAATTATTATCCAACTTTCAAAATTAGCAGCAGTAATTATGCCCCAAAAGTCTCTTCTGAATACACAAAACACACAGTACTCATTCCCATGTGGTTGGATATGACCCAAAGCAAAGTGGACCCTAAATGTTTCCGAGGCAGTTGAACACTTCTGATCCATATGTGCATAGCTGGAGTTGCTGCTTCTGGCGTCACTTGTAACAGCAGTTCACAGGCAAAATGAAATTGGAAAGTCCTATTATTTAGCACTTATTAAAAAAAAAAATTTGTTCTGAATGAAAAAAAAAAAGTCAACATTTCCTGAAGGAGAGGAAAGAAAACATACATAGCGCTTTAAAATTCCCTGGTTTTAAGCCCCAAGAGATAATGAACACTCCCTTATCTGTGCTAGTGCTCCTTCTAACCTGCTGTGTTTTTGATACCTTAGTAATTTCTTTTGAAACATAGACTCTGCAACTGAGATTACAGTTTATTATAATCCTCTAATAAGTAAAGTTTGCAAAATTTCAGTAGCAACTTTTAAAATATTCTAGTTTCTCAGCTATCATTTTGCTCTTCTTCAATTAACCTCTTAGTACTGTTGTGCTTTAATTTCTGGGAAATACGAAGAGGTTCTGAGCCATTTGTCCATCAAACCCAAGCTGAAGCTGTGAACCATCTCCACAGGTGTACTGTCTGTGACAGAAGGTTTATCAAGGGATACATAGAAACCATCACCTCTGTGAAGAGACTCCAACTGCTAGGAGCAGGTCAGTGAAGAAAACATCGCAGGGAAAAATAAAACCCCAAAACAACAAACCCACTGCAACAAATATGATATTTTTTCCACTAAACACCACTTTTCTGACCAGTTGAGTTTCTGCAGTGGTGATGGGGCAAGCAACTGGAAGGATTGTCATAAATCAGTGCTGAAGTTGTGCTAGTATACTTAGAAACTAGTATGTTAAATCCACAATAGTCAATTTAAACACTGTCTGCTGACTTAGCTAGTATTCTAGTTGTGAAGTTGACATTTCAAAAGCATTGTGTCTTTGCTTTAGAATAGATTTTATGCAAATGGTATTTAAGGTAAGCCAGTTGGATGTTTACACTCTTACTTCTTGCCCTTGAAAGAAATATTCTTAAGTGCTGGTGAAAGACAGAATTCATAGTATTGTTTTAAGAGAATGATAAACATGAGAGAGAGATATTTAATCTTTCTCAGGAAATATACCATATGTTACACTGTAATATGATCTAGAAACCTTGATATGGAAGTACAGCAACTTGATGTAACAGAGAGTGACAGGTAGAGGTCAGGTAGCATGTCAAATGCAAGTAAACTTTCCTAACACTTGTCATCGCAGGTGTGAGAAAATTGATGTGTTCATTTATACCACACTAACATCTGTTGCCACAGTCCTTAGAAAAAAACCCGAAATCAGTGTATGAAGCTGGGTGATTGTATGTGACAACATAGAAAATATTTGTCAGCTTTAGTCATTGTCCTATACAGAGCATGAAATTTACAGAGCAGAAGTTGAAGTATCCCATGCTGCTGATTCTGGTCCTGGTACTTGCTGCAAGAAGCAGAAAAACAAAGAGTTGGAGCAACAGTAACCAAAGAAATAAGAAGGAAGACATATAAGGTATTTAAACCACATGGAAACTGGGACCCTGGCATTTTAATGGCACCATTCACTTTTTGATGTGTATGCTGGTGATCTTCAGGGTCACAGTTATCCCTCTTGTCTTCTTATTTACATTCTTAAGCTGTGGGGTTTACAATTTACATTTTAGGACCTGCTCTGCCCTGTACATGACTCACTTTTTGCTATTCTTAGAACAACTCCAGATAAAATACCCATTAGATGACAAAGTTATAGATAACATGGACTTTCAGCACCAGTGGAAGCCATTGGAAGCCATTTAGAGCTGGAATAGATGCTTGTTTCACTCCAGCAGCAGACATAGTGGGGCCCTCAGTTTTGGTTTCTGAACCCTTGCCAGGGTAGTCAGACCTTATCAGTGAGAGAAGATAAAATAATGGAAGGGGAAAAAAAAGGGGGGATGGGAGTGGGGAGGTGAAGAGAAACAACTGACCTTGCCTAAACTAAACACGTTGGCTTGACAGATTTCTGAGCACTGTTCAAAACACTTTGTTTTATCCCAGCGTGGCTGCCCCCTCAGAGCCCTTTGTGAAAAATTGGTGGTCATTCATTTAGAAACATTTCCAGACATTGACTCAGAAGTGTTGGCATTGAATATGTCTAAACAAATGGGGTGGCTGTGCGAAAAGAGAGAGGATGATGGTTTTCTTCTGCTGTAGGATACTTTGTGATGTGATAATGAGGTGCTCTTTTTGTAATAGGCCATAGTACCATGTAGGTATGAGGATTTCACACACCAGCAAATTTCAAAGAACTGTTTTCAGTATTCCAGGAAATTAAGTGATAGAACAAGGCTTTTTACTCAGTGTGCATTCTCTGCTCCCACACTGTACACCTCTAATGCAATTTACCAGTGAATTAAGCATAAGATGTGATTTATCCCACCAACCTAATATTTCATGTTAGTCAGTGGGGTGACTGCTTTTACAGCTTAGCTTTATAATGCCATTACAGTTGAGCACACTTCTGCCTTAGCAGTATGCTTAAGGGGGTCTGTCTTTGATATGTGCATGTAGCTTTTATTAACTTCAAGGACTAAATTCTTCCTCCGTGCAAGCTCCCTGTTGTCAACAGAGCTAAAGCAGGGTTCTTTGGCCCTTATGACTAAGCTTTTGCTGGCACTTTTACAAAAACAAAATGTGCCAAGGGGACATAAATTTGCACAACTCCTGTTCACAGCAGGTATCAGTGGAAAAGGCGGGGGTAGCTTAGCCCCTTTCTGGTTCAGGATGCCATGTTTTAAAGCAAAGTTTTGCCTTTTGCATTAGTGTATGCAAGCTATATTAAATTATATTGTTTGATATAACCAATACTTGAACTGGCTTTTGATCTCCATGTAACTTGGATTTCATGCAGGAAAAACACAAATTAGCACAAAAGAGAAAGAATATTCAGTCCCCATGACCTGCTTTCACTGTGGTTATAGGAAAAGAAGTTTTCTTGGTTTTTCTTCTTTTTTAATTAGATTCTGTAGAATCAGGGATTACCTGTACTGTAGTTCATCTTTTCTTGCAAATGACCCCATGTTGCTTTTTAGGGGAAGGATTGGAACTGGCTTTTTAAATTTCTATTTACAAACCCACCCAGATTTATCATCACAACCATTTGAGGCTGCACCTAGACAGTCTGAAACTTTTTCTGATCTCTCATGCACCATGACATTTTCCATTGTTAGGTAAAGGTAATATGTTTTGTAGACTGCTGTAATATTGTTGTGGTACTGAACATGACTTCAGCACACTGTTGACATTCAAGAAGGATGGAAAGTTTCCACATTGTCCATGCTCCAGTCATTTTTTTTTAATCATTATTGCAGCCCTATCTCCTTTTATGTGTGTTGTGGTTTACTTTGTAAAAGCTGTCTATAGTATATTGGAATGGGATGAAAAATAACAGTGTGCTAGTCATGAATTTCCCACAGATCACAACCTATCTGCAAGCATTTTTGGAATACCAATTTCAGGGTGATATTTTGCTACTGAATCTTAAAGGACTAAGGCACTTGCTTACAGGGTATGATATGACACATTAAAAGAGAAGGTCACTAAATGTTTATGAAATCATTATTTACATTTATACAATTGCAAACAAATTACTGGATCCTGGGTTTTCTTTTTTTTGGGGGGGGGGCGGGGGGGAAGCTACATCTTGCAAAAGGTTTTCTCTAACTTAGATAGAGCTGTGAAGAGATCAAGGTCTCAGACTGGCTAACATCTTAATGCCTTATTGAGAATTAAAGGGGTGAGAGTTTGATACCTGTGGAAGAAAAAAATAGCAGCTGGTATAGGAGACCAGATAAAATCTGAAGGGATTTTTTTTGAAATTTAGTTGTCCACGTTCTTTAGAAAGTCAAAATTTTTATGACAGTACTTCCTATTGGCGTTACACGTAGGAAATAATTAACTAAAAATTAACAAATGCAAAAATAAATTACCTTTTTAAGTTGTAGGAGGAGAAAATTTAAATTGGAACCCATGGCATAGATACCATGAAACTCCACAGCACTATTTTACAGAATCATTTAACATTGTGAAAAGAGCTTCTCATTAAAATGTAAAAGTAATGCTTTAAAAAGACCTGTTAAATGAAATGAGAGTGAGTAAGAAGAAAAACTGGTAGGTAGAAAGAACAAAAATAGTAGGAAAAGTGGCAGGAAAGAAGTGGGGAAGGAGGAATTAAAATATGAAGAGTGAAATGGAGAGAAAAGAGGGAAGAATAGAAATTTTTGAAAAGGGAAAGTGCAAAAACAAGAACAAAAATAAAAGAGAGAAAAAGCAAAGGCTGGGATACAAGCAAAGAGAAAGTAGAAGCTAAAGAAGTTTTGTTTCATGCTTGCTTATACGGTAGGTGGGAAAACTGCCATATGGAGACAGACTGGTTCTGCCCAGCTGCTATTTCCAAACATTGACTAATGAATGCTCAGGAATGAGGGAATGGCTCTTTACCTCCCACTCTTCCCAGAAAGCTGGCCAGCATGGCTAAAATTGGTGTGGGGGAGAAATATTCCTAGCGACATAAAAAAAGGAACATGCACAGCAAGGCTCGAAGTGGTCAAGAAAGACCATAGTCTGGCATGGCAACTGCTCAGTGATGCACTGTTCTTACCCAATAGTAATGAGAGTCTATAATTCATCCTCTTAGAGGTAGGCAATGGTCACAAGCAAGACTGGAGAGAATGCTGAAGGGAATTAAATACCAAATGTCAAGACTAAAGGGAAAACAGTGAAGACAAAACATTAGGAACACCAATACTTCTCATTTACAGAAATTCAGATGAACCTGAGAATACTAAAATGTCAGACAGGAGAATAACTTGTTATGTTTTCCTTAAAAAGATAAACTTATGTGAATCTATAAACTCAAAGCCTTGAAAAGCTGTATCTTCTCTCCTTTTCTCCCCCTTTTACTGCATATTTTATTTTAAGAAATGACTGTGAGGGTTTTAGATACACATATATACTGCACGACATAACTTCAAATGGCCTCTGAAATCAGTAAGGAATTGTACAGTATGTTGTCATTTTCTTTTATTTCTCTCAATTTGCAGCTTCACTGGATTTTAACAAGAACCTTAAATACAAGGATAGCATAACAGGGCAGCATGGATGTCAAAGTCTCCAAACCTCAGGCATCCCTCCTATACAAACAATGTAATCTTAAAAAAAAACCACCTCAATTAAATCCTTCAACTAGATAAAATATTGGTTTGTATTCCTCTGGCAAATTAATACCTTGGTTTTCCATATCCATTCTTCAGTAGGAGTCAGTCTCATGTTGCTCCAGGGAGTACTGGAGGGAGAAGTACCCTAATACAAAGGAAAAATGGCCTACCTGCTTTGATACTGGGTAAAGAGAGAAGAGCATGCTCTGTTTTCTGAATAGTGAGCACATTGCATTGCTTTGTATTTCTGCAGGTGTTTTGTGTGATTTCGTTGGCAGCTTCAGGTCCCCAGCCTGTAATCCCCCATTCTTTATATCCCTGCTTCTCCAGAGCTAGAAGACTGCTATTTGTGAAGACTGCACATTAGTCAGCACTTGTGTCCTAGTTTTGGCTGGGATAGAGTTAATTTTATTCCTAGTAGTTGGCATAGTGCTTGCTGTGTTTTGGATTAGTATGAGAATAATTCTGATAACACACTGATGTTTTAGTTGTTGCTAAGTGCTGCTTATGCTAGTCAAGGACTTTTCAGCTTCCCATGCTCTGCCAGGTGCACAAGAAACTGGGAGGGGGCACAGCCCGAATAGGTGATCCAACCTGGCCAAAGGGCTATTCCATACCATATGATGTCATGCTCAGTATATAAACTGGGGGGAGTTAGCCAGGTGGAGGGATTGCTGCTCGGGAACTGTCTAGTATCAGTGAGTGGGTGGTAAGCAATTGCATTGTGCATCACTTGCTTTGCATATTATTGTTATTATTATTACTACTACTGTTATTATATTGTTATTATTATCATTACTATTTTACTTTATTTCAATTATTACACTGTTCTTATCTCAACCCAGGAGTTTCCTTTTCTCACTCTTACTCCTCTGACTCTGTCCCCCATCCCATTGGGGCAGGGGGAGTGAGCAACCGGCTGCATCGTGTTTAGTTGCTGGCTGGGGCTAAACCACGACTTGTCACCATTGGAGGAACATAGGACCACAGTCACATTTGCTCTGGTATGCCTCTTTTACTGGTAGCAATTTGGGAAGCTGGCCATGTAAAATTATGGGTGTATGTCTGGAGATAGCATTTATATTGGGATGAATACTAGCCTTCCTACCTGCTGGAAAAGGGAATTGGGATGTGGAAACATAGCCCAGAGGTGCAGATGATCAGTGTAGGGTGGTGAATCTGGAGAAATCTACAATGTCCTGATTCCAGCTGAACTCAGTAGGAGTTTCAAGTATATATGAGGTGTTGACTAGAAGCACCAGGTATTGATTTCTGACCTTAGTTCTCTTGCGCAGTCTGTCACATCGATGTCTTTGGATCACATTGTTCTATTTCCTCTTGCTTCCATACCAGCACAGATATTTACTTGCTGTAACCTCAGTATTAGTTTAGTTTTATTAAAGCTAGTTTGTCTAAAATCAGAAACTATCTGTACAAGTTATAATTCTTGCTATAATGAAATTACTTCCAGTGACATTTTACCTGAAAGGGGATTTGACTTTAAGAGGATTGCATGATAATCAAGAGAAAATATCATCTCCCCAGATTAGCTTTGTCTTATGAATGCTAAAACTGCTGGACTGTGGCATTTGAAAAGTCAGGTACAGTCAACATTTAGATGACTTGTTTCTGTGTTTTGACTCTGAGCCTGTACACGGTTTCAAAAATTGTTTTTATTCCCCCCCGCCCCAGTGTTGGCCTCTGCTGACTCCAGTGTTGAGATTGGGCTCTTGCTGCATGGGAGACAATGCAAAGTCCTTACTGAAGGCACTTTTTAAAGGAGGCCAAGAAAATTGAGTGTCCAGTTTTTATTGAGCCTCTGTTGGAGACTGGTCCTGATCTCCTCTGAGAAATCCCAGACTGAGAGAGTTCCCATGAGCTAAAATCCCATTTCAGGAAAGGTTGCTCAATTTTTTCACAGTACTTGAATGCTGTGTTAAGCTTTTTTCTCTGAACAGTATATTCCTTAAGCTCATGCAGAGGTGCCTGTCTGAATTGGGGCCTGAAGGACAAGGCAAGCAGCGAATAAAGCATGCAAACAGGTAGGAGTGAATCAGAGGGCAGGTGAACAAAAACAACAGGCAAGGTTGGCTGCAAAACAGATGATGTGGAGTGGTGACTGACTTGCCACTTTGCCCGTATCAGGTGGCAGCTTTAAGCACACGTCTGACAGAGGCACATAAATATTGTGGAAAGGAGAAGTCTCCAACCAGGGCCATACCTTTCCACATCAGACTGTGCTCTGTGGGGCCACACTGGACACAGTACTGTCCTGGTTTCAGCCAGGATAAAGTTAATTTTCTTCCTAGTAGCTGGTATGGTTTTGTATGTTCTTTTATAATAATTATTATTATTACTTTCTCTTGCTCTGCTGTCCTATTAATCTGCCTTTATCTCAACCCATGAGCTTTCTTACTTTTGCCCTTCTGATCCTCTCCCCCATCCCACCAGGGTGGGGGGAGGGTGAGTGAGCAGCTGTGTGGTGCTTAGTTGCCAACTGGGGTTAAACCATGACAAGTACATACACCTTTATCTGTCCTGGCAGGCAGACAAAAGAACTAGCATTTCCTTGCTTGGTCACAGCAGATGAATTCTGCACAGGGTAGGGTTAACAGGAGTGAGGAGATCAGATAACCTGTGAGCCCACGCTGGGACAGACTACTTGTGCCTCCCACATCCCCAGGACCTGCCATTAAAGTCAATGTGAGACCCCAGCTGCACAAAAAAACAGTTTCTAAGAAATACCCGTGTACATCACTGTCCTATAGAAGGCACTTCTGTGCTAGTCCCATAAGACTATTTTGGGGATTTGACTGATGTTGCAGGCCCTCTCCTTCTGTTGAAGGCTGGTACCATTTTTCTCTGGCAGCCCTGTAATGCTAGATAATGCTGTAGTTATATTGCCAGATTGGAAGGATTTGCAGACGCTGTAAACTTTTACTCAGAAACCAGGAAATTTCTGAATAAAACATGGGTAGCAGTACCACCTGCTCTTGACACTTTAAGAAGTGAGAGGGCAGTTGGCGCACAAGGGCATGCAGGAAGGTGCTGAAGCTCTGCCAGCTTGACCAGGGAGCAATGGTATCCACCCGGCAGAGAGCCAAGGCCTCTCTAAGCTCTGCACCCACCATGACTGATGGCAGCTTCCCAGACAGAGCTCCTGTGGGAACACGCTGCCACCCAGGTGTCAGGCTGCAGGGTGTGCCTTACTTTTATTCCAGTACCCGATGGCAGCAGTGAGCACACCTGTGGGAAGTGCACTCAGGTAGAGGAACTCCTCTGCTTAATGACAGAGCTCCAGGAGGAGGTGAGTAGGTTGAGGAGTATCAGGGAGAGTAAGCGAGAGATAGACTACTTGGACTCGCACCCTACCTTCCCTGGGACAGGCCCAACAGACAGACAGGACACATGATACAGAGGATTCCCTATCCTCTCTCTGCCTGGCTGAACACAGTGACTTAAGGAGTAGGGGCAATAGCGACAAGTTCCTGCCCAACGCAGCAAGCACGTCTCCTCTGTGACTGCCCCACCTTCCCAGGTGTCCTTGCCTAATAGGTATGAGACTCTGCAAGCAGAACCAAACAGTAATGAGGATTATGGTTCATGTAGCTTGGAGGTGTTGCCAAGGTTAAGTCAGCCTACGGCCTGTGTCAAAACTCCTTCCATAAAAGAAAAAAAAAACATGGGTCATTGTCATAGGAGACTCCCTTCTGAAGGGAACAGAAGGCCCAATATGCAGACCAGACCCACTTCTTAGGGAATTCTGCTGCCTCCCTGGGGCCTGGGCTAAAGATGTGAAGAGAAAGCTTCCTAATCTGGTGTGGCCCTCAGTTTACTGTCCATTATTGATTTTTCAGGTAGGCAGCAATGAAGTTCCAAGAAGAAGTCTGAGGGCAATCAAGACAGACTTCAGGGCCCTAGGATGACTGTTAAGGGATCAGGAGCACAAGCAGTGTTCTCCTCTACCCTTCCAGTTGCAGGGAATGAAGAGCAAAGAAACAGGAAGAGCCAGCAGATCAATACTTGGCTCTGAGCCTGGTGTCAGTGGCAGAATTTTGGGTTATTGCTCCCTACAAGTATGTAAAAGGAGGTTGTAGTGAGGTAGATATCGGTCTCTTTTCCCAAGTAACAGGCAATAGGACAAGAGGAAATGGCCTCAAATTGCACCAGGTGAGGTTTAGATTGGCTATTAGGAAAAATTTCTTCACCGAAAGGGTGGTCAAGCATTGGAACAGGCTGCGCAGGGAAGTGGTTGAGCCACCATCCTTGGAGGTATTTAAAAGGTGTGTAGATGTGGCACTTAAGGATATGCTTTAGTGGCGGACTTGGTAGTGTTAGGTTAATGGTTAGACTCGATGATCTTAGAGATCTTTTCCAACCTATAATGACTCTATAATTCTATGAATGTTTCATATTGGCAGCTGTGGTTAGATCCATATTCCACACACCCTGTGCAAAATAGACAGACATGCAGATTTGCTGCAGAAAGTGTAATTGTCACTGATGAAGATAAAAAGTGAAAGAGGGGTGAAAAGATAACTGGGTGATGAGGATGTAAAAAAAATTGGTATAATTAACTTTTTTTTTTAGTTTGTATTTGTGCAGGTTATGAAATTCATATTTACAGGTGATTATGTGTTTCCAGTAATGATGCATCTCCTGGACAGTGGGAGAGTGGAAGTGCCATCCTATAAATTGCTCTTCAGGATCTGAAGGATTTCAGATCTGTCAGGATTTCAGTGTACAGAAGTCAAATACACCCATATACATATATCCTGGCTTCAGCTGGGATAGTTAATTTTCTTCCTAGTAGCTGGTATAGTGCTGTGTTTTGGATTTTGTATGAGAATAATGTTGATAACACACTGATGTTTTAGTTGTTGCTAAGTAGTACTTACATTAGTCAAAGATTTTTCAGCTTCCCATGCTCTGCCAGGTGCACAAGAAGCTGGGAGGGGGCGCTGACAAGACAGTTGATCCAAACTGGCCAAAGGGCAATTCCATAGCATATGACCTCATGCTCAGTATATACGGGGGGAAAGTTTGCTGGGGGGCAGCAATTGCTGCTTGGGGACTGGCGGGGTGTCGGTCAGTGGGTGGTTAGCAGTTGCATCACTTGTTTTTCCTGAGTTTTGTTCCTCTTTTTGTTGTTTTCCTTTTCATTACAATTTATTATTATTACTATTATATTTTTATTTTATTGCAGTTATTTAAACTGTTTTTATCTCAACCCACGAGTTTTCTTTCCTTTGCCCTTCGGATTCTCTCCCCCATCCCACCAGGGTGGGGGGTGTGGGTGAGTGAGAAGCTGTGTAGTGCTTGCTTTCCAGCTGGGGTTAAACCATGAAAACATATACAGAAGAATTTTTTTTTTTTAAAGCTCTTTTTTCTCTAATCATCTTTAAACCAACTAATGCATGTTAAATTGGTCTTCAGCATCTTCAGAAACAAAAAATGTTGTGATATTTCATCAGTATTTGTCAAGGTATGTGACTAAATTTCCAAGTTGAGGTGCAAGCAAACTATTTATACAGTTTCATGTGGTGCTTCGTGAACTGCACATGCAACTATCCAGTTATTCACTTTGGATATTTGTATTCATACGTTAGGAATGTGCCAATATATGTACATTACTTCCCTTATTTATTTGAAAATTCAGAATAAGATCGAAAGAAGATTTGGTACATGTAGCTATGATTCATTTGGCTGTGATAAATCTTGATGTCAGTTGCTATGGGACAGGTTTATGAATCACATAGCATGGAAGCTCTTGCACAGGAAAATTCTTTTTCTTTCTCCTCTTAAAGAATTTTTCCCTATATACAGTTGTATAGTAATACAGACTAGAAAGTATATGTTCATAATTATTAGAAAACAGTGAAAAACATATGTTGGGAAAGAAATTATTGGTATTTATTTATTAGAAGGAATATGAACCAAAGAACAATGAAAGAGATGGTTATCTTGCCTGAAGAAAAAAAAAGAGCTAATATCACTCATGAAAAAATGAAATCTCTTTACTATACATGAGATGTTCCAACCATAACTGGGGACTGCATAAGAAGGAGGAAAAAAGGGAAAAGTAAACAGTGTTGATATAGATAGACAAAACATTAGTGGGCATTGCAGAGAAAGAGTGAACAATGTGTTCTTAAAGGTTTAACTTTCAGAGGACTGAAACTTCTTGCAGGATCATCTCACCCTGTGGGTATACCCAGAGGAACCTGGTGACAGTGTAGAACTGTAGATAAGCTGATGCTTAACTAAAGTGATATCTTCTCAATCTGAAATGAAAAGGAAATAAATAAAATGTTCCTGACTTTCTTACTTCTAAAAGAAAACTATGGACAAAACCAGAATTGATGAGAAGCCTTTATAATTTATTTATGGCAGAGAATATTTGACCTTGAAGGATGAGGCTATGTGGGGAGTTGTGGTGTGAGATTTTTCTTTGCTGTAGATTACAATAATGTTCTCAACCTCTTGGCATCCTCTTGATTGCTTTTTTCTAAACCCACCGAGTGCTGAGACTTACTGGTTGAAAAGCAGTGTTGGGTATAAATGTTAAACAATAATAACCAAAACCAAGAGGAATTTCTTTTTTTCTGTTGACTTACGTATATTTACTACGTCAGTGAATAGTAAATTCACTGCTTAATAAAGAAAACTACTTTTTAACTTAACCTTGTTGATTGTTTATGTTGGTGTAGAATTATGCTGACTAGGTATAAGTGGATGAGTAAATTTTGAGAATGTTTAAGAACAATTTACTTCCCTGGAAAGAGACTTTTCTTTTTCAGTAACATTATTTAGATACTAATCACTACTGCAGTTCGAAGTGTAATCTTATAAATAAAACCACTTGGGTGTTAAATCTGTGGAGCCTTTACAATGGATGCTCAAAAAGCATGCCATAGAGAAAGCATGCTTCCCCCACCCCCCATCTTACAAGCTTCTTCCAAGAGACTAAATAGTAAATAGGAAATATAATAAATAAGAACTAGGAGAAAACTGGCCTAAGTATATTCCCTTGCCTCCAACAGAAGGAAACCGTTGTCCCAGATGTAGTATCAAAAGCCAGCAAGCAATGTAGGTGTGGGAAATAAGATTATAGGTCAGAGATCTGTATCTAGATGTTCTGAAGAATTAGGTAACTTGACCTAGAAGATCTTTGTGTAGTAGAGAACAAATTGTACTGAATACCGAGTGGATGTTCTGCATTACTATGAGCTGTACGGTCTCAGTGAAAAATCTGCTTTCAATATGATTGCTAGATCTGTGCTGCTGAGAACTAGTTTGTGGCCGGTCATAACAGTCTTCAGTTCCACAGCTGTCTGGTCACCATTTTTATTAGACTACAAAGACTTAGTGTGAGCAGCTGGTCTACTCAGATTACATGGTTGCCCTTTTGATAAAAAGAAAATGCTTCCTGAAAACCAAAAAGATGTGAAAGTCAAGTTTTGCTCCTATGATATTAGCTGTTGTAAAAAAAAAAAGAAAGAAAATGATTGATGGGTAAATATGTCACACGGCAAATGTAAGAACCTTCCCACATCATTTCATCTGTTAGAGAATTTTGAAAATAGTTTAGAAATAATAACAGACTATATAAATATTTTGCAAACTCGTTCCAAAATTGGGTTGATGTAGAGGACTACAAGCACGATTAAGGACTCACCAACTGGATATGAAATCCTTATTACATGTACTGATAGACATTAATCCAACAGCATACTAGAAAAGTTTATGCTTTGCAATGATTTTTTGAAATTCTAAGGAGGACTATTGGCCACCTGATTATTTCAGTCAAAAAAAAGCAATCTTTCATGAAAAATAGTTCATCCTACTGCAATGTGTATAAAATACAGTTGGAAAAAAGTCATGGCATGAATATAGACCTGCCAATTTATTAGTTTTAGCTGAACATAATTTTGCCATTTTGTTTTAGAGGGATTTTATTTAAATTTATTTCTGAAAAGAATGATGCTATTGCAAAACAACAGAACTTCCGAGAGACTTCATTTTTAAGTATAACAGGTTCACAGTCCCGAATATGAGCATTGGATATTATAGCTATTTCTTTACAGTGCAGCTGTTTGGCACAAATGTGAATTTGTCACTGGTGTTGTTTACTGAATCATTACAATTTTTGTCGTGAGACAGAGGTATAACTTTTTTCTGCCTCATCTGTTCTGTGAAGGGTAATATAAATGGTACTACTCTGACCTTTTTAGTATTCTGTAATTTGATTCGCTTGCCATTGCTATCCTTTTCTGTTTGTAACCTCAGCAACCTGTGACTAGAATGGACACTCAGTCAAAACACAGAATACTGAAAAGGTCACTGAAGCAGAATTTACTGCATCTGCTTCTCAGGACACCCTGAGCAGTAAAGTAGTGATACCTGCTTCTGATGATTTATTTCCATGAGGACTGAAAAAGAGGCAATCTAGTGTCCTCGTGATAACACCTCTGACAGGAAAAGTTCTGCCTGTACCCATATCCATGCTGTAACGGTGAATAGAAATCAAGCCAGGACACATACTGCTTCTTTAATTTCTTTTTATTTAAAACAGCAATAAATTCAATAATGCATATTTTCAAAGTTTACTGGCCTTTAAATTATTTTTCTTCTTCACTTCATTTGAGTGGATAAGTAAATGAGGTGGGAACTGTGCAGTCTATTAAAGCAAGTTTGTCAGGATGGAAAATAATCATTGTGCAGCTGATGTAAAATGTTTGTAGCACGCAAAGCATTCCTACTGAAGGTTTTCAGTCTCATGTATTCATGCTTGTAATACCTTGTCTTATAAATTTTTACATTTTGTGATTATACACAAAATGTGTTTCTCTGAAGGAATACAAAGTTGTCAGCCTTTTATAGTGTTTTCCCATGTGAGAATGAATAGTTTCTTTTATTCAGTGTAATCCCCCTCCCCAAAAATCCATGGTGTTGACTAGATTAAGGTCTACAGAAGTGCAAGCAGGGAAAAATTAGGCCTGAGAAATTTGCCTAATGAATGAACTGCGACTAAGTTGGGTTAGCTCAGTTGGTTAGAGCATGGTGCTAATAATGCCAAGTTCACAGGTTCAATCCCTGCTTACTGCAGGGGGGTTGGGCTCGATGATCTCTCAAGGTCCCTTCCAACCCAAAGCATTCTAAGTCAGTATTCAAGTCAAAGATCCTCCATTTTTGTATGGTAAACCGATAGACACTATAGCACTGGTTTATTAGCTGGGAAATATATGATAGTTTATTAGGTTTGAGTTTGCAGATTGTGCATCAGGTATTTTGGATATTTTGGTTTTAGAAGTAAAACAGTAAGTGCAGATGTTGATTGGGTATACATTTAAGTTAGTCAGCTGTGGTGTGGTGCATAAGAATTAGATGCTCTAATGTATTAGCTGCACATGGATATGGAACTGCTTGGAAAACCAATAAACAGGTAATGTAAATGGTATTTTTAATGAGTGGATCCTTTGGAGTCTTTCTCAGTGCAATAGTCAAGGCTGTGCTTCAAAGAGTAAACAAGGTGTAATCACATGCCCATGCTGTGTCTACAGCAGCTGGCAGCACTTCTCTGCTTTCTGCAGTGTATTTGCTAGTCCTTATCCTCTGGCCATCCAGACTTACTAGAGAACACCACAGCATGCTCCCAGCCTCTGCATTTGCATTTTCTTCCAAAGGAAGTATGTGGCAGGAGGGTTTCCACTGAAGTCTCCTTCCCACACCAGGAGGGATGTGATCAGGAAACCCACTGAGGGAGCAAGCAGGGCTTGGGGGGGGGTAACTCCTGAGTAGAGGTAAGAGCTAGCTTGATCCTGCCACTTTATTACTTGGTGAAAAACAACAGCTTTGAAAATATGCCAAAACTCAGAGAGTTTTGAAGTCAGTAGGAGTCTTCCCATTCACTCTAGCAATATTGGAATGGGTATAAGGGGGATGACAGTTGCTTTCATTTGCTGAGATTGCTCACAATATCAATTGCAACTGCAAGAAACCTTACTTGACAGGACATATGTGACCCTATTACTGCCTCTCCAAAATACCAAGCATGGCAGCCTGCTAACTCAGCTTTCAACCTTTCACGCACAGTGAGAATAATACCTGTCTCCTCTTTCTAATTTAGTTTCATGTTAAATTGATTATTTATTGGCTTGCAGTCACACATGTTATTTTTAAATCTATGAAGAATCCTCATTTGACATACTAAACCTAATGGATTTTACGCAAATAGAAGCACCTATAAAACAATATTTCTGGATGTATGTGTATAATGGAAAAGGATGATGACTATATCTAAATAATAAACTTGCTGGTAATGATTAATTAATTTTTTTTTGAGATTATTATTTTTGTCTGAATTGCAGACTATCTGTTTCTCTGCAAGTCAATCTCCTTCCAGGACCTTTTGAATTTAGGGTTAAATCACAACTTATTTAACAGAGGTGTCAAAGAAATTTGAAGTTTAGTACAAGTCAGTACTGAAAAGAAGAAATTAGTATCCTCATTGACAAAGGACACAACTATGTGTTGTGTATCTATGTCTGTAAGGCTTGCTGACCATGTACCAATCAGCTGGTAAACACATAGCTTAGAAAGAGGCAAAACACATGAGAGGAGAATGCTTTGGGGAATCTGGGAAACATATATAACTTCTATATGAGAAGGTCTTAGCTCTTCCATACTTTGGGATATTGCAAAGAGGGGCATATTGTACACCATTCATAAAAATCCCCAAGTTTCCTTAATTATACTATTCAGGGAAGAACCTTTTTACTCCCCACACCATATCTGACTTTTTTTGTAGCAGAATATGGGGATGTGTATCATAAACAATCATTCCTATTTGCTTCTTACACTGTTCCATAGGTATCAGCTATTAGTCACTGTCAGAGGGAGGATTCTGAGCTATATCAACTTTTGGTCTGACCAATAAGTTTTTGTGTGTCCTTATTTTCACTGGACTCTGAAGGAAGGAGGATAAATCCCTATATTTCTGTCACCATTCCTTGGTCATCCTAAATAAAGCATGGAAAAACAAATCAAATTTGCTTCCTGAGCTGAAAAAAAAAAAAAAAAAAAAAAGAAATTGTTAGCTCCTGTTCTCAGCTTCTATGAAGAGCAGAAATAGAACAGAGAATTTAACCCTTTAGACTAAACATATACAACAAAATCAAATGAATATGTTAAAGTGCTAAGAAAGTGAATAGTTCCAGGACATTGTAACTTGATTGTGTATACTGTTAAATTGTTGGAAAAATCCCTTGTGTGGTTCTGTCTTGGGCCACCTAACACTCTCCAGACAAATCCTGAGCATGACTGGGAAATAAGCATAGGCCTAAAAGGCAGTTATGATGAGGAAAAGATAATTTAATAGTATAGACAGGGGCCATTCCATGCCAGCTGGCTTCAGTGCCAGGAAATGATCACAAGCATGTTTAATTTACTACTCTCGTCACAGCCTAAGTGTCCAGGACTAAAAATAAACACATTTACTGAATATTTTAATCATGCAGCAATCTTTACTTACTACCTCCAATTACCTTTATGCTACCTAGACTTCCATCTCAAATTCAGGCTCGCTATTTTCTAGAAGATGGAGAAAGCAATAGCAAACAACTTTCTGTCCTCACAGGTGTGTTGCTGATGCATGCTGAGAATCTAATCCATCAGACCTCTTATTCAGCGAGGTATATAAAGCAACTAGGAATGTTACTACTTGGGGGTTGAAAGGATTTTAGCATGCTGATGACACACAGCTTTGTTTCAACAGTCAAGCGCACATCACGGTGCCTCATTTTAAATAGACTGTATGTATGAGTGAAGTGGCTGATGGTTTATCTCGAGAAGAGTTGAAAGTAAGTATGTTGGGTTTGTGAAAGCTGGGAAAGTTTTCCATGTCTTTCACAGCTCTCTCTTAATTGCACATAACAATGTTTGTAAATAAGCCTAATTTCAAATGAAGCTTTCAACTGTTTCAAGTGAAATGTCTGGTAGGCAATGCAAGAAATTGCAGCCTTTCCTCTAGGATTTCACTACTGTAACCTGTGCCTTCTCTTGTCTTTGGAAGCTGGCTATTATAATGTGTTCACCGCAATCTGTTCAAAGGATCAAACAAAAGACTCAGAGGTAGGCATGTGGAGTTTATCTACCTCTACTGTATTAGACTTATTTATTATGAGGAAGAGTTGATGATGTTACCAACTTCCTCTTTTTCATTTGTTTTCAGTTTTAAATGACCAGAGCACCTTCTTCTTGGGCAAATAGTTCAGGCTCCATCTCATCAAACTACTCCCCATGGACCAGAGGCTTTGCAGTTGTGTAACTTCCCAGGCTAGGTCTGCCTTTTCATGGAAGGGAAGGGCAGCTAACAAATTTGTCTGAGAGTTCCTTTCTTTTGCATTGTTCACTAAAGCATGTTCAACCTCCAGCCATGCTATAGCATCCACCTGTGGGACACAATTATTGCTGGCTTTTGATGACAGAAATTGTAACTTGTAGAAAAGAATGATCTGTTTTATTTTCTTTAAAAACTCTATTTTGTTGGCGGGTTACTATGGGAAACCAATCCTTGAAAAAGACTTGCAGTCTTTAGAGTGAGTTTAATGAGAAGCACTATTCTGTGACTTTGTGACAGGTGTGCACAACTCCTTGACCAGACTGGCAGTGGTTTGGTGCAGGCTCTGGAAGAGGTGAAGGCCTGAGCCATAGCTGGGCCATGAACTCCTCTAGTTTCAGTCTGTCCTCTGAAAACCCACAAAGGAGCAGTGTGGCACAGTGAGCATTAATGCATATGAGCTTGGAACACCAGTGATGTGATTGGCACATGAATAGCATGTGGCTTTTCCAAGATTCATTTATCAAGGAACAAAGAAAGTTGTGGGTACAAGGAGCCTCATGCATACCTTTCTTATTGCATGTAATTTGACTACAAGCCAACCACTTTATCCTATAAATATGACAGCCTAAATGAGATTTCTCTGAGCGCTCCCTGCTTGGCAGCATGGCTAATACCTTTGATGGTGATTCCTTAAGCGATCTAAATCACTCCATTCATGACAGATTAAGAAGGTAACAGTGTAGCACATGTGGTCTTTCTGTATAGAACAGCCTAAAAATATTGACCTTTTGTTTCTTCTAAAATATAACTTTGTCAATAAAAGTATTTTATTAGACTCTTTCTGTATCAACAAATAATTTCATTTTTGTTTTCGTGCTGAAATGTTTTTTTTTTCTAGGGTTGAAGAGTTTCATTTCAATATGTAGAAGCAAAACCATCAATATGATCCAGAGGTGAAACAGACGAATGGAATCCTGTAATGCGTCCTGTCCATGTTTCCAACACGACAAGCATCCTGCCTTGTGCAAAGATCTGCTAAGACTTCATCAGCAGTTTTGTGCATGATTTTGAAGATCCATATTCAAGAAAAGGAAACTCAAAATAAAAGAGTTTCAGAAAATGGTTATGGGAATAATAAAAGGAGGAAAGCTGATCTCATGGGAGGAAAAGAAAGGAGCAAAACAAAACTTAAGCAGGCATAAAGGAGATCAACACCAGTCACAGAGTAGGGGCAGTTCTGTGGTGAACAAATAGATAAGTTTCTGCAAGCTGGAAGAAGCCAGCTAACAGATGGTGTAACATGCTGGAGCTGTGTTCCATTAGGATACTCATCAAAATAATGTGGACAAAACTTGTCATTTTTTTAAGGCAGAGCTCGATTCAGTTCATTAAAACCACAATCAAGGTTCAAAGTACCAAAGTTTTATTATAGATCTGTTACACTTCTTTTGAATTTCTCTGTCAGTTCATATCTTGTTTTGAAGGGTAGGAACAATGTTACTCTTCCTGTTCTAGTAGTATTATAAACTGGAAGAATTTGAAGCAAAAAATAAAAAACTATTATGAACTCTATCTTGTACATGGACTGCTCTTAATGTCCTTATGTCAACAGAAACATTCTTATTTACTTCTGTGGAGTCAAACTCAGCTGAAACGTGAATTTACAATAGCTGGAGTTTAAAGACAACATTTTCAAACTTGAGTTGTCTAAATGCAAGCACCAAAGTACCTAACAGAAAGTTACAGCAGTGGCCAGCATTACTTCATTGACATTTCAGTTTCAATATTTTTCTCTGTGTGGCTTGTTCAAACTAACACTACTGATCTGAAGCATAGCTGAAAAACCTTGATTTTTTGTTGTTTTATAGAAACTGCATTGTGTCATTACACAGTCAAATTCTGAAAGTTTTTGTGTACTTGTAAGAGTCTACACTTTCATCACACCATTGAGAGCACGGCCACTGACATGAAAGTGAACCAAGTAACTCCACTGCATTAATAATGGGAGGCAATAATTAGGATTGCTGCTTCATTCTAATTATAGTTAGCTTCTTGCATCTAAAAGGAAGTTAGAACAGAAATATCATCTCTGAGTTACTTGCACAGAAGGAATCGATTAGCAACTGACAAAGGAAAGTGCTCATCCTCTACTCTATGGGTACTCCTATTCTAACAAAATGTCAATTATAATTGATTGCCTAGGCAGTGTATACCACCGCTGTTAAAATAGAATGAGCTACTTGTTTTGCCTACAGCTAAGAATTCTGACATTCTGACAATCCTTTATATATTTGCCCAGAAGAAAATTTGTAGGGTTTTGCATTTGAGAAGTATTTTGTTTTTGCTTTCTCAGTAACATATACTTTCATCAGTTTTATCTGAAATGCACTGTTCATTATGAAAAGTGTTATTGATTTATAGTGATACAGAATGAAGACCATCATTGTTAAAGTAGTTGTGGTTACCTGGAAGAGACTTCAGCCTCTAAAATTAGAAAAAGGAAGAGGAAAATCCACATTTTCTTTGGTAATACATTAATAACCAGTTCTAGAGGTAGTATTTCAATACAAAGCAATATGCTTTTGTCTTATTTTTATTAATTGGGAATATGGTGTCAAAATAATTTTCAGGTAGATTATGAGCATTATATCCTCAACCCCCGCCCTTAACATTATTTTCATATTCCTTTACACTTTGCCATATCAGCAAAATTAAACTTTGTACTCTAGAGAACATTTTAAATATTCTAAATGCCAGAAAATTACATTTTCACTATACAATAAATATAAATTAGTTAGAAAAAACCCTACACATATATGTACTCTTGAATTATTACATTCTGAGGTTCTCTTGTAACCTGCCTGGTAATTTTGTATAAGCACTGACAGGAAAGGAACTAGTATATCCCAAAACACCACAATATCAAAAAAAAAAAAAAAAAGAAAAAGACTAATTAAGTTAATTTGCAAGCCAGATTTTGACATGAATTAGATTCCGAGCACACTGAAATAACTTCAGATTTCTTTATAATAATTTAGAAAATACAGTAATGCTTTTCAGCTGGTATAAATTGTCATAGCTTTATTGACTTAAATTGATTTACACCTGATTTACACTTCCCAGAGACCCAGTCCATTTCCTCTGCAGCTGCTGTCACTGATCAATACGCATTCACTCTCTACAGATGAGGAAAGCAAGGGACCACACAAACTCAGTTTTGATTATGTTCACTATGTTACGGGGAGGCGGAGGCTGAAACAGAGGAGAGAATGTCAGTTTCCTACATTTAATTGGAGGGAAAATCAAAATAAAAATTTCCAGTACTCTAAAGGGTTAAGGAACGTATGCTGTTCATAGTCAGTGGCTGTAAAGGTCAGTTCATTTATTTCCACTGAGTTTAACTGGACTATAATGGAAAGTAATGAGAAAATTCTGAAATCCCTTGCTAATAGTCATACTTTTTTCCATCTGAAGTGTTGAAAATCTGTTTAGTTCCTCTCCTAATACATGCTATGCTTTACAAAATAATAAGATACTAAGTTATTGGTTTCTGTTTGTTAAAAATAGATCTGTATAAAATCCCATGAGTTATGTGTTAAAGTAGAATTTTTTTTCAATTCAATCATCTCAGACATTAACCACTATAAAATACCAGCCTGAAGTAGACCTGAAAACTGGTTATGAAGTCTTGGACCCAATGAATTCAGCAGCCTCAACTGACTATCCATTTTCCATCCAAATTTAGGTACTGTGGAAGTTCCAGGCTCAGAATTTCACTATGCTAGAAATTGAAGAAATTACCAATTTTTTGTGTAAGTACTATAGAAAAATTAAACTTCTTGTATCTGAATTGACCACCCTTTGCACACGTGGGTTGTGTGCTAAGAAAACCTACTTCACTTATCTATAAAGCGTGTCCACACACACACACAGAGCTATGTGTGAGTATAGATATATATATAAAATATACTGCATGAAGTGCCCCCACACCCCAATTCTCCTGAATTCTGAACCATGTGATTGATTTGCCTTGAAGTCTTCATAGTGTTTTTTGCGGTCTGGTTTTGACAAAATACACAATTACAGCAAATTCTTTTACTTACTTACTAGCCTCTAGGCCTTTAAAATTAATTTACATATGCCTTAAATATTCATTGAGTCTATTTTAAGTAACGATATATTTATCTTAGGTTCTCTTTTCTTACAATATAATAATAACAAAATAATTCACTGTGACATATTGCCTAGTTTTACTCTGCAGTGGTCACATTTAATAGTCTAAAATATAAAAAGATCATTCTGTATTAATTTGTGATTATTAATTTAAATCTTCATTAAAATAATTATTTCAGCCCATTACAATAGCCTTTTATGTGCTGCTCCTTAGAAACTTCACAATACAGACTTCTGCTGCAATTTTAGGCTTATTTTGTTCATCTTTGTTCCTATGTAACAAGCTTCAGCACTTGCTTTTTTCTTTTTTTTTTTTTTTTTTTTTTTGGTAAAATTATGTGGTTGTTTTTTTCCACAGAAATAAACCAAATGAAATTAGAAAAAAAACCCCAACCAATCAACCAAACCAACCCACCCAAACCTGCAGAACTACAAATCTCTTTAATTAAAAAAAAAAAAAAAACCCCAAACCAAAATGGACTTGCCATTTAGTGTAGGCTGGATTACAATAAAAGGCCACTTTCTGCCTCCCTGCCCCCAAGGATGTGTGTAGAGTTGCTGATTTTGAGAGTTCTTACGTGTCCCCAAAAACGTGGCTCCAGGGGGAACCACATGGACGTACGCATACCACACACAGTGGTAATCAACATGTAGATACACCAACAAGAACTGCCAGAACCTGTGTGTGTGACTGACAGGGAGACCGGGGTGCACTCTCCTCACTGGAAACCTGCTGTCTGTGCACTAGGCTGCCTTTTGTCAGGCATTATTATGTTTCTGCAGTGCACAATCTTTTCATGTCATACAAATATGAATAATTGAAACAAATGTGATTATTCTTCTCTCTCTTTCTTTCTTGCACAGTGTATATAATGACTTATTAATGGTTTTTTGTTATAAAAATACAATTTAGGCTGAACTATTTCTTGTTGAGAAAACTGTTACAGGCTGGCTCAGTGTGACTGATATATGAAGTGGAGCTATGATATGCAAGTTTTTGAACATCTCGTTGAAAGACCGTGTGGAATAGGCACGGCAATGGCACTGGGAGCAGGAAGAGAACCAGTATAGCTAATTTGTCAACTACTTCCAGGTCCTGATGCAGTCACAAATCTGATGGAGGCAAAAAACTGCCACACTGCACTTCTCTGTCATCATTGATATGTTATATTGTCACCAAACAATATTAATAAGGGAGGTTGGGCCTCCAGTAAATGTACATCTGAGGTTAGCATTTGTCCAACCTGCCATTTCAGATTGCTAAGACTGCCCATAATCTGCAGATTTTTGATATTTTTCTTGTTCTTTTTTAAAACAGAAACACAACAACATAATTTGGGCGAGAGAAAAAAATTAACATTAATAAACATTCAGTACATGGAAAAAAGCACTGAAGAGTCAATAAATTGAAAAAAAAAAAGGGTAACATTTGAAAGAAGATGACTGATTCATGGCAGTGTAATTCTGTAGCTAGGACACAAGAGCAGAACTCCCTATTTCCAGTTCTGCCTCTGACCTTCAGGCAATTCATATGCCTCTATTCTGTCTGCCATTTGATGCCAATGTTGTCTGAAAAAGAGATTTTTTTTTGGAGCATGCTTGCACTGTGCCAAGCACAGTCAAGCTATGAGTTCAGCCTGGGCCTCTGAGTGCAGCATGAATAATAGTAATAGGATCTCTTTAATAATTTGGAATATAGCTTCATCATTTCAGAACTTTAGAGGTCCTTTCAGAAGACACAGAATAATATAGATTTATACAGAATAATACCTATCATACTCAACTATAAATTGCAAACTTGATGCAGAAATTATTGAGCACAGTTCTGTGTCCTGTGATGTTAGTACAAATGATCGCAATGGTTTCTTCAGGCATTACAATCAATGAATAGTAATGTGACAGGCTTTCTTCCTTATGTTTCCAATTAAATCCAAATTGCATTATATTTTTTTAATATCATAAATGCAATCTTAATATATGATATTGTTTGCAATACAGCCAATCTAATGCCTGAGGAGTCTCTTTTTTTAAAAGCTAATTTTCCTCAGAGCGCTCAATTTTGCAGGTTTAACATTAAATTGACTTGAATTTTTTTGCTGTTTTTCCTGTTCTTAAACCAATCAACATTAATCTGCATAACCATTCCCCTGAATAACTGTAATATCTAAGTTTTAATGGGGCATTATTTCGTATATTGAGAATGTTAAACCAATACGAGCTGGCAAGTGAAATGGTTAAGTAATGCCACCAACTGGTGATGTAGGTAAGTCAATGACTAATTTCCCCCAGCTGTCTGTACCTGTATTCTGAGTCTTTGTAGAACAAGGCACATCTTCAGCTTCAACCTACCATCCCTTGGAGTCTATTAAGAACATTCTGGTGAATATTTATTTCTTCCTTTCTTATTTTTTAAACTTCTGATCTAAAAGTATCAGAGTTTTCCCATAACTACTATCTGGCATAAAACTCAAATGCTTTGTGTTTTTCTGGGCACATCTATGCCTATATTGTCATTCATCATGGCAGAGATGTGTGGAAATAGCTCCATATTTCATTTTGTTGTACCAGTGCAGTAGTAATAGGAACATCTTTGACTCAATTCCCTACTTTAATGGAATTGTGGTTACCTTCTATTGCAAGGTTTCAAAACTCACTTCATGCTCACAATAACTCTCAGGCTTGATGATGCCAGCTACTTTTTATTGCTCTATTCAGAATAAAATATAACTACAAATGCTACGTTTTTAATGCTGTGCATATCACCTGTAGTCTGGTAATTTGGGCACTGGAGTTCTTTGTCATCTTTATATATTTGAGATGTTCCTGTGTTGAAACACCAAGGGAAATTTGTATTTTTAAGGCAAGTAATTTACTTAGAAGTATAGGAATTGCATATTGGGATTTAATAGTAATTTAGAAAGTATCAGAGTAATAAGATTAAAAGAGGAGATCATGTGAAATATCAGACTAGAAAAGAAATTATCCAGAGTTAAAAATAGAATTTATTTTTTATGGTGTGAAGCAAGAAGACAAAAAAGCTGCTAAATTGGTTACAATTAGAACCTGGTAAATGCACTTGGAAACTTTGTGTAGAAACCCTATGAGCATGCAGTAATTTCTAAATGCTGTAAAGTTGGTTTTTGTTCCTGTGCTTTGAAAGGACACCAGTAACCTGAAAAGGATGACTTATTTGATTTTATCATATTGCATCAATATTTCTTGGAATAAACATGATATTGCTTACCTATCCATCTGCAACTCTGTACTGACTCCCTTTATTGAAGAGATTTTATTCTTCTGTGGGGACAACAGCAGACATCTCTAGATGAACCCTTTAGGAACTTATCAGTGATTACCTGCAACCAGCAGGGAAGCTTGTAAAACAGAAAGGTAGCATAAAATTCCTTGAGCAGAAGAGATCCACTTGTTGTAAAGGTCTTGCTCCTGGGTCTTCTGAAATACTCAACAAATTACAAGTGTTGTTGGTATCGCCTAGCACTTGATCATCCCCTGTAGTTTTCATCAGGCTTTAAATGGACATCTCTTAGTGTAGAGAGGCTCCTAAATTAACTGAAACCTAATCAGAAATCCATCTTGTACAATCTTACAATAAGTTGCAAGGTGTGATTCATAAAAATCACATTATGTGTTTCTGCAGGGCATTATTAGTACTTCTCTTACATGCTTTCAGAAATGAAACACAGCTCATTCTTACTCCAAAGCACTGGGCCAGCCCCATTATGCTAATAGCAATGCTGCTTAGACGACCCAGGAAAATGCATGCTTTCACCAGCTGAGTACATTCTATCACCTGGCTGCACACTGAGGAAGGGAAATGGGGAAAAAAAACCCCACAAACCCCAGACCTTTATAACAGAGACTGAGGGTGTCTTACTGCATCAGTTGGAACCAGTCATATCACCATTATCTGATCATCAAAAGACTTGTCAGGGAAGTAATTAACTAATACTTTACTAGGAAAAAGAATCCAAAAGTGTTAATGCCTAGAATAACCATAAACATGTTTAGCATTCAGATCAGAATGCTTTTGTGAAAAATTTTTCATGTAAATTGCTGGCCTCTTGGAAGCCAATGATAATTTTCCTTTTAACTTGGATTGGGCCAGAAATTGAAGCAAAGATTTTTAATGGGCCTGTTGGACAATATTAAAGAGAAAAAAAAGAATCAGTGAAAAGTTAATAAATACTAAGTTGCCTTCTGATATGCTGAAGACATTTTTCTGTGGCTTTATTTTTACATCATAAAGCAGCATTATAAAGTTCACTTGATTCATAATGCCAGTGGAACCACAAGATGGTATTTCTCCTTTCTGTTACTGTAGTATTGCTACTACTATATTACTACTATTATAATGTTATTGCTATAGCAATAATAAGTTATTTTAACAGGAATAAGCTCTACTTATTAATATTTAATTAATATTTATTCTTAAAACTTTTCCTAAACATTCACACTATTTCTAAACATCAACATATAGAAAATTCCAGAGATATAACAAAACATTCATCTATTTAATCTTTTGGGCCTTAAAGATTAATTCAAAGAAATATAGTAGCTATCTACATAGTGATGAGGAAAGCTCTCTAAAAACTAAGCCAAAATTCATTAAGACTTCTGGATATATCTCCACATTTCTGTTGCATAGTTAAAAAGAGAAAAAAACAGGAAAGGGGAGTAAACCATAAAATCCCCACAATTTTCATCACACATTAAGAACTTAGGTTTATTTAATAAGGACTAATGTTGAACACAATCTATTAAATTGCACGTTTCTTAATGTATATCTTTGGTGTGAATCAGGGAGAAACTATGTTCACATGCAGAACTGCTAACAGAAAACAATCAACAACAAACTCCTTACCTCCTCCACTTATGGAGGAAAATCCACGCTGAATTTTCTTGGTGTTTTTGCTGTTGCTGTATTTCATAAACATTTTGAGCTAATAAACTTCAATCACAGTTTGTGAAGAATTATTTTTTTTATGCAGCTGGAAAGGAAAATCATAGTGTCCTTTCTTTAATTCAAACAGATGCTATTGAAGACTGCACTTGAAAGCACTAAAAATGAGGACTTCGCTTGGATTAGTACAATGAGACCTGCTGGCTTAAGGAAGAGTGACTCTTTGAAGGAGAACACGTTCCCTTCAGGCCAAGTGGTCCCATATGCCAGTAATGGGTGAGACAATCCCCCTCTCCACCCTTTATTTTTATTTATCACTTCTATTTACTCTTCCAGCAGTGTTTTAGTTCCTTGAATTTATATTAAAATATATTGAGTTGCAGGGAACTCCGGCCAGGTTGAACAGCACAGGAAGCACCTTGAAACTTTAAAGCTCATCACACTATTCCTTTCATCAGACTTTAGCTGCTCCAGATGTGTTTCTTTGCTCTAGGTGCAAGTAGCCTTATGGCTGCCAGGATGGCTGCTTTAATCCATGCTGAATGTAAACGGATATAAGGGCTGAGAGTGAGCCATGGGATCGGTCCAGCATAGAGAATGGCTCAGCTGCCCAAACCTTTTTTCTTCTACTCTCATTCATACGATCTTTCTAGGCAAAGAGCAGGAGGAGGTACAAGTACTTCCATTAAAGTTCTGCAACACTGGGCATATTTCCTTCACTGCTTTGCTGGCTTTAGGCAGCACCGCTAATTGCAAACCCTGTAAAAATCATGAATAAATGATCTCTTCTTTTCTTTCCCCTAGTTGGAAAGCGAGCTGATGGAAGTCTCAACAGTTTTCATATTTAACGATACATTTGGAGAAAGTTAATTTGCCCTCTGGTTTGTAAGTCATACTTTGAAGCTTTTTGTGGCAACATTTTTTAAAGGGAAAAGCTGAGATTTTGAATAATTTTCATTCTGAAGGAGCTCAGAGGTGACCAGGCTGTAACTAGAAGGCAGAAACTGCTGAGAATTTCCACATGCTCTACCTCATGATTTCATGTGGTTAATTTTGTATCTCCACTATACCAGATCACCCATCAAGGCTCATGTGCCTGATGACGTTCCTATTATCTTAGCCAGAGTATGTTACTGGGGATTTTTTGTTTGTTTCTTTTATACTGGGTCTGCAGAGGATCTTGCACACTTAGATGATTCCTTTTGATGTGTAAAGCCTTTTTTCAGCCTATTGGGCTGCATTACTGATTCTTTAAGGCTTATGTGTTATTGTTTGTCCATAATTATATTAATGTGTAAGTGTTCTTTTCATTTTATTGTCATTAATTGTCACATGGCTTCTCAAAATTAAAATCAGAAACCCACTAGAGAAGTGTTCAGTTGTGTTACAGTCACTGCTGTTTTAATAAGTAGAGAAAATTATTTTTCTTCGTCAAATTTTTATTGTCTTATGATGTAGAAGACTGATTAGAGAACAGACTCAGAAGCTTAACAAGTCTTTTAAAAGTAACTACCCTGAGTGCTCATGTATGACTTTCTGAGGCAGGTAAAAATCAGTTGTCAGCATCATTTACACTGTCTTAAAAATTGCTAGCTCCATCTGTGGAGGGGCATAGTGCCAAAGGCTATCGCCTATGAACTCACTCTCCCTCCGAGGATGGAGATGTCTGGGTTTGAACCAGCCTGGACGGAGCGAATGAAGAGTTGGCTTAGCTTTGCAGGGGAAAACAGCTTATTGTAGGTGTTCCTCAGGGACTGCCTGGGAATAGGAGGTGATTTTTAAGGGCTGGTTCTACATCTTTGGGGCCAGACTTCTGCCAGGAGAGGCTGTTCCTGAGGGTCCTCTTCTACTCACATGATCTCCTACTCAATTTGCTGAGGATGGGGATCTGGTAGTATAAAACTAAGAGCTGTACGCCATTTAGGGATTCAGCCACCTTGTGTAAATCTTCAAGGGCTTCAGTCGGCAAGTAAGTGCTTTTTGTTTTGACGTGTTCAGCAGCACAAAGGCTTTTGGTCCAGCTAGTGTGTACTTTGTGGATTCATTTACACCATGTAGGATAATACATTTTCCTTTATTTTTTTAAAGGTCTCCTGACTTCACACAGTGCTAAGCTACTGTGTAAGTTACTGGATCCTCTCAGCTCCTCCCATGCTCATCAATTTGAAGAATCGGGACTCATTCACGCTGTGCAGGTGCATTAGCACCATGGAAACCCAGACTGTTTCTTCCCAAGGGGGCGAGCATGAGGAGAGGACAGCCACAGCTTACAAACAACCAACCACTTCCGATGGAATTCAGAGCTGCAGACAGAAAGCCTGGAGACCTTTCTGCATTTCCATATCTGTGCAAAGCCATCACACAACATTTCTTGTGCGGGAAGTGTAACAGCTAGATTAAAATGAAATAAATTACTATTCCATCCCCTCAATTAATAATAATTAATAACATTGTTAAAATGTTTGATTAGAGGCTATTTTAACTCGGTTGCTTCTCTTCCTTGTGAAATTACAATTGCTGATTAGCCTCCTGTTCCTCGCCCTGCCTTCAGAATGTCTTATTTCACATAAGCCAGTCAGCAGGGAAGCAGGTCTACCATGCATACATATTTTTTAATAGCAACAGTTCCGGCAAAAGCTAAAAGTCGAGATGTGCTGCAGTTGTATAGCCAGTTGTGTGACATTCTCACAGCTAGCAAATACATTGATAATTAATTCAGCTTTAAAGGATTTGAGTCAGACTTTCAACTCATGAAAATCAATGCATTTCCACAATTGAAGGAGCTATGGCTATTTACTTCCTTTGCAGGCCCTAGACCTCTGTGATAAGTTTGACATTTGTATTTTAAACATCATAAATCCACAAAAGTGTCCTTAACTTTGCCAGAATGTTTCAGTATCATGTAGGGGTCAAAATGCTCATGCCCTAAATCAGGAAAACAATTAACCACTAGACTTTTTGAGGTCATCCATGAGCAGGAAAGTAATTAGGTCTAGATCCTCACAGATAAAAAATTAGCTGCCAAAATGCACAGATGGAATTTTCAAATAATGCTTAATAAGGTAAGATCCCTAATTCATATTGATTCGTTTGAAAATCTGACCTTTAGAGCTTAATTCTAAGCATCACCATTATGGTTTAAGAGTGTGTGAAAACTTAAGTATGCGCTTGAATGCGTTTCTTGTAGGAAAATTCTTCCATAGACAAAACCTGAAATAAAGTCATCTTAGGCCAAGAGATGGCAAAGGCAGCAATCATCCTGAATCAAGAGGGATTTTGTTGGTGTGTTTTGTGCAGCAGCAGGCTGAACAATGCCCTTTTCCATTTGAGATTAGTTCAGGGGGAACAGATTTCAAATGAATTATTTCAAACACATACACGTGTCATTCCAAAAGAAAAATATCTACCCCTGGCTGTGGTCTGTGAAGCAAGATGGATTGCTAGTCCCTTGATAAAGCTCCATGCTTCTGTTTAACTCAGTTCCTTTCTTCTTTGCTATGCTTATCTTCATGCCCTGTGACCCCCTGCAGTGGAGCTACTAAATATCCATGATGAGGTAAAGGAAAGAGGAATGTAGAAAGACAGAGTAGAAGTTCTCAGAAACTCAGGATAAATTAACTTGGCTATGTTGAGAGGAGGAAATTCACTGTTTAATGAATTGTTATCTTGGATTACTGTGGCCTAGGATAAATTGAAATTGCTGCATTGTTCTTTAAATCGACCAGCATGGGGCAAAAGACGGCTTTTTGCTAGTGTAAGAATTTTGACCTTAAATGTCCACCATGCTCCTCTGAGTCCACCGTGGAGATCAAGAGTTCATTTCTTTTTTGTACTGTGTGTTTTCCAGTTCTCATTTTAGAGAACCCACCCAGGAATAATAATATATGACTGTGCAAACACAAAGGAAAAGTTTCCTTGGTGATAGGAATATGAATGAGATGCACTGTTTAGCATGTACTACCTATTATGCAAACAAATATATCTCCTGGAAATTTCTAGTCTCTTTGCAAGGCACTTTTTAATTTTAAAAGATTGTTTCTAACATACATAAGTTTGAACTCTGACTTTATCTGTTCGATCCACTTCACTAGTCCTCCTTACAGCCAGCTGAATCTATCTGTATGTGGGTGTATGGAATCAGCCATTTAGAGCTTGTGTAATGTATATCCTACATGATGACCAACAAAGGGATGTTAGCTTGGGAATTTTCTTATGCAATTGGGTCATCATGGGAAAAAAGTTGTCTACAATCAATAGAAAAACAACCTCCTTGGCTAGGATGGCTGTAGAGAAAAACTCATGGCAGAAAATGTGTACAAAGTGGCTGCAGGCTAGCAGCTGGTTTTCTAGGGCTGAAAACTAGGGCTGGTTTTCAAAACTGGTTTCTGAGGTGAAGCACGGAAAGGAAGGATCCCTCAGGCCACAGACCTCTGTAAGCAGCGGTCTGCCTTTCCTGGCATGACAGAGTGAGTCTGAAAGCTGAGAAGGAATAGCCTTCTGAAATGACTGAGGAAAACACCAAAAGAGCTCTGAGACTGTTAGGGACACTGGAGGGAACCTGACACTACTTTTGCATATATGTTTTACTGTCTTTGGGAATTTGGACAGTTTAATATTTATCTCTCAGTCTGGGATTTATGGTCAGTAAGGCCACTGTTTCTGAGAAATTATGTAAGACAGGGGGATTGTGTTCATCATTTTCAGTAAAGAAAAAGAAAACTAAATTAAAGAAATTAAAGGGTTTGGGTTTTTTTTGTTTGGTTGGTTTGGGGCATTTTTTTAGCAATGCAGAGCATATGAGGTTCCAATTCTATCTACCTACCTAGATCCAGTTCAAGGATTCATCCCATTCAGGTAAAGACTTCATAGTAATAAATTATAATTTTATAATAAACTGAAGGCAGCTGAAGAATAAGAAGTATTTTGTAATTTACTAGATTAACCTCAATCTTATGCAATGGGTGAATTTCCTCTCATTTCTTTCTCTGGAGGGCTGGAAATTTTCTATACTTGTGCATAGTCTCTATTATATTTAACGAAGAAAAATCTGTTTATTCCCAGGTGTTGGCAGTTTACATTGAACATCTGTAAAGCAACACTCTAAGTTTCTAAAAAGGTGTATGAGAGAGTTAGCTTCTAAAACCTGCCAAAAGGGGGCTGAAATTTGTTCAGCTTGATCCTTTAAACTACAAACAAGATAAGATCCATACAGTGCACAATTTGATTTTGTATTTGACTAGTTTTTTACATTTGTGGAAAGCATGGAGCTTTGTACTTTTTGCAAGCCTTCTGAGAAAGTGATTAAGACAATACAGATTTTACAAATGCGGTACTGAAGGTGCTAAAACATCCTGGAAGTACATTTGCATTATATTATTCACATTTCTGCTCTGCCTGCAAAGAGTGAAAAAGTATTTACTTACTATGGAAATATGAAAACACAAAAAAATGCCATTAATGTTAAATCTATTTCTGCTTTGTAAAGCTTGGATAGAATTATTTTGACATGACTTTAAGAAGTTTTGAATGTTATGAATTTTCTCTCCAATACAGTATACCTCATTCTTTTTTATGGATTGAAAGATTTGTATTTTGCTAGCCCAACTTGTTCCTTGGAAAAGAAACCAAATTCATTGGTTTCACTGGCTCTTGCTTATATTTAAAATGTTCCCACAGCATTGCAGATTACTTTGTGAAAGACCCTTTCACATGTTGCACATTCTTATTAGCTGTATTGTCACTGTGAAATGTGAGGAGAAACTCTGTATCAAAAATTCCTTTCAAAAGAATGTAGGGTGAAAGAGAAAGGAATTAGAAAATAAAGTAGGCTCTGGTACCTTTACTGCTTATAGTGAAACACATATACATGGCAGTGTTGATGGAATTCTAATGCAGATTTATTACTGGAATGTGCAGCTCGCTGTAAAATGTAGTCAAAAGAACAAATAAAGAGCAATGCATAAGAAGTAAAGATGTCAGATAGTAAAACGTCTCTTTCTAAAAGCCTCCCTTTTTCACAAGTCTTTTCATGAACTTTTTATGAAGTTTCTAGAGCAGACCAAAATAATTAGGGAAAAATGACCTTGAGGTTTATGCTGCGTTCAGAACAGTGACTTGTCCAATCACTGCAGGAAAGGTTGGCAGATTGTGATTGATGTTTTCAGAAGAACTACAAAGTGAAGTGTATGAATGGTACCTTAGCTTTCTAACCATGTATGACAAATGCGGGCACTGTGAGAAGCTCTTTATTCCCAGATGCTGTTGAAAGCACATAGCAAATTTCATATGGATGAGCCTATGAGAAGACAGTCTAAAGAGCTAATCTAAAATCTCATTTTCAGAGTTGATTCTGCTGTTTCAGAAGAGAGTGTATCCCTGAATATAGATCTTATATCAGGAGGATTAGGACGTCAGTGATTAATATGAATTTCATTTTTAGACACGTCGTGGGATTTCTATGGCATATATAAAACACTGAACTTGTTGAACAGCATGTCCCTTTTCAATCACAGTTTTAATGAAGAAATTACTTTTACAAGAAAAAACTCTCATGAGCGTAATATTATAAAAAGCTGCTTTTTCCCAACCACCCCCATCGCTTAAATCAGGTATGTTTGCTTGTTCTTGATGAAACAATAACATTTTCATTATCTTGCCAGGCTGCACCATATTTTATAATGAGACGAACCAACTCTTGTCTCTTCTACCTTTATTTACCCCACTGTAGCTCCACTAGCGTCTAGGGAAAAGGAACTGTTTGAGGGAAGTCTAATGATAGGCTTTAGAAACAAAACCATTGGTTGTTGTACCTAACTCCCATTCATGGTCAAAAGTATTTGAGTATCCTGTCAACCATTTAACCAACATTTAAATTCAAAGGGATTTGTGTATATGACAGTCCACCCCAAAGCTTTCAGAGTGAAGTTGGGGCTGGTGAAAAGTAGCTACAGTGCTAAGCTCAATTATCTCTTGAATGGCAGGAAGAAAGATGCAAAGCACCAGTCCACTTGCCAGCATAACCCTTGATTTTCTTCCAGAGATTACTACAATACTTCAGTCCCATCAACTTAAAAAATGTTCCCTGTTGTCTGGGACTTTTGGCTGAGACTGGCCAGAGCAATACTAATTTGTGCATGCTCTTTATGCAGGCTGCCGGTGCTCCCCAAAGGCAAGAGAGTGGAACTCCCAGAAAAGTTTATGCTCACTGCCAAATAACTTTCAGAAATAAAAAGATTTCATCCCATTTCAACTTCTGCCACATGTTGGGGTTTGGGGTTTTTTTGTTTGTTTGTTTGTTTTTTGAGTGGTATTTTATCAAGATCATTGGACTTACATTTGATTCACGCCTATGAAACTTAAAACCTGACTTCTAGATTAGTCTGGAAATCATTTGACTGAGAAAGGCATTACTAAACATATTAAGCAATTTCCCTCACCTCTTACCTTTACCTGTGCAGTGTGTAAACTGATATGAAATGCAAACCATAAATTCCCATTCTGTTGTTTTCCATTCACTGTAATTCCATAGGTAAATGCTCTTCATTCATTTTTTGAGCCCCCCTTTTCTTAGCCCATCTGTACTTGAACACTCCATTATTTTCAATTAGCACGTAAGTGAAGCTAGAGTATTTTTTCATCTATGGGAAAAGTTATTACAAGAAAAGGTTGTCAATTTTCTCCCTTATGAATTGTCCACTGAATTCTGTGAATACAGCAAAATGAATGTTTGTGATCAATTGATTAAACATTTTAAGTTTTATTTCACTGTCCAAAATTTTGAAGACTCATCTTCCTTCAAAATCAGAATGAATATGTTTGAGTGAAAAATCCCTCTCCGTGAAATATTAATGGTAAGGATGTAGTACACAGTTATGAAAGTGACAAAGGCCAAGTTCCTATGGTCAAAAAGGTATTGAAACTCAGTCATCATTTCATAAATGGTGCTGGTGTTTGAATGTCAATCATGAGGGAGTTATGATTCACTCTCTTCAATACATCTTGCTCAGTTCACAATGTAAGAAACTAATGAATCTGCAGGACTTCTTTTTCACATAATGCACTGAAATTGCCTTTGAAAATACATGCACAAAGTGCAAAGTAATGGTCTTTTATTTTACCGTTGTGGCTCAGAAGTAAATGCAGAATGGGTACCACATATACAGAAAATTTGAAAAAAAATATAAGCAAGTCCCTGGTCATCTTTTTGAATCTCAGCATCAATTTGATTTTTATGTCATAAATAAATAAATAAAAGAAATTATGCTTTGTTCAAAATGACCACTTCTACTTTTCGACTACATAATTATTTCTCTATACAGAGAATTTTTCCACTTTCCCTGGAAGAGGAGAGTTATTTGGATATATACCTTTTATGTGGGTAAAAAAGAACAGATATGAAGGTGTGCTTTCATTTAGCCCTGTGGGTTTGTTTTTCTTCTGGACTACATAGAATCATAGAATCGTTTAGGTTGGAAAAGATCTTTAAGATCATCAAGTCCAACCATCAACCTAACACTACAAAATCCACCACTAAACCGTATCCCTAAGTACCACATCTAGACATCTTTTAAAAACCTCCAAGGATGGGGACTCAACCGCTTCCCTGGGTAGCCTGTACCAGTGCTTGACAACCCTTTCTGTGAAGAAATTTTTCTAGTATCCAATCTAAACCTTCCCTGGTGCAGCTTGAGCCCATTTCCTCTTGTCCTATCTCTTGTTACTTGGGAGAAGAGACCAACACCCACCTTGCTACAACCTTCTTTCAGGTAGTTGTAGAGAACGATAAGGTCTCCCCTCAGCCTTCTCTTCTCCAGGCTAAACAACCCCAGTTCCCTCAGCTGCTCCTCATAAGACTTGTGCTCTGGACCCTTCATCAGCTTCATTGCCCTTCTTTGGATAACACTCCAGCACCTCAATGTCTTTCTTATAGTGAGGGGCCCAAAACTGGACACAGTATTCCAGGTGTGGCCTCACCAGTGCCAAGTACAGGGGGACAATCACTTCCCTGCTCCTGCTGGCCACACTATTCCTGATACAAGCCAGGATGCTATAGGCCTTCTTGGCCATCTGGGCACACTGCCAGGTCATATTCAGCCAACTATCTAACTAACAGCACCAGGTCCTTTTCGGCCAGGCAGCTTTCCAGCCACTCTCCCCCAAGCCTGTAGCGTTGCATGGGGCTGTTGTGACCCAAGTGCAGGACCCGGCACTTGGCCTTGTTGAACCCCATACAATTGGCCTTGTCCCATTGATCCATCCTGTCCAGATCCCTCTGTAGAGCCTTTCTACTCTCAAGCAGATCAACACTCCCACTCAACTTGGTGTCATCTGCAAACTTACTGAGGGCGTGCTCAATCCCCTCATCTACATCGTTGATAAAGATATTAAACAGAACTGGCCCCAATACTGAGCCCTGGGGAACACAGCTTGTGACCAGCTACCAACTGGATTTTATTCCATTCACCACAACTCTTTGGGCCCAGACATCCAGCCAGTTTTTTACCCAGCGACGAGTACACCCATCCAAGCCATGAGCAGCCAGTTTCTCAAGGAGAATGCTGTGGGAGGAAGTGTCAAAGGCTTTACTAAAATGTAGGGAGACAACATCCACAGCCTTTCCCTCATCCACTAAGTGGGTCACCTTATCATAGAAGGAGATCAGGTTAGTCAAGCAGGACCTGCCTTTCAAAGACCCATGCTGACTGGGCCAGAGTCTGCTCTGATGTCTCTCTACGACTGCCCCCAGTGTGTTGTGGGGGCCATAAAAACCTGCTGTGGGACTACAGTGACTTCAACAGGCTCAAGTTGCTGACTTATAAATCCCTACAGGTGCTCTTTTGTTCAGTCTCTGGTACTTATTTTTATTGGACTCAGAACAGATTATGAGCTCACAATGAATTATGGAGTTAAAACAGCAAATGGCTCTTTAACCTAAGTTCAGTGCCACGTATCACATGGTATTACTGAAACTTAACAGAGTTTGCTCAGCTCATTCATGAGATGAAAACTACTTTTATAAACAGCATTTGCTGTAGTCACTGTGTATGCAAACTGTGCCAAAAAGCTTTTTATTTTCTTCCTTCTTCTTTCTTAAATATTATCCAAAGCCTTGAGTGCTTCTGGGTCTGACATGTGGAGAAACATTACTGTGTGCACTTCAGGTGTTTTTTCAGCAGTCGTTGTGGTGCTGAGAAAAATTTCCATGCTGCTTTAATGGATGACATTTCTCTGTAAGGTTTCCTTGAAAATAACCTGTAGAAAATAATTGCTCCATCTTCGGTCTGATACAACTTCTGACAATGGGCAAATGTTCAGAAAGCAACTAGTAGTCAAGTTTGGCCAGAGGGAAAGGAATAGAGCTCTCTGTTGACTACATAAACAAAGTCAAGTGTGTGAGTTCGCTGAAGCTTATGGAACCATCTAGTCTTACAATAGACATGCTTAGAGTTCTATTAGATGTTAACGCAGACATTCATTGTTATTCTTTCTTGTAGGAACATTAAATCAGCCTTGTAAATTGTCAGAAAAATTTATTGACCTTAGCCTGAAGACTCAGGATGGATGGTTTTGGCTAGAAAAATACATTTCATATCAACATTTAATATGATATTATCATATTAATATCTTTCTATTCATTCAGTTCTTGGAAAAACCTTTTAATTATAAGCTCTCCATCCAAGGGCTTAATGCTGAAAAAAAGTCAAATGAAAAGATTCTTAATATATTTGCTAAAATAACATAGTTTTAATTTGATAGTTTTAAAATCAGTCTTATGACATAATGTGACTTGATTCTTCAAATTATGCCCCTTAGGGTTGTCAGCATCATACACTCTACCAACTTTACATTTTTACTTGATTGCAAATAAAGTGTTTCTTCCTTACAGCCTTAATAATTATACATATATACTAATATATATACACACTTTTTTAGGCAACAGTACACATAGTTTTGTCTTTGAAAAAGTGCTTACTAACAACATCTTAAGGGACATCCTGAACCAACACTGATAAAAATATAACTGTGCAATACTAAAATATAAATTTTAATCTGGATTCAATGGCTAATGTGTTAAATGGAAGCTATTGCCATATCAGAAATAGCATGTAAGGTGCTTAGAAATAACACGGAAGAAAAGAGTTTCTGTAAACAACAACAGCTAGAGTAGTGTTGTTGAAGATTTCAGAATGAACAACTGTCAGACAGCAAAAAATCCTGGAGTCCTGCTGGGTTTCTTGGGATTCTTTTATTAAAGACAGAAGTTCTTTAAAGTCTGTAAAAAGATTTGAACTGTGTATTTGCTGGATGTGTTTGTGAACTAGCATACTTATGCCCTTAAATTGGACAGCCATCAATTTCCAAACACGGTTCTACACTATAGATATTTTTTATGACTTTTTTGCTTATTCCCTGCATGGACAGCCTGTGGTCTGCCTGACTGTCTTCCTGAGATAACATGGGACACGATTCCAATGGCTTCTGTAGCTTTTGATTTTGAGCTCCAGCTCTTCTCAGAACTGCTTGGATTTTCTGGTCATGTTTTTTTATTGTTTTTTCTGACATAAATAAATCTGGCCTCCTTCTTTTCCTTTCTAACAGAAATGCATATTGACAGTTTGATGACCAAAGATGTCTTCCTACTCCCAGGCATTACATGTGTTCATTTTTCTGTTCTTTCTTTCCTACTCCTTAATCCCAAGGATATGAGTCAGTTGGGTTAACTGTGTTTCTTCAGCTCTATTCTTTGCTCTTTTAAGAATCTTTCTTTTCCCTGGAAGAGATCCCCTAACATTTTCTTAAGTATTTCAGTGCACCACCCTTCTTGATGAGTCCAGAGACCTGGCACATTTTGATTAATTTGTGCTTTCTTCCTCCTTCTAATACACTTGAAAGCTATTTCTTCCTTCCTTTCCTCCTCCCTTCCCAACTTATTAAATACTGGCACATTTGGCTAATGTGCTTGGCTTTGGGGCAGAAGCTTACTATTTGCAACCTATTCTTCCATCCATGAACCTTAAAGTGCACGGCTTCTCTGCCAGTGCTAATCATGGTTTTGACTACCATACTTTCCACTGCACCTGTTTCCTACTTAGTTAATAAATGCTCCATTTATTTCCAGGGTAGTAGTACATTCATCTTCTGCTGCAGTGCTTTCCACTGATCCCATGAAAAATTTCTCTGTGTTAATCACGCTGTTATCAACGCTTTCTTCATGCTGGGCACAGTCTTCTGGCACATGAAAACTTCTGCTCAGTTGGACTCCTGATGGAGCTTCTTGCAGCCATTACTTCTCTTTTCCAAATGTCAGGCAGCCACTTATCTTTTGGGGATGACCACAGCATAGGAACTTTATGTGGTGTCTGACATTGTTCAGACTCTGAGCTCCACTCACCTGGCTGTTTTGGTTCTTTTCTTTTATCAGTTACTTCCACAGTGTGAGACTAATGCCTGTTTTCCTTAATCCTTCTGCTTGCAACTGGGCAGAAAAAGGCTTGTGGTCTTTTTTGCTCAATAAATTGAAGATGTTCTATTAATTTTTAATTCTGTATCTTTCCAACATCCTGTGAAATGTAGGCTGGTATCCCAATGATTATAGGACCTTTTTTTCTGGTATCCTTAATCTTTCAAGATTTTAAGACTGTTTTTATAACTTTAAAGGCTAATCAAACTTTTCTGTTCATCAATAAACTTTCTGCTTATTGTAACAGCAATTTTTTTTCTGCTTACAGTCATCATTGTATTCAGTTTCTAAACATATATTTTCATTTCATCTATATACAGTATTAATTTCTTTCATATTTGTTTATAATTGTTTGATGTTTGCCCTTTCTGCCTGAGCTGAATGAAAATTATTAAAACCACCATGCTCTTCAGAACAAAACATTGTGGGTAAATAAAGTGAAATGAACAGTTAGCTTCCTTTGTTTTTTTTTTTTTTTTTTCTTTTTCTGGTACCCCCTCCTGGCAGATACAAAATAAATTGCTTTTTTATTGAATATTTAAGTAGAGCCAGTCAGATTTTAATCCCTCCAGTCTTCTGCTCAAAGCCAAGGAATCTGACAGAAATCTTCTTCCAGTGTCTAATATCAAGCTCTTCATCCTTAGTTGTCATCGGATCTACTTCATGATGGACCATAAATACCCAAATTTCCTCCACAGTTCCACTAGTAAAAGTATTTTCACATGAATGGCTCTGTCTTGGCACACAGGGAACAACTTGTCACCAATGTCCTCTCCCAGGCATATTGCTGGCAGACCCAAGGGATCCCACCTGAGATATCATATTGTTAATTCCTTTAACAGGACTTCAGTCCTTCAAGTCTTTTACCTTACTTGGCCTTTACAGGTGAGTTAACATTGTGTTTGCCTATTGAGTGATAGGCCCTTGCTGATCTCTTTTCTTCTTGGATCACCCCCATACTCCAAATCTTTGCGGTAACCCTATCTCTCATGGCTGTTGCCATTGCTTACTGAAGTTTATGTTCACTTTTTCTTCCCTCTTTTTTATTTTCATGTAGGGCAAGTTAATTAATTCAAACTTTGTCAGCTATGTACCTGCTAGTCCTACCAGTCTGCTTAAACACTTCCTTTCTTGTTAATAAAGAGGAATGTATCTCATCCTGTGTTTTTCACCTATAAACTGACTCTGAGCCTGCAAGTTGCAGCATGCCATTAAATCAAGTCATTCTTAAGAAGCCCAGCTGATTCCAGTGGGGTTTATGTCTCACAAACATAAGCATCAGCTTGCACAGAGTTTCATGAAGACTTCTGCTGTATACACTTAGCTAAGATGGCATTATCCCTCACATCACACTGAGCTAAGAAGTGGGATTTTATAGCACAAAATGAGAATTCAGAAAGTTCAATTTTTTTTTCACTTAGCTTGGCTAAAAATACGTGCTACAAGAATAGCTTCTTATGTGTACTACATGCATATCTGAGTAGAGGCATTTACTCAGACAGAATCTGTAGAGAAAGGAAGAGCAGGAAGATGGCTTTGATTTCACTCCTTGCACTCTCGGTGTCTGACCTGACAGCTGTCAAGCCCTTTCATAAGGCAGAAACACTTTTTTAGAATTTGATATTTAAGCAGAAGCTCCCACTGATGAACCAATATCTCTGCTAGCACACACTTGTTCTGTCATTCAATCCATAGATGTTGTATTAAAGTATCCAAAGTTCAGACAAATCCATCAGCCTAAAACAAGTGTAATGAGACAAAAGGTCTGGCCTGGTGTGGAAGCCTTAACTCCTACAAACAAAAGCACAGTAAGGACACTGAAGATACAGAGAATTAGCATAGATTCCTTGTGCCTGTGTTAAATTTTGCTTGTAAGTGTTGCATTAAACATTTAAAAGTACACTTTCAAAAATGCATTGGGCTTTCACTGCAAAATTCTTAGTGACACTAATGGGCATCACATGACTCATTTCCCACACACAGCTTTGAACATCCATCCTGTTCTATGCTATACAGTTTCTTGTGCCACTGTCATCATTATAACATCTCAGCATCTTCCAGTAGTGTTTTAAGCTCTGTGAGTCACATTTTCCATGAGTGACTTGTTCTTTTACTTATGCTCTTATTTGTTTCTTTATAATTTAAGGTTTTTAATGGAGTTTTACTTGCCTAAAAGTAGTTAATTCTTTTTATTTTCTTTTTTTTTCTTCTTCTCTCTTAAAACCAAATTAACTTTAGGAGCACCAAGCTCTTCATTCCCAGTTGTTTATGGAAATTGGCAGTTTCAGTAAAGGGCTGATCATACAAAGTGTGTTATTTTCTAAACTCTGTATCTGGTACTTCTGGTCAACAACTGCTTTTGCTGCTCTTGAGGTCAAGAAACTCAACAATCTCTGTCTGGTCACAAGGTTCAATGTTGCCATACAGGACTTTTTTTTTTTAACCCCCTCTGTATTACCAGATGCTGTGATTTCATATCAAATCTGTATCATAGGTCATCTCATTTTGATATTTCCATTACTTAATTAGAGGTTTTATTGCATATAAACTATTTCTGCTACAAAAAGAAAAAAAAAAACCAAAACAAGTCAGGTATGTGATTGTGTTTCATTGGCCAGACATATACTTTTTCACTGAAATTAATAAAAACTTATGTCTTGTGACTATTATGAATGGGCAATGTGTTAAAGGAAAATTTATTTTAAAGTCAACAAGACTTTTAGAATCAACTTTTTCCCTATTTAGCCAATTCAAATACTAAGAAGAAAACAAAACCATCTCTTACAAGATTTCACAAAATATTTTTTTTTAAAAAAAGAAAACATGGGAGTTTAGGTTTGGGTTTGGGTTTAGGTTTGGGTTTGGGTGGGGTTTGGTTGGTTTTTTTTTTTTTGTTATGAATAACAGCTTGGAAGTCCTCAAAGGGCATAGACAGGTCTTCCTCTACTACCATGCCAGTATGTTTAAATCCCAATATACAGGTAGTATTAGATGAGTTGGGGTTTTATCAGCTGGCTTGGGCTAACAGTCTCAGTAGAAGACAATGAAAGAATTAAATGTCATCAAGAGACATATGTAAGAGGAAATATCCTGTCATCTGAGAAATAAGGGACTTTGTAACACCTGTGAAAATTCTAGCTACTATACAGCAAATGGTACCATACAGCAACACCCCCAGTGTTAAAATAGTGAATTTGCATGCATAAGGCAGCTTCAGTTCCAGTGACTGAATTTTAACAGTACCTGTACATTTTAAAAATTTCAGCCATCATTTATCTGATACACACGAACAATTCCTATGGCACAAAGACTGTCATTGTAGCACTGAGAGTGAGGTCTAGAACTATTAATAAGATTTTAATCTTTTGTTACCTGAAGTGTTCAATGAAATTTCTTCTTTGCTGTGAAGGAGTTGGGCAATTTGTAGAACTGCATCATGCTTTGAAGTAAAACTAAAAGAGTACTCAGCACAACAAGATCACATCCATACTTCTGCTTAGTCTATGAAAAGTCTAAATATTTACCTTACCTTACTGCAGTGGGAGAAAGGGAAAAAATAAGTAGCAAAGAAAAGATATGTGTACCTCAGATGACACATTTTGTGAATCTGAAGACAGAATTTTTTCCCAGTTCCTCTTCTGGCACCAGGCTGACAAACCCTTCCCACCCCCCACCCCAACAACATCAACAACAATAAAAGCCTGAGCTCTCAACGCCCCCAAAAACATGGTGGTGAAAACATATACCTGGAAATCCAGCCTGGCATTTCAAGATGTGGATTTTAAGCATTTCTGGAACTGCAGAAGGAAACAGATTTTTTCAACAAAGTGACTACCTTTTGGTTGCTTGTAAGTTTCAACTCAAGAATTAGGTGAGCAAAACTGATGAATAGGGTAAATTACCTCCAACAAAACCATCTTATGTGTGTCAAACAGACCAAAAAGACATTTTCTCAATCTTTATTCAGGGGATGTAAATTGTGCTTTAGAAGCAAAGATTTCTCTGCATGGTGGGATGGAAAAGAATCCAGAACTTTTAAACCCAGGGAGCCTTTGAAAGCTGTTTTAAAAATTGTTTTTTCCTGCAGGGTTCTACTGAGCTTAATGAACCTAGTGGGCTTAGCAGGCAGTCCTGCTGGCTTCTGCAGCTTATGGGAAGTGTGGTTACTCTGGAGCTCATCCATCTCCACATTGCATCTCAAAGCAGCAGCTCTACCAGATGTGCTAATGGAGCAGCTCTGCCAGCCCAGCTGATAAGCACTTACATTTTGAAATTCTTTGCCTGCTAAATTACCCCTGTACACTTAAAGCTACACACACAGACACACACATGCTAACAAGCAAGTCATCTACAAGCCTACCAAGCACAACAGTGCTAAGATGAAGGCTTCTCAAGCCATTTGCACATCACTTGCAAATCCCAGTTCAAAGCAGGCATTTCATTAAATCTGTATTGAAAATATCTCCTTTACAGAAAAAACTTATGTAATTATTTCCAACAGCATCACTAGTCTTGTTTGAATTCAGAGGGTGATATATAGCAAGTTGAATGGCTAAGAAGCAGGCTTACCATTGCTTCATGAAAGTGGAATATAGAAATGCAAACAGAAACTTTAAAAAAAAAAAAAAGAAAAAACAGGCAATTAGGCCCATTAATCCCATTTAAGTCACTAATAGCCTTACTCTTTAATCACTGTAAGATTTTAAAGGGTCACCAAAACTAAGCAAATCAGTAGGACGTAAGATTAAATTGAGGTATACCATGAATCATTTTTACTCTCACAAGAAAAAAAGACCACTGATTGTAAAGTTCACACCACAGGTAACATTAGCATTACCTAAAAGATATTTAGGAAGGCAAGAAGGTACTGTCATCTGCCGCAGAGCTGAATGTAGAAAGTATAGAATAATTCACCTCTAGAAAACATTGCATTACTGGTGCAAACCCATTTGATCTCCAATGCTCTGCAAGTCTTCTTGTCCTCTCAAGTTGCCTTGTTGCTAACTTGGCCTTTAATTACACTTCTTTAGGTTTTGGAGCAAGAACTGTGTATGAGCTTGACCTGTCTCCAGTGGAATCAATCACTGATTTCAGTGAAGAACAATCAGACCTTATGATATGTTAAAAAAACCTAATCAGGAAATCTATAGAAGCATCTGTACACTGTGAAGAGTCACATATGTGCAGGGGTGTTCCAGCAATATCCTACCAGTAACTTACACTCCAGCCCAAAATCGTGGAGGCCTTCTTTCTCTTTGCCCTTTTCCCCTAATTGTGGGAGTGTTTTAAAGCAGGTTTTATCTTGCTATCATAGGATGTAAAGTTGGAAAGACATTGCAGGGGACAATACCGATGTCTAAACTTGTAGCACCTGTTGATTTATATAACCATCCCTGAGTTTTCTTACCATTGCTTTATTGCATGTTTCTACATTAATGCTTGGCAAACACAGGGAAGAAACCTAATTTATGTGTTTCCAATGGCTAGGCTTCAGAAGCATATGAACGTACACAATCTATTTCAATATAATATTTTCACAGTCTCACTTCTGTAGGAACACCTAACATGTCACTGTGGATTACAGACTAAAACTACTGGAGAGGAGTGCAGCCCAAGCCAGTACCTGAGAACACGGGGTGCTTTTAAGCTCTTTGGTAAACCTTCTCTGTAACTCCTGTTTTGGGTTCTGGCCTATGCTTTTTTTTAGTTTAACATGGTTTCACTGGAGTATGAACCAAAGAGATTGCAGAGCTTGGAGACCTTTGAATAATGGGGAAGAGGTGAACTGAAAAATTGGATTTCTTCAAGCTTTGTGGCCCAAGTGCTCAACCTAAACCTAAGTGGCCATCTTTATCCCCTCACCCAGCCTCCCTTCTTTCTATCCATTGCTACAAATTGTCAAACCACCTTGGACAGACACTGAATTTTTACTGTTTCAAAACTCAACAAATTGCAGGCTCTATATCTTTTTAGGAGTGAAAACTAGGCATTTTGATCTCACAGGCAAAGAGCTTTAAAGATTACATGACTTGATCAGCAGCAGCAAGACAGTTCAGCAGAATGGAAACATCTGACCTTTTATTTTAAAGATAGTATAATGTAGCTCACTGCAGCATCTAGACTTGGGGGCGGGGGACAGGCTTTGGGGCCTTTTTTCTGCTTATTTTGAGTAATTGACCAATATTTTAAGTATGTTGACAAGTCAGATTTGTGCTGAAAATACACAGATATTTAGTGTTCTGACTGGCTGAAGGGAATTCAAGCCCTATTGATTTTGCTGTCACCGTTATTAACTAACTTTTGGATTTAGGTGTATGTGGAGTTATGATCTGCATGGAGGGGAGCTACTGACAGCAAAAGTATCTACTAGAATATTCTGACAGAGGTAAGTTAAAACAGCTAAATGAGATGCATGAAGTCTATACTGTTCTACCTCTCCTAAAATCTATTGGGTTGTGAAAGAAATTTCAGATACCTGATCTGAACAATTCTGAGCAACAACACTTGTGGAAAGACTTTTGGTTTGTTCTCATTCACTATGCTTCAAACAATACTTTAGCTTCTGTTTTCTCATAAGTATTTTCCCATCATTATCAGTTTTTCAAAATGCACTTGATTAGGTCAAGCCTCCTTAATTTATTTTTACTGATGTCTTCTTGCTAATTTTAACCAAAGTTATCTGAGCAGGAAGTGGTATCTCCAGATATAACAGGGAAGTATATCAGGTATTCCAGAAGAGAGAAATATACTACCTTCAACCTGAAAAGCGTGACAAATCTGTAGCTGCTTCCTAGAAAAACTGTCTCTATAGGAATCTGGGAGACACCAAGCATCTTGGACCCTCTATGAGGTTGGAGTAAAATGTATTTGCAGGTTGGTTTCTGCCATTTGAGTATCCCTGAGCTAAATCCATTGGTGCCTTGTTAATCATGAGTTTCTTTTACCAATGAGTTACAGGATGCTGTGCAGTTTTCTTTTCAAGATGGGAAGCCCAGACAAAGGGCTTTCAGATTGGAGGTTTCATGTCATTGCATGAACTTAAGGACCTAAACTGCTGTAAAGTACTCTGTTAAGAGTAGATGAAATGTTTCCCTCCACTAGGCACTCACATTGATTGCTATAGGCTCACTAAAAAGACAAATATTCTTTGTGCTGGTTATGAAGACATAAATAAATTTCTTATAGCAAAATCTCTTTCAAATAATTAGCTGGTAAAACCCAAAGCTACTTACAAAACAAAGGGCAGATGAAATAGAAGATTGGTTGCACAAACAGTAGGATTCTTATTAGCAATAGGAAATTCTATTTGGAGATGCTGAGTGTGCTCAGCATCTCTGAAATCAGGCTCTGGATTCATTTCACTGACTGTTGAATCAAAATACAAGTTCTGGCAGACAGCTTTAAGAGGCAGAATGAGCAAATGGTTACTGCAGTGCAGCTTTAAAACTAGGAGATTAAATCTTCAATTTGTACTTTTGAATGTAAGGTAAATATCTTACAAGATTCTCAGCATCTGAGAGGGATAAAGTTCTAATGGGGAAGCTTGCAAGAGTTGGCAAAGGCAACTTTGCAATTTTTGCAAAAATTTTGAATGTACATCGGACCCAGACTATGGCAAGGTGTTTTTGACCAGCCTTTGTTTTGGGGCAGCAGATGAAAAGCAAAAGAAAAAAAAAAATAATTCAAAACTCTGGCAAGTTTCATCCTGCTATCCCATGTCTTGTCACATTAGCTTCTATTTTATGTGATATGATTTGATGTATGTTAGCATAATTCAGCAAAACATGATGTAAAAGGATGTGGCATCGTGGAAATTTGGAAATAAAAAAAAGACACCAGAAGAACTGCTCTGCCTGGGAGATAATGGACCACCTCCTCCTTCTTCCTTCTAAACCACTTACAACATTGCTAACTTTTCAAATCACTGCAGAATTACAGCATACTGATAGTGTAATAATAATCACAAAATCTCAGCAGGACATCATCCTCAGTACAAGAAAAGCAAAGAATGTAAAAGATAGGCACATACCTCTGTATCAATTTCACAACGCAGCTCTGCACAAATAGAATCACATACTTGAATGTTCCTAACATTGCTGTTATGGATCAAAAGAAACACATAACTGTAGCAAAGGAGCTCTGAGACAAATGCACTGGTCCCAGGAAAATGGCAGCGTGTTGTAACTGATTAGCTACAGGTGTTTGATAAGGTTGGGGGCTCAAAGCATGAAAACTTATAAAATAGTGTAGCGATAAGATCTCAATCAATGTCAAAGAAAAAAAAAATATTTTGGTAGGAGTGAAACATATATCACAGATAAAACCTTTATGAGATGACATTTAAAAATGTAATTTTTCCTCTTCCTGTTTTAGATCACCTCAGTATTTTAGAAGATGTGATCTAAAAACCAGTAAGGTAAAGCAGATTCTTACCCTCTTTAGTAGAATTTGAATAAAACCTTAGCCAAACAACAAAAGCCTTAGCCTTAGCCAAAACCAAGTGAAACTGGGAATCTTTCCATTGATTTCAGAAGACTTTGGATTGGATCCACAGTAAATTGTCTTTTTACAGAGTCCTTCACTGTAACAAACTGAACAGGACACAGGTTAATTAGATCAAAAGTTGCTTTTGAGGTTTTCATTGGTTTTGTTTGTTTGTATTTTTTAAACCTGACTTCAATCTGTCTCTGTGACTTAAATATTTTTTTTCATTTACTCTGTTTCATTTATATGTAAAATAGAACAGCTTTTCTCCTGTCTTTTTGCAATCAGTGTTTTTTCCACTCAAACAGCCTTGTATTTATTCTGTAAGAAACCATTCACTCATGTGAAAAAAAAATTCTAGCTCTTCCAATTTTCATTTAATTTGCTTTGGTATCTTGGAGTGACTCAGAGATTCAATTTTTTCAAATACATCATTTTTGGCTTTACTGCTTGAGTTGTAAGTAACACAGGAAGCAAAGAGCAACAGCAGAATAACAAGGTACACAAATAATATTGGTTTGTTACCAAAATTAAGATCTGATAAAGTAAAACTTTGTAATGTAATGTTCCTTAGTGAATCAAGATACAGATGTACTATAAGGGTAAGCTGTTAGTGATATTTTTTGTTATTGCACTATGAAGCATTAAAGATCATTCTAATCTCCAAAAGCAGACTTGCTAATTTGTCCTGTTTTCCCATTTTCCAACCTTGTTATTCATTGGGAAAGGGAAAATGAATGTAATACAGATTGCACTGCAATTGCACTGCAATTCTATACAGTTAACACCTGTAGATCACTTGCTCTTAGCTCTTTTGAGATATTTCAGCACTGCACAGATAATTAGAATTAATTTTGAAGTCATCTTTAGGGATCTACCCACATCCAAACAGTAAACCTACCAACACCACCCTGTTGCATTTCACTTTGACTGAGAAAGCTCTGCTCACCCGTGTGTGTGCTCTGACTCGCATGCCACTCACTTCCTAGCCTATCCATTAAAAATTATCAGCATTCATAACAAATTAGGCCATCAAAAAGTCCCTATTCCTCTTTTTCTGTGGGCATTTTTTCTTTTTGGTTGGCTGAAAGTATTGAAGACCAGTAGGAGATGCAAGTAGTCCATAGCTAATTCATAAGACAGAATTAACAGAGAGAGGACCCATCAGAGAGTGACTCATAACACCCATTTTATGCACATTTTTAAGATGAGAACAGCTGTCCTTTAAATGTTTGCCTCTTCTTTTTCCCACTCCCCCTCCCTTCTTGGCCATACAGTGTTTAAACAATTAAGATAGCTAAATTTAAGCAAGATGAAGGCCTCCCTAAAGGTCAGTGGAGAAATACCACTGTGGACCGCTGCAAGTTGGGATTGAATTGTATTCTGATTTGATTTTAATGGACTTTTGCAAACTGTAAAGTATAATATTGTGGCTACTAGTCTCATGAGTTGTATATCTGCAGACTTTATGATGTTCCTTTTCAAAACTCAACTGACAGATATTCCTTTGAAAACTGGTTTTGAAGAAAAGATGTGGAAATATTTCTTTTCATAATTTTCAACTGATTTTCTGAAGCTGTTAAGCTCAGACCATTTTCAGTTTTCCCCAAAAGAAAAAAGTGTATTAGAATAGAAATAATATAAAATCTAGAACAATGCTAATACTATGTTTTCTGAAGAGGCAGAAGTATGAAAAGTCAGAAAGCTGGATTTTTAAAGCTATATTGCCACTAAAGATCAATGAAAAATGGGCAAAAAAGAGTATTGAGAAAGAAGGAGTATTGGGAAAGAGACAAAGAAAGGGAGATTTTATTCTATCTCTGCACATGTAGCCATGAAGTCCTAACAAGAGCAGTGGGAACTGAGAATATGGCTTGGCTATCACGAGTGGTTGGAACAAAGTAAAAAACAAAAAACAAATGTGCAAACTGCAGTTACAATATAAACACAATGAATGGATAGGAGAATAACAGATGGTCCAGGATTTGTCTCGCTTTGTCTGTAAGACAGATATATACACACTACTCAAATCAAACCTGCCTGCAACTGGCATCTTGTACCTTTGTTAGCCTTTATGACACCAACATGCCCTTATTTCCTTTCTTCTGTAAATTGTTGTTCTTCTGTGATTGCTGAAGTTCTCTGGGGCATCTGTTCTGTTGGTGGTGGTCTGTGGGGCAGAGGGTTTTTCCTGTCTTCTTACTGCAGAGGTGCAGCTTTAATGAGCCTATTAGATGTTCATTTCAAACAGTCCTCGCTTCTGATGAGTGCATTTACTGCTTCTGACTTTTGGGGGGCTTACTGTTTCCTTTTCAGACTATTTCTTAAGGTATAGCTCTTCAAAACAAACCTTCCAGTTCTTTTGCAGGTTGATTCTTTGACATATGTGGTTAAGGCAGAGAAAGGAAACAGTGAGACTGTCATTTGCAGCACTGTGCTGTCCAGTGGCAAATGGCAAAGCTTCAGATTTGCTCTTTTCAGCACAAGTTCTCTGATGCCTGGGGAGCCAAGGAAGAAACTGTAGCAGGTAACATTTTGTACCGTACTATATTTCTCTCCAACAAACAAAACAGCAAGGGCTTCAGTAATTATTCCTTTGTGTCCTGGATAAAATGTTGATGATATTAGCTCTTTCTATCTGTCTTTATCGGTCTTTTATTCCCAAAGCACACACAAAAAAGTTTCATGGTGTTTCTGTCAGCCAGGGAACTTTTTGTCAGTAGAACAAGACAAGTAGTCTGGATGGGAAATCAGATTTGAGGCTACAGTCTTTAATTTCTGACATTTTGCAAGGAAAAAAGTCCCTTTGGCTAAATTTTTACTGCTTCATGTATGACATTTTGTCATTAAATTTGACTCCAGATTTGGTGTTATTTCTACTAGGGAAAAAAGAGAGAAATATGTTAGGGAAACATACATGGGAGCATCTCTCTGTTCTAAGGGATATTTAAATGGTGTTCTTGTCAATGCTGAAGACTGAAGCCCACAGAATCACAACACACTATAGAGATTACTATAATTTTTTTAAAATAAGCATTGCACCATATACTGTTGGAAGCCTTTTTGCCTGTCTAACTTTACATTTTCCAGATAAAACACTCTATGAATGAAGATCAACAGAAGATTAAAAGTAGTAAAAAAATAAAAACTGTAACACAGAAAGACATTTGTTCTTTAAATGAAATGTATTTTCTGTTGGTAAGAAGCACAAATTGGATAAAAAAAAGTCTGATAAATGAATTTTGGTGAACTAGGACTAAATAATTGAGGTAAAAAGGAAAAGTGTGACCACTGAAAAGATTGCTAAGGAGGAACTGGACCAGATTTTGCAGCTCCTCTTGGATCATAAGGGCCAAAGAGACAGAAAACACTGTCCTTATTATATTGATCCCAAAGCTTGGCTGGCTAAAATCAGGTGGCCTCACTTACCCTAAGAATAACTTAGATACAACAGAAAGCTGACAAAATGCTTTTAAAATGTTCAGCTGCACAGTAAAGCAAGATCATTTTTCCCCTTACCAATGACTAGGCAAATATACAGATTTTTCATAGGTAAGTAGGCATATGAATGAGATCTTGGTGTGCTGAACACGATTTCAGTTTCACCCAAAGGATGACATAGTTCAATATGCGCGTACCAAAAAAAAGTTTTGGCATTTCCCCAATGTCTGGATCTTGGGAACTTCTACTTGTCAACATGTACTTCTGAAAGACCAAGAGGCAGCCTCATCTTTCAGGACTGAGACAGCCAGAATTGTTTCTTTGTATGGTAGCCCTGTTGTCGATATACTCACTGAGACTCCGAGAGATTCAAATTCAATTCCCGCATTCTCCTGAAGAGATTTGAATCCCTGTGAAAGACCATTTACTTGACTATTTTAGCCATCAGGTTAGATAGAAGGTGCACTGGGATGGGTGGATGGATAATACTTGTGGCATGTTTTCATTCTTGCCTGCAGTAATGATACACATCATTTTGCATGCATGGCTAATATATTTTCTTTGGGAGCAAAATGATGAGTGGGATTCAGTCATTGGAGGTTTATGCTAGTTCCTGAGGAACTTTGTTTATTCTTCCCTGCATTTGATGTATTCCATGCTTGCGGCTTATTCTGGGAATAAGGATAGGTAATTATGGGCAAAAAGAATGAGTAAATAAAAGTAATTTCTCTTGTCTCATCCATCTATCCTCCTTTTCCCTGATTATCAAAAAAACAAAACTATATTTATATATGCACACAAGGCCTGCAATGTGTGCAATAGCACACTGATATTTGTAATCATCCTTTGATGTTATTGGGTGTATTATAGAAAAACTAATGAGAAGTTACAATTTGTATTATGTATGTATTAAATGTTTCAGTTTGTATTTAAGGCCTGAAGGTCTTAAAACTATACATAGTTGAAGACAACTGTATGTTTGTGTATAGACATAAAGCCTATTCAACCTTTGAGCATTGCCGTAATAAGTTTAATACATCACTTTCCATTTTATTTTTAATTTTTTATATATATATATATTATTCAGGGGCATTTGGTAACCAAGATAAGTCCTTAGAGTAGAGACATGGGGGAAGGTATCAGACAGAAACAGTACCAATGCACAGATGGCTGTGTCACTTGGCCTTCAGCTTTAAACCTAATAGGCCACCTGAGGCAAGATGACACACATCCTGTCACATCGCATGGCTTAATTGCAAGAAGCGTTATCATAAAGCAGCATGGCTTTTTAGCATGAACCAGTGATTATACTGAGAATAGCAATTTCCATGGGCATAGCCAGTGCTATCGAAATGAGGAGTTAGGTGTGGCTATTTACTAAGTCAGAGAGAAAGGATTGCCTTTTGTTTGGTAAGTTCTTTTATAAAGGGAGTTTATGGTAATAAAATGCATAGTGAATATATATAAATTTAATCCCTCACCAAGACTCAGGTGTCAGCCACTGTAAATTTAGATTTATGTTCCTTTTAACTGAGCGTTACCATAACTAATTCATTTTGCCAGATTCAGAAATCTTCTGACAGCAGTATATGTATACCTTACATTTTAATTTTCCTTTCAACATACAACTGAGAATAAAACAATGCTATAAGCAAAAGAAATAAATGCAGAATTATTTTGATCTTTAGAAGAAATAATTTTGATTACTGAAGTGTGAACAACATGTATTATTTTTGTTAATCTCTAAACAATCAACATGTACATTGATTTCTGTTAAATGTTATTGGAAATATACATGAAAAATCCACTATTCTGTAGGCATGGGCCTTCTATCCTCAGTGTCTCATTTTGAGTGTGACATTTGGAAATAAGAGCTAGTAGTCACCGAAAAATGTGTTTAATTTAAATGATTCCTAATGTGAAATTGACTTTTTTGTAGAAAATTCAACCAAGCTACAATCAGTATACTCTAAACATAACTCTTAACAGATATAGCAAGCTTAAACTTTTTTGTTGGCATCTGTTATCAGAAGTTTGGGTTTTTTTTTTACTAAAATAGTGCCTATGAAGACAGTTCCACTATCTTTTACACTGAGAAATGAGGAGTGCTATTTTCTTGTACCCAAAGCTATGCAACTGATCACTTCATCTATCCATACTCCAGAACTGTCAATAAAGTTTTATGATCTGTTACTGGAATAGCTTTTTGCATTTAATGCTGCAGAGGTGCCCTTCACTGCTGCAGATGCTGCTACTCTTTGGAAAATACCTAGATATCTGTGAATATCTAAAGGTGCAACTCTCATATGTATTTCCAGTCAAGCTCTGAATTTACATAGCCTAAACTGAAATGGGAATGTGCCCTTCCTAACTTAAAAAATTCTGATACAAGCCTACATTTTTGGAAAAGTAGTTCTGGTACTTCACTGGGTAGTCACCACTTGGGAGAAGTGCCAATTTTGTCAGTGAAAGTCTCTGAAGCTTCAGAAGGTGTTATAAAAAAAGAGTAATGATTTAATAAGACATTAGGAGATCAATAAGCTTTAGCTAAGGAACAGCTTGAATCTATATGTGAACATGTCCAGGCTCTGCCGAAAACCTATCCAGATACTGCTTTTCCTTTGATATAAACTGCAGGATAATTTTCAGAAAACATTTGCTAAATATTCAGTTGGAAGAGACAATACCCAAAGCTGAAGTATAAATCTCTCTTTGATTCAATACCCTGAAACCTAAGTTTAAATCCTTATATGTACAAGTTGGCTCCATTTTGCAAAGATTCCCTAAATGCAAATATGAAACCATACTGATTTTCAGAACTGAAATTTCTGTCATATCAACTAGGGGAGCAATGTCAGTCTAATAATATTTTTTTGACATTTAGAATTTAGAAACATGAGAGTCATATACATTTGGGGGAGTAATTCTGGAATAACAGATAAGGATTGCTGCAGAAAAAAACCTTCAGTGCAAACCTCCCCACCCTTGTCCTTCTTTCATCTACAGCATATTCCTGCATCTGCTTCAATGGAAAATGGTACATTAACCTTATCACCACTCTGGTAGGATTCCCAGAGATGCAGAGAGAAATAACACGTATAAATAAACCTATGCTAAAGGTAGGCAGAAGTTTGCCTGCTCATAATATGGGAAGGTCTTTATATTACAGAGCATCCTTACAAAATAAAATGGTAAAATGCTGGCACCATTGAAGTCACTGAAACAATGCCTTTTGACTGGTGGTTCAGAACACGTCCAGTGAATCTTAGATCTACTGGTGCAAAAGACAGCTTCATGTTAAGGAAATAACTGATGCCAGTCTCTTTTAGGCCAGGATCATATAGGTTGCATTGATGAAACTCTATGCCATTTTAGAAGTTCTTACTCACAGGTGAAAAATATATTATCCTCTGATTTCGGTGATCTATTCAAAATTTAATAAAACCTAATTTGAAAAGTATTTCCTTTCACTATGCCCCATGCAAGTAGAAAAAGATCATACAATCTTTTTCTCCAAATGAAAGATAGCAATGGCTATGTCTTGTTAAACAAATTTTTATGACTGTACAACAGCATTACCTACTCAGCCACAGAAAGTTGAGTGATATGCCAAACTGACAAGAGCTGATTTTGTCCGACTGCCTAAGTAGCACCTACCAATTGTGTCTAGATTTTCCATCTGTTTAACCAGGAAAAAAAAAGTATGGATTTCTGTCAATAAACTGATTCCTTCCCTCAAAATATGTCTTCAGTGGCCAAGTAGTTTGAATGCTGAAATGATCAAGGAGAGGAAAAGAAATAAAAACCCCCAACCAGACAAAAAGGGATCTTGTTTGTAAATTAATATTATAGATGCCAGATTATTGTAGATTAATATTATAGATGTTTAAGCATATAAAATAAAGTAAATCCAACTGGAAAAGTGAAATCTAGACAAGATTGTTCAATATATGACTTCATTAAAACTGACAGGTTGCATCCGTTCTTACAAGCAATCTGCTATGTTCAGTAGTACTATTTCAGGAATTTGGCACATTCTCCTCTGCGAATACTATTTTAGAGATATAATAATTCTCACAAAGACCAGTAATTATTATCACAGTAAATAGTGAACAAACAAATATGAAAATATGAAAATAGGTAATTTCAATTTCATTATATTACTTCCTAAAAGAATCTGGTTCCCTTGAAGCTCTTCCAATGTTATAACATCTGACCAGTGTATGACAAAGCCATTCAGAAGTATATGTTAAACATGATGCAGGTCCAGCAGCCCCTGTCCTTTGCATCAGAGGTGTGAGGAGAGAAGGTAGGAAACCTAGAGACCTTCTGAGTGTGGCACATCAGCTCTCTGGCCCTGAGACGGCTAACCGAGATTTGGGGAGCAGCAGGGTGGCTAGTGCAGGGTTTGGAGAGCTGAGAGCATTATTGGAAGGGCAGTGCCCTCACCCACACAGGATGCAGCCCCAAGTTACCCCAGCAAGAAGAACAGAGCAGGTCTGGCTGTGCCACGGTCAGGCACAGCCCAGATCTCCAGGCAGGTCCAGGGCCAGGAGGGCAAAGAGAAGTCAGGCAGACAGCAAAGGCAAAGACCTGAGCAGCTCCCAATACAGGTGGGGAGGCCCCAGAAGAGCTTCTTACAGCTCTTTCTCACAATGTAGCTGTTTTCACAGCAGCCTGATCCAGGGTCACAGCTGCACTGTAACAGAGCTGACCTTGCACACCAGCTGCCAGCCCCCAGGAAGGTGGCGAGGCTGCAGAGCCTGCTGGTGCCCTCAGCACCCGGACACAACCTGGCACGCCTGGACCGGTGTGCAGTTTGGAAAGAGGTCACGAGAAAAGAAGGAGTTTTATAGTAACAGGAGGACTGCTGGCAATGTCAGAAGTTGAACACGAGCCAGCAATGTGCCCTTGCCACAAACAAAGCTAATGGTATACTGGGCTGCATTAGACAAAGTATTGCCAGCAGGTCAAGGGAGGTGTTCCTTCCTGTCTACTCAGCACTACTGAGGCCACACCTGGAGTATTGTGTCCAGGTCTGGGCTCCAGTACAAGAGAGACATGGACATACTGGAGAGAGTCCAATGACGGCCCACAGAGATGATGAAGGGAGTGGAGCTGCTTTCCGATGAGGAAAGGCTGAGACATGGGACTGTTTAGCCTGGAGAAGAGAAGGCTCAGGGGGGATCTTATTATTAAATAATGAGTATATAAATAATATATACATATAAAAATACCTACTATATTATATATAGTACATATATAATAATAAGTATATAAATACCTAAGGGAGGATGCAAAGGGGATGGAACCACGCTTTCAGTGGTGCCCAGTGACAGGATGAGAGGCAATAGGGACAAATTGAAACACAACATCAGGAAACACTTTTTTATTGTGAGGGTGATGGAGCACTGGCAGAAGTTGCCCAGAGAGGTTGTGGAAATACTCAAAAGCCAGACGGACATGGTCCTGCACTCTAGGTGGCCCTGCCTGAGCAGGGGGGGCAGACCAGATGACCTCCAGAGTTCCCTTCCAATTTCAACCTCCCTGTGATTCTGTGATTCTATGACTCTCCTTCCTCCAGGATGAGGAGAGCCAACTGGGTCAGCTGCAGCAGCATTGCCAAGGCTGCCTGAGCCCCCTGTAACATCAGCCCACCTCCTTCCTCTGGGTGGGCTGGAATACTGTGTTTGCACCCTGCCTGCGAACTGCTCTCTTCCTCTCTTCCAAGCACAGGACAGTTTGAATGACCATCTTAATGACACAGTAAGGAATGAGAGAAGTGAGGAGTGCTCCCATATCTCCACTAAGTTAGAGATCCTCCTGAAAAGTATTGCTTTCAATGTTTTGGAGTTGGGTCAGACAGTGAATGCAGGCTCCTATTCATCAGGCTTTACTTACTAGGCTGCAGTAGCTAATTAATATATAAAACAAGGAAGACAGGAGGGTAGAAGGGTTCCTCTTTTTCACCTGAAGCTGTGATTTAAAATAAAGTGACAGTTCTTACTACATTTTGAAGGAAGCCTGAGCCTGCCAGTGAAATTTGGGCATGCTCCTGAAATACTCCAGTGGTTCAAGCACCTACTTTGGGGATCATCATTGGACTCACCTGTACTGAAAATGAGGCACTTGTGCAGAAGGCACTTAGGGAACTAAAACATTAACTGCAGTTCATATGGAACTGAGTTTCCTTCATAAGTTGGCTGATTTCAAGTTCATAACTTTAGATTCATAGTACCTGCATATGTTTAATTTATTTAGGTTCTTAAGCCGTCTTCTTTTTAAATTTGAATACATCTTCACACTTTTATAATTTTAAATGGTTACCTTCTTTTTTGTTAATCATTCATCAGTGTCTACCTCAGTCTGCTGCAGTTAACAGGATCATTTTGTGACTGTATGACTGAGCAAAAATTTGGAAGGTAGCTCAGATCATTAAGAGGGTACCATACTGGAGTGGTACTATATTTAGGATTAATTTGGATGGCTGGCAAAAGCAGATAATTTAGACATCATCTGTTGCTGATGGTCATTTGCACTATCATTATGCTGTTCTTTGTCACATATGTAATGAAAGTCATCAAGAACATACTAAAGAGAAGTTTTAACATCCTAAACATCAGGTTTTGAATACAGACATTTTCTGAAATAGGTCTACATCACATTTCTCATTAACTTGCCCTGTGTCTTTCTCATAAGGCTTTACATAGGTCTGCTTCTAATACTATTTAAAATAGTGACTCTCTAGAAGCCAGATGAGATGCATTACTTTTAAAAACCCACCTGCCAGAATGAGTATTTGGCCAAATTTCTTCTTTCCTTACTGTAAGGCAGTGAGTTGTTCATTCATTGTCTCTTCACCTATGGAAAAAAAAGATGAGTACATGCATATAGAAGATGCTTTAGAGAACAGACATGAGATATGAGGTCACTTCCCCATATAAAGGCAGGAGTTGCATGTGACTTATGGCAGAGGAAAATGCAACAAAGGAAGTGCAACTGCTAAAATAAGAGTGACCACAGCCAAAGAACTTCACTGATAGCTATTTACTGTACCCTTTCCCATCATTGAAAGAATGTCCTATTTTCTCTGTAGTCACCCATATGCCTTATTTTTCCCCAAAAAGAACAAATAGTGGGGATAAGATTAATTACATTGAAAATTTTCACAAAGAAACTGTAGAAATTAAAATAAAGAGCAATAACCTTAATACGACACTGAACTCCAAAGAATTTGCATCACAGATATAGCTCTAAATGGCCAGTAGTGAATACCATAGTGAGGCCTTCACATAATGCCAAACATATATACATATTTATGTATGGATTTGTATCATAAAGAAGCAGCAGATCATTTTTCTTTCTGTCACCAAAAAGACTTTAATAACTTACTTGTCCCTTAAGTCAACATGAATTATAGTCTTACTTACCTTTACTTCCAAACATGGCAGTTGAAGATAAATCTAGTACTTAGAGGTTTGTCACTTTTATTGGCTTAATAATTATCCTACCACATGTCAGTATATACATATTCAATGGAAATAAACGTACTAACCATACAGAGTTTGATATGATGAGATAACTGCTTATATATTTTGGGAGGCCAAGAAGCCTACCAAACAGCAGCAAAACCAGTGACCAAAAAAGTAACATGCATAGGAGGGTATATTATGTCTATTATGTTAAAAAGCAATGAACAAATAAGATTTATAATTCCTGTGGTATTCCACTGTTTGGAAGTCTATAGGGCAGGTAATATGAAAAGACATGTGAAATAGTTTATATCAGATAAGTCAACACCTGTAGTGTGAAGGAAAATTAAATAAACAAATGCTTGCACAGCCAAAGCACACGTTGGCAAAACAGGCCCTTTTTATATTAAACCCTGTCAGACTCCAGTCAGTTATTCAGGGAGTCACAAGCTGGAAGCTACAACTGGGTGAGAGTTTGCTCCAACAAAGAAAAGGGCTGGTGTGAATCAGTTCATGCAGCTTTCTGGTCCTCTACTATCTTCCCACCCTAGGACAGCTGCACAGGTAATGGGAGCACAGACTGGAAGCTACCCCTCTCATTCTAAAAGTACCTGACAACGCAGTAGTCACCATGGCCATTGACTTATGCCCCTTGGTGTCTTTCCAGGAGGGTTCATAACTGAGTTCTTGGGAAGAATATGTGTGAATCTGAATCTGAAAGTGAAAAAAAGGATTGCAGTGACTCTGTCCTACATTGACTCAGTTCCACTCTGTTGTCACCGGAAGAAGAATGGGGTTGTGCTTGGTACTAATTGTATTAGATCCTAAAATAGACAAGTGTACAGGTACTGAAAACAGCTATGATGTCTTTCCATACAAGAAGTGTCAGAAGGCTTCTGCTGCCCTTATTTAGTATATTCTCATAACTCACAACAAATTAGTTTTGAGTTGAAAGTTTTCTGACTCTGGGACCTATCATAGAATTCAAAGGGAAAAATTAAAAACTTTTAACAGCAATGTTTTTTTTGTCATATCACTAAAAAATAATAATTGAAATTTTAGTTTTGAAGAGAATCATAGGATCTTAGAATCACAGAATTATAGAATGGTTTGGGTTTGAAGGGACCTTCAAAGACTATCTAGTCCAACCCCCCTGCCATGGGCAGGTACATCTTTCAATAGATATGTTGTTCAAAACCTTGTCCAACTTAACCTTGAACACTTCCAGTGATGAGACACCCACAACTTCTCTGCACAACCTGTTCCAGTGTCTTACCACCTTCAATGAATCATGAAGAATCTCTTCCTTATATTTAATCTGAATCTACCTTCTTTCAGTTTAAAACAGTTACCGTTTGTCCTATCACTGCAGGCCCCAGTAGAAAGTCTACCTCCATCTTTGTTATAAGCCCCCTTTATATATTGAAAGGGGGACACAGTAAGGTCTCCCTGAAGCCTTCTCTTCTCCAGGCTGATCAAACCCAACTCTCTCAGCCTTTCTTCACAGGAGAGGTGTTCAAGCTCTCTGACCATTTTCATGACCCTCCTCTGGACCTGCTTCAACAGGTCACTGTCTTTATTGTACTGGGGACCCCAGAGCTGGATGCAATACTCTAGGTGGTGTCTCACAAGAACAGAATAGAGGGGTAAAATCACCTCCATCACCATACTGGTCAGGCTTCTTTTTATGCATAAAATATCAGCATACAATTGGCTTTCTGGTCTGCAAGTGCACATTGCTGGCTTGTACTGAGTTTTTCACCCACCAGTGACCCCCACGTCCTTCTCTGCACAGCTTTTCTCAATCCATTTATCCCCCAGTCTGCACTGATTTTGTGGATTGCCCTGACCCAGGCGCGGGACCTTGTTGCACCTGGCCTTATTGAATGTCATAAGATTCACATGGGCCCACTCCTCAGGCTTGTCAAGGTCCCTCTAGATGGCATTCCTTCCCTCCAGCATATCAACTGCACTGTTCAGTTTGGTGTCATCCACAAACTTGCTGAGAGAGCACTCAATCCCACTATCTATGTCATTAACTAAAATACAGAACAGTATTAGTCCCTGTATGGGTCCTTGAGGGACACCTCTCATTACTGGTTTCCACTTGGACACTGAGCCATTGGCTGCAACTCTGTGGACATGGCCATCCAGCCAATTCCTTATCCATCTAACAGTCCATCCCTCAAATCCGTACCTCTCCAATTTAGTGGCAAGAATGTTGTGGGGGACCATGTCAAAGGCCTTATAAAAGTCCAGACAGATGACATCTGTAGCTCTTCCCTTGTCCACTGATGCACTTGCTCCATTGTAGAAGGCCACTACATTAGTCAGGCATGATTTGCCCTTGGTGAAGAAGCCACGTTGGCTGTATCTAACCACCCTCCTGTCTTCCAGGTGTTTTGACATATCTTCCAGGAGGATCTGTTCCATGATCTTAGCAGGTACTGAAGAGAGGCTGACGGGTCAATAGTTCCCAGAGTCCTCCTTATTACCCTTTTTAAAAATGAGTGTGATATTCCCTTTTCTCTAGTAACTGGGGACTTTGCTTGACTGCCATGACTTTTCAAATATGATGGAGAGTGGCTTAGTAACTACATCTGCCAGGTTCCTCCGCACCATAGGAAGAGTGATGCATCAATGGAATGTATCCAATATTCCATCCAGCTCCCTTGGTTAACCTCTTTATTTCAGCCCCTTCCCACATAAAGAGGACATAAGCTCAGATGCACAAAGCACAATCAGCAAGGAAAAATGAGAGGGAAAACATAATGTGCAGGAGTGGGTCTAGGTAAAAGAAAAAACCACTCCTTTCTATGTGCAGTAATGAGGCCAAAGGAACTCTTCTCTAGCGCCTGCATGTGTGGAGAATGATTTTCAAAGGTTTTCCATCCACATTTCAACCACTCCCTGTTGCCTCTTTTACCCTTGATTTTCATGACAAAGGGAGCAAAAGCACAAGTACCTTGAGATTTACAAGTGCTTTCTGTCTAACCTGCTACTCCCACATGAAGACTAAGCTAACCAGCTCTGATGTTTTCTCTGTTTATTGTGCACTGTGCAATGAGTTTCTGAATCAAGACCTCACTTCAGAGGATTATGCCTAGAGCATAACCTTTCTTATGTTCAGATAAAGCAGTAACTCACACTGGGGTTGAAATTTAATGACATTGTGTTCCCTGCTGTGCTCTGTACAAAGACTTGCAGAAAGAAGGCTTTAGTGTGCATAAACAGTAATATATTTAACATGCTAATAATTTAATCAAATTATTTAATAACATAGCAAAGAGAAATGAAGAGACACACTTTCACTGACCTCTTTGGTGAGAGATCTGAAATCAGTTAACTAATTTATTACTTTAAAAATATTCAATTTATGTTACAGTATTATCTAAATGCCTTAACCGGAGTCAGGATAATACTGTGAAAATACATTGTACTTTGTAGTCCCAGCCCCAACCCCAAAGGACTTACAATGCAAACTGACAATGTAGACAAGGAGTCAGAGAAGGCACATCCAAAAACTGACAGCAGAACTGTGATCCTCTGATGTTAGAAGTTAGTGATGGATATACCTTCTACTTCCTCATGCTGCCTTAAACACATTAAAAACAAAACAGAAAAAACCCCAACCCAACCCAAATTAAAAAAATCCTTCCCAAAATTCTTTTTTTCTGTGCTCGCCATTTTATCTCTAATGTTGAAAAGCCAGTGTAACTCTTTTGCTTTCAACAATGAGAAAATGACCTGGAGTCCTAATTCTACCTGCTTCTTTAGGAAACAAACATTTAGTAGCAGCTGTGGCCAGCCTTGCAGAAAGTTGTGAGAAACCCAGAAATCTGTCAGAACAATAACCACTGTATCTTTAGCTTCAGAACAAAGTAAATATACTTTATGTATTTTTTTGCACTCTCAGAAAACACACAGGTACAGTAAAATGAGGACAGCAGCATAGTTTTAGTGTATTAAATATCTGATTTACAAAGGCATAACACTTTTGATTATGTACCAGATTCTGCCATACCTCCTCATGGTTTCAGCTAGATCTTATGGCTACATACAGTAGAGAGCACATGGGCATGCTGAGCTCCCAGGACTGAGTGCATGACCCAGCCCTCTGCTGAGTCCATAATGGTGCCGAGGAGGGTGTGGGGGGGTGTGAGGGTGTTTATGTGTATATCTGTTTTCTATGAAAAAGAAACTTGGGCATGAGGTCAGCTTGCCCTCACAGTTGCCTGTGAGATAATAAAAATGTATTGACATGCATGCAGTCATCCAGAGAATATGCATTTTAATCAATAATAAAATGTTTGTTGTAGAACTATGGGTAATTGATAATGTCTTTTATGCAAACGATTTTGGCTGAGCTTTCTTGTGCCCTTTAAAGTGAACAGGAAGCATCCTGAAATTTTCAGTCCAAAAGATAATTATCTTTTTAAGTCTGAATTTTGTATTTTTTTCAAGCCATTTAAAGCTTATGTTCTTTTTTATGAATCTTACTTTTGGAGAAGAAATGAGTAATTACTGCAGTGTTTCTTGAAGACACACAGATATGCTGTGCTGTAGTTAATAGATCATTCACATTTCACAGTTTTTTTTTTCCCCCTCACAAAGCCATTCCTGATTGAGTGTCTCCTGAACTCCTTATAATGAAGTTGAAAAGACAGAAGCCTTATAAACAAAGATTTGTCAAAATAAGTCATATGAATTAATTGAGGTTGCTGCCTCTGAGTGAGTAATAGAAACATGGATGGCTCTTGTGTTAACATTTGGGAGTGTGCATCAAAAATTAATCTTTGCTGGCCATAGTGCTTTAACAATGCAGTGGGATGAGAGTTTACCTAGTAATCAGTATCATTGCCTTTAGAAAGCAGGTTGGACAATAGCCATTTAAGCCATATATTGTACAATCTAAAAAATTCAGTGTGACAATGATAAATCTAGAAGCTAATTACAGCAATTGTTCAAACATACAATCATTTGAGAAAAAGCCCACTGGCTTAAAATATGCAGTTTCTGGGTGCTAATTGCCACAAGTGTTTTGGCTGAGTGTGTTTTGTCATTGATGGGAGGGCAAAGCAATGTTGTCTCTATTACACTCTTATGTTGTAACTAATTGGATAAGATAAAAAGAAGAGAGCTTCATGCTCTGAAAGCAGAATCTCCCATAAAGAGAAAAAGCTGTCATGATTCTATATCAAGACTGGTAAAGAAAGTCACAAGTGCTGTTGGCACAAGAAAGAGCATTCACACTAGTCAAAGTTTAAGCATATCTGCTTAGGTTCATTTTCTATCATCAAAGAAGGGAGACAGCTTCCTCCCAGGGGTGATGCAGAGCATCTACTGTAGGTGTGTCCGCTGAAATGCTCCTTGAGGACATACCTTTCATACAAGGGCATATCTTTCTACAGAGTAACTCTCTAGGGAGCCTTGCAAAAGTCATCTGAGTTACACAGCACACATATTACCAACATGCCTCCTTCAGTTTGTCTGCTTTGTGAATTTGGTAAATTATTGCACTAAATCTATTCAGTATAGGTAACTATGGGGAAATAATTTTATGGTAGAGGATTCTTGATGTTACCTTGCTATTCCTTTGTCCCATATATTAATTGCATAACAGACATGAGAGGAAGGAAGGATGGATGGATGGAAGGATGGATGGAAGGATGGAAGGAAGGAAGGAAGGAAGGAAGGAAGGAAGGAAGGAAGGAAGGAATATTCCCACAGCACCCCTGCATTTTCCCTGGGGGATCTGCTGGTACAACGTCATTGCAGCCATTCTCCTTTGGCATTTCAGCACCACTCTGGGCTGGAAAGCAGAGATCATGGAATCACAGAATCATAGAATTGTTTAGGTTGGAAAAGACCTTTAAGATCATCCAGTCCAACCATTAACCTACACTACCAAGTCCACACTACACCAATCAAGGGTAGACTAGACTAAACCATGTCCCGAAGTGCCACATCTACCCGTTTCTTGAATGCTTTCAGGGATGGTGATTCCACCACCCCTCTGAGCAGCCTGTTCCAATGCTTGACTACCCTTTCTGTGAAGAAATTTTTCCTAATAGCCAATCTAAACCTCCCCTGGTGCAGCTTGAGCCCATTTCCTCTTGTCCTGTCGCTAACTACTTGGGAGAAGAGACCAACACCCACCTCACTACAACCTCCTTTCAGGGAGTTGTAGAGAGCGATACGGTCTCCCCTCAGCCTCCTCTTCTCTAAGCTAAACAATCCCAGTTCCCTCAGCCGCTCCTCATAAGACTTGCTCTCTAGACCCTACACCAGCCTTGTTGCCCTTCTCTGAACACACTCCAGCACCTCAATGTCTTTCTTGTATTGAGGGGCCCAAAACTGGACACAGTATTCCAGGTGCGGCCTCACCAGCGCCGAGTACAGGGGGACAATCACCTCCCTGCTCCTGCTGGCCACACTATTCCTGATACAAGCCAGGATGATGTTGGCCTTCTTGGCCACCTGGGCACATTGCTGGCTCATGTTCAGCCAGCTGTCGACCAACACCCCCAGATCCTTTTTTAGCCAGGCAGCTTTCCAGCCACTTTTCCCCAAGCCTGTAGCGTTGCATGGGGTTGTTGTGACTGAAGTGCAGGACCCGGCACTTGGCCTTGTTGAACCTCATCCAGTTGGCCTCGGCCCATCGGTCCAGCCTGTCCAGGTCCCTCTGCAGGGCCATCCTACCCTCCAGCAGATTGACACTCCCACCCAACTTAGTGTCATCTGCAAACTTACTGAGGGTGCACTCAATCCCCTCATCTAGATCATTGATAAAGATATTAAACAAGGCAGGCCCCAAAACGGAGCCCTGGGGAACACCGCTTGTGACCGGCTGCCAACTGGACTTAACTCCATTCACCACTACTCTCTGGGCTAGGCCACCTAACCAGTTTTTACCCAGCGAAGAGTACGCCCATCCAAGCCATGAGCTGCCAGCTTCCCAAGGATGAAACAGGATTCCTGTGAGCAACTGTTATGCTTCTAAACCATAGATAGGGACTGAGGCATATATGTATGCACGTACATAAGAATATATATTCATGAATGGTAACAGATCACATTACAATATGCCAGATAAAATTATTGCAACCTTCACCATATCCTCTGAACATTTAACTTCACCTCATATTGTAACATTTCAGTAAATAACATGCTCTAGCCCTTACGCTAATATACTTTTTTTCTTTTCAATAGTAATTTTAATTAATTCATCCTTTCTGACATTTGCATTTGTCTTTAAATGCCACTAGATAACAGGGTTTTAATCATTCCAAATAGCTTTTTAATTATAGACCTAATTACTTTTGCAGAAGGTTAAGCTGCACAAACAGGAATAAAACTGTTTGCTTGTGCTCTGTGTTAAGAATGATGTAGTGTTTTCTCATTAGGTATTCTGTAAACTTGCTCGGTCAGTTTTATGTGACATTTGAAAAAAAAAAAAAGCCCCAAACTGTATATCATAAGGCTGGAATTAGATTCTAGGATAGTTTAACACCCAGCTGTGTGGAACAGACATTGATCTTTTAATTAATTATGAAATCAAAGCTAGGCATCCTTTTCCATTGCAGTGGTCATTTTGGGCTCACATATTTTAAAATGTAAAGGTACAGGAGAACATGTAATCTTCCTGCTGGATAAAGGTTTCTTCTTTGTAAACATTTCTCATGTTTGTTTGGTGGTGGGTTTGGGTTTGGTTTTTTTTTTTTTTGGTTGGTTGGGGTTTTTTCTCTGAAAATTTTCCACTACTGATGATACCCTGCTGGGTCAATGGAAAAGAATTTCTTACTGGAGAGATTCCATGCCTCTACTGGAGGGTAGCCAGTTTGCGTAAACAAAGACAAGAGTTAATTTTCACATTGATCTCGTTGTATATTCTTCTTGAAGGATAGTTCATCCTTTGTGGGTAAAAAAGGTCTGAATAAGACCTGTGTGAGCAGGAGCTCTTTCATTCTTGTTGAAAAACATGCCAGGTATATTTATATTTTATGGTGTTACTATTATACTAGAACAGATGTCTAATTGTTTAGCTTAATTTGTACATCAGCTGCTATATACAGTATTTTTAAAAAATCACAAAGCTAAATTTAGCTCAGAAAACTGAAACTCACATATTTTGCTGCTCCTTTAGTCCAAATGGGCTAATTAGAATTGAAAAGCCAAAATATATTCTACACCTATGGGCTTAACTCCCATTTGATAGTCTATATCTCACTAAGGTTAAATAATCTCAAGAGGCCAATATATTGTCTTTCAGAGTTTATTCCACCTTTGTGCCCACTAATGATTTAATCATGTAAATATGTATATGTTAGTTATACTTTTCCACTTCTCTTTGTTTGATTCTGTTCAAGGGAACCTTACTGTTAGTTTGTGCTGTAACTATCTATTGCTTTAGAAAAAGTAAACTCTCGTTTCAAGGGAGCTAAAAATAAGAATAAGCCTAAGTACGAAGTTTAGGGCAAGAAAAAGGATTCAAAGTCTCTTACCAAACAATGTCATACATAAAAGATACACTTGAAGGTGCTGATGCAGTTGCAAATATCTCATTATCAAACCACTTGGTGGACCATTCAGTGGATAAGGAATTGGCTGGATGGTTGCACTCATAGACTTGCAGTCAATGGCTCAATGTCTGGGTGAAGACCAGTGATGAGTGGTGTCCCTCAAGGGTCTGTATTGGAATCTGTATTATTTAACATCTTTGTCGGGGACGTGGACAGTGAGATCAAGTGCACCCTCAGCGAGTTTGCGAATGGCACCAAGCTGAATGCTATGGTTGATACTCTAGGGGCAAGGGATGGTATCCAGAGGGACCATGACAGGCTAGACAGGTGGGCCCATGGGAACCTCATGAAGTTCAACAAGGCCAACTGCAACAAGGTCCTGCACCTGGGTTGAGGCAATCCCAAACATGGATATAGGCTGGGTGATGAGTTGATTGAGAGCTGTTCTGCAAAGAAGGACTTGGAGGTGTTCGTTGATGAGAAGCTCAACATGACCCAGTAACGTGCATTCACAGACAAGAAAGCCAATCATGTCCTGGGCTGCATAAAAAGAAGTGTGGTCAGCAGGACGAGGTAGGTGATTCAGACTCCTGGCAGAACCTGTGGACCCATCGAGAGAGAGGAGCCCAGGCTGGAGCAGGTTTGCTGGCAGGACTTGTGATCCCATGGGGGACCCACACTGGAGCAGTCTGCTCCTGAAGGACTGCACCCCACGGAAAGGACCCATACTGCAGCAGTTTGTGAAGAACTGTACCCTGTGGGAAGGACTCATATTGGAGAATTTTGTGGAGAACTGTGTCCTGTGGGAGGTACCTTATGCTGGAGCATAGGAAGAGTGGAGGAGTCCTCCCGCTGAGGAGGAAGGAGTGGCAGAAACAATGTGTGATGAACTAACTGCAACCCCCAATCCCTGTCCCCTTGTGTTGCTGCGCGGGGAGGAGATAGAGAACTTGGGAGTAAAGTTAAGCATGGGAAGAAGGGAGGGGTGGGGGGAAGGTGTTTTAAGATTTAGTTTTTATTTTCTCTTTATCCTACTCTGATTTCATTGGTAATAAATTCATTTCCCTAAATTTGTCTGTTTTGCCATTGAGGGTAATTGGTGAATGATCTCTCCCTGTCCTTATCTCTACCCATGAGCTTTTCATTATATTTTCTCTCCCTTGTCCTGCTGAAGAGGGGAGAGATAGAATGGCTTTGGTGGGCACCTGGCATCCAGACAGGGTCAACCCACTACAAATATATATGAAAGACCAGAATAATCATAGTTTTACTGCTATCTTTGGTGTTATTTGGATTTGTTCTAATTTTGTACATGTGCAAAATTTATCAGTAAAGCATGTACTCTTTCTTCTTCATTCAAAAGCTATGCAATTTTTTGTTTTCTCAGAAACTGAGGATAGTAAAGAATAAGACATTTTGAACAAATGGGTGAAAGTACAAATGCTGCATTTAAGAAGTGCTTTTCATCTTGGATTTTAAAAGTGTTTTACAAACACTATTTAAACCCTTTTTTTTCTAGAGCAGTCTACAGTATGTTGCCTGTTTCCTTTTAGTTTTCTTAAAATGTTGCATCATTTAAAGAGAATAAAAGTAGTATATGAAACAATGTTGGTGCCATAGCATTTCATGACACTGTTTTGCTCTCACATATAGAAATGAACGTATTGCTAACAGGAAGTATAGCTAGAAGTATTGTGACTGTCAATTTCCCCTCTGCAAAAAATACTATTAAGCAAAAGACAGTAGAGAAATATTTGTTTGGATACTTAATATGCATGGAGTAATGGCAAGACCTGTAATAGTGTCAACCTGTTAGATGAGGAAAAAAAAAAAAAAATTTCTTATGTTAAATAATGTTTTACCATTGGAGTAATTTGTGACTAAAAAAAGAAAAGAAAACAAATATACTAAATAGATACTGTTGATTTGTTTAGGAACAAATGAAAAAAGCCCCAATAATATGATTATGGTGTCCTTTTCAGAAATATCAATTAAATATTGCTAATATTAATTTTATATCTTAATCTCTAAAAAGTACTCTACGGTACAATGAAGTCTCCTGGAAGCACTCAGTGCTTACAATTAATTGAATTACAATTCAATTAACTGAAAAATGGTGAGGTTTACAATGGTTTATGGCACAGAAGAACAGTTCAAGGCTTCATACAGTGCTTGTCTTACATACTTAATATTATCTTATCTAACAGGATATATTCAATCTGCTGATTGTATTACTGTTTGAGGTTTACATTACAGGAGTGTTGACAGACCCCAACCATGATTGGGATCACATTTTGTTAAACTCTTACAATGCATACCAAAATGTTTATCAAAATCATTTATAAGATCCCCCTGAGTGTTTTCTACAGTCTGAGCAATGCCAGCTTTCTCATCCTCTATTCATATGTTAGATGATCCCATCCCTTACTGAACTTTGTGGCCCTTCACTGGATTTGTTCCAGTATGTCCATATCTCTCTTCTACTGGGGAGACCAAAACTGGACCGAGCACGCCAGATGGTTTCTTACTAGTGCTGAGTAGAGAGGAAGGATCACCTCCCTCAATATGCTGGCAACACTTCTCCTAATGCAGCCCAGGATGCTGTTGATGTTCTTTGCCATACAGACATATTGCTGCTTCATGTACAACTTGTTGCCTACCAGAGGTCCAAGCAGAGCTGTTTTCCAGATGGTCAGTCCTCAGCCTGTACTGACACATGAGATTACTCCTGCCCAGGAGCAGCACTTTCTTTGTTGAACTTCATGAAGTTCCAGTTTGATAACTCCTCCAGCCTGTCAGGATCCCTCTGAAAGGCAGCGCAACCATCTGGTCTATCAATCATTCCTCCTAGTTTTGTATCATCTGCAAACTTGCTGAGGATGAACTCTGTACCATCATCCAATTCATTAATGAAAATGCTAAACAGTTTTGGACCCACAATTTACCCTGGAGCACATAATTACTGACAATTGTCCAGCTAGACTCTATGTTGCTGATCACAACCTTCTAAGCTCCTCCTGTCAGAAAAGATCACATTTAAGACCACCTGAGGAAACTGAACATTCACAAGTCCATGGAACCTGATGAGATGCATGCCAGGGACCTGAGAGCATTAGCAGATGTAGTTGCTAAGCCACTCTCCATTATATTTGAAAAGTCATGGCAGTCAAGCAAAGTCCCCAGTTACTAGAGAAAAGGGAATATCACACTCATTTTTAAAAAGGGTAATAAGGAGGACTCTGGGAACTATTGACCCGTCAGCCTCTCTTCAGTACCTGCTAAGATCATGGAACAGATCCTCCTGGAAGATATGTCAAAACACCTGGAAGACAGGAGGGTAGTTAGATACAGCCAACATGGCTTCTTCACCAAGGGCAAGTCATGCCTGACTAATGTAGTGGCCTTCTACAATGGAGCAAGTGCATCAGTGGACAAGGGAAGAGCTACAGATGTCATCTGTCTGGACTTTTATAAGGCCTTTGACATGGTCCCCCACAACATTCTTGCCACTAAATTGGAGAGGTACAGATTTGAGGGATGGACTGTTAGATGGATAAGGAATTGGCTGGATGGCCATGTCCACAGAGTTGCAGCCAATGGCTCAGTGTCCAAGTGGAAACCAGTAATGAGAGGTGTCCCTCAAGGACCCATACAGGGACTAATACTGTTCTGTATCTTAGTTAATGACATAGATAGTGGGATTGAGTGCTCTCTCAGCAAGTTTGTGGATGACACCAAACTGAACAGTGCAGTTGATATGCTGGAGGGAAGGAATGCCATCTAGAGGGACCTTGACAAGCCTGAGGAGTGGGCCCATGTGAATCTTATGACATTCAATAAGGCCAGGTGCAACAAGGTCCCGCGCCTGGGTCAGGGCAATCCACAAAATCAGGTAGTCCAGAGAAGTAGTGGATGCCTCATCCCTGGAAGTTGTTCAAGTTTAGTCTGGATGGTCCTTTAAGGAACATAATCTAGTGAAAGATGTCCTTGCCCGTGGCAGTGGGGTTGGAATTAGATGATCTTTAAAGGTCCTATCTAACCCAAACCATTCTATGATTCTATGATAAACTGCTGAATGTAGAGGTCAATTAATTTGGTTTTGAGATTTTGTTATCTTTAAATAGACACTAAAGATATGTCAGACTTCCTTTTTTGTTTCCTTCACTCTAGGATTTATAATATTGTGGTGGCTTGACCCTGTCTGGATGCCAGGTGCCCACCAAAGCCATTCTATCACTCCCCTTTCAGCAGGACAGGGGAGAGACAATACAATGAAAATCTCATGTGTTGAGATAAGGACAGGGAGAGATCATTCACCAATTACCCTCAATGACAAAACAGACTCAACCTGGGGAAATTAGTTTAATTTATTACCAATGAAATCAGAGTAGGATAAAGAGAAAATAAAAACTAAATCTTTAGTTAGAGAATGATTCTGTGATTCTACAATTCTCTCCAGGTTTGTTTTCTTTGGGATTCTTCCAGGCAGATCCTTGAACAGTCTGCTCTCTTGAAGTCCAGTTTTTTTATCCTGCTTTTTTTTCCCTCCTGTCATGATTATGAACTCCACCATCTCATTATCACTGGCAATCAAGGCTGCTGACAACTTTCACATTCCTGACCAGTTCTTCCATGTTTGTAAGTATGAAGGCGTATCTAAATTTTCAGTATGTCAACTGAGTTTTCAGCTTGAGAATTCTTGGGTTCTCACAATGGCAAGGCATCTCTCCTCAGTTCCCAGTCTTCCAGTTGATCAATGGTATTTCACAAAGACAGAATAGTGATATGATGGTATGCTGATGACATCTTTCTACAACAGAAACAGTGGACTTGCAGGTATTTTTAAGATACTGGTGTTATGTTTTGTTTTGTTTTGTTTTGTTTTTTTCCCCTGGACTCAGCTCTGTCAAAGCCAAGAATCTGTATCTGTAAGAAGCATGAGATCAAAGAAGCAAATTCTCCTTAAGTGGCTGATGCACTGGACTCATTTATGCCTATCAAATCTACTGCTTTTTACATTTCAGATGTTAGACTTTATGACAAGATTCTGAACTCAAAAAGAGAGTCACTTCCTTGAGTGTAGCAATATGAACATATTTGGTTATGATTAGATACTGAATTTCTAAGCTAGCTTTGCTGTTCTGAGGCAAACTTAGTTTTAAAATAGCTTTATAGTGCAAGAAGAAAGTGCCTTGGCTCATAATGATATTGCAGCTACAAAAGTACAACCCTAAGACTCCCAAAACTTTTACACAGATTTTGGTTTGTCTGTACTTTCTTATCCTAACAGAACTTATAACAGCACTTCCAAAACTATCATTCTTATGTGACAGTTGCTAATGTCTTTATAGGTTGTTGCATTTCTCTCTATGCTGTAAGTTACAAAAAGATGGGTAGGCCAGGTGTAATAAAAATGTCTTGTTTTGTGGTGATTTTCTGCACTAAAAGCATGCAATTAGCTGCTTGATATCTCTCTGGCCTTGCCCTTATTGCTCTTACTCAAGGTTAATTTTGTAGCCACATAACTGAAGTCTCATTAATGCCAGAACAGGTTCTCCTTTGCTATCCTATGCTTATAATTTTCTTCTGTGTACTTAAAACATTATACTCAGGCTGTATGGCAAAATGTCTTACAGCTGTCCTGATGGCTCAGAAACAAACCATAAGAGGTGGCTGTAAGATTATCACATATGACTATATCACCCCATTCTTAGTTCTTGTCTCTCCACTTTGTTGCCAGAGGAAGACAGATTAAGTTTAATTATTCAAAGGAACTTGAGCAACAAAATTTTTTATAGCAGCATGAGGTAGATACCAAGCCAAAAATTCATCTGGGTGTTGCCTGGAAAGAGGGAGAAAAAAGAAATCATGCACACAGAACTGTTAGCAATATCGTTTTATCATTTTATTAGCTTTCTTGGATAGTTAGAGTTCAACAATTTTTCTTCTTGATTAAATTATTTACACACAGACACCCAGTGCCATCTGAGATGCACTAGTGTACAGATGAACTTATGACTCATCTCCAGCTGTCATTCCAGAAAGTCATAAGCTGAATATATGTCCCATCATGTCTGCCAGACTGAGACAGGCTTCTTAGATACCCTAAAACATATCAAGTAGCACTGAACGTCTAAGTGTAAGCAAATGACAAGACTTTGGTCAATAAAGCTAGGGGACCCTAGAGTTATTCAGCTGGCCACATAGTGGTATCTACTTTGAGTTGAGCAACTCTTTAGCAGCCACGGACTATATTGGCCATAATAGCTAGTTCATGGCTACCTTAACATGGCCCAACACCTTAACAGGAGGCCAGGCTGGGTGCTCCTGAGCATCTTAGATCATACTAGAGATCCAAGTGGAGACAACCAAACTGACCTCTTTTTCTCTCTATTGGGAATTTACACACATGGGATGGGATTCAGCTGCCTAAAAGCAGGGCATCTTGTGTGATTTTTTGGTGCTAGGGCAGTATTGCACTTGTTTTTCAGCTCCTGCAACAGAGGCATGCACTCATGTATCATACCTGATGGCTTTACTCTGATGTACTGCATACCCTAGTGCATCCCAGAAAATAGAAGATGCTTGTGTTTAGGCAACTGATTTCCCTTCATGTGGGGAACTACCTTTAGGTGTGCTAATCTGAAACTGAATCCCACACGAATTTGTTCATAAACAAATTTGGCTTAGTTTAGCTAATTTATTTTATTTACACAGATAAACTCAATGAATACAACTGATTTCATTCTAAAATTCTGTTCATTATACTAAACTACATGTTGTATGAAAACTAATAGTTCAGCTCTACATTAATATTCCTAAATAAACTAAAAGTTCTTGAGTGTTCTTGACTTCATCTGATTTCATGAACATAAGAAAAAACCAGGAATGTATTAGTAGCACGCAACAAATTCCTTGTGTCACTGAAAGATATTATGTGGGTGCTAAGTAATGCAGGAGCTTTGTAATGTCTTCATTTTATAGTCAGGTTTAAATTTATCCACAATAGTACAATCCAAAGACATCTTTTGTCTTCACCAGTGGTAGCTACAAATCAACAGCAGCAACAACTATTATTTGTTCCTATGACAAATTCTGTACTTAAGAACTCCCTGCTTATCACATCTTAAGAAAATGTGATCATCCCAGTGAATTAGTTTCCACAATAAAGAAAATTGATTATACTGCATGGTCATCTTAACTTGTGCTCCTTTGGGTTTCAGTTCAGAAAAAAAAAAAGAACAGGTAAAAGCAAGTGAAATGTGAGCCTATCTCACTGTGGATTTTAGAGAAATGGAGTTTGTGAATGTGGGAACATCGGCATTTTACAGAGATTACAAGTAGCTTTCAATCATTGCAACATGGCTGCTTCCATTTCTGTTGATGCTCTCTTATCTCTACTTGCAAGACCTAGATCTTACAAGTTTCTACACCACTCCTAAATACAAAAATCAATGGTGTTATGCATCTTGATATCATCATTCTTCATATACTGGGGATGTAATCTTAAAAATACAATTGACTCACAAATTGCTGACACAGCAAATCCTTGCCTGGTCTGGTCTAAGTCATGCAATGGTATTGAACTTCAGTCCAATAGTAGACAAAGATTACATTTATAAAGATAAAGGCATAACCATCTCTCCTGTGCAGACATATTCAAATGTTTTCTTCATATCTTTTATGAGAATGAATAACCTTTTTGGGCATTATTCTTGCCTAGGGTAATATTCCATTCAAATAAATTTCACTTAGAATGTGGAAACCTCAAAATCCTTCTAGAGCTATCTTTTTTTTTTTTTTTTTTTTTTTTAATATCAGTAAAACAATGTTGGAAATTAGTAACATAATTACACTGAGCAGGAATAAGAACTTCACTTGTAAAACTTCAACAGTTCTCAGAAACAGTTGTTTTTTAATATGTCTATTTTGTTCCCACACCCTTAAAAAATTCCTGTGATCTTATACTCAGGTGCCTTTTTTACACCTTTTCAATATTAAGTACTCTCTGCATGTGGTGCTAATATATTTGTTGGATGTCCTGTCACTTGGGATGTAAGAGTTACTCTGTGAACAGAAGTAAATTTAAATTCACATAAAGCATTAATATTCTAGCATGTTTGAATTGGATGTATTGCTAACAGTTATAGACTTGTACTTTAAATTTTCTTGTCTGGATCTATATGCAGAGTATGAACAAAAGAAGTACTAAAATGGATGCCAATAAGTAATTAGAATATTAGTGTGTTTTAACAGGACATAACAATGAATAGTAGTGATTCAGAACATCTGCAATCCTGTGTAAAGGGGATAAGGCCTAAAGAGATAAAACTTTTCAAGGAGTACCAGACTGAAATGTTTCTAAGTGCATTATTTGAAGATGATTCAACATTGTAGTTAGACTAAAGGGTAAAGCCAGTGGATCTGCCTGAAGTAAGGCCAATCCCTACTCGGGTACTGTGTATCTGAACTTCTGGGTCACTGATCACAAGTTTTGAAAGGGAAACTCTGGCTAAAATATCAGAAGTGAAAGCAAGTTCTAGTAGCAAAACATTTATCTGAAACAAATGCCAAAGCTTGCCATGAAATCTAATAGGATGGATAAAGAACCTCTTTAGCTTGATTTATTAATAGACAAACCACATTTTCTATATGTCACCCATGATGCACTTAAATTGGACTGAATATGCAGGAAAAAATTACACATCTGAGTTCAGGAAATAAGTGAAATATACTTAAATTGACTGAGCCAATGTAGAGCAAGGCTCTAGTTTGGGGGACAGACTGAGCATATCTAATTCTGTTAAAAATCACTCACAGTTTAAGTGGAGACAGAATATAAAAACATATAATAATATCCCATCATAGCAGTAAAAGGATGGAAAACTATGTTTTCAAAGTGAGTTTTATTTTTACAACTGCCATTTAATCTTGGATTTTGCAACATCCAGATCTGGAGACATGCAGTGGTTAACACTGTACAAAGCTGACCTTGGGTGTATGAAAATCAGGCTGATTCCCAGGACAGCAGTATGCTGGGGGAGTCACAGTTCTGCTGGCTGTTTTGCCTGTACCAGAAGACTCATCCATCTCATTCACAGAATGAACACTACCAAAGCAGTGACCCCCTGCCTCCTGACCCAGAGAGCAGGGTGAGTGGGTCTGTGGCTGTTCTCTTTGGAAATGAGGGGTATCAATGATTGTTTCTAGCAGCAGCTGCCCTCTCTGATCCTTTTTTGATGCTCTGCAACGTCATAGGCAGGAAGCCTTACTCTTGGTTTCTGGCTCAGCAACAAGAGTTTACCATCCTTTCCCAAAAGTTTTCCCATCCCACCCACACTTTGACAGAAACAACTCAGGAGGCACAGGATAGTATTAATGTTAATAGTTGTACAAGAAAAGACAGAAGATGGAGCTCCTGATGGACTTCTTGAGATGAAGGCAGGGGAGGCTGGAGTTGCAGATGTATGGGAAAAGAGGTCTGCGGGTCACAGCCTTGAAAGAGAGGAGGGACAGGGGTTCAGTGCTTCAGGTAAGTTTGGAAAGCAGAGGATCAAGCAAAGGAGTACCTGAAGGCAAATATCTGACATATTTTGTACATGATGACCCAGTTTAACATCTACTATGTGTTATATATGAAGTCACTGTATTGCTTCCATTTTCAAAAAATCTGTCCTCTAGATTTCTTGCAATCAGTCTGTTTCTTGACAGTATGGAGCATCATTATGAAAGCCCTCCACTTACACAATTTATACTAGCACAGAAGAGAGAAAACACATAATTAGTCAAGATAAGTACTGTAGCTGGAGTCAGTATTCCCAAACAGGCAAAGCTAATTAGTTATCTGGTGCCAAGAGGTCGTATGAGCATCTTGTTTTCAGAATAGGCTAATGCATATGACATATTTCTACAGTTAATACCATGCCAGTGTTTTGCTTCTCAGTGAATTAAAGTGACATGGCCCATGTTAAAAAGTAAATCTTTCTTTATATAGTTCTAAGAAATGAACAAATCACATTTTGTTGGTTTAAAGTGAAAACACTCTTGCCACTTAGCAAAACATGTAATTTCAATTTGACCATGTTCCACCAGGAAATCAAGCTGTTGGCAAATTTCCCATTTCACTTGAAGAACATCCCAGGATAAACTAAATAACAGATGAAACTGGGGGAGAAAGGACAAACGAATGTGGTAAGTACAGGGCATTATAATGTTGCACAGATCTAATAGCTACAAGGTAAGAATTTATAATGGTAATTAATGCATAACTGAGCAAGGGATGTCACCAGAGAAATGAAGTTTTCCTACTGACACATTTTTGTACACAAGATTAACTGAAATTATAGGCCTATTTCACAAAGCCTTTCTTGTGGAGGTCTTCCTTTGTTTCACTGAAGGTCTGAGTATGGAAATTTTCCAGACTACTGCGCCTTTTCAGATAGGTCCTTCTATCTTTATAGATATAGCATATTTGGCTAGCTCTACATTCCCTGGTGTGAGTATAGAAGTTCTTAAGATGGGATACTTTTTACCAGAAGCTACTATGCTCCTTGCAGTGAAATTTCAGTGAGGAATCTTCTTAGACCTATCGCGAGTTGTCAGTGTAGATTGTTTGGTTTTTGAAGACATAGAGTTCCTTGTTCTAGTTGTCTGAATCTCTTTATAATTGGACAAAAGGTTGGCCATTTTGGCATTTCTGTACCATCTTCATAGGTTCGTACAGCACTGTCAAAAGAAACCAGCAAACATTTGAAGAGGAAAACTAACAACTCTCTCACTTTCATTTTTACACTGACTCTTATTATTTGCTGACAATTTTGTATTAAAAAAGAAGCAAACAGAAAAAGTCTTTTAAACTATATAAATCATATAAGCTGGAGGAGTGCTTACAACAAAGTAACACATTTGTTTAATTATCTATAGTAATTAAACTGAATAGAGAAAAGGCAAGATTTTAGTTTCACTTACAAGGTGTAACTTCAGGGAGACTCCAGGGACTTTGACATAATAAATACCAACTCTCTTTGAAGGGAAAGAGCTCTGAATTTGGCCACAGACTTCTTCATAACCCTCAACTGAGAAATGATGGCAGCTGATATTTTGACTGATTACTTAATGCCTTTTGAAAACCAAAAGTTAGAGTGTTTGCTAAAAATTAGAGGGAATTGCATATTTACTAGATGTAGATGAATAATTAATAACAAATAATTTATTCAGTGAATTTCACCTCTTCCTCAAATTGAGTAGATTGTAATTTTCTTGAATATATATTCATTAATTGAACAGCTTCAGTGAATAATTCTGTCCATTCTCTCAACTGGAGTATGACACAGGGAGTATTCAGAAAACAAGATAGGTTAGTTTTAATTCAGAGAAATAGTTATGGGGGTTTTGTTGTTGTTGTTGTTGTTGTTGTTGTTGTTGTTGTTTTGTTTGGTTTGTTTTTTTTTTTTTTTTTTCCTGATATGGTATAGTCCTATTAAAAATATTTCTTAGAACATTTCCCACTGAAATGAGAACAGAACAAAATAATTTGTGACACTAGCTATCAACTTTTCCTGAAAACTCTTTGCTTCTGTGAGCATGAATGTACTTGTTACTACTTCTACGCTTAGAGCTGCCCTGAATATGAATCACACTTTCTTTTTTTTCATGTCAGTTTTTCATAGTGAATTCTGGTTCCTGGGTACTGAACTAAGAATTTCATCTTCTGGAAGACAAAGGATTAAAATTATTATGTAACAATGATTTTGTAGCAATTCAGATTGATTATTTATCTGGTTGTTTTCTTTCAATGCACCAGATTTTTTTTTCCTTATCTAGCACCAAGTTTCTGTTGTCTTCTGGGACACAGTATTTATTTGTTCAGCTCAATTCCATTTTCACCTCCACATTGTATACTCTACAGGTCATCACATGAAACTTAATCTATTGTTTCAGTGGACTCAGTCAAATTTGTTGTTCATCTTTTGTGGTATAATTGTCATTATGCCTACCTAGCTGCTGATACTTGAAACAAGCAGCTTATGATATATGTAACAAAATGTCATCCTTCAGTGCCTGTGATCTTTTCCAAAAGTTCTAAAACTGAAAGAAAATATATGGCCTTCGAATTTGTTGCTCAGTGATTTTCAGGGGACAGGAAGTAGGGGATGGTTTTGTTTTTCTCCTGAACGTGTCTTGAGTTAGGGACTGCTTTGGGTCCAAAGCCATTAGGTAGTCCAAATAGAACAGACTTCCAGTAGAACACTGAAACTTCTACTTAGGAAAAGCTCCTATAAGAGCTAAATGAATAATTGATTTTTTTTTTTTTTTTTTTTTCAGTTTGGTTGCTGAAGTGAATCCTCATATCTGTTCAGATTTAACCTATTTTAGTTTCTGTTTTTGCCGTACTGGGAAACAACAACAACAACAAAAACCCCCACAACACTGTGACATGTTAAACTACAAGTTTCATTCTATAGAAAATGTTTCATTTTCAAATGAAAAGAAAAATCAATGAATAACAAATTAGATGCACAGGGCAAGTGAGGGCCATCCTTTAAGAATTGCTTGGGGATCACCAATAGGATGAAAAAACACTGGAAAACAGGAAAGATCAATCTTTCTGGCTACAGCAGGATCTGTTGTATTATATGCTTATTAGTCATATCAAACTTTTGTCTCCATGGTGGGCCCTGAAGTTTAATCTCCATGTCCAGAGGTATTGGAGCAGATCACAGGTCCTTTGCTGCTTATACATCCAGGTTTTATTTCATTCAGGACATGAGGAGATGTTGCTGACCCACATTTCATTGCAATATGCAGGGAAATGATTCCCCAGTTCCCCAATAGGAACACGTGCTCTGAAATGGAAGTAAGACTGTTCAGGCAAGCTTACAGAAACAAGTTTCTAGTAAACTGACTATCTGTGCTCTTATCTCTACTCCAGTGAATGTTTAAAAACTTACAAAAATGGGAATATATGTGAAGGATGTATGTGGATAGAAGTGATGGATATGTTGATGTACATCCATATCTCCTGCCACCTTTGATATGATGTTGAATCCATGCTTCCAGTGAGAAAAAAGAAAAAAAAATCTCCCACATCCCCAGTGAATATGGTAGCTTCCAGGTTATACTGCTGCAGTAAGAAAAAGTAATTCCTTCATACTCTGAAGTATAAAAGTTGAAATATAGGATCAAAAGATGTACATTATTCTTACCTGCAGTCCACATGTCCTCTGCACAACTGAAGGTGATGAGGGGGTAGAAAGAGGACACAACTGTTGTCGTTCATAATACCCATAAGCTCTTTAAGTTACTTTTACCATTCTTATTGCCCAGTCTGAAAATGAGCTACTCTGACTACTCATGTTTCCCCAGGAAATGAATTCAGAATTGAGTTACAAACTATCTGCCTTCTCTGGTTTCTGAACAGAGCAGTACAAAAGAAGTTGTCAGATGCATAGTGTGAGCCCATGACATCCCAGAGTTGAGCTTCTGTATCACAAATAGAAATATTATCACCACAATTCACGGTCACAGCAGAGAGGCCAAAGAAAGTTGATGGCTTGGAGACCGATGCTCCCTCAAGTACATGGCTCCTTCACACAAGAATATTAGCAGTGTGGTACAACACTGAATCTTCCACAAATATTTAGTAAGTAGTTACTTTGATACTTTGAGGCAGAAACAGATCCTTTTCCTCCAGCATCCTCCTCCCTCTGTAAATCTTTAGAGTTCTTATTAATTTTTAAACACTTAATAACCTCAATAAGAATCTGCTATCTTTGATGGCACTGAAGTCTTTAATTTGGCCTTGTTTTACATGTTTTTTGCAGCATCCATTGAGTGCAATGCTAATATTCATAATCTAAACTTTAGCAAGAAACCAGGAACAATTAGTTATTGCAAGTTTCTCATGGATTTCAGTGGTCTTCATCTACAGAGCAGACACTCTTGAGTACAAAGCAGGATATCCACTACATTACTGAGGACTGTATAAGACCTTACCAAGAAAATGCTACTCTTCTCCCCGCCCTTCTAGAAGAGTGTTCTCTCTCCCTTCTAGAGAGAGGGAAGAAAAGGGCCCCTCATGTTAATCCCCTTGGACTAACACTGTGGGGCATCTAAAAATGTGATATTTGAGTTGTATCCACCACTGCATTAACACCTAGACTCAGCAACCCCAGGATTTAACTAAAAGCTATAGAGAAGGTAAATGTTATTAAACTTACTTGGCTATTTTCAGAACAAGAGTGCAACAGAAAAACTAAGCACGAAACAAGAAGGGACTTAAAACACAGAAGCACAAAGGCTTGCAAGTCTTCTGTAAGAGAATACTGCTCACTCAACTTTGAAGTAATTTATTGCCCTAGCAACATGAAATAAAAGTTAAAATAAAAGAGTAACCTAAAAAAAAGTCTGGAGAAGTGCTGAATGGCCAGGTTACATAAGCTACATCTAATGAGTCTTGAAGTGGGCTTGCTGTATTTTCAAATGATTTTAAGGTTGTGTGAAGTGAAAACATGAATAAAAAAAAGACATTGTATTTTGATTTCTGAGCTCATACTGGTGCTTGTGCTTTCTTTGCTTAATCTTTTGTTTACTTATCATAAGATAATTTAATGTGGTTAACATAAAATAAATGTATTTGTGAAATAAAACAGGAAGAAAGGTTTATGATTGGCAGAAGAAGTATGAGGCGGCAGTGGGAGAACAGCTGTTTTGTCTGCGTATTTTTCTTTTATGATGTCTGTTACCCTAAGATGTCACTTTCTATTTCATCATTGGGTATGGGTTGTCACAAAAGCTTTATGTAACCAAAACTTGCAATGAAGCTACACCCTATGTATGCCTTCTCTTCATGCACAGCCATGGCACCAAAGGTGACACCTCACTGCTGCTTGGCTCTGAAGAGAGACCTCTTTCTTCCAAATGTCTCTGGACATCACTGGGGTATACCCACATGCCTTCAACCACTACTGGGCAATTTATTTTAGGAAGGGATAATTCCTTCTTCTTCCTCAGGGCTGAGCAGAAAGGACACAGGTTGTCCTTGTTTATGTTAAGAATGCCAGTATAGAAAGGGGGATTTTTGTTATCCTTTTAAAGGAGAGATTGATTACATTTTGCGTAGCAGATGGTCTCTTGGTATGGAACTACCTGTTGAACTGTATGCAACTGAACACAAAGCTAAGGGACATAAATACTTTAACACTTTAAAGAACAAACCTTATTTTTTCCTTTTTTTTTTTTTTTTTTTTTAATCTGACTGTGGTCTGACTACTTTAGTGCAGAAATATATCTTCATGCATGTAACTATGTTGTTCAATACCAAACTGCACACTAATTACATCTGTTTTCATTTTGAATATATTAAACTAGCTGTTTAAAAACCAACCAGCAGGTTTTAACAAATCCTCTCTACCCTTCCAGAAGCATAAGTTGCATTTCTGGCCTGCTTCCTTAGCCAGTCTCTGAGGGAAGACAGCAGGCTGTGCCCATATGCTGCTCCCGCCATAGATGGTTAGATGGCTTCAGTGGCTTGGCCTCAGTGACTAATCTGGAACATACTTGAATTAATTTGGTCAGATTTCTCCCGTAACTTCAGCAACAGTGACAGGATATTTCTGAGGTGTTGCAGTCTACAGCAGTTTGCACTTCTCATTAACTAATTCTCCATGATAGATGCCTATTAAAGGCAGATACAGTCTGGTTTTCTTCCTTGAAGAAACAAAAAATTTGATATATTTGCATTCAGGAAAGGAACAGAGAGCTGGAGGAGAAGACTGAGAGATTTTTTATTTCATCAGCTTTAGACTGTGTTCCAATCTGTCTGCCAATCAGTGCAGGACAGTATGACTTGCCTCCGTTATAGACTAGCAACGAGGAGGCAATTATATCTCAGAGACTTGTACCTGGAGGCACGTATCTCTCGGGGTGGTTCATCATATACACTATTCCTTGCTCAGGGCTGTGCTTACAGGCACAATTTAGCTCACAGGTATTAGAGTTGTCTACTAGGTTGTCTAGTCCTCTCCTACGCCAACAGAAGAGGGCTCCCTTTCATGTACTCTGAAATGCTTTGTCCATTTCCTTTTTGAACTTGACAGCATAAATTACTTTCTCAATTTTGCACACAATTCTGGTAATAGTAATGCACATTTCACTTTTCAGTCAGGGCTCATTTGCATGCAAACTCTGCTCTGAAGATGTGGATGGCTGATCTCGATTAAGATATTCTTCTTTTTTTACATACATAATCCTTTGAAGTTCCATGCATATGGGGAAAGAATAATATTGGAATGGAGATCTGCCTTGCAGATCTGAGAGGAAAATTCCAACCTTTTGATTAGGATCATCCTTTTCAAACATCACATAAGCAATTCAGTAGCCTATATTGTGTCTTCTACAATAAGGAACAAACTTTGCAGTCACTCTTATGGGATGGGCCAGATTCTTTCATGCCTAGACTGCCTGAACCCTACTTATTTGATTCAAAATGACTGTTTATAAAATAAATTATTTTATAAAATGAAAAATAACATAAACTGGCTCACTGACTTATTCAGCTTATGAATTCATATGTACAAAAATGGATCTGATATGTTTAAGGGTTGATTTCAGCATATGCGTGTGTGTGAGAGAGGGACAGAAACAGAGGAGCCTGTTGAAGCTGTAAAACATTTGGGACAGATATTTAATCCATTAAGAAATTCTGAAGTCTGTTCAGTAAGTCTCTCTCTCTGGCCTGGGAATTTCATGAACCTATTTAGCCAAGGTGGATTGTCTGCAAAAGGATATGGAAAATGCGAGATACAAATATCTCCCCCATTAACAGCCATCAAAGAAGTTACCTCTGTGTGCCTATCTGAATGAGCATTTCAGCATGGTTGTACCCCAAAAATCTTTCTTTTGCCTAAGAAAAAGAATCATATCACACTTTCTAGAATGTGCTGAAAACAGATACAAGATTAATAGCAGTTTTTAAGATTGTTAACCACATTTAATAATAGCCTATTCCCTGTTGTTGATATTTAATATAAAAAAGGACAATCCTGGTTTAGTGATTCTAATGCTTAAACAGTAAACTAAACAACTTTTAAAGTCCATCCAATTAAACATTATGACTTTGTAACAACCTGCAATGTCACAGCAGAAATGTCACTGATGTGGACTTCTGGTGGCATTCAAGAAATATTACAAATTGCTGTGCCTTTTTCTGAATCATAAAAACCCCACTGTCTCTTTTAAAAGGAAAGCTTTGGAAATCTAAAGGACAATACTAGCACACTGTCCTTCTCATGAGAACAATATGGGCTTTCTGTCAGCTATGAAATAAATGTTAACATTGACCCAAGGAAAGCTTTGGGAGCTGTAGAAGTTGTTATCCTGCTCCAGGAATTCAATACACAACATTTTCAGCTGCATCTGGACACGAGACTGGTTGCTGTTTACTCTCTCTAGGCTGTGAATGAGGGCAGGGGGAGCTCCAGCAATCCAGCTGTTTGCCTCTGGCACTCCAGGGCATAGATCTCCATCAAAGTAGGATCTCCCCTACCACAGTGGTTTTCATCAAATATGTAGTCTACTATAACCAACTCTTTTTCATCTCAAAGCAAGTTCAGAGAAATGTAACTGCTACCACCTTAACCATCGAAAAAAAATTATTGAATAATTAAATCAATAAAACCAAAAGAGCAAAACCTTTGGCTCAACAACTGTTAAAAAAACCCACAAATTTTCAGTTTCTTCAAACATAGCCATTTTTATAATCAATATGTGGGAGAAAGACATTTTGTATCTTATACAGAAAGTCACAGCCTCACCAGTGGACAAAGACAAGGCTCTTTGAGATCTCCAAGTTTCAAAACTTTCATGTCTGTCTCTCTATCTATCATCTAACCAGAGCTTCTCGGGATTCAGAAGAAAAAACCTATTCCACATTCTCATAAAAAATCATTTCTCTGAAAAGTTAATCTCAAATTCAAGGGATCCAGCAGATCCTGGGGGGATGCTTTCCCATCACTTTCATGGGCATAAATATGAAATTATATTCTGCAAGAAGTAGTTCATTTCTGTAAGCAGAAGTTCATCAGTGGGATATTTGGTAATAGTCCTTTTCCAGTATAGTCAGAAACAGTACAAATGGAAAAGTATAAAAATAAAGCCAGAATATACAAAAGATTTTAACATAGGTTCCATGTGTGCTTTAGTCCTTATGTATCTCTGATAAAGATCTTCCAATACCATATTTTCAGTGTTCACCTATAAATGGTATAATAACAAAATAGCTGGGTTATGTGCTCCTTGTGTGAAGAAAAAGAATTTTCATGTACCACTTTTCCCTCAATTGTGAAAAAAAGCCCCAAATCTTCAAGAAGAACTTATAAATCCCACATTTTTATATGTAAGGTTACACTGACTCTTCTCCTCTGTACTTTTTAACTGCATTTGAATGAATAAAATAGCAGTGACACCATATACGTAGGGCTTTATAATGAAATTTGAATATGTTTCCAATTCCCTTGCTCATCATTGTTTTACAGCTGAAATCACTGGAATAAACTGGCTGTTTTCCAGCTATCATTAAAATCCCTCCAGCCGCCCCACTTCATACAGACCTTGAAAATGACTTCTGTACATGTTCTGGGATATAAATCTATTGCTACATAAGGAAAGATGCTGGGGTTATTTCACAGTCTTGAATGCTAATGACCGCTAAAATTAAAATGCTGCACACAACATATTATGCATAAGTCCCCTCCACAAACAGACACAAGACTTATTTGTGAATCACAGTCACTAGTTTCATAGCAAGCCAATATGCAAATAAAGTAAAAATGCATTATTTATCTGATGTTTGCCAAGCCAGGTAGGGAAATGTAATTTACAGTATGAAATCCCAGATATGGATGCTTTTAACTGTCATTCACAATTAAATTATATCATTCTGCTCATTTAAGTAGCCAGAAATATTTTGATTTTCGTATTTAAAATGGCTGAAATATATTTGTTCTTTTTTTTTAATGTGTGACACTAAAACAGTGCAATAATAATGTTTCTTAAGAATCATATTAAAGTTGATAATTTCACTAAATACATGTTTTGCATTAGTATATTAAGAACATTCCTCTGTCATTGTTCTGCATTAAAAGCTTTCCTGCACATGCCCTCAGAGAGGAAAAGAGGCAGAAGACAGATGCTGGATTCTTTATGCTGTCCATTTGCTCTGTGCACTAAATTCCACAGGAAAAAAGGTACTTTAATTACCATTTCCAGTAGTACAATATAGGTTTTATTGACTTAGGTGATATTCTCTGGGAGCACTAGAGACAGTGGGAAAACTAGTGTGCTCTGGGGTGGTTATTTGCATGTGCTTTTTTCTTTTCCCAGCAAAGTGACCATCAAATGGCACTTCTGATCCCTACATATGTGTTTGATGTCTGCTACCATGGTGAACAAAAGCTTCTCCTCTGAGGATCTAGTCCTCAAAGCAGACCAAAAAGAAACAAAAATCTCCTCAATTTGGACTTCACAAAAGAGTGTGATTATTTTAAAGTCTGGATGAACTATGTCATTTTCAACAAGCTCAGAGAGTCCCAGAAAAGCTGAGCTGAAAGAGTATTCTCTTCTGTGGTTTCCAGTTGTTGTTGCTGTGATCTTATGCTTTGGGCTTTCCCCCTACAGTATACAGTCCCACATACAAGACACTTAGACATAGTAGGATAACAGTCTGTCTGCTGTATTAAAGTAACTCATCAGCTTTTTTTTTAATTATTATTTATTCTTTTTTAATTTTTATTTATTTATTTATTTACATGGATTTCTGGGGAAGATTAGAAACAAAGATTTTTAGTCTTGCACAGGTCAATAACTGGGTGTTATACCAATACCAACTTCATAAAGTCTGCTCATGAAGAAGAAAAAAAGATGAAGCAAAGATCCCATTTCTTTCCAGAGTAAATTTTGCAACTCAGAACACAAGTCATCCATACAAACAAACTCATTCCCCAAAAGCACTTCATTTTAGACATTTATCCATTTGTGCTGCAAAGTGGCCATTTGTAAATAAAGGGTTCTTCTTAAAAATGACAAGCTAATTAGTCTGTCTTTTCTTGTCTGACCACTGTACAGTTCTTGATGCAGACAAGCAGTTAAGCACATGTAGACAAGCAGTTAAGCACATATTTATTTTCAGCATAGTAACCCTTGAGTAACCCTTAGATATGGACTGCTCACCTGCTTTCCTCAAATAATTCCTCAAATAATTAAGATCAAGATTTCAATGGGATGTGTTACTTTAGCAAATAATACTTTAGAAAAATATGTAGGGTTATTTTTTTGTCATTCTAATGATTTTTTTTTTTTTTTCATTTAATTTTGGTTTTATTTTTCTTTGATGCCAGTTGCTGCCTTTTAGCCCTGCTCTTTTGAGTGGCTCTGCTTTGTGACTTGGAGCGCTGCTGATTAGAAGAGCAGGAAGGAGGGAAATGTGGAAAATGAAATTGCTTGACACAACAGGATGAATTAATTCAAGGTGAATTTAAGTACTGACCTTCGATTTCAACTCCTTCAACAGCAATGTGCATACTATAATTTCTTAGTGGAAGAACCAGGCAGAGAAAAATGGTGCCATCCGTTAGAGTTTTATTCTTCTCTCCCTCCCCAAAATGTCAAATGATTTTGTTTGTTCCTTTGGAGCTCTGAAAAGGTTTTGGACTGCTCAGTATCAACTTCTCTCATACAGGAATTCAAATCAAACCTACTCATTAATTGCTTTTGAAAACCCAGATCAGATTTTTTTTTCTTTTTATTATTATTTTTGTGACAAAAATACTTTTCAAGCCAGGCAGATTTTCATATACTAAAAGCAAAAAGGTTGGGAGTTCAGTTTATTTTTCAAAATTTTTGATGTTTTAAAAAGGAGTGCCACTAAACCAGAGGAAAGGAAAACTTCACTGTTATGATTGTCTGATTGACATTTTTTTTGCAAGGCTCTGTTCATTAAAACTTGCAAAAACATGGGCTTCCTAAAACAACCATATAAGTTAAAGAACTGTTTGGAAACCCTGTAATTGGAACTGTCTGTACGTTTCAGAATATGCTGCTCAGCTATCACTGAGGTTTGCTGCTTTCATTGTACTTTAGTCTGCCAGCTGTATCTGATCCAAAAGTACAGAAACAGACTTGTTTAAACTCAGCCATTGTGTAGTGTTTGTGATGTGTGCATAATGAATTCTGAATGCAAATATATGCTGTAAAGTGAAATACTGAAAACCTGTATGACAAGCAGTAGAACTGCACAACACAAAATATGGTTTTATAGCATAAATATTCACTTGTGTCAAATATATAGGAGCTGTTCAAAACAGAGCATTCTAATTATGCACAGTTTGTTACTCACTCAGTCTCAGCTATTTGAACTCCTTCCTTTGAAGTGTTTGACCTTAGCTGCAAGAACAAAACTGAAAGAGTAAATATCTGACTTGTAAGTCACCCACCAATTCTGCTGCAGCAGAATATTTTCCACTTTATTTTGATATATTTAGCTCCCTGCAATAACTTGGAGACAATAGCTGGGAATTTTTGGGGGGTTTGATTTTTTGTTTTTTTTTTTTTTTTTTTAATCTGAAACAAGTAAAAATACCACTCCCTGAAAATGAGAAGGGTTTTTATATCTGTAGGAACATCAACAGCATTTATCCCAGGCTGATTGATAATGTAAGCTAAGCAATGGTACAGGAAAAGGCAGTTAGACACACAAGGCTCTGGTTTGTGTGAACAACTAGAATTCAATATGTAAGAGATTCCAAACTTTACTAGAGCCTCAAGTAACCCTTTCTTCTCTGTTGGGCACACTGTGGGTGCAAGTGATGCCACTGTGGCATTGTTGGCTTGCACCAGTTGTGCCTGCAGTTGTTTGCAGCTTCAGATCTTGAGTTTCAAATTAGTGCCCTAAAGGTATTTTATGATACTTTCTAAAAAAAAAAAAAAAAAAAAAGGGAGCTTAAAACTAAGGGGAAAAAAAAAAAAGCTTAGTTGATCTGTTCAACTTCAATCAATTGTACATACATATGAAAGGAAGTAGCAACTAATGAAATAATCTTATTCCACCTGCTCTTTGATTATAAATGGTCTTTTCTTTAGTTTAATAAATGTCACAATAAGATGTCAATTCAGCTGGAGACACATAGTTCTTAAAGAGAATGGAAATGGACAATGCAACCTGCAGACTATCCCAGAGAGAATAGAAAAATCAAAACAAGAAAAGACCCCAATGTTGGTCTGCAGAATTTCTTGTGAACAGCTTGGAACTTTACCAACTACATTCAATTCAAATGCCATGAGCAACCTTGGATTCTTATCCCTCTTTGCAATAAACAAACCAAACCAGACAGAAATGGAAACAAAGCCTGCCTGGTTGTGAAAAGACAGACAGACACACGCACACATAATGGCAGTTATCTGGAATCGATGACACACAGAACACACGCAGGACAAGGCGCTGCCTGATTTTTATGCCCAGAGCTACCTTCAACGTTGGGCTGCTATGTTGCAGGGTGTGACAATAGCTGCTCCTGCATTGTGTTGAATGCCTCCTGTAGGGCAAGAATATGCCCTCTGGAATGTACAAATTCTCTCTGCTTCCTGTGGCATTAGGGCTGTGGAGCTAAATATGGGTGGACCAGACACTATGAAAATGATACATTTAAATTTCTAGGGAAAAAAACCCCAACCCCAAACAAACAAAACCCACCACACATTACATGCCTAAATATTGGCAAAGTCTACAGTTTTTCAATGTTGTGCCTAATTTTCTGGGTGGTTAACTGCAAAATAGATTTTAGGTACAGTTGGCACATCCAAGAACAGAAGTTCACTTTAAATGAGTTTGAAGGTGTTAACGCAAACTCACTTTTTGAGATATTGGTCCATATACAGGTTCTTAAAAATAGATAAATTACATATAAAATTCAATCTGTAGCTATAACTTCCTGGAACAAAAGGTTTCTTATCCACTAGAATGCAAAATCATCTTATCTTTCATCACACTCTCATAAACACAGAAAAATACATTGCAAATGAAAGACTGTGCTATACGCACTGAAGGTCAGGAAAGCTGTCTTTAACCAGTCCTCTGAAGGAGACACTGTACACATAAGCCTTTCTCAGAAAACAATTTATTTCCCAAGAATTTGAAAAATTACAGTAATTCCAAGCCCCTGTTGTCCATATTACTTTGTGAGCGTGGAGTGCTGGAGTAAGACTTAGAAAAGGTACAGGCTAACCATTTTAGTTAATTTGATAACTAAAACTTCATAATATAATTACATGCCTGGACATTTTTCAATAGGATTAATATATATTTATGGAAGATACCCAATGGAATTGTTGACTATTGTCTCAGATGTCTATACCCTCTGCACCAAACTTAGAAGATCATGACCACTGAATGAACTTTCCTAATACCACAATTTCCAAACATTTTGTGAATGATTTGCTCAGTTCTAATTGCAAGTGGTATACGGTTTCTGTGCTAAAACACATACTTAAGTCTTCCAAGCTGTCAGACTGCCTCTTTTCCTGAGAATTAAATTCATTGAAAAATATGGTAACTTAAGAAAAAATTGAAATGCCAACTAAAGCTGACATTTAATGCTGCACTTTTTGTTCCTCTCCCCCTCTTAAGGGGTTGAAGCTGCAGAAAACATTCAGGAATTGCTCATGTGGATATTCTGTGTACATTCAGGGTTTTACAGTAAGTTAAATCTATTCATGGTAGATAAGGGATACAGAACAAGGCTCTGGGTGTAACACATTTTTTTTCCCAATTCATACAGTAATATAGTGATTTTACACCATCAAACACTCTCCTTTGGAAACGCTCACTTGTTAGAGACTACTTTTTACATGCAGAGCTACTATTACATTAGAAACTCAAATAATCTATTTTCCTAGCAATTCCTCCCCGATTTTACTTTTACTCTTTTGCCTTCCAGGCACCTATTTCTTTTAGGCTTGATTTAACATGTAAGGGTGTGTGAAACCTTGTGTGATACCAACAGTATCTCTAGTCAGAGAGTGGGCCTTGAAATTGTATTTATGGTGCATGCTTTCTCTACTCTTTCACAACTGTTCCCAGTTACATACTATCTCATTTTCTCTTACAGAGTGTTTTTGTGATCATAGGAAGCATTCAACTGCAGTGCTGTTTGCGCCCTCTTTCAGTACAGTTGATACATTCATTTCCTAGGAGACCATTTATTCCAAAATTTCTCTTTATGTGTTAGCTCCTGTCATTTTTTAATTTATTTACATATCTGCAATATTTTGGCACCACCTTAGTTACATCATTTTTTTCATTTTCTCCTCCGGAAAACTCAACAGGTTTTTTATCCTCCTTTCCAGCCCCTGGTGCATTCCCAGACAAAGACATCAGCTGTTTCCCAGCAATATCTACCTGGTTTTTGTAATTTTCCTTTAATTTTCTCTACAGATTCTTACTATATTTATTGCTATGCCAGATTACACCCATGCAAATCTTTATAAGCTTTTTTTTGTACATTTTTAATTTACTTTTTTGTTTTAGATCATTTTAACATCTTAGTATAATTAACATCTATATATTTTGCATGGTTTTTTTTAGACAGCTGATTTGCATTACCAGTACTTTTCACCTTATTGCTTCTCTATTATGATAGTCCTAGAAATTATATTAGTATTTCCTTCTAGCATATCCACTGGGTTTCCCTCTACTAGCCTGTGTACTTTCTGACCCTCTTTTTTGTGTGAAGAAAAATAGTTATTGCAGTTGGAGTCCTGTTCTAGAAATGAGTACAGGTTATTGGAAAGAATTACTTCTAATGTGTTTTGAGTGGAATATCTACTCCTGCTGCTAACCCCCCTCTTTATCATCTCCAACTGATAAAGCATATTCTGAGTTTTTTATGGAATCATTCATGACGTTAGTCAATATTTTCACCAGTGTAACTGGGATTGGACTCTAGCCTTAAATCTTAACAGTACATTATATTTTCATCTCCTACATTCAGTGCATTTTCCCCAAGACATCACCTGCCCTCTTTTCTGTTTTACTTGTTGCATCCTACTTATTTTACATCTGCATTATACTTCACTGAACATGTGTCTTTGGATATTCATTATTTGTAAGACTTTCAGCTTTAAAATTCTTTCTCTCCGTCCTAATGAAAGCAAGCGATGTTGAAACTTGCTATCAAGATGTACAGGTCATAGATTTCAATTGCTTCTTTACAAACTTGACAGCACTGTCCATGGCCATTTTTCAGAATCTTAATTTTGGAAATGTCTTAATCAGATCTTTAGGTTATATTATGCCGTGCACAAGAACCTTACTGCAATCAACCACTTCTTAAGCATTGCCCAGAGAATTCCCTGTGATTCCAACATTTTATCCAGAAGAAAAGGCTGAGTCAGAAAATAACATGCAATATATTGTTTCTTTACAAAGCAAATGCCAGGCAGTTGTACTTGTGTTACAGATCTCAAAGAGAAAAGTCAATTTGTGTAACTCATGTCTAGGAACACAGATATGTGACAGTGTTAGAGGGCGACATGAAGGACATCACAAAATAATCCCTGCATCAGTTGGCCCAGACACTCCTGTAGGATAAAGAATAATGAACAATAAAAGTCTGAATTATCCACAGCAATGGAATGGGAGTATGAGTCTTGATGTGTGGAATACAGAACAGGTAATGGTGAATTGTGGGACAATATTTGCATTGGGGGGTTCTAGTGAAGGTGTGAACTGCACAAGTAAAAATGTAATTCCCAATATGCTTATCTTTTTTGTCTTACATAATTCATGGCTCCAGCAACATCCAAACTGCAAGACATTTGCATTTTCTTCTGTTTGACTAGAGGACAGGACAAATACATGCAAATCAATGTTCTTTTTTGGTTTATTTCTGTTCCCCTGCTCTTCATTTGTCATGAAGTCAAATAGCTTGACATTTTGACAGCTGACATTATATTCTTATGGGCACAAGTCAACTGATAAAAAAAAAATCTTACCTGACTTTCACTGTCTTTCAGCTAAGATTGCTTCGAGAATAAAAAATCAATGACAGTAGATTCTTACAATTTCTACAGATGTATTTACTCCTATATTATTCAGGTACTCTGTGACGTCATTCCTGTAAATGGCAATATTTGCTCATGCTGTTTGTGCTATGATTCCTGTATTTTGGTAAAGTTTTGGTTGTTTCCCAATTGTTTTACAAAATTTGCCTGCAGATGGTTTACAAATACAAGTTGATTTTGTTAAATAGGTTTGTTTAAGAAAAAATTGGGAAGTGCAAGAACTCACAGAATTTATATGTGTTATAATACCACACGGGTTAAAAAATTCATTTTGGGTGTAGGAGAGAGATTAATTTTGGATGTAGGATACCTGGACTGAAAAACTAGTGCCTAAAAGAGTTCAAGACCCATATTTCACAACAATGTTGTAAGTACTGGGCTGGAAACTGTTTCTACCTTCATGCATATTCAAATATTCTTGCCAAGACATCTCTGTCAGAATCTCCAAAGCTCGATCTACACATCATTTTATGACACAAAGCATCTTTGAGGAGCCTCTGTGTCTGCTGAAGTGAAACAATTTTTCGGTAGTTACACCTTTCTGTCCATACGATGTCTTCATAAGACCATTTCTAGATCCTATCTTGACACTGCGCAGAGATGTGGTGGTGGGCAAGTGTTCAGTTCTGAGAACTTGGAAACCTTCCTGTATCTCCCAGCAGAGGAATACACCCTTTTTGCTAAGAGGGACAACCCTCAGCCCCACTGTTACACAATTAAAATGTCTGATTCCATTATTTCCTAGATTTGTCCTTCCAGGATATGCTGAGGTGGGGATGCTGTCAATATCTACTTTGCGTAAGGACTTGCTGAGCCAGAGAGAGAAAATAATTGTGATTAGGATGTTGTAGGGTGTATCTGAGATCCCATACTCCAAGAAACAGCTTATGTAATCATAGGAAGGAGTCACTCAAAACCAAATAAAACATTTGGCAAAAAACAGAACATCTTGCATTGCATTCAGATTCAGGTTCTTTCTTCTGTTGAGAAATTTATTTTTTAATTAAATTCAGTTTGAACTAAACTGATTCTTTCCCCTCCATTTTTCAGTTTCATAGCTCAAACACAAAATCCATTATTCACAGTGAATTAGCTGGGAATAAGATAGCTCAGACTTGACTGACTCTGCGCTGTACCCTAGTCCATCTTCTTGGCCTTTGCAACACGGTGTAATTTCTCTTGTCCTAATTGGTTCTTTCTCCCTTCCCTTCTGACCTCTCATCCTTTTCCCTTGAGCCTGTCTCACTTATTTTATTATATAGCCTATACAATCATTACTACAGCTTTTATTTCACTGTAGTATCTCAGTATCTTCTTCCTTCCAGCCCTGTGCAATTTATTTTTTTTTCTTAATCTCTTTTCTCCCTTTTGCTCACTCAAGTTTCCTTTTCCTCTCCTTCTGGTTCTTCCCTTTTTTATCTCATATTTATTTTCCCTCCCCTGCTGCTCTTCATCCTCTCTGGTTACCAACTTTCACTTTCTCATCACTCTTATCATTCCACTGGTTTCTACCTCATTCTCCATCCCACTCCTCTGGTTTTTTCAGTTGCTTTCTCTGATGCCTCCCAGGGTGCCCTGTAGCTCCTCTGCTTTAAATTCTTCTCCTCTGCTGTCTCCTTTCCAGACTTTTAAAAAGTTATCCTAAAATCCTGCAGGCTTTATAAAATAGAGCATTTTTCAACACACTGTTTATTTTGTATTCCCTATTACATAGAACTGTCTTCTCAAAATCAGTGCTTTGAGGGAGACGAAGCAAGAAAACAAGTTTTGCTGCAGTTACCAAATATGGAGCAAACTTGCACAGCCTGGAGGAACTACCCCCAATCTCTTTTTATTTTTCCATCTCTGAGAAAACAAATGACCATGGTCATTAGAATTAAAAAAAGAAAAAAACACCAATTACATTTTTATCATTTTCTTTCATTCCCAGATGAAATTTTGGTGCCATTGACAAATTTATTGGAAACCAAGCATCCTCTTTCTCTTATTAGCACAACCAAAAGCCAAAAATATTTATTCTTGTTCTTGGGACTGATATGAACCATTACATATGGAGATGGATCTGTTCACTCCAGGTCATTCCACTACAGACATTGATTGTCCAAGTCATCACAAAATAATGCTATTCATTACTATTCTTAATCTTTATCAGAGCTTTTACGGCAATGGCTGAATGTAAATATAAAGTGCTAGTAGTGTAAAGAGAGTGCAAGCAATGTCAATAACATATTCAAGTACTGCTCAGCAATACATGGACGGTTAGCAAAATAGGAGGCCGAACTTGTAAAAGTAAGCAATTAATCCTTCAGAACATGCTAAGGCAAGCAATGCCCGCTTCCTCTCCCTCTCCTGCCCCTCCCTGCAACATTTTCTGTCCCCTGATTTACCCATTAAAAGTTAATTTTTTTAGGTCCAAAAGTGAGCAAAGAGCTCACCCTTACTCACTGGGGCTCTGATGTCATTTACTCTGTGTGATATTGCGCTATTTACAGAGCATAAAGTGCACCTTCAGTCATAGCAAATACTTTTGTCAAAATCCTGAATATGCACATTTCTGAGAGTTTCTACTGCAAAAAGTACTGTGATTTGGAGAACAGGATTTTCATGCAACCTTCCTTGATGCCTGATAGGCACCCATCAGTAAAATTTTAAACAAACAGTAGTGGTGGGAAAACAAGAGAAATATTCATGATACCAGCACCAGATCCTTGCAGCAAGGTAGCATTGTTGCTGAGTAAAATGAACCACTTTCAGACAGACCTCGCCATCCCCATGACAACCTATGCCTCTTAAGGCAGTGGAATTCTACAGTTATTCTTTTGTTTCCACTAAGGATGACCATTCTCCTCACAAGAAACACATATTAGTCCTACATGGCAATCAAGTTCCTGATAGACAATCTGAAAATGTAAAAACCAGTGTAACTTTACTGTAGAAGCAGTAAAAAAAGTGAAAACAACAAAATTTCTGCACTAGTCTTGGTCACTGAGCACTAAAGTTAAGGTTTATGTTTGAAATAGAGTATAAAGTTATTGGAACATAAAGCTATTAGATATGTGTCCTGGTTTTGGCCAGGATAGAGTTAATTTTCTTCCTAGTAGATGGCATGGTGCTGTATTTTGGATTTAGTATGAGAATAATGCTGATAACACACTGATGTTTTAGTTGTTGCTAAGTAGTGCTTACATTAGTCAAGGACTTTTCAGCTTCCCGTGCTCTGCAAGGTGCATGAGAAGCTAGGATGGGGCACAGGCAAGACAGTTGATCCAAACTGCCCAAAGGGCTATTCCATACCATCCGATGTCATGCTCAGTATATAAGCTGGGGGAAGCTGGCCAGAGGGCAGTGATCACTGCTTGAGGACTGGTTAGGTGTTGGTCAGCAGGAGGTGAGCAGTTGCATCACTTGTTCTTTTTTTCTCCCTGGGTTTTGTTTCTGTCTCTCTCTCCTTCTTCTTCTTCTTCTTCTTCTTCTTCTTCTTCTTCTTATTATTATTATTATTATTATTATTATTATTAAACTGTTCTTATCTCAGCCCACAAGTTTTATTACTTTTGACCTTCTGCTTCTCTCCCCCAACCCACCATGGGGAGAGGGGGAGCAAGCAGCTGTGTGGTGCTTGGTTGCCGACAGGGGCTAAACCACAAGAGTATGAGAAATGTTTAGGCAGGGTTTGGTTGGGGTTTTTTTGAGGCTATCAACCACACACATTCTTTAATAAAACCAGCTTTATCTTATTGTCTCCATATGATTTCTGCTGCATGCATCTCAGCAGAGTGGAGTGATCTTTTTGTGTGTGTTTAGTAATTATACATGGGATATACTTTCGGAAGTTGAGGTCTAGGTATTTGGGATCTTTTCTGAATCTAAACCAGCAATCATTCACTTCCTAAATCTGTAGTCTACTTAGTTTCCCAGATTAAGTCTCTGGCTGGGCTGACAAGCTCCACAGGAGGCTCTTTCTGGGAAGCAGATGTCTGTGTATTGCCTCGGATGCTGTTGCACAACTAGTGTAGCAGATAAGCACCAAACACAGTGGTATCAACAGCCTTTTGCATAAATCGGTGGTGATGGTGGTGAGGAGGCTTATCCGTGGTATAACAGACTTGAGCTGTAGAACCATCTTGAGGCTCTGTATCTTTAACTGATATGTCCACTAAGGGGGTCCTCTTCCTGTTGTCATTACCACTCTTTTTCCTCTAGCCATGAACTGGACTGGATTAACAGGATTAGCAGACGCTGCTGTCTTTGCCCTCCTCTGTTCAACCTCCCCTTCATTCCCTGTCTGCCTCAGAATGGGGAATAAGATTTCCTTTGCTCAACAACTTCTTCATTCTCCTGGTGACTATTACGATGAGAGCATAGCTGGCTCCAGCATTATCTGTTTTAAAAAAAGGGAGCCCTCTTCCGCTGTAAATTTTATTTGAGGAGAGATCCAGGTAGAGTAAATCCTAAAGGGAGAAAGACATTTAATAATATCTATCATGTTTCTTTACCTTCAAGAGATCCCTATACCTTCAGAAGAGAGAAGTGATCTTCAAAAGATTGTTTCAGATCATTTTCTGGATGTCTTCATCCCTGATAACATCTCAGATAACTGAGGTCACCCACTTCTCTTCCCTCTGCTACAAGAACAGACAAATTTTAGGCCAAGCAATTAATCTCATTTTTATGTTGTCCCACATATAAAAGGTCAACTTTTTTTTTTTTTTTTTGTCTTAAAATAGCAATTTCAGAGCATTCAATGGTCTTGTGCTTGAAGCATCAGGACATCTGGACTTTGTCCCAGTTTTTCAGAATCAATATCAATTGATCAGTATTGATTCTCAGTGGATTAGCAAAGTAACATATAACTGATAATAATACTTGCATTTGTTTTCAGGGTTGTGACAACATCTGAATTAAACCACTCAGGCCTGCCAGCTTAAGTGGAAAGACAAAATATGTCCAAATCTAGAAAATAAGCCAGAGTTTACCTTTCCTTTTTTTACAGTTATTGGTCATAACACTCAATATTTGGTGATATCTTACTGAAAAAGATCCATACTTTAGGTAGCGCTCTCTCAGAAATGAAAATAACCATGATTTTATAAGAAACTTAATTAGTTCATGTTCACGAATAGTTCATGCAGGTTTTAGAAAAAGCACAGGTTTCTCTCAGTGAGACCTATCAAAGATTTGGCTGTCATAAAATTAGTGAAGGAGTTGTTCCCTGTTAATTAAACTAAATGAGGACCATATCATATTACTAATAAGAACAATAAATTATTGAAATCCTGTATCTTTTATGTTACAAATATTATTGCCATTTTAATTACATATTGACATTAATAAAATACAAAAGGGAACACTTAAGACTTGGAGTTAATGTGGGTTTTTACCAGCTTTTGTGTTTCTGCACATTTTATATCTGTATCAAGGTCATCAGCTTTCAGATAATGTAGCTAAAAATTGATTTCTGAATAGTCTCCTGCTGTGCTTGATGTCATTTTCTGTCCTTATAAAAGACAAAAAACTCCAGGAAGAAGGTAAAATTTCTTTTTTTCACAAGATTTTCTCTTTTAATCTCCTATTGTTATCATTTTTTAACTTGCAGATTCATTTATCTGATGATCCACCCAGAAGAAAAGTTAATTATTCTTGAGTTTAATGTTCTTTTCTAGAAACCTAACATACATATATCTGACAACGCCTTTTCAAATTAGTATCTTCATGCACTGAGCAAGAAAATTTTTGAAAACTTTTTTGAGTCTTTGTTTTTTTCATTTTATTGTGTTGCTTTTGGAGAAACTATTTATCTATGGTTTGATTTTTCCTGTCTCACACGAAGAAAACAGCAAAAAATCCCTGTGGTAAAAAGGCCTTGATCCCCAAAGAGTTATAAAAACAACATTTGAATTTTAGTTGGTCAGGAAGCCAAAAAATAATGTATAAAGATTTTTAAAGGAGTGTTAATTTTATGATTAAAAAGAAAAGTCAAAAGCTTATACAGGCACTGCCTTTCTTCTTTTGTCCTCTTCCTTCTGCAGAAAATGTAAAATTGTTACATCTCTTTCATGACATTAATCCTTGTAGCACCTTGCTACCAATAAACTTGCACATACTCTCTTGCAGAGAGATGAAATCAACTGCAAAGTCAGAACATTGGACAAGCCTTGTTTAAGTCAAGATCTGGGAAATGTTTATTTCACAGGTTATTTTTGTTGCTAGTTAAACATGTTAACCTAAAACCAAAAGCTGTGAGTAGAATACTAGAAGAGTGCTAGTGAGTCCTGGGGAAGGGTAGAAACTCTGAAATGGCCATATGACAATAAGTAAATGTAAGATAAAAAAGGACTTGTTAAAAAGAAAGCTAAAAGAATTAAGTCATGGAACAGTCTTTAAAGTCATGCTAGGGAGCTGTAGAATAGAGGAAAACAGCAAACAAATTTTTTCAAGAAAACTGGCAGGCTAAGATAGACAATAGCCTTATTATATTCCTGAATAAGTATACATTAACTCTGGAGCAGGCTAACTTGCATTGTCGAAGAACACTCATTAAGAATATTCTAAGCATTCATTTTCTCTATCAATAAATGGCTGGTTTAAATTTTTGCTCCAACTTAAGTGCTTCAGAGATGAGTTATGCTGAAAAGCAAAAGCACTGTGACTCACCCACCTGACAGATATTGTTTTCTATCGTTGTCTTTTGGAACATGCAGCAGTGCAAATATTTCAGTGCATGTTTCAGAAGGTGAAGTATCTTGACTATATACACTTGCAATATCATATGCTGTAAAAATATCTTGCCTGTGTACCAACAACAATGGGGATGGGGGTGGGAGTGGGAACGAGCGAGGAAGGAAAGTTAGTGAGGAAAAAGGAGGGAAAGAAAAGAAGGGAAGGCAGAGGGGAACACTATGATTTACCAGAACTGTGCTTAAAAATCTTGTTCTTGTCTAGGAAGGAGAGTTAAGTGGTATTATTCCTCTGCAGACAAAATACTGAGAAGTGAAGACAAAATTTTTATATTAGGTTATATTTACCATTGATTTTTTTCTCCATAATTTTGACTGATCAGTGGAAAGTGAACCACTATTCTTAAAATCTGAAACAGCATTCATGATTAAAAAGAGCAACCAAGAACAAAGATGCCACATATTGAGATAATTCACTGGATAAGGGACCTCCTGACTCTGCATGCAAATACAGGGATTCATCTGATCTGTACAGATACAGGACAATACTAGGACAAGAATGAATTATCTTACTAATAACAATTTAAAAATATTGGAAAGGTTGAGCAAATTTTTTTCCCCCGGTGTTATATGCATGTAGAATCATGTTGAAAGAATTCAGACAAAAACAGCAGGGAATATCAGCTGAGTATGAAGAACGGGAAACAGAAAATTGAAAAACATTAGGATATAAGGAACTTCACTCAATAATTTGGACAATCATTCAATATTTATTTTTTAGCTTCACCAAGCCAGTTTGGATTTGATGGGACTTGACAGGTTATGTCAAGAGATGGGATCTCCATTACATTTAGACAAAGCATGAGCTTTATTGCAGTCAGAATGTAATGATAACAGTGGCAGGGTCAAACTACATACGATCAGCTGTAGTGGCACCGTGTATACAATTACATATTCAGCATGGTGACAGGTACATAAGCAACTGGAGTTATGAAGATGGTGTAGTTTTGATTACTTCTTTACCTGAGAAATTTCACAATTTAACAAAATAAATTTTATATGAATTTGCAATAATGTTTTCAAAGACCCAAAAGATTTATTACAGGAAAATCCCAGCAGTATTGATGGAAGGGGAAAGCTTGAGCAGGATGAAGAGCTTTGTACCTATGTTCAGACTTTTACTTAGATAGTTTATATAGAGTAAGTATTTGAAAAAGATTAGACATGACAAGAATATCTATGGCATAGGTACTGAGAAGCTGGAAAACCAGAACTGATCTCAAGACCAAAACTTGTGTTTCAAAAGCAGTAGCTTGGGCACCAACTAGATAACTTTGTGAGAATTCTAACCTTAGAGAAGAGAAAGACTCAGCGGTCAGAAAAACATGAAATGCATTCTTTCTGAAAATAAGCATAACAAAAATAAATTAAAAAATTGAATGAGACCTAAGGAATATAATTAAGAGAATGAAATGAAACTTTCTTTAGAAATGTGCTTGGAAATTAAGGTACACTTAGAGAAAGTATTCATTCAAAGATGCATGGAAGGAAGAAAAAGGAAGAGAGGACTAATGACTGCTTGGAGTTAAAGGAGTAGAGAAATTAGTAGGAGTGAGGTTCAGGCAAAGAAATTTAGCAAGGAACAGGTAAATGTTATTTGTGCAATCAGACTGTGTGCCACTGACTCTCAAGTTAGGGACAACTATGTGTACTAATAAAAATAATAGAAAACATTCTTCAAAACAGCACTGACAAAGTTGTGTCAAAAGTCTCAGTGTTGGTTTTCAGGGTGGGTATTTTGTTTTAAAAATGTCTATCTTACAGCTGTGAGACTTAAAGCTTCTGGGTACCAGTGTCATGTTTCTCATAGCCAACTTAAAAAAAGGTGTTACAAGGCAAACTTTCAGTACAAACAACCTAAGATAAGACATCAGAAACAAAGGAAAGGATCTGTTTTGGTATTTTTTTCTTTGTTTATTTGTTCATTTATTTTAAACAAATAGCATTACACCAACAGACTTCTTCTCTTTGGAAAAGTAAAATGTTTATCAGCATGGTAATTTGAGGAAAGTAAGAAAAAAATTGTCTAAGTTAAATCTATTACTGAGCAACCTACTTTGAGTTTAAAAATCTTTTCTTGATTGGTCACAAGGATAGAAGTGAGAATGTGCCCAAGCCACACATCTGGATTAAGTAGGAACTATCATGTACTAAATCTGTTAAATTTTATAATGATAATAGAAACTCAGAGCATCTTGGTTTTTTTCTTTTTCACTAAAGATAATGACAGTTTTTTGGTTTTTTTTTTTTTTTTTTTTTTACATTCAGCAAAGAAATTTCTCCTCTTTCTACATAGGAGGTTTAATTGTGTGAGACTTGCATTTATTTCACTTCTGTTTTGACTTCGTAGTTTTAAAAAAGGTGTGTTAAAAACACCAGCATCATGCAAACATTGTATGTCACCATTTATAAACAGTTCCATTTAGAAGACAAAAAGCTTCTTCAGTGCTTTTTCACAGCAGTCTCAAATATACTAGCATCTCAGAAGAAGAGTACTCTGTCTCCATGACGCCTTGAAATATCCAGTTACCATAATACCCACAATTTCAAAAGATTGGTCATTCCAGCCAGATTAGTAGGAGCATGAAGGAACCAATCCAGAATGTATTTAAATGCTCCAGTATCCTATTGTTTCAGGCAATAGCAAGTTTTTACCAGATAGCAAGGGCTTTGTTTAATAGATATGTTGGTTACTGTTGCCTTTGTAGTATCATGTAGGGAAAAAAACTGAATTACATGATGAAAAACATAAGCCATAAGTTCTCTTTAAGGATATTCGTAGGTACAGTTTTTAAAGCTCATCAGCTCAGAAAGCCAAAATAGCTGTCCTTTGTTTATCTGTTAAATTCTACCCTAACAAATATTTCAAAAAGTCTGTCTATGCAATCTTTTACAGATAGTTATAAGCAAACTGAGTGCACCTCTCAGACAATCAGAGGCTATAGATATTTCCAAAGTTTTCTTTCCTATTTGGAGCTGTTAATTTTCAGATCCAGTAACAAGTAATTACTTAATTTGTTGTTAGCTACTCTATACTTTTTTATTTCAACCTCCATAATAACATCTTGCAGAAGGACAGCTATTTGATGGAGAAGAATGTGGGATATCCTTCAGAATGGTGATTATATGTTGAGAAGTGATAACTCTGGACAACTCCCTGGCAAAAAGAAAATAGGATCCTGCAGGTGTGGAGACAAAGAGCAATGAATAGGAATAGAAAAAAAAGATCCAATAAAATATACTGGAAGTTTAAAACTGCTAGTGAAAGTAGTGAAGTAATGGTCTAGCACCCATACTTTAAGAAGCATGATGAAAGATTAAAGTTAGTGAAGAAAAGGCATTGATAGATAATATATTGGCTTAAAGAAAATCTTTACTGTAAAAGCTATAGAAAGCCTGATATGTTTAGATTATCAAAGAGAAAGAGAAGTATCAAATGTTTTAAATTAGTATCTTCACAGATACTTCACCAACAATGATTATTTAAAGATTCAGGAGATGTTAGTTGGTAGAAATTAAACCCAGACAGATTAAAATTTTGTGACAACACACATATTTTTGATTGAGCAGGCTGGTAATTGTTGCAGTATCTGCCAAGGGAAATAGCAAATTATTTATCTTTTGATAGCTTCAAGTCAACAGGGACATAATTTCTCAGTGTAGTCTTTTGCCCCACAGAAGTTGTTGGGCTCATTTTCCGTATCATCTGAGGAATGGCATTTTAAATGTGCTACTAAATTTTTTATTTTTGTTAAAAATCTAAGGATCTTGATTCAGATTGTGGAATCCTATCTTATAAATAGGCATTATTACTGACCTTGATCTTACAAAGGCTTACAAAAATGTTTTATTTTACACATTTTGTAATTAATTGGTCAGCTCACAATATATGCAGAGATTAAGAGCTGCTGAAGGAAGGTTCCCAGTAATGTTTAAGTGAACTGATGACCAACTTACTTTTCTTAGTTAAGTGATGGAAAGGTAAGGCTGAATTTTTTAGCCTAGCAATGTTTGGGAAGAGCTGGGGTTGCAATGCAAAGTTAGGTGTAAATATTTTTTGCTCTAAGCCAGTAAGAATGAAATGGAGTCAAGCTCTTGCTTTTTCTCTGAGTTTTCAGATGAGTGTTCATCTCCAGGTACCACAGAATACCAAGTATATCTGACTCCATCTCAGTGATCAGGCACAGGAAAAGTGAATGTCAACTATTTCCAGACCCTGCCCTGCAAAAAACCTGCAATTCCTTTTCTTCTTTTTTTTTACCTGCCAAAACAACTGCCAAGTTAGAAGAAAAATTGATTTTGTTACACAAGTAAAGATTTCATACAATTCTTAGTGTCTAACTACCCAGTAGCAGTTTTGTTTAACCTACACAGCCTTAAATAGTTTGTGTGTAGAGGACAAGAAAATATTTAATTCCCACAGCAATTAAGAGCAAGAAAGGGTCATGAGTTACCAGGGACTGTTTGCTTATGCATGATACAGGTGGTAAAGAGCTTCCTAACTAGAGGCTGGGGTGCCAAGGTCTGCAACTAGCTCTTTAACTTCTGGTTGGATAGATTGTAGGGCACATTAGCAAGACAATTTGTACCGGGAAGTCTAAGTTTAATTTGATTCTGGTTTAAAGCAGAATAATTGCATATAAGTTCATAGTATTACACGACCCATGCATAAAAATTAAAGAGCTAGTTATGCAGAAATTTCAATAGCTAGTTTAGAGCTTTTGGATTGCCTAACTGAAACTGGGCTTATTACATGCAGAACACTCCTGATCAAGCATGCACAAATGTCTTGGTATGCCTCTTACACAGGAGAAAGATAAAATGTGTGCTTTTTGCTATAAACTATTCAAAACCTAATTGAAATGTTACACAGGAAAGAAAACAGCCTTTCTCATTTGCAGCTACTGGGTATGAAAAGTAGAGACAAGTGACCAGAAAATTATTTAGTTGACCCCAAACTGTCAAATTCATAAGCACAACTGCAATAGAAAATCCTGCTGTGCAATCCAGGCACAGATTCTGAAATTCAGAGTACCTGGCAGGTGAGCTGCCATGGGTCTGTCTGGCTTTTGGGATAAATGGAAGAAACCTATGGGCTTCCTCCTCCTTTTGCCAATTGGCAATAGTTCCTAAATGGATGTTCTCTCGATCTGGAATTGCAGCAACACAGGAGCTTTTAAACCCACAAATTAACTCCTTAGAAAAATTCACACCATGACTGTTCTTACTGGGTAAAGCAAGTAGCCAACTGTGTACTGCTGGCCTTTGAGCATTTCCTCATATATTGGGAGCATTTAGTTATCTGTTCAGGGAAGCAAATGTAACACACACATGCATAGCAAGAGTCAGGAGTTCAAATCTGTTCTTTGCACTATAAGCATCTAACATGTTAATTTGCCTTGAAATTATAGTAACCTCATAACCCCATTTTCATATACTATGAATTGTCAAATAACCCCGTTATTCCAGAAACCTAAATTCAATAGATTTCATTTTTTCTTTATGAGGTGTTTTCAAACCTGGTAATTTTACAAACATCAGCAAGTTTGACTGATAGCTACCTGAAAGAAAAGCGAGTGACTAGTAGTATAAACTGGATGGTAATTTGTGAGGACTGGCAGATGGCAACTGAGCACAGGACTGGCAGTGGAAAACTGCAGAGCAGACAGCAGTGCTTACAGTGATGACAGATTGTCTGACTGGAATGCTCTTGTGTTGTTTTCCCCAGTGTTTTCATGGTGGACACAGAAGTTCAAATTTAGCTTTACATTCATCAGACGTTTTGGAGAGATAATCTACATTGAACACAATAGATACAGTATCTTCATATATGCTTTTCTGTCATCAAAATGCAGTCCCTTTCTCCTATGACTCTGATGCTTAACAGAAATCTGCAATGACACAGGGAGTACACCACCACTGTGGGTAAAAATAAGAAGTCAATAACAGTACCTAAAAGAAATTATTACCTAAACAAAGAATTTTATAAGAAAATTTCATATTCCCTAAAAGTGTAATTCACTGATAAGAATTACGTTTTGTTCACCAGCAGGCCTCATTTGACTGCTTATTCCAGACAACCTTAAGTCAGACGTGGACTCCATCCAAGTTTCCCCAGTTCTTTGAGATGTAAGCCCATCCATAGTGTCTATGTAGGGACTGAAGAAAGAGACTCCAAGACTTCTCATAGTTAGGTCACCTTTGCCCAGTCGACTGTACTAGCATTACAGTACTTTTCAACATTTCTCATTTGAATAGGAAAATGTTAGTTACACCGTTAATGATTAGTTGGCAACTAAGCACCACACAGCCGCTCACCCTCCCCCCGCCCCAGTGAGATGGGGGAGAGAATCAGAAAGTAAAATCCGTGGGTTGAGATAAAGGTGGTTTAATAGGACAGCAGAGGAAGAGAAAGTAATAATAATAATCATGATAAAAGAATATACAAAACAAGTGATGCACAATGCAATTGCTCACCACTCACTGACCAATGCCCAGCCAGTCACAAAGCAGTGATCGCTGCCCCCCGGCCAGCTCCCTGCAGCTTATATACTGAGCATGACGTCATATGGTATGGAATAGCCCTTTGGTCAGGTTGGATCAACTGTCTTGGCTGTGCCCCCTCCCAGCTTCTTGGGCACCTGGCAGAGCATGGGAAGCTGAAAAGTCCTTGACTAGCATAAACACTACTTAGCAACAACTAAACCATCAGTGTGTTATCAGCATTCTTCTCCTACTAAATCCAAAACACAGCACTATGCCAGCTACTAGGAAGAAAATTAACTCTATCCCAGCTGAAACCAGGACAATGATTCTTCTGTTTCTCTTAAAATAAATCAATTCATATATTCTTGCATAATGAAAGCCTCAAAATGACATTTGCTGCTTCCAAAACCAAGTGAAAAATAGCAGCAGTTCAGGTAGTTCAATGAGTATTAGGCTAAGAAATCTGTCAGCCATGACATTTGATTTCCCTTTATCAAAATTCAGGGGATATCAGGTGGTCTTTAGTGCTGATCTAAAAAATATTTTTACATTCCATATACAGGTCAATTTTCACTTTTCAAAAACTGTAATCTATTCTTGTTATTCCTTTTCATTTCTAATTTTTATTGAACAACGAATTTACAAAACATTCCTACCAATTTTCTTGGCTAAACAGTAGATACTTCAAGTCATGGCTGCTTCTTTAGATGTATTTTGCTCTCTCCTTCCTAGAATATATGATTTTACCTGTGACACTAGTAGTTTTAGTATCATTTTGATACTAAATATCATTTAATTAGAATACAAATGTCTCAGTTGTTTCTCTCTGGCTTTCTTAAATACCTTGCCAGTCAGAAACAGACTTTCACTAGCTATATCACCTTTGTAAATGTTACTGTCATTAATATTACAACTCTTTGCTGTCCATTCTGCTTATTTATGCCACTTTAGTCAATGCTGTATCTTTCTTAAGTGGACAAATCCTTCTCTAGAAACTAAAATAAAGTGTGAACACTAGGAAAAAAATTAAATACTATTTTTAAATTGATGGATAGCTACTTCATTAGTGAGTTTATAAATTATACTTATTGTTTATTAGATGTATTTCTAATGGTTTTCATTTAACACATGACGTGGCATGTTTATATTTTTTAATTAAATATAACTTAATTCAAATAAATTTTCTGTAAACATAAAGCTTAGGAATTTGAAATCTGACTTCTGTTAATAGTTTATGATATTTGTTCATTGTTCACAATTCCTGTCATAAATCAACTGTGCAAAACTGTTTTAGAAGAAAACAAGGAAAAAGTTGTTGAAAGCTATCAGAAAGAAAAAGTTGGTATTATTTTTCTAGTACTCTCCAGGATGGAAGAAAATCAACCCAGAATTATCACAAAAATGTATGTCGCTAAGCAAAAAGCCCCTATTCATAGAGTTAATTTTTATGAGCAAATGACAGTTCTGTGATGTAGAAGAACCAGAAAAGTATGACCTCTCAGTTTGGTTTGGATTTTTGTTCATATATTATATTTAAAAACCAAGCTATTTGAGCAAGACACATTCCTGGCCTACTTGTATGTTTACATCTAAGTGTATGCTAAGTGGTTTTGTAAAGGCACAAAGATTCATCCATTATATCTATAAATTCTGTAGACATCTAGCATTTCATGTAGACATGGCCTTTCATCTTCATTTTCTGTCTGTTAACAAATCCTATATTTTAAAGAAAAGCTTTAAAACATTCAAACAATTTATGTTTGAAAGAAGAAATATATTTAAATCAATGTTAACTCCAAGTCCAGATCATGTCTTTGACAGCTGTCATCCCTGAAAAATAATTATGTTGCCAAATAATTTCTGTTTAGTGTAAAAGCACAAAACATTGTGCACGTGGGAATCTCTGTATCTCAGTTTTTCCTTGGATTTTCTCCCAGAAGGAAGACATTATACACCTACATAGCTGTGGTAACCATATGCCTAAAATCAAATGCTTCACCTTAATTAGAAACAGAAAAGAATAGGATGATGAAACACAACCCTAATATCATTATAATCTAGTATTATAGATTATATATTTATAGGACTGTCATGGTTTAAACCCAGCCAGCAGCTAAGCACCACACAGCCAATCGCTCACTTCCCCTATCCCGGTGAATGGAGTTAAATCCAGTTGGCGACCAGTCACAAGTGGTGTTCCCCAAGGCTCTGTTTTGGGGCCAGTCTTGTTTAATATCTTTATCAACAATCTGGATAAAGGGATTGAGTGCACCCGCAGTAAGTTTGCAGATGACACCAAAGTGGGTGGGAGTGACAATTTGCTCAAGGGTAGCATGGCCCTGCAGAGGGACCTGGACGGGCTGGACCGATGGGCCGAGGCCAACTGTATGAGGTTCAACAAGGCCAAGTGCTGGGTCCTGCACTTCGGGCACAACAACCCCATGCAACGCTACAGGCTTGGGGAAAAGTGGCTGGAAAGCTGCCTGGCTAAAAAAGGATCTGGCGCTGTTGGTCAAAGGTTAGCTGAATATGAGCCAGCAGTGTGCCCAGGTGGCCAAGAAGGCCAACAGCATCCTGGCTTGTATCAGGAATGATGTGGCCAGCAGGAGCAGGGAGGTGATTGTCCCCCTGTACTCGGCGCTGGTGAGGCCGCACCTGGAATACTGTGTCCAGTTTTGGGCCCCTCAGTACAAGAAAGACATTGAGGTGCTGGAGTGTGTTCAGAGAAGGGCAACAAGGCTGGTGTAGGGTCTAGAGAGCAAGTCTTATGAGGAGTGGCTGAGGGAACTGGGATTGTTTAGCTTAGAGAAGAGGAGTCTGAGGGGAGACCATATTGCTCTCTACAACTCCCTGAAAGGAGGTTGTAGTGAGGTGGGTGTTGGTCTCTTCTCCCAAGTAGTTAGCGACAGGACAAGAGGAAATGGGCTCAAGCTGCACCAGGGGAGGTTTAGATTGGCCATTAGGAAAAATTTCTTTACAGAAAGGGTAGTCAAGCTTTGGAACAGGCTGCTCAGAGGGGTGGTGGAATCACCATCCCTGAAAGCATTCAAGAAACGGGTAGATGTGGCACTTCGGGACATGGTTTAGTGGGCATGGTGGGTTTGGGTTGACCGCTGGACTGATGATCTTAGACGTCCTTTCCAACCTTAATGATTCTATTCTTATTTTACTTTTATTAAAAAATAATGCAGCCACCAAGCCAGGAAACATGAAATTAATTCTTACTCTACCTGTAATTGGTTTAATGGTGGGCTTGGTAGTGATAGGTTAATGTTTGGACTGGGTGATCTTAAAGGTCTTTTCCAACCTAAGCGATTCTGTGATTGTATGATTCTATGATTAACAAAAGTTTCAGAGTAACAATACCACAATAACAACAAAATATTAACAAAGAAATTGTTAGAACACACCAAAGTTGTACTCCTATTGTGTGTTTCTTCTCTTACTGCAATTTTTTTCTCTTCTTTTCTTTTTCCAGTATACTGGCACATACTGTTTCCCTTCCTTCATTCTCCTGCATTCATTTCCAGTTCTTAAATTAAAGATGCAGCTGTGCATTGCGACTCTGGCACCCAGAGGGTTTTATAAGGCCATCTTCATTCAACTGCAGATTGGCAAAAGCTGATAAGGCAACCTGGGGAAATGCTACAAAATTTTTACCCTGCTCTGCCTTAAAAAAACTATTTCTGGTCAGGGGCTTCTTGACCAGATAAAGCTTGAATTGATCTGACCCCTTTGTGTGTTCTTGTGTTTTGCCCTGGAATTTACCTCCTACCCAAAAGTATACACCAGCATCACCCTACATTTCCTTACTGTGTTGGGATAAACCTTACACTGCCAGGTTCTCGTACATCAGGACAAATGTACAAATAGACTCTATGATGTATCAAAAGACTTAAATGGGCTGAGCTATATTAGATATTCCTTCCTTCCTTATCTCTAAACTTTGAACAATAGTTGCTTTGAGTTTCTGTAACTTGTTTTGATTAGGAAGAAAGAGTATCATACTTTTACCCTTTTATATAAGCTCAGAAAATCTTCTGGAAGGTCACTGGATTTATAGGCATTTGTGGAGAATAACTGATGAGAGAGATAGAGTGGAAATTATGAGAGAAGTCTGTTTAAGTCATGCCTAAGAGTCATAGAAGATAAGCAGAATGTCACTGCAGTCCTCAAGAAGCATGGTAAAGGACCAACCATTTTACCAAAAGGAGAATTCCTCTTGAAACTTCTTATATAATTTTGTGAAAGGATAGTTAAATTATTTTTAAAATAAGTAACTGTCCTTTTGCTGTTATTTCTCTTCTGGTCAGTGTGGGAATATTTTATAACTCACCCCATCCTTTCATGCTTACAAAGAAATAATAGTATTGCAATGTATGTCTTCAGTGTAATAAGGTTTATTGCACAGCGGAGAGCTGCAAGATTTTATAAACAGAAAAATATTTATTTTGGAATAGCTAATGCTATTTCCATCATCATTCTGCATTGAACATGATCACCACATTTAATTATTATTCCTTTTTCATACTGCCCACCTTCATGTAAGAGCAGCACAGCTTCCACTACTGGGAAATCACTGAATTTCCAGAGGACACATGCTGGGTTCTTAACTCTGTAAATATGCATAAATTTTCCACACAAAGTTTGCTCAGGTCATAAAAGAAAATGAGTAAACCAGGTGTTACTGGCTTCCAGAGTCACTACATGGTTGTACACAAAATAAAAATCCTTGGTTTCTTTTAATGTGATCTCACATGTTTATTACAGTCAAATGAATCTGGATTTTTATAGTATTTAACTATTTACCAAACCTTCCAAATTCCTTGACAGTCTAATCTCTCTGTAATTGTGTTCAGAGTTAAAAATACAACCAGAGTGCAATAAAACTTCATAGTTTTTAAATGTGTCATTAATTATAAACATTATAACAGCTTTGTCCATTAAATAACTACATTATAGACAGAAGCAGAGGAAAGATCATAACCTTTCTTATGTATATTTCCAGCAAAATTTTCAAGCTGATACAATGTGATATGCTTTTCAGCAATGACTAGGGATTCACATCACTGAGACTTCTTTACACCAGGGAGTGCAGAAACAATCAGAAGTATTTATTTTTTTATCAAATCATCTCCTACTATCTGACTTACGGTAGCTGACCACATGTTTTATCTCAGCATACCATAAGTGTGAAGCAGAGCACATTAAGCTTAAGCTGCAAATATGTTTTGTTCTTAAGTGTAACAGAGCCAGCAGAAACTGTATTGTATGATTTATAAAGAGAAAACAAACAAATGAAATTATACAGATTACCTATGCAACAACTGAAGTCTAGAACTACTTTGAAAGTATAAATACAGGGGAAAATAAATATATGTATCTCTCTCTACATACCAGTGATTTAGGGAGAAGAAACAGCAGATTGGAGGGAACCCAGAAAAGAAGAGAAAGTTATTAGGAAAAATTTACTTGCCTGCAGATCTATTAGTTTCCACCCCAGTGGTGGTCAAAATCTTATTGTCTGGATCATTTTAAACTATTTTGCAAAAATCACTATGAAATGCGCAAACATACTGGCATGAAGATGGACTGACCACACAACTTAATAAGTCTTTTCTGTCTCTACATTTCCATTTCTATGAATATCACAGTTGATTGGAATTGCACTGGGAAATCAAAGACAGACTGCTGATAAGGAAAACATCCAATTGATGTCTCACATACATATTTTAAGGCACCAATATGTAATATTAGAACACAACCAAAACCTTAGTATCTGTTATTTAGATTCCTTCCATTTATGAGACAAATATTGTGCTTGCATAAAGTGTACGGGACGGGGTGGGGGGAAGTGATTTGTTAATTCTAAGTTTTCCACTAGAATTAAAAACATTCCAAATAATAACAGTCCAAAATTCTCATATCAGTCCCTGAGGAATTTTGCAGTTCCACCAACACTCAAGTCAGAAATAGAGGTAAATATTGAAATAATATTAAGAAGGAGCAGACATTCTAAGTTTTCCAACCTTTTGTGTGTCTGTCAGTTCTGGGGCAGCACCACAGGCTCTTCTCTGGATTCAGTGGTGGGTCTGCTTATGCCAGTGCCATTTATAGCACATTGGTGGCAGCTTGTGTGCAAGACATGGACTTGCCTGCAGGCAGTACTTGGAGCCCTGAATGGACCACTCTGGTGAAAGAAGATTGGTGATGTAGTGCAGTGACCAGGAATGCTGGCTTATGGGATGTTCTGGAGGAAATCAGAGGCTCTGAGATGATAACTGAGGGTTATCTCCAGGGCCCAGCATGTGAATCAATGCAAAAACCAACAGAGAGTTAACAGTGACAAAACTCGCATTCATTCAAATCTGAGGAACACTCCAACAGCAATTAAACTCTGATACATGTATCACTTGTGGCATATGAACTATGGTAAATTTTAAAAGTTGAAGTAAGAAGCTGTATGGATAAAAAATTGTAAAGATATTACTCAGCTGCCTGCAAGTTATTACAGCTGGAGAGCTGTTGGAAAGGTGAAGGCCTTGTGAAATGTTTGTGGAGGCAGAGGATGAATTCTCATCTCTTAGGTACTGTCACCAGAGAAACCCACTGTGTGTCTACACAGTGTAATGTGTACTTAGAACTAGGATTGTGTATAGATTTCATTTTATATCAGAGTTTAATAATTCTATGCTAAGAGATAAGAGTTACTATTGATGGGATAAGGGCATGCATGACATTTTATTTTTCAGGCTTTACATAAAGCTTTATATTGAGAAAATAGAGATACAGTGAAGACTTTGGATAGCACCTTTAACATTGAATGTGACAACAAAATACTGTTGCTGTTGTGTTTTCTTGGCATGCAGTCTTGTTGCACATATATTGAGATGCCTTACAATATACATCCAAAGAGTAACATATTTTTGGCTACTTCTCATAAATGTTCAATTTACATCCGAAGTAGGAACATCTGTTTCAAAAATATTTTTGGATGCAATTTTCATTTTAACAAGCCAATGTTTAAGGGTTTCTTAATATCTGTTATTTTGCTTTTCCTTCAGCATTTTTCTCTACAAAGTGAATGTTTTGGTACTAGAAAATTACAAGCAAAAGTATGGACACAAATTAAGAACAAGACCTGCCCTTCCATATTGACATAAAAGAATCAGTTCCCAGAAGCCTGAAACCTAGAAAATGCATTGGGGTTTATCCTTCCGATCAACTGGAACTGAGTACATAAATATCTTGTGGTGTGAAAAACAACTGGGGATGTTTAAAATTAGTTTACCGTTGATCACACCTTATATCAACAATACAAGACACGGTTCTGAACAGATCACAGATGATAAGGACACTTTCAACATGAATGAACATCCAAAAACTCACTGTACCAAACTTCAGCATGTCAGTCATATGATTAATGTCTGTAAAGTACATACTTACATGACAATCCTTAAAGACATTTACCAAAGCTCCTTAAACTTTGCAGAATGGTCAAGTAAAAGCTGGAGCAAATCCTTAACATGCTTCCAGGTTTTGGAATGTCATATTCTAAAAGACAGAGAAACTGACCCTGTATTTAGTTAATAGGGTAAATAGGAACTTTTTAGGAGGTCCTTTCCAGCACCATTTTCTGTGCTTTCTATTCTTTCTGTGCAGAGGGAAAAGTGGTGCCTCATATTTTTAATCCATGTTCCAAGCACATTTAGGCACTACACCATGGAAGCACACTTGGGGAAGGAGCTTGGTCTGAGAACAGTGCTTTGAGGTATGTGAAAGGAGAAATAAGATAAGAAGTAGCAGTACTGACTGACTGGAGCAGACAGTTTCACTTTGAAAAGGAAGTGGAAGATTCCCTATAACTTCAAGTTTACAGATCAAAATGTACTTCCTTTACCAAAGATATACTTTTCTTGTGGTAAAGTTCTGTGGTCTATTCTTCAAGTTTTCTTATTTTAAATTGTAGGGTGTTTTTCTGTCTTTTTTTTTTTTTTAAGAAATCACAGTTAATAACAGATAATAGAGAAAAGCGTACTTTCAGCTCAGAAGTATGGTGAGCGGTTATGTGAATTCTGTATAATCTATTAAAGGTATCTCAAACTTACAAGAAAATTATACCCATTTAGTTCAGCTAAGCAATGTAGATATAAGTAGTTACAGACTATGAGAAGTTAAGAAGTATCAAGGAGTTGATACAAAGTCAACTAAGATAAATAGGAAACTTGAATCATTCAATATGCCAGGTAGAAAACTCGTATAAGGCCATCCTACATAGATGGATGCATGCACTCAGAGTTGAAGGAAATAGATGAAAATTACACAGGTAGGTTGCTGTTATACCTCTTTCTCACCTCCATGCCTGGGTCTATAGAGGCAATAATAACAACGGCACCCAGATCTGAAGACAAGAGCAGCGAGGTCACCATTTGGGTGCAGCCAGCCTTGATCAGTGTGCCTTGCAGATAAATGAGTATGTAAGATCTCTGAGGCAATTGCATCAAAAAGTCTTACCTAGCCCTTGCTGGAAAAGAAATAGGTATTCCAGCCAGAAAAAAATATATTCTTCCATTTCTCTGTCAGGCCATATATTTCTAGCCAGTGGTAGGGACATCACGAGGTAATGAGGAGGGTAGGTCTGGTATACTGTGAGATCCAATATCAGTGTCCAGATAACTAAAGTCTGTTGCAACCCTGGCAAAGTCAGAAAAGCTCCCTGATGGTGTACTAACTTGATGTGGCAAAAAGAGTGTGACAAAATCAAAAGCAATTGAACTACTAGTTACTGCTTTGTAACTGCGAAGTCCCTGCTGATGGCTGTGTGCCTGTGATCTGTCAGGCTGCCCCACTCAGTGACGGAAAGGATTTCAGGTTAACTACCTTCATGCTTCTAGCTTACATATTGTCACGCTTCTTAATCACTTACTACAGCCAGAAGTTGATACTTTAGCCATGGATCTTGTACTTTTGTAAGTACTTGGTAAAGAAATATTCAATTTTATTCTGACGTTGTTTATTGCTTGCCGAAAAAATGAACTGTTCACCATTAGTGTGGAAATCCTGATTTGATAGAACTATTGCAGCCACGTAGCCCTGTAATACAGTATTTTCATTCTAGCAACAGGCTATAGCTTTGTGCTAAATTTGCAAGGCTTCAGGACTGAGGCTAGTCAGACTTGCTCTACCTGAACTCCTAAGGTGCCTGCAACTTTGTTTTATTCTGCTTAGTTGTGACAGCAGTTTCTTTAATTGACCTATAGTTAATTTGTTTTCCTTTTGTTTATCTTTGTGGAGTACAAGCCATGTTGTGTATAGATTGCAGCAAAAAGAGTTATTCTATGTAGAATGAGATATTTATGACTAATATAAGGATGCATTGTGGAGAAATACAGGGCTGGCACTAGAGGAGACACAGGATGCAGGGTAGAGGAGTGCAGGCATTGGATGGGGCACAAGCTTGGCACTGGAGACCCCACAGCTATGAACTTGGCTAATCAAAGAAATGCAGACCTGGAGCTGGGCCCAGCTTGCTTTAGGGGTAACAAAGAGAGCAAAGAGATAGTATCTTCCACACTTAAAAGGTACTGTTTATAGCAAATTCAGATGTAGTGTGGAGCTACAGACCAATGAAGAATGAGCAAAGGTGTAAAAGTGTATTAACAAGTGTCTAAAAATGACCCCAAGCGGATCCTAGAGGGAGGGAGAAGAAGCCGTCAACATTAACATCATGTTCCTCCTGGTGAAGGACTCCAGTTGTTCATGGTAACACCCCCCTGACCTCCACCACCAGAGTGAAACCACAAACCACAGAATGCAAAGGAGCAAGGAGAGAGTGGGCATAAAACTAGGAAAAGGGGAGGAATCTAAGCAGCATGTAAACTGCATTGTTATTTATTTTTCTGCAATAATTAAATCTGCACTAATAATAATTACACTCTTCAAATTTCAGTTATACTAACAACAAATTCTTGGCTTTACTTGTCTATAAGGCATACTTCTACTTTGCCCATGAACAAGATTTTGAGCATAATACTCTATTGCTTCAGGGTAATTCTAATGAGTCACTGATCGTGGGCCTTAATCATGTTGTGCAGAAGTAAAGAAAGTAGTGGTTCCAAATTACTTTCTTGCATGACTCCACAATCTGTTGCCTATTATGATCTAGTCTAGTTTTGGGAAGCAGCTTGTCAATGCAGATAACTTTTTCTCCCAGAGATATTGTGTATCCACAGGATGACAAAACACTCTGACAAGATTGGAACAGGAATGAAAGAAACACCAAGGGAGAACAGCAAGGAGGTTAAGCTATTTTTACTCAGGATTTCTGGAGAATTAGAACTTAGGGGATAGAGGAAACAAACAGATGTTGGGAGAATAGAAGGGTTTTTGGCAAAGATACTCTGTGTCCAAGGGGAAAAAAAAAAAACCCCAAACAAACAGGAGGTTTGAAAGCAAAAGCTTTTAGTGTAAAGTAGGGCAAAGCTTTCAGCCAACCAGGAGGAATTCGGGGAAGATAAGCTGTGTACGGAGTGGTGAACCCTATGTCTAGGCCCTGATCCACCTATGGTGGTTCATACTTTTTAATTACTTGCACATCTCCACTGCAACATTAATCTGTGTCAGTTAGCATTCTCACAAACAACAAGCAGACACGGCTGAGGGAAGAGCAAAGAAAAAACACTCTTCCCAGGAGGTAGAATGGATGAGGTCACCCTGCTTGGAGGAAGGTGAGGAGAGAAAGGAGGGGCTGAGGCATATGATGGCAGGCTGTGAAATGTCCCTCCTGCACAGTGAAGCAGCTTAGACTTAGATCTTTTCTGTGTACTAGTCTGGATGCAGCCTGACATGCCAGCTGAGACTCCTGAGAGGGAAAAGAAAAAGATTTTGTTTTTCATTGTGCTCCTCAGAAGGGTGGATGCTATAATGGGATGCACAGAATAATTGACTATTTAAACAGGTACTTGGGAAGACTGGTATACAGCTGTGGCTTGCAGAAAGTTAAATTCAACAAAGGTCACACAGTACTAGTTCACACAGAACTAGGAGTAGGCACTATTTGTTCCATGATGCAAAATTTGTCTAGATGTCCAGAGCAAGTCAGAGTTACGGCAGATGTCCTTTTCCAAGGAGAATAGATCCTATCATACAAGCACAATTGGATTTGCAGCTGTGTAACTTGGAACTGTATGTACCAAACCCCTGATTTTTATACTTTCTGTGAGTGATTTTCACAGAGCATAATATTCATGTACTCTGGAAACCACAATGCAACTTCAAAAGAACTAGATGCCAGTTTAATATACTGTAACAAGAACACTGTGAAAATCTGTCAGGACTTCTCTAATATGAATGATCACTTGTTATAGCAGCTGATGAAGTGCAGAAAAATACTTAAACAACTACTATTACTTTTTTCCAAAAATGATAACTTGGGGAAAAAAAGTAAAAAAAAAATTGTTGAGTCTATAAATCAAGCCTCAGGATTTGTTTAGACTTTATTTTTCATTAGAATCTGTATTGCTTAGGCAATGCTATTTTATTTTGTCAAACACAGCCTTTTTTAGGTGATCCCAAATCTGTTACATTAATATTTATTTGCAAAATAATTTTAATATCTCATCTTAAGAGAAAACAGACAAAACAAAAAGTCCTGAAGGACAGCATTGTATGTCAAGTTATGAGTGGCGATGGTGATTTTTGTCTCACTAATATCACTAATGATGTCATCTCACGAATCCTTTTTTAAGTAAAATATGAAAGCTACAGTCTCATACAGCAGCAGGTGAGGAGGCAGGGGATTTTATTTTGAAGGGAAGTTACACATCTTGGAGTCCCAGGTTGGGAGGAATTCTGCAGGTTTTCAGCCTACAGAAAATATTGCCTACCTATTTTCTTTTTTTCAATCAAGATAAAAAAATCAGGCTGAAAGAAAACATTAAAAATATTTATTTGGTACAATTATGTTTGTATTTAATTTGGATTTTACATTACTTGAAGTATCAAAACAAGGAACTGTATGAAATCTTTAATTTTTCCATTCTCACCTTAAGACACAAGTCTTATTGCACAAATAGAGATTTGAAACTATCAGAAATACAGCCAGGTAAAACTGATAGGAAATCTTTCAGGGAACCAAAATATGCTTTTAGTACAAAAGAAAAAAATCCTGTCGAAAAAGGCTGATTTTAACTTACTGTTGAGATTTCATTTATTTCTAAATAAAAAAAACTCCATAACCTTCTGTCTTGACAACACCTATTTTTAAGTTGCAAACTACAATGTTATTTTTCATAATGGAAATGCAAACAAGATCTGTTTCAGACATATCTACAAGGAGACTGGTCTATTAAATAGACTGGGATAGTGAATATATTAGACATATAGAAATGCACAATGTTGTGTTTGCCAGTCTCATCATGCAAAGTTTTGAACACAACTTAAAAATAGTTGGCCACCACGGAAGAGCTCTGCTGTTTGTTTAATTTTCCCACACAACCAAGACAGTGGTAGAATAAAAGGTCCTGGATGAAATTCTTCCCCACAAAACCAACCCTTTAAGTGTCAAATAGAACAGGCATGCGTGAGGTCAAGAGTGGTGGAAAGCATTGAGAGAGATAGACTATCAGGGGTGATTTGACGTGAAAGTTCAAGTACAAGCTCCAAAAGTCTAGTGATACATGTTCAGTGGTCTGGAGGTCTTAGCAGATTAGGGAGCTATAGCACACTGAGCTGACTGTTTTGCTTCTGGTTCCAGAGCTGTTTCTGCTTAGATTGGTGATGTTTTCCTGGAACCCCACAGCACTGGGGTGAGGAGCTTGTAGTCTTCTTGAGACCATTGTCATAAGTAATTTAGAGCAAATCCAAAACCTAGGGTCAGATTTAGAATGGGCAAACTACAAATGGTATTTTTTGTGTTCATGTAATTGTGATAATGTTCACCCCAGAGTAAATACTTTTACTGTAAAGTAGTTTCATATTGGGCCCCTTGTTTGTATTCTTTCCTCCTATGTTACGTGGCTTTTCTTCAAAATATTGTGAAAACATGTTTTAATTTTTATGAAGAACATTGTTCTCAGAAAACAATATTTTGGCATAAAAGTACATAAAAAAGTTTTCAGCATAGACTTAGATTTTCAACTTGGTTTTCCTTGCCATTGTGTAATATACAATGTAGCATAACAAAACATAATATAACACAATATAATATGATACAATACAATATCCATTATTATATTAGTGGTACTGACTACAAAAAGATTCTGCACATCAGAGGGCACAAAAAGATTTTTTGACATCAGAGGCACAATTTCAGATTAAAGTAATGCATAAAATCACTCTTTTGTTAATTTAATTCTCTCCAGTTTAATGAAAAATGTAATATTTCCTAATTTGAAGCCCAAGGTTTAATTTCTATTTGTGAAATTGAAAATCAAAGTGTTGGTGAAGACATATTTCATAGAATTTATGTGAGATTTCCAGTCACTGAAATGAGCTTCTCTTTTGTACTAGCAATTGAAACAGCTGTGTTTGTAATTATATGGGTCTAAATTTCAGTACATCTGATAGCCACATTGTCATTTCAGAAATTTTATTCCATGCAAACATGAGATAATTTCTATTACAATAACTTGAGGAAGCTCACTGTAGATCAACAGCATAGGAATAAAAAATAAAGTCAAAATGAATACTGTAAAATAAGTCTACATATGTTCATAGAATACTGATCTGAAGTCACAACTAAAGCAAATTAATATCAGATCCCCATTCTCATTGAAACTAAATTTCAATTGATTTGTTGAGTACAAAATGAATATCAATAATATCAACAACACTTTCACCTCTTAGAAAACTGTATTAAGGAAGAACACTCTGCAACAGAGATTAGTTACACTATGCCTCCAGTCTGGGAGCCTTATCTCAAAATTTAAGCTGTTTAATTATGCATATCTGTACATTATGTATGTCATTCCTGCAGTTTGAAGTGGATGTCACACTTCAAAAAGCTGACTTTCCCTTCTATATATGTATATACAAGATTCAACCACAATACCAAAGCATTCTCATTATTTTCTTTCCTTATATGAGCTTTGTAAAGTATTCTGAACATTTCATAGAAAGAGCAGCTTAATGCTTGATGCATATCAGTACATAAATGTGATACTCTAAAAAATATTAATCATAAATTGACATTCCTAAATGGCAATTATTAGGTTGAACTGTTGTCCCAAGTACTATTTCATTATTGTTGAAGATAAGTTTTTATAAGAAGTGGGAAGGAGAAATGAAATTCAGGTAAAGTTCTTTACAATTAAGTGCTCAATTTTGCTAAGCAGTCATAAAGGAAATTAATATATTTTAAAAACATATGAAGAGAACAATTCAAATCATCCATACAAATGATGGCCAGAAAAACAAGACAGACTTCTTTGTCTTTGCATCCAAATCCAATGACAGTCCAGAGGACAAATAATAAGAAATGTTATTGAAATAATAGGAACAACATCTTAAATGAAAAGTCAGACATCCCAGGCAAGAGTGTAGTTAATTATTCTTTTGTTCTTTAGGAACAAAAGACTACTGTGCTGTCAGATCATGCAGTATTTTTTTGATGCACCTTTCATATGGAAGCTAGAAATATAGATTCAAGTCTGACATTTGTAATCATGATCAATGTGACAATACAAAAAAAAAAGTTAAACAAATATTGATTCATTATGAATGGCACAGCCATTTTTTTGTTTCTTTTGGACTCCAATCTTTAAAATTGGATTAAGATTTTTTTGATATTTTACTACAAATATTTTTCTTTCTAGTCATCATTTGTTCAAAGCTTTCCTAAACCCAAGCTGTTCTCATATGGGGTTCTCAGGTTTTTATTTCTCATTGAAGTATGAATTTAATCAGATTTGTATGCATATATCACTAAAATTCAGAAAGTTGGATTAATTTATTTATTATTTGAGTACACATTCTACTTCCTTTCTTCACCTTGACTTGTTCCACCATTGTCTAGCAAAAGTTTCCTGTAGAAATAGCTGAGAAAAAGTTGGTCCCATATCTTCCTTGTTACAGAACTCCATAATCTATATATAAAATTTATACCATCATTAAATTGTAAAAGCCAAAGATGCATGTTTTAATTCTCAAACTAACTAAAAAGAGGTTGACATTAATGGCAATTGGGCAGCTTGATCTCCTAATCAGCTTTGAAAATCTAAATCCAAAAGTCACGCTGACAAAATAAATTAAGCAACAACCTACTCATACTTTTCATTGCCCAAAACCCAGAGAAAAGCTTGAGAAAAGCTAAAATGAAAATAAAGGGTGATCTTACACCTGAAGTCTAGCAGAGCATAGGCCTGACTGAGCAGCAGGCTGCTGGGGGCTACAGCACGTCACTTCCCTGGAGCACAACGGCAGCAAACCCAAGTTATCTGACTGGAGTGACAGAAAGTAACTGGGGTCTAGTGGAGATCCTTGCCCTTGCTCCCCTACAGGCTTACTCTGCAAGTGGAAATCAGACACACAGTCTGATATTTGTGCTTTTTTAAAAGAATCTAAGCCTTCAAAGTCTATCATCTGCCGCACATGGTCTCAGCTACAACTGTCAACCTATCCTTAGCTTTGTTAGACTGTTTGTATGTCTAGCAAGTATTTAAAGCATCACAGAGCTAAGTAGAATAGGAAGAGACATCAACATGTCCCAAATTATACCACACACCTGAGTCACTGAAATTATACCACATGTTGCCTAGAACTGTTAAGTGTGTTAGTTCAGTTTTGTCAGAAACTTTTTACATGTAATTTGTACCACTGCCTATTGTGCATATCATTCAAGTTAGAATCACAGATCATTTCCACTGTTATTGACCAATATATTTTAGTCATGTTAGTTGTCTAAGACTAGCAATTTTGTCACCTAAGTTGTGTGTCTTTAGATTAATCATCTGATGTTATTACACGTGATACAATCAAATAATAGCTGCAGTCAGGCTGTAGAGGAACAGTTTAAAGCCATTTCCCTTCATCAAACTTAGAGTACACATTTTTGCCTTCCTACATTTTAAATTTGGTGTTCCTATTTCGTATAATACTCAAGATACAGACGTTGATTCTGTGAAGAGTTCTTCAGTCCCAAGAGTTTGGTTTTTCCAACAATGCTAGGGCAATGTGTCTCTAATTCTGACATCACAGCAAATTTTTTCTGGCAGAGTCAAGAAAGTTTCTTAGGCAACATCTCTTCCTTGCCATTAGGGCACCTAAGACAACTTATTTAATTGTGGAAAACTCTTTGGAATAACATTATGTATTGAATGTATTCATTTGTCTGAAATACAGTATAATAAAAATGTAGGTAGTACTGCTAGGCTTCACTTTTAAGTAATTTGTAATGAAATTATAAATGATAGACCTGTGCAGGTCCATTCATTCAGTGGATGTATGTGTGGTCTCAGCAAAGTGGGTTCATTAGCATCATGTTATGCTCTGAATATTAGTTCATTTATTCATTCAATTCTGAATATAAAAAAAAGCTCTTCAGAAAGTGGCACTGCCTCTGCTCTGGAACTACATCAGTTGTCTACAAATAGCTCTTCTGTAAGAAAAAAAAAGATCACATAGGGCATGTATGTAAATAAGCATAAGAAAGTGAAACAGAAATGTTCACAATACAGATACAGGGTTTCTGTATAATGTTCTGCTGATATGAATCCTTGGAATTGCTGATGAAGCCTAAATATTTGCTACATCAATATCTATTGAGCTTCACTACACTGCAAAAGTAACACTGAACCTGCTCTGTATATATTATATAAACATTCGGTAGACAAATAAAACCTGACATGTAATAAAACGATTTGTCACCTAAGTTGTAGATCACTTGAATCTATTACTGAAATGCACACAAGAACCATAATGGTTTCCTAATTTCTTTAATATGTCCTGTAAGTTGAAGAGATAATGAAGGAAAGATATATCAATGAGATACAGAAGAAACATTTCACCAAGGTACAGATAAATAATAGAGGTCACAGTACAGTTTTTGGGGTGACTATCCTCTGTAATGAGTCTTTCTTAAGCAGATCTTTTTATTTTTAGTCTTTACAAAATATATTCATCAAAACACATCAGTCCCAATAACTTTTCACCTCTTTCAGTGAAAAATTCAAACTTATTGTCTTCACCTTTGAAATACTATATAGCTATTCTGTACTACTTTCATCTTTTTCCTAATTCATTTTCTGTTTTTGTCTTTTTTTTCATTAACACCTTTTTATACTTTGGCTAGGTATTCTTTTACTCTTATTCATAACTGTTTCTTAATAAGTCAGAAAATATCTTACAGGCTGAACTCCTGTATATCACAGAAAAGTACTTATCAAGCAGCTACCTCTATGTTATGCCAAATCAGTTGTCCTTGACATATGACTATTTGCCCTCATTCTCATTCAGAACCCTCTTCAACACCATCTTGTTCTGCGGTGGAGTTCTCACTCCTAGATTAACTCCATTAAAACTACATTTCGGCAAGAAAGGATGTGAAGGTAAAAAATTGGACTGCATTTTTTATTTGCATTCGTGAACACCAGCAATAACAAGATGCTGAATCAGTGAACACCTTCCCACTATCCTTTATCAAATATTGTACAGGTTAAACCTATCCCTTGACTAAGGCATTTTATTTTCAGTATCACAAATTGAAAACATATGAAGTGGACAAATTTTCATTTTCCTGTGTCTATCAATTCTCTGGGCTCTGAATGGAAGATCATAGGGCATGAGACCTAAAAGACTGATAACTTCACTTTCAGATGATGCCTAAACAGCAACATTAAAAAAAAAAAGAAAGGTGCCAAGCTAAATCCAAAAGGGATAATTTCTTTGCAAATCTGACATTTAATAGATTAGTAGATTTTGAACATATATGGAATCCATTCTTGATGTAAACTCACATTTCAAAGTTAAGGGGTTTGTTTTGTTTGGCGTTGGTCATGTCCCCCCCATACCTCTTGACCCCCTGGGGATTTTCTTTCTTTTCCTTTCTTTTTTTTTAAAACTTTTTTTTTTAAAAAAAAGTTTTCTTGAAGAATTCAGTCAATACAACAGCAAATCCATTTAGAATCCTGCAACCTCACAGACTCTCTTAAACACAGCTGTAACTGTAGTCTGATAAAGATAAATTACCCCTTTTTCCTCAGACTTCAGACTACTTATTGTGTGTGCATTAGGCAATTCATAAGAATACCTATTAACCCTGTGACACCACAACCTCTGACACAGGTTTGGCTGAATTAGACACAAAGGAGTAACTGGTTTTAATCATATTTCTTGACTTGAATTCTATTTCCTGACTGGACAGTACTTAACACACTATTATGCTAGCCACTGAAAATTAAAGTACACAAAACCCTTGATGCCAGATGAAAAATGCTGTTACATCAGCTATCAAAACACAACTGTTCAAAAATCTTTTATCAAAGAATTATCTGTAGAATCAGAAAGTGTTAACAAAGGAAACAACATAAATTCTAAGTTGAATAGGTCAGTAGTTCCCATCAGTCAAAATAGTTTATTTTCTTATCACAAGAGGAACAAGGACAACCTGACATACAAAGTATTTGAGGGTCAGAATACAGGAATTTTATTTTTCTGCTCTCTTCCTTTTGCACAGATCCATAGAAAGCCTAATGAAGAGTTTATCAGTGTAATAATAATGTGAGAGAAGAATCAGTTATCAGGCATGGATACAGATAACATTTCCTATGGTTTCCAGAGTATCAACTGTCTTGTGTACATTTATTATACATGTTCAGGTATGTCAAGTATGCTTTCCTAATTAAAGTCCTAAAGATTTCATGGAGTTCCTAAACCTTTATTGCTGTCCAAAATATGATAAAGGTTATGGGGACAATCTGTATTGTTCCTAATCTATATGTAAAAAAGTGTTCTGTTAGATAGAGAAAAAGCATATACTCTGTAGCTTTCACCACAAAAATGTCACCAATAGTGACAGTAATATTCAAATATGTCATGGCAAAAGTAGCTGAGAACTGTACACACCCAAGAAAAGAAAAAAAATCTGACTTGAAAGAGAAAATGACAATGACTGAAGACTGTAAAAGAACATTTTGCAAAAAAGATCAATATCAAACTGTCAACACCACTGGTCTTATTCATTCTTGTTACTTTGGGTGAACAAACTTCCTTTCTTGCCAGCACTAACCTCACCTGTAGGGAGAACCTGGTGCTTGATGGACTCCTAGGAGAACACTTACCCTCATGGTAACCTACTTATCCCACCTGCATATGCCCAGGTATTGTACTCTTCTATTGCCTATTAACTCATCACTGAACAAGCTGCTCCAGTGAATCTGGGTATGCTGCCTTGGCATATAAAGAGTGAAACTGTTGTTAGGGTCAAGGAGTTAATTTATAAGAAGTGACAAAATCTTGTGTGGTATAGATTAGTGGCTTCTGAATAGAATTTGATTTTAAAATGCTCCTCAAATCCCAGATATTGAATATCTCTGAAAGATAATGAGTTATTTGTTACAAAATGACATTGCAGAAAATGAAGCAGCCATTACAGATGTGCTCAGCAATAGCTCACAGACAATCTTGGGTATCAGAGTGAGTTTTACAGAGAGAAGAGATGCTGCCCATGAGAGTGCTATTATCTCCAACTCTTATCTGAAAATGCCTCTTATGATTTTTAGCATACATTTGGATAACTGCCAAAGAGCTTATTTTAAAATGTCACCTAAAGTACAGATAGCTCTTCTATCAGTAGAGTGCTACGGAGTGCCACTTTGAGACTTGAACCCATGTCATTGTGTCAGAAGCAAAAATCATAACAAATGAACCACAGAGAACTTGGCAGCCTACTTCCTGACTTCTTTTCTTTACACAAATTGATATGACAAAATGCATTGCTTCTTAAAGAGAAATGTCATTTGCACCCAGATCTGGAATTATAACATCTGGTCTTTATTCAGTTTAAATAACCAAAGGTAAAGGTTGTGTCTTCTTTGATAAACACTTAGGTTAATACTTGAAAGCAGGAAAGGGGTCTATGAATGTTAAATACAATTCTCAAAAGTGACCTTAGCTTTTTACCTTCTCATTTAATTCTGATTGCTACTGTACGTAGTTTCAGAATAGCAGTAATTCCCTTTAAATAATGAATTGCCAATGCAAGACCTACTTCTACTATGCTGAGTGACAAAAATTAAAAAATTTGGATAATATCTTACTGTATGTGAATTAATGGCAAAACTCACTAATTCAAAGACAGGAATACATGCACATTTTATGCATCATATAGATAACATATTTTGCACTTCTTTTTTTCTCATTTGTCCTCATGCCCACTATACTTATTTTTTTGTTTTATTCAGTAGGCCTCAATAAGGATGACACCAGTCTAATACTCAGTATACTTATTATCCTCCATTCTCTAGTAGAAGATCCAATAACCAGTAAACACTTCTATCATTAGTGAGAGTTTTCGTTGCATATTAGAGACTAGCATAAGACTAGACCTTATCTTTCTGTGACTGACATATATTTATGCAGCCCTTAATTCCTCCATCTATCAGTTTAAAAAGCTGAAATTACTATGGCTAAACACATAGTTACATTTAGGCATAGTCCACGCCCCTATATAAAAGGAAAGATTTCCCAGGATAGCTACATCATCCCTGTTGGAAAAACACACCTTCTGGCTGACATCGCTATATTGCCAAACTGTTGTACAATAGCACAGTAGAGTTTGCTGTTAATGGTTTTGTTGAGGTCTTATGTGAGAGTGTAATTCTGATGAATTTTGGAATATGTAGCTTTTAAACCAGAGTTAGAAAATGCTAGGCAAACCATTACTCTACCACAATTACTTCCAGTTTAATCATTGTTCTTTTGCTGAAATACATATTTCACATTGCTCTTGATCTTTAATGATAAAGCCATGCATTTAAGAATATACAGAAAGTTCAGTTACAGAAATAAACAATAATACCATATCACTCTGCAGAAACCGTCCTTTCTCTTCCACCACTTACATCCGTAAGGGTAGACGATACCCCGGGATTAAAGTTATTTCATTTATAATTCACCACTCCTTTTAGGTACAAGATTTCTTTAAATACAAACCAAATATTCTGTCATCCAACTAGTTTATAAAAGGACTGAAAGTCCAAGTAGTCCGTTATGCTAAGCTCCGCATTTATTTTGTGTTCTGTGCAACTAGTTATCCATCCAGGTACTTCATCGTGGTATCTGATGTAGTGTGTGTTTGATACAAGCACATACATGTTCATAATATAATATATACTGATTATCCAAATATTTTTTCTAGTTCTAAAAAGGAACACTGATGTTTGTAAATAGGTTTGACAGTGGCATCTACATCCTGACACATAAACAATAATTTACAGTGTTTGTGATGTTCTCGACAGCATCTTCCTTTTAAATAATAAAAAGTACATCAAGAAATTTAACATTAAAATTCTGAAACCCCTCAAGCTAAAAATGTTTTGGGTAAACAAAGTATGTGCCAGAGTGAAGTATGTGTACTACCATAAGTCTTGTGAGGCAGTAATCATAGCCTGCATTCCCTTTGCACATATAGTGGTTTCTTTATTTTGGAAATGCTTTTTCGTTCTAAGTATAAAATTATATTTTTAAGTGTTTAATTTAATTTTGCATTAATTTCTTCACCATCACAGATTTCTAATGGACAGCTTTGGAAACCAGAGTCCTCTCCAATATTATATGTACTAGCTGCAGAAAACAAGGGTGGTTTAAATTTCTCCGTCATTCACCTCTCAGGGAATACATTATTGCTCGTCAAAGAACCTAAACCTCTAAACTGCAGCCTCAGGGTCTTTGTTACGGAAGGGAGATTTCATGATCCAGGTGTGGTTAAACTAAGTCTGAAAATAGAAGATACATGAGTCAGTACAGCATCCCTCAGTTAAACAGCCTTTCAGAGGGAAGGCTTGGTAGCTAGGACTCAGCATAATGATTTATATTTTCTGGGATTTGCCCTAGTGTTTATCCACAGCTTTGAACCATGTTTTGTGAACCAATAATTACGCTGAACCTTACTCAGGGCTGTTCGCCTTGTGCTGTGTTATGTGCTATGAACATGCCCTCAGGATTTAACCAAGAGAAGTAAGAATTAGGGCAAATGTTGTGTGAATTTTATGCTGATCCCATTTACATTATAGCAGGTAGAATAACATAGGCAATTTATTTCACGGGAGTAACCAAACAGCTTTCAAGCAGCTGTAACTTTCTGACACTACTGATTTGTAGAATTTCTTAATTTAATTAGGCCATTATTAGACAAATATGAATGACTGAAGTTAGAGATGAATAACCATTAATTCAAGCTTAACCTATGAGAACACATTCTGGACACATTCATCCTGGTTAGAATGAAACCAAAATGGACTAATCTTATCACTGCAAACATCTTTTAGAAATGAACAGATGGTATCAGTGATCAATGTTCTGTATTTTTTGTGTGACCTAATAATGGGCAAGGATATGTTTCATGTATTTGATTTCTTTCTGTTAAAATTCCTGTAATCCTAGGACTTTTACCTTCATTACTTTGTCTGAACCTCTGTTCTTCTGAAATGCACCGCTCATAGTCCTAGATGTGCTCAACCCAGCTCTGTTTTATCATGTCAGCATCACAATTGAAAGCATTTGGTAACAGCAACTGTAACCAAAAAGGAGCCCATGTACAAGTGAATCTTTACAAAATCAAGGCTCCATGCATTGATCTGGAAGAATGTTCTTCATAAAGCTCCCTGACTGAACCCACAAAGTGAATTTATAGAAGGGCAGAATTGACAGAAATAAAATACCTGAAGAAAATACATTAATCATACATGGTTTTAATGAGTCCTGGTCCATGTTACAATTAAAAATATAAAAGAAATCAAATGCTTAAAATAGGTCTGTATCTTTGCAGACTTGTAACTAATTAACCAAGCAAAAAGGATGGTCAACACTGACATAAGTACATCTGCATTTTAAATAAAATAGAGAATATCGCCAAGAGGATAAGAAATGAATGTGAGATTCAATGAAAAAAGATAAAACCCAAATATTAGATCACTCTGACTGATACAGAGTTGAGTAAAAAGAAAAAAATTTTAAAAATCAACTCTCTATATCTTTGTTTTTCTCCCAGTGAAGTGGTTTATGTTGATCAATTCTTCTTCATTTCCAGTAAAATGGCTTTTTAGGTTACCATAAATCAAATTTAAATTATATCTCCCACAATGTAAAAAGAAAAGAACATGAAATACATTAAATGTGATTCTAAGTAGGAAATTTTAGCATGTGATCCTGCTTGACAGACATTTGTGTGTATTGTGTGTCACTTAAGTTGTTTCAGCTTAATATACGTTCAGTTTCACACTTCTTTTTTCAGACAAATGTGAGTTACTCCTCAGTTTAATGGGACTATTCTCCTTTTGGCAAGATTTTATCCTGCTTAATGAATTAATATTTTCCTCCATGTCTGAGAAGGGAGAAAATAAAAGAAGACTTCAGAAAAGAGTAAGTGATGTTCTTTCGTTCCACTTCAACATAGTGCATAAAACTGTTTGGGTACGAACTTAGAAGAGTCCTTGTGCACCACGTTGTAAGCAGATATGGAGGATAACATGCTACCCATTTCTTAGATTCAGTTTCTGAATAAAAAAAAAAAAAAAAGAGAGAAGAAACTATTCATACAGTTTTTCTCCATTAGAACACCATAAGGACAGACAAATAATGAGGCCTGAATTCTCACCCCCTCTGTTATCTCTTCAGAGAATTTTGTATGTGCACATGAACAAATCGCTTGTAAACAGGATTATTTTGAAGTCCAATTTGTGGTATTATTTTGGAACTAGTATGAGAGAAAGGAAGATTGCACATTAGTCATTAATAGAATTTTATATTTAAGATGGTTTTAATCTGCAAAAGTATACAGACCAATCATAGTGTAGGAAATAAAAGTGAAGCTGGTAAATAAATGATCTATTTTCTAAAGCTAAGAAGCTTACTGTAAGTGTTAAAGGCTTGCTTTTAAAAATTTTCTGAAGAAAGCTGGAAAAAGAATTTGCCATTTTTTTCCCTTATCTTATCTGTCAGTTATTCTAATTTGAAAAATGGAAGATATGTCAGGAGAGGGAGGCACAAGAAGAGTAAGAAAAATGAGAAACTGGAAAAAAGACAACATTTCATGAAATAATGTTTCATCTTCTTTTAAATATAGCTAAATTTGTACAATTTTAGGAACCTATGGAACACATGTTTTAGTGGCTGAAGAGAAGTCTTGGGAGACCCAGATACATATTAGGCATTGGAAGCATGGTACAATTATACTGCTGCATAGAAAAGTAGAGGTGGATGTCATTAGGGCAAATATAATAGTGTAAAATTTTTAAGTGTATCTAAATCCTTACAGGATAAAGTAATATTGAACATATTTCTCTATTTTCATTTTTATAAATGAATTTCATATTCAGCAATATTTAAAATATTTTTGATGTCTTTATAAATCCTAAATTTTCTTCTTTGAAATCTACCTTCAGTAAAATCAAGATGGTTCCTTTAGCTTTGAGTATTGCTAGAGAAGGAGCGATGAAAGTGGTATGTTTCAAGCCTGGTAGGGAACTAAGCCCCACACAGCTGCTCACTCCCAGCAGTGGGATGGAGAAGAGAATTGGAAGGGTAAAAGTGAGAAAACTTGCAGGTTGAGATAAAGACAGTTTAATAGGTAAAGCAAAACTGCGCACAAAAGGAAAGCAAAATGAGGAATTCATTCACTACTTCCCATCAGCAGGCAGATGTTCAGCCATCTCCAGGAAAGCAGGGCTCTACTGCACATAATGGTTACTTGGGAAGATGAACACCATCACTCTGAACCTCCCTTCTTTTTCCTTCTTCTTCCCCCAGCTTTTATTGCTGAGCACAACATCATATAGCATGGGATATCCCTTGGTCAGTTGGGGTCAACTGTCCCAGCTGTGTCCCCTCCCAGCTTCTTGTGCACCCCCAGCCTGCTCGCTTGGCATGCAATGTGAGAAGCAGAAAAGGTCTAGATGCTATGAAGGAACTGTTTAGCAATAACTAACACATCAGTGTGTTATCAACACTGTTTTCATCACAAATCCAAACCATAGCACCCTACAAGCTACTATTGTGCCTCAAAAGATCCCCTCCCAGTTTGGTATCATCAGCAAACTTGTTAATGGTGCATTCAACTCCTGCATCCAGATTGTTGCTAAATATATTGAACAGAACTCGGCCTAGAATTGAGCCCTGAGGAACACCGCAGGTGACCAGTTGCCAGCCAGATGTAGCCCCATTCATAAGAACATTTTGAGTCCTGCCTTTCAGCCAGTTCTTCACCCAGCGCACCATGTAGCTGCTCATCTCACAGTTGGACAACTTGTCCAGAAGCATACTGTAAGGGACAGTATCAAAACCCTTACTAAAATCCAGAGAAACTGCATCCACCGCCTTCCCCTCATCTGCTAGCCTGCTGACCTTATCGTAGAAGGATATGAAATTAGTTAGACAGGACCTTCCCTTCATGAACTTATGTTGCCTGTGCCTGATGATTGTATTGTTCTTTAAATGCCTTTCAACAGCACCCAGTATGACCTTCTCCATAATTTTTCGGGTATTGAGGTTAGAATAACTGAGGTCTGTAGTGTCTATATTGCACTCCTCTTTCACACAGCAGAGAATTCACAGCTCAGAGGAAAGGGACGTTTGTTTTGCTTTGCTCTTGTCAGACAGTACCGTTAGCAGGACTTAGACAGCAACAAGGACTGTTTTTCATTATTGGAACCAGGCTCAACCATTCAGCAGTTACTGGACCTGCTGAAAACCTTTGCAGTTCTGTATATTGTAGACCTAGTTCCAGATTGTTCTTCAAGACCTTCCCTGGATTTTGTGGGAATACCTCAGGAAAGACCCTTCTTTGGTGATTGTGTCTTTAATACTCTTTAATGATTATACCTACACTGTCCTGCTTCAGGAAGCAGTCTAATATTTGGCACTTTCTGAGATCAATCTTTGCGCTTCCTTGACACCTAGGTAAGGACAAGGGATCTGGCTTCCACTACCAAGAAAGACAGCTTAAACTCAGGTTACCTATAAATCAATTTTCTTGTAAGATGTCAACAAAATTGTCTGTGAATGAATCTATAGACTTGCATCACTGTCATTACGTTAGGTGAGATACATACTAGTGTCAGGCCAGGACAGTTTACACCGCAGGTAAGGGTAGGCTGAGGTCTGCACTGTGATGTGACAAGGACTTTTTCCTGATGAGATAGAAAAAGACTTTGGGCATGAAATGTTGGTATGCATTTGAGCTCAAGTTTGTGTCACTTACTATGTAACGTTTTATGATGTTCTGGCCCTTTTCAAATGTCGAGGTGAAGATCTCATCTAATTTCCTGAAGTATCTACTTGCTAATACTCAGCAAATATTTTAAAGATACCTAAAGTGAGAAACAGCAAACAACGTATTAATAAAGAAGATGTCTTCCATGTGGGCATTGTGAGAAAAAGGCATATCTAGGGCACAATTCTCTATTCATAGCCTTGAGTATATCTACTTTAGTTAAAAGTGCCTGTTTATCTTGACTAACTACAAATTGACAGCAGGGTAACTAGTCCAGATGTAGACATCTATATTGCAGACACCTCCTGCTTGATGAACCCAGCTCAACATAATTTATCTGTAAATAATTTAAAGAAAATTGCACAAGAGAAAGTAATATTCTGATATTATTCACTGTTTGAAGATTATGCTGCTTTTATAACCCATTCTGGGGATTTTTCACAACTTTGCCAGCAGTTTGTCAAAGGCCAGCAAGAAAACAGCTAAGTCAAACTTGCAAAAGAGGTATATCAAAGTACCCAAAAAGTGTAAGTATACTGTTGATTACCACAGACTGGTATAATATTTTTTATTTTTAGTTCTTCTTTTTGTCTCCTTCCCAAATGCAGAAGTGAAATAAAAAAAATTTCAGAAACCACAGCTTTTTTATCCAGAATGTTGGAAGTTCAATATGCAATCTGTAGTATGAGGTTAGAAATATTAATAGAGTTCAGTATAAGAGAACCAATGTTCAATGTATTGATTTCTTCTGTGTTCTCACTAACCTGTGACAAGTTTGACCTTCAGTGATTATCTGCCTAAGCAAAGCTGAATTCTTACAAAAACAATTCCAAGGAGACGAATATAGCTCAAATGTTAGTTAGCCATAAATAAGTCAACAGTTCTAATTGCAAATTACTTGAACATTTTCTCAACATTTTATGGTTTGTGATTATTAGCTTTAACATTGCTAAATACATGTGGACAGAGCTATTAACAGTAATGATACTGATCTCTGTAGTACTGACTGTATTTTGTGCACATGCTGAAGACATGAAAGAATAAAAATTCCCTGCTGAAAAGGTTTGCAGTTTAACTTTACAGAACAAACAGGGAAAGAAAAGTGTTGAACAACTAAAGCCAACTGAAAATAAGTGAGAAAGACATGCATGAGTATAATTTGTTCCAAAAACCTTTCACTTGTCTTTGATGCCTCAGTTTTAGAATTTACTTAATATTTTAGTTTAGTTATCTACCTATGAGTTAGTAAGATTTCTGTCTACTTCTGAGTTGATTATTTGCAATTATTTAAAGTAACCACTATTAATGGTTTCCAGGCTTTTTAATTATGGAGCCACTTCTGTAAAATGGGTTTTATTGCCATCAGTATTATGATTTTAAATACCGGCATGAGTAACTGAATTTCTGTTAGACAAGAAATCCAATTTGTAACCAGCACAACTCCACTTGGGTCATGACCTCTAGCATAGAACTGCCAGCTCAAGTCATGAATTTCACAGAGCACCTCTAGGCATTAAAGAGATATATGCATTAAAGATTTGGACTTCAAACAGACATCTCCAGAAAAACTCTGACATTAGTAATCTGATCATCTAATCCAAGAAATGCCTCTGTGCTCAGAAGGGAAAGAGACACTTTTTTCAAAAAAAATGAAAGTCGTTGTATTATTTTTGTGCAAAATGAAGATCCAAGTCCTATCACTAATAACTGCAGCAATTTCTCACAATCAACAACAAGTCTCTTCATATCATTAATGTGATGAGTTCAAAGTCCCAGAAATTACTAGTTTCTCTACTTTAGGCTTTAAGTGAACCCATCTTACTTGTGTAGCTCTTCCAGTGTGACACAGATCCTGGACTAAGAGTATGCATATAATCTGCCACATCAGTGATAACTTCTGAATTAACAATGTAATTTCACTTGGAGAGAGGGATTGAAGAACTCAAAGAATCTGATTTAATTTTCTTTAACAAGTTCAGATGATCTTGTTGTCCAATAAGAAGTCTTTGAACACAACTTGGGTTGAGAGAGTGGTCATTAGCTGCAGTAAACTAGCAAATCCTGAGGAATTTGTATAAATATATAAATCCTCATGGGTTATTATAACCAAAGTCAAAGCAATGGTATTCAATCTTAATTTGGAATTTAGATTCTTCTGATAGGGCCTCAATATCCCATCCATCCATTTGAAATAACAACAATTGATTCACTTCAACAGTATGATTAAAGCTATAGATATTATGCACCAGTAATACAGGTCTTGGCTGTGGATAGTTAAAAAACCATGAAACTGCATTTTTTTTTCTTTGGCATAATCCTCTGATTTAAAATATTTGCATCTATTTCCTTCTTGAGGCACTGTCCATAGGAACAAGCAATTTTTGAGGGGTATCAAGTCAAGCCAAGAATAATTATAAAAGGATTTACTGCAAGTAGAACCAGAGAAATCCTAGGTCTATAGCAAAGAATGTTTTAAAAAAAAAGATTAAGAAGGAGGTGAAGGGGTTGATGAATGTTGCCTATTAGACAACAACACCACATTAACCCTGTACGTACTTCATGTGTTAGTCATATATTTACAAGGAAGGGTAAAGATAAGCCCATTTAAACCACTTATCTTTCATTATAAATGTCTATTGATTTCAAAATACTGATAAAAGAAAAAATGGTGTTAAAAAACTTTGTGGACAAGCAGCAAAACAAAGTCTTTGTAAAATATTGTTGTGAACTGTTGTACTACTTCTCCCCTCAAAACCTCCCCAGCCATCTGACATGTTTCTTTCTTATACATCTTATTTTGATTGAGATATAAACCATGTTTTTCCCATAGCACATGAAATTCTTCAAATATGTCATTATTCTTGTTCATATAAAGCAATTTCTTTCATGGCAACACACCAGTTTTCTCTTGTTATTGTGGTGGTTTTTCTCAACCATCATCAAAAGATCAATCTGTTTACAATACCATGGGCAAATGCAATCCATTTTTAAAATAATTTTCAGTCCCAACTACTGAAGAAAAATCATACAGCAATTATATTTCTGACTTAAAGGGTAATTTATAAGCCTATACTAATTCTATAACTTCAGGCAAGAAAGATCTGATATTATGACTTTGCCACATAAAGTGTTTCAAATTGCACCCTGAATCCCATACCACTGGGACATAAATTTTTCTAGGCCACATTTTAACAGGTCTGCAAAAGCAATGATTCTTCAGGGGAAAAGACTCAGGTTTAATAGGGACCCATTGCCAGAGAGACCAACATGAAGGGGGTACTGAGGGAGGTGGAATATGACAGCTGTCAACCACCCGTATAGCTTCTCAACTAGTGGAGCCAAATTATGCCTGTTCACAACGTGAAGCTCTACTTTGTTTCCTGCAGCAGCCAGCCCAAAGGGACTAATCTGGCAGCCACAACAAGAGCTCTCTGATAGTCAGGGACTGTGGAGCAGATGGGATGCAGAACTAAATTTGCCTACTCCATAACCTGGGGGGAACCTGCATGTAAAGGGAATCAAAGCCTGGCTGTTTGAACCAGTTGAGTCTACTTTGTAGTTCCATTAACATGAAAGGAAAAGATGATGTTTTGGACCAATATATAGAAGAAATAAATCTTACAGTTCTGATTGATTGACTTTTTGACCCTTTTAGAGGTAAAGCTTAGAAATGTGGAATGAAAAGTTAAATGCTATAGTGCCTGATGATAAGTTATTTTTTAACTTTTAAACTAAATTTTCCTAAGTCATTTTATAAGGAAATTTAGATTATGAAGAAAATTTTCATAATTAAGGAAAAAAAAAATCCACAAAAACCTGAGGCCAAACTGAAATAGGCAAAATACAGTAAGCCTAATTCTAACTTATATTAGGCAGTTTTATACTACTCTACTACCACAGAGAGGTTTGGAAATACTTGTAAAAGTAATTTATGCCCACTTTAAAGCCCATTTATACTGCCAGAGCAGTGATAACTGAATCACTGAATTTCTGAGAGTCACAGCAGTCAACATTGGTCAAAATATTCGAAGTGTGCATGTATTCATTACAAGTGTCTAAAATTGTTATTCATCATTCACACATCTAAAAAATTACAGTTAGCAAATCAGTGAGGAGAAGCTGTCATGGGAGCTAGGCACCCAATTGCAGAGGATTATACTCTGGAATTTTCAAATTGAAAAGCTTTCATTAAATTTGCTGGGAACAGAAATAGACTGCTTCAGAGTGGTCTTGAACTTTCCATTAATAGAGAATACAGAACAATTGGAATTAAGTTTGTACAAACTGTAGATAGCAGATTATTTGGCCAAAATATTCGATGACCATTTACAAATGGCAAATATTGAAGCAAATGAGATTCAGAATAGGCAAGTAAACAAATCTGTGTTGGCTTAAAAGAATGTTGTTCATAATAAATGGTTGAATGAGCTCTTCAGAAGAGTTAGTTCAGAAGGAACCATAATTAGAAAAAGTCATTACGACTAGCAGCAAGAATTGACATATTTCTCTAATCCAAATTTCTGATGCACGGTTATTTTGCAAAAGTAAAACAAAAAGAAAAAGAGTTAAATAATTCTTTTGATGACAAAATTTATGAAAAAAGTGTCAGAATCCTAAAGTTACAAGATTCCAGTATTTTACAAATAAGGATATTTTTTTCTGAGATATATCTCTTGACTTTATTCATTTCCCTCACTTACCTTACCTACTGTTCCAAAAGATCAACAGTGTTGATTTTTAAAGGAATTTCTAGTGGCAAAAATATATTAACCCTCATGTAATACATCTGGAAAATTGAAAAATATTCAACTTATAAATATCATTCTGCAGTAGACTGCTTGTTGAAATTGGGAACACTTTTTAAAAAGCCATTCACATCTGAGAGGTAAAGATTCACCATGTAATGATCAAATCCCTGATAGTCATTAAAATTAAGGACTTTGCTGAAGAGCAGCTTCAGATAAAAACTTGTAGAGAATAAAGTAAGGATTATCACAGACAGAAAAACACCTGGTACATGCAACACTAGCTCCAAAGAAGTTACACGTATATTCTGCAAGCTAATTCCAGGCATAGCTGACTAATGAGCAATAGCCCTTGACATAACTGAGGTAGAAGTATTTCGTCTTTGCTTCTCTTCACCTTCTTCAATATTGATGTCAATTCACAATAGTAAAAAAGTTTTAACACACACTGCAGGTTTGGAACTTTGAAGATCTTCTCACAGTTTGGCCAATGTGACAGATTAATTTGGATTTGCATTTTAAATTTCTGTCTTTTCAAGTATCTTTAAATGCACGTTAAGTTTACTGTTAGCCTTTTTTCTTGGTGACACTAGGGCATACCAGGCTGATTCTAAAACTGCTTGTGGTAATCAATCTGGACTGCATATGTGAAATACAATAAATTCTCTTATTGTGTTGTTTGATGGGTTTGTTTGCACTATCCAACTAAGACCCTCCTCCTTCTGCTGGTCCCTTCCCTCTGGAAGAAGCACAAGAAGGACATGGACCTGCTGAAGCGGGTCCAGAAGAGGGCCACCAAAATGATCCAAGGGCTGGAGCACCTCTCCTATGAGGCCAGCCTGAGAGAGTTGGGGTTGTTCAGCCTGGAGAAGAGAAGGCTGCGAGGAGACCTTATTGCAACCTTCCAGTACTTAAAGGGGGCCTACAGGAAAGATGGGGACAATCTTTTTAGCAAGGCCTGTTGTGACAGGACAAGGAATAATGGATTTAAACTAAAGAAGAATAGATTTAGACTGGATATAAGGAGGAAATTTTTTACAATGAGGGTGGTGAAGCACTGGAACAGGTTGCCCAGAGAGGTAGTGGAGACCCCATCTCTGGTAACATTCAAGGTCAGGTTGGACGGGGCTCTGAGCAACCTGATGTAGTTAAAGCTGTCCCTGCTCCCTGCAGGGGGGTTGGGCTAGATGACGTCTAAAGGTCCCTTCCAACCCAAAGGATTCTATGATTATGATTCTATGTTTATGATTCTATGATTCTATGAATAGCACTCATGGGCAGTTTATTAAAGAATACCAGAGTACACTTTCTAGAAGCATGCATCTGAGTATCACAGAAACCAGTTTTGATATGCCTTCACAAATTCTGCATTCTTTTGAGACCGTTTACTTAACAGATAATAGAAACAGCTGACACAGACATTGAAATGTCATTCAGGTTTAAGGGAAAGAGATTTCCTGGATTAATGATTAACAAATGAAAACATTAGCCAAATGGAAGGTTGATGAATCTTTCAGATTCTCCTTATGTATATAACATGACCAGAAGAAGGTTTCTCCCTGCCTGACTTTAGTCTATCTTGCTGTTGTAGTTTAACCTTAGCCAGCAACTAAGCACCACGCAGCCGCTCGCTCAATCCCCCTGCCCCGGTGGGATGGGGGAGAGAATCGGAAGAGTAAGAGTGACAAAACTCCTGGGCTGATATAAGAACATTTTAATAATTGGAATAAAATAAAGTATAATAGTAGTAGTAATAATAATAATATAACAATAATAGTAATAATAATATACAAAGCAAGTGATGCACAATGCAATTGCTCACCACCCACTGACCAATGCCCAGACAGTTCCCGAGCAGCAATCGCTGCTCCCCGGCCAACTCCCCGCAACTTATATACTGAGCATGATGTCATATGGTATGGAATAGCCCTTTGGTGAGGTTGGATCAGCTGTCCTGGCTATGCCCCCTCCCAGTTTCTTGTGCACCTGGCAGAGCATGGGAAGCTGAAAAGTCCTTGACTAGCATAAACACTACTTAGCAACAACTAAAACATCAGAGTGTTATCAGCACTATTCTCATACTAAATCCAAAACACATCACTATGCCAGCTACTAGGAAGAAAATTAACTCTATTGCACCTGAAACCAGGACACTTGCTAAAGAATCTCTTCTTTTAAACAAGTGGGATTGAGGAGATAAAGGTCAAAGACTACAGGGCTCACGCATCAGTAGGTGTGTGGCAACAGACTAAGAAATTAGACCTTTCTGTGCTATATTGGGTCAAATCTCAAAATCAAAGTTTTTCATATCAAGATGTTCACCATTCAATTCTCAGTTCTCTGCACATAAAACACACAAGAAAGTCAGGGAGTTTGATTTTCAGTTCTTTAGTCTTTGAACTCAGGCATACTGTTAATTTTTCTCCTAGGCAAAAGATTAGGAGAAAAAATCAGTGGGTAAAAAATTGTCAGTACTCAAAGACTTTGAAAATGTGATGTATTAAATATGTGCTAAGTTTTATGAGTGTGAACCTCAGAAGTTTGGAGCCCTTCTATGAGATGACAATGCTTGATACATGCCCTTGAAATATCCAAAGGTTTATAGCACGTAGCTCATAAAAATTTATTCTTACACGCCCAAGAACATGATTAACTTCTATTAAAATTAATCCATAAACAAATTGTTTTGTAAGTCATGATTATCTGTATTCTAAACAACTATGTCCCTTGATCACATCTCTGCTGAGTAAATTACTATTAAAACCTTGCAAATATTAAATATGCAGAATCTAATCCTTCTATTAGTAAACCCAAATACCATCTTCAGCAAATAACTTCAATCCCATGGTTACCCACAGAAATCAGAGTAGATTTCATTTGCTAATATTAAAAAACCAAGGAAAAAATGGAGAAATTTCTTGTAGCTCAACTACTAGAGTATGCAGTATCTAATTAAAGTTCATCAGGCGAAATAATTGGCATTGACCAGACATCCTTATTGGATTCATATCTACAAGGAACCAGATCAGTGGAAATAAGCCAAATTTAGTCTATTGTATTTGTTGCTAGTATTTTTTTGCCCACTTTCAACCTTAGAGTTGTATCAGTCTTGGTAAAATGTCAGTCTACTTTAGTTCCCAACTGCAAATCATATCTGTGGTTCCCTGCTGCTTTACTACAATCTATAACATCCACAGATCTCCCTTACTTGACCTATTTCCTCTTTTTTCTTCTTCTGATGTAGCTGTAAAATGGGAGTATATGAACTACCACTGGAGCGTGTCTTATTCCATGTGTGGTCAAGAAGCATATACACATGCTTCTTCAAATATATACATATATATACACATATATATACATACATATAGACCTATAAATGTCTTCATATACCTGCTGATATGAACTTTTACTAGGTCTGTGTCGCTTCAAGCCTGTAAATAGGAAAAATTTTTTGCTATAGAGTATTCAGTTTTTCACAAAGACAATTGTAGCTGTCCTGAAAGGTAGTGGCATCTTCAGATATGAAACACAAAACTGAAAATGCCATCTGTCTCTTAAACTATACTAGTGCTTATTGTCATCAGTGCCCATTCTATTGACCTTTTCAGTAATAACATTTTTTATTAATTTATTTTCTCAGTTTTGTTCTTACTCATTGTCACCACATCTATTTATGTACTTCTTTGTTGTGGAACATCTCTGAAAGCATATCAGGAAAATGCATTGATAAATGTACATAAACTGCTAAAATACCATTCTTATAGTAATTTAGATCTGCTTAAAAATAATTTTATTCACCAAAGTAGAGTAGTAGGGGGAGTGGGGAGTAGTGAAGTATTCCTGAGAGTAACTGCTTAACTGTTGTCTAAAGCATTACATAAAATGCTGAGCCTTATAAGTGCAGTAAAAAACATGTACCATTTTGGCAAGGTGTTCAAAAGAACAACCCTCTCTGCTTGAGTGACTTTTGGCTAGCAGAAGCAAAGCCTAATCTAGTGGTCAATTTGTATCACATGAAGCAGTAGGTAGAAATACAGGTAGTCTTCAAGATTCACTGGACAACACTAAAGATCTCTGCAGCTGGGGAGAATTTTTTTCAGAATCTTGTCCGCATCTGTGAATTCATATTTTAGTGCTGTGTCCTATCATATCAGTTGCCCCCCAGCTACATTTGATTACTTGTCTCTGTATTAGTTGATACAATAGAACTGTTTAACTATTATTGACCATTATCTAAGGGTTTACTCATGTGTATAAGTATATGCCACTCTGCTGTATTGACATTTATTCTATGGCTACTGCTGTAGTTAATATTTTTAATCACTGAGAATACCGATATTTCCTTTAAATTCTCTTTAAAGTAGTAATATATCATGTTCTACACTCTTCATGCTATGAGGGTCAAAATAAACCTATTGGGCAACATTTTTGATGCAGCCTTATGTCAATAGGAAAAGTTGAAATTACCACTCAGGAGAGCTGTAATAATTCATCTATCCAGTCCTTCTTGCTATCTTTAGTTAAATGCAATTTTTCTACAAAATAAAAAGTTAATAAATGAAGGATAAAGAAAAGGATTGAGTGGAGTCAGTGAAAAGGAGAAAGAGAGAGGTGGGGACAGCAGGGGGGGAGGAGAGAGAGGGATGTACCACTGCGGTGGGAATAAAGTGCTTAATTATCCATAAACAACTCATCCCATTTTCACCATGACTGAAATATCTCAGATCAGCTAATAAAGATTCAGGTATGGTTAAATATGAAATTTGTAAAATAACATTATCTTTGAAAACGGACAAGCTATAGTAAAGCTACACTGATATAGTCAACATTTGAATTTTATTGGAGTATTTAGTCATTCTTACATTCAAATTTGTTTTCAGGTATATCTATTGCTTTTTATCCGACAAGCATGAGTTCTCTTGGGGTTTTAATCTATCTTTCTTCACAAAATTCTGCACATGCCCATCTGTTTCAGGGCACCTAAAGCAGTTTTGTTTTGCAGTCTGTGCCTGGTAAGTGCAAAGGAATTATCTCAAATGCAATACAAAATGTAACTAAAAATCTGCTGAGCTATATTTTAAAAGTACTTTTTGAAAACTGTAAGGTCAACGACTTATTGAGAAAATATGAAGAAAAGCAGAAAAAATATCCTAAGAAGGTTTAATGTGAAAGTAGAAGAGAGTGATGGCAAGAATGGAAGAGTAAACCAAGGAAAATATGTCTATTTGGGAAGCCCAAATATTTGAAGTCTTCAACATGAAAGAAAACGGAAATGGATACTTAATATTTTAAAACAAAGATAGACCACTGTTTTCCAAGGAGGTGGTATTCATTGCATAAGGCATTGGTTGCTACAACCCCATGACAAAACACAGACCAACTCTTACTCTAGAACACAAGAACTGAAATTGCCAGACGTCTGATTGCCTTACATTGTCAGACAAAGATGCAAAATTGTGCAATATTTTTCCTCATTGAAGCCCCTTACTGTACTCTTAACTGAGCTTCAGTTGTGTCAGACGTACTTCTGATGCTAGATAAGACACAAAGGTATCAGAGATTTAGATGTCAAAGTACAGAGCATAGAAAATAAATTCACAATAAGAGAACTAACAACAAGCAAGCTTTTCTTCCAGAATTTAATGTCTTAATTAGGAAGATTAAATTAAAAAATAAAATAAGTGAAATACTTCAGTGGGTCATGCCCACAATTAGCAGGATAGCATTTCTACCATGTTTACTACAAAAATTGAAAAAAAACCTGAACAAACACCCAATAAAATCAGAGTACATTGTCATTTACAGACAAGATGATAAATCCCAATAAGAACATGAAAAAGGATCATTTTGGCCAAATAGATGTGGTTTGCCAAAAGTAAGAAGACAATACTGACTTAAAGGAAACCAAATGTACATCCACTAGGGGAAAATGTTCTCTAACAGAATTCCAGAAACTTAAAAAATTAAAATGAAGAAACAACTTCTAAGCTTCATAAAGTTTTTCAGCTTGCAGGGGTGCCAAGTTTTAATGGTACAGTGTGGCTACAAGATTTCACAAAGATAATTTAAACTGAGCAGCATCTAAGAATCATTCTAAGATGAGAATGCTTCATGCATGGAAGCTTCTTCATGCACATCCAGTTGTGTTTCTCAAAGCTCCTCATGAAGCTTAAAAGTTATATTTAAAAATTCCAAAAAGATATGGACATCTCTGCTTTACAGAAGTGAACTGAAAAGTAATTCTGTAAAGAAAAGAGTGAATTTAAGTGAAGATAACTGAAGGTGCTGCAACAATGCCATTTTAAGTCAGCAGGAAGCTGAAAAGAAAGTGTTGGAAAAGATTCTGAGAAGCAGTATGTAATTGATTTTTAGAAGGGAAGACTGAAAAGATGTGAGGACCCACAGCCTCAGAATACAAAAGAAGAATGCATGCAAATATAGCCAGGAAATTAAATAGCTGCTGTAAACACTTCATAAAAATGGGACAAGTTACTATCCAGCTATCTTAGTCATGTCTAACATCAATGTGTATCCTCAAAAAAGCTAAGCATCAGTTTTAGTAAACTCAACATTGTTTCACAGTTTATTTCTCAAAGACTCGTGGAAGCTGATGCATATAGTGCATAGACTTCTGATTGTAAAACAATTACACGTCATAGAACACAGGAGGCAAACAAGTGTAGGGAGAGTAACAGAACACCAGTGCACATATATTTACCTCTGCTTCCTCATTGTCCTCACCTGCTCTTTCTGCTCACATTAGATTTCTTAATGAAATCCAGAGTCATTCTCTTTCATTTTCCATCTCTCGTCTGTCACCTCCTGTTCCTTCACCAAATCTTGCTTTCTTCTGCTTTATGGATGGGGTTTTTTTAGGGGTATTTTGTTTGTTTGTCTCATTTTGGGGTTAGGGGGGTTGTTTGGTTTGGTTTTCTTTTTTATTTTGGTAGGCGTTTTTGTTTTGTTTTCTTTTCTTCTGCCTCTATCACTTTAAAAGTACTGGAGAAAGACCATTTCCTTCATAGCTTCATGATTAGCCTTGTTTTCTTGATCCTTTTCCCCATGCTGATATATTATTTAGTTATTTCAGTGTGCAAGGCAGTTTTGAGTAACATGGTTTGCACTGGTGTTGTAGGTTAACCTTGGCTGGCTGCCAGGTGCCCACCAAGCCACTCTATCACTCCACACCACTCCTCAGTAGGACAGGGGGAGAAGATAAGATTAAAAACTCATGGGTCAACATAAAGGCAGTTTAATAAAGGCCATGTGTGGCCTTTAATAAAGGCAAAGACCACGTGAGGAAGCAAAGGAAACAAAAGAAATTTATTCTTTATTTCCAATCAGCAGGCCATGTCCAGCTACTTTCTGGGAAGTAGGGCTCTGTACACTTAGTGGTTGCTTTGGAAGACAAACACCTTAATAACAAATGCCACCCCTTCTCCTCCTTTTTCTTAGATTTTTATTTCTGAGCATCATGTCATATGGTATGAAATATGGCTTTGGTCACTTGGGGTCAGCTCTCCTGGCTATGTCCCCTCCCAGCCTCTTGCCCACCCACAGCCCACTGGCCTTTAGAGTGGGGTTGAAGAGACAGCCTTGATGCTGTGCAAGCACTGCTCAGCAGTAGCCAAAACACTGGTGTGTTACCAACACCCTTCTAGCTACAGACACAAAGCACAGCACTGAGGGCTGCTATGGAGAAAGTTAACTCCATCCCAGCCAGATCCGATACAAAAATGCAATTCTTTGTCTACATGGCCATTAAGGTTTTGTAATGAGCATCACCCCTTGGGACAATAATCTAGACAGAGCAGAAAGAAAACAAGCTTTTTGCTATTTGCTTGGCTATGGATAAAGTCACCCATGCTGCTCTTAGAAAGAAGTTTCAGGAGTGAAAGTGAGCATGATGTTTTCTAAGATCAGTTCATTTCCTATTTACTTAAGGAACTTTTTTAAAAAAAACACTTTTAAGCTTCGTTCTGGGGTTTCAGAAAAAAATACTGGATGTGCATCTAGAGGCTGCTAGGCACTGAAAGTGCAAACGCACCCCAGCTGGATGGTTTTTTTTTTCCCTTGTCATGCACTATCTGTGGATTGGTAGTTCAGTGATATTTTGAAAAATCAGGCATCATGGGATGTCACATGTTTCAGGTTTTCACATATTGCAGCAGAGTCCTCAGGAAGCAGCAAGAGCTGGCTGGGCCATTGGATTTGGGGAGCGAGCAACTGGGGGTGGTGTCATGGCCAGTAGGGCAGTGCCCTGACCCACACGGGAGCAGTCTGTGGTACCCCACAAGAAGAGGCAAGCTCCGCCATGCCAGCCCTGGCCTCAGGTGCAGGCAGCCAGGGCCCTGGGTGGGGGAGGCTACAGAGCATGCAGGTGCACGCAAGGCTCTGCCTTTCAGCAAGAAAGAACCTGCAATCATTACAGTGCTGTTTTGCACAAAAGATAAAACATGAAATGCCTGTTCAACTGAATAAAGAAGGAATGCTAGAAGTCCCATCATAGCATCAGCCCTGAGTTGCATTTCTGCTGAGTTAGTCTACAATGTAAGTTATTTGAATGGAGAAAAGCTTTTTTACTTGCCACAAAACTGATAATCATATGCAGTATTCTACAAAATATGGTTCATTTTTTCATTAAAAAAAATGGTGATTTCCAAGCTTGCATAAAAACATTTTTATTTTCTATTTTGTATGTTCTTCTGCATTTTTAATATAGAAAATCTGCAATTCTCTTCCCATGTTCACAGGCACACATATCTAATAACCCTGCATGGTGTTTTTACCTTTCCAAAAGAGTAGCTGTTGAACCTGTTCAGGCTTGTCCTTCCAGACCTTTAGTAAGAATATTTATAAAAAAAAGATTTTCAATGCATTGTCAGACCTGACAAAGGGGTTTTTTTGGTTTTTTTTTTTTTCCCCAGCACAAGTCTTTTGATTTAGGATGCAAAAAATCACTGTCCTAACAGGTTGCTGTTAAAAAACCCCAACCAACAAACATACCAACAAAGCAACCAAAAAAAAAAAAAAACCACAACACACCAAAACCACCAAAACCCTAGAGTAACCACATCTATACTGGCAGAAAAGGTCTTCTCCTAATATATTTATTCTATTTAAATAACTGTCTAGCGCTCTACTAGTTTATCTACAGAAGCAATCTCTTTAAGTGTGGGCAAGACTGGATAATTCATATCCCTTTCCTTCTAAAGGCATATGCTAAAAGAAGTTCAGTATCAGTCACTTCAGAATAATTACTAATTTTAATTGTCTGCTAATTTAAGAATTCACCTGTTTCTTAGTATATTTCTATCTCAAGTTCTTTGCCCTCTGCTATCTTTCAACTAAGAGGTCTATCACGTACATTTATATCCACTGAGGGAATACAAGTTAGCACAGCTTCATTCTCTGCTGATAAAACTAATGTCAGCACCAATCATATAAATTTAAACATGTAAAAAGCTAGTTATGTTGACCCTGGTTTCAAAAGTATCATAAAAAAGGGGAAAAAATGTTGCTAAGTGTTAAAAAAACCCCAGCCAATATAACGAGAGGAAATATTAGGCTTTTTAGAAAAAAATAGTAAGATGAACTAACCCTTCTATGAATTATGGAAAAACAGGTATCAGTCTGCTGCTTAGTTTTGAATCCTAAATTCAGGTATGGTATTCTTTGCATGTTCCTATCCTTAGATGGAAGTTGTTGTTGTAAGGATGCAGTCGGCAAGACCGTTGTTCTCTCTCTGGCGGAGATATGTCTAGAGAGCTAAAGCTAAAGACTTACTAAGGCATGAATTACTGCTGGGCACAGGGAACAAATCTTAAATAACCAAATAATTTATTTTAGTAATATTATGAATATTATAAAATCCAGTGAAGAGCAGTTTGTTTGAAGCCTGCTGTGCTGGATTACAGCTCTATCAGTTTGCTCTGATGAAGACTTTTTTTCAAACCAATGCAAACACTATCCTGCAGACAGGTATGATTTTGTTGCCTATGCCCAGAAGCACAAACAAAGAAGCAGAATACTACTGGCGATGAATTTGCCAACCCACAGAGAATGGTTTGAATTTCAGGCACTGCTCAAAGAAACAAAACAGTTTGAAAACATGAGTTTAGTTGACTTTTTATATTTGGGTAGCAGAAGGTGGGGGACAGAAATAGTGTATCACACCACTTGTGTGTTATGCAGTGATTCATAATGTCTCACGTGAATGATGAATGTGGGAATGTTTTTTTGAAAAGTTAGACATCTTCCATTATCTCCCTTTTCCAGTTCTCAAAGCTGTTAAGTGTTATGCTTGCATAATGGTTCTTTGCACCATTGCTTCTGGTAGATGTCACTGCCACACTGAAATCTTACAATGGTTTTCAAAGAACATCAAATATGTCTTTGTACACAAAAACTGGAAACCTATTTTTTTAGAAAATGAGTGCCATACTACTTAAAGTATCCTAGAAAATAAGGGGGTCCTGGAAATTTTAGGCTTTGAAAGGCCAAAATATCAACTTGAAATATGTGTCCAGACAAAATAAGATGTTACTCTAGTTTCTGCAGGGATATTCACTGGAGAGAAAACAAATAATACATAGTTTTGCCAAAATGCTTCCCAGTACCATTTTTAATCATATGAACTCCCACTAAATAAGAGCTGAGAGTAGGAAAGAGAAGAATAGTAGTTCAAAATACAGAAGGGTTTTTTTGGGGGCATTTAAAAGTGCTTTGTATTTAGAATTTTAAGAACAGTAGTTCATACAAACTGTTACAAGTCAGGCACCTGAAAGAGTATCCCCAAGATGAACTATTAGCTAGACTGTTTTCTTTTATTCACAAATCAGTCTAATTCTATGAACCAATGAAACAGCTATTAAATATTATGATTAGATCTTTTTTCTTGTAGAATAATGCTGAACATATGAATATGGTGTGATGCACCCTGATTGTAGATGTATCATGGTATTCTAAAAGCCAACTTTCTTGCCCATTAGGCAAAAAAGTTAGGATAATTCATTTGGATACTGTAACGATGTCCTTTTGCTTCAGAAAATATCGTGCACCTGTACACCTGTAGATTAGTGAGTGAGATGGAGGCAGCTGTTAGGTGTTTGCTGCATCCTTGAGATTTCTACAATCTTTTATTCAGTGTTAACAACCATCTTCACAGTTTTACAGATAAGGTCATGTGGGAGATGCTCAGGTCCTGAATTTTGTCTACCCACTTTAAAACATTACCAGTCTGACTGATTTCTGGTTTTGTCAATGTCTTTTTTGCTCAATATGTTTTGCTCATGTCTGACCACCTCTGTCTAATGTGACTTTGAAGTACTTGGGAAAAGGATATTTATTGTTACCTGCATTAAAAAAAAAGGGAGGAAAAATCAAACTATTGTTCAACATATTAAGACGGAATTTGTAGATTGTCATCTCGATAGGTGAATGTATTTGGGGTGTAATTCTTTCCAATATATGCTATACTAATCACATTTCACAAAAAACCATTGCAAAGAGCAACATTTCAGTTTAGTTATATGTGTTCAATGTTTTTGGAATACAGACACATAAACTGAAAAGTTTTCTTGTCTCTCTGCTAGTTTTCATTTACCAGTGCTACACCACCAGGGTCATAATTTCATTTGTACTTCCGAACAAGGTATTCTTCCCAGTCAAATAGTAGCTGTCTAAAGGGATTTGGATCCTCATTTTCAGATCATGTAGACAGGGTAGGTGGGCTGGAGTATGCCTCAGTTCTGGTCCATGTTCATGAATATTTTTTTTTAAAAAGCATTAGACACATGCAATGGCATCAAGGAGCTTTTTAACAGTTTATACATTTCACTGCTAGGCAGTTCCTCCTGTGGAGAAAGTACAGCCACAACTACCCCTCCAGACTAAAGGTTAAGACCTTGGACTAGAATCAAAGACCTTAAAACTGTTTCAGCTCTAGGCTTCAAATTATAATTCAGACTAACTTTCTGATCGTCCTCTTATATTTGGGTATGAATCCATATGAAAGGTCTTTGTATCTGTCTGGAACAAATGGGAATGATGAACAAAGCTTCTGCTCAGCTTTGTTCATAAACTGCTTTATTAGTGCCTGCCTGTTATTTCTGTCCTTTCGGTCATCTAGGTTTTTCAGGTGTGTTTGCCGAAGGGGTAGAAAATGACGCCTCCTTTGCCCCTTTGAAAAGTTTAGTGGGAGATGGTATTTGGTGCTGGTGATCCTACTCCTTTTCTGCATACTATCACATGCAACATAAACTCTGATATTTCAGCTGAAAATGAGGACATATCTGAGGAAAGGAGGAAGAGTCTTTGGGGCTCTAGAGGCAGAAATATGATGGAGTGGGAGTTTCTATTTAAGGTATGAAACATTAATGGTGTTAAATAAGGGCCAAACATCAACTGTGCAGATGGGGATAAAGGTACATGCATACTTTTAAAACTGCTTTGAAATGTATCAAAAGGCTATTCTGAAAGCTACATGGCAGAAATAAGTCTGGTTTCAGATCTTCTTCCAATACCTTCTGGTTCTTATAGAGCTATTCACACTTGTCTATGCTTGGAAAAGCCTGCTATTGCTTGTGTTCCCGTCATCTGGTCCAACAGCTCCAGATCTTTTCTAATTTTTTTATTATTTATTTTATTGTTTCATTTTTAAGCTTTTCAGTTAGTCAATAAGAAGAAAATTGTTTTCTTTTCTCCTGGATAAAGTCATTCTACTTCCTGAAAAAACAAACAGTTTAATCAATTCACTAGAAATAAAGTGTGGTTTTACAAGGTACACTGCCTTATTGTGACTGGTACTAATGAATGAAAAGTTCTGAAATGTTTAATAGGAACATTTGGTTTGGCTTAAAAATCCTTTGATTATGCTTTGCATCTGCTGTGTAATCAACAAAGGTGGCATTACCTATCACAACTGACAGAGGACATTGATAACAAGTAGTTATTAAAATTATCTCCTACAGTTTTAAAAGATAATCATAGTTCTGAGAAAATGAGTCACTCAAAAAATCTACATATCGAGCAAACACAACATGATCCAAACTAAAAATAATGATATTAAACATTCAATTTTGGTTTTAAGAAACATTACGCACAACTGTTCACAAAAAACGTAAAGAACAAAAAAGAACGCTGGTTTACAGACATTCCTAAAATAGTTATTTTTTAGTATTCATGGTATATAATTCACTCAGTTTTGATTATTTTCTTTATGTTTTGTTTTTTTCTTTGGAATTTATTATCTTTTTATGTTATCTATATCTCATATTTCAGAGCAACATTTTCAATATGTTCATAACGTTGGCCAGTGAAGGAGCAGAATACCACTATCTTACTTTTGTGAATAACACAGAATAAATGGTGAACATATATTTATGTCTACATTTTGCAATGCTCTGAATTAATGTACAGCTGTGACTACTATATATGTTCTTGATCAGATAATATATGTAACTGCACAGCCCATGATTTCTCTGGAAATTCAAAATGCTGAGAAATACATCCCCTCTGGTGATGTCAGTAAACTCAAATTATATTTTTAAATGTATTTTTAAATAGTATTTTAACATGAGAAGAAAGAGACAGAGCTTTGACTTTTTGATTCTGTATTTTCCTGTTTCAAGACATGGACAGATAGCAGGAAAATAGTGTTTGTAAATATTTCTCTGAGGAAAAATCTGTTCATCTGATTTTATGGTATTTTCCAGACTTTTTATTTTATGCTGTTTGTGAACATTTGTGTGCCCGGTTTCTAAGAACTGTTGTGGAAAGAGAACGAACAGCAAGATGAGCAAGAATATGACCTGACAAACAATGTTGTTAATATGGATTTGTTTGAGTGTTCTGTCAAGTTATTAAGACGACCTTCTTGAATCTCTTCATTGGTTTAGAAAATTTTCTATCTTGGAGAAGAAACAATATTCCCTGACTTCTCACACAAAATAAAGAACAATTTATAAAAATATAACTTTCAAGAAAGAATAATTACTGCAGGAAGTTCACAAGCAATCCAGAGAGACCAAGATGCTATTGCATGAGTTTAATCAATCCTCAGCATTTGTGACAATCAAAGTAAGTAAACTGGCAACTTACAAAAAAAAGGAGATATTAACTGAGTAATTATAATTTTTATGAGCAGTTTTTATAGAATTTTCTCCTTCCATTATGTATAATTTTTAATGAAAATATAAATGCTCACCAAAAAACAATGCACAACATTAGGAAAATAACTGAAGATACTGGAGTAAGCAGACCAAAGATTTGTCCTAATATCTTCTCTTCATTATTAGGTTTAGACTAGTCTGTGTCTCTGAAAGGAATGTCAGAAACACGCAGTAGCAGGTGCACGTATTTTATCAGCCAACACATGCTGAATGAATAGTCTTAGACTGTATAGCTGTAATGCTTGCAACAACACCCTCAGCACTGTTTTTTTTTTTTCTTCTGTAGACCTCCTTGATAAGAGAGCAGCAGCTGTGTAACTTTACCAAGCTTCTAATTGAGGAATACATTAGCAAGTGCTGAATTATTAGGGACTTACATCAGAGGCATTTCAACTGCACTTTAAAGTATTCCTAAGTGTGTTCAAGAAACTACAGGGAAACTGCAAAAAGAACATATAGTATAAAAAGTGTAAATGTGTGTCATCTGAACAAACACGTCTAGCATCACCCAAATATTCTTAAATACCAGGTAATCCACATGGGAGGAAACCCATGCAAATACCTCAACCACAGGAAAAAAAAACAACTAACCAAACAAAAAAAAAAACCCAAAAAGCAGGCAGTTGTTTTCATTCATTACTGAGATCCAAAACTACAGGAGACTGTGCTTTACTCATTCTAGTGCTCATGTAGCTGGTTTCGGTTCAATTTTGAAAGAATGATTCCCTGACAAACTTGGGGTTCTAGATAAGAAGCTCTTTGACTGGAAATAGTTACAGAATGCCTGTTAAGGTGGAATAAGGTTATTAAAAGTAAAATATAAGCAAAAGTTTTAAAAGTATCTTTTTATATACAAAGTGTTGTTTAACCAAAAAAAAAAAAAAAAGAAAAAATAGCATTTAACACAGAACTTGTCAAACAGTTCAAATGTCCACCTATTTCAGATTTTTTAGTGAAGATGCCTCCAGGGATTCTAGAAGAAAGTCCTTACTAGGCAAATATGGTTTATTGCTCTACAGAGAAAGACTCCAGTAGAAGTTTATGTTTTCTAGATTTTACAGCAGATAATTTTATTTTTTATGTTATATTTAATATATTTTGGCCTTAAAGATCAAGTTTGGCAATGAATTACAAAGTTCATTTTGTCTTCAGTAAATCAGTTATTGTCTTTTTTTTTCTTTTTAATTTTATTGGATGTTCTCTTTTCCTGGTGCATGAACAGGAAAAAAATATGCACCCATCTTGTTGTCTGTTCGTCTCTTGTAATTCAGCAGTTTCATATCTGTTTGCATCTCAGATGACTATGCTCAGACACTTCACTTATCTCTAAAATACTAATCCAAATATTTTTGCCTTCTATCCATAATGCCTGCTGTTCATCCAAATAGATATCTAAACACTTTTTGCTGTTATTCATAAGCAATCCTTGTTTCTTTGCTTTTTGAGGGGTAGGGATTAAATAACTTCTCCTTCAGGTTTCAGTGTCAAAATTTTCATCAGACTTTGATAATGCTTTCATAGCGCAGAACTTCGGTTTTGCAACATCATGGAGGAAGGCAGTCAGTCAAATACAAGCATTGATGAAAGATTCTTAAACTTTCTAATTGTGAAAACTGCCATAAGGCTAAAGTTGGATAATTTCCCCAACATAGATGGAACTGAAGAGGAAGGTTGAGAAGGGGAAAGGAATAAGCAGGTCAGAGATAACACTCACATCATTCCTTGATGGCAAATTCCAAACCATCTAAACCACAACATGGAGCAACCTGGCAACGTTATCCACATATTCTCTATGACTAAGGTCTCTAGGATGATCCTGTACTATTCATCTATTTGATGACTTAATAATATCTTCAAGATTACTTTCAGAACATTAAAATTTGATACTGTTTTGTACTGCCAAGATACACAGACGAAAGTTCTTAACTGAAATGCCATCCTTCTTTTGGACAATGAAGAGGTGATTTGGAGCCAGCAATGTAGTTTCACATTTGAAGTGCTTTTTTCCAGTAGTCATTGCTCTACATCCATTGTCAGCTACTATTTTATGAGGTCCAGTAAAGTACTTTCCTGTTAAATTTTATTAGCAATACTTGGACAACTGTAGGTTTGGTTTTTTCCCCCATGTTTTCCAAGAACAGATAAATAGCTCACAGTCTGCTGATCTCTAAGGAGGAAATTTGACGTGGTCTATTTCAATATTAAAGGAAGATTATCTCTTTTGGATTTGCCAGATTATAGATTAGCCAATTTGTAATCCACAATTATTTAGCTGCACAGCTTTTATTTACCTTTTGAAAATGCAAAGGAAATGTACCTGAGATACCCATATTATGAAGAAAAAAATAATTTTTGCTCTACATTTCCATAAGGTGTCGCACTGCAGTAATTTCACTGTTCTTCAGTATCTACTCATTGAAACTACGAAACTTTAGGATGAAGATGTCAAAATCTGAACCTATCCCCAGATCTGAATTTTTATCTTCAAAAATAGGCCAACAATGATAATTAGTAAAAGCATAGCTAAATTTGTCAGATTTGGAAACAAGCAGTGACCAGCCGGGTTAGCTCAGTTGGTTAGAACATGGTGCTAATAACGCCAAGTTCACAGGTTCAATCCCTGCTTACTGCAGGGGGGTTGGGCTCAATGATCTCTCAAGGTCCCTTCCAACCCAAAGCATTCTATGATTCTATGATTATTATACTGCTGTTGGGTCAGTAAAACTTCAAGTTTCGAAAGCATAAGAGTACATTTGAACCATAAAATCTGTAGATTAATCATACATATCAACCCTGTTTCCTCTTGATGAGCACCAGTATTGCAGAGGTTTTCCAGCCAGCTCCTGAATTATCAAATACTTTCAAGTCATTTGATAACACACAGTCCATGAAGAAGCCAAAAGAAGAACATCAGCAATCAGTCACAACATTTGCAACATAAGATGTCACCATGCCCCACTAATATGGCCACAGCAAGTTAATTGAGATCATATGGAATGATATAATGCTACCCTGCAAAGCATTTCTGCCATAATAAAAATCTCTGCTATTGCATAAGCACTTAGGTTTTATCAAAAACAGGTAAGTTAAGGAGTTAAAATGAATCCTCTGAACTTATATGCATAAGTGCTTACTGAAAATGCATTGCAACTTCCATCAGCTGTCTCTGCCAAACTCAATAATCAAAACAATGTGGTATGGTCAATTTGTGCACGAGACAGCTGTTTTGTGGAGTGCTTGTTATGCCTGCAGGGAGCTGAGTGACCACAGCTACCAATCAACAGTAGATGTAATATAACATCCTAACATTGCTTTCCTCTACAGCAAGACTTAACATGCTACAGACAATCCTAGCAAGATTGCTAGGTTTTGTCTGAATTGTTCCAAAATCGTCTGTTGAAATTGAATGCAAGCAGAAAAAATGTCAGTGGAAATACAAGAATGAAATGTTGCATTACTCTTTCATTTTTAGCTAATCTGTCAAACTGTTTTCATCCTGTGTCAGTCTAATTCAACCAAAAAAAGATTATAGGACACAAATTCCTGAATATATATTTACTTGTTCTTACTAAGCATGCACTTCTTGGTTTTCCTTTGGAAATCAGTCCATACGACATCTCATGTATACAGACACCACCATACAGAATTGTTCAGCCCTGATAATGACAAGAACAAAAGGTCTCACTGATGTCAAAAGAAGATTCAGGAAACAAAGATAATTGCTGACAGAGGAACTCAGACTTAATGTTTACCTCATGAACCAGAAATTTCTTTCAGAAATGCAGGATTTTCTGTCTCACTACTGCCAAACTTCATTTCTTCACAGTTTGCATTTCATTTTTATTTCAGATAGACTATTTAAATAGACTGTTGCTTACTTAGTCTGTTTAGATAGTATGTGCACATTTTATAAAAAGAAACATTGTGAATTTTAAAATAATGAAAAATAAACTACTTATTTTTTCCCCTCAGAAATTTGCTACTTCTTGTGGGTGATGTACCTAAGACTTGTTTGATTGTGTTTGTAGTATTTTTAAATCATCTAGGAGAAAAAATGGAATTCAAAAAACCATGCTTCTTGGCATGCAAGAAATAGCAATATTAGCTTGCCACCGCTTGGGGCATAATTGAGTACCGTATCTCCAAGATACCACAGCCCTGACATGCCTTGGCTCTGGTTTGTTGGCTTCAGCTGTGGTTTTGGTTTTCCTGTTGGTTTTTTTCCCCACACATTAGCTCTCAAAGAGGAAATACTTCAGTAAACAATATGGTAATTTCAATGTGATTGGCTGCATATTTGACACTTGGCCAGTAGCATTTCTATACCTTTTGCAGTTGGCACATCATTCTTGTCTTTTCTTAATGTGCCTCTGCTACCAAGCCTGCCTGTCCTTTCTCTCCCAACACTTTTATTATACGCATGAGGTCAGACAGGTAAAAAGAGATTTCCCAACCAGATGAATCTGTAAAAAGTTTAACATAGGTTTTAAATGGCTTATCATCTGTTACTTTTGATTTTTAGAAAGTGTACTATATATTTCAGTCCTTCCATGGAACTGGATTGGTTGTTTTTTACAAACTGAGAACACCTCCATAGGTTTAGGATAATATCTTCATAGGTTTAGGACAAAATAAAACAGAAAAGGGATATCAGAAAGATTCATACCTCTCTTGTGTTTGACAGACTTGGCGATACGTGACATACCTCTGCAGATACTTTTCCAGTTTCCCTCAAAATAGCTAAAGCCAGAAGCTTCAGAAACCTATTCTTCACACAAGAACCTTCCGCTGCTTGTCCAGATGAGGGTTGGCTGGATGCAGTACAGAACAGGAGTCATTACTAGCAGCAATCAGAAAGGACAATTATTACAGTAGAAGATAAAATTTAATTCTCCATCATGTCATCCAGAGTGTTACTGGAACTACCGTGTGATGTTTATACAATCCTGATGAATATAATTTAAAGAAAGTCATGTTGTTATGTTTTAAATAGTATGGGGAGTCCTGAGTGTAAGGTAGATGTCATTATTTTCAGTGAAGTCCTTCCAAACTGAAAAGCCTGCACAATACGTGTTCAAATAGCAAACTATTCTTCTTCTTCAATTAGGTAATCTGCAAATGGCTGGACACCAAAATTTCCTTTCAGAGAGGTTGCTTCTAATCTTCTAACTTTTGTGCCAAGTTTCAATAGTCTGCAAATTTTTAGAACCTACAATAACAGGGTTCATAATGGAAAAACTGACACTCTTGTGGCTATAATGTGCCAGCTACTGCTCTAATAATCAGCAGATAATTACTTTTAGCTTTCCACTCAGTGAATTAGGACAGGTGAAATTTTTCATTAAAAGATGAATTTTGCTGTAAGAAAGTGCATTTCAGGACATGTCCACAATAATAATCTAACTGCAAATTGCTCTGTGATTTCTCATTATTTTTTGTTATTGGTTATTTTGTAATTCAGGAGGGTAAGCATGAATGAAAATATTCAGAATGAAAGGCTAGATAGCTAACTGCAGCTCACTTGTCCCTTAACTACAACCCATCAGTGTAGTGTGCACAGGTCAATGTGAAGAGCTGAAATTAATTGTGATGTGATGAATCAGCTCATGTGGAGAGGAGCCTGCAGATGTTCTCAAGAAGCTTTAAGGGCAACTTCATATCTAGTACCTAATACTGAACTTCAGCATGGATTCCCATTTAGGAAAAAGAAAAAATTACACACTATGCTGCATATCTGACAGCATGAAAATCACCCAACCTACTTTATCTTATAGGAATACTGATGTCTAGTAATTTTATTTTTATTAGGAATGAAAATAGCTAACCCACCACCACCACAAAAACAGTGATTCTCAAGATCACATTATGTTTTCTAACTTTCAAATTATTTCACTACAGTTAAGTAGTCATTATTATGGTAAATTATATCAGAAGGAGTGGATTTAGCAAAATACCTTCTATTGCTACCATTTACCACTACTTTCATTAATCAATCAGTGCTTAGAATATTTTCTTCTGGGTGTTAATTTGAACCACAAGATAAAGTCCATTTAAACTGTGCCAGCTGGTCATTTCTTTCACCATGAGAGCAGTTCAATATTTTATCTAGAAAAACTTTATTTTAACAAAATTTTCAGAGAGCAGACATGAAATCATTAGATAATCCTTTATTATTGTTTTGCTTCCCACTGCTGTTTTCTAACTTAATTTGACCCCTTGAAAGCCTCCAGGAGTGTTGGGGTCAGGGAAAAAAAGAAGAAATAGGCAAATCTTATATATATGCATCTACTATTTTCTGCTTTCTTATGTACTGATACTAGGTGGCACACAGGGGTCCAGAGCCACTTGAAAAAATAGTTACAGTAGATACAGATAAAATAATCTTGCATTTTCAGTAGTTTAGGAATGCAATTCTATATTTAGCCTTATTAGTAAATTTATAATAAATTATATTGAGTTCCTATGTGTGAATTTAAAATCATATACAATTTAAATCACTTAGCTATTTAAATTTAAGAGGTCTCAAAATGTTTAAAAAGACCAGCTGCTTCTATTAGCATCTAGTTTTATTTCTCTTCCTACCTCCAAACAAAATAAAAAAGGATCCTCCATTTCCTCCTCAAATCCCACCCATCACATTTTCAATTAATGCTTCTTAAAATAAGATATGGTCACAGTGACTGGAAAACCATTGCAGTGAGTTCAGGAATCAGATTAAGTCAAACTGGGATTGCTAGATGAAGGACTCAAGAGATGATGGTAAGAGAACTGGAAAACTGACTAATTTGTCAATATACAGCTGAGGTTGACAGTTACTACGCATTTAGTTCACTAATTAATGATATCTTCAGTCACACTGCACTCAGCCTTGGTTTTCATTTTCTTTTCACTTTATGGATACAGTGTGCTCTCCTGCAAGGTGTCAAGTAGGTTTTTAAAAGGCTATAATTCTATCATTAACTTTTCAGTTACACAGTCCCTCATGACTCATTCTTTTCCTTTTTTTTCCCCTTTTCGTCCTCACTTGCTCTGCTCTACTAAACCTCCAACCTATAAAGTTATATATATATGAGAAAAGTTCTCTTATCTAGACACTCAAATTGGAAAAGAAAGATTTTTTTAGAGTTCATCAAATGACAGACATTATAACTATTATATAAAAAGGAAAAAAAAAAGAAGAAAACGTCTAGCTCTTACAAACAGAATAGAAATTTCACTCTTTCCTTTTCCCTTTTATACTAATTCATTGGAAATCAAATTAACTTTTTTTTTTAATCCATGTGTGGGTCTGAACATTTTTCACTACATCATATGAAGTCTGGATAAACTATCCTATTTCACAAAATGGATAAAGTAAATTTAGGATTATATACTCTCTCTAGTATAAAGAGAAATATATGTATGCAACAGGAAATTTTTAAGATGGGCAAAGAACTTTCTTCCTGAGAGAAAAAGACTTTTTTTTTTTTTTTTTTCCAGACAGGACTCTTCCTATAATATTGGAGCAGCACAAGCCACCTTTCATTGGTAACAAAGGAATAAGACCAATATATGTGTTTCAAATGAGTGAATGAGCTGCCACAGGAGTGCTATTAGGTTTTGCTAGGTGTGTATTTCAGTCTATTTAATTTAACTGGAAGGTTAATTTATAAACTAGCTTTGACCAGACATAGAAAGAGTTTGGGAAAGAGCATGAGATATTTCCCCTTTCTGTTGGTTATGAAATGCCTTGAGAAGAATGAGTCATTTGAGATTATGTTCTTTCAAGGTATGTTCATGAGATACTAGTTGTTTTTTCATCAAATTGTCATCTCCTCAAGGCAATTACCTACCCTAGACAACCAGATAAAGGCCTTATTGCTGCCTTTTGTTTGTTTGCTTGTAATAGTTGAAAAAGTGGGTCATGTGGTCCCCATGCAACCTACTGCCCATGAGATCCTTTCTCATTCTACAAGACCATGGGGAGCCATTAATGTTGGCTTATCCAGTTTGTCAGAGAAAGTAAAGAATGATAATTGCTCACACTGTTTGCTTGCTCTGTGTTTTCCCTGATGGATTACTGAAGTTGATCCCTGATATTTTAACTCAGGTAATCAAATCATACTGATGTTCTCCTCATGTATACATAAGTGATTCCTGGGGCTTATGGACAAAAACCAGAATGTAACTTGATTTTCATAAAATGATAAGAGTATTGACCTGCTGATTAAGAAGCTCTAATTTTGCTGTTGACGTTAAGAAATACTGTGTCTTAAATGTTCTAAAGTACCTAAAAATCAAAAGGGGAATAGCAAATATTTTCTAAGTCTTTTGTCAGACTCCACAGAGATTTATGATGCTTAATGTCTAAGAAAAGGAATACAGTCCATAAACTAAGTTATCATACTTAGTAATATTAGGATGATCTACATGTCTGTGCACTTTTTCTTAACTCTGCAGTAGCCTACAGATCATGCTTATAGTGATAAAGCATCATTAAACTGAATTTCCAATTAAACTATTTGTGTAAATTGAGCAATTTTTGGCAAGCAAATTACTATACTTGTTGAAACATTATATTTGGTCAAATTATGTCACATTTATAATTTCTTTAACTGCAAATATGTTACACCTATGGTGATTTGCAGTAGTTTTGTGACTGCTGTTGAAGTTGATATGTGTCAAACAACCTGTTCATTTGTATTAAGTTTAACTTATGAGCACAGTGCAATGAACACTTATCCTGAGTATTAGGTAGACTATCAGATATACACAGTTTCTAAAACAGATGTGTAAAATCTCTATCTTGAGGGCACTTGATTTTCAGTTTAACTCAGAGATGTATGAACAGGTGCCTTTCTCCTTTTGCACTGATGTGAAAACTAGCATTTCAACTGATACTGGTATGAAAAGGATCAGGCATCTAATGAAACTTAAACTATCAGGCTGTCACACAACATTTCTTCTTTCTCTGTGATAAAACAGCATATTAAAGCTGAAAGCGGAGGTGGAAATAATACAGAAAATTACTCTAAGTTTACTACATTTGACCATTGTTGCTAACTCAGCTTTTACAAATAAAATAAATTTAAACCAAAGCAATTGATGCTGTCAAACATTTGGAATCTCAATGGATAGAAATAGTTCTCAAAGGTTAATAAAGACTGCTTGTAATGGAAAGTGATATTATACAATTGTTATTCAGCAGTGGCTAAAAATGAAACAGAAATGAACCAATAATATACAGAGTATGTTATTGCATTTTCATAATGCAGTTTAATTTTGCAGTCCTTCAACAATAAAAGTAAGTGATTCAAGTTTAAATAGAAAAAAACTAGAGTCAAAGTGAATGAAATATCTTACTTCTACAGCTGTGGGAACAATTTATAATGTAGCAAGTGCAAGTGCAATAATAACTTATGAGAGCAAGACTGACAGAAAAGAAATCATTTTATAGTGTTAAGAATGTAGAAAAAATAGAACTAAATTAAACTCATTAGAGGAATAGCATCAGCCTATACTTGAATTCACATTAACAAAATGATTTATATGCCAAATTAACATTACAGATTTTTTTCCTTCTCTCTCATATATGTATGTGTATTGGGTCTACATGGCAAGGTTTTGATAGCAGGGGGGCTGGAGGACTGGTTTATGTGAGAAGAGACCAGGAGTTGCCTCCATGACAGACAGAAACATTTCCAGCTGGCTCCAAAATGAACCCGCTGCTGCCCAAAGCTGAGCCCTTCAGTGATGCTGCTGGCGCCTCTGTGATAACATATTTAAGAAAGGGTAAAAACCACTGTGCAGCAGCTGTGAGAGGGAGAGGAGTGAGAATACGTGAGAGAAACAGCCCTGCAGACACCAAGGTCAGTGAAGAAGGAGGGCAGGAGGTGCTCCAGGAGCCAGAGCAGAGATTCCCCTGCAGCCCATGGTGAAGACCATGGTGAGGCAGGCTGTGCCCCTGCAGCCCATGGAGGGCCATGTTGGAGCAGATATCCACCTGCAGCTCATGGAGGACCGCACAGTGGAGCAGGCAGATGCACCCTGAAGGAAGCTGAAGCCCATGGAGAGCCCATGCCCGAGCAGGCTCCTGGCAATAGCTGTGGCCCATGGAGATCAGCCCATGCAGGAGCAGGTTTGCTGGCAGGAATTTTGGTCCACTGGGGACCCATGCTGGAGCAGTCTGTTTCTGAAGGACTGTACCCCGTGGAAAGGACTCACATTGCAGCAGTTCTTGAACTGCAGCCTGTGGGAAGGACCCACATTGGAACAGTTGATGAAGGATTGTATCCCATGGGAGGGACCCCACACTGGAGCAGGGGAAAAGTGTGAGGAGGAAGGAGGGACAGAGACTAAATGTTATGAACTGACTGCAACCACCATTCCCCATCCCTCTGCACCACTCAGGGGGAGGAGGTAGAAGAGTCTGGAGTGAAGGAGTGATGTTGAGCATTGGAAGAAGGGACTATAGGAAGAAGGTGATTTAATTTTGTCTTTGTTTTTCATTATCCTACTCTATTTTTTTGTTGGCAATAAATTAAAGTAGTTTTCCCCAAGTCAAGTCTGTTTTGCCTGTGATGGTAACTGGTAAGCGATCTTCTTGTCTGTATCTTAGCCCATGAGCTTTTTCCATCTTATTTTCTACCTCTGTCCTGTTGAGAAGGAGGAGTGAGAAAGTGGCTGGGTGGTGGGTTTTTCATCCAGCCAAGGTTAACCCACCACAGTATGGTTGTTGCGTTATTCTCTGTACCCCTAATAAGTGGTCAATAAATATGTTTGGACATGGTCAAAAGCCCATTGATAATGCAGAGAATGAAAAGAAGCAGTTCTCTGAATTGTTTGGCTAGGGTACTATCAGGACAAGACTCCAATTATGCCAGTTGTGGACTGAACAGTGTTTTCAGCATCCACTGATGTTCCTAAAGGATAAGGACACTTTATGTATCATACTACCAGGGAGCCCCTTTAGACCTTAATGGCTTTTGCATGAATCTCTGAGTTAGCCCCAATCTTCGGTTGCTAAAGATGACTTTGCAGAATTTACTTAGATGAACAGCAGCACACCTTTATGCAAATGCTCAGATATCCAGTTTGGCAAGCACAAGTATTAAAGTCCTTATGTCTACATTTAAATGAGTTAGGGACTAGGTACAGATATTAATTTCTACCAGGAAAATTTTCAAAAGGGTGAGTTAAATATACAAAGGGGAAGTTAGTATATACTAGAATTCTGAAAATCAATTTCTCCAGCCAGAAAGCTACCTAAAGTTTCCTGCTTGTCTGCTTTCGCCATCAAGATTTTCAAGAAACTACTATCACAAAATGCATTGGATCTCACTCAAAAATATCCACTGTAGCTCTAGGTGGTGGTTATCTTCTGAGTTGAAAGATCAATCCCAAATTCATGTTTAAACTAAAAATTCAACACTGGCTCCTTGATTCTTTGTGTGCCCCACGGTGACATGCCAATTCTTCGGCTACTGCCATCAGTGGGATCATTAAGATTTGCTCTGGCACAATTAATTTCATTCCAAATTCCATGTGGAATTTGAAACATTTTACAACTAACAAGTCCAGAGGTTCTCAAACTTCTGTACAGTTCTTGGAAGCCACAGCCTGCATCAGGTATGGGTAAAATAAGAAAGTGCCCTGGACAGAAAATCAGTGGTAGTAGTAGAATTACATTCTTAAGTACCACAAATAGATCTATATACATCTACCTGGCTAAATAAAAAATAAAATAAAAAAATTAAGAAGGGAAGTGAGGCAAGCCTGGGCACTGGATGCCGGCTGATCCCAACTGCTTAATTTTTGTTTCAAGGCTCTTGTTTATACCGCTTCAACATGGTGTATTCACAACAAAACTCAGGCATGACTCTTGGCATGACTGTAGCTCTCGACATGAACTTCTTCCAAAAGACAATACTAGTGATGTAGCACCATACTGGGCTGCCTGAACAGTTTTTTGGCACTGTTCTAGCAGGCTTTGTCACTGTTCACATCTTGAATGATGCAACATCTTCAAAGTAGTGCTATAAAGCACTAGTCTGACACATTCTTGCAGGCACTTTGAAGTGAGAAAAAACACACAGAAATTACTATTTGAGTCTTAGGTCCACAGGACAAAGAGACAAAAACAATGTTGTGTGACAGAAGCAGCTCACACCAGCCATAAACAGTGAGAGTCAGTACATGCTAGCTGGACTTTTGCATTTACTTGTTAGGCCAGTTAGAAGCAGCCTTGTGCTCATTTCACATACATTCAAAATGAAAGCATGTGAGTGCATTAGTGACTGCCAAATCTGCTCCATCACACACATTTTTGGGAACCTATTCTGGGCATGAATTAAAGCACCCAGGGCCTCATAGACTCCACTGATCTACTTCCCAGAGCTCTGCTCTCCCAGCTACTGTACGAATGAAAAGCAATGCAGGAAACAGAGTGAGAGAGAGAAGAGGGAAGGAGATTCCTCTTATCTCCTCTATTCCTGGTTGGCAGCATTATGCTTGTTTGGGCGTTTCTGAATTTGTGCACTTGGCAGTGGCAGAAAGTCAGTCTGATTGGTGCTGTGTGGATAGCTAACGTGATTAAAGGTACCTCGTATTGTGGCCAAGGAACTTGCTCAGTCTTGATTCTTTAGCAAGAGACATAGTCAGGCAGCTGCTCTGAAGATACTGCAGAACTAAACTTTACTGATCCATGAACTGAGGACAATAAAAAGGATTTTTAGCTACTTTGCAAAGACTCATTTGAGTCTAAAGGCAGCAAAAAATACTTGCAAGAGGAAGAGCTAGTTTTTAGCTAAGTATCTCATGCTATCTAAAATATCAGCTCTGCATGGCTCAACTACTAATAAAAGCATGGTTAAAATACTTGTTTTGTCTATCAGGCATATGGATAACAAGAAGTTTTGCTCATGAAAGGCAGACCAATTTGCCATCACTAATATGCAGAGGAACTCTGATGATATCTATATCTATAGATATCATTGCAGAGATGCAATGTTGTCTCAATCTCTAGATTTTAGTGCTCTTACTTTATCCATACCATAGCTTCTACTCAGAACATGGGATTCTGGTCTCTGTGGCAAAGGACATAAACTATCTAGTCCCAGTTATGCTGCTACAGTGAAAGCACAATTGAATATGATGGTATAAACATCTCTATAAAATAAATATTGGTGGGAACTCTTGTCTAATTTCCCTTTCTCTTCTAGAAACAACTTAAAGCAAAGAATTAAAAAAATGAAATAACAGTTACTTGTGCCTTAACTTATTTAAACCTGGAAATTTGTAGGCACCATTTTATATATATATATATGTATATATAAAAAAATTGAACAAGCCATCATGTTTTAATGTGCACCAGTTCAGCCTTCCCATGCCCTGAGTTTGCAGGATCAGAGACCATCTTTCTTTTAATCAATCTTTATCCTCCTGAGAGATTTTTGAACCTCTCGTGACATCTCTGGATTAAACTGTTACTAACTCCTCCTTTTGCAGTCACATGAAAAGTCATTGCTTTATAACATGCTATTTTATCAATCTGCTGGAATTTCTGTATTTCAAATAAGCACAAAGATCTGGTTTTGCACTTTTATACCATTTTATTCCATTTACATTTTGGAAAATATTTTTATTTTCTGTAAAGTATCATATCATCATTTTCTCCTTCCGCTGTAAAGATATTAACCTCTAACATGCTAATATATTTGGTAGATGTATTTAAATAACTTTATAAAATGGAAAATTTAATATGTTGCATCAGATTTTCTCAATATCCTTCAATATTTTGATATATCAGAATAAAACACTGATAAAAATGTGCATTCATTATTTCAATCCGTTTCTCATTATTCTAAACACATATTCTTGCTGCTCTGTTGCCTTCTGATTTAAACCTTTCTGAACTGTCCAAACTCAGCAGCCAAGGTGTATACAGCTTGCCTACTGCAGCATTTACCCAAATGAACACATATTGTAGGCATTCTTTATGAAATTAGATACCAGACACTCTGTAAGAGGGCAAAAATCCTAAATGGTGATCTGGAGAAAAGAATATAGATCTTGTTCTGTGGGATCACTATTCACTGATGTCTGGATGTACAAAAACTGATGGCTGTTAATGACACTTCAAAAAGACTGAAAAAATTCCAGGATCTAGCCATGCGAGGTTATCAGAGGACCATAAATAAGCTTGTGACTGACATGTTTTATAAGTTTCAAGATCCATCATCTTATTCAACTAACAGCAACATCAAAGGCCTTTGGGAGGAAAACTGCACTGTTGTAATTCTTTCCATTTCAGAATATCTTCTTGTGCTCTTTACCTGCACTTTCCACCTCTCACAACAGTATATCTTTATCATTTGTCCCCTATTTTAGAATTTCTGGGTCTTGATTTAAGGATAAAATCTCACTCCATGGATATTGATATTACTAGGTTATTATCACCTGGGTTTCCAAGTGATTCCAGACTTATTCAGTAGTCTTACAAGCACTGTTGAACTCAAGCACTGGATTTCTCTCAACAAAAATGTGATAAAAATTGGATGTTATCTCTGGTTTTTGCCTTCTCTGCAGTATAATAAGATATTATGTGATACAAATATTTTAGTAGCTTATAAAAGTCTGTAATAATATAATTTCTGAATACCTCTAATTCTTCAGTACTTTTACATTGTGAATATAGATATGTAGCCTATATTCTCTACCTGACCACCTGGGCTAAAACTTGCTTTTCAACAGGAGTACAGTGAACTTCCTGTCTTTCAAACTACATATATGCATGTGCCTATCAGTTCCCTTGTTTACTGTAAAAGGTACAGTAATGAGATATGGGGATTTTGCATGCATCTAGTTTTCTTTTTAGAGGAAGGACATGTGCTGTGACACTACACAAAAATGTGCCTCTTACTTTTTGTAGATGGTTTTGTAGCACCAAGGCTCTGATCAATTTATGTATCATAGGCATTTCATAATTCTCCTCCCTATCCAAAAATACATTAAAAAATGGGAAAAAAATCTCTCAGATGCAGTACTACATCAATAAACAATGTATCCTTCTAGATGACAAACTAGCTAAATATAATATAAAAATTAAGATATTCTGAAAAACATTTCAGAAAGGAAAAAAAAACCCAACAAGGCAAGTTGCAGAGTCCCCCATTTCTGCCATATCAGAATTTTACCTTTCCCTGGCTGGCTTAATTTCAACAGTAGGGTTTTTATATATTCACATATAACCAAAATGCCCTAGCTGAATCAGATTTTCACATTTCTCCACCCAAATTAAGACAGCAAAATTCATTACAGACTGGAGCCAGCTCAGCTTCTGTGTATACCTTTTCACCTTGGTGATGTATTGTTCATTTCTAATATTAACCTATTGATTATTTTTGCTGCTACAACAGACTAATCTGTTACAGAATTTTTGTTTCTGTGCTTTAATAAAGATTTTCACAATAATGACCTGGAATATAATGGCCTAGAATTAGACGGGTTTTTTGCTACACTATGCATCTATGAATACATTTTAACGTTTTGAGTTTTACCATACATGAATAGGAAATCTACATTTCTACAAAATAGTTACATATATTAAATCCATGACACCTGATTTTGGTATATAAGATGAGAGCCTCTGAATTTTTGTTAACAAAACTATTCTTTACATTTGGTTTTGATCCTGGCTTGCCTGTGGTACCTTTACCTTGGTATAAACTTGGTATTTGAGTTCTTTCACTGCAACAAACATTTTCACTTGTAACTCATAGTTGCAACTCCCTTTCCTCACCCTTGATAGGTTCTAATCTCTGCAAAGTCAAGTCTGTTCTGCACAATAACTTTATTTTGCCAGGATTTTAGTAAATTGACAGTGCCTCTAAACAAAATTTGTTGTTTGTTAGCATTCTAATTCTCACAATGTGCATTCAGAGTGCAGGTCAATGATCTTGGTTGGCTCTTAGTGTTCTTATAAAGACAAAAACTTTTCTTGAGCTACAGGTTTACAAAGCTCAAATAACTATTTAGATTTATAGGGATTTTCCTGCCTAGTATATTTCAGTCCCTTTTGTACTCCATCTGCAAAGTACAGTATTTGGAAATTCTTCAGAAACCTCCTTTCTGTGTATGCACTAAAAGATTTTTGGGGTTTACTTTACTTAGTTACTGCCTTGGTTTGTTTCTGATATCATGCATTAGGGAATGTTGGTAAGAAAATGGATTTAATTTTCTGGACCTGGAGACATTACTGCCTCTGATGGAATGGTGTTATACCTTTCTCTCACCATGTAAATAGGTATTCACTGAGTTCAGAAGATACATTTGCCATTTGACAGATGGGTCAAAAAAACCCATCCACTTAGACAGGTGTACAGCTAGCCAGGGTGCTTGTTGCCTTTTCATAATAAAGATAAAAGCCTTCCTGCAGTTCTGCTAGCCATCTCCTCTGTGCCATCAATATGGTTTAGTAACACTCACATGATTAACTCTGCCTCACAGCCTCGATTATTTTCTTCCTCTTGGCTCTCATTAGTAAGGGCAAGTTTCCAGCCTATGTGGTAGATCTACAATTTGCTAAGTAATGAAAACAGCATTGTTTCCAAACCATATGCCTACAGTCACACCACCTACTTCTACAGAAATATAATGCAACTGTTATTCCACTTAGTTTAACCAGGACACTTCCTTCCTTCCTTCCTTCCTTCCTTCCTTCCTTCCTTCCTTCCTTCCTTCCTTCCTTCCTTCCTTCCTTCCTTCCTTCCTTCCTCCCTCCCTCCCTCCCTCCCTCCCTTCCTTCCTCCCTTCCTTCCTTCTTTCCTTCCTTCTTTCCTTCCTTCCTTCCTTCTTTCCTTCCTTCCTTCTTTCCTTCTTTCCTTCCTTCTTCCTCTTTCTTTCCTTCTTTCTTTCTCTCTTTCTGTCTTTCCTTCTCTCTCTCTCTCTTACTCTCTATCTTCTCTTTCTTCCTCTTCCTTCCTTTCTTTCTCTCTTTATCTTTCTTTTTCTTTCCTTCTTCTTTCTCTCTTTCCTTCCTTCTTTCCTTCTTGCCTCCTTTCTCTCTTTTTCTTCTCTCTTTCTCTCTTTCTTTCTGTTTTTGATGTCTCAATTACTTATATAGATGACATTTCAAAACTGCTGTTTTGTTCTTGCTACTGTGTATATCAGCAAAGCATAGAAGTCCAATAGAAAGCCATGGCATTTTGGAATTAAGGTATGGAAATTATCTTCCAGAAGGGCAACAAGTTGTATTTATTTTTCCAGATGTACTATAATAAATTTTGAAATTACAGCTCAGTCCAGTTGAAATACCAACTAAAGTACTGAATCAGCTTGTTCACTTTCGCTTTCCTATATACTGGAAATTTCTATTTACCCTGAGATATTTAGTTTTATGTCTTACAAGAAAGAAAGAAGATACATTCCATATATAAACTAATAATATTTCTGTGTGTACTCATAATATGTTATTATTGCTAATGGTGGATTGACAATGAAACAAATATGAAATAAATAAAAGCTGGAGGTAAATGTAAGGGCCTGCTTCCATCCAGTTGTTTCTGTGAACACAAGTTTAAAAATGCCACACAGTTTCCAATCCAGATACAGCTAATGATATGTTCCCCTCAGCCTTAAGGAAAGTTGTTTCTAAGTGACAAAGGGGTATTTGGAAACTCACTCTGACTTTACTCAGTGCACATGTCTAACAGCATTATGTCTTATCTCCAAATGAAAATCAGTTATTGAAAATGAGAAATTACTGAAAATTCATTTTCAGAAAAGATCAAATATAGGGAAGTGTAAATATCTAAAAGTCTATTGGTCTATTTGGTTAACAATTGTATTCTTATATAGCATTAATTCTTTCAATGGAAAGCATGAATTCAAGGGAGCTGCAGTGAAGCTGGAGCAATAATATTCCTGTGACTATTGAAAATATCCTAAACATAATCCTAATATCTTTTTTAGGATGTATTCAAAAGTGACTGAAATGGAGAAACCTTTCTTTGCAATTGCTCCTGCTGCTATTCTGACATTCCTTTCTGGTTTTAGACAGCATATGTGGGATCAGCATATTTTATAAGGATTTGATCTGGAGCATATCTACTGAGCATATTTGAGTTGCACAGTCCAGCAACCATTTGAAGTCTCATGTGTATATGAGCATATGTAAAGCAATGCCAAACCTGTTGCAAACAGAGGATGTTGTGGGAGGAAGAGCAAGGCAGGAGAGCAGCAAGCAGTAGAAAGAGCAGTAAGAACTCTGAGGGAAAAAGGTACAGGCATCACGGGAGAGGTTACAGGAAGAAACTGGACTTTCAGCTACATGGCTGGATAATGGCAACATAAAAAGAGGAAAAAGCAATTCATAACCAGAAGGACCACTGGGAGAATAAAAGGCTTTGAAAAACCTCTTTTTTAAATCATTTTCTCTGCAAAATAGTCCAGAGTACAGAGGAGAGTACTTCTGAGATACATGGCCTCAAGAGATAAGAATTAAATGGAGACTTGGGAGTCATGAATGGGAGCAATATATGGGAGTCCCTGACATATGATAGGCTGACTGGGAATAAACTTCTTTGAGCATAGTTTTAAACTGTTCTCTAGGCTTGCCAGACTAATAAACAGACTTGTTTACTGAAATCCAATGGAGCATGTTAAAGTCAGCCTGAAAAACAGAGTCTGTTTCAGCACAGGGGATGCCAGAGTGGTCTGATGTCACTCATCACTGCCTCTCAAGGTGATCAGGAAAGCTGTAAGAAAAGTGTATAGGGAGCCCCAAGACCATGCAGCCCCACCTGAGGGAGGCGGCATCTCCCTAGCTCCTCATGTCAATGGCTGTGATAGCTTCATGGCTGCCTGTGCCCCATGGCTTGGGTCTGTCAATGAAAAGCTGTCAAAAGTGTTCCTGAGGATTACTTAAAGGTATAATCTAGTGGAACTTGACTCACTCAAGGGTCTGACTAAAGGGATGGCAAAGAATCAAAATTTTAGTGCATGTAAGCCCAGCACTTTTAAGTTTTAAACTAACAAAGAGCGCCAAATTCTGCCAGCTTTACATTTGTAAATTCAAAAATTATGTATTACATGTGTGGCTCTCAAGTTACATGAGTGTTGTTGTTCTCTACAGGGTTCACACTTTTTGTAGGTTTTTGCTCCATGCTATGTTTACATATACACATACATGCACTCATGCAGACCCACTATCTGCCACTAACAAAAATTCTCATACTTACACTTCAATCCCTCTCCCTTCAGTAAACTGTAAAAAAACTGATCCTGGCTCTGACTAAATTAAACTTATTGCCAAAATTCTCACCCCAATTTCCAGTGCCTAGATAGATCATAAAACCTTAGTAAGAAATCTCATCTGTGCCTGTGCATGGGCTTCTTTCAGTCCCTGTGGCAGCTTCAAGCACACAGACATTTAGCTTGCAAAGGTATGTTTTTCCATCCCTAACATTTCTGAATCTGCCCTCAGGCTTGAGATCTTGCTTTGGATTCATCTCTTTTGTCCCCAGCTTCACCGGTCCAAAGAACATAGTGCTCTCTTCAGAAGGACAGAATACTAGAAAGAGCAAAAGAAATAAGAAATGGAAAGGGAGAAAAGGTGGATGGGAATTTTTTGTAGCTTTTTTAATTGCTCTCCATTTCTCACTCCCCTGAGAACCACACAACCACATCAAGATGCTGCGTTGAAAAGTACCTTATTCTGAGAGGAGGATTATTCATTCAGTACATTAGCATTAAAATCTTCTTTGCATTTCCATATCTCCTATTCTTAATTCCAACTAGATTTTAAAAGCGTAATGTGTCATAATTAATCAGTATAAGATTTTGTGTGTGGAGGAAGATTTTGCCTTTTGAAAGCCATTTCTGAGCACATGAAGGAGAAAATGGTGTTTGGGAATAGCAAACATTGGCTCACCAAGGGTGAATCTTGCCAGTTGAACCTGGTCACCTTTTATGTTGAAATGACTGTGGATGAGAGAAAAGCAGTGGATGTTGTTTATCTCAGCTATAGCAGGACTTCCGTCATGGTCTCCCACAGCATCCCTGTATCCAAGTTAGGACGTTAAGCTCTTAATTAAGGGGATTACTGAATGGATGAAAATCTGGCTGGGTCGTCAGACTCAAAGTGTGGTGGTTAATGGTTTGTATTTTGCTAGTTAGCAGAGTTCCTCAGGGGTCAGTTCTGGGACCATTCAATATTTTTTATTCTGTTCAACATCTTTAACCTAGAAGAGGAGATGGGGTGCACCCTCATTGAGTCTGGGGACAACTCCAAACTGCATGTACAGAACAGCCATTCAGAAGGACTTAAACAGGCTGGAGGAATGAGCTGATATGAACCTCATGAAATTCAACAAGGACAAATGCAAAGTCCAGTATCTGGGGTGAAATAATCCGCTTCAGAAAACTGCAGCCAGTATACTGAGGGACATGATTGTTCCCCTCTGAGAAGCATTGACTAGGTCACATATGAAATATTGGATGCGCTTTTGTGAGCTCCAGGGCAATAAGAGTTTTGATAAATGGAAGCAAGTTCATCTGGTCAGGGGCTGTAGCACTCACCCTGTGAGGAGAGGCTGAGAAATGAGGACTTATCAAGCCTGGAAAAAAGATGGCTTTGAGCGGACCTAACAGCAGTGCTCCCATACTTATAGGGAGGTCATTGAGAAGACGGGACCAAGCTCTTTACTGAAGTGCAAATGAGGTCCGGGAGAGAATGAGAGATACCGATCATAAATTGTGATGGGGAACATTCCAACTGGATATAAGGAAAATTTGTCACCCTGAAGATAATTAAGCATTTGAGCATGTTGTCCAGAGAGTTTATGGAATGGAGGTCCTCAGAGGTTTTCTACGCCTGTGTGGTCAAAGCCCTGACCAGCTTAGTCACTGAGTGTTGACCCTGCTTGGAGTAGGAGGCTGCACTAGGGACCTCCTGAGACCCCTTCTGATCAGAATAATTCTATGATTCTAAGGTCCACAGATCATTCCTGAGACCTCAGAACTGTTTTGTAAAGCAGTAGGAAGTCTGCTATTCTAATTTTGTGCATATTGTGAGGTTGACATGTCAAATTGCTGGAAACTGTTCCCTGAGAATGTCTGTCTGTCTCTTTTTCTCCAATTTAGTATTTGGGAAAGCACAGCCTAAGTTGTGCTTAAACAGTGAAATTCTCATTTAGTTGCAGGACAATTCCATGTGATTTTTCTTCTGCTTGTAGCCATAATGGCATTATTTTCATGAACTGATGGTAGATCCTTCAATCCCAAATCAGATTAATGTTTTGTCTTATCTTATGTTCCTATCTACAAGTCCCCAGTGATTCTAACATCAGATTTCTAACATCAAAAGCACTCTTATTTTTAGCTCTGCTGAACAATACGTTGACAACTAATGGTTCTTAGTTCAATGATTCTGTTTCTTAACATCAGTGTTAAAAACTAATCAGAGTTTTAGTCCACAGACTTGTTAGCAAATTCTCTCTGACTGAGGTTTCTAATTACCTGCCAGGCCAGGTGTTATGAATCCTATCAGTGATGTGCTCAAACTCCTACTTCTCTGAAAATTACATGAATTGATGTTTTATGAAGTATGATTTGGTATGTTGGCATGTTGCCTTTTCAGAAGATTCTGGCATGATAGGTTTGGTATATGTTAAACTTCTATTTCACTGAAGCATTTTCAAGTGAAAATAATAATGTAGAAGAAATACAAAGCCTTTTTATTCCCCCCACAGACCTCATATAATCTCTATCATGTTTGTTTCAAGGAGGTAAAATTTTCTGCACTATCAGTATAAGTTCTTTTATTTGACCTGTAGTTTCAACAGGCTTTTATAGGTTCTTTGATGTATGTATTAATTTCAGACCAGTATAAGAAACCCTTGGCCCTTCTCTCTTAGATTTTTCATTCTGCAAGTGACCTACTTGTGTTGCCTTTTTAGTTATTATTTTTATTTCCCTTAACTTCTTAAGGATCACATTCTCATATTTTAGAGCAAGACTTGGTATTGAATCTGCAAACTGATAAGACATACTCGAAAGTACAGACTTGACCATCCTGTGATAACAATCTTGATTGTTTTCTGCCAGTACTGGTTCTCATGCCTCCTTACAGCAGGATGAGTATCTGTCCATGTGTGCTAAGAAATGGACTTCTATTTGAACTAGGAACTAGTCACATTGTTTGAAACATTTTAACACTGCTGAGGTACAACATGCACTGGAAAGACCTTCACTTTTGTACCTCAGTTCTATTGGAGGGAAATATAACAAGAAATCAATCCTAATCTACCATTTATGAGATTTCTTAGAAGTTGTTCCTTTAACTTCAGTTCACAGCTCAGTTTCTTGCCTTTCTTCCTTTTTTTCTCCCCTTAATTTCTTTCCTATTTTGATTGAAAATGCTCTGAAAGTGTGTATTTATTGGTGTGGCAACTCTTGACTCATGATGTCAGAGGGACAATCTGGCTCCAAGCACATTTGAAGAGCCATCTAATGGCAGCCCTAATCATCCTAGCCCTTGACCATAACCTTGTCTGTAGCTTCACTTAGCCATTCTTGTCCCATAAAAAGCATTATACTACTTCCTTCACATACTTCTTGTCCAGGTTTTGGCTGTTATTTTTCTTTTGCATTATATGGGTGATTCAGAAAGAGAAAAATGAAATCAAAAAAGACAAGGTCCTGATACTGCCAAATTGTTTTACATAGGTTTCAGCACAGTCTGGGCATTTTGTCATTGATGACACTGGGAGAAGAATTGGGCTATACACGCTCATTGTAATTCAGTGACTCAGCTGAAGAGTGCACGGTGTCACTAATAAGCTCCCATCAGAGAACAGTAACGGGAAACTGTTTTCCTGGTACCAGCTGTGTACCTTACTGTGCCCTGCTACTGTTGAAAATGAAAATGACATATGAATTCTACTGATCAGAACATATTATGGCAACATGCAGAAAGGAGCAAGTTTCATTTTCAAAAACAGAAAGGAAGATACACTGTAAAGGCTAAATGTTCCAAAGGACAGCTATCCTGGGTATACTCTGGGTAAAGGATAGGTGTCCTGGGGACACTTTGTATTAAAGAGAGCTGTGTGTCTGACAGCAAAGCAGGAACAGTCAGACAAGCGAAGCTGCCTGAAACATTAAAGAAAAAAGCTAATTAGGTGTTTAACTGAATCAATGATAAACATGGGATTGTTAAGATTGCTTATTGTTGTTTTAGGTTCCTTCTGCTTTTTTGTTGCTGCTGTTTTGGTTTTATTTTTTTAACTGATTGATAGGCGAGTCTTGGTCCTGAAAGGACAATCTTATTATTCATCTCAATCTGCACCTTTCATGCAAGATGAAATCTCACATGTGGGCATAGCTGAAAGCACTCTTTCCAGTACCTCTGTGGGCTGCCTTTGAAGGTTAGGTGAGCACCAAAATGTTACCTTTTGTTTTCTTTTTTGATTTTCCTCTGTACCACGAGATTCCATGACTTCCCTTTTGAAGCTTATGCTGTCTGTTGCTTCTGTGTTGCCTGTATCCCCTTCTAGTCCCCCTTGCTTTTTCTATCTCTTTTAGCTTTCCTCTGCTCTTCGAGGTTTACTATGCAATTCCTTGGAGCTTCATGCTGAAGAGGCATGACTTGACTGCAAGCTTTCAAGAGTCACAAATGAAATGAGCTTAGGAACTCTGTGTCTCTTGATGCCAAGTGCAACAAACTTTCCTAAATGTTGTAGTTTTGCCAGTCAATTACTGAAGCCTGTGAGAAAAGCATGGAGTAATAAAATTATGGCCAATACTGAAAGGAATAGCAGAAAGTAGAAAGTCTTGATTTAATGGAGAGGAGTATCTCCACAACAGAACTTAAAAGCAAATAAAATCCACTACTTTCAATGGCAGCCATTTAAAAGCCACTGTGTAATGTTTCAAAACTTACTGCACTGGAGTTGCATTGTCTCTTTATTCTTCTATATTTCTGTTGTACTACAAGCAAAGTTTTGCCATTGCACCAATACAAGAACTAATTTCCTAATGACTACAATCAGTATCTCCATAGATCCAATTGCACGTGGGTTACCAGCTTGTCAAATCTTCTCAGCCAAACAGGATCCATTACTTCAAAATAAAATATCCAAGGAAATCCTAGACCTCGCAGGAAATTATTTTGGACACTTGGAAATCCCTGACTTTGCTTCAGCATCACTTTCAACCCTCAATGTGTAGCTAGGGAGAACCATGATCTTCGAAGTGTCTGTTTCAACTAAATAAGACAAGATCACCTGAGTTCCTTCAAAAGCTATGGTTTACATGGTGTCCTGTTGTCATCAGTTCTTGTCTTCCTTCTTTCTTCCACTTCTCCCTTGCATTTTCAACAACATTAGAAGTACCTTCCCATGAAAGGTCCTTGCTGAATCAAATCTTGGAAAACTGCTGTACATTATCTTCACTCGTTCTTCACCTTCATTTTTAAAATGACCTCTGTTTCTTACAGCAGTAAAAGATGCAGTAGAAACTGCTTCAGTAGCAGAAGAATGTCAGCCAGCTTTCACCCCGACATTCCTCACCTGAAGAGAAAGTACTGCCTTTGGCACAATGCTATAGGATTCTCTTGGGTAGAAGAATTTATAACCATACAGTATTATCTTCCAGTTCTCTTTCTTCTCCTCTCTTTTCCCTTTGGTTTTTTTTTTGTTTGGTTTGGTTTGTTTTGTCTTTGGTTGGTTGGTTGGTTTTCTTCTCTAGATGTTGGAGCATTATTTATAATGCACTCTATACTTATTCATTTTTTATGGGAAAAAAAAAGAACAAGAAAAAAATTCAAACTTTCTGTGTAAAAACTGATTATATAGCGCAAAGCAGACTGCCTTGCTACTTTGGATTATTGAAGCAAAGAACTGCTTAGATTTACCAGAGAACCCAGGCAGCTTTTACTCTTGCATTAGTCAGTCAGCATGGTTTGAGTGTTCCCAGTCATTTGACAGAGAGATGGCTGTGCAATTGTACAACGTGCTACCTGCATTATAACTAGATCTGACTTGTCATACATATATGCTGGAGATATACTTCCTTGTATACTCCCATACAGGACTATTTACAGATCTGTTATTTTCAATTATAGCAGATTTTTTTGCTTATTCTACAAGATTGCATGCAATGAAGAATGGTATTTAACCTGACAAAAGGTGAAATCAAATTCCTCTCTGCCCTCTCACTGGAAGTTTGGTCAGTGAGAGGAGCTTGTCATCCTTCCTGAAGGATTGGTACCAGAACAGGCTGTTCAAGGAGGCAACTAAGTCTGTATAGTACTTGCCTGATCTAACCATTCCTCAACTTGTTTATTCCTATCCACCTTTGAGGACTAACGACAGATCTCACAGACCTCTGTCAGACTGGGTTTGTGAATAATTTTGCATATCATCATCTATTCCTACAAGCTTGCTGCAGGGAATTATCAGGCAGGCACTATTCCATGTAACGAATAAAATGGAATAAGCTGCACCACATACTTAGAATCATAGAATCATAGAATTGTTTAGGTTAGAAAAGACCTTTAAGATCATCCAGTCCAAACATTAATCTAACACAACCAAGTCCACCACTAAACTAATTAAGGGTAGAGTAGTAATGTCATGTTTCCTGGCTTGGTGGCTGCATTATTTTTAATGAAAGTAAAAACTAGGAGACATTAAGGCTGGAAAGGACCTCTAACATCATCAGTCCACCCATCAACCCAACACTACCATGCCCACTAAACCATGTCCCAAAGTGCCACGTCTACCCATTTTTTGAACATTTCCAGGGATGGTGACTCCACCACCTCTCTGGGCAGCCTGTTCCAATGCTTGACTACCCTTTCTGTGAAGAAATTTTTTCCTAATAGCCAATCTAAACCTCCCCTGATGCAACTTGAGCCCATTTCTTCTTGTCCTATTGCTAACTACGTGGGAGAAGAGACCAACACCCACCTCGCTACAGCCTCCTTTCAGGTAGTTGTAGAGAGTGATAAGGTCTCCCCTCAGCCTTCTCCTCTCCAGACTAAACAATCCCAGTTCCTTCAGACACTCCTCATAAGACTTGCTCCAGGCCCTTCACCAGCTTCATTGCCCTTCTCTTGACATGCTCCAGCAACTCAATGTCTTTCTTGTATTGAGGGGCCTAAAACTGGACACAGTATTCCAGGTGTGGCCTCACCAGCACCGAGTACAGGGGGACAATCACTTCCCTGCTTCTGCTGGCCACACTATTCCTGCTACAGGCCAGGATGCTGTTGGCCTTCTTGGCCACCTGGGCACACTGCTGGCTCATATTCAGCCAGCTGTCAACCAACAGCCCCAGGTCCTTTTCCTCCAGGCATCTTTCCAGCCACTCTTCCCCATGCCTGTAGCATTGCATGGGGTTGTTGTGACGCAAGTGCAGGACCCGTCACTTGGCCTTCTCCACTTCCTTCTCCATAGCATATTACACTGGTAAAAACAACTGACATTAGTTTACTTGAAATCCTCTTTGCAGACACTTTGTCCATTTTCTCCCACTGGCCTATTTTAATTTTTATTCTTATTTTTTTGTCTTAACTGAAGAACGTCTAGCTATCAGAAATATTGCTTTTGGAACTGGGCATAACATTTGTGACATCCACTCTTTTCTTAGTAGTTACTAGAAATCAGATTTGGTGTTTGTAACTGATAATTCTTTCCAGCTAAACAATTAAGCTATGGAAAGGGCTTATAGACTACTAACATTAACTTCCTTTAAGCGCAACTTGTCTTGTTTATTGAAATCCTAGGGAGTTTGTAGGCTTCACAAGCCTTCTAGAAGTGTCAGTTACCCCTATGGCCACTTGTGTAAGGCAGTGCAAATCATCTCCTCAGGATGCATCCGTTGAGCACCAAGTCTTTTGTTTCAGAGCTTTGTTGGGAGCTTTTCATAAAAGCTGTTAGTCTTTTTCTAACTCTAATTTACTAATTTTATGATCAGTGCCTTTTCCAAGTACTGTCTAAATGATGAACTGTCAAAAATCTGAAGTCTTTGCTTTTGTAAACTCTATTTTCTTCTCCACCCTGTTTTAATTCTGTTTCAGATGGAAGCTTAATGATAACAACTTGGGAGTGACATACATGGGTGACCTGCAGAAAACAATTACTCTCAGTGTGAGATTTATGAAGGATATAATTCAGTGGGCCATCAGCAGCTGGTCCCTTCCTAGTGTCTCAGAACTGGAAAGAGCTGACTCTGAATGTTTTTAACTTCTAACATTAATTAAATGTTCACAAGACTTTCTAATTAATTATATATACTGGTTTTCAGGTTTTTGAGTGACCTTTCAAACATTTTGTTCTGCAGAAATTAAGAATGTCTATTCTTCTGTATTTTATGCAAAATGAAGATCATTTATATAAATGAAGAATAGGAACATCTAATACTTTTAACAAGTAAATGTATAAATATAAGTAAATGTAAACACACACTCCTATATATGTACACACATATGTGTATAATCCAAATGTATACTCTTTCTCTGACCTCTCTGCTTGGCGTCCTAATTTATAAACCAATAAATCCAGTGTAGGTGACAAAAATCTACTCTTTTAGTCACAGCATCCCCCTCCCTACCACTGGTATGCAAATTTGCATTTATATAACTTATCTTTCTTGTTTTGAATCATTGAATCATAGAATCATTCAGGTTGGAAAAGACCTTTAAGATCATCAAGTCCAACTGTAAACCTAACACTGCCAAGTCCACCACTAAACCATGTCCCTAAGTGACACATCTACATGTCTTTTAAATACCTCCAGGGATGGGGACTCAACCACTTCCCTGGGCAGCCTGTTCCAATGCTTGATAACCCCTTCAGTGAAGAAATTTATAGAAATAAAGTTGACTAAAATAAATTTTAAAAATTAAATTATTGAAAATAAATTTTGAAAAATAAAGTATTGAAATAAAATATACATGAACAGACTTGACAGATGCATTTCAAAATATGTCTCTTGTAGATCTGGTTTAAAGTAAAAAATGAAATCTTAAAATAAAGCAAAAATTTATGGAAATTCTCCAATTATAATACAAATTTTGTCCATTCTGATACCTAATGGTATCAGAGTTTTTAACCAGGTCTAATACGTGCACTAACAGTGATGCTCATCTTCCATTTAAAATCTCCCTAATTGAGGCTTTTCTCCCTGTGCAGAACAGACCACTTAACTTTGTTCTCCATGTAGGAAATTATGACTGCTCTTGGAGATATTTTCAGGATTGCTACACTCTAGTGTATCTAGCATAACCTGAAAGCATAACTGATGAGCATTAGCAACAGCTTCTAGTCAATCTCTCTCAAAATCATCGAGCAAGAAGCTTAACGGCCCTGATTAAAATATCCATCTATGAAGTGTTCTTGACAGCTCAGCTTGAAAAATGTGCTATAGAAAAGATAACATTAAGAATGCTTTAAATGGGCCTGCACTCCTAATCAATTTGTCAGTAACAGAACAACACAGAGGCTTAGATCATTTTAGTGTTTATATACAGTTACCTTATAAGAGCCGCATCGGATGGATATAGCATGGGTGTGAGAGTTTTTGTGATTACATATATGCACTACGTCTTTGAGGAGCTTTGCAATCATTGTGCTCATAAATGTCCATTATTTCATTTCCTGTGGTAAAAGAGGTTCATGTTTTCTATCTTTTCATTCTTAAAGTTGCTTTCTAGCAATATTTTCATAATCTGTGGAGAAGAAGTAAGATATATGTCTCTGGAACTTTTTAATTGTAAGAACACTTTGCACAGCAGGCCAAAATAGAAGGATTTAAGCTTCAAAATCCACAAGGGATTTGGAATTGCACGGAATACTTCTGGCACTGTTACATTGGGTGCAATGACAAAAAAGCTTGTGTATAAAATCTTACCTTATGCAACAATTTCAACTCTTTAATCCTTGCTACAAGTTCATCTCTGTAGTTCTCTTCCAGAAATTAATCATGTAGACAAGTTCAGACTGTGACCAAAATATCCAAAAATCTTTCTACAGTCCACTGTGCCCCTCAAAATTTACAGTTAATGAGGTTAGTACCAGTGATACCAACCTTTATCTTGTCAGTATTTGTATGTTTTTAATGAGAGATTTTATGATTTTTTACTGGGTTTAATGCTCTAATAGTTTTCTATTTTCTTGCTGTTCAAATAAATTTCCTCTAGTCAAAGGTCAAAGAAAGCATACCCCCCACCCCCACCCCGATGAGCAAGAATGGCAAATTGGTAACAACACATGAGGAGAAGGCTGAGGTACTCAACAACTTCTTTGCCTCAGTCTTCACTGGCAACCTCTTCTCACACCTCTCGAGCAGATGGACTGCGAGATGAGGACTGGGGGAGCAAAGTCCCTCCCATTGTAAGAGAAGATCAGGTTCATGACCACCTGAGGAACCTGGACATACATAAGTCTATGGGACCTGACAAGATGCATCCCAGGAACCTGAGGGAATTGGCTGATGTAGTTGCCAAGCCAGTCTCCATGATATTTGAAAAGTCATGGCAGCCAGGTGAAGTCCCTGCTGACTGGAAAAAGGGAAACATTGCACCCATTTTTAAAAAGGGAAGAAAGGAGGGCCCTGGGAACTACTGACCTGTCAGCCTCACCTCTGTGCCTGGGAAGATCATGGAGCAGATCCTCCTAGAAGCTATGCTGAAGCACATGGAGGACAGGGAGGTGATTCAAGACAGCCAGCATGGCTTCACCAAGGGCAAGTCCTGCCTGACCAACCTAGTGGCCTTCTGTGATGTAGTGACTACATTGGTGGACAAGGGAAGAGCTACAGATGTTATCTGTGTGGACTCCTATAAGGCCTTTGATACAGTCCCCCACAACATCCTTCCTTCTAAACTGGAGGGATATGTATTTGATGGGTGGGCTGTTTGGTGGGTGAGGAATTGGTTGGATGGTCGCATCCAGAGGGTCGTGGTCAATGGCTCAATGTCCAGATGGGGATCAGTGATGAGTGGTGTCCCTCAGGGGTGCATATTGGGACCAGTGCTATTTAATATCTTTATCAATGACATAGACAGTAAGATCGAGTGCACCCTGAGCAAGTTTGCAGATGACACCAAGCTGAGTCGTGTGGTTGACAATACCTGAGGGAAAGAATGCCATCCAGAGGGACCTGGACAAGCTGGAGAGGTGGGCCTGTAGGAACCTCATGAGGTTCAACAAGGCCAAGTGCAAGGTCCTGCACCTGGGACGGGGCAACTCCTGATATCAGTACAGTCTGGGGGATGAATTAATTGAGAGCAGCCCTGCAGAAAAGGACTTGGGGGTACTGGTAGATGAAAAGCTGGACATGAGCCGGCAATGTGCACTCGCAGCCCAGAAAGCCAACAGTATCCTGGACTGCATCAAAAGAAGCATGGCCAGCAGGTCGAGGGAGGTGATTCTGCCCCTCTACTCTGCTCTCGTGAGGTCCCACCTGTAGTACTGCATCCAGCTCTGGAGTCCTCAGCACAAGAAGGACATGGACCTGTTGGAGCACGTCCAGAGGGATGGAACACCTCTCCTATGAGGAAAGGCTGAGCGAGTTGGGGTTGTTCAACCTGGAGAGGAGAAAGCTCAGGGAAGACCTGATTGCAGCCTTTCAGTTCTTAAAGGAGGCATATAAGAAAGATGGAGACAAACTTTTTAGGAGGACCTGTTGTGATAGGACCAAGGGTAATGGTTTTAAACTACAGAGGGTAGATTCAGACTACATATAAGGAAGAAATTTTTTACAATGAGGGTGGTCAAGCACTGAACACGTTGCCCAGACAGGTGGTAGATGCCCCGTCGGTGGATACATTCAAGGTCAAGTTGGACAGGGCTCTGAGCAACCTGATCTAATTAAAGATGTCCCTGTTCATTGCAGGGAGGTTGGACTAGATGACCTTTAAAGATCCCTTCTAACCCAAAATATTCTATGATTCTGCCTCAATAATGTGTTATCCAAGTTATCATTTTTAATTGCAATTAGTTTGTTTTATGCTATTAATTTTACTTGCAGCTAATTTGCTCTAACTGTAAAAAAAATCCTTATATTTATTTCACACATTTAAAACCCAGCATTGTTCTTGGAGGACTTGAATTCCTTTCTGTGTGGCTTGCTCCTTTTTTCAAATAACTGTACAATAAGTTCCTCTCCTTCTGCATCTCCACTGCAATGGATTGTAGAACCCATTGTGACAATAAGATTTTTCACTCTCAATTGACAGTGTATATGTATTTTATAGAAGTGTTGACTCATACAGGTCTTTTCCAGCCTAAGGAAACAAGCCATCTGGTTTCATTTGCAAAATTTTTACAAAGTAAATGAATCTGTTTTCACATTCCAGATTCCATAGACTTCAATATGGTCATAATCACAAAGTAATATATGATAATAAAGTGATAGCTATATGGTAGTAAAGAAATATTAGTGACATCAAGTCTTTATCTCCTAGCTTCAGCCCCATATACTTGTATGTAACCAGTGCTCAGAGGGCTACTGCTGCTGAATCTAGTCACCACAATGAATTCCTTATTCTCATGCTCTCTTTAAATAAATAACTTTGTAAAAAGCCTCAGTGTCTCCTGGTATTGGAAATGGTTATCTTAAATGCTGGACTGAGGAATATGTTGTGTTTTGTTTCCTTTTTTTAAACATGATCTTAGATTCCTTTACAGAAAAGTGTTGTCCTCTGAGGAATAATTTCTTACTGCTGCTGATAAATCAAGAGGTGTAATTGACAAAGGAGAAAAAGAATCTTCATTGGGTTCAAGAAAGGAATTCTCCTTGGTGGTGCTAGTGCTAATAGAGGAAAAAATCCAAACTCACTGAACAATTTATATTCTATAAACTTCTTAGTATACAGCAAATTATCAGCTTAAGGCTTTTGGGATTCCAAATGTAGGTTTGCTAACAATAACAGTGTATTAGAGATGTGTTCACACCAAAGGGTTCAGTGATAAGTAGTTATATATTTTGTCAGGAACTTCAAATTGGAAGCAAATGTAGTACACTGATGTATTAAGGCCTGTCATTATTACACTGCCTTAAAAGAAAAATTGCTTTGTGAGATACTGCTCTAATCAAAACAAAAAACCCAAGGAAATATTCACATATTCCCTCTGAGGGATCCCCCGAGGCAAAATTATGGAAACAGGTATGAATGGCTGCACAAAGTTTAACTTCTAACAAATATTGTCACTAGCTCTCTACAGTGAAATCTGTGAGGCTCTACACCAAAGTTTTCCAGATGGCTTCACTGTCTTAATAAATCATGAGATTGTAGGGAAGTGAGAAAGTACTTCAGCGTTAAACAGCATGGGCATTGGTACCTGGAAATTTTCACTACTCTACAACATTGCAAGAACACAAAATTTACTTTGACTAGGTAAAGGAAAATAAACATTTTTTATGTATTTTTAGCTATTTGTAGCTCTAAAAAAGTATGAAAAGATCTGCACAGTAGTTCCTAATTCAGCCATTAGGGAACAGACTGAAGCATAAGAATGACCCTGACTTGTAAGATTCTTGAAAATTACTTCCTCTACTATGCAGGTCAAGTCTGATAAACAAGTTAATGAGAATTAAAAAGGCAGAAAGAATGTCTAATAAACATTCTTGAGAAATTAAGCAAAGGTTGATATGTGGGTTTAAGAACCTAAATTTAAGCTCCTGGTTTTGAAAATACTGCATGAGAAGGCTGGCAGAGAGATTGTCTTTATTGAAATTGCCACTGGTGTCTTTTTAAAATGTTCCCTAGTGAACCTCTCTCATGCAAGGCAGTCAGGAAGTGAAACTTGGGAAAGATCACAAAGCAAACTGAGGGAGATGAATCTTCAAAGATCAAAATTGAAAGTAAGGTCTGCTGAAGGACTAATGAAGCAAAAACACCGTGCCTTGCTCTATTTTTATCACAATAGCTAACCAGAATCCTAAACACTAGAGAAAAACAGTTCAAAAATACATGTATGTCTGTATCCTCCCCTGCCCCCCAAAATAATGGATTTCCCTATTGAGATGCCTGTTTAACAATCATAGCAGAAAAGCCACAGACTGTGAATAAATTGTGAAGGTTTCTCATGTTTCTATTTCTGTTAGTTTTTAAATACTTTTTATGAACTGGATGTTTACATACATGCTTTAAATGTGCATTTTCAAAACCAACCCAGGGTGAGTAAGATAACATCTGTAAAACAGGCAAGCATGAAACATGTAAGGTGTATCAAAGTTAAGGATTGTCAAATCAGTATTTGGAGGTTGCTTGAGAGTTTTTTCTAAACAATTCCAAGAGCCACAGGGTGTAAGAATACCCATGGTCATTCTTCTGACATTGATTTTCAAAATACATGCCAAGCAATTTGCACGGTGTATTGTACAAATGTCAGTCAGAGGTAGAAAGATGGCCACAAGGGATGACAGTGTTAAAATGCTAGTATCAAAATCCTAGCTTTGGGGAGAAAAGATCAGCAACAGAAAAGTTAGGATTCTAATAAGGACCAAGGGAATCATAATTAAAGGGGGTGAATTTGCTTCTTTCTTCTCTTTACCTCATCTTACACTCCCCCCACAAAGTCTTTGAAAGGTATTTCAAAGATTCTGTGTTTCAGATTTAGTGACAATATTGAGTTAACAACCACTATCAGTCTCCTTGATCCCATCTATTCCTCCTTTATATATATCTATGTATGGAAAGAAACTGTGATGATGCAAAAACACCAAATGGATCTTCCCGCATTGTCAGTCAGAGGGAAACTGATGCCACTGAAGAATATGACCTGATAAAATATCAATGTTTGGTTGCAGTAGGTAAACACGATCAAGGTCTTTGGAGACCTAGGTTTAAATACACTTCAATCTTAGATTCAGTAAATCTGCCTCATGATTTGTAGACGTACATAAAGGTTCATTTGGTAAAAATTATGTCCCTTGATCAAGAACAAGTTAAAACTAGCAAATTACAAATTTATACAGAAAGCAATCCAGAAAAAGATACATTGGGTTTTTTTAAATTTTCAACCCATGCTGTGTTAGCTTCTGGACAGAACTTTGAGTTTCCCAGATCTGCACTTTAATGAATTTCTGTTTCGATGGAAACTAGAAATAATAAAAATTATAGTTCGTTTTTGGATAATGCAGTTAGATATAGCCCTGCAGTGCCAGGGTTCCACAAACAAAGCTATAGTTTCTAGTCATGTAGTCATTGTATTTCTAAGGTATACAAAGGAATGATTTCAAACATACACACACATAGTATATATATAAAAAGGTATCATGCACACATACATAAAAAGAGAATATGCAAATATTTCAAACATTCTTCAGGTCTTTCCAAGATGCAATGTCAGCTATTCATAAATATGCATATATTTTAGTGTTTACATAAAATTACATAAATAGAGAAAAGCACACAAATATAAACATGTGTATGTGTATACATAAATACAATTTACATGTACTGACAAGGCAATTCTTTTATCTGCTTGGGTTTTTTTTTTTTCATTTTTACAAATATGGAATGATAACCATAAATGGAAAGTTATCTATGGCTGTACAGTAGCATTTCAGTAATTTTGAAAATTGGAAAATTTTGGTTTAATGAAGACTACAGTATAATTGGCCTTTCTGCATTTGTCTTGATATGATAAACTTTCTACTATTTTAGTGAAGGAAGTAAATATAGTTTTGACAGATACTGAATTTATGGTCATTACTTACCTTTGTCCTAAAATTTTGTGCCAGTCTTGTAAGGGGAACAAAAGAATAGTCTGTGGATTCCCATTTGAAGTAGCAGTCTAACGTGTACTGCATTCATCGAATGGCCTTAATATTGGATTTGTGTTTAAATGCAACAATCATTTACACTCTTCAATCCGTTCAGGGCATTTTAGAGCAGACTGCACAGGAAACTGTTGGAATATATGATGCCTGAAGTCTTGGACAGAGCATTTATCAGCCCACTGTGACTGTCCAAACTATTTCCATCTGTCCTTAATACAGTATTGTAATGGGGATGCTGGGCAGAAAAGGCAGCCCAGGGTCATTTGCTAGAAGAGCTCTGAAGCCATCTGCCCCAGGGGCAGGTGGAAATTAAAGGCAGCTGTAGCTGAGGCTGCACAGAAGGGTAATATGCAGCCCTGTTGTGGAATCACCTGGAGCTTTTTATCGTCTCTGAAATGGCTCACATAAGCTCCAGTATAGAAGCTGTAACTGCACAGACACCTTGCTGTTTGCAGCGAGACTGTAAGCTGAAGATTTATGAACACCTAAAGGATTCATAAGAACAGCTTTCTTTGAAGAATAGCAAATCCCATTCTCTTCTCAAAAACTATATGGAAATACATTTCCTTTTCTCTTTATAGCCATCTACCATTTACAAATGCAGATATTTATACAATTTTTTGAATCATTAAATCAATGCAATATATTGATGTAAATCTCATATCAGTTCACAAGGCAAATGAAAATGTATATACAATGTATATACTTATATGTATTGTATACATATATATAATCAAAAAGTTACCTTTTTATGTATTATATGAATTATGCTCTGGTAATATTTTCCAAAGTAAGCCACATTAGAAAAGTCACCCCTTGCATATGTATCAGAGCCAGTTCTAAATACTTATCTCAGTCTTATGCTAGTTGAAATCCATTCATTTACATTAGTATAAGACTGGTAGAATATGAGCTAGAAAGAAAGAATCAGGTCAAAATTTTTTAATCAGAATTTTAATATTCACACAGTCAGTGTGGTATGTAGGTTAACTTCATAACAGCTCCATAAAGCGAATTGATATGCAGTACTGTATCATGCCAACATATGATTACAATCTATAATTTAAAACTTTTCCTTTGAAACTAGCTAAATACAGATTAAGAAGATAGATGGAAAGAGCCTCATCATCTATCAAGTAAATAAAACTATACATCAGTGAACATGCATAGGCATTCTTCTTTGTCATCTCCTGTGCTCTGTGTGAGTAATACATACTTGATTAGCTGCGAAACTTCTGTAGACTTTTACATTTTTATGTATTTCAGATATTCCATGGAGTAACATAAATTGATGTTTAATTATGCTGACTATATGCCTTAAGAACCATCATTGTTGATTTCTTCACAGAACAATGAATTGGTGTTATAATTCTTAAATGCTTGGTAATCAAAGTTCTACACTTAGCAGGAAAACAAAGTATCGAATGCACTAGTTTTGGAGATGATGTTGTGTACGTGTTTGTGATATATTTTCCAAGCAAAGGGTTACTGCTAACATATTTTCATGGTTTTCTTTTTTTTCCTGTTCTGGAAAACAAAAGGTGTTCTAGACATTGGAATGTATCAAAATCTGATTGATTTTTTTCTTTAAGCCAGAAAAGATTGAACACTTTGGTCTGGTTTTGATCAACGATAGAATAGTTCCCATGCAGAATCCATGTGTGTGAGATTAAGTGCTGACAGTTTATCTGTTAACTTATGCTGAGGTGATTGGTATTTCCTGGAACTGGGGCAACAAATGGACTCTTATGAGCAATAGGATGCTCATAAGAGTCCGTTAGATGATAAAGAAAGATATATGCAAATGCCTTACTTACTTTCCACTTTGTTGACTTTTCTTGTTCATGTCCCCTGTTCATGCTTACATGCTCAGCTGCCCCAAAGGAGTCACTCAGTATCCATATTTCCAAAGCATTCCTTGCTTTCTTCATTCACTGTACTTGTCCTGAAAAAAGTGTCTTGGTTTGAGTTCTGCTTTTTTCATTACTCATCTCATATTTCAATGCTACATAACTATCATCTCCATCTCTGCTCCCAGCGGGCTTAGTACAATATGTCTCCCATTTCATCAGTTGGTAGCAATGAGCATGTATGAGAGAAATTATATTGACGAGCCAGGAGGGAAAGCAGCCTGCTTATCTGTCCTGGTTTTGGCTGGGATAGAGTTAATTTTCCTCCTAGTAGCTGGCATAATGATGTGTTTTGGATTTAGTAGGAGAAGAATGCTGATAACATACTGATGGTTTAGTTGTTGCTAAGTACTGCTTATGCTAGTCAAGGACTTTTCAGCTTCCCATGCTCTGCCAGGTACACAAGAAACTGGGAGGAAGCACAGCCAGAATAGTTGATCCAAACTGACCAAAGGGCTATTCCATACCATATGACGTCATGCTCAGTATATAAACTGGGGGGGGGGTTGGCTGGGGGGCAGTGATCGCTGCTTGGGAACTGGCTGGATATCGGTTGGCAGGTGGTGAGCAATTGCATTGTGCATCACTTGCTTCGTATATTATTATTACTATTATTATTATATTGTTATTATTACTACTACTATTTTACTTAATTGTATTTCAATTATTAAACTGTTCTTATCTCAACCCAGGAGTTTACTTTTCTCACTTTTACTCTTCTGATTCTCTCCTGCATCCCACCGGGGCAGGGGGATTGAGCGATTGGCTGCGTGGTGCTTAGTTGCTGGCTGGGGTTAAACCGTGGCATTGTATGACTACCATTTTCTTTTAAGTGTTGAAGTAAGGCATTCCACATGAAGAAAAATAGCTTTCTGTGCTTTACCAGAAAATACTGTCTCTGTCCTTGTGATAAATATGTGAGGTACGAAGTTTATGAGGACTGTGGCTAACAATTTTATCAACCTTCCTTTTAAAAGGTGAGAAGTCGTCTAAGCAGGAGACTAGGCTGATCTATTTTGACATTTTTGCAGGGATTTGTAACTTTCATATCCTTTTCCTGGACAGTGCTGGAGAGATGCAAAGAAGGACCACTGACATCTATGTTGTCAACTTTAACTACTATGTACCTGTCTATATCAGACAACATTTCCTTTCCTTTCAGCTTAGAAAAATACTAATGTATTTAGTGTAAATTGCAAGGCTTTTGTAGCATGGGGTGGTCTGCAGGGGTGGCCTCTCTGGGAAGCAGTCAGGGGCTGACACAGGGGCTCCAGCAGGCTCCAAAACAGATCCACCACAGGACACAGCCAAGCCCATCAGCAAAGCTGGTGACACCTCTGTGATAGCATATTTAAGAAAACCTCAGCAAGGGAGACAAGGAGGGAACAAAATAGTGAGAAGCAACAGAGGGAACAGGGAGATGAGAGGAGGAGGAGGTGCTCCATGGCAGAGCAAGCACACATGCAAAGTGACCATGACCCATGGAGGACCCATGCTGGAGCACAGGAAAAGGGTGATAAGGAAGGGTCAGCAGAGAGAAACCACTATGCACTGGTAGTTGCCTAGCTGAAGAAACCAACTGTAACCTGCAGCAGTAACACTGGGGAAGGAGAGGTGTGTCTGAAGTGAAGTTGAGACTGGAAAACAGGGAGGAAAGGTGTTTTGCCAAATGTGTAAATGTTTGCCCTTTTTGTTTCCTACTATGTGAATCAATAATTAAAGTTTATGTTAACTAACACTAAAGTAATTTAAATTCCCAAGTCCAGTCTGCTTTGTCCACGGCAGCAATTAGTGAGTGATCTCCCTGCCTTTATTTTGACCCACGAGTTTTCTCTCTCTTGTTCTTCCTGTTTTCTCCCCTGTCCTGCTGCAGGCGGAGGAGTGAGCAAGCAGCTGTGTGGATGCTCGGCTGCTGGCTGGGGCCAACCCACTGCAGTTAGAGCACCAAGTGGTTACCAAGATCCTTCTACGTGAGTATCCTACCAGTCTTACCAAATTAAGGATTTCTGTCCATTATGAACCGTGTTGACTGGTTCTAGGATATTTTAGGTTAAATGTAACACCATGACTATGTTTACATACTTTTTATCTCAATACAGCTTTAACTGTAGAATGGCCATTAAAGGTTCCATGATACCAATTTAATTGGAGAAGAAGGGGTTAAAACACAGACTGACTTGAAATATTATACTAAAAAGGAAAAAATTCAAGTTAGTGAAAGAAATAAAATATAAGCTGCAGTCAATATTGCCATCAAATCATCAAAAGCATCTGAAGAGACAAACAGCATCAGGTGAGAAATAGTTCTCTAATGAAAACCAAATGTCAAAAACATATGACATTTCATCAAATTCTTTCAAAAAAATCTGCTAGAAAGTGCTGTAGCACAAATTACCATCTGTTGAAACATCCATGAGATCAAAATTCAGTCTTTTAATAATGATTTTTCTATATCATCTTTTGAAAAAAGATTAAACAATTAAATACTATGCTATTCTTAATGTCCTTGCTAGCTTTATACAGTAAAAATTGTTCTTCTATTTACCCTGGTTTTTAAAAATTGGCTCAGCAAAGATAACCTCCCATACTGCTTTGCTAAGCCAAAGACTGGGTTTTTTTTGGATGTGGGGGATATAAATTGCCCTTTAAATACTTATTTAAAAACCACAAACACTGGTATAAAGGTAAACAAATCTTTACTAACACCTACTTCCTTGAAATAGCTTGTATTTGTCCAAAGAAACGGAGTTACAGTCTTACCTGCATAACATTTAACATTAAATAGCAACATAGCCTATATCATTTATTCAGGGAAAGGACACTTATTCCCAGTATAGATTAATATTTTTTCCAACTTTCATTGCTATTTGACTGAATAAAGAAGTTTAATAAAGTTTCAATGTTAATTTCACTAGCAACTTGTAAGAGTCATTATTTAATTTCTATCTTAGTCAGACTTTATAGAATTGATTTTATATTCTTCAGGGTTTTATTTTGTTTTGTGTTGTTTTCAGCTGTGCAGTGCTGCAGTAAGACTCTTCTCTCCAAAATTATTAGAAAAAAACCTTCAAAAGTAATATCACATGTCTCTTATGTCTTTTCAGCACCAGGAGGGAGCTGCAATAATCTCAGATTCTTTAATTCTGTTTTTTTGAGACTCCACTTTTCTGTACAAAAAAGAAATTGTCTTTATCAATGCCACGTTTACCTCTTAGATATTTTCTATTTCTCCTGCTGTCATTTCAAGAGGATCAATTGCTGATTTATGTTTTTGCTCTCCATTCTGCCCACATATCTTCTACTCTTGTGATTCTAACTAATAGAATCAATCTTCAGCTCCACAGTTTCACAAGTGAGTAACAGGTTTTAGTTTGGGTTTTGGTTTGGGTTTTCTTTTTTTTTTTTTTAAGTTAACAATGAAGGTGAATTTATTGTAAAAGTTTCTTCTGTTTACACTAATAGCAACACGAAATTCAGCCTTCTTGACTTTGTACATTCCTTCCTGTCTTTGGGGGTTGGGCAAGTGAACTCAAATAGCTTATTCTTGGGGCAACAAAATACAAGCCCCATGACAGTTCTGTGCAAATATGAACATGTGTAGTTCACTGGTTATTTTGAGAGGGAAAATTCTGCTATTTTGGAAGTACTTGAAAGCAGAGTTTCCTATAATCATTCTTTTGGTTTAGAGTCACCGTGGCACAATATATTCCTGCTGCTCTGCTAGCATGATTCTGGACCATACATCACACAAAGAAGACTAGCTGTATTGGGTGACTCTGCAGGATTTACAGAATTTCTACACATTCGACATGTCTCTTTAAGCATGACATCTGTAGCGGAAAAAAAAGTAGCATGTTCCGATCAACAATATTGAATGCATTACATTTATTTAGTACAAATACTAGATAGGTGTACAGGTCATAGAATGCAGTTAAATGTTTTTCATATCCACTTGTTAAAAGGAAATAATTTCAAGAACAATTTGTAGTATATATTTGCATGAACCTAAGGATAACTACAGGGTCGTTCAGTGGCATTGTGTCATACACTTCAATTAAAGATTGGAACAACAGAAATAATTGAAATAAGAGGAAGAATTGAAGTGGTCTGGAATATTCTCTGATATTACTTATTATTATTGTAATGTGATTCTTGGCAAAGACTGAATCAAAACTGACCCAATTTCAAATAGACTAACCAGTATAATTATTTCTTTTCTTGATGAAATAGTCTCTTGTTAAGCACTGTTGAGTTTAGCATTCCACAAAAAGCATTGAATTCTTCTGAAATTCACCAATTCTATCCTAAAATGAGTAGTCATTTAAAAGTGAGAAGAAAACATACTTATTCTAAGCTCAAACTAGACAAGATATTCAGCACATCCTGTGGAACACTGACATTAGTGACACATTGCCATATACCTCAAGATCCTTTGTTCAGAGAGCCCTGAGAAACTGGTATGAGCACTATATGTGCAGCATGTATCTTCATTCTTTACCTATAGCCTCTTAACTTTGCTTGTGGTTACAGGGAGAGGGAAATATGAGACATGATATCTAAACCCAGTTTTGTGATTTGAGATGTACTGATTTGGATTGCCAAATTGTCATATCATATAACCTCAAAGTTTTGTGATGAGATTAATGCATCTTGACTTAATGTATGAGGGGGGAAAAAAAAAAATCTGATTATTTGAAAAAATTGGCTTTGCATTTTATTTCTGGGCAGATAGCTTGGGTCTTAAATATTTAGAAGGCATTTTAGTATGTTCTCAGATGGCATGAAATAGCCAAATTCTGTGGCAGAGATCTCAGGTACAGACATTAGGACATTATACTTTTCTCTTCCACAGCAAAGTATCATTATGCTCAAGGGAGTAATTGGCTGATGTGGATAAATTAGACCAATTTGAGTTCTTCAGGCAGTCTCTGTTCTTCACATTGACAGCCAAGTGCCCTCCCTGGGCACAAGAAGGAAAGCTTTGCAAACTCTTTTCTGGATTTCTGACAAGTGACTCCACTATCTGCTAAAAAACCCGCCAATAACTAGTTTCTCTGCTGTCCTACCCATGTATTTATGTTTTAGATTATACTGTGATGATTGCAACTGTATGTGCCTTCTCAGCAGACAGCCAGACAAGCCTTGTCTTCTCAGCCATAAATTTCTGGTTTTAAATATAAATAGAAAATAAACTTTCACCCTCCAAAGAAAATAGGCGTCATATTTGGCCTGCAGTTTACAATGCTTTTCTCTGATAAAATGTGTTAGAAAACCTGCCATTGAGGGAGGCAAAAAATCTACACTTACATGTGTATCATAAAAAGAGCATTTTTTATGTATATGTAACATTTCTTAGGCACAGAGGATACTTTAATACATCATCACAATCAAGACACAGTCCTGGTGTCCTTGTCTTTTTTAATTACCAGTAGACCATGATACAACTTGTTACCCTTAATATTTTGGTTTATACTTCTGTTCTCAATTTTAACCATATATATAAAGTCAAAAAATGTGTATAAGAATCAACACATATATAGCTCATCTTTATTTTCATTTTTTTCAATATAAAAATTATTTTTTTAATATAATATTTACTGGAAACATTTATTTCTGCCCTATTCATGAAGCACACCTGCACAGCAATTATTCTATATTCTGCTTATTCATACACTCTTTTTTATACTATCCCCCTCAGGAAAAACCTCAGAGGGTAGGTAGGCTTTGCAGCATAACTTGTATATCAATCAACAGAAGCTCCAAAAGATTGAGGGAGGAAGTGAATCTCAGTGTTAAAGGTGCTGGTTGCATGCTGATGCCAGTTGGTTCCATGGGTGGATTCAGAGGGACAAAAAAGACAAAAAAAGAAAAATACACAACCCCCCAAAAACCTCCTCTCCTCTAGTTTATATGAAATGGAAACTGAAGAAAGTATCTTTAAAATGGTTAGAAAATTCCAGATCTTTTTCTGCTCCAGAAGTGAATACCAGTACCTTGAATTAAACTATGGAGTGAATGCAAGTCAGCAGAAACTAAGTCACAAGGATTATTCTACAATTCTAGTTCAATGAAACAAGCTCTAGACTCTCCAAAAAAAACACAGTATGCTGCTATTGTATATTTTTCTATTTCTTTAACTTTGAAACACTTTATACCCCATCTGTTATTTTGCAGAGAAAAGAGCAGGATCAGCCATCTGAAAACCATTCTTGTTACACTATATTTGGTTTATTTTATGAATAATCTCAGTCAGTGATGAGCCATATACATTAATAAATACTATTTGCATGTTTTTGTGAAATATGAAGTTCAGCATGTGTAAGAGTATGACACTCAGGTCTGTGTGGTGCCTCAGGAGCAGAAAATTTTCTCACGGGTCTACCGATTTGCCAATTATTTAGCCAGGCATAGGAAATATCTACATGTGCTTAAGTCCTGGTTTTGGTTGGGATAGAGTTAAATTTCTTCCTAGTAGCAGGCATAGTGCTGTGTTTTGGATTTAGTAGGAGAAGAATGCTGATAACACACTGATGTTTTAGTTGTTGCTAAGTACTGCTTATGCTAGTCAAGGACTTTTCAGCTTCCCATGCTCTGCCAGGTGCACAAGAAACTGGGAGGGGGCACAGCCAGAACAGTTGATCCAAACTGACCAAAGGGCTATTCCATACCATACAACGTCATGCTCAGTATATAAGCTGGGGGGAGTTGGCTGGGGGGCAGTGATCGCTGCTCGGGAACTGTCTGGGTGTCAGTCGGCAGGTGGTGAGCAATTGCATCACTTGGGTTTGTTTTCCCCTGGGTTTTGTTTGTCTCTCTCTCTCATTGTTCTCCTTTTCATTACAATTTTTATTACTATTACTATTATTATTATTACTGTTACTGTTATTGTTGTTATTGTTATTATTTTATTTCAATTATTAAACTGTTCTTATCTCAACCCATGAGTTTTCTTACTTTTGACCTTCCAATTCTCTCCCCATCCCACGGCAGGGGGAGGGTGAGTGAGCGGTCGTGTGGTGCTTGGTTACCTACAGGGCCTAAACCACAACAACTTAACAAGTGTTTCCAAGGAGGTGAGGTTATCAAAATATCAGCACTATTTCCTTATAGTTTCATGACAAAGTGGCACTGAAGGAGATTACTTGAATTTGAAAGGATTTTAACAAACCCCAAGCAAGGCTGTGAGCACAGAGGTTAGTGTCCTCTCAATGAAGATGACTACCTTTAAGACTGCAGCTCAGTATTCTTGCAGTGTCCAGCATCCCAAAACATTTTTCCAGGATGTTCAAAGAGTGACACTGTGGGTGAGCTTGGGAGCTAGTAATAAGGTCTGCATGAACAATATTTCTTCCAGAGACTAACATGTACCATATATATTCCTCGGCAGCAGCATGGTAACGCAAAGAACCCTTGAGTTTTTGTCTCTCTCTTAATCCCACCTTATTAAGGCTATTAATAACTAATTTTCTATAATTTCACATTACAAAATTTTCTTCTACATCACCTCCGCCTATCTGTTGTACAGAAATGAAATCTCTCCTAAAATGTCCCTGCCACCTACGTGGTGTCTATACATTATCTTACTACATAAGTAGGTGTTAAAAATCACAGAAGATACTTTCAGGAAATAGCATCAGAACACGACTCTGGTAATTTTGGAAAAATATTTTTTTCCTGTGAAGAAAGGGCTATCTTCAGCATGATTTGAGGGAATTACTGTTTTAGACTGGACATAGGCTTCTATGTGTTTCTAGAGTTCTGCCTGTTCTAGCATGCTTTGAGTAGCTGGGTGTTTTAAGGTATTTCCTGCATTTTGCTCCATCTCACTGATAAAATGTAGGTACTTTGGAAACAATTATTGAAAAAGTGGTTGAGCTGTCTATTTGTATAATGTCTTTGACAAATCTCTCTTTCAGAAGAGACACATTTTACCTTCATCAGGATTGCTGGATGAAGTTCTCAAGTCATATTCTTAGCTTAAGGAAGGTATTCTTATGACACATAGAACTGGCAAAGTTAATGAGAAATAGGAAGCACGTAAAGCATCCTAAATGACAAAGTAATCATTATTTTATCTCTATGTCATCTACACTGACAGAGATAACTGACAACTGTGTTTAATTCTAGACAACCCCTCAACTTTAGGAAATTTTTCCGACAAAAGGCGAGAGTTGGTTTAAGATCAACATCAACACCATATAAAGTAGCAGAAGATTCCTTGGTAGCTGTTATAGCCATGTGCAGACAGTGCAACAGGGTGCATGACTTAGAAAACACAACACAAATCAACCATCACTAAAATGGCAAATAGAGGTTCCTCAAGCCAGTGTTCTTTATCCTGGATCTCTAGTTCTTTATTCTGGATCCTTCTGCTCCCACCAACAAGCATCAGTCCTTTGAATTGCAAAAGCTTCTACAGAGCTTGTTTTGATGTCATAGACTCACAGAATCACGGAGTGTCTGAGGTCAGAAGAGATCTCTAGAGTTCATGTGGTGGACCTCCTGCTGTAGGGCTACCTACAGCCAGTTGCCCAGGACCATGTCCAGATGGCTTTTGCATATCTTCAAGGAAGGAGCTCCTCTGTGCAACCCGTGCCAGTGCTCAGTCACCCTCACAGTAAAAAAGAGTTTGCTGATGTTCACATGCAACCTCCTGTGTTTCAGTTTGTGCCCATTGCCTCTGGTCCTGTCACTGGATAGCACTGAAAAGAGCCTGGCTCTGTCCTTTTTGCACCCTGTCTTCAGGTACTTATACACATTGATAAGACCCACTCTGAGCCTTCTCTAGGCTGAACAATCCCAGCTCTCTCAGCCTCTCCTCAGATGAGAGATACGAGGACTCATATGAGTTCTTCCTACCTTCATCTTTACTTACTTATCACATCTTATAAAGCCACAGTAGCCTTTCCATTCAGTCAAAGCTATGTCTAAATATTTGCAGCTACAAATTTTATTAGAGTGCTCATTATTATGTAAGTCAGACATGCACGCACAATGAATCATTCCTTGATTATAGACTATGGACTTAGTTAACTAGCCTTGGGACACTATTTCTACAGGTTTACAATTTTAAAAAAAAAACAATTTTTTCCCGAGCAAATGGGTACAAGTGAAAACTCTCACCATGGACAATTTTACCTTTCAAATTCCAACCATCTTAGCTATAGAACTGTATAAAAATACAAGATTATTTATTTCCTTTAAATAATCCTTTTTTCACCTCTGACTAGAAACAGAACAGCTCTTTCTTCCAAAGTGAAAAGAATTCACTCTGAGGCAGAAATTCAACACAGAAAATAAAAGCCCCAAACCTTCAACAATTAAATTGTGAGTGACAGAAGGATAGATAAGAATAGAAAACATTATGAAAACCTAACAAGCATGTATAACCTTTCTTATTAGAAGGGCCATACTACCGATCACTGAAACAGTCTTTCCAATGGATGTTCAGAAGTAAAGGACAGCAAGTTATAACTTGCTGCAAATGATTCTACAAGTGACTATTTCTATATTCAGGAAAAACTACAAAGATTTTAAGGTGAGCAACATATTCAATAAGGTCAAAACATTATTATTAATACCTGCACTTTTGGAATAAGTAGTGCCTTAGAGCTGAGGAATTCAAATTTATTTGTGTAAAATTTGTGCTTAAATTTTGAACTTTCTTACAGAAAATAATTTGTCAAAGATTTTCTTGGTAAACTATCAAAAATTCTAAAGTTCAGTTGTCTCAGAGTGTAATTACCACTTGCTATCACCCACTGGTTACAGAATTCTTTGGGCTGTTAGTGTCTGGGTGTGCCTGCTTTGAATAAAAGCTGTACAGTTATTTCTCAGCAAGAACATAAAAATTCCTACTTTTAACTGCCTGAGATACATATAAACCAGTCAGAGCAGAGAAATGCACTTAATCCTCCTGTGGTTACTCCTTAATCACCTTTTTACATAGGTGAAAACTATGATGATCTGAGTGGTTGGCTGAACCAACTCACAGGTCTTGAATTTTTTTCAATTCTGCATCAAAGAGGTGGACAAGGCACAGGAAAGAAACGTTAAAATTAATCTTTTGGATGTGCAAAATTTTCCTTTTTTTTTTTTTTTTTTAAGTTAAGGCTTTAAATAAATGTCTTTTAAGTGGATATACTTTATTTTCTTTTCTCCCCATAGTTTCACTGTTATAATTTGTCCAGGCTTCTTACTTTGAAAATTACTATCTACCTATTTCATTAAGCTAAGCATTGTTGTAGGAGTAGCTACATCTCTCCAGCTTTCCATCCCATGCATCTATAGATCATGGCCTACCCTAATTAGAATGTAGGGAAGGCAGTTCTCCGTGGAGGTCTTTTGCAAGTGACTAGGTAACTGATGTATGAAGCTACTTTCTCCTAACCTCAGGAGAGGCTGAAGAATCTGAGGATAACTGCAGCTCAGAAGATCTGGGACTTGATTTTTTCTAATCAGGTGCACTTTTTCCCTGGTTCAGAGCTCACTGAAAAGCTAAAAATTACCTTTATATTTGGAGGAGCACCTCTGCCAATGTAAGTTAAAGATCTTTGCAGATGGGCAAGCAGACATAAGAAAGGAGTTTGGTGGAGAGAGCATGTGAAAGATGAAGGAAATTCAATGCCCCAAATATTTTTTTTTCCTTTTTTCCTAAAGCCAGGTTTAGTAATTTTAATTTCTTTCTTCTCAGCTGGGTACTTAATGTGGAAAGGAAAAGAGCAACTGTATGGGGAAGGATAGGAAAAGGCATAGCCTGGAGATGATTCTTGCTTGATCAACAACAGCTATAATAATAATTTCTTTAGCTCTTTGCATCCTCGGTTATTCAGAGCAAGGAAAGTCTAGCAGCTCATAAGAAGGAAGCATACTCAGACCATGACAATAAACAGCTGACGCTTGCAGCTGACTTCAGTGAGTCTATTCATGTGATAACAGATCAATATTTTGCATAAGGGTTGTACAACAGGCTTACATGCTCACATGACTGCTTGTAAAAACAGAAAGAAACCCTGTCCTTTGCTAGGGGAGCTAGGTATAGGTATGAGAACTGCTAATGAGTAGGAAGGAAGACTGAATTCATACATTTTACAAATAGTGCCCCAGATCATGGTGGCAATAATGACTGCCATTGAAAAAATATGTAACACATTGGTACAGCATGAGAAAAAAATCCATATTGCTGCTACTTATGCTGTACCTGTTGTGTAGATAAATACAGCAAAGAACTTCTGTTTTACAAGGCTGCCAGTCTAGCAACTTTACTGAGTACTAAGTTTCAAAGGAAAAAATAGCATTTTATTACTTCACTTATCTTCTCCCTGTGGTATAAATTGCTGAAGAGTTACCTGTGGTTTCAGCTGCCCAGTTTCTATTGACTTTAATGACAAAAGCATGGCTAAAACCCTATGCATCTCTATAAAAATTTACCCCATGTGTTGTCCTAATCATATCTGCTTAGTTTACTGACAAAAACAAGTTGTTATTACTGTCAGTTCAGCACAGCCAATATAACTGTTAAAGAGCAAACTGAATTGCACTCTGTCTCGCATATTATCGACAAAATTGTCAGCCAGATTTTGATTCCAGAGACTTTACTGCTAGTGATGATTAGTGTTGTGCACAGCTAAGTGACCAGGCAGCTCTGTTTGTTCTGGATGAAGCCGCAAAAGTTCAAATGGTTCACTGAACCTTTTCCAAATCCCATGGTTCTGCAGAACTAAGCTGGCATTCATGTGAGCACTGTGCACCCAGATAACTTACAAGTTCACTAGTACTTCGTGTCTCAGGTCAGTTGGAAAACACTGTGAGAATCACTTTTATCAGAGTCATTCTGACTCTGCTGTCGTTGTTTGCAGCAAGGATATGAGGAGGTTCACAAGCATGGATTTTATATCAAAATGTGTATATGTAATATTTATTTATGAAAAATGAATTATATTTGGTCTGGAATAGAAGCCTTGTCCCTAGCAAAGCCATAGAGAGAGTCCTCAGAACCAGCAAGAACATAATTGATGGGAAGTGTGGGTGTGAGGATGGGCAGGGAGTCAGTAAGGTAGCTCTATAAGTTTTCTCTGGTAGAAGGGAATAGCAATTCCGTCTGATGACCAAAGGGTTATAAAGAAGATCCTCACAGTCATCATTAAGGCCCTTTGACTTAGTAAAATGATCTTTTCCCCATATTTCATCCTCCTGATTCAGAAAGGTTGTTTTCCTGGGACCTCAGAACTAGAGCAATACCTGAGTTTAATCCACCAACAGTGCTCTGTGGGAATAACAATAGGATGACAGCTTTCTTACTGATATCTCACATGTTCTTAAAAACAAAATAAAATAAAAAAGAAAACAAACCACTTTGAGGGAGTTTGAGTGTGTAAAATCTCGAAACATTTACATATATACACGTCATAAAAATATGATGAAAATACTAGTATTGACCCAATTTTACCAACACAACTTTCAATCCAGGTCAAAAATTGACAGCAATAAATTATATAGGCAGTTAATTTCCCTGTCTCATTTTGAAATTTGTACTTCTTGTTCTTTTATATTGCTGCAAGATGGTGTGACACAAATGTCTGGAACAGGAAAACTACCTTAAAAAATCAACCTTAAAGATCAGACTGCACTTTAAACCTGTGTCTGTCATGAGTCTTGTAATACCTAACAAGGAAATACAGAGCTAGCAACACAACTACAACATCTAAAAGAAATTAGAATTGTCACCTTAACATTTGTGTTCGCTTTTATGATGTTATATGTGTATGTTTGTGCAGTAAGGACAGAGAGGTTGTTTAAAACAAGTTACACAAAAAAAAGCCCTTCTTTCTTCTTAAGATCTCATAATTATGAAAGAGAAAAAAATGACAAACAAGAGATTGATGGGGAATGAGAAAGGAAAGAGCTATGTGCTCAAACACAATGATATGCACTGTTACATGTACATCTTGTCAGGTTTTTTTTTTAATTTTAATTAGAGTTTTTTGGTAAACTATTCTGTCATCAGAGGAGTTGCAAGTCATGAGTGTTGTCAGAAGACAACAGGGAAGTCAAGAAAGGAAGGCAAGGGCAAACACGGTGCACTAAGAGACATTTCTGATGTGGAAGGCAGGATGAGGTTGCCTTTGGGAAAGGCAACGAGATGAGGGGACAGCAGCACATCCATTCTCCCCCAGCCTGATAGTGGTGTCAGTAGAATGACTCACATCAAAAACACAGAGAAGTCCCCCGCCCTTTCCTGTTTCTTTTACACATGGTAATTTTTTTGAGTTCCTATCAAATTCCCTACTTGTTTTTTCAGGCTTTCCTATGCCTAAAATGGACCCACTCTGAGCCAGATTTTCCCTAGCTTTTTTGGGGGTGTGCAACAGCAGAGATATGAAATGCACATGAGTGTCAAGCAAGATTGTACTCTCTGGATGTGCCACAAAAGACAGCTGTGTCCTCGTTCCTTTTTACAGCTCACACAACCAGGTTTCACGATGGTCCCTGGGATAGCACCCACTGCCTATGACTGGATGTACAGCAGGCTGCGATGAGTCTTATAAACAGGCAGATTCTGGGGAAATTTCTTTCTGCCTTTCCATGGGCTCCAAGCAAACTGCAAAACTGCAGCCTCCTGTTGCCTCTGCTCAAGTGACATCACCCATCCCTCCAGAAGCAATGTTTGTCCATAATTTTTCCTTAGCTACTAGCAATTCAGATCACGTCTGTCTTTTTACACTAATTATGTCAGCTTTCAACAAGGAAATCTGGTCTTCTGTTCTTTTCTCCTGTAAAAATAAATAAATACATAAATACATCTTGGAAAATGTGCAAAAATGGACTTGAAGTTAACAGAGGATGGAGTACTTGAAAATGCAGGTCTATAACATAACATAACATAGCTTATCAAAATCTATTTCTTGAGCTAGAGCTTCAATTTAATGAGCATGCTAACATTTCAGCAGTCATTATACATTGAAAAAAAATTCCAATAATTAAGGATAATTGGCAATGGAAATAAAATGAACAGATGATAATGGCTATGCAGCAGACTTCAGCAGCTTGCTCTTTCAGCATACATTGGGTAAGACAGCAGAGGCAAAGGTTTTTAAGTGGCAATCCAAACTGGTCAGCTGTGTCTTGATTGTTATTCACCTAAATTTTTATACTCTGTGCCTCTGTCTCCATTTTTCAGTCACTTTGCAAGTTGTTGTTCTTTCTTTTTTTTCCTGGGCTGCTCATAACATATTCCAGGGTTAATTACAGCCAAATTAGGTCTATATTTAATGATTATACAGTGTCACAATTGAGGCTTCTATTAGCTTTCCCTCTAATGTCACCACACATAAAACAAGTCCCTTTCAACACCCTGACTAACCTGTAGTGCCAGCTTTTATTAGGTTTTCAAATGAAGTAGATTTAATATATAATAATGTTGTTGAATACATATGGATTTTAAGAGTCTGTACAGCATTTTCCACAGCTTACTGACTCTTTTTAATGGTGGCACAGGAGAAGAAAAGGAGGACTTTTCATAACATTGGAATAAATGCACTTTGTATCATGGCTGTGCCTACTAGCTCCACTGTAGTTAAAGTATTTCCACAATATTACCTGCCATTTTCATTAATTTAAATCTTGGCTGTTAAAAGTTTGTTGTAGAATGGAAAAGGAATGGAAAAGGGACAAATTCAAGGACTGGAATCACAGCCTTTATGTTATTTATTTTAAAACTAAGATATTCACTCACCCTTAAATCTCCCCTATGTTGCTGCCTATGGGAAAATGGTACTTTTATTAAAAAAAGAGATGCTTCCTTTTTGCTTCAACTTTAGAAACTATGTATCACGACATGGTTCTCTATTCCATCCTGCTGTCAATCAAAATGACTCCAAAGAAATCCCACAGTTACATATGCATACAGCAAAAATAGTGAATGATCTGATCTGTTTATAACATCATAGCATGCCCAATCTAAAAATCACAGAAGTTTCTGCCTAATTTCAGAGGAAATTTGAAAGATGGTGATTTGGGAATATCACTTTGTTGTTGAGTAAGAAAGATTCACATTACTTATGCAGGTCATTAAAAAAGTGACAAGAGAGCTTTGCAAAGGCAAGACATCATTATGTGTCTGAATATACTACCTATGTTACAAAAAATGAATTTAGAAATTCTAGAGAGAGTTGTCCATTTTTTAATTGAAAGTCTTTTTATATTTGCATCAATTTGTAAAGCCAGGAACTTTAGTTACCTTGAGACCCCTACACAAAACTCAGAAAGAGAAAAATGTATTTTCTGTTCATAATTACGTCATAGTCCTAAAGTCCAGCCTCATGAGCACCAAAAGGGCTAACAAATTCAATGCATCTCCATTTCTGAAAAAGATAAATCTTCCCCAGCACAGCAGTGATTCAGTATCCAGCTTAAAGTAGCTTTTAGCCCTGAAATGTTGATACTGGGCCTGAATCACTTCTGCCTGGTCATTTGTGGACACACTCTTGAGATGGGAATTTTCATATTTCAGAGAAGAGGCAAACAAGTATTTTGGATATTTCATGTTTTAAATATAACAACTATTTCAGTCTGTTTGAAGGGATTGCCTGTGGAATAAACAAACTGTTCAGTAGTGCAGGGGAGAAGCTGTGAAAAGTGAGGGATAGATACATTAATTTTGGTATCATTAATTCATTGTCACCTTTTGATAATCTCACTACCTATATGCAAACTGTGAACCATATTTAAATCTGTAAAGATTCCGAAGAAGTATTTAGTTTTGGTGAAGCTAGATATCGGAATTATACATGAGTGATTTCCTCACCAGCTTAACCAACCATCAAACAGTAATAAAAGAATAGAAGTTCTGGTTTCTATTTCAGGGAAATAAGGATATACAGTAGAAAATTATGCATCAAGTGATTCAATGTGGGACTACAAGAATATAAGCAACAAATTTCTCTTTAATGGGTATCTATCTATATAAGCATTAAGTATTAGGTATACAAGTATACATAAAGTTTTCTGTGTCCAAATATATTTAGTTTCAGTTGGTCATTTCAAGTTAAATCTTGCAGTTTTCTCTAGAGTTATTTTATGTACGAGTTCCAAATGAATTCATTGTCTGTGAGATTTTTCTTAAACACGCAGTTTATGGCTTAAACAGAGAGAAAAAAAAAAATTAAAAAAGCCAATCCTTTGTTAATTGTAGCTATTCACCCTCTAGTGGTTTGGAGAATTGGCTGCGCCAGGTTTCCATTAGAACATAATTCTTCTTTTCAGTGTTAGTAAGCACAAGTGAGCATTCATATTGCAACTGGGCACTGTGAAGTCCTTCACATGATACAGGTGGCAGAGTTCAGGCCAAATTGTAATGGCGGACCAGAAGACAGACCTCCTCCAAATTTCTTATACTGGCATAGTAGACACATGAACGTTGTAGTGGTTTAACCCCAGTGACCAACTAAGCACCACTCAGCCACTCACTCAATCCCCCTGCCCTGGTGGGATGCAGGAGAGGATCAGAAGAGTAAGAGTGAGAAAAGTAAACTCCTGGGTTGAGATAAGAACAGTTTAATAATTGAAATAAAATAAAGTAAAATAGTAGTAGTAATAATAACAATATACTAATAACAGTAATAATAATATACAAAGCAAGTGATGCACAATGCAATTGCTCACCACCTGCCAACCGATACCCAGCCAGTTCCCAAGCAGTGATTGCTGCCTCCCCAGCCAACCCCCCCCCAGTTTATATACTGAGCATGACGTCATAAGGTATGGAATAGCCCTTTGGTCAGTTTGAATTGACTATCCTGGATGTGTCCCCTCCCAGTTCCTTGTGCACCTGGCAGAGCATGGGAAGCTGAAAAGTCCTTGACTAGCATAAGCAGTACTTAGCAACAACTAAAACATCAGCGTGTTATCAACATTCTTCTCCTACTAAATCCAAAACACAGCACTATGCCAGCTACTAAGAGGAAAATTAACTTTATCCCAGCTGAAACCAGGACAAACATAAACACAAGGATCTAAGTTTATACAGTGGAAAGAATGTGGATAATGTTTTGTTCAATTGGTGACACCATCTTCTGTGAAATATGAATGTTATCATCTGCTGTATGAGTATGGATTATTTTACTGTTCAGTGTTCTACAGTTAGGTTTGAACATAACTGTTTATGTTGATTTATAATACACGTAGCTTGCTATAGGTTTATAAGATAATTCAAGTTGGAAGGGACCTCAGGGTCTCAAGTCTAATGCTCATTTCAAAGCAGGGTCAGCTATAGGATCAAGTGAGGTTATTCAAGGAATCAAAACAGCTTACTCAGGGCTTTGTCCCATCTGATCTTGAGAACCTCCAGGGATGGAGACCTCACAGCTCCCCGTGGCTACTGGTACTGCTACTTCACTGTCTGTTGGTGAAAATGTTTCTCCTTATATCCAATCTGAAACTCTCTTGTTACAATTTATGAGTTTTTCCTCTTGTCTTCCAACCATGTACCACTGTGAAGAGACTGGCTCTATCTTGTCCCTACAGGTACTGGGTAGGCTGCTGTTAGGTGCACCCAAAGCCGTCTTGTCTTCAGGCTGAACAAGCAGCAGTTCCTTTGTTTCTCTTCCCATGACAAATGCTTCACTCCCTGTCTGTCTTTGTGGCCTTCCACTAAACTCTGTGCATGGTAATGAAGTACTCTGTGAATTGCTTATGTTTAGCAATAGAGAGAAACAAATTAATTGATATACATGCAGAAGTTCTATGCATCGGCTTTGGAGAAAATATCTACTCAATTATAGCCTTACAGAGGCTTATACTGAGGATGTAAAAGAAAAGGTGATATTTACAGATATGTTAGATTCTTTTCTATACATGCTCTATATTCCAAGAAATATAGAATCAAGCAATACTGGCGTCAGAGGTGGTACAACATGAATTTTCTCTTCTATTTCTTACTCTTGCTAGAGATATGCCATTTTGTTTACTTGAATAGACATACAATGGTGAGTTACTTTCCAACAATGGGCCTATTTGATTTATCAAAGCCTACTTTTATAGAAGTATTGCTACTATAATCAGATTAAATCAGAGAGAATGTGATATAAATAAAATGTCTTTCATCTTTGTATTCTCCTAAAAGAAGTATGACAAAATAATGGCTAAGGAGACTGGATAACCTTTTTCTTTTTTTGTTCACAGTATCTGACAATCCATCTGAGAGTAAAAAAAGATATAGCTGACCTATCTACCCAAACTGTCTAACTTCTCCTACTTTATGGCCTTAGCTGTTGCTTTTTCTACCAGGCCTTAATGTAACGGTTTGGATGAGAGTAAGAGTCTTGCATTAGCTTATGCCACAAAGATTTTCCACCCGAGTCTTACTTCTCAAAACTTAGCCTTCTCATGAGACTAATTTTTCCTCTTACCAGGCCAGTCCCTACTGTACTAAACCTTCTGACTGAGACCGCTTGATTAGGGTATTTCCAATCTTTCTCACTGGACAGCCAACATAACCATTACAATAATATATTCTCTACTTTATGGACATCTCTGAATAGAAAAAAAAAAGATTTTATAGAATAGAATCACAGAATCATTTAGGTTGAAAAAGGCCTTTAAGATCATCCAGTCCAACCATTAACCTAACATTACCAAGTCCACCACTAAACCAATTAAGGGTAGAGTAAGAATTAATTTCATGTTTCCTGGCTTGGTGGCTGCATTATTTTTTAATGAAAGTAAGACTAGGAATCATTAAGGTTGGAAAGGACCTCTAAGACCATCAGTCCAGCCATCAACCCAACACCACCATGCCCACTAAACCATATCCCAAAGTGACACGTCTACCTGCTTTTTGAACATTTCCAGGGACGGTGACTCCACCACCTCTCTGGGCAGCCTGTTCCAATCGTTGACTACTCTTTCCATAAAGAAATTTCTCTATCTAAACCTCCCCTGGTGCAACTTGAGGCCATTTCCTCTTGTCCTATTGCAAACTACATGGGAGAAGAGACCAACATCCACCTCACTACAATCTCCTTTCAGGTAGTTGTAGAGAGTGATAAGGTCTCCCCTCAGCCTCCTTTTCTCTAAGCTAAACAATCCCAGTTCTCCCAGCTGTTCCTCGGAAGGCTTGTGCTCCAGACTCTTCACCAGCTTTGTTGTCCTTCTTTGGACACGCTCCAGTACCTCAATGTCTTTCTTGTAGTGGCGGGCCCAAAACTGGACACAGCATTTGAGGTGTGGCCTCACCGGTGTCAAGTACAGGGGAACAATCACCTCCCTGCTCCTGCTGGCCACGCTCTTTCTGATACAAGCCAGGATGCTGTTGGCCTTCTTGGCCACCTGAGCACACTGCTGGCTCATATTCAGCTGGCTGTCAACCAGCACCCCCAGGTCCTTTTCCTCCAGGCATCTTTCCAGCCACTCTCCCCCAAGCCTGTAGTATTGCATGGGGTTGTTGTGACCCAAGTACAGGACATGGCACTTAGCCTTGTTGAACCACATACAATTGGCCTTGGTCCATTGATCCAGCCTGTCCAGATCCCTCTGCAGGGCCATCCTACCCTCGAGCAAATCGATACTCCCACCCAATTTGGTGTCATCTGCAAACTTACTGAGGGTGCACTCAATCCCCTCATCCAGATCGTTGATAAAGATATTAAACAAGACTGGCCCCAAAACTGAGCCCTGGGGAGCACTGCTTGTGACTGGTCCCCAACTGGATTTAACTCCATTCACCACAACTCTCTGGGCTCAGCCATCCAGCCAGTTGTTTACCCAGTGAAGAGTACGCCTGTCCAAGCTATGAGCTGCCAGTTGCCTTAGGAGAATGCTGTGGGAGATGGTGTCAAAGGCTTTACTAAGTCCAGGTAGATGACATCCACAGCCTTTCCCTCATCCAGGTCATAGAAGGAGATCAGGTTGGTCAAGCAGGACCTGCCTTTCATGAACCCATGCTGGCTGGGCCTGATCCCCTGGTTGACATGCACATGCCTGTTGAGTTCACTCAATATGAACCACTCCATAATCTTCCCTGGCACTGAGGTCAGGCTGACAGGCTGTAGTTCCCTGGACCCTCCTCCCGGCCCTTCTTGTAGATGGGCATCACATTGGCCTCCAGTCATCAGGGACCTCCCCTGTTAACCAGGACTGCTGATAGATGATGGGGACTGGCTTGGTAAGCTCCTCTGCCACCTCCCTCAGCACTCTCGGGTGGATCCCATCTGGCCCCATAGACTTGTGAGCGACCAGCAGGTCATTAACTGGTTCCTCCTGAATTATGGGGGCTTCATTCTGCTCCCCATCCCTGTCTTGCAGCTCAGGGGGCTGAATATCCTGGGGATAACTGGTCTGACTATTGAGGACAGAGGCAAAGAAGGCATTAAGCACCTCAGCCTTTTCCTCATCCTTGGTGGCAATGTTCCCCCCCCCATCCAATAAAGGATGGACATTCTCCTTGGCTCTCTTTTTGTTGTTACTGTATTTGTAGAAACATCTTTTATTATGTCTTATAACAGTGACCAGACTGAGTTCTAGCTGGGCTTTTGCTTTTCTAATTTCCTCTCTGCATGACCTAATGAGATCCCTGTATTTTCTTGAGTTGCCTGCCCCTTCTGAAGAGCTTATAGCCATCCAATGCAGCACTCCAGTCATGAGAGTCATCCCACCATGTTTCTGTGAAGGCAACTAAGTCATAGCTATCCTGCTGCACAAGGGCTTCCAGCTCCTCCTATTTGTTGCCCATGCTGTGTGCATTGGTGTGCATCCATAGATGCACTTGAGTAGGGCTATCGATTTCACCCCCAACGTTGCCATGCTGCCCCTGGATTCCTCTCTAGTGAGCCTGGTTATATCTCCTTTCCCCTTCCAACCTAGTTTGAAGCCCTCTCAATGAGTCCTGCCAACTCATGAGCGAGAATCCTTTTCCCCCTTGGAGATAGCTGAACTCCATCTGTTGCCAGCAGTCCTGGTGCCTTGTAAACCTCCCCATGATCAAAAAAACCAAAATTGCACTGATGACACCAGCCTCTGAACCACATGTTAATCATCTGAGCTTTTCTGTTCCTTTCAGTGTTCTTCCCTGCCACTGACAGGATTGAGGAAAATATTACTTGTGCTTCCGATCCTTCAACCAATCATCCCAATGCCCTGAAGTCCCATTTGATTGCTCTTGGACTTCTCTCCACAACCTCATCACTGCCAACCTGCATAACCAACAGCGAGTAATAATCAGAGGGCTGTATCAGATCAAGGAGTTTCTTAGAAATGTCTCTAACCCGGGCCCCAAGGAGGCAGCAGACTTCCCTGTGGGATGGGTCTGGATGGCATATTGGGCCCTCTGTTCCCCACAGGAAGGAATCACCTATGACATTTACCCTCTTTTTTTTTCATAACAGAAGCAGTTGTAATGTGTGGGGCTGACTGACTGACCCTAGACAACCCCTTGGATGAACATTCACCTACATCCTCATTTGCCTGGCCCTCAAGTTCCAGAGCCCCATATCTGTTGTGTAAGGGCAACTGGGAAGGTGAGGGAGGCCGGGAGAGGATTCACCTGCTGCCCTGAGCAGGGACCTGTTTCCATTCCCCCCGGTCTCTTAGGTCCCCTCCTTCTGCTTGCTGGCAAGAGGGTAAGGGATCCTTTGCTCCTTGTGGGGCCTCCATCTACTGCCTTGGCCCCTGCAATGGTAGAACATTGCTCCACCAATCTATCTCCCTCTCACACTCCCTGATGCTCCTCAGCCTTTCCACTTCCTCTTTCAGCTCTGCCACCAGGCTGAGCAGATCATTCACCTGGTCACACCGAGAACAGCTGTTGCCTGTGCTGCCCTCCGGTATGAGTGACAGGCTCAGGCACTCCCTGCAGCCAGAGACCTGGATGGCTGTATGTTGGTGCGGCAGCTCCGTCTGGGTCGCCACATTCCTTCTGGAGATGGCTTTTGGTCAAGTGGAAACCATAGCTGCTAGGTCCTCTCCTGGGAGGGCGATGACCACTAGTTGAGTTTCCCTTTAGAGCCAGGAGGGGGACTGCACCCTGCCTGCACAAACTGCCCTGTGTGCCCATCCTGTTCATTGCGCTCCTGCTCGCTCGCACTCCCTGGGGGTTGCTTTTGTATGTGAGGGGGTTTGGCTGCCGTCACTCTGGTCCCCGCTCACGCTGAGTCAGAGCTGCCTCTCATCAGGAGCTCGCCCTTTCCCGCTCTGGGGGTGGGGTGGGGTACCCTCTCTCTTCTTGCGCTTTTGCCTTTGCACTTTTGCCACCGATTTGCTGCTTTAGGAAGGGTCCCCCATCGTGATCCTGTGCTCTGGAGCCCTTCACCTTGCTGGCTTCACTGAAAAAATGGTATGACATAAATAATATTTTTTCTCTAATGTTATTTTTCCATTCTATTCATTTTTGGCCATATTAATATGAGTGTTTATATAACTACCCCTTAATTTCTGTCTCTCACTATTTTGTAGTTATTGCATTAAGGATGTCCTTTCATTTCAGGACAGATGACTTTGTACCTTGGCTATACTTAGATGAATAATCACAGAAGTTTGACCCTGACATTCAGAGGAAGGCTCAGAAATCAGAGGAGGTGATTGTTTTCTTGTATTTAAAGTTTTCAAGTAGTCAGTGGACACACAAATGCAGTTTCAAAATACACTTTAACATATAAGTCACCTTACCTGTCTTTCTGCATTGACTGTAAAGAGACCTGAGGAAAAGCAGATTGCTTACACAGAACACAGGACTTAAAATCCTTTCTCACCTTAAAATCAGTGAAAATCGTTCAATCAAATTCAGTGCAGGCAGTGAAGAGAAAACTGGGTTTTCCTACCCAAGTGGGGCTCTAGGAAGGCCTTGAGAATTACTGGAGGAGTTCCAAACTGCTTGAAAGGCTTTAGGCAAACATTGTAGTTTTAACTGCAGAGGAGCTAATTTTTCTTTCAGATTTGAAAGAGAAGTGCTCTCTGAAAACAGAGCCACCACTTTGCTCACAGTTTATTGATAAAATTAAATGGCAAAATGGAAATTGCTCTTTATCTTTTTAGAAAATAATTATATAAAAATCCAAATTTGAAGGGGATACTCTCACGGAAATACTTATTCAAATAAGTAAAATTAACAGGAGCTGGTCTTTAGTTTAGAATGAAAGGATAGACATGAAGGCAGCAAAGGTGTGCTTTTGTTAATTATTGCCATTTATAAATGATCAGTTCAATTCATCCCAAAAGATTATGACTGAATTCTCATTTACATTAAGTCCTCTTTATACGTCTTCACAAGTGCATAGGGGCTTTGAAATGCATGTAACTGTAATTGATGTCAGAACAATGTAAAGTGGCCTTAGTGCAGTTGAGAATAAGGCACTTAATTTGGAATGTTTCAGATGTGTTAAAATAACTTAAAAAATACTAGAATATTTTCATATTTTAAAGTGGTATCATAAGAATATAATTCAAAGATTTAATTTAAAAAAAACCCTAAATGTGAAGTGATTAATGTGTAATATCCACTAATTGCTTCTGGTAATTTCTCTCAATGTTTAATAAGGATTTTTACTATATTGCATAAAGCCTAATGTTCGTTATGTACATTTACAACATTCAGTACAATGGCTCTGAATAAGTTGGTATGGCTTATTATAAACAAAACCACTCCCTTGGTCCTTAGCTAGAATCAGTCTAAATGTAGAAACTTAAGTAACAGATTTCAGATTTCAAATATTAGAACAATTTAGCAACATGCTTAAAGATGCTCATAGAAATCTTATCGCTTTAGTGTGGTTTCTATCCACAAAGTAGTAATTCACTGATATATTCACTTAGCACCAGATTAGGAACAGGACCCAGTCACTGTGAAACTGTTTATTTCAAATTAAGCACCAAATTGTGGATGTGAAGGACACATTGTAGAGGTTAGTTCCCATCACTGGGACTGGCAGGACCAATGTGCTGAACACTTTTTTGGATTCTGAATTTCCTCAGTGCAGCCCTTAGTGTGGTAACTTTATGGATATCTTACACCTTGATACTTTTCCTTGAGGAACATGGATATTTAGCACTCCTTTAATTGAAAGGACGGTGCTATCTTTCCTCCCTTCTGTGTAATAACAGAACGGTTAGAACATTTGCCCAATAAAACAGAGATGGGTTCATTTTATCAGCCCAAGAGCCCTTTCCATTCCTAAGAAAGAACTCTAACCATCAAGTTATAGACTAGATCACATACAAGCTTGGCTGCTGTCCAGATATGAATGCAGGAATCATAGTACAAGAAAGAGAGCAAGCAAAACTCCTGCCTTGCCAGAAGCAGAAAGTGGACTGCTCAGCCTCAATAGCTGTAGTCTGTACTGGTAGTCTTGCCTGGAATAAGTTTATTGGAAGAGATTTCATGGTTAGAACTTCCAAGCAGATAAAGGGGCTTTCTTAACTGTTATGTTAGAGTAATTCTGCATCCCTCATCCAGCCTAAATTTCACTTCTTGATGCCTATGTTTCTTTGGAGCTTGTCCTCAGCCTTTGTACATTTCAGGAAGTGTACAGCTAGTTCGAATGATTTAAAATACTTGCTGAAAAGACCAAAGCTATACAAGAGTGTTTATTCTTGTTTACAAGAGTGCAAATTTTCTGGATTACTGAACAGAAGAAGATGAAGAGTAACTTTATTGGCAACTCAGAAGATCTTTGATTAAAATTAAAGATTTTAGAGCTTCAGCTGCAATAAAGGGTCTAGACTGGTAGATACTGCAATAGGCTCAGGTACTAGGAACTTAGCCAGTTTGCAACAAAAGCAGAAGCTGATCAAACATGGTCCATATTTGCTGCCACAAAAAGAAGCACAGTCTGCTCAGTCCGTCTTTTATACCATACCTCTTCATATGGCAGAGCATAAGATGGCATGATACGGGTCCTCAAAAGATCACTTACACCTGGATCACCACTGACAGGTACTCTGGTAAACATCTTTGATACTACATGATTCAATGAGAAGTGAGCTTTAGCAAAGAGGTAGTAGTTAAAATGACACATGAAAGCAAATACACTGTTTTGGCTCACTACTGCAAGCTTTAAGACTTTAACAATTAATTTTCTTTTCAGGAAAGTAAGACTTTATCATTGTCTATCAAGTTGGACTGTATACTTCATAGATACCAAGTTTCATGTCAATCAATGCATGAGATTCATAAAAATATTTCAATTAAAATTTTTGCAGAGTTGCAAATAAGTATAGCTCCCTTCATAAAAAAAAATGCATGGATTTTGTTCTGTTCATCAAACTTTGGACCCTTCCTTTTTTGTTTACTGCCGCTAAACACAGAACCAGGAGAACAAATTTTCTACCACATAACCCATAGTTCATTTTGACTGCCTGCACCAGATGTTGGGAGAAGAATCTGTAATCCAGATTCTGAGATTGTAAGGTTAAGCAACAGAGTTAGGACTCTAGACTTCAGGACCACAGACAGTAAATTGGTGGCCAGAATCCCCTGGGAGACCACAAAGAGGAGCAGAGTTGCTTTGGATGGCTGCTGGATTAAAAAAAAAAAATAATAATTTTTAGCACTCTGGAACAAAGTATCCAGAAAGACAAGGCATTTTGACAGGAGGCTAAGCAGGAGATTCTTAAAGAACTAAAATGCAAAGAGAGGCATACATGAAGTGGAATCAAGGACAGATAATGAAAGAGGAGTGCAACAGCATTTCATAGGCATTCAGGTGTGAATACAGAAAAGCCAAAGCCCAGGTGGGTGAGCCAAGATATTTTCATTTTCCACCAGTGTGCCCAGGTGCCCAGCAGTGTGCCCAGGTAGCCAAGAAGGCCAACAGCATCCTGGCTTGTCTCAGGAATAGTGTGGCCAGCAGGAGCAGGGAAGTGATTGTTCCCCTGTACTCAGCACCGGTGAGGCCACACCTGGAATACTGTGTCCAGTTTTGGGCCCCTCAGTACAAGAAAGACATTGAGGTGCTGGAGCATGTTCAGAGAAGGGCAACGAAGCTGGTGAAGGGTCTGGAGAGCAAGTCTTATGAGGAGCAGCTGAGGGAACTGGGGTTGTTTAGCCTGGAGAAGAGGAGCCTGAGGGGAGACCTTATCACTCTCTACAACTCCCTGAAAGGAGGTTGTAGTGAGGTGAGTGTTGGTCTCTTCTCCCATGTAGTTAGTGATAGGACAAGAGGAAATGGGCTCAAGCTGCACCAGGGGAGGTTTAGGTTGGAAATTAGGAAAAATTTCTTCATGGAAAGAGTAGTCAAGGATTGGAACAGGCTGCCCAGAGAGGTGGTGGAGTCCCCATCCCTGGAAGTGTTCAAAAAAACGTAGATGTGGCACTTTGGGACATGTTTTAGTCTAGTCTACCCTTGATTGGTTTAGTGTGGACTTGGTAGTGTAGGTTAATGGTTGGACTGGATGATCTTAAAGGTCTTTTCCAACCTAAACAATTCTATGATTCAATGATTCTATGATTTTATGATTCTATGATTCTATGATTCTATGATTCTATGATTCTATGATTCTATGATTAGTGGCAGATGATAAAACAAAAGGCAACAGTTACGAGTTAGGGCTTGGGATCTTCAGACTGATATTAGGAAAAAAAATCTTCAATATAAAGTTAGGGCAGCAGAGAAACATTGGCCATAGAGGTCCTTCCAAAAATCCACTAGACAAAGCAACAGCTGACCCAGTCTAGCACTGAATATAGTCCTGACTCAAGGGGAAGGTGCCTAGATGAGTGTTAAATGTCTTTCCAGCCAATATTTCTATGATTCTGAAAACGTGTGTGTATAAAAACCTTTTTGAAGACTGTTTCAGAATCAAAATTAATCACACTAACATTAACAGAACAATGGTGGTACAATCTCTGTTTGCTCTTTACTATGTGCAAGGTCATCTTCCTTTTCACTGATCACTCTTCCTTACGTCCTTTCACTGACTCTTCTTTTTTTCTGTCACATGTAGTTCATCTACTTGCTCTTACTTTTCATGCTTTTCAAAGCTCTGAGTCTCCCTACCTATTTGTTCTCTGACTCTAATGAGTTGCTCTTTGACATTTCCACTCCATCAGTGATAGTAGCCCAAACTATTCACTTGACAGTTTCTGCCACAGGAGTCTTAGCACTTTTACAAATAGAGTGCACTCCTTGAATTAGTGCATAAAGCCATTAACCTCTTGTCTTTCAATTCCCATCTTGAGACCCACAGGATTTGGAAACGGCCAGCTGATAATGGCTAGGTAAAAGGCCAGTGCTGATACCTATTTCAAAAGTTTACAATGATGTAGAACCATGAGGTTCAAAAATACCATAATATATATACTTTATTATAGTTATTATAATATTATGGTTCATGTCCTCATCTTCTGTCTCACTGTAGATTTGCTGCCTACCTACATTTTGTCTTATCTTTCAAGCTCTGCAAGTTAAGCAGCACACAGTCCATGGTCTTGACACAGTACTTCACAGAAAAGGTCCATATCCTTTTTAATCTCGTATAAACTGATGAGTAGAATAAGCCTCATTGTCACTATTTGTGTTTAAGAAAGTTATTGAATCGTAACAGTGTTGTTTCAGAAATTAAGAATAATTCCAATAACTATGGACATCATTTAAAAACAATTCTTATGGTTCAACAAAGCTGAAATTTTCAGCTGCTTTTTATGGAGGGCAATTCTTTTTCATTTAGAAAACAATTTCTTTCATGACAAAGTCATCCAAAGGATCCACAGGTTACCATATATATAAATGGGAAGGCGGACAAAACACAGTATAAACCAAATTGCATATTAATAGAAAATCCAAATCTACATAAATGCAGTAAGCCTGGATAAGATATTCACAATGTATTGGACTTGTTATTGGACTGAACTGAGATGACATCAAACTCACTACCAATCTCAGATAACAGGAAGAGAAAAAAGGGCCTGCGCATTTGTCAGTAAAAGTGTTATAGGCTGGAGTGTGATTTGGCTATCTACCCTGAACAGCAGCAGTTCAAGCCAACAGTACCCCAGGAGATCAGAGGAAACAATGTGGCTTGGAGGTCATGGTCCTTCCCAGATTTCTCTTTGCTCTGATGGAGGCGGAAGTCACTTCATTCTTCCACACAAATCCTCTTATTCCTCTTAAAGCGTAAGTTCAGCTATATGCAGAGTTTTTGCCTCACAGACTTCCTGCTCCCTGCTGATGTGCCTTCATGTAGAAAAATTGTGTGCAAAGTCCATTGTGTCTCCTCTGAGGACAGTCCATGTAAATCGATATCTTGCTTTTGAATGAAAGAGTTTATTTCCCATAAAATATAGATTCTATGGCAGAAACTTTAATTATCAGCTTACAGGGGAACTACAGCAAAGGTCTAAGCAGAGGAACAACCATGCTTATCTAACTGCCAATGGCCTTTTCTCATGCCCTATGAGTAAAAAAAAAAAAAAGTGATTTCAGTAAACATAAAAAAGGACCACATGCAAATGCAATTGTTTGTGCAGCTAATTATATGTAAGAGCCAACAAGTTGTAGAAACAGGGAGCTAGGAAAATTTATGTTTTCTTCCACATTCTCCTTTCTTAATTTTGACCATTTTCCCATTCTGTCTTTGTTTTACCATTTATAACATGTGAATAGTAACAATTAATGGAGATTTAAAAAAAAAATAGGAAAAATAAAGCAACAATTTAGCTTTTCTTCCTGAGAAAAAATGGATAAATATTCCTTTCATATTTGTAGATTTCAGAAAGGGCTTGTGAAACATTTACAAGTATTTGTTGAGGTTTTCCAAAAGAGTAAATACTATTCTTATTTGATTACGCATGAAATGCAAGAAGCAGCAGATACACAATACTTCCTACTTCATTAGTAAAAGGAGCTACTGTAAATATCTTCCTTCTGACTGGCAGAACAAGATTTTTACTGTCAGGTCAACCACATGATATTTTCCTTTTTTACCCATACCTTAGCAAAGAGAATCCTACATGTTTACAAAACCAGGTGAAAACCTGAGGTGTGAAGCCTAGGTCCTCAGAAGCAGTTACCGTAATTGTCTCAGACACACTATAAAACTACAAATAAAAGAACAAGCAAGCTGCAGAGCTAAAGAATATCACTCGTTTCTGTAGCTTTTGTCATTCTCCAGCTCTTCAACTGAGCTTTGGGCAGAAGATGTAGTTCATCAAGTTTCTCTGTGGCATATCTCTGATCTGAAGGAGTGGAGGGTTTTTTTAGCTTGCTGATTCTTTTAATCTCATTGAAGAGAAAGCCAGCAGCAGACAACAGTGGTGGTAGCAGTTCTTTGACTGCCTGGTCACAGGAGTTAAAAAAAAAAAGAGGGATTTCAATGCTGATCCCAAGACTTCTGAAAAACTGTCTTCCAAAATCAGTGCTCAAGAATGCACAATCTAAGACTTTGTTATATTACCAGATAATGTGCATTAAGTGCTTTCCCACATTTCTTTCCTGTGTGAGTAGGGTCTGTCTGATGGGAAGAAGGACACGTTTACTATACTTAAAATACAATTAATTAGTTCATGTATATCTTATAAAGTGTCACATATAGTTACTTACACCAGTTATGCACAAGAGTGATTCTGCAGCTGTGTCAGGACTTATCTCCAATACTTGTCCATCAGCATAAGATCATATATACTGGTTCAGTCCTGAGCTTCATAGCTCAGTATCTTGTTTCCAACAGTAGCTATAAGGAAATTTCTAGACAAAAGCGAAAACAAGTCAAGCATATTGACATTTCACCTTAACACAGATACTTTCAGCCTGGAAACTTGTAATGGGATGGCATCACTCATGCTGTGATTGCGTTCATTGTTTTGCAGCCTAAACTATGAAAAGTTTGAGAATCACCTGGTTTGAGAATACAGTGACTGTTTGTGAAAAATACATACTGGTAACGCTGAGAAATCATTTAGTTTTACCTCTTGCTAAGGATGGACAGATTATGAAAGCATGGAGAAAAGGTCAGGCAAAATATGGTTTTACCTACATACATCCATTTCTGATCATTTGCTCATGAGTGCCATTAATGTGTGTCTTTGTGGGATTTATAGTGGTGGAAGAGAAAGTTCACAAGGTTCAGTATCGTAAACATATAATTTTGTGTTAACAGGTCTTCCCCCTCAAACTGTCACTGCACACCTTACAAGTCTTAATACAGCCCATAGTTTTAAGAAAAAAACCAAGAGTATAATTTACAAAATGAAAATGAATCAACTCAATAAATCTTCCAAAGCAATGAAGGATTCTCTTTCGATCATTTCAAAATGATGGGGAGAATTGACTAGCTAGTTTCAGTCACCTAATGTCCTCAAGACCCATATTAAGGTGCTGAGTGTTATTAAGACAGATGTCTGTAGCTGTGTAAATTTCCTGTGATGAAAAAGTATCTGAATAAGCAGGAAATTAGTCCTGAAATGTTGTAAAATCCTGCACTGTTAATATACCCTAAGGAGGATGTTACAGCTGGAGGTTTAGATGTACTTATATAAAGCTCCCTATCTTGGAGCTAATGAAGAGATACCGACAGATTTGCTGCAGTGTCTGTGAAGTGGTTTAATGACTACAGATTAATCAGTTTCTAAAGCAGCATTCCCTAGTGATTCCCCACCCCAAAAATCATAGCCCAAACCAAGCAACCTATTGTCATTAATAATTAAAAAATAAATAAAACAACAAGGGAAAACCAAAACAAAGCCCCCAGCCCCTCACCTCTTCATGTCATGAAAGTGGGAAGCAATTATAGTCGTATTCTCCAACAGAAAAAAAAGTCAGAGATGACACTGGATTTAGTGGAGCAGTCAGTTAATTGTTACGGTGAGGGTTTTAATTTTCTTCTCAATGTAAATCACAATTGAGGAAAGCATCTGCCACCTCTGATATTTCCTGTGCAGTAAATTTGAATGGATTAATCACCCTGGCTGTTCTGAAGTTCTGAAGAATGATGGGCACTTGCCAATGGGCTGTGGAGTCCCTGGCTCATTGATTTTTAGCTGTCTAGGGGGAATTGGTGGGGCTATGGAATGATTTAAATAGGAATTAAAAAATAAATCATGCTCAAACATTTTTTGCCCACCTATTTCCACGCCCTATCATCAGAAACTGATTAAAATATTTTCCTGGAGACCGAATAGGTTTGCTAGCAGACTATCAGGATAGGATTGTACTTGATCACAGTCAAATGAGGATGGTAATGTTGGCTTTGCACAGGAACATTTTTACCCATCCAACGGATATTTAATATGGTGATTGATACAGAATGTCTCTGTCTATGTCCATTATTCCAAATAACTTCAGTGAGTTTTGTGTTCTACCCAAAATGTGCAATCTCCCTTTCTGGAATTCATGGAAATTTGGCAACTTGCAGACCCCACATGAACCATCCATGGACAGCTGACTTGTCACATGGAACATTTCTCTTTCTTTACAATTGATAAATCCCATTAAAAAAGAGATGTTGAGAGTGGAAAAGGTGCTTTTGTGTTTCTGGTATTTTTTTATCCTTTTTGGAAAATGTCTTGACTTTGTGTTCATCATGTTCCTCCTTATAATTTCTTTTTCTTTTTTTTAAATTTATTTTTACATTTCCCTGCCTTACAGTGTACTTCAGAAAGTTAAGACACATTTGTCCATTCATTATTTTATGAAAAAATAACTGCTTTATCAAGAGACATTTTCTGGTGTTTCCATGTGGTTATGAAAGTGAAAAGATTTTTTTTTTTTCTGTTTTTTTCTGTGCCTGAGCTAAAATTAATCATACTAAAGGCCTATAAACCATTCAAATACAAATGCTGCCAAAACTCATCAGCCTTGAAGAAGTGAAATGATGGGAGGATAAATAGTTGCTTTGGTGAGATTAGTTGTATATTTTTATGAAAGAGAAGAAAATCATGTAAAGTTAGGTCATGAACGTATGGCTGAAATCTCTTCTGCTTTCATTTCTAACGGAAGCATTGATTTAAGCAGCCTGTGAAATAGCATGAAGTATAAGTAGATAACTGCTTTGGCTGTACAAATTAGCTGCTTTTAAAGGTATTAATGTCTATGTAGGTATGATAGAGAACATCTTTTGCCTAAGGATCAAAATGTTCCTCATGTATATTCACTAATTAAGCTTCACAATAAGCTTGTAAGTTAAATAAGAGTATCAAGCAATTTTTCCATGCACAAAGCTGTACCAGATTGGAAGACAGTAGCTATTTCTAAATGTAAACCAATATTTTTCAAAAATGCAAAGGCAATTCAACTCTTTAATGAATTTAAAATGGATGTGAACACTTGTATGAAGTGTCAGGTTTAGAAATGTTACCATGAAGAATGTAATGACCATAGGATTTAGATTCCTAAAACTCCTAAGCAAAAAAAAAACCAAAAACAAAAACCTCATTTGCAGGAGTATCGTTTCGTCAACATCGTGCTGCCTCAGCCATGCTCAGATGAATCAGGGGTGATTCACAGGAAGGACAGCCAACTGCTGTATTTTCCTACTCTAGTGCCAACATAGATATGTAGCTTCTTATTCAGGTTGGAAATACAGCTAAAAAAATATATAGTTGTTTAAACACAGAGTTTATAATTTACAACATGGATGGAAGGGTATAAATTACTTTGATTTTTCTACTGGGTTTGTCAGTACATGGAATAAAGCAACAGTCCCCATGCCAGCAGTGTATTATTTAATCCAGACAACATAAAGACTGGATGATCAAACTATGATGATGTTTCTAAGCAATAACAATTTTTTTTTCCCCTTAGAAATCTTTTTCTAAAAAAAGTTGGAAAAATATCATCTTTTCTCTCAGTGATACATTTGATCTGACCAACTCTTTCCTTCCAGTCGTGGACAAGCAATGATATTTTCTTCTCAGAAGGTATTCTGAGGTGGGATTTAAAAGAGAAGAGATACAGGGTTTGTCAGACAAAAGAATGGTGGGAGACTGAAGGGCAAGGAAAGGACCCGAGAACACACAGAAAGGGGAATGTGATTTGTCTGTCTACAAAGGTGACAGGTACAAAATATCCACATGCAATTCCCTAAAGAAAACATTTATTGAAACAGGCAAAAATAGTCTTAAAAACAAAAAAAATCACAACAATAGTAAAATAAACAAACAAAAAACCCAGCCAAGCACCTCTTGCTGGGAAATTATCCAGAGAGTTAGATTTCATATGCAATCTATATATTAGGTGAATTTGGGTTATTCTGTGTAGTTGGTTTTGAATATGATTGTTTGCCAGTCTTCTGCTCAATTGTCTGTCTGGACAGGTGTATGAGACACATCTACATGAACTCACTGACAAGGTGAAAAATGCATAATACGAGTCTGGATTATCTGGATTCAGAAAGCAACAGGTTTTTGTCCTACTTTTGTCAGCCAGGCCCCAATAGCTTGTGGCTGCCATGTCACATGCAGCTGAACCTGTAGTGTAAGTAGGGATAAGTCTGAGCTCCAGGCAGCCCATTTCATCTCCTTTCCCCCTAGGACCGTGGAGGAAGACGGATTCCTCCAGACCTGAGGTAGAGTGGGCATCAACATACAGACAGCAGCTAATTGTTCAAGGGAAAGTCTGGTTGTGCCAAAGTCAGAGCTCGAGCCAGGTGTCCTGGGCTGTACTCTCTCACATGCATAATATAAATATATTTATACTACTGTGTATATATACCTGTGATAATTCTAGGTGGGGAATAACTAAGAATATGGTAGTTATTTGTGAATTTATCACCAAGAAACCTGGAGAGAGAACATGGGAGTATACAGCCATATAGCTTAGTCTGATTTTATTTAGACAAACAGAGCAATGAGGAACAATATAAAAATCCACTAGCAGAGGACATGGATTTGGGAATGCTACCAGCAACATTATTAAGAAAACATAACCTAATTTTTCTCTTGTTAAGTGGATTACAAAAGGATAAAAGAGAGGTACAGTGGTTTTGTGAGGAAAAGTTCAAAGACATAATGATGAAAACTAGAGGAATTGAATGCAGGGGAAACCAAGGCTAAGGAATCTGAAACTTCAAAGGTTTTAGGTCTCAGTATCAGGCCAGGTTTCATTTCACTCCTGTTTTTCAGGCTGTGAGAGGAAGAGGCTGTTGTCCACCCTCTGCTAAGACCCTCAGCAAGGTCTGGCCTGATGGACCGGCCAATAGGATCTGCGGGGTAATAGGACGCGTCACAGCTCCTATTAACCCGTTTTCCTATAGGACTGATATTTCGTGTGTCTCCCCAGATGGTGCTAACCATTTCTGCTCATGTTTAGTGGTCACCAGATGAAGCATCCAGCATCTCTCTTTGATCTTCCTCTTTCTTTGTTTCTTCTGCTCGCATCAGAAAGAAGCATCCAGGAAAGGGAGTTCCTAAGCAGAAGGTATATATTGTTTCTGCAAAGCTATGCTGGTGTGCATGACACTTCTGCTTGCTCTCTTTCTAAGCTCCTTGTGTCACTAATATGGTTGGGAACCATCTAACCCGTACTCTTTGGTGCTTTGAGCATCTTTTATTCTCTTGTTCTGTGCATAACACAATGTATCTCTGATTTTGATGTTCTGTTGTATAAATAAATAATAATAATTACAGCAATTTTTCTTCAAGAAATTAATCCTTTAAAAGTAATATATGTGTTCATTTCAAAGACTTTCTTATTACACTAATATGGCACCTGTGTTCAGCTAAGAACAGGGTAACAAATGTTATGATTCAAGGAGCAGAGCAGAGACACAGGAAGTTAATAAAAAGTGTTGATTGCTTTATGAAGACATTGCAAGCTTATGAATGCTTAACACTGTGCAATTAGTGACTACCAGTGAAAACACACCCTCCTCAGGACATCAGCAAATCCATGAATTTCAATAAAGTAACAACTAAACCAATTAACAAGTGAACACAAAATCAATTATTGTGAAACAGGCTAGAACAAAACAATGACAAATGCTAGTTTTAAAACAAGAACAGAAAAAACAAATTAGCATTTCAAACATAAGTAACAACAGTCTACACGTATTAATATATATAAAAATGATATATCTCATTCAAAGATTTGTGTGTACACACAAAATACATCTAAAAATACAGCATTTAAAACAAAACCCACAACCAATCCTACCTATATACATTAAAAGATGATTGCTCTTTGATCTTCTTAGGTAATACAAAAGATCCCAAACTTGTGGCTTAAACCAAAGAAATACTAATAATGTAGAAAAAAATGTTTTCTTTATCTTTTAAGTCTTTTAATTTTAGCTTTTCCTAACAGCAGCCCAACTTACAAACAGAGGAAGCCAGACATGAGGGTATATGATGTACTGCAGAGGTCATAATCCTTCCTTAAAGGACAGCACACAGAAGCTTGCTGGCTTTTTAATTTTTATAACAAGGGGGTTCACAGCAATGTCCCATGTATGCAGCCTCTAAACAGCTGCATATATGATGTCAGTAGCTCAGTATATATACAATCTTGCTCTTGAGAATGATGTCAGAGGACTCATTGTCCATGGTCAAGCTGCCGTGACTTCACAGAAAGAGCTCCTCTTAGATACCTGAAAATGAGGGAGTTAATGGAGACATTCAGAGACTCACTGCTTTGTATCAGATCACTCCTGTTGATTACGTTTAAAAGGCTAGATGGCAGCATTGTCAATTCTCATGATTTTTATCATAAGTTTCCTGATATTTGGTATTTTCCTTAAAATGCCAGCTGTCAGAATACCAAGTTTCCCCGAAAATCTCAGTGTTTCTTTGAAACTATGGTTTTAGTTGTCTGATGGTCCGAAACATGGCTGGAGCTTCAAAAAGGAGAGATGATAAAACTGGAGAGGTTGGAGTCTAAGGATGATTTTATGCAGCTGAAAACTAAGAGGATTACTTAAATCACTAAAGAAATCACTTACAACACTGAACTAAATGATAATGAGAACAAAAGAATTGTCCAGTTCCCCCCTCCGAAATAAGAGGTAAAGCCAAGTGCAGGTGGAGAAAAGCATTTCCCTCTTTTATTCTCAGGATTAATGGTTATTTTTAGGATATCAACTAGAGAAAGTCATCTTAGATTTCCAAAGATCTTTATCAACTTACCTGTTCTTATCCTTTCTCCAGTTTGGCCTATTGTCATTTTATATAAGGTCCTCAAGTCAGAGATCATCTATTTTTATATCCCTGCCAAATGCCAGATACAACTGCAATGTGAAATAAATAAATAATTACAGTATTAATAATGTCAAGTATTCATTAAAAACACTGTCACAACAACCTTCCAGGAGTAAATTCTTTTTATACTTGTAATCAGTTATGAAATATTCATTTGTTGTTGATCCTGTATACTGCAGTTAATTTGTCAGTAATTACATGAAGAAAGTTACTAAAATTACACAGTGCTTAAATACTTACGCTGCTACCAAACCCATACTTGGATTATGAGATATCCACTACTTAATATATTTTAGCTTTCAGTTGAATATCTTATGTAGATCGCATCACCTGTATTTTAAAGTTTCTTTAAATGGCATTAACCTTTCTTATACCCACATTAAATTTCTTCACTTATTTCAAATACATGAAACTCATTACATGGTAAAATAATTCATGGTATAATTTATTGATATAAACTCTAAGTAGGGCTGTTCAGCCTTGCTTAAATTTAGTGTAGAAGAATAATTCTGCCCAATCTTATAGTAGAAGTCTAACTAGCCTGTATTCTCTTTGGATGTGCTTTGGAATATTTTCAAACATACTGGATTTTTTGCCCCTTTTCACACTCAACTTTCAGCTGCAGATTGTTTATATCATCCTTTGCACGATGACTCTAGGGTTTTGCTTTTCAGTCTTCAGCCTGTAGACACCTAAAAAGACTTGCAAGCAAGGTATGGATCCTAGTATAATTTAAACCTATTGTGTATTCATTTCACCAAATTCCTTTCTCAGCGGTCCATGGGCTAAGCATGTATGGGCACAGAGTTTTAGAAATATTAATGTAAATGACCTCTCTTTATGAAGAAATTAGATTGAGTAAACCTTTAGTTCTGGCCACTCTTTATGTGATTTAATGCAAACACTAGCTACAACTGCTATTCTTTAAAAATATACTATATTTTTTTTTTTATATTGAATATGGAAAGCCAAAGGATTTTCCAGGAATGGCAAGGAATTTATGCCCAGAAAAAGTTTTTCTTCAGAAAATGTAGTTTCCATCAAATATAAGTAAATACATAAACCAATACAATATGTATATGTAAGCATATACCTATATGTAGGTATATACAAGTTTTTAAATCTGATACAATTTTGACCACAGAATTAGATTTTCTGTCAAATTTAAATGGCAGATTTAATTTCAAGATGTTCTGACCAAAAGCAGAATTGTTCAGTTTTTTAATTAAGTTTACCATGCTGGTTTGAATCAATAAGCTGTATCACCCTATCAGTACATTGCACTATGGGCACTGCTTTTACAGACCAAACTTCAACGGGGTTAATACATTCCTACAGTCAAGTTTGAATTTTCCCCTGATTAAGTTTTTTGGCACATTGTGAAAGCCATACTATTCTGAATGAATGCTATGAATTCTGGAAAATATTAGAACAATGCATAGATTTTAGGCGTAGATATTCATAAGAAAGTAAAATTTTTCTTAATGTAGTTGAGATAAGGGGCAATAAAAATATTACAATTGTAGTCAGATTGTCCAATTCATTCAGAAACATCTCTTATAAAGATAGATGTAAACTACAAATCATGTTCATTTACCTGGTTTAATGTAACAGTAAGGGAAGGATTGTTTGGTTTGATTTTAACCTGGATAAAAGCAGATATGCAAGGTATTACTTTTTTCCACCAACATGTAATTAACTTTAGCTAGTTTCAAATATAAACATAGGTTATAAAAAAAAAGAAGAAGAAAAATAGAAATGTGAAAATCTAAATACTTCCTTTCACTTCAATTAAACTTAGGATCCTCTGTTCCTACCAGTTTATTGGAAATGAGACTTGAGCGTGTTTGTTCAACCTCTTTACCTAATTTTTCTTTAAAAGGGAAAAAAAAGTGTGGCTCAATGAAATAAAAGTGTCCTGAGCCAGATTCCTCTCCATCCTCAGATAGCATCCTGGAAATCTTCCTAGAAATGTCAGATTCATGCAAAATCCCATGTAATGATTTCCAGATATTGCATGCTAAAACAGCCTTGAGGTTACTTTGGACTCAGGAGAGACCCAGCCTGGAAAATGCAGAAGTCTCCCATACTGCAGTCTTTTTTCCCTTCAGTGTTACAAGTACTGACCATGTCCGTGTTGCAGTTGAACATATATACTTCTACACTTAAATTGAGATGGATTTTAGAAATTTTCATTTGCTACCTCCAATACCTCTCTGCTGAGCCAGCCACTAAACATCAGCCACCCAAATCCAAGCATGTCCAGGGAGCAGCAGGGCAGGCTGCACTGCTGGGTGCACGGACCTGGGAGCACGGAGCCAGGGGTGGCAGTGTGGCCAGCCGGGCAGTGCCCTCACCCACATGGGATGCAGACCCATGGTACCCCAGCAAGAAGGGCAGAGCAGGTCCAGTGATGGTATCCAGGGCCAGACCACCAGGCAGGACCATAGTGATGGGGTAGGTCCCCAGGTCAAGTCAAGAGACCAGGATCAGCAGGGCACAATGATAGGAACAGACACAGCTGCAACGTTGCTCAGGCAACAGCCAAGTGCAAGAGACTGAGCTTAAATGAAACTTCTGAACAAAAAAGGACTGGGACAGAGGAGGGAGGTGGTCCTCCCTCTCAGCCCCACAAAACAGGTGTGTGTTTCCTCTCAGCCCAGCATGATGCAGCTGCACACCTGAGAGTGAGCCTTGTACTGGTAGCCAAAATCAGGGCCTTGACAGTATCGGTGGTATTGGAAAGTATCAGTTCAACAGATGTACTATAATACTTGTTGATCTCTAATATCAGAATGATTAATTATAAAAAAAAAAAAATCTCAGGAGCTACTGATTTAAAGACTATGTGATGAAATACATGACAAGGAGTAATAACAATAGCATTTTGGTTGATGATCATGGACATTCAGTTAAAAGTGAATATATAAGGAAGAATCATTGCCACTTTAGCCATCTCAGTACAACAACCATGCCTTTATAAAAGACTTCACCAAGCCTGCACAGAGCTATCAGACATACCTACATGATATAATTTTGTTTGGTTCTCCAGAAAAGTGTTCTCTTAGTGAGTGTCATTCAGCATCAAAACTAAAGGGGCTGGTCTTTGAGGAAAAGAGAAATGAATCATATATATTTAGCTTTCCTGCACAATAGAAAGACCTATAGGAAAGATACGTACTTTTCTTTCTTGGAAGTGAAGTGTGTTGTTAAATTCAGGTAGTCCACCACACTGCCTGTGATTCTGATAACTCTTGAGACAAATACAAAGATCAGTAAAAGGCCTGTAAGAGATGAATAGAAGAAAAGGGTATGGAGCCTGAATATCAGCATCAACTGCCTAATAGTCAGGACATTAAAAGGTTTCAAGTTTTTATTTTATACATTAAACCAATGGGATTTTTAAGCAGCACATAGAGATAGCTCAGGGGTTTCAGCTTCATTGCATGTGTCACTTAGGCACCCCAGGACAAAACAATTCAGAGTATGCTGCTGGGAACAACTTAGCATTTGAAGAAGAGAATGATTTTGTAACCGAACTCTTATGGCTCCCTTATAGTCTAGTTTGTGCCAGTGGCAACTCGCCTGAGTAAAAAGGGTGTAAGACCCATGGAATCGGGTCTCACTCTCCTCTGTAGCTGTTGTTTTCCAATCCAGTGTGAGTCATCAAAATGTCTCTCAAAAACTATTGCACTTCATATACCCCCAGGAAATGCATATTAAGACCATTATATTTAACTATATTCTCAGGTCATGGGAAGACATTGATTTAATTTTATGCTCTTTTCCTCTGCTCCCCCAGTTTCTACTGAGCTCAGCCTCTATTTTCCATCCAAGTTTTAAAATGCCAGCTTGCTTGTTTGAAGATGAAACGAGAAGTTTGGACAAAAAAGCCCTTCTTCCTTTCTTCCTCCAAATTTCATTTAAAAGAGAAAACAAATAGATTCTTCACTTCATAAAAATCATATTTTGATGGTCTTGAGCACACAGGAGATTGCTGCATGTTATATGAAGTTGAATCATTACCCGTAAATGGTCACAAATGAAGCAAAAAGAGCAAACAATGGATTGATACTGAGGAGACTTGGAAATCCTGAGGGTGATCTGCTGCTTGACAATGCATTAGCTCCCTGTTTGTAGTCAAACAGAGACCAGAAGTCATTTACAATTCATTTAAAGCACATGTGTGATATCTACAATTTTGGGTTTTGATTTCTATGGTCATAATATTGAGCTGATAAAAAGAAATGGCTAAGCTTAAACCATAGCTTTAGGCATGAAACATTGCCTGAAAAATTGTATTACCTTCTAAGTGTATCTAAGTTATCAAATGACAGCAATTTAATAAGCAACTAAACAAAAATTTCTCCTAAAATGTAAAAAAACTCAATTAACAGTTGTTATAGCTTGCTTGTCTTCTTTTTTTTCCTCTTCTAACAAACATTTCCTGCTTCTGTTGACTTCTTGGGTGAGGTCTCCCACAGACAAGTTTTTGGCTATCATATCACTGATGCTGGAGATGTGATTTGGGAGCTTCTCATTGTTACATTGGCACATCTGTTGAGGTGTTTCCTTTAAGAGCAGTCTTTTTCTCCGTGAAGAAAATGTTCCTTCCTTGCAAGGAGAGTCATAATTTTTCCCAAACAGACCATTTCATGCTAATAATTTGAGCATGGGACTGAAAATGGGTTTGAAGCCTCAAGAAATCCTACTCAGTTGGCAAGTTCTTTCTATCTCAAGATCAGACAAAGATTCACTTATCTTCTCAATATAATTGATATTTTAAGAACATTTATTATAAAAATATCATTTTCCTAATTACTTTTTCAGGTGTTTATCTTCTGGTTGGATTGAAATCTCTGAATACACATATTTCTGCAGAATAAATTAGGTATATATGCAGAGAGAAGACAAAAGTCCAATTCCTTTTACAAAATTACATCAGTATGGCTTTGAACTTGCCTCACATTTCCCAAAATGCTAAGAAGATGATAACATTTCAGTGACCTACATAATATCACTTCTCACTTTAGCAGCTCTTAATAGTTCCTCTGCATGCAGCAGTTTGAATTTCCTGATGGCTTGCTGACATGTTTTTGGCCATTATTGCAGAGGCTTGATTCACTCAAGAGCCTAATAAGCACTGAGGCTTTACAATGAAGAATTAAATTATCAAGCAAGCTGAAGAAAATCTGCAGACAATTTGGTTCAGCCTTAATGTTACTCCAAAAAACAGGAGCCTGGAGCAGACCTAATTCACAATTTCCAATTTACCAATCAAAACAGAACGAATCATACAGGACATAGAAAGAACAGCGGGTCAAAAAGATCCAGGTTATGGAGATGTAATAATAGGGTAGAAAGCTGATTCTATGTCTGTTATAAACATGTGTCATGTCAAAAAGAAGGAGAAGATTCTATAGGGTAATTTACATATCTCACATTAGACAAGTGGTAACCATATGGTGTAATCTCAAAAAGAAAAAGACCTGAAAACATGCTTGCTTAATTTTTAAACTACGGATTTACACAGAAGGAAATATTATTAGTTAAAATAATAATAATCATGGAGTTATTTTTCCTATGGATTTAACTGCAGTAAGTGCTTTCTATACAAATGTGTTGTACAGAATAGCTTGCTTTTTTTTTCCCCCCCTCAAATGCAGTGTAAGTATAGAGAGAGGAAATTTTCCTCACTTGCAATCATTTTTCTTTATCATTAGTAAAGATTCTGCCTTGGGTCTTTCAGAATTATTCTGACAAGGCAGCAGTGGCCAGAATAGAAACCAGCTTGTTCTTATTTTCTGTGCTTTACTAGTTCAATATTACAATGGGAAATACTAGACATTACTTCTCTGCTCAAAAGGAAATCTAACTCCTTCAAATTGAACTGGGCCTAGAGAGAGAAGCCAGGTGTGTTACACAGCTTAGCCCACATCTGACCCAGTTTCAAAACATAAAATTGAGTTTCTGATCAATTAGTATCCAGTGCATGACTCTATTTCTGTGGCTAAACCAAAAGGAAAGAAACGTTACTAAAAAGTGTGCTGTTATTAAAACTACTAATTGGTTTTTATTCATGCAAATGGACAAAGAGCAGGGTCAAACTGAGTAAGAAACTGCAGACCTAAATATACACCTCCTTATATCTCAAGTGGGTCAAGTCTCACCTGAGATTTGATTTTTCCGATTGGAATGCATATTAGTAAAGTGAAATATGAGGTGGGTCTTTCCCTTATGCAGGTGCAGACTAAAGAAAGAATGCAGCTCTGTACAGAATAGAGAATTTTCCCCAAGGTCCCCCAGGATACCTAAATTCCTTCCATGCCCTTGACCCTCCATCAGTAGAGGGCTAGGAATGCTTGAAAGTTTTTGAAGAGTGTTGAGTAGAAGTCAGATAATAAAAGTCATTGGGCAGAGAGATTTAGGGAGAACTTTGACCATCTGGAGATGGTCCCTGATTTCTGAAGATCTATGTGGGGAGCAAGGAGGAGTGTCTTTACACCCACAAAGAGGAAAAGCTAAATTTTGTCAATGGAAACAGCAGTGAGTGCTCCTGAGTGGTCTGATGCAATATGCATCTTTGTGCTCCAGCTGTGCACTCTCTTTCTGTGAGCTTTGTGCAACGCGTTTAGTCTCTCCTTTTGATGTTTCATTGAAAATCCCGCAAGTTAAGTGGCAGCCTCCCTGGAAAGTGAAATCAAAGTAGTCAATATGTTGGGGTGGAGAAAGAGTCTGAAAATATTTTTTAAGCTCATGAAATGACACTGAACTTGATTCTTATTTTTGGTAATAGTTTTTTCTTCATAGAAATGTCAAAGTGAGCAAGGAAGGTGTTGTTAGTTTACCACCTCTTTGCTGACCAGCTTTAATGCATGTTATTTTTATTGCACTAATGTTTAGATAGAAAACATTTTATGTCTAAGTTATTGGTACTAGTAAGTCAAGAAGTTTCTATTTTGGCAAGTATTTTGCAAATCTGATTTTATTCCACCTTAGAGCTGAAAAGGAAAATGGTGATTCTTAGGTTCAATTGCTTTTTTATATTGAAAAATATTGATTTATAAAAAGCATTGTTACACAAAGTAATTTTTGACAGAAATAAAGATTTTGTGTCATTTTAAACTTTTTGAGTAATACAGGTGAGAATCCAAACTGGGTTGAGTGTGACAAAAATTGCCTAAACCTCAAATTTTAAAAATGAAAAATGGAAAAGTTTAATGCCCCCCCCCCCAAAAAAAAGTACTCTATTTTTATAGTATACAGATCTTTTTTTGATTTTTGTTTTGTTTTGTTTTTTAAATTCCAGTGGAGATCTTTTAGGATTCATCTGACGTTTCATGCACAACTACTACTGTTTATTTTTTTATGATCTGTTGAAAATATATCAGTAGCATCTTAAGATGGACCACTTCAAAGTAGAAAAGGAAACAACTAGTTCCCCATCTCCATCTTACTTCTCCAAATGACATGCTTCAACATAATGGACAGGTTAACATAATGGACACATTCTGCTGAATTTAAGTCAATTAGCTCTACTCAATGTATTTGCCATGTTCACTTACACCTGTGCTGAGCTTCTTTGTGTACCCAAAGATATCCCAGCATAGTCTATAAGAATTCACATGACCGTGAGAGCAATCCAGTGTACTGAAGCAAGAGCTAGGGTTCATGTCTTCAGTATTAAAGATCATCCACCATGTGCACCATCCTTCAACTAGTGCTTTGAAACCAGTTTGGGGTTTTAAGGACTCTCTGTTTGTGCCAGTTTAATGCAGCTATCTGTGGACTAGAATCAAGGTTCTACATTATGCAAGAAACTGCAGTAGAATAACAAAAGACACCTGGAAGTATGAAAGGCTTGGAAAACTATGGCTTAGTGCCTACAAACCTATCTGCCTTTGCAGAAGTATAATTCAAGGCCTTTCTAGAAATGGTGTTTCACTGTGTTATTTTATCAGTATTTCTCATATGGAGGTGTAATTTGTAGAAACACCTTGGCCAGGCACAGTAGGCTTAGCCAATCCATTTTCCAGGTGAATGTGCATGGGACCTAAACCAAGAGGAAACAAAAGCCTGTTATTCCATCCTGTTCTTTGCTAACCTCCTTGTTCACAAAACAGTAAACCTTACCCCCAAATCAGTACTCATTTGAATGGGTACACAAAACAGATGCACACACAGAACGTTTTGGAAGTCTTATTTCTAGATACTAAAAAATCCTGGTTGGATGTTCAGAAGTGACAGTAACTGCAGCTGATGTTAATGGCTTTCATAAACAACAGGTTGGTCCTGAAATTTAAACATCAAATTGCTGAATCTGGTGTCAACTGTGAAGTGAATTTCTCAAATTTCTAGACATCAGCAGATATGCACCTGTTATGCCCAGAAGCAAAAAACTCAACATACGATTATGATCATAGAGGAATACTGCTGTGATTCACAGCTACTCCTGTTTACTTTTGCTTATTATCTGCTAAAAACAGATTAAGAAAATTTAAAACTAGCTGGCTGAAGCTGGAAAGGGAAACTTTAGTCCTCCATCTTAGTTCTCTGAAATTGATTTAACTTAGCATACAGGTTTAAATATGACAAAAAATGATAGCTTAATCTTTGAGTCATTTTGCCACGTGCAGTAAACCTGGGATTACCCACTGCAGAACTGAAGTCTGAGTTCTTTGGCAGGAGAAAGCATCTTGCTCCTCACCTGCTTCAAGATTAATAATATCACTCCAACGAGATTAGAGCCATTACTCTTCCTGACCTGACCCAAATGGTACAAATGGGATTTTAAAGACAGTGTCTACTGAAAGATCCAGCAGAATTATGAGGTGCACAGAATAGCTACCACAAGGAATCAGCTGTGATAGACTGTCACTGTTATAAAGAAGATACCCTATTAGGTTTAGCTATTATCCCAGAAGAAGATTATAGTCATAGATCCTGACCTTTAATTAAATAGACAGCACAAAGAAAGAGAGAAAGATAAACAAACTTGTGCAAAGAAGTGGCAACTTTTATTGTCTTGGTAGCAAGTCTGTGAAGTAGAAAAGGGACAATGACCAATGGGAGATTTTACAGATTGCTTTTTCTCATTTGCTGAAGAGGTAAACTATGGTGATGAACATTACAATATCATTAAAAGTTTTGCTTTATTGGCTAAACAGCAAAATAACTCTGGATTTCCACAATTAGGAAAGGAAGAAAGGAAGAAAGGAAGAAAGGAGGAGAAGGGAGAGAAGGAGGAGAAGAAGAAGGAGAAGGAGGAGAAGGAGAAGGAGGAGAAGGAGGAGAAGGAGGAGAAGGAGGAGAAGGAGGAGAAGGAGGAGAAGGAGAAGGAGAAGGAGGAGAAGGAGAGGAGAGGAGAGGAGAGGAGAGGAGAGGAGAGGAGAGGAGAGGAGAGGAGAGGAGAGGAGAGGAGAGGAGAGGAGAGGAGAGGAGAGGAGAGGAGAGGAGAGGAGAGGAGAGGAGAGGAGAGGAGAGGAGAGGAGAGGAGAGGAGAGGAGAGGAGAGGAGAGGAGAGGAGGGGAGGAGAGGGGCAAAGAAGGCAAGGAAAGGCAAGGCAAGGCAAGAAAGACAAGGCAAGGCAAGGAAAGAAAAGCCATTGTTTAAATCAGAGCAGCATATATTTTGAAGGTGCCTTTGGTTTTACTCTGTAGAGAACTGGTTTACTTGCTTCTGACTATGAATGAACACCAGATAAGCTTTGACATTCAGTTGTCCTGAATGTCACTTCCCTTTGCCCACAGTATGGCAGGATAGTAATGCCCATCATCTTGTTACCTCACATTTTCTAAATACTGAAAAAGATACACAATGAGAAAAAATGTTGGTGACTTCTGAAGGTGACATGGAGAAAAAATATTTGCCTATGTGCTTGGGGTAAGTTTATTTCTTAAACTTTCTTCCAAGGACACTCCCATAGAGTAATATGTGTCTGGATCTAGTTCTAAGATAGTAATGCTTATTCAGAGTGAACTATACCTTAGTACATTATCAATCCTAGGACAATGTTCTACTTGCAGAATAAGCCCATGTAAGCATGAGAAGCACACAGCGCAAGCTAATCTGTTAATTATTTGTAAATAATGTGACAATAATTGCCAAGTTCTCATAGCAGTCAGTTCTTGAGAAAAAGCAAAACTTTCATTTAATAACACTTAAAATCATGACAGATTCAGGTTCTATTTCCTTTTAATCTGGCTACCTCCATGCAGAGAAGCTAGAATTTAAAAAAACTGAAATTCTTGTTATTTATTTTTCCAGTATCTCCAGACCTGCAGTATAAAAGTTGCAATGCATAAAAAAGCCCCATGACTGAGAACCTTGAAGATGACAAGACTAGAAACAAGACTATTTCAGTGAACTCTAAGATGAAGGTTTGCATACACAATAGGAAAAAGATATAGCTATTATTGGTTGACAAGTAATGAACCTTCCCAGTTGGTTTAAAACAGGCTCCACAAAAACTAAAAAAGCCCAACCAAACAAAACCAAATTATATACATTAATGGCAGGTCTTATTGCACTTATCAAACATATTCTGTTTAATATATTATATTTATTGGGAAAGTCTAATATAATTACCTGTAACTTGTTTTAACTATTTGAATTTGAGAAAATTCCCCAGGCATTGTGGGGGAAGTATATGTTTCAAAATTGAGTAATAGGATTTTACTTTTCCAACAAAACAAGGAACTGCTACTTTAAGCAACCTGGAAGTTTCCACCACATCTATGAAGATCTAGCACAATGGTGGGTTCTTGCATTTCTGGGTTCAACTGTAACAACATGTGGTGCAGTGAGTGATACTTTTTGCTCTGTGTGTAGAGTCATGCTACTATAGCAAAGTGTAGGGGTCAGACCTGTAGTTCCAAACGCTTTTGTCAACTGAAGACTCAATTTTCAATTCCAGCTCATGACCAAGATGGCAGTTGTCACATAATACAACTGCTTATTATAGTAAACTAGTGACTTTCATCTGAATAAGAAAACATTTGTGGAGTTTGAAATGAAATAACAGCAAATATATACAATATAACAATTTAAAGGAATGTACTTTCACCTCAGAAAGCCTAACTGCAACTCCTGAACTGGTCATCTGAATCATCCGTTATAACAAGTCCCTAGTCATTTATTAAATGTATTTCTCAGTGAATAGTAGTTTTCTTCAAAAAATTGCAACATACTGGCAGCCTTTACCTAACAGAATCAGAATTCTGGAATAACAGAAACACTTACCCTTAAGGATTAATATATATAAATTTCGAGGTAGATTGGCAAAATATCCGCCTGAAATGTTCACACTTGCAAGTGTCTCACTTTAGTATATATCAAATATACTTATGCATCTTCTCATTCACATGACATCAAATGATATTGACAGGCAGCTTCAGTTTTCCATGGTTAAAAAAAGATTATTAATAACTGTTTTAAGAAGTGACAAAATTTCAAATTTTGTTGCACAGAAGTTTGAGTTTTGAAAACACCTATAGACCCCTCCACACATACAATTAATTTTAAACTAACCCCAAAGAAAAGAAAACAGATAAAGGAGACTACTAAGACAGGGATGAGTTGTCTGAAATATAAGAATTTACCCATGCAAACCCTTATTCATGTGAATAATCATATTGGCCTTCATCAAAGTACTCACACAAGTAAAGCTTTGCAAGATCAAGCTACTGTCTTGCTGACTATCCTTAAAATCAAGGACATTCAAGAAATGAGGGACACAGAACAATGATTCCACAGTATTAAACATTAAATCAATGATCAAATATTAAATGGAGGATTACAGAAAATGACTAAGATGCATTGCTCTTAATTGTGTAAGTTATGGACCCAATTGCTGGTTTCATTTGCAAAAGGGAAATCATTTAGAAGGTTAATTGCAGTGTCACCTCACAACGTCCAGTTCTTTTTCATGTTGTGCAAAGCAAGTGTGAGCAGATGGACAAGAAGAACATCTGGCAGAGAGAAGCAGGATCAATGCCGCTGGCAGTCTTGACTGATTTGCTTTGGTGTGCACACAAAATAATTGGTGACAGAAAGGTCAGTCAGAAGCAAAGCTCCAAGCCTAAAGTGAATCTTTGCTGATGTTATTAGGGAACAAACTAACTTCTAGAGCCCTCCCTGCCAACATCTGAAAGACTCTAAATATCTTCCAAAAAATGTGGTCATAATTGGCTTTTGTAAAATATATGTCCTTAAAATGAGTGACACTCTCATGCAGTTTTCTTCATTCACATTTACTTTGTTCTCTAAAACTACCAGGCTCTAATTTCAACTTCATTTGTGGAAAGGTGTGCCTGTGAACCAACTGTAAGGTTTTTCCTTTTCATCCACTTATCACTGTGTCAAAATATGGTAGATCCTATGAACCACAGGTCTGCAAAAAGCATCCAAAACTGCTAAAGCAAACTTGTAGGATGTACAATATTATACTGCAAGTTCTTTCAATTAGGTAGTATTACTTTTAAACTCTTCTTTTAATATGGTTGTAAAATAGGGACAGCAGATGTCATTTCAAAACCACTCTCCAATATCTTGGAGGGGTTGTAGCAATGAGAGAGGGTCCCTGGTTTGCACAAAAGAAAAAATATAACACCTGTCTTCAACAAATGACAGAAGAAAGATCTGGGGTTAGACAGCCTCACCTTAGTTCCTGAAAACATGTCCTCATGGCAGCCATTTCCAGGCAAAAGAAAGAAAAAAATGTTACGTGGAAACTAATAGTACAGAATTCTTATGGGGAAATAATTCTTTAGCAGCTTGATTACCTTTTGTCACAAAATGACTAGATCTATGGGCAAAGGGAAGGGCAGCGGGTATCATTTATCTTGACTTTAACAATGCTTTCAACATAGCAGGAATATAGTGTTCAGAGTGACCTTGATAAATTTGAGGAATTGTCCAAGAGACACCAGATGAAGTTCAACATGGGCAAATGCAAAGACCAGTCTGCAACCTGGAATGGAAGAACCCCAGGCACTGGCACAGGCTGGAGACCTGTACTGCACTGTCAGAGAAGGGCTCAGTAGTTCTGGTGAACAGAAAGTTGAACATGAGTCAGTCGTGTCATTGTGAGAAGTAAACCACAACCATAGCTAGTGGATCAAAGCAACTGATTGTTTCCCTGTACCTGGCACTTGAGGCTTCATCTGGAATACTGCATAGAGCTCTGGACACAGGAAAGATTTCAACAACCTGGAAAGAGTCTGGTGGCAGATTCCTAAATAGCTTAGGTAGCTGAGTATGTAACATAGAAGAAGAGGCTGAGATTAGGGTTTGTTTAACTTGGAGAAGGCTAACAGGGGATCTATTTGCTATTTTTCATTCCCAGAAGTGAAGTTATAGAGAAGATGGAGCCAGAACATTCTCAGAGATGCACAATTAAAAGACAAGAGGTGACAGTCACAAGTGGCAACAAACAAAACATTATTCATAAAGAATCATAAAATCACAGAATCATGGAATGCTTTGGGTTGGAAGGGACCTTTAGAGGTCATCTAGCCCAACCCCCCTGCAGTGAGCATGGACAGCTTTAACCAGATCAGGTTGCTCAGAGCCCCGTCCAACCTGACCTTGAATGTTGCCAGGGATGGGGCCTCTACCACCTCTCTGGGCAACCTGTTCCAGTGCTTAGCCACCCTCATGGTAAAAAATTTCTTCCTTATGTCTAGTCTAAATCTATCTTCCTTTAGTTTAAGAACATTACTCTTTGTCCTGTCACAACAGGCCTTCCTAAAACGATTGTCTCCATCCTTCCTATAGGCCCCCTTTGAGTACTGAAAGACTGCAGTAAGGTCTCCTCGCAGCCTTCTCTTCTCCAGGCTGAACAACCCCAACTCCCTCAGCCTGGCCTCATAGGAGAGGTGCTCCAGCCCTCGGATCATTTTGGTGGCCCTCCTCTGGACCTACTTCAACACATCTTTCTTGTGCTGAGGGCCCCAGAGCTGGACGCAGTACTCCAGGTGAGGTCTCACCAGAGCAGAGTAGAGGGGCAGAATCACCTCCCTCGACCTGCTGGCCATGCTTCTTTTGATGCAGCCCAGGATACGGTTGGCTTTCTGGGCTGCAAACACAGTGTCAGCTCATGTCCAGCTTTTCATCTACCAGTACCCCCCAGTCTTTCTCCACAGGGCTGCTCTCAATTAATTCATCCCCCAGCCTGTATTGATATCAGGGGTTGCCCCGTCCCAGGTGCAGAACCTTACACTTGGCCTTGTTGAACCTCATGAGGTTCACACAGGCCCACCTCTCCAGCTTGTCCAGGTCCCTTTGGATAACATCTCATCCTCCTGGTGTGTCAACCACACCACTCAGCTTGGTGTCATCTGCAAACTTGCTGAGGGCGCACTCGATCCCGCTGTCTATGTCATTGATGAAGATATTAAAGAGCACTGGTCCCAGTACTCACACCTGAAGGACTCCACTTGTCACCAGTCTCCATTTGGACATTGAGCTGTTGACCATGACCCTCTGGATGCAACCATCCAGCCAATTCCTTATCCACCAAACAGTCCACCCATCAAACCTATATCTCCTCAATTTAGAGAGAAAGATGTTGTAGGGAATGTGTTGAACACTTTATAGAAGTCCAAATAGATGACATCCATTGCTTTTCCCTTGCCCACTGATGCAGTCACTCCTTCATAGAAAGCCACAAGGTTGGTCAGGCAGGACTTGCCCTTGGTGAAGCCGTGCTGGCTATCTTGAATCACCTCCCTGTCCTCCATGTGCTTCAGCATAGCTTCTAGGAGGATCTGCTCCATGATCTTCCCAGGCACAGAGGTGAGGCTGACAGGTCAGTAGTTCCCAGGGTCCTCCTTTCTTCCCTTTTTAAAAATGGGTGCAATGTTTCCCTTTTTCCAGTCAGCAGGGACTTCACCTGACTGCCATGACTTTTCAAATATCATGGAGAGTGGCTTGGCAACTACATCAGCTAATTTCCCTCAGGACTCTGGGATGCATCTCATCAGGTCCCATAGACTTATGTATGTTCAGGTTCCTCAGGTGGTCTTGAACCTGATCTTCCCTTACAGTGGGAGGGGATTTACCCCCCTGGTCCCCATCTTTTGGTCCATTGATTCAGGAGGGGTGAGGAGAGAGGTTGCCAGTGAAGACTGAGGCAAAGAAGTTGTTGAGTACCTCAGACTTCTCCTCGTCTGTTGATACTAGGTCGCCATTCTTGTTCATTGGGGGGGTACGCTTTCTTTAACCTTCCTTTTTTGCTTGATGTGCCTGTAGAAGCCCTTCTTGTTATTCTTTACGTCCCTTGCCAAATTCAGCTCCATCCTTGCCTTGGCCTTCCTGACCCCCTTGCTACACAACTGGGCAGTTTCCCTGTACTCCTCCCAGGATACCTGTCCCTGCTTCTACTGCCTGTGCAGTTCCCTCTTGCTCTTTAGTTTGACCAGCAGGTCTCGACTCATCCATGCTGGTCTCTTCCCTTCCTTGCCTGATTTCTTACACTTGGGGACTGAGAACTCTTGTGCTCTATGGAAGGTGTCCATAAAGATCTGCCAGCTGTGTTCCGTTCCCCTGTCCCTGAGGACCGTCTCCCAGGGGGTCCTTCTGAATAACTCCGTGAAGAGCTGGAATTTTGCTTTTCTGAAATATAGGGTCCTGACTGTACTCCTCACTTTTCCCATGTCCTTCAGGAGCGTGAACTCCACCAACACATGATCACTGCAGCCCAGGCTGCCTCCAGTCTTAACATCACCAATGAGCTCACTTGCATTGGTGACCATCAGGTCCAGTACTGTCTCCCCTCGGGTGGGGGTGTCTATTACCTGGCTTAGCAAGTTATCCTCAATGAATTCTCAATGCAAAGAAAAATTAAAAATCTTTACCATGAAAGTGGTTAAGTACAGAATGCCCAGAGATGCTGTGGGGTCTCCATTTTTTGAGATATTCAAAGCACAACTAGAAAAGACCAGGAGAAACTTGATTTAAGTCTGGAGTAAGCCTTGCTTGAAGAAGGAATCTAGACCAGAAATTTTGAATTTTTTTCCAAATTTTCTATGAGTTGATTGTCAGATTCTATAAGGCAAGGGCAGTTCTATTCAGATCAGTAATCCAGATATTCTGACACTTAAAGAACAGAGAAGAAACTGTTGATCTTATTCCAGAACTTGTGAAATCCACAGAGATTATGATGATGGCATAAAAAAGCAACAAGGGAATGGTGTTCTTAAGGACAAGACTTACTACTCAGATCAGGAAGAGCAGGACACTGTACTTATGCAAGAATTTTAAACCTTATTCATCTCCCTCTCCTCCTCCCTTACTGAGAATGTCTGACTTGCTGTGTTCCTGCATCAGACAACCCAGTCTCTTACTACTTTGCACTATGAAATCAGGGCTGAGGCTGTCCATGTATGAGGAGTCTCTGTTGTTATGACTAGAAATATCACTGTTATAGAAGAAACTTAATTGTTTGATTCTGATTTCCAACTGTGAGGAACTTGGGGGTGGGAGGGTGGGGGTGGGGAGAGATTACATCCTTTAGACATTGTAGAATAATTCAGGTTAGAAGGGACTTCAAGGGGTCTTTAGTCCAACCTCTTGTTCCAAGCATGGTCAACACTGAATTCATACCAGGTTGTTCAAGCTTTTGTCCACAAAGATCTTGAAAACCTCAAAGAATAGAGACTGTACAAACTCTCAGGGTAACCTTTCCCAAAGCTTAATTTTCTTACGAGTGACAATTTTTTTCCTTAAAACCAGTCAGAACATCCTCTCTTACAATTTATGATCATTGTCTGTCACTCTCATGCACCTCACCACACAGCCTGACCTCGTCTTCTCAGTAACATCCCTATAGGCACTGTGGAGTTATGGCTAGGCCCCCTCCAAAGCTGTCTCATCTGCAGGATGAACAAGTCCCAGTCCTCCAACATCTCCTTAAAGAGCAAGTGGTCCAGCCCCTCCTCCCCAGCCCTGATCATCTTGGTGGCCCTCCACTGAACTCACTCCAGTTTATCAACATCCTTTGTGTCATGGAGGGCCCCCAGCTGGAGAAAGTATTCCAGATGCAGTCTAACCAGTGCTGCAAAAAGATGAATCATCGTCTCTTGACTGACTGGCTGCACTCTTGTTGACATAGCCCAGGGTGCTATTAACCTTCTTTCCTGACACGGCACACTGCTGTCTGCTGTATAGCCCACTGTCCACCAGGACCCCCAGAAACTGTCCAGCAGGGCTGCTCCTCAGCAGGGCTGCTCCTCAGCTGCTCAGCTCCTAGCTCATAAATTTTCAGGTGTTGGTCCATCCCAGGTGCAAGAATTCACATTTGTTTTTGTTGAATTTCACAAAGTTGTCCTTCACCCCTTTCCTCCAGCCTGTCTGAATATTGAGCCTGTTCTTCAGTTATCAACCGCACCCCCAGTCTAGCATCATTTAGAAACCTGATGAGGGTGCACTCCACCTTTTCTGGGTTGCTTATAAATACATTGCACAGGACAGGTCCCAGGATAGATCTTTGAAGTACTAGCTGGAATGGACCTCCAGGCAGGATATGAAACGTTAACCACTTTGTTTTGATCCTGACAATCCAGCCAGTTTTCACTCAGCCACTGAACCACTCATGTAGACCATAACATCCCAACTTGGTTAAAAAGATACTCTGGCTTCTTTTTTCATACCTTCACATAAAAGAATGTATTTTGTTAGTAATTTGTTTCTTGTGGTGCAATGAATTTAGAGATTCATCTGGACTATACCAGCTGTAGGTTATATTCTGCAAGCTGGTATAACTTAAAACCCCCCACAGCCAGTTGTTTTGGATATCTCCATTTTTGGTTCTCATGTAAAGGAAATTGCTTTTCAGATTGGTTTTCAAAATGACCAATCACTTGTCTGTTTATATACATAATACTTCATATGAATGCACTCAGATTTTACAACAAAAACATGAAATTGAGCAAATCATTAAAATCCTTCTTTGGTCAAATTTCTATCACAGAAATTGTTAGCTGATTCCCTACTCTGCAAATAACATGAATATTATTAAATGCCTTTTACACTTTTGTCTTTAGATCCCAAGGTCCCAAGAAGATTATGGTGGCTAAAGTTCACTCCTTTCAGTCCACCTGCTCTTCTGACTCCTGGCTGGTTTTGCTTTGTTAATCCTTAAAACTTGGTTTTAGTACCAGATTAAAATATCTCATTGTTAATACTGCTGTGCCTTTATGGTAACAAGAGGCATACATCTGTGCATTTACTTTTTTAGTATTTTGTGTTTATTCTTCTCTTCCTGTCTTTTCTCAAGGTAGGGAATAACTTCCCAGTTATCAATCACAATGCAGGGTGCACCCTATGCACATAACACATTGAAGAGGAAGTTCGGAGATGAGCTCTCACCTGGTCTTAGTATTCCCCTACAAAGTACAAATAAAGTTGTTTCTGTCTTGTCAGAGTAGAAAACATTGTACACAACACATGTAATTAATTATCACCAACGCTGTTATTACTGGGATCCAGCCAGTTACAAAAGAATTTCTTGTTATGTTGCTTCAGCCTATACCTTTTCCCCTCTGATGGAGATCCAGAAAGAAGCTTCTATATATTCAGCTATGTATGGGAGCTGTTCCCAAACAGTTTATTTTCCTCTGACATTGGCTGTCATATTTTTTCTTACATTTTTTAAGCCAGCTCATTGATTCCGATTAGTTGCAGACAAATCTGTATGTATGAGAGGCAATACACAACATAGATGATTTTGCTATATTTGCACACACGCTTGTGACAAGCAGTGCTGTGTAAATAACAATAATACAAAAAGAAAAAAAAAAACACTTTGCAGAAGAAATGCAAACCTGAGTATTTTTGTAACTTGCTGCAGAGGAGAATGGGTGCATATAGGAAGGCAGGTTTGAGAAGTTGAAGGAATGGTTTAGATGCTGCCATATTTGCTGAAGACTGACTGAGGATGGCAATGGTTAAAAACTTCTGCTACTGTGTTTCCACTCTGTGGTAACAATTGACCATATCCATTCCACTCTCTCACCTAGTTACTATAATAATACTAAATCTTTCAGGCAATAGCTGATAGAAATGTCTAGTTTCTCTTTCTCTTCTCTCCCTCACTGTTTCCTCATACTGCTATGATATTACTAGGGCAGCAACATTTTATCCCATGCTGGAAACTGCAGCACGATGTTGGAGTAGGAACTTGAATTCCTATGTGTTTTTCTTGGGACCTTATTAGCTTTCCTCCTGAGACCTGCAGAATCTCACCTGCAGAGCTTTGGTTGTTTGCAGGGGAAAATACAACATGCAGCAGCCAGGAAAAAAACTGACTCCCTTCCTTCTTGGCTCCCTATAATTTCTGTGGAGAGGTCATGGAGGTGGCAAAAGAAAAGAAAAACACATTAGGAGGTTTAGAATAGGTCTGTGTGTCCTGAAAAGCAGTTCAGGTTCAGTACCAGATTCTTATCAAGAGTGCTGTTAATAGCGGTGTTTAATGATTTAATTATTTGCTTTCTTGTAAGCTTGAAAACAGTCTTTGTTGGTATCAATATTCTGCTCACCACTCTTGTGAAATTTCTCTCTTTTTTCTCTGGTTATTCTAAGCAGATAATATTCTAAGGAAATCCCCAAGGCAATCCATAAAGACCAGGTTCGCTGGCTGGTTAACCAACCTGAGACAGGGAGCCTGTAAGTGAGGTTCTAGACACAGCTAAAAGCATCTTTGTACAGCCTGTGATTCTCTATCAGCTCAAAAAACTGGTTGGGTAGCTGAGCCCAGAGAGTAGTGGTGAATAGAGTTAAGTCCAGTTGGCGGCCAGTCACGAGCGGTGTTCCCCAGGGCTCAGTTTTGGGGCCAGCCTTGTTTAATATCTTTATCAACGATCTGGATGAGGGGATTGAGTGCACCCTCAGTAAGTTTGCAGATGACACCAAGTTGGTTGGGAGTGTCAATCTGCTCGAGGGTAGGATGGCCCTGCAGAGGGACCTGGACAGGCTGGACCAATGGGCCGAGACCTTATTGCTCTCTACAATTACCTGAAAGGAGGTTGTAGTGAGGTGGGTGTTGGTCTCCTCTCACAAGTAGCTAGCGATAGGATGAGAGGAAATGGGCTCAAGCTGCGCCAGGGGACGTTTAGATTGGATATTAGGAAAAATTTCTTCATGGAAAGAGTAGTCAAGCATTGGAACAGGCTGCCCAGAGAGGTGGTGGAGTCACCATCCCTGGAAGTGTTCAAAAAGCAGGTAGATGTGGCATTCTGGGACATGGTTTAGTAGGCATGGTGGTTTTGGGTTGAAGGTTGGACTGATGGTCTTAGACGTCCTTTCCAATCTTAATGATTCCTAGTTTTTACTTTCATTATAAATAATCCAGCCACCAAGCCAGGAAACATGAAATTAATTCTTACTCTACCCTTAATTGGTTTAGTGGTGGACTTGGTAGTGTTAGGTAAATGTTTGGACTGGATGATCTTAAAGGTCTTTTCCAACCTAAACGATTCTATTATTCTATGATTCTATGATTCTGCACAGACACCATTGGGGGGAGGGTGGTCATGAGGGGTCTTTTGGGTGGTCGTGAGCCCCTTCCTCAAATGAACTCCGCATGACCTTTGGCCATCAGAAGGGAGAACTGCACATCTTCTGACAAGCCTCCCAGCTCAATGCAATCGGCTTCTTACCTGTGGCTCAGTGGTGCTATGAAGACCCTAATTTATCACTATGGAGACCTTAACTTGCCTCACCACAATGTTTGAGATATTAACTCTTCTAGTCTCTCACAATCCCAAGGTTCTGAAGTCTCTCTTTATTGCCCTTGGAGTACTTGTTGCAACTTCATTGCTGCCTACCTGAAAAATCAATAATGGATAGCAATCTGAGGGCTGTACAAGGGTAGGAAGCTTTCTCTTCACATGTCTAACCCAGGCCCCAGGGAGGCAGGAGACTTCCCTAAGAAGTGAGTCCAGTCCATATATTGGGCCTTCTGTTCCCCTCAGAAGAGACCGTCCTATGACAATGACCTGTCTCTTTTTCTTTATGGAAGTGGTTTTGATGCAGGGCGTAGGCTGAGTTAACCTTGGCAACACCTCCAAGCTAGATGAACCATCATCCTCGTCATTGTTTGGTTCCACTTGTAGAGCCTCATGCCTATTATGCAAGGGCACCTGGGAAGGTGGGGCAGTCACAGAGGAGACATGCTTGCTGCACCAGGCAGGAACTTGTCGCCATTGCCCCTATCCCTTAAGTCACTGTGTTCAGCCAGGCGGAGAAAGACACTCTTGGCCTGGCCTTTCAGCGAGTTTTCAATCCACCTCACTGTATGTTCATCCAGCTGTATATCAGCAGCTTCTCTATGAAGGTCTTATGGGATACAGTGTGAAAGGCCTCACTGTTGTCCCAGTAGACAATGTCCATTGCTCTCTCCTCACATACCAAGCCAGTCATTTCATTGTAGAAGTTTATCAAGGTGGTCAAGCATGACTTCCCCTTGATGAAGCCATGCTGACTACTCCTGATGATTTTCTTGTTGTTCATCTACCTGAAAAATGATTCCAAGATTAGCTGCCCCATCACCTTCCCAGGGACTGAGATGAGGCTGACTGGCCTGTAGTTCTCTGGGTCTTCCTTCTTGCAGATGGGAGTGACATTTGCTTTCCTCCAGTCTTCAGGCACTTCTCCCAGTCATGATGATTGATCAATGATTACTGAGAGTGGCCTCCCAGTGACATCTGCCAGCTCCCTCAGAACTTGTAGTGCATCCCTTAAGGCCCATGGACTTATGCATGCCTCGTTTGCTTCAGTATTCTCTGAGCTGATCGTCTTCCACCAGGGGTACATCTTCTTTACTTCAACCTTTCCCCCTTATCTCTGAGACTTAGAATTCCTGAAGGCCAGTCTTGCTAGTAAAGACTGAGGCAAAGAAGGCATTCAGCACTTCTTTGTTTTCTACTTCCTGTGTAACCAGGTCCCCTGTCCTGTTGAGCAATGGGCCCACATTTTCCCTAGTTCTCCTTTTGTTGCTTGTGTACTCATAGAAGCCCTTCTTCTTGTCTTTCACATGCCTGGCCACATTAAATTCCATTTGGGCTTTAGCTTTCTTAACTTCATCCCTGGATGTTCAGACAACGTTTCTGTATTCCTCCCAGGTTACCTGTCCTTGCTTCCACCTTCAGTATGCTTCCATTTTGTGTTTGAGTTTGTCTAGGGAGCAACTTGTTCATCCATGCAGACCTCCTGGCATTTTTGCCTGACTTCGTATTCATTAGGATGGAGCTCTCTTGAGCTTGGAGGAGGTGATCTTTAAATATTAACCAGCTTTCTTGGTCTCCCCTTCCCTCGAGGGTCTTATCCCATGGGTCTCTTCCAAGAAGATCTTTGAAGAGACCAAAGACTGGTCTCCTGGAGTCCAGGGTTGTGAGCTTGCTTTTCACCCTCCTCCCTGCCCCCAGGATCCTGAACTCCACAATCTCATGGTCACTGCAGCCAAGATTACCTTTGATCTTCACATTCCCGACAAGCCTCTCATTTTTGGTGAGTGTGAGGTCCAACAGCACACTTCTCATTGGCTCCTCAGTCACTTGGAGGTGGAAGTTATCATCAATGCACTCCAAGAACCTCCTGGACTCCTAATGCCCTGCTGTGTTGCCTCTCCAACAGATATCGGGTGGTTGACCAGGACTAGGGCCTGTGAACTTGACACTACTCCTACCTGTCTGCCTCATCCACTTGTTTTTCCTGGTCAGATGGCTTATAGAAGACACCCACTGTCATGTCACCCTTGCCTGTCCTCTCTTTAATCCTAACCCATAAGCTCTCTGTTGGATCCTTGTCCATCCCCAGGGAGAACTCCATGCACTCCAACTGCTGTCTCACATAAAGAGCAACTCCCTCTCCTTGTCTTCCCTTCCTGTCCTTCCTGTAGAGCCTGTATCCCTCCATTGCAACACTCCAGTCATGGAAGCTATCCCACCATGTGTCTGTGATCCCAACAAGATCATAGCTCTGCATATGCATGCAGATGTCCAACTCATCATGTTCATTCTCCATACTGAGTGCATTAGTATACAGGCACTTAAGCACGGCACCCCAGAATGAGTTCCCAGAGAGGGTTTGGGAGATTTGTCCACAATTGTACCTTGTAGGCACCTCCTTGACCATGTGCAGGTGCTGGAGGTGACCCCACCTAAGCCCTGTTTTGTTGACTTTGTGTTCCCTTCCCATCACAACACCTTTATCTCAGCAATCCCTCACAGGCCTGCTGGCTGCCGCCTTCCTCTCCCATCACTCCTAGTTTAAAACCCTTCTAACAAGGTCAGCCATCTTACTGGCAAAAATAGTTTTGCCCTGCTTAGTAAGGTGCTACCTACCCCTCCCAAGGAGACACTGGTCTACAAACAAGCTCACATGGCTTTAGAACCCAAAGCCCTGCCACCAGCACCAGTTCTGCAGCCAATTATTAACTAGTTTTATTAGTGCCCTTCTCCTCACACCCTTTCCCCTCACTGACAGGACTGAGGAGACCACCTGGGTCCCCATGCCCTTGACTATGGCTCCCAGAGCTTTGTAGTCACTTTTGATACTTTTATGACTTAGTAATTTTATGGTCATGACTTCCATCTCTCCAGGTTTCTCTCTGTGGGGACCTCACTCATCTATTGCTTTGGCTATGGTAACTTTTGTAAATGTAACTTATTTTTAAAAACTAACTTCTATTCCTCTGATGCTAAAGCCAAGTTAGCAGCAGATTATGCACTACAGAGAGCTTTTTTAATCTTACATTAGAGTTTTTTAAAAATACTTAGCAATTTCTTGCTGTAAAGTTTAGCAATTTGTTGTAAAACCATTTCTAACAACATTTCAATTTTACAGAGTTCATCATTGTAAGTACAGAGAGAAATCATCATTGTGAGAACCTCCCAAAATCTTTCTGTGTAAACCAATGAAAAATGTTAATTAGTTTTTCAAAGACTTTAGTTTCCTTTTATAGCATCATAATTTACAAGCTTCACAACCTAGTGCTTTATACTTTCAACTTACGCTTCTGTGGTGTTTTAAAGTGTGTTGGGATGAGGAAGCTGTCCCTAAAAATCTTTTCTCGTGAACTTTATTATACTTTTACTTTTAAGTTGTCAAAGTTTGTTCTTTCCAGTTTTCCCCATTAAGACACAGCTTTCTCTTTCTGAGGGATGTCTGTGCTTGTAATCATTTTTGAATACTTAAATTTGATCACATTAGTTTTTATTGAGTTCTTTTAAAGTCTTACCTAGTTTGTGGTTTGTACCACTGATCCTCTATGGCAGCAATTCTAATTCTCTGCATGCCATACAGGTCTTTTACTTTTTGGCTGTGCCTTCTGATTTTCTTCTTCTTCATTTTATTCACTCCCCTTTTAAAATTAGACATTTACTATATGAAATTTTTTTCCTTTTTTTCGTATAAGGTTTAGAATTTCACTGCATTATTGCCACTATGAGAGAGCTTCCCTTTGGCAATTTTATCTTGAATAGTGATCTGAACAATTCTCAAGACATAACCAAAGACTGTCCCAGATCTTTCAGTCTGTAACTAGCTGGTTCAAGAAATATCCATTGATGGTATCAAAAATGTTATCATTGCACCATGATGAAAATTATGAAATTATGAAATTGACCCAGTCCACATAAAGTAATCAAAATATCCTGGTTTGTACACTTACATCTTTTCAAATGTCTCTTACTTTTCACACTCAATGTTATCATGTTAGATGAATTACAGTAAAACCCCAATATTGGACTTGCCCCTCTTCAAAACAGAACTTTATTTTTTGTGGTTGCCACGATCCATGGGTCATGACACGGATGACTGTTTAAGGGATCAGGAGCACAAGCAGTGTTCTCTATCCTTCCACTTGCCGGGAATGATGAAGGAAGACACAGGAAGAGCCAGCAGATCAATACCTGGCTCTGAGCCTGGTGTCAGTGTCAGAATTTTGGGTATTTTGATAATGGATAAGTCTACATGACACCAGGCCTGTTGGTGATAGACAGGGTACACTTGTCTCAAAGGGAGAAAAGGATCTTTGCACAGGAGTTAGCAGGGCTCATTGAAAGAGATTTAAACTAGATTTGAAGAGGGAAAAGCATAAAACCAGGCTCTCTAGAGATAAGTCTGGGGGCGACACGCTAATGTTTGAGGGACACTGTGTTAGCAAGGTCCTTTGGTCTGCCATCTCAGTGGAGGTAGGGGATGGAGATCCATGCAGCAGCAAAGATGCAAGTGTTATGGATGTGCTAGAAACCATGGAAGTGCTTGGGAATGGTCATGTAGGAACTGAGGTTTCTCCCTTGCAAAAAGTGGCAGGATCAATAGCCCAACTGAAGTGCATCTACACCAATGCACGCAGCATGGTCAACAAAAAGGAGGAGCTGGAAGTCATCGTGCAGCAGGAAAACTATGACATAGTTGCCATCACAGAAACATGGTGGGATGACTCACACAACTGGAATTCTGCAATGGATGTCTATACACTCTTCAGAAGGGATAGGCAAGGAAGGAGAGGCAGTGGGGTAGCCCTGTATGTTAGGGAATGTTTTGATTGTCTAGACCTTAATGATGGTGACAATAGGGTTGAGTGTTTATGGGTAAGAATCAGGGGGAAGGCCAACAAGGCAGATGTCATGGTAGGATTCTGTTATAGACCACCCAGCCAGTATGAAGAAGCAGACGCAATATCCTATAAGCAACTGGGAGAAGTCTCACAATCCCTAGCCCTTGTTCTCGAGGGGGACTTCAACTTACCAGATGTCTGCTGGAAATATAATACACCAGAGAGGAAGCAGTCTAGGAGGTTGCTGGAGTGTGTGGAAGATAACTTCCTGACACAGCTGGTGAGTGAGCCAACTAGGGAAGGTGCTTTGCTGGACCTGTTGTTTGTGAACAGAGAAGGACTTGTGGGTAATGTGACGGTTGGAGGCTGTCTTGGGCATAGCGATCACAAAATGATAGCATTTTTGATTTTTGGAGAAACAAGGAGCAGGGTCAGGAGAACTGCTACCTTGGAGTTCCAGAGGGCAGACTTTGGCCTGTTTAGGAGCCTGGTTGACAGAGTCCCTTGGGAAGCAGTCTTGAAGGGCTAAGGAGTCCAGGAAGGCTGGACATTCTTCAAGAAGGAAATCTTAAAGGTGCAGGAGTAGGCCATCCCCATGTGTCAAAAGACAAGCCAGCAGGGAAGAAGACTGGCCTGGCTGAACAGAGAGCTTTGGCTGGAACTCAGGAAAAACAGGAGAGTTTATGACCTTTGGAAGAAGGGGCAGGCCACTCAGCAGGACTACAAGGATGTCATGAGGTTATACTGGGAGAAAACTAAAGGGCCAAAGCCCAACTAGAATTTAATCTGGCTACTGACATAAAAGACAATAAAAAATGTTTCTCTAAATGCATTAGCAACAAAAGGAGGGTTAAGGAGAATCTCCACCTTTTATTGGATACAGGGGGAAACATAGTGACAAAAGATGAGGAAAAGGCTGAGGTACTTAATGCCTTCTTTGCCTCAGTCTTTAATAGTCAGACCAGTTGTTCTCCCAGTACCCAGTCCCCTGAGCCAGGGAGCAAAATGAAGCCCCCGTAATCCAAGGGGAAATGGTTAGCAACCTGCTATACCACTTAGACACACACAAGTCTATGGGGCTGGGAGGGATCCAGCCAAGGGGACTGAGGGAGCTGGTGGAAGTGCTCACTAAGCCACTTTCCATCATTAATCAGCAGTCCTGGCTAACCGGGGAGGTCCCAGTTGAATGGAGGTTATCAAATGTGATGCCCATCTATGAGAAGGGTTGGAAGGAGGATCCAGGGAACTACAGACCTGTCAGACTGACCTCAGTGCTGGGGAAGGTTATGGAGCAGATCATCTTGAGTACCATCATGTGGCATGTACAGGACAACCAGGTGATCAGGCCCAGTCAGCATGGGTTTATGAAAGACAGGTTCTGCCTGACTAACCTGATCTCCTTCTATGACAAACTGACCCACTTAGTGGATGAGCGAAAAGCTGTGGAAGTGGTCTACCTGGACATTAATAAAGCTTTTGACACCATCTCCCACAGCATTTTCCTGGAGAAACCACCTGCTCATGGCTTGGACAGGTGTACTCTTCACTGGGTAAACAACTGTCTGGATGGCCGGGCCCAGAGTTGTGCTGAACAGAAATAAATGCTGTTGGTGGCTGGTCACAAGTGTTGTTCTCCAGGGCTCAGTTCTGGGGCCAGCCTGGATCAATGGGCTGAGGCCATTGTATGAGGTTTAACAAGGCCAAGTGCCGGGTCCTGCACTTCGGGCACAACAACCCCATGCAGCGCTACAGGCTTGGGGAAGAGTGGCTGGAAAGCTGCCTGGCTGAAAAGGACCTGGGGGTGTTGGTTGACAGCTGGCTGAACATGAGCCAGCAGTGTGCCCAGGTGGCCAAGAAGGCCAACAGCATCCTGGCTTGTGTCAGGAATAGCGTGGCCAGCTGGAGCAGGGAGGTGATTGTCCCCCTGTACTCAGCACTGGTGAGGCTGTACATCAACTACTGTGTCCAGTTTTGGGCCCCTCACTACAAGAAGGCCATTGAGGTGCTGGAGCATGTCCAGAGAAGGTCAATGAAGCTGGTGAAGGGTCTAGAGCACAGGTCTTCTGAGGAGCAGCTGAGGGAACTGGGACTGTTTAACCTAGAGAAGAGGAGTCTGAGGGGAGACATTGCTCTCTATCACTACCTTAAAGGGGGTTGTAGTGAGGTGGGTGCTGGTCTCTCCTCCCAGGTAGTTAGTGATAGGACAAGAAGAAATGGGCTCAAGCTGCATGAGGGGAGGTTTAGATTGGATATTAAGAAAAATTTCTTCACGGAAGGAGTAGTCAAGCATTGGAACAGGCTGCCCAGAGAGGTGGTGGAGTCACCATCCCTGGAAGTGTTCAGAAAACATGTAGACCTGACACTCTGGGACATGGTTTAGTAGGCATGGTGGTGTTGGGTTGAAGGTTGGACTGATGGTCTTAGACGTCCTTTCCAACCTTAATGATTCCTAGTTTTTACTTTCATTAAAAATAATCCAGCCACCAAGCCAGGAAACATGAAATTAATTCTTACTCTATCCTTAATTGGTTTAGTGGTGGACTTGGTAATGTTAGGTTAATGTTTGGATTGGGTGATCTTAAAGGTCTTTTCCAACCTAAAAGATTCTATGATTCTAAGATTCTATGATATGCTAGAGGGCCTGGCTGCCCTGCAGAGGGACATTGACAGGCTGGAGAAATGGGCCAACAAGAACCTCATGGAGTTCAACAAGGAGGAGTGCAAAGTCCTGCACCTGGGGAATAACAACCCCATGCAACAATACATGGTGGTGCCACCCAGCTGGAAAGCAGCTTGGCAGAAAAGGCTCAGGAGGTCCTGGTGGAAACCAGGTTGAACATGAGCCAGCAATGTGTCTTTGTGGCAAAGAAAGTATCCTGGGCTGCATTAGGAAGAGTGTTGTCAGCAAGTTGAGGGAGGTGATCCTTCCTCTCTATTCAGCACTGGTGAGACCGCACCTGGTGTATTGTGTCCAGTTCTGTGCTCCTTAGTATGAGAGAGACATGGACAAACTGGAGAGAGTTCAATAAAGGACTACAAAGATGATTTAGGGACTGGAGCACCTCTCCTATGAGGAAAGGCTGAGAAACCTGGGGCTGTTCAGCCTGGAGAAGAGAACGGTCAGGAGGATCTTACCAATGTATATAAATACCTGAAGAAAGGGTGCAAAAAGGACAGAGTCAGGCTCTCTTCAGTGGTGCCCAGTGACAGGACCAGAGGCTGTGGGCATAGACTGAAACACAGGAGGTTCCGTCTGAACATCAGCAAAAGCCTTTTTACACTGAGGGTGACTAAGCACTGGTACAGGTTGCCCAGGAAGGTTCCAGAGTTTCCCTCCTTAGAGACTCTGGAACCCTCCTTAGGCTCTAGGTGGTCCTGCTTGAGTAGGGGGGTTGGACAAGATGACCTCCAGAGGTCCCTTCCAACCCCAAACATTCTGTGATTCTGTGAAAAGGTTCTGTACTAGGACAGATAAACAAATTCATAAGTGATCAGTGAAAGGATAACCAGTTATATGACAAAGCTTATAATGATATTCAATTATTTGGAGTTCAGCTAAAACAGATGGCAACGTCTTGCAGAAAGATCTGAAATGATACTGTGTGGCTGAGTGACATTATGATGAAGTAAAAACTGTTTATTCCTGTTCAGCATGAAGGACAGGATATTGAGCTAGATAGCCTTTTGATCTAACTCTACATAAACATTACTATCTTCTGGAGAGTTTACTAGGGTCAAAATATACAAATGGAATGCATATGGGTTCTTCAAACATTTTCATCTAGGCTGCTTTTAACCTCACTAGCGGGGCAAGACAGGCACAAAAATGCCCACAGCCATTCACACAACCACTAACCTCTTCAGGCAGGCCAGAAGTGCCTGAAAAAACTGAACACTAACTCTTTGTCTAGAAGTGCCTTTGGGTGAAACATCCAGTGACTGCAGGATTGCCTTGTTTATGAACCTGATTTCTAGGGAAATCAAAGCAAATGCAAGAAGAAATATCTGTTCATAAGACCACCACCTACATGGCACTAGCCAATGAAACCAGGGATAACATGCTTTATGAGCAATTGCTCTAAATCTAATCAGTTACACAGATTATAACCCTCAGTTTTTCATGACCTATAAAGGCTGAATCCTCTCTCTAGTTTTAGTTTTGATAAACAAAATGTTATTTTTTGTGGATATTTTCACTTCAGCTTGTGATATCCAGTGCTACAGCAAGTAACAAGATAAAATCCTGAAGACAAAGCAGTAAGTACCAAGCGGCACCAGCTTGTTAGAGTGAAATCTGCTATAGAAAAACATAATTTTGGAAGAGATTTTGTAGAAGAGACATGTTTGCTTTATTAATTTGGGGGCTACTGCCAAGAATCCGTTCAGTGCAGAAAAATACTAGGAAGCAGGCTAGATGATGTTAGCACTACATAGATAGCACTACAAGGATTGATAACTTTGCTACTATGTATATACCAGCCTTTTCATATGTATCATCTTAACATAGATTGACCAAGATTTCTTGTCTGCTTATTTTTGCTATCATGATATAGTGGGCTAAAAAAAAAGGTGTGTTGCTTTCACAGAGCATAATTTTTGTCAGATTACAAATGATACTGTAGTCTGCTGATTTTGAATCCCATTTCACAGGGACTGTGTCATCTTTCCCTGGTTTGTCCAAGTCAATAAGTATTCTTACTAAACTGTCTAGGACTTTGCAGCCTCAATTAAATCAGGATGCCAGATGTTACACACACATAGTAAGTGACTGGATCCTTTCAGTGAATACAAGACAGTTAAAGATATATTGCTGTAGGTAGCATTGTGCTGAACAAGTGAAGAGAGAATAATTACATAGCCTGACAATAGGACGTGTTCTAGAAAAAAAAGACATCTGAAAAAAAAGATGTTTAAAAAAATAAAATTCAACTTTCTAGTAGAGGCCATTTTAAATGACACAGATACTCTTTTGAAGCAACCAGTAGCACAGACTCAGTACTCTCATTTATGAAATGAAAGTCTAAAAAGAGGTGAGGACTTGTCTATGGTTTATAAAATGTGCTCACTTACACAATTCAGAACAGGAAATCTAGACGCTTTATACTTTGACATATCAAGATAGAAGTAATTTGCTAGTTGGAATCCACAAGCATTTCTTGCAAAGTTCTGGCAGAACAACAATTACAGTGACAGGTAATATGGCATTCTGGAGGCTTCTCAGGAAAAGAATTTCCATTCAGTGTCAAATGGACACTTGTCAAGTGAAGATGAATGTACATACTTAAAAAATATTGTCCATCTAGTTTGACAACTTCTGTAGGCTGAACAAGTTCAATATGCTTCAGATATGATAGTTCAAGTAAATGTGTGAAGCACCATATGGAAGAAGTGAACACCTGCTGCAAAGTGTCACCTAGCAATATTGAATGTGTCTGATAGAAGATTGCTGACATAATTCACAGAAGGGACAGAGTTTGTCCCCTACAGATGAAGACATGATGGTAATGTGACTCACAGGGGACTTGAAAAAAGAGCAGATCCAAAATCTGTCACTTTTAGTAATGTACCTCAACAACTGCAGTTGCCATTTTTTGCGAGGTGCTTTTTTTAACCATTATCAGCTGCGTAGTTTTCATTTGCCCTTTGGTTTACAGTGTTGGTTTACAGGGATGAAGGACATAATTTTCCTATGGCATATGATCCGGCAGTTTAGAAATTACATTGAGGACTTCCCAGTAGAGTTTTTCTTTCCCTTGCTTATACAGTCTCACTACATTCACATTTATAAGATAAAGAACTGTTATGATAGAGAATGTAGGATGATGCCCTAGTTTATGAATTGTTTAGGGAAGGCTCGGTGCTCCTGGAAAGTAGTAGGAACACAAAAACATCAACTAAAATGAAAGTGTTATCACATAGGAACATCAAAGATATTCTAAATATACCTGGGGTCAAAGGGAGATAGAGGGCTTAGAGGTCTCTGGAGGGAAGAAATAGAGGGAGGGATAAATAACACTGTTCACTCAGGGTATCTTATTCTGAGAGGATGGCCAACAAAGGAAAGTTGGCTGAGAAGCCCAAGATGTGTGGCACATTGAGTGGATAATTATTACTCCTGTAACTGTTATAGGGAAAAAGAAGACTACTATTTGTTAAAATAAGTAGGAAAAAGAAAGGCTTTCTACCAGTGTTTTTGAGGAAGAACATTTACACATAGGACAAAGCACAGTCCAGCATTTAAACTAGCATCTGAACATTGTTTCTGGGTGACAGTTTATGGGGAGGATTTTTCTTTCTTTTACCTAAGCATATCAAGCTTGGTGAGAATTTATATGAGTGAAATAAAGAAAAAAGCACAGTCTGCAGGAAGATGACAAAGGCAAATGGTGCTCCCACTATTCATTCCAGGTTTTGTTCTTTATTTAGTTAGATTTACGTCATGAAAAAAGTATGCTGAACATAAAGCTCTAGGCTCTCCTACTTAATCTTTCAATGGTATTCTACATCCAGCAGGATTAAAAACCCAAACATTCAGCATGAACAAATCAACTCAGGTTAGCCAGCTGGTGAATAACGTAAAATCCAGTATTTTCATGAACAGTTGTCTCCTAAAAAATAGCATTACCTCTCTCTGAAAAATCCTTATACACAAATGGCTTTGGCTGTATTCCTGGGCTGTTCCTGAATAAAACCAAGTCACAGAGATCCAGGAGTATTTACAAAGCATAACCTGCTGGCAGCATGTATCCTGGTAGGGGACAGAGAAGATCTTAGATAATCAGGTCTCTGACTTAGGACTAGAGGCACAGTGACCAGCAACTACAAATATTCAACACAGATCCCCCTAAACAAGCACCCTGCTTGGTCATTTGTCTTCTATGCATGACTAACTTATCTGTAGTGATAAATTATGCATTGTAATAACCTAATGTTTAAAAGGCTTTGGAGAGCAGGGGCCAGATCTAAAAGCAAACTTAACGTAACCCTACAGCAGCTAGATATCAGTGATACAAAGTTGACTCTCATACTTTTTAGTGTGATCATAGAATCATAGAATCACAGAATCATAGAATGCTTTGGGTTGGAGGGGAGCTTTAGAGGTCATCTAGCCCAACCCCCCTGCAGTGAGCAGGGACAGCTTTAACCAGATCGGGTTGCTCAGAGACCCAGCCAACCTGACCTTGAATGTTGCCAGGGATGGGGCCTCTACCACCCCTCTGGGCAACCTGTTCCAGTGCTTAGCCACCCTCATGGTAAAAAATTTCTTCCTTATGTCTAGTCTAAATCTATTCTTCTTTAGCTGAAATCCATTACTCCTTGTCCTGTCACAACAGACCTTGTTAAAAAGATCTTTCCTGTAGGCCCCCTTTAAGTACTGGAAGGCCGCAAGAAAGTCTCCCTGCAGCCTTCTCTTCTCCAGGCTGAACAACCCCAACTCCCTCAGCCTGGCCTCATAGGAGAGGTGCTCCAGCCCTCGGATCATTTTGGTGGCCCTCCTCTGGACCTACTTCAACACATCTTTCTTGTGCTGAGGGCCCCAGAGCTGGACGCAGTACTCCAGGTGAGGTCTCACCAGAGCAGAGTAGAGGGGCAGAATCACCTCCCTCGACCTGCTGGCCATGCTTCTTTTGATGCAGCCCAGGATACGGTTGGCTTTCTGGGCTGCAAACACACAGTGTCAGCTCATGTCCAGCTTTTCATCTACCAGTACCCCCCAGTCTTTCTCCACAGGGCTGCTCTCAATTAATTCATCCCCCAGCCTGTACTGATATCAGGGGTTGCCCCGTCCCAGGTGCAGGACCTTGCACTTGGCCTTGTTGAACCTCATGAGGTTCACACAGGCCCACCTCTCCAGCTTGTCCAGGTCCCTCTGGATGACATCTCATCCTCCTGGTGTGTCAACTGCACCACTCAGCTTGGTGTCATCTGCAAACTTGCTGAGGGTGCACTCGATCCTGCTGTCTATGTCACTGATGAAGATTTTAAATAGCACCGGTCTCAGTACAGACCCCTGACATGTGGACATCGAGCCATTGACCACGACCCTCTGGATGCAACCATCCAGCCAATTCCTTATCCACCGAACAGTCCACCCATCAAACCCATATCTCTCCAGCTGATCACTATCAACTGGCAGCTGAGTACTAACAAACAGCATCAAAATTCTGTGATTTAAAACTGGACAAATGAACAATGAAAGAGCTGTTCATAAGGAAACAGTTGGACCTTGCCCTGCCATTTCCTAACTATTGCTACGTTGACCACTTTTACCTACTATATCGTATGACCATTTTCTTTAAATTCTTTTTCTTCTTATTGAAAAACCCTAGATTAATTAATTCAGAGACTTTTTCATGCATGATTGTAAGTGTATTTGTATATATGCATATGTGTCTGTCAAAAGATATTACTGTGAGGTAAATACACATGACTGCTTAATTCCAGGGAACTAACCTATGCGTCATCTGGCGAGGCATAAGTGCACATAGGTTATTATGAACCCTGCAGCTACATTAATTTAGCAACATTTTCAGAAATGTGTGGCTACATTGACAAGGAAACTATTTCTTTCCCCTCTGTCTTGCTTTTGTTTTGCAGTTGCATCCCTTCTGTGCTTACGTAATGAAGAAGGTCCATTTACACAAAGAATGAAAAGGTGCAATGAGTCATCAAAATAGGGTAATTTTATAAAGAAAACGTTGTTCTGTAATAATTTGTTGCAAAGTTGGAAATAATTGGAAGCAATGTTCTGAACACTTTCTATAAATATGGCATTCTGGGTAAAGGAATTATTGTTATTTTGGAAATTAATCTAATTTTTGTCTGCATGTTGTCATTTATGTGAATAGGACTTGTCAGCTTGATTTGTTACAATGCCTGAATTGTTTGCTTAATCCCCAAAATATAAATAAAACATTTAATTGCTTTAACTGGGAATATTAACCTTTTCAATACTGCTCTGTGAGTATGCATCTCTCAGGAGCAAGTTTTATTATTTTCTTTACACATTTCAAAATAAGGTTATTGGAAAAATATGAAAAAAAGCCATTTAAAGAATGGCTCACTAAAGAATCCTAGGGTGTGGGGAACAATACTGCGTAGAGTTTGAGTCCTTTTCAGACCAAACTGATCCATGAGACATACAAAGAGCATGTGATTTTTGCAAGTCAGCTCCATTAGCTATAGTGGACCTATCACAGAGGTCAGACTTGTAGATAGGGGAAGATTATCAGATAATCCCAGTCAAGGAGTCTGGGAGTTTCACATTAAGATCTATGTTTTGTGCTGTCACTGAAACTGAAGAACAAAGAAGAATAATTCAGATTAATGGCACTTCCAGTTGGAATGTTGTCCAGGTAGAAGCACTACAGACTGAGACAGAATAAGTACTTCATGCAGCTTTTTGCTAGTAAATACGAAGTATCCAGCATGCTAGCCCTGCCCTCTGAAATAGAAAAACAGGAAGGATCTTCAGAGACTATTCTGCCTTCATGCTCAAGCAGTTCTGAGAACAGATAAATAAAAGATGGGGTGGAGCAACCATATTTTACACTGATATTCACAGTTGTTCAGCATCAGTAGAGCTACTTTATTAGTACACTGGCAGCTGTTGCAGGAGAACTACTAAATGAGAAGCAAAAAACTCAGGAGAGTTATCAGTTGAACTACAGCTTAAGAAAACCTACAGGCTATTTAGATCTGTCAGTGAAAAATACTGCAGTGTGAGTGCTCAAGTTTAACTTCTTTGAGAAGTAAGAATGGTGTGTATAACCAGAATGTTAGTGATATTTGAAATTTTGCTCTGTGATGTTATATTGAGCAAAACCTATGCTCTTATTTGATTATTTTATCTTAAAAGCATTCTGATGAATAATCCAGATGCGCAGAAAGGTTGGTACAATTACCCAACTGCTTTTGTAGAACCACTAAAGACTGCCCAAATATTAAGCAAATTTCTTTTTCCTTTGTTTGCTTCTGGCTATACTGCTGGAATAACTCCACTTATTTGTTCAAAACATAGGAAATCAGTGTTAGTTATGACTTAAGTAGTCCCATTTACACTCCACTTGATAGCACAAGGATTATTTTGTTGCAGCAATCCATAGAAAAACTAAATGTCTTTGATTGACTTTATTTCTCACTACATTTACTTTGCTGAATGTCATAAACTGTAATTTAGAATAATTTTTATGCAAGATTTCTCTGCTAAAGCCATGTGGAAAAAAAACATTATATATGAATACCATATACTAAATACTCTTTCATTGCTGGCTGGTAGTAACATTTCAGGAAAGGCTGAAGCTTAAGAACACTCGTAGCTGTAATGCTTATATATGGCAGTGCAACTTTATCTTATCAACATTTTGTTTTATTAGAGAAGATATTAAGGCTGTCTATGTGCAGACTTGGTTTTCAGAAAGGACTCATATCCCTATACTTTATTCATTTTACCTCTTTTCTGAATTACTTCCAAACCCAGAAACCTTATTCTACAGGATTTGGACTGTTGGAAAAATTCTGTGATCAGCTACATTGTAGTATTTTTAGGCTGGCAAATTGTACCACCAGTTAAGTTTTCATATATCTAGTGGAAATTACTTTCTCAAGTTCAAAGTGTTCTGCTTGAAGGTTGTAACTGTGTAAACAGCACATAAAGATCAAGGCAAATGTGATATAAATGCTCTGCAAAACTCATGTCAACTTGATTCATTTTATAATTTTATAGGATGCTTATGGCATGGACCTTAATGATGTTGAACTATTGGCTAGCCAGATCAATGAAATATTAGTGATATATCGTAATAGTACACATCTCTTTAAAAGCTGCCTACTAAAACCTTTATTTGTATCTTTAGGAGCTAGAAATGCCTTGAAAATCCCATGGAACACAGTCAATTTTATTTGCTTTTAGGAGTAGTGTTATGTTTGTAAGCCTAAGGGAAGGCTAATTAGAGTCAATAGAGACATCTTAAAACCAGGAAATACTCAGGCAACATACTTTCTTCCTACTCCAAGAACTAGTGAAAGATAGTACGGTGGGGGCTGTCTGGCCAATGGTCCTGTTCTCAATCTACACTGAGATACTTGCATGTGTCTTATTATCATGCAGATGAAGTGGAGTGGCCTGGAGTAAGACTCGAAGGACTGCAGGAGCTGCAGTTGCTGGTTGCCTCTTCCTAATCTTGTGATTTTTGCACTTGGAGGGTGCAAATGCAGTAGCACCCCCACTATTCTGTTTCTTTCCTTCCCCTCTTTGTAGATCAAAGCTGCAGGAAGGTAAGGGCTGGCTACCACTGGTCAGAGGGCAGCTCTTTGAGGCAAGACAAGCTAGAGCCAAAGGTGACCACAGCACAAGTAGGGGTGATGCTCCCTCCAGAAAGGGCACTGCCCCTGGGCACCTGAGTAGGACCAGCAGGGCGAGGCTCCTGGCAATGACAGGTCCCACCAACAGCCCAGTGACCAGCAGACAAGCAAGAAGGGGTGGACAGGTGCCAGCTCAGTGCATGAAGGGCAGGAAGGAAGACAGGAGCATCCTGGGACAGCACTGGCCCTCACCTGCCCTTGTCATAGCTCAGCTGAAGCTGAGGGCTCAGGCCTGAGATTCAGTGGGGCTCCTGGGCAGGGGCATAGGGGTGGAGGTCTCAGGAGAGGTGGTCAGAAAAAATAAGCAGCAATGGTGCGCTCAGAGGCCTGACCTTCTGTGACTAAGCTGGTTGTTATTTCAGAAAAATCACCTCCTTAGTAGGAAAATAATTGTAAGTGTTTCATTTTGCCACATTGTTTGGCTGATTCCTCTGGTGCTTCCATCTGCTGGCACACTGGCTGATGTGGAAGAAAAGCCTGGGACAAGTTCAAAGTGAGGAGAATGGCTTCATGTAGATTGCTCCTTCACCTATTTGCTGAGCCGCTGAGCGCTGCGAGCAGGGATTTCATCCCTCCTTTAAGCAAACTTACTGGCTTTTCCTTCAGTGTGTGTGTATGCCTTCCCTTCACTATGGCATTACCTAAACTAAAACTTGCTCTTGTTAATACTGGTTGAAATATGGAAGAACTTCCCAAAGCCAGCAAAATCCCAGACTGCTACTGGAGTAAATCAGGAGAATTTAGTTCAACACCTTTTTCCAAACTGCTTGTACCTGACAGTTTAGATTTTACTTTAATGTTTTTGATTTTATTTTTTTAATTAAATAAAATGTAATAGCAACTGCATCTGTCATATAAAAAGATCTTGAGAAGTCTCATTCTACTAGAAGTTTTCTAGAGAGACAGAAACAGGCATGAACTTCAGGCAGTGCCCGATAATAAAAATTTTCTTTTTTCTGTCTGGTTACGATTCAGTGTTGCTGATGCCTTGATCAACTTCATGAGGAAGTCTCTTTACCTGAATTATTCTCTAGTGACACTGGACAGAGCCACAGAGGAAGTATCACAGTATCATGTTTCACTAAATCAGCTTAAATTGATAGTATAGACACAGAAGGAAAATGCAGAGTTAAAGGCTGAAACTCGTTAATTCATTCCATGTTCTTAAGTGAACAGTGTAAGAGTGGGGTGGTGCATACATAGCAGTAAGGATTTCACATATTTTCCCTGGTTATTAATTATTCATTCTTGTCATTATTAATCTGCTGTGTTAATATGTGAAAGTCATTTCACCTCCTCATGAGTCTCTCATTTTCTTGGCTTTACCTTATGTTTGTCTTACCTGGCAAAACTGTAAGCAACATGGGAACCACCTCTCAGTCCTTGTCCACAAGCAGACTTTGCACAGGCGTAACTACTTCAGTTAGGAGTAAAATATGCATTTACAATTTTTTTTCTTACAGGATTAAGATAGATTGGTCTAAGCATTTTTATGCCCATTTAATGTTTTCATGCCATGCAGCTCATAGGGTTTATGTTGTTCTGTTTGAACAAGGCAACTGGTGCATGTATATTAAGGTTTTCTATGTTTTGTATGGTATTTAGTGCACTGGGGACTTCTTCAATGCAGCTGCAAGGCAGCTAACAATAATTATTATTTGGAATAAAGGCAATTGCTAAGCACTTTGTACATTTATAATACTGCATAAAAAGTAGAAACCCATATTCCCTACTGCAAATGGCAATTTATCCCTAACCACAAAAAGTATTAGTCTGAACCATGCACATCAATAGTATCACTTTTACAGAGCTTTTTTAATGCATGGTTCCTCTACTATAGAATTGTAATGGAGGTTTACATGAAATAAAAAAATAATTCCTCCTAGAAGTTTATGAGAGTTGACTGTTCCATTGGAGCCATTATGGTTTATCATGTATTTAAGGCCTTCTAAAATATGAATTATTGATAGACTCCAAGGAGTAATATTTCTTTATCATTTATAAATATTTATTTGCTGAGTTTCAGAACGAGTATTATTGACCTCATATAGCTTGTAATGTCTCCAAGTGGTCTATTATGCAATAGAATAAGACATTTTAAAAATCCTATCTCCTATTTGATGTCCTGGAAGCGTAATTAGGTGCTATTAAAATCCAGAGAAGGGGGTAACTTTGGTTATGAAGCAGTTACATTTGCAACCTGCCTTGTTTTCAGTGCACAAAAATGAAGTCTCAAATTTAGCTGCTTAACAATAATTTCAGGTATTTCCACTATCAACACGTTCACTGATACTTCCCTATCTTGCACACATCTCAGAACCCGCTTTTTCATTTTGACCTCACTGAACACACTACTCCTTCTTCTTACATTAGCTATTGTGTTAGGTATGTGACAGGAGGTGTCTGTGACATCAAAGTGCAAATTGTGAGCAGAAGGGTAGTTAAAATAGCATGAGAGTAGCTTGAAATTTGAGGGTGAATGTTGTGACATGCAGTCTGCATATTACACTAGGTCAGGAGACTCTGTTCAGATGATTTTTTTTTCTTTTTTTTTTTGTGGTTGGGACTGATTGCTTATGTTGTCTCTCTATGGTACTGAGTTAAATTATTTTTTTAAAATGCAACTAGTAGTTCATATGCTCAATACCCATCTCCTTTCTAATTTGTCCCTACCTATCCTAACAAGTCTTTTTTCTCAGTGTGAAGTAATGTTAATAAAGTGAAACTTCTGAATAAACTTCTGAAATGTAGACTTGAATATGCTTATTTCTTTTAACTCCACATGTTGTACATCACATTTCTTCCTACAAGAAGCAAGGCTCGGTGTGAGGGTTTCATATACTTTCTACTTTGCATGGTTATAATATAAAATAAATATTAGATACATTAGTCACTAGAGCTATGTAAGTGAAAAGAGGGTCTGGCATGACAGTTATGTGGTGACAAATAGAAAAGACTGATTGATTTATTTAGATCAGACATTTTGAGGAGCTTTGATGTTGGGCACAATTTCCTTAATACCAAGACAACATGGTATTTATAACAATAATAGAAGTTGTCTCCTGAATTCTGAAAATGTGTTTTTATTCTTTTCAAGATTCAGGGGAAAACTGTAGACCATTATGACAGAATCCAAGAAAGTCTATTAAATATCCCACCTGCCATGTAGGTTGTTTGAGTTATAAAATAGTTCTGCTCAGATGGATTTTCAGTAGTATTTATATTAATTTATAAAACGGTAGAATTTCTATTGAGGAAAAGATAAAATGAAATAATCAATGTGTCCAAGCTATAAATCTCAGGTTAAAACAGCTGGAGTAGGTCACAGCGGAATGTATGCATTCCCCCTAGTTTAGTTAATAAGCAAGGTAGCTGGACAAATGCTACCAATTAGTGAGACAACTATGTTAAAAATATAGGGACCAGATTCTCACTCAGAATAGGTAGTATGTAATTCCAGTTCAACTTTTATGGTTTTCTTCTGACTTCTTATTGAGGTTAGTAGTATACAATATGAACAGATGTGCCATAATTAACCCTTAATGATATCATCTTCTTTAAGGAAAACATTTAGATTAGAAATTATGCCTCCCACCCTGTTCTGTTATTCTTTTTTTTATTTAAGATTTTGAGTAATTGTGCATTCATGATCTAAAGAAGACCAGATGCTTCATATTCCTTATTATTCCAAAATACAAAGTAGGTGTCACTGGTACTATAAAACAAGAAACACTTGTAGCATTATCTTTATTAGCATTTTAAAATCTGAAGTGTAACAAACTCAGGAACTAAAATTTCTGAGTGTGTGTTTATGCAACGTGTGAGGGAAACAAACATCTTCCCAGCCCATTTTACTGAAAAGCTCATAATATCTGTCCTTCTAAAGCAGTAAAAAAATGCCCTAGAAGTCTCTTTTTAAGCACTTAGAAGTGTGAGACATCTTAAATTAAATTCTTTTGGGATCTAATGTGGAAAAGCTTCTTGAAGAACATTGTTTGAAGTAAAAGCTTCATTTCTCAGTCATCAGGTTTTTGGGGATGAACTCAGCAGCTTTCAGATGACTTGATTGGAAATCTAGCTACTGGCACAGTTTACCTATTTCTGTGACTTTTCACTTACGCAAGTTAGTTATACAAGGAAGAAGCAATTCTGACATTGTAGAAGAGGTCCAGGGGAAGAAATAGAAGAAAAGACTTCTGAGATTTGTTTGTTTACTTGTTTAAGTAGGACTGCATGGGATGTCACATGTAGTAGAGAAGTGAATAATAAAAATAGTAAATAAAATTAATAATAAATGTTACAAAACATTTGGCAGCAAAAAAGTCAAGAAAATCATTCTGATGGTGAATCAGAGCATCCAGAGGTTATGTCTTTGGTTTTAACTTCACAGAAAATAATGAAATGTACAAGTACTGTAAAAATAAATAGCTTGCCTATGGCAATGAATAAAGGAGCCACTACTAATGGAAACATAATCGTAAAAGGAAGATGAAGTTAAATAAACTGAACACTGTTACTTCTTGCATTCATTGTCAATAGTCTTTAAAATCAAATAAATAATTAAAACCAGAGAAACTTGATGTAATGGGAAAGAAGTTTGACTATTTTTAGCTTTCAAAAATACATAATAATACAGATATTTTCTTGTCAGGGTTTTACTTTCTTTAAGGTAGGATCTTCATGGCCTGGATTCCTAGCAGTAAGTTTCTGTAAACTTAGGCAGAGCTGCCAAATGTTCAGAAGGTGTAAATCAGCAGATCTTTGTTAAAGTCAGTAGCAGTGCAGAAAACCTGGTATATTTTGCTGGTTTGCATTACTGTCACAGTATAAAGTGTCTGTATACATTGGATGTTTAAAGGATCCAGTAAACTGAGCTTATAGCTGCGCTGATGAAATACTGCATATCAGCCAAAAAAATGCTGGGGAATAAGTCTTAATAATTTTTAGGCAGATAGTTAACACCTCTGCCGAAATTAACCATGCAAAATGAGAAGGGAAAATTCTTTATTCTAGGTTTTGCAAACTTCCCAGTGTTTCTGTTTTGGAGAGAAAGCAAGTAAGTAGCTAAATGAGTGTGTATAAAACCCCTAATTCTGACATAGTTGTGCGCAGTTGGGAACTGTCTTAAAGTGTTTTTACCTGTTTGTCATTAATGGTTGATGCAATAATGACAGATGTTCAGTCAGTCAATTACCTGTAGAACATCATGTAGCTAATAAAAAATCACAGTCTTGTGGTTCTGATCAACTCTTATAGGTAATCAAAGAAGTATCATAGTTGTCATGCTGAACTTGATTCATCAGTTTCTATGATTCAGGGATAAAACTGGGGTTTTGAACACATACAACCAGATATTCAGCTTAATAACTTTTTTTTAATTTAATGATTTTTTACTCCTCCCAATTTAAAATTGTCAGTGTTTAATGTTGACAGTTATTTAGTCAAAAGGTATCCCAACAACTTTAATTAGCTGCCTTCCTACTGTTTTTTCATGATTAGTACATGCTGTATACATATTTCACAGGGAATGGCATTCATTTCAAATTGCAAGCTGGGGGAAGGTTTTGCCATTTATGGTCTAACTTTTTCATTTCTTAGGGGATTCTTTCTCATTTTTTCTACACATTGACAGAATAAACTGGGATTCTCAGACTGACAGTTCCCATAATTATTTATTTCAGTTGAAATTTTATAATATTGCTGGAGAACCTTCACCATGGTAAGCTACTTTTCTGCAGTTTGACGGCACCTGCTTCCTTCAAGTCATATTATAGGGTCTATTTATTTGTTTATCTGTTGTGTGGGCCAAAGATTTGATTTTGCTGACTCAAATCAGAATGTGCAGAAAGACTGTGCCAAAAAAACCCAAAGTATCAAGGAACTCTTAAAGGTCTCTAGACCCTAAATAGATTGAGAACAGAGGAGATAAAGATACAACTGTATTAACAAACAGTCCTCTTTTAAAAAATTGAGTGAAATTTTTACCCTATGTTTCCTTTTTTTTTTTGTCAGGCAGAAGGTCTATATGGTCAACGTGTTCTCTAGCATTCCAGTTTGTTTTGGACAGGCGAATTTTAGCTCAGGAACTAAGGCAAAGAAATACTTTTATAAACTTGATGTTAACAACCTTCTAAAGATAATAACACCCGAGTTAAGCCAGGGACAGGTTTTGTGGGGCAGCAGAGAGTCCACATGGTGCTACATCCTACCAGACAGACAGAAAGTCTACTTGTCTCCTGCGACTTTTTGAAATACTAGCAGGACCAACATCTAACCCAGAGAAAATAGTAAGACAAGCTTAACAGCAATCACTTTTGTTCCACAAGGTTGTGAAATGTTTTTTTGTTTTTTTTAGAAGCATGAAGTATAGAATCTCATCTATTGTGTTTAGGAAATAAGAATCCATAATCCATAAGAGGATTTTTGGATGTAGCTGTCTAGAATCCTGTTTTATTTATTTCTATGCTACCCATCTTCATATACTTTCTTCAGAAGTCAAAAGACAATAACATATAGCTGAACAAGTCCAAGCACCATTTGGGGCACTTTAATGAATAGACAGAAACTAAGCAAGTGGAAGAAAAAGGAACGGCTAAAGAAAAAGAAAATTACACTGATGAATTGGAAAAGCTTTACACTGACATTCATTTTCTAGTAAGTTTTTTAATGTTTTATTTAACTGCCATTAATTGGAAGATGTCACTTCTGGCTGCCATATAGAAGTCAATGCATTCAAAACTGTCTTGAGCAGCACTGAGATTAGATCAGATCTTTTAACCTGACCAAAACATCACTGATTCCAGCCACAAAGAATATGCTTTATTTGGGCAGTAGGCAGAAATTTTCTCTTTTTCTTGACAGTTGAAGAAATTTTTGTATCAGAATATCATTCTGATTTGAACAAGTAAAATAGACTTAAATGTCCAAGCAGTAAAGAAATTTTACTTTAACCACACTAACCCTTCCAAGCAGAAGTACCCATCTTTTTTTGAAACTACACTTTGGTTAAAAGATAGGGATAATTCAGAAGCTGTTTCATTTGATTCTGTCTGTAAAAAAACCCTGAAATAGTTCAAAATGCCAGCACTATAAAAAGCTGACATTGCACATAGTTCAATCTATCTTTGTATCTCTCTGGCTGTCATGCCAAGAAATCAATGTCATTAACCATAACAATAACACATAGCACTGTGTCTCTCTTATTTATCAAGAAATCTAAGAGCTTTGCAAAAAGTCCTGATAACAGCTTTTGGTAATTGGAACGTGCAGCATCAGCTTGTCTTTGTTAGATCACTTCTTAATGCTACTCCACCGTACAGAGATATTTTCCCAGAAATCTCTAACCTTCATGGGCATTGTCTGATTTGAAACCTTAATGCAGTCTGGGGATTTTCATACAGAGTTACAGAGAATGCGAGGAAAAGTTCTGATAAGTTTTCACTGTTGCTGTTGTTATCTCTAATTCTATCTCCGTATCAGTTCACAGAAGAAAATTGAATCTGATGTGCTACTCTTTCATTTCCTCTCATTTGCCCCTCATTTGGGAGGGATTTTCATTTCCTTTAGTAAGCCTGAATCAAAACCAAACTTTGTATCAAGCACCACAACATTTAGTTAACTTTAAATAAAACAAACAAACAAAAAAAATCACTGTTTTTCATTATTGGACATTTCTACACTTCTGAATGAGTAAACCAGTTTGTATTTTTTACTAACTAGAGGTAGTTTCTACAAGAAAGCTCCAGAGAAATTCTGTCTGTATGAATTGCAATGACATTTTTCCTGATATCAAAAACCTTTACAGTAGAGAATAGTAGAAAGAAACCTGTATACTTTGAGTGGTCATATAGGTCTAATAGAAAATAGAAAACTCTTTTATGGAAAACCCTGCCTTGTCTAGTTTAACTGAAAAAGTTCCGCTGTTTTTCATACAGATATACTATTTAACACTAGTTGTGGATCTGCTCCTGTTAGACTCCTGAGTACACTTAATAAATCTGAATTATAGACTTGAGTTTTGATTCTTCAGTTCATTGAGTGACTTTTATGGAACGAGCTAACTTCACAGTGAAGTTACAAGGTCTGAAATTATTGTCACAGATTAATGAAATAATCCCAGTTTGACCACTCAGACCAGCATTTGCTAAAGACTCTAGTGTAAGCTGTTCTCTGTTTTACATGTCTTTTAAATAAATTGGGTCTATGTCTATTGTGACTTACTCAAGCATAAACCAGGAGCAACTCCATTAATGTCAGGATAGCTATATCAGTTTAAAATTGTCATGACAGCAGAATCCTTTGTGGAAGTCATAAAACCAGCAGAGTGCTCCTAGCATCAGGCTGCAGATGTGATTTTTAAAGGGAGATGGGTTGTTACATAAAAAGATTCATCCTTGTTTCAAACGATGACCTGATAGACCTTGTGAGTCAGAAGCGGTGAGAAAATACCAGTAATCTGACAAGAGAAGAGAGGATTAAATCATACTTCATACAAGGAAGAGTGAACATGTAGAGGCTGAGAGCAAAGGAGTGCTTATGGCCAGTACATATGGCTAAGAAGTTTTTTAGCTGCACTATTTGTCCATGCAGCTAGGTGCTCAAACTAAACAGTGTTCAGAAAGCACCAGTGTCATTCCAAAGGCTAGCTGCCTTTTTTTTTTTTTTTTAAGTGTTTAATCACACACACACATACACAGAATAACTACGAGCTCTTGGGTCACATATAAAAGCCTGACAAAGAAATAACTTTTCCTTTGAGCAATGGCTTGTACTGAATATGTTTATGAAGCATCAAACAGCATTTCCTCATCCATCTGAGAAAGGATTAATTCAAATACTTGTATGTGCCAGAAGTCTAGAATTGTGTTCTTTAGATGAAACAAACAATATTCCTCACACAAAATCATATTTTAAGAAGGCATAAAAATACCACACCGAGTCTAATACATGGCAATAATTTACAGCTTTGTTCTTCACTGAGCAGTGAGACAGGGAAAGCAGCAGAGAGCAGATGAACAAGGGGCAAAGACTTTTGAGCAATGCAGAGGGAGCAGGAGGTGCACAGACGGCCCCATTCCCCTCCGTGCTACAGCCCCCTTCTGTGGCAGTCCCTCACCTCTGTGCATCAAGTGCCCGTTTCTCTGAATGGCCTCCACTTTGGTTAGACATTTTCCTATCCTGCTGATGCTATAGGATAATTACCCTCTTTAGCTGCAATGACATTCATGTATGGTCCCCTGCCTCTTGTGAAAGAGCAGCAGAAGGACATGTGGCCACCCCTGCAACCCTTTGGGTAGAGGGTGCTATGATATTAGAAGAGCTACCACACAGGAGGCTTTGAGACAGTGTGTTGCAACTTGAGCTGCTTTTCCTACAGATCTGTGTGTTTTGCAGGTCCTCATGTTGTGTCATTTATCTCCTTCTTGTTCCCTCAAACCTCTCATGAGGGAAGCATACTTTGAAAATGCCTCAAGCTGAACCTCTCAGTCTTCCTTGGATACGCTTTCCTTGTTGAAAGTATATAATGTTTATAGCTAAAAAACAAAATGTAATGTTAACATAAAGAAAGCAATATAAGTCCATAAAACAATCGTGCCTCTTTTTCTCTGATTTACTGTAGGACTCCTACTGTGAACCTAAAGAGCTACAACTATTGCAAAAATATAAGTGACAGTTACAGTCAAATAAAATTTAATTTATCCTAAATTGTGAATTAAATCATTTACTGAAAAGATAATTTTGGATTTAATTTCTCTTTATTTCCTGTCCAGATACACACAGACCTTAATAGTATTGAAACAAGGGGAATTCTTAGGAGAAAAAATATTATGTGTTTTTTGATATTGACACACAAAAGTATGTTGTGATTCAAATTGTTTTAGCCATGAAAATCACAGCTTTTCATCAGCTGTGGAAATAAATACTCTCAACAGTGAAAGAAAGGCATCCCACCTCATATTTCCCTAAAGATGAAGAACACGGAAAGATAGGTGAGGCTTGAGGATACCTGCCAACATTGCCTGCATTCAATCCTGCATTATAACCCTATTCACTGACTTTGATTACATAAACATTGCTGTCCTGAGCCTGTTCCAATTTCAGATGTGAAATATGATGGGAGTAATTTCAGAACACGCATGTATTCATTATGATGCACTGATACTAGAGGTCATCTATTTTCATGCCACTCAAAGTTGAGGCTATTATCACTGTGTAGCTGGTTTAGGTTCAATACTGCAGAGCATTCCTAATGAACAAGAGGATCATTGCAAAAACAGGGCATGAAGTAATTGCGTGTGAAGGCTGCTGATCCTCTGGCAGGAGAGCCTGAAAGGCACTCTTTTTCTCAACTAGCAGTGTTAAAAGAAGTGCTGTGGAAGGCCTGAAGGCCAAGTCATATATTTTAGAAAAGGTGTCCCTGGTTCATCCTCTTCTGTTGACTGAAGGAAGTTCTTTCTGATAAGGTATTAATATTAATATGTATCTTTCAGCTGTTTCTGCTTTTAATTAATTAACTCAAAGAGCAGCAAAGCCTAAAATCAATCTTAATGAAAGTTTTATATCTTAACCTTTCTCCAAGAGTGATCAAAGCTTTTTTACCTTTACAGCTGATTTTTATGCTCTTGTCTGAAATCTTCAACACAGAGATAATGTAGATTAGCCCTACCCCTATCTACCTCGGGTTGTGAGACAATAATTTCTGAAGCTGAGTTTGATTAGAACTCATCACCCTGTAGTTAAGGTAGAAGGTTCCTGTCCTCAGAGGAGCTTCCTCCACCTGGGAGTAGAATGAATGCCAGGCAGTGTACCATGGTGAAATAGGCTGCATTGTGTTTTACCATATGATAAGGTACATAAACCAAGTACTTAGGAAGGAAGTAAATGAGCATTTCTCCTTCTCACTTCTATACATTATAATCACAATCACAAATGTGCCCTGTTTAAAGTTTCTAATGCCTTTCTAAGTAATATCTAATGGTGGATATTTGTTTAGAAAAATCCCTTGTCTTTTAAACCAAAGAAGCATTTATTTTCCTGCACTCCCAGTCTTAAGACAACATTGAGTGTGAAAGGTTCTGTCATTTAGCAGACAAAGAAATAACAATACAAATATTAGTAGACAAAGAAATAGCAATACAAAAATTAGAAGTAGATGCTAAAATTTTAGGATTGGAAAAAAGTGTTGGTTTCATTGGAAGCATGGTAATGCTTGAAATATTTTACAAATATCTGTGTGGATTCTTTGTAATGTGAGCTTTTAAACTGAAGACAGAATATTTCTGACAAAACAGTGTTTCCTTTCAGACTTTATTTCCTTTCTGTGAGAATTACTTGGAGCAGTTCTATGGCCTCCATTGCTCAAGAGGCCTGATGGTGTCTTTGGGCCAAAAATCTGACAAACCTATAAATAAAACCAGAAGACCTTGAAGAGTACCTAGTTATCTATGAGTCATTACTCAACAACTAACTTGTCTGTTCCTGCCAAACTCTTGCTGTCAGCTGTTATTTAATCACATACACACACATACACACATGCTAAAAAAAAAAAAAAAAAATCTACATAGCATGTTGATACGCCACAGATTCTACAGCATGAATTTGTGAGGTTCCTTCAGTATCAGCTTTACATATGATGTTAAATGGAGATATTCAGGGTGACTGCAAATCTTTTCTTATTTTTTGCGCTTAGTTGACTTAGTCCAGTTTTGCCATGAAGCTTGAGTGTTAATCAGTTTCTCTGTGCCCAACTGGTTACTTTTAATAACACAGAAGTTTCTGCAATGACTGTACATTTTTATACAAATAACTAACATAAAGTAAGGGATTTGACTCAAGTAAAGCTTTCCATACATGCTGTTTTATCTAGACACCTTAAGGTTTTCCAAAGGAGTAATCTGGTACCAGTGGAGGATTAGTGGAGGAGGTACTACTTTTTTGCTAAAGATGAGAAGTTCAGCTCTGAAGTTGCAGAAGCATTTACTGACTTTCTTGATTGCAAGACAGCCAAAATAAAATTCCTTAAACAGGATGCTACATCCGCTATGCATCTGTTGCTAGTTTAGAGATTTGTAAAGGTGTTAAAAAAATCTCTTTTATTTCCCTTTCTTAGTTTAGACATTCTGAGATGCACTTAATACCACATCCGTGTATTCCATTATGAACACTGAAATATGCACTGAACAGTAGCAGATCTGTGGAACTCCACACCAAAGGATGCTATGGATGTTAAAAATTTGTGTGGCTTCAAGAGGAAGCTAGACAAATACATGTCAGAGAATCTATTGAGAATTACCAAATACTACTCTACCTGACACAGCAAGATACCTAAGATTAAATCTTTGGACATTGGGAAAGCATGAGGGGAAAGTATTATGTAGACTTAGCCTGCCTTTTCTCTTCCTTATGTATTTCCTCTCAGGAACAGGATCATGGTCCAGAGTGACAGGACCCAGGTGGACATTTCTCATGTTCTTATGTACAGGAGCATCACCATCTTTCAAAAATACTTAGCAAGGCCCTGAAGGATCATTAAAGCCTGTTTCTTTCATAACTATTCCCACGTCTGTTGCAGAGGTATATAACTACGGTAAGTCACTGAAGAAAGTATTCAGTTGTAATAGTTTCTTAGCATTCTTGCCTTTGAAATATACAAAAGGAAGGCACATCACACTCTTCTCAGAACCATTTTTTTTTTCTTTCAGAAATTCTTAGAGACAAAAGCATCTCATTCAGACTAGGGAGCCTTTCTGGAGGCTTCTTGGAGAGTACATTATTCATTCCCCAGGGGACTAGGTAAGGCCATCTCTCATCTTGCATATATAGCAGTCCCCACTGACAATTCTGGCTACACAAAGGTATATTTTTTTGTGACAAAGAAATTCAGGCACAGAAGCCAGCATTCTGACAGAATATGATAGAAATATAATATCTGGGACCTAACCTAATTAAAAAGAGGCATATTTGGTCTTGGAATTATTCCATGTGGCTCTCCAGAGAGAAAGCTAGTTTATGAGATCTGACAGTTTCAAAACCCATATGTTTTCTTCCTCATTGATGTGAGTGATGGTGAAGGAAAGATATTCAGATTTAATAACAGCCCTTTGATATGTGCTGATAAAAATAATGTAGAATAACCTAGACAGATGCATGTTCCTTCTTTCTCAGTGGTGAGAAAAAAGTTTCACTATGCAGCACAACAATTTGCTCTACCATGTGATTCTTGACTGCATTTGCAAAGGGAAAGGATGGCATAGAGAAAATTGTTCATGAACTTGTGCATGTTGCTACGTGTGTCAGAAAGCTTAAAAACCAAGAAAAGGCTAAGAGGCAGGGTTAGACTACCACTGCATTGAAATATGTTTTGGCATGAAAAGGTGATTTCTGGGAACATCAACATTTTACTGTCAACTAGAACCTTATCTTGATTAGGCTACTAAAGGCAAAGTCCAAACCACTTTCCTCCCATAGCTATGTTCCAATGTTGAGCTTGTCTGGACTAAAAAAATGAAAAAGATGAAAAAGATAAAAAAGATAAAAGAAAAAAAGTAGTGTCAAAGTTCTGATTTGGTGAAATGAGCAATGGCCTCTATTATGTTAAAAGAGCAATCACAATATTGTCTTTATGTAGATCCTTCAGCACTGAAAAGGCTAAAGGAGGTTTACTGATATAGGCAATGGAGACATCCTAAGTCTCTTTGCTATTTACAGAAGATTCCTAACACAGGCAATTCTTATCATGCTTGTTTACATGAGGAATACTTACCTAGAGCTATTCCCTTCTCTTTGAACAAATATTTACACTTGCAAGTAGCTTTACATGTGTGAGTAGTCTCATGTGTGATTTCAGTAGAGCCATGAACATGCTTGCAAAATTAGAGCAAGCTTTTGTAGGCTGTGAAAAATCTGTACCTTTTCCACCTATTTCTCAACTTGCTAAAACTCTTCCTATGCACTCTAGTGTCTGAGCAAGCCCTGAAACTATCCAATATAGACATACAGACATATATTTACATCCATTAAAGCAACCTGGAAAATATAGAATGAGTGTATTTGGTTTAGAAAATCTTGTTTTGCATTTTTTCTATTGTGTAGCTTATTATTACAAATGTCAGCAGTAAACCAATATTCAAATATGCAATTTAATGGTATTTATCATATGAAAGAAAAGTCTTACTTTTTCATGTTGTCACCTAGTTAGAACAAGAAGATAATTTGTAGTGGCTGCGTTGCCATTCCATGGAATAATGTTCTCTGCCTGTGCACGTTCCTGAATCTGCCAGCAATCAGATGGATTTTTGAATAGAAGATAAAACAGGCACTGCCATTCCACAGCAAATTCAAACAAGTCATGCATTGCTGAAATATTTGAAAAGAATCCATGAAATATACTTCTAAAAATGTTAAAAGTCAAATATATTCAACAAATTATTTCAGCTTTCATAGAGCAACTTGAGGTCTACTTGCCAGATGTACGGGATGCATTTTCTCATGCAGAAAAAAGATTCTTTTAAAAAAAAACAGAAAAGCTATGGTGTTGTATTCATATGCATATAGAATTTAAGAGTATCAAATCATTAAGTTCCATGTAATTTTAGTTTTTCTTTTTGTAGCTGATGTTAGGAAATACTATATCTGATTTTTGCACATTTATAGCAACAACTGGATATGTACTGAGATTTTAATGTCAGACTATACACCTTATAGCCTTGGTAGTTTCACTAGCGCTTTGAAGAATAAAAGGAAGGAATTCAAACCTCCCTCTGGTGGACCAGCAGAAAACAGCTACTTGGTTACTTTAGCTGAATCTTCAGATTTGGCTAGATATTAAACTAGACGCAGTAAGGTCCTACTTGCTACTGAAAATTAATTATAATACCTTGATGAGTTAAATAGGCTTAGGTTACCCTTAATTTTCATATACTAATCCTGCACATACTGTTACTGTGAAACTGTGTAAGTCTGTCAAAGTTTTGCTTTGCTCATTGATGTCAAATCTTTACTAAATTGTTCCTGCGTGTGCAATTGCAATGGAAGAACCTGAATGAAGTACACGAGGCCTGAATTAGATCAAGCAATTATCTAGGGAATCACAGAATAATAGGTCTGGATCAAGCCTAAGAGGGTCATTCAACTTGTCCCTTTGTCCTGGGGTAGAATCAACTACGTGTGCCATTTCTGTCCTCAGTTATCTCTGAGTCTTAGATGTTCTTAAAGCTCTGTAATTTTCACACTCCTTCCTATCACTATAGTATTTGGAGAATTATTTCTTTTCATTTGAATGACTTCTAATAATGCCTTATTTTGTCCTCAGATATTTTGGGTTTTTTTTTTCCCCAAGATCACACCTTCCAAAGATAAAAGAATGCAGAAAAAGAGCTTTAGAAAATGCAGGATAATAAGACAGTTATTACTTAAGACAAATTCCTACTAGTTTCAGTGACTACCTGTTATTATAGTAGGATCCTGTGAGCAATAAATCTGTATTCTTCTCATACACTGCCTTCATGATTTTGTACACCTTGTTCACATCCTCGCCCTCCAGACTGATGATTCCCAGCATTTTAGCTCTTCTTCATGGGTGTGTACACCACCCTTTAGCTTTTTTATCTACTTTTCTCTGTGCATTTACTAACTCTGTTATAGCCTTCTTGAAATACAGGCACTGGAACAACACACAGTAGTCAAGATGTAGAAGATGCCTCCTCTCTTGCTCTCAGTAGTCTTCCTGATGCTGTCCAACATTTGGTTGGCTATTTTGTCTGCCACTGAACATTGAGATGGTGGTTTTGGAGAACTGTCAATGAGGACTCCAAGTTGTCCTTCCTAAGGTGTAACTGCCTATAGATAAGAAAAGGTTAGTCATATAAACAATGTGTTTTCAGGGATATCTCATACTTCTAGCTACTCAGACAAGGTCAGAGTGGTACTAAGGCACAGTAGTTGTGTGTACCAATTCAATTTTCTTTATATTCCAAAATGTTTCTGTAGAAAGAAGAGTTCAAGACCCCCAAAGTGACTGAAAAAATGGGTGCATTTTTAAATAGCAGAATGCATACTATTAAAAAAAAAAGCTTCTGAAGTTTACGTTTTGTGCTCCTACTAAGAAAATGAATCTCATAAAGGTGAGCACTGACACTCAAGAAGGAAATTAAAATGTCATGTTTTGTTCAGTCAGCTTCTTTGTTTTGAGATTCTATTTCTCATATAAATGGTGGTTCAATATTATTGATAATGCTCATGACAAGACCCTGTATTTTACTTCTTAAGAACTTTTATGTTTTATTTTTTAAGAAGAACTAAGTGTCTCAACTATGTCTTGTCTCTGAAATAGGAAGAAGGCCAGGAAATCTAACATTAGCGTTATTTGGCATATTTGGAGAAGTACCTTGTATGATGTAGGTGTGGATAGTGCATCTGTTAGCCAGTGAATCATGCAATAGCATTTTCTGGTTTTTTGATTTTGAAGATGATTATTGTGCCAAGACATATCAAATAAATTAATGTATCTATAAGAAGAAAAGTTCACACTGTAATGTAATTTACTCAGTGAGTGAGTGGCAATAGAAGGGAAAGAGCATGGGATGACTGCAGTCCTGGGACTACTTCCATGGCACAGAAGTGATACGCAGTTATTCAGGATGCGTAAAAGTAGGTGCTGAAATAAAGAATATTCAGAAAGTATGAGTATTCTCAAAGGATAATTCTGTGAAAGTTTAGTGCCTCTAGATGTCTGGTATATTGTCTCTAATGGATATTGAAAGTGATCTGTCCCCTTCAGCTCTGATGGTCAAACTACTTTCATTCTCATTGGGAGGGAAATTTGGGGTAGCAGACAGTAGGTTTCGTGGCAGTGTAAAGTGCGTCTAGGGAAATTATCAAAGCTCTTTCATCTAAAAGTAATAACTATTGGCCTATCATTGGTATCTGACTATAATTATCCAGAGGTTATGCCACAGGACTCCTTTTAAAACCTTGCATCTGCCACCAGTTCTTTAAATCACAGTCACATGTTACAGTATGTAAGAGTTTTATGATGGTATTAGTTTTATTGAGCTAATTTAATAAAATGCAACATGCCAGAAGCACTAATAAAAAGAAACATCCCTTTCAGATGTGCTGCCTTGAATGACCTTTGCTACAAAATCCAAAATGTATGCTGCATTAATGTGAGCTAATTATTGCATCTGAATAATATACCATGGTACATTTCTGATGACACAAGTCAGTGCCATTTTGCCCAAGACAACTGCTAATGGTGACTCATAGTAAATTGCAATTAGAAAGCTTTGGTATGTCATGGCTTTTGCAGTATGTCTCATCCATATATGCAAGAAAGGAGCAGTGAACCATCTACTCTACAGCACTCAATTTCTTTTGGTACAGAGTCAGTCAAGCCACTCTAGTTTATCTAGCAGAATTTTGAATATGTAAGGAAAATTGTGTTGCATTTAACATTTTTGTACATCTATGTTGAGCTACCAGTCACCAAAACTGGAAGAGAGTTTTGTTAGAAGTGAGTATACCACCTGATAAAAACATCTGTCTGGTCTAAAAAGGAGCACATCAAATGAAAAAGTTCAAGAATGATTCCCCAAAAAGATTTGCATGCTTTCAAATCCAAGAATATAGCCCAGCTAGTGAGGTTCAGTCTAGGTGTAAAATTAATGTTTTAAAGTAAATAATTTGAACAACTTACAATGTTGTTGCATTCTTTTTCAGCAGCAAGTCTTTAACGAGACCTGGATCGCTTTCTGAAAGAAACACAAGGCTGAATCAAAAGTCAGAAACTGATAAAGAATTATTATTCTATCACTGAATGTGTAATGGAGGCCTCACTTTCATATGTTTTATCTGAATTTGGGGGGAAAAAAAGAAAAAGAAAAAGAAAAAGAAAAAGAAAAAGAAAAAGAAAAAGAAAAAGAAAAAGAAAAAGAAAAAGAAAAAGAAAAAGAAAAAGAAAAAGAAAAAGAAAAAGAAAAAGAAAAAGAAAAAGAAAAAGAAAAAGAAAAAGAAAAAGAAAAAGAAAAAGAAAAAGAAAAAGAAAAAAAGAAGTTGATCTACATTTAAACAGATATTCTTGTGCGTTCAGCTTTGGAAACTGTAAAGCTTAAAGATTACCTAAAATTAACCTTTTTAAAGAAATAGATCTTAATAAAGGTAGTATGTAGTTAAAGAATAACTTTTCATTCAACAAGATTTTCCAGTAAAAATACTGTCTGTATTCTGCTAACTGGTTTTCAACAGCTCACTTTAAGATTGCCCTGGGAAGAGTCTCATTCTGAACTTCAGTTTTATGCCAGAATAATTCCATTACTTCCAATAGTTGCTCCCAAACTGCAACAGTAGAAATGAGCATACTACTGAATTACTAGCATGATGGTAATATTTTTTTTTATCATCTGATCAATCTACTATTTATTTAAAATATTACTTCACAAAGGGAAGAACTCATTGTTGTGGTTTAACCTGGTAGGCAGCTAAACACCACACAGCCATTCACTCACTCCTCTTCCCTCCCCAGTGGGATGGGGGAGAAAGTTAAAAAAAAAGAAGTAAAATTCATGGGTTGAAATAAAGACAGTTTAATAGGACAGAAAATGAAGGGAAAATAAATAATAATTATAATAATACACAAAATAAGTGATGCACAGTGCAATTGTTCACCACCCGCTGACCGATACCCAGCCAGTTCCCAGGCAGCGATTGCTGTTCATAGAATCATAGAATCATAGAATCATAGAATCATAGAATCATAGAATGCTTTGGGTTGGAAGGGACTTTAGAGGCCATCTAGCCCAACCCCCCTGCAGTGAGCAGGGACAGCTTTAACTACATCAGGTTGCTCAGAGCCCCGTCCGATCTGACATGAATGTTTCCAGGGACGGGGCCTCCACTACCTCTCTGGGCAACCTGTTCCAGTGCTTCACCACCCTCATAGTAAAAAATTTCTTCCTTATGTCTAGTCTAAATCTATTCTTCTTTAGTTGAAATCCATTATTCCTTGTCTTGTCACAACAGGCCTTGCTAAAAAGATTGTCCCCATCCTTCCTGTAGGTCCCCTTTAAGTACTGGAAGGCCGCAATAACGTCGCATAGAATCATAGAATCATAGAATTGTTTAGGTTGGAAAAGACCTCTAAGATCATCCAGTCCAACCATTAACCCACACTACCAAGTCTACTCTAAGCCAATCAAGGGTAGACTAGACTAAACCACAGCTGACTCTAGCTCAGTTGGTTAGAACACGGCGCTAATAATGCCAAGTTCGCAGGTTCAATCCCTGTTTACTGCAGGGGGGTTGGGCTCGATGATCTCTCAAGGTCCCTTCCAACACAAAGCATTCTATGATTCTATGATTCTATGACATCCATTGCTTTTCCCTTGCCCACTGATGCAGTCACTCCTTCATAGAAAGCCACAAGGTTGGTCAGGCAGGACTTGCCCTTGGTGAAGCCATGCTGGCTGTCTTGAATCACCTCCCTGTCCTCCATGTGCTTCAGCATAGCTTCTAGGAGGATCTGCTCCATGATCTTCCCAGGCACAGAGGTGAGGCTGACAGGTCAGTAGTTCCCAGGGTCCTCCTTTCTTCCCTTTTTTAAAAATGGGCACAACATTCCCCTTTTTCCAGTCAGCAGGGACTTCACCTGACTGCCATGACTTTTCAAATATCATGGAGAGTGGCTTGGCAACTACATCAGCTAATTTCCCTCAGGACTCTGGGATGCATCTTGTCAGGTCCCATAGACTTGTGTACATTGAGGTTCTTCAGGTGGTCTCGAACCTGATCTTCCCTTACAGTGGGAGGGGATTTACCCCCCTGGTCCCCATCTTTTGGTCCATCGATTCAGGAGGGGTGAGGAGAGAGGTTGCCAGTGAAGACTGAGGCAAAGAAGTTGTCGAGTACCTCAGCCTTCTCCTCATCCGTTGATACTAGGTCGCCATTCTTGTTCATCAGGGGCGGTAAACTTTCTTTAACCTTCCTTTTCTGGTTGACATACCTGTAGAAGCCTTTCTTGTTCTTCTTTACAGCCCTTGCCAAATTCAGCTCCAGCTGCGCCTTTGCCTTCCTGACCCCCTTGCTACACAACTGGGCAGTTTCCTTGTACTCCTCCCAGGACACCTGTCCCAGCTTCCACTGCTTGTACAGTTCCCTCTTGCTCTTTAGTTTGACCAGCAGGTCTCAACTCAGCCATGCTGGTGTCTTCCCTTCCTTGCTTGATTTCTTACACTTGGGGACTGAGAGCTCTTGTGCTCTATGCAAGGTGTGCTTAAAGATCTGCCAGCTGTGTTCCGTTCCCCTGTCCCTGAGGACCATCTCCCAGGGGGTTCTTCTGACTAACTCCTTGAAGAGCTGGAATTTTGCTTTTCTGAAATATAGGGTCCTGACTGTACTCCTCACTTTTCCCATGTCCTTCAGGAGAGTGAACTCCACCAACGCGTGATCACTGCAGCCCAGGCTGCCTCCAGTCTTGACATCACCAATGAGCTCACTTGCATTGGTGACCATCAGGTCCAGTATCGCGTCCCCTCGGGTAGGGGTGTCTATTACCTGGCTTAGGAAGTTGTCGTCTATGCATTCCAGGAATCTCCTGGATAGCCTACAGCTCGTTGTGTTGCTTTTCCAGCAAATGTCGGGGTGGTTGAATTCTCCCAGCAGGACGAGAGTCTGCAAGCGCGAAGCCTCCCAGAGCTGGAGGAAGAAGGCTTCGTCAGCAGGCTCCCCTTGATCAGGCGGCCTGTAGTAGACACCAACCACCAGGTTCCCTTTGTTGCCTCTGTCTCTGATTGTTACCCATAAGCTTTTGACCTGCTCATGGCTATTCTTCAGGGACAGCTCTTCACACTCTATTGATTTCTTTACGTAGAGGGCAACACTTGCACTCCTCCTTCCTCACCTGTCCCTTCTGAACAGCCTGTAGCCACCAATAGCCACATTCCAGTCATGGGATTCCCTAGCCAGCTCCCCCCAGTTTAGATACTGAGCATGACATCATATGGTATGGAATAGCCCTCTGCTCAGTTTGGATGAACTGTCTTGGCTGTGCCCCCTCCCAGCTTCTTGTGCACCTGGCAGAGCATGGGAAGCTGAAAAGTCCTTGACTAGCATAAGCAGTACTTAGCAACAACCAAAACATCAGTGTGTTATCAGCATTCTTCTCATTCTAAGTCCAAAACAAAGCATTATGTCAGCTGCTAGGAAGAAAATTAACTCTGTTGCAGCTGAAACCAGGACAGTATCCATCCCATCTATGTCATGCCCAGGTCTTACCTTTTCCAATACATTCCAATTAATCACCACCACTTTCCCTGTCTTGATATATGCACACAGATATCATTCCCTTTATCTATGGGCCATCCCTCTAAAATGTCCATTGAGTTCATTCAGTCCATGACTTTGGGTGCTATCTGTCATAACAGTCTTTCAGGGCAGGAGATACGGTGCATGGTGTTGGATTTGTTGCATGTTGAAGCCCGTTCTGGTTCCATCACCACTGCACTTTGCTCAGTTTTATCAAAGTTGGTTCTTACTGTAATACCATTGCTATGGCATATAGCAACCATAAAAATTCAGTTCATTGTCTATTTTCACCCAAAATCAAATCCCCTTGAGGTACACATCGGACTTCCCATTCTTTCGCATAACCCACCAAGTGTACCCAGATCCTTGAGCAAAAGCAATCCCATGAATAGGTTTGCCTTTGCCTAAGGCAGGAGTAACCCAGACTGTCTTCCCCAGCGTATTTTTTATGTGTGCTACAGGGACATTATCCCCCTCTACAGTACGCAAAAGTTTTGACTGGGCAAAGCCAGCTCCATTGGCAGATCCCCTAATGTTGACTAACCAGGTGGCCTTTGCTAAACATGTATCCTGATATTAGCACTATGTCAGCTACTAGGAAGAAAATTAACTCTATCCCAGCTGAAACCAGGACACTCATCTAGTGTTGAATTAGTTGACTACCCAGTCACTTAACTGATACCTATTCAGGCAAAACAAAACCCCAAGATTATACAAATACCTGTCAAGGGACTCCATTATTAAGATGTAGATGCATTCTTTATTGTCTAAATTCTAAATTTTCATTACTCAGTTAGGACATACAGGTTTTGAGGTTGAAGTATCATTTGTCTCCTAACTACAGTAGATGCAAAGGGTTTGCATTTCAGTGTAAAGCTCTAGTTTGTCGGTTGGTGCAGAGACACTTTATTTGAGGATAAGGTTTGGCGCAGAAAAGCCTTGCTTTATATTTTTATTCTTTATAAAGCTTTTATGTATATACAGTTTATGTTTTATATTGGAGCCAAATTTTGTTCAGATGACTACTGCTGCTCCATTTAGGAAGTCCTGGATCAGCATGCAGGTGGAACCAAGACAGCATGACTGCTCATCAGGTATTGGCTTCTCAGAAACAGAAGAAAAAACAGCAGCTGACTTCAGCCTGAGACATTTTAGCAACTAATTTCTAGTTGGGTCCAGAGGTCATGATCACGAATTCCCCTTATTCTCTTCCACAATTAATAGTAGAAAGGTGGTTAAGAGCAGATTCTTGAACTGTCTTTCAGCTGTGATTTTTTTCCTGCTCTAACAGTATCAGAGTGCTTGCCATGGTCAGCATGTTTTTCTGTGACTGAAGGTGAGCCTTGTTGCCCTGAGAACCTGAACTGGTTGTGTAGAAGCTGTCTAATATAGGATAGAGGTTTAACAGCTGAAACAGGAGGACGGTGAAACCTCTATCTCTAACAGAGAAGTAGAGCTTGTTTTGCACGGTTCCTCTTTTAATCCTCTGTAGATTGTGAATACCATTTCAGTTCAGGCAACTTTGAATCACCCTCAGGCAGCAACTACCTGTCTCTCTTGATTTTTTGTAGCATTCAGCCTCATATTTTTAGATGCTCTGGCTTGTATCTAAGCTTTCTAACTAAAGTAAATGGAAGATACAGTCACTCAGCATGTCCGAGGAGCACACAGCTTAGTGCCAGGACTGGGACCTATGCTTAGCTATGTAGGCTGTCAGGTTGACATTACATTAATAGCAACCATTGTGCTTTTCAGATTTTACTTTCCCCCCAAAAAAACAAGGCAGGGAGCTGAAATTTTGCATCAATCACACCTCGGCTGCAAAACATTAGAGATTATTGCAGTGGGATTTACAGATTTATAGGGGCTTGGGATGAGAGGAATTATTTGTGTTTGGGGTTTTCTTTTCCTAAGTAATGCTTCTCAAACTTGAGAAAAAAATGTGTGTTTCTAATCAGAAGCTGTGGAGAGAGAGTAAGGAAGTAAGAGATTTACCTGGCATTTTGTTAAGAAGGACAAAGAATATCACAGTTTTCCCTGATACTTTGCATAAGACTTTAATTTAACGTTGTTAAGAGAAACTACTAACAATATGCACACTGTGCTTCTCATAGACACACAGCAATAAAACCAGCAGGGAGTGGGGCTTTTTAAAATATTGTTCTTTTGCAAGACAGTTGGAGTGCAATGGAATTTAAGATAAAATCCTTTACACAAGTAAATACACCACCATATGTACATGCTGTTAAAAGAGACATGCTTTATTTTGCATCAAGTGTACCCTTTAAATTTCTTAAAATAAAAGACCTTCGTTGCCAAACTTTTGGCTTTATCTGGCATGTTGTTGACTTGCATCCCCTAATGTTTCAACACATTTGTTACTTAGAGTGAAATGTTCTTCTGGCTGTTTGAGATTAAGGGTTTGGATTTGGGAGGAGGGGGTTTCAACACCATGTAAAAGCAGCTTAAACTACTCTCATGTTAGTGGTGAAGATGCTGTTTCTAACTGTAGAGAAATGCTTGTTTGTTAGTAAGTTTGTTAGAAAGAGGCTTCCAGAATTAAGCAGCTATCAGTTCAGGGTTTTTTTTTGTTTGTTTTTGTTTGGGGTTTTGGGGGCAGGGAGGTGTGTTTGTTTGGGTTTTGCTGTTTTGTTGGGGTTTTGTTGTTTGTTTGGGTTTGGAGTGGTTCTTGGTTTGTTTGGGTTTTTGGTTTGGTTTTTTTTAATTAGAGCTTATTTTGTGATATTGTGAATTCCTGACTACCAGTGATGGAAGATTTCCAGTCATTTAGTTATATAGTTTTATGTATATGTAAAATATAGTTTTATATATCTATATATATAACCTTTTTAATCTATTTGCTTGATGTTGAATATTAGCTCCTGATAGCAGTATAAAAGCATTTCTAGATAAATTCAATTACTTCTTCCTTTTTCTCATACCAGTATTGTATTCTGGCTCCAGTTTGCCAGCTATAGTGGTTTCAATGGTAGGAAGCTCAGATAAACACCCAGTGCCACTTGTTTTGTCAACACTTATATCAGTTCTGGAACGGAACGTCACAACTGGTAATCTCTTCTTTCAGAAATCTCAGCCCACGCAGTAACATCCAGAGAGAAACTCTGCCTTAAGAGTTGAATCTAATCAGAGACCAAGCCAGAGAACAAATTCTCCTGCTGCTCACGCAGCTCTTTCTAAATGCAGAAGCTTACGTGACAAAAGCAGCTACAAAACAACATATTTTTCAAAGTCTGATCACATGCTAAGGAAAATAACTTGGAGGAATATGTAGAAAAGCCTTGCTGCTGCTTGTTATTGTACTGTAAGCACTGAATCTTGTTGTGAGGATTATGTACTATAAGCAATGTCAAACTGTGAAAAAGCCTAGGAACCAAATGAGAAAACACTCACGTAGTATAAGGGACATTCCAATAGTGAGAATAATGTTGTCTGTATTTTCCGGTCTGGCAATACTGTATTTGCATTTCACAGACCTTTTTTGTGTTCTCTTGGTCTCTCATAGAGTCTCTGTAACAACATTTTGTGTGTGGTATAGTCTTTTCGAGGATTCCAAACTTTGATCAGCCTATGGCACTGTGACGTGCTATTGCCTTTTAAACTGGTGGGAACTAAGGGCCACTGGAGTACCAACCATGACTGTAATGAACCTCTTTTCCTCTGGCTTATACAGTATCTATAATCACTGCATGTGAGTTTATGACGTCATCCTCATCTTTCTGCCCAACTTAAAGGGCTTCCACTGGAAGAGGAATCTTCTGTCAAGTGAAGGCCCACTGCATTCATGCTTAAAATTTAAAATCCAAATTAATCTCTACTATGCTGCTGCCTGTGTCCAAGCTTACAGTTTCTTTTCATGGAAATCTTCTCCTGAGCAACTGATTGTCTACTACCTGTCTCGTCATTGCCTTTTAAAGAGCACACAAATATGAAGAAACCTCAGTTACATAGATATACACATGGATATACATCCATACCTTATATATATGCATATATATGTGATGATATGTATATGTTTATATAATATGTGGATTTCCTAATATGAACTCTCATCTGTTTGCTCAACTATATCATTGACAATGCAAAATGAATTTCAGCCTTCTGGGCTATATAGGTAATGATTCCATTTTAACATCAAAATCTCAGGACAGTAGGTATTTTCAGACTTTTTAAATTATTATGCCTTAGCTGAAGTAATTTTATTAAAAGTAATTTAAGTAAAAACCCAGAATGTGAGCTTTATCATTTAAAGACTTACTTAAAATTTAGATAATAACAATTCAAAGGAAAGGAGAAATAGCCATCTGGGAGTCCTAAAATTCTTTTTATTCAAGAGAGGATTTTCTCTCCTGGAGGGTAAATTCTAGAGGATACTCCGAAACCCTGTAAAAAAAAGAGCATTCTGGTACTGATGCATTTCCTACTTCTTGTAGTATTCTTAGGAACAGCATATAATGAGAAAGGAAGCAAATCTTGGTAAGGGGTTTCAAATCTTCCAAAGAAAAATTTTCTTGCTTCCTGATTTCTTATGTTTTTCATTTTATATGCTCTGATTGTTATTTTTTAAACTTTATTGCAGTCTCCAACTTAGTGTCTATGAAGAATGAAAAGATTCTGAAGTGGATACAAACCAAACTTCACAGATAGAGGCATAAATATTCCCAAGAATATTTTTTTCATCAAATTTCTTTCACTTTCTCTGTGTTCTAATAGCATATCAGAATGTCACACTTATGATAGAAGATTGGCACCATGTGACATTAAAATTTTAATAATAATATAAGATATAGTTTGCACAATTTTTAAATTAAGAGAAACCCATATTAAACAATTAAAAAAAATCCATTGTCTCAATGAAGGATACTATCTCAGAGCACTATAATTATCCTGATAACAAAAAAATACTGTATGCAAGAATGTGATCAGAAAATGCAGCTTATCAGTAATGAAGCAGTAATACTAATAGTGACAGTAGTAGTAGTAGTTTTAAATGGTAATGTGATTAGCCAACAGTTACACCTAAAAAAAAAAAAAAAAAGAAGGGTGACAAAGTTGTGAGTAGATTTACACTAACTTATTCAAGTGAAGTACTAGATGATTCCTTTATAGAACTGTCCCTAAGATTTCTAAGCAGCGGATAGTACCAGTGACAGCCAAGTCTCAGTTGTAGATGACTTGAGTCAGCACCCATTCCCTAAAGGCTCTTTTGTTCTTTTCTTGCAGGCAGCTCAGCTGATGCAGACTCAGGAAGGCCATTGGGCAAACAGCTGCCTGTCAATTCTTAAACACTGAAGATGAGTATCGGTACACCAACTCCTGGATCACACTCCCCATCTGCCAGACTCTCACTTCACTCCTTTGCTGCGCTGCACCGAGACATTGCTTGCTCTGTCACTTCGCATGCCAGGCATGCTGTGACCAGGTCCATCTGACGTGTAGGTCACTTGATGGAAGAGGGATGTGAGGTTGCAGCTAGGGGTTTGCTACCTAATGGGAGAATGCAGTCCAAAGATCCTGTGAGAGGGTCAAGACAACAGTATCCCAGACCCACCATGTAACTTCCCTGAGTTTCACCTCTCATCATATGGCCCAGTGCTGGGGTCTCAAAGGTTCAGAGAAGAGAAATTAGGATATTTTGAAAGTGTGTGCTGCAGGTAATTTCTCTGACAAGTGCTGAAATGAGAGATAGGACAGCACACTCCTGTAATTTTAGAAGCAGCATGTTTAAATATTTCCATGAAGCAACTTGCAGATTACCAGTTTAACACTTTCAAATATGACTTTTTTTTTAATTGATAATGCTTCTTATTTTGCGGTATAAGTCCCACTTTTGCCTATACAATGTTACAATGTGATTTTGTTCGGTTTTGCTTTTTATATTGGGCTTCAGCCTGTACAAAGTACACTACAGAATCAGAACATGTGTTTTTACAATGATTGCAACATATAAAACTGGACATTTGCAAGCACTTTTGGAGGCAGGACTTGAGTTCTAATCCAGTCATCATTGAATGTCTGTGAGATTTATTCATGGGTATTGACATATCTGGGTTACTGTTACTTTTGTCAGTGTTGTCTGTTTACAACAGAAGCTCTCTAGAAGAATGATTATATCTCTGATTCAAATCTCCTTGACGCTAATAGATTCCATCTGGAGGGACTACGTGCTTGTAGAAGCTCTAGTACAATTGGGAGGACCCTTTGTGTGAGTACTTTAATGCAGCCTTCTGAAATCTTTAAACATTTCCAAGACAGGTCTCTATTCCATTCACTTTCAAATGAGTTATTCATTTCAGTGAGATTACTTCAACCTTTGCAGCATCTTCTGCATGACAAAAAATAAGCTAGAAATCCAGATAGGATCCACATCACGCAACAGCATAATGTTTGGTTTAATGATTAGGCTAAGAGCCAGAAGGAGCTGGTTATGCAAGCTCAGAGACAATGAGCTCTCACTATTCAGCATCCCCGTTCTTCCACTGATTTGTAGCAATAATTCTGTGATTTTGCAGCCCTTGATTTTAAGTATTGCCATTAAATTTCTCTTTAAAGTTGGGCAACAATTCCTGTTAATTTACTGTAGATGGGGTTATTGCATATGCAACCTTGTTTCTAAGTACCCTAGATCCTGAATAAAGTATTGGCTTCATAACCACACTGTTCTCTTATACACTATATCTCTATAAAAGTGAGCTTCTTATCTTAGGACACTAAATAACTTGAGAAATACTTAAACCTTCTCAGTCCCTTGAGGGTTCGATTACTTAGTGCATCACAGGAATGATCAAGTCCAAGACAAGAAAATCTAAAAGCGGGGAAACCATACAAAGACAGCACTGTAGCAATATAAAGATACTAAAAAATAATTCTTACTCTCTGAAGTAAGAGCTGAGGATCTTTCCTGTGATAGATAAATAAATAAATAAATAAATATGTCTGTAATCCAAAATACCTGAAGAGCCTTACTCATACCAGTAATTTTTTAACTCACATATTTGACAATTACTTTTAAAGAGTTCTTTACTTAAATAGAGTGTTGTGATCCTCAAAAGAATTTTTGATTAAGTACTTCCAACCTGATTTTATTTATTTCTTATAACTAGCAGGTTGTGTTCTATCTGTAGCTCAAGTGAGCTCTTCAGATTTAGAAGTGTCAGAATTTAAATCAAATTGTTAGTTTCTGTTTTCTTCTCTCCAGCAGCACAAAAAGGTATTCAGTGTCAACGTTATGTGAATGAAAAGGTCTTCACAGGCAGTAGTGAACCCCAGCTGAGCTGAAAGAGCCTGGAGTTGCAGAGGAAATCACATCAGTTCAGAACACCTAGGGTTTGCAAAGTACAGCCATGCTCTACATACCTCTGGAGTCCTGACTACTGATATTCCAAGCCAGGAACCTTCTCAGAATGTACTGTGACTTCTGTCCAACTCTTTTCTGCAAAGAGAAGGGGTGTGTGAACAGAAGGACTGGCATGCGTGCTGCTATTAAATGGATATGGAGCTGGGTCTTGTCCAGGGTGTATACCCAGTTCAGGTTCCCAGCCTTTTGGAGCCAGCCAAAGTCTAGAGCGGAAATCACCAGTCCCTGAATACTTGTGTTGCTTGTTCATGACACATTTAGATGGTCCCAAGCATGTACCAAGCACTGCTTCAGTCTTGGCATCCCCCTGCCACGCAAGGGGTTGGTAAGAAAACAAGACTGAATGAGAGATTACTAATATTGGAGACTGCAGCCTGATGTAGAAAAAAAAAGTCATGAAATGCCCACTCTCTCTTTAGCTGTGTTTTACTTGTCAAGTTTGCTCTGTGAGATTATGACGGTTAAATTTAAAAATGTGTATTTGTATATGCTATGAAGTATGTTTTGGGCAACATTTGATAATGTTGAAAAACAATGATTGCCTGTGATACTGTAGCCTCACTGACTCTACATCCGGTCATAAGTTAACAGCTATTCTGGCTACTGCTAAACACCAGCTTGGCTTCACTGGTGTCTTCCAGTAATTGCCTTTCTGAAATCTCTAATAAACAGCGCAATCAACATTTTGTATAGTATTACCATAACTCTAAAATTTTTGGGAACTATTGCTTTGATTTTTTTCTCTTGACAACTAGAACCATATATTTCTACCTTGTAAACAAGTCACCAAAAGTGATATTTGTCTAAATGTTTTCTAAAATTTAAGGAGAATTGAAGGAATTGTCTTTAATAAAATTCTTTTGTATGACTACAGGAATAAATGTGGTCATTACTGCACTAAGAAACATCTCAACTCTTGTCCTGTGTGGCAGAAGTATTCAAGTAACATTTATGGATACAGATAGACATACACATAAACACACATATATAAATCCATATTACAACCATATACATATATATATATATATGTAGTATGTACACACACACACACACACACACACAATCTGGTTCTGCAGAAAACATCTGTTACTGATCGTGGTTTGACTTGCTTCCATGAGGCATTAAGTTCCTTTATCATAAACATCTGTCATTTTTGCCGTGTACACTGAATTAATTACTGAATTTTAAACAGCTCATGTAAAACAAACCACAAACAAAATTACTATCTGGTGAGAGCAGTTTATGACTAATATGTGTATTCCTACTCTGAGGACAGTAGCCACTGTTAAGATTCAGTCATTCAACTCATCTCTGAACTTTTAGGGATATGATATTAAGTACTGTAATGTAAGGAAACTCATGCTGTTATGAGCAAACCCGAAATCCTTCAGAATTGCAGAACTACACACAAAACAATGTAAAGGGAAAATAAGTTTAATGCTTAAACTCTATTTCTTCATGCAACAGTGGGAGATCAAAACTTTGAATGGTGCTTTGATGACAAATTAACTTTTGGCATAAGTAGCAACAATCTTCTGAGTCAATAGAAGTATACCATTAATGTTTGCTGATGTAGAGCCCTGGACTTACTTTAAATCTCCTTTTTCAGCATGGGTACAGGAGGCTTGCTTTTAGAAAGCTTTCCCATGTTAAATCTCTGCATGTTTTAGGACAATTTTAAGTCTTTTTGTTATCTCCATCAATGCTATAATATTGTGGGGGAAAGAGGCATATCGGCCCCTGTACAACACTTTCTCATTCCAGTTTTGTGCAGGACAAAATGGGAGCAAATGCAAAGACTGTGACCCTCTCTTCTATTTGTGGACATTCTTGACTAACCTGTCTAATAAATATTAGAAATGGTCAAGCTATTTTGTTAAGAAAGAAGGCATACCATTCTACATTAATTATTTCTGAGAGAGTACACAGTGGAAATATTTGGGTAAGTGCTTGCCAAGAGTCAGGGTTGAACAGTCTAACTCATTATACTAATTGTGTTCTTTATTCCTTTGTTTTTATAGTCTGTACAAATTACAGAGACATTAGTAAGATTAGATGTTTCCAGTTGTGCCAATTATGCAACAGTATATCCTGATTTTTGGTATGAGTATGGTTTCAGTTGAAGAATACATCGAATGGCTGTTACCCTTCCACATTTCAAGACATAGCTTCTGACAGCCTACAAACAGGTGGTTGGGCTACTTTATGTCTTCATTTGCTCTCTTAGAAAAGCTCTCCACCTTCCCACAAATTGCTAACCAATTACTTCACTTATCATCTGCAATGTGCATTATAATTTCATCACTTTCAATCTGAATTTTTGCTGAAGATCATGGGTTCCTTTGATCTTTGAGATAAAGGTAAAATTCTCAGTAAGTATGCCTTTACTGGCATCTTTCCAGCTTTCTTTTCTTGTTCTCTATAACCAAACAAATACATCCCAACATTTTAAAATACAGAGCTGTCACTATTTTAAGTACTCAGTCCCATTTGCTCTTAATTATTGCACATTTAAACTGAAAATCCTCCATTTCTAAAGATGATATAGGCTTGTATATATTCTAATTAGGCAAACTAAATTCATTTTGACTACATAATAAAGTAAACCGAAGAAGGCTGAAGTAGGAAATAAGTGCACAGAAAGAGCTACTTTATGAATGTATTAAGAACTTTAATTTAATACTAGAAAGTTAGGAAATGTCATAATGGAAGTTGCCTATTCAACAAATGATTTATGATAGTCTTTAATTGCATGACCTTACAGTACTTTTTGTGCAACTGCAGGAAACACGTGCCTTGAAGATATTACTCTGATTCATCTGTAGAAAAGGCCTGGTGCTGTTTATTCAGTGATGCAAACATGTTGGAGAAAAAAAAAATAGTGCGACCATGTAATTAAAATTGTATCATATAGTGTACCACAAAAGCACAACCCTCATATAAACACCTCCTTTTTTGAATTATTTCATAACCCTGACAGCTGTCATTAACAACTTTTTTCTGGTATGTACTGTCTTTATTTAAGAGTTCCCTTTTCAAGACCAATATCAAATTCTGTCATATAAAGTTCTATGTGGATTACAGGAATAATGTGAACTCTTTTAACCATTTAAACTATGGCCACTGATGGCATATAAGGGTGTCATTGGCTGCATAGGACATGATTAGATTTAGCCAGAAGGTGTCAGAAATATTTGCTCAATAGAGAGGAATTCCACTGGCTTTTCTTACACTGTTTTCTTATAGTAACTTTATCAGCACGTAGAGGCCAAGTTCTCTTGCTGGTGTAGTCAGTCTGGGTCTTAAGGCTCACTCAGTGGTGTCATGAAAGAGACATACCTGCTCCATCTGAACCTTCTGACTGGTCTACTGTGCTATCCTGTGCAGCCCCATAGGCTTCATGGGTGTGTTCACACCCAGGAGTGGTACTGGCAGGAGTTTTTCTGGACAGTCCACACTTATCCCAGGAAGCAGGTTTGTGCGGTTTACAACACCTCATCTTCACGTTTCAGCTTCTCTGAGTACATGGCCCTGGTTTATCGGCAAAGCAGGCCAGCTTCCAATGCCATCAAAAGCTCCCAAGCACAAGAAACACCCCCAGACCTTCTCATTTTCTACACTGCCTCTGCTGTCACAAAGGCTACAGGTTTCTGTTCTCCAAAACTCTTCCACAGGAGACCCACTAAAGAAGGTGACACACATACCCACAGCAGAGGCCAGAATATTTGTAGTCTTTCTCCCAGTGGATTAGCTTTTGTGCACTACTTTCATCTGGAGCCTGTGGTCTGACATTGCCCTTGAGCATTGCAAGCACAAATGCTGAGAGATCCAAATTTACCAGGTCAACAAACGTTATAGCCCTTATGCCAGATACCACTGAGACCCATGGCAGCTACTCTATAGTCCCTTCTGTACCTATAGGAGCCCATTCTCTCCCTGCTGGTAGATACTGAACAGCCCAGATGCACTAGATTTTAACAAGCAACAGCTCACACCTGCAACCAAGACCCCTTCTTCCTCCCCAGAAATACAAGTAGAGAATGGTCTGATGAAAAGCAGGAAGAAAACTCTTTCCCGAGTGTACAGGCACTGCTGCCAAAACCCCAATCCTATGCTAACAATGCTAATGTGATCAATCCTGTGCTAACAGTGCTGCTAATGCAAGGAGTCAGGCAGAGTCCCGAGGTGGCGCAGGAGCAGCTGGGTGAACACTGAGTACTGTAAGAGGCTCAGGCAGGTTCAGAAGGCTGAAATTTCCACAGATTTTAGCACATAAAAGGCAGCCAAAATATAGACTAAACATTATCTGAAATGCAAAACTCTTCTGTCTGACTATTACAGATGAAAGAGACTCTAGCTTGAAAGAGGGCACCTCCGAGGAAGTTGAAAACCTGACTGACTCCATCTCTCTGTGTTGTGCAAGACTGAAAAGACCCTTCTTTCAGACAAGGGCAGCCACAGTACAGTTGTATGCATGTGGAGCATATAGTCAGCTATAAAAAACAGTGGGAATGGAGCCTTTTAAACACCAGGTCATTATTTGTGCACATAATTAATATAATCTGTATTAACTGTATATTAATATAACTACCATGTCAGTAGGTTGTTGTGACTGAAGAAATATTTGCATTTTTAACTGAGAGATAAGTAGTGAAGGTCTTCACCTAGAACTGATTTTATTTTTCATGTTCTATTTATTTATAAATCTGCTGAGAAATATACTGCATAATGACTTTACATTTTGCTCTCAGAGAAATATATTATGAGGCTGCACACTGACATTTGTACAATTTTATACCACATGGCACATACAGAATAGACTAGGGAAATTAGTCTTAGATTTATAAACAAAACTTCTTACACAAGTGACTCATTTTAGTTGAATGTGGATGGTCCTTAATGGGAACACATATGTTTATGCTAAATAACCTGTAATACCAACTGAGGTGGCACAATTCTCTCCGCCATTAGGAAGATTGATTTTGCCTTGGAGTGCCTCTACTCAACAGAAGTACCCTTCAGGTAAGTTGAAAAAGTTATCAGGCGTGTAGTGTAAATGAGCAGTGCAGATTCTGGAGATGGAGGGAAACTGTAGCATGCCATTGAAAAGTATTTTCTGTTCCCTAAGCTGCTAAACATTCATCCATTAAAAAAATATTTAAAAATACTATGTAACTGTGATAACTAAATTATCTTATAAATGATATTACAATGAGGCTGGTGAAGCACTGGAACAGGTTGCCCAGAGAGGTAGTGGAGGCCCCATCCCTAGCATTCAAGATCAGGTTGGACAGGGCTCTGAGCAACCTGACCTAGTTAAAGCTGTCCCTGCCCACTGCAGGGGGGTTGGGCTAGATGACCTCTAAAGGTCCCTTCCAACCCAAAGCATTCTATGATTCTATGATTCTATGATCTTACAAATTGCCTAACAATTACAGCATGGAAGAAGAATTCTGAAGTTGGGAAAGAAAAAAAACCTAAACCCCAGAACTACTGAAATTTAACCTTTCAAATTGTAAAGAATAGAAAGTATTTAATGATACTTATAGGCAACCATAGGGACAAGATTAATTCTGCTAAATTGCTAGCAATACTCCACTGTAAATCTGCTGTGAAATCAGACTAAGTTTAGATTAAGTACAGGGTAGCTGTCAATATGGAGGAGCTTGGAAGATGATTTTTGGTTAATAAAATGCCTAAATGTGTATGGCAAATTTGACAACATCATTTTTTGGAGTTGTTTTCAAACACTGTAGTCTAGTGTCATGGTTTAGCCCCAGCCAGCAACTAAGCACCACGCAGCCGCTCGCTCACTCCCCCTACCCCGATGGGATGGGGGAGAGAATCGGAGGAGTAAGAGTGGGAAACACTCCTGGGTGTTTAATAAGAACAGTTTAATAATTGAAAAAAAGTAAAATAGTAATGATAATAATAACAATATAATAATATACAATATAATAATATACAATATTATAATAATACACAAAGCAAGTGATGCACAATGCAATTGCCCACCACACGCCAACCGATACCCAGACAGTTCCCGAGCAGCGATCGCTGCTCCCCAGGCAACGTCCCCCCTCAGTTTCTATACTGAGCATGATGTCATATGGTATGGAATAGCCTTTTGGCCAGTTTGGGTCAGCTGTCCTGGCTGTGCCCCCTCCCAGTTTCTTGTGTACCTGGCAGAGCATGGGAGGCTGAAAAGTCCTTGACTAGCATAAGCAGTACTTAGCAACAACTAAAAAATCAGTGTGTTATCAACATTCTTCTCATTCTAAATCCACAACACAGCACTATGCCAGCTACTAGGAAGAAAATTAACTCTATCCCAGACGAAACCAGGACATCTAGTTACAAAGAAGACACCAAATAATCTTGCAAGGCCAAAAATGCTAATGAAAACCACAGGAAGGGAAGGCAGAAAGAGAAAGGAAGAAGTAATATTGTACTATTCATTTTGACTTTTATATATTTAAATGAAGTTATTGGATTCTAGTTCTCGTAAGCAGTTCCTCAGAATCATAACTCCTATGTCCAATCTTGTCTCTCTGAGAAATTTTGTGAATTCAAAGGATGAAGTGTAGATACCCAGAGGGACTAGATATACATACTTTTATATAAAACACATCTTTGCTATATAAATGTATTCCACAGGGCCGAATTATGCATTTCAGTATGGAGTTATCAACTTTTTGATTCAGTAAACTTTAAGGATATCTCTATTAAGAGATGTCTGAAGTTTTCCTTATTTAGGTATTTGCTTTTACCCTATAATGTATGCAAAAAATAAAATGATAATTTTATCTCCCTGCCCTGTTTAATTTAGGTCCAGGAGGAGCTGGGCAAGGAGAATGGAGGAGCACTTAAAGAGATAGCAACCATGCTCAGGCATTAGGTTGTTCAGACCAAACAAGGTGTCATCTACTCTTTCAGAAAACAATCTGTTCTTTTAGCAGGTAACACTAGGTTTTTTTTTTTTTTTCCTCTGTTCTAAATTTTTGAAATTGTTTTAACTTATGCCAAACCTAAGTGGTAGGATAATAAAATACTCCCCAGGTCTGTCACATTTCAAGAGAGAAATTCAGTTCTGTGGAGGCATTTTTTAGTTTTATTGAGACATACAAACCATGTATTTATCCTATTGCAAAAAAAAACAAAATCCATTTGCTTGTTGTTTTTCCAAGTATCCTCGTGGAAGGAACAGGGATTAGGGAGGGGCGTTGTCTTGGTTTTGGCTGGGATAGAGTTAATTTTCCTCCTAGTAGCAGGCATAGTGCTGTGTTTTGGATTTAGAATGAGAAGAATGTTGATAACACACTGATGTTTTTAGTTGTTGTTAAGTACTGCTTATGCTAGTCAAGGACTTTTCAGCTTCCCATGCTCTGCCAGGTACACAAGAAACTGGGAGGGGGCACAGCCAGAATAGTTGATCCAAACTGGCCAAAAGGCTATTCCATACCATATGACATCATGCTCAGTATATAAGCTGGGGGGGTTGCCTGGGGAGCAGTGATCGCTGCTCGGGAACTGGCTGGGTATCGGTTGGCGTGTGGTGGGCAATTGCATTGTGCATCACTTGTTTTGTATATTATTATTATCATCATTCTTATATTGTTATTATTATCATTACTATTTTACTTTATTTCAATTATTAAACTGTTCTTATCTCAACCCAGGAGTGTTTCTCACTCTTACTCCTCCGATTCTCTCCCCCGTCCTATCGGGGTAGGGGGAGTGAGTGAGCGGCTGCGTGGTGCTTAGTTGCTGGCTGGGGCTAAACCATGACAGGGGTAAAGAACGGGAAAAGATATAATCACATTACTGTCCAAAACAAAAATAAAAATCAACAGTTCCAGGCTAATTAAGTCAAAACCCTATTAATTGTTGAAGATGGACTGTAAGTCTACTTGTTATCAGGCAGATCTCGAAACTGAATCTAAATCATGACAGTCTCCATAAGCCATTTATCATATATTGAAGGGGATGATTATTAGTTCAAGCACAGACGCTGAAGCCACTTATTGTTTTGAAATGTGAGGGGTAGGAGAAGAAACGTCCTCTAAGCAGGCAGGAAGGAAACTATATCAGATGTTGAAGCCCAGTTGTCAAACTTTTGAATAATAATAATAATAATAAATAATAATAATGATAATAATAATACAGATTCATAATGTGTCAGTGTAGTCTTTGAATGGTGGTGTAATACATTCTTTATGCTAATGCCTGTAAAATGTTGACTGCTAGTCATCATACTGATTATACATCCATTTAGGACACTGACATATAGGACAAGGGCAACGGCTCCTAAGTCAGGAATGGGGACCGTGTATATAGGGTAAAAACTAAACATAACAGAATCACTTTTTTTTTTTTTAATCTTGTTTATTTGTGTTAAAGTTGTTAAAGGGGAAGAATCTTTTCCAGGCAAGGAGGTCTTCACTCTATACTGCTGATATTTATTTATTTATTTAAATTAAAGTGTGCCTTTGGACCTAAAATATACCTGCATCTATGCTATTTGCAAGCTTCACATGCAAAGAAGATTTTTCATTTCTAAAAGGGCAAAGTTGTCTGGAACTTATCAATAATTTGCTGCACATCACCATTGCTCTCCTCTGCACCTCTTTGCTGAAACACATACCAGAGCTGTGCCCTTTTGGAACTATTCAAAGAACTGTTCACAGAATTGAATCTGTATGTAACCATAGTCAGTCATATAAGTAGCTGCCTGACATCTTCAATGAGTAAATACCATATAATACATTTGTTATTATCTCTCATGGAGACTTTACCACTCATTTTCTAAGGTGGTTACTCACATTTTTACACAGAACAAGACAAGATCTGTGGGTAGTAGTATGATCCTTTCAACATGCAAGCTTCATCTGGTACATTTCTTTAGAGTATTCCAGATAGAAACAAACCTTCAGAGCCCAGTGGAGCATTGCATTAGAGACCTCTGAGCAAGCTGGTATGACTACACAGTGAAATGGGGTGCTGAACATACACATTTTCCAAAACAGCACAGCAGGATCAGCACAGTGCTATGTCCCAGCTAAATAGATCTGCCTGTTAGTGGGTCTTATTAGCTCTGAGAAATCACAGGCATCTATGCATTTATGCATCTTCCAGCTCTGGAGTTTAAACATCATCTGCTAGCTTGGGGACCTCTGCATTGCAACCTTGCTGTGGAGAGTAAATGCACCAATCTCTGCAGTACAGCCACAGAGCTCTCGTACAGAGCCTGCAGAGCTCAAAAGGCGGAAGCACCTCAACCCTTCCAAGTTTATTTCCCCTGCCAACAAAAAGCAATTTAAACAGCTCCATGATTAGCAGACTCCAAAGACCTAGGTTAGGAGGTTACTGGTCCTCAAGTTACCTGCAAAACAGCCAGCATTTTGCAGCATATATTAGAAGTGCTACCAATATTGAGTTCTACACATAAGATGGTAATCTGCTAGACTATTGTAACATTCTCTCCCTGTGAGACATTGCTTCTCCGTACACTGAGAAAACGTTTGATAAAAATGTGCAGATATCTACCGTAGACAGCTCTACACAGACTGTATCTACAGGAAAGTCTACCTTTAATAATTACCCTGTGTGTAAGTATTAGTTCTAAAGCTCTACTTAGCATCAGAGAGGACCTTAGGTGTTCCCACAATTTTTCTTCTACGTCCATAAAATATGGATCTAATATAAAATGCATTAGAAAAGTCATATCTCCTAACTCTATATGGCTGACTTTTACTAATAAGTTAAAACTTCTTTACCCTTAGCTCTTTTGGTTCAGCTTTTGGAAGATAACATGATGTACGGTTATCATTGCTTAGTGTGAAAAACTTACTCTGCAATTTCAGAGGCAGCTATTGAACATATCAATTAATGTGCACATTTTATGTCTGTGTATTTCTGGGTCCTTCTAACTGATTTATTCAGGCTGCACTCTGCATATCTGCAGGGAAATGGTTTTTCAACAGACATGCTCCCCGATTCTCTAAACAACTGCAGTGCAAAGGATGTGGGTTAACAAACGAGGAGCTTCAACACACAGTTGCCAGATGTGCAAGTATGTTCAAACACAATGCTGCACTTTCACTCCTTGTTAGAAAATTATCTCAGAAATCTGCACTAGTATGTATTAAAGAAATGTAGCACCTTTCATTCAGGTTTTTTTTTCTGTATCCATGAAGTAGAACTAGACAGATACTGAAATATTCAACTTTGCTTGCTGCCTGAGTAGTTTTACAAATACATAACCCAGACACAAGAGTAGTACACTATTTTTCTTCCTGAGAGCACTGCCTCTGAAAGATATCCCTTGCAGGAATAATGTAGAGTGAATGAGAAATGTGTTCTGCTTCAACTACCAGCTTTAATTCAACTGTCTAGAGCTATTGCTTTGATACTGCATTGGGATGGCCCTGGAGTGCTGAGCCTAAGTCCCCCTACCACTAACAGTAAACATTGCTGTGGCAAGTTGGTACTCAGTTTTGCTCAAAACCAGCATAATTAAATTGAACTATTGGTAGACAATATGGACAATGTGAATGCTGATGAGTAGAGGTAAAGACTGCAAACTAGATATTTCTCAGCAAAAGATGAATCTATAAGACTGCATTTACACTTCTTCCAAAACTAGAATGGAACAAATTAAGGGAGTCCCTAAAAGTTTATTCCAGAAACATAAATTTAGTGTTCAAAGTGGCTATTCAACTGTTGTTGTCAGAGGATATAATAGAAAGACCTGCTGTCATGGTTTAACCCCAGCTGGCAGCTAAGCACCACACAGCTGTTTGCTTACTCCCCTCACAGCAGGATGGGGAAGAGAATTGGAAGAGTGTAAGTGAGAAAACTCAAGGGTTGAGATAAAGACAGTTTAATAGGTTAATCAAAAGCCACGCACGCAAGCAAAGCAAAACAAGGAATTTATTCACTACTTCCCATCGGCAGGCAGGTGTTCAGCCATCTCCAGGAAAGTAGGGCTCCTTCACATGTAATGGTTACTTGGGAAGACAAACGCCATCACTCCGAATGTCCTCCCCTTCTTTCTTCTTCCCGCAGCTTTATATGCTGAGCATGACATCATATGGTATGGAATATCCCTTTGGTCAGTTGGGGTCACCTGTCCCAGCTGTGTCCCCTCCCAACTTCTCGTGCACCCCCAACCTGCTCGGTGGTGGGGTGGGTTGAGGAGCAGAAAAGGCCTTGACTCTGTGTCAACACTGCTCAGCAGTAACGAAAACATCCCTGTGTTATGAACACTGTTTCCGGCACAAATCCAAAACATAGCCCCCTACTAGCTTCTATGAAGAAAATTAACTCTACCCCAACCAAAACGAGCACATCTGCTGTGCTGGGTTGACCCTGGCTGGATGCCAGGTGCCCACCAAAGTTGCTCTATCGCTCCCCTCCTCAGCAGGACAGGGGAGAGAAAATATAATGAAAAGCTCATGGGTCGAGATAAGGACAGGGAGATCACTCAGCAATTACCATCATGGGCAAACCAGACTTGACTGGGGGAAATCAGTTTAATTTATTACCAGTCAAATCAGAGTAGGATAATGAGAAATAAAAACTAAATCTTAAAACACCTTCCCCCCACCCCTCCCTTCTTCCGAGGCTCAACTTCACTCCTGATTTTTCTCTACCTCCTCCCCGCAAGCGGCATGGGGGGATGGGGAATGGGGGTTTTGGTCAGTTCATCACTCTTCATCTCTGCCTCTCCTTCCTCCTCAGGGGGAGGACTCCTCACACTCTTCACCTGCTCCAGCGTCCCTCCCACAGGAGACAGTCCTCCATGAACTTCTCCAACACGAGTCCTTCCCACAGGCTGCAGTTCTTCATGAACTGCTCCAGCGTGGGTCCCTTCCATGGGGTGCAGTCCTTCAGGAGCAGACTGCTCCAGCGTGGGTCCCCCACAGGGTCACAAGTCCTGCCAGAAAACCTGCTCCAGCATAGGCTCCTCTCTCTCCACGGGTCCACAGGTTCTGCCAGGAGCCTGCTCCAGTGTGGACTTCCCATGGGGTCACAGCCTCCTTCGGGCACCCACCTGCTCCAGCCTGGGGTCCTCCCCAGGCTGCAGGTGGATATCCGCTCCCCCGTGGACCTCCATGGGCTGCAGGGTGACAGCCTGCCTCACCATGGTCTTCATCATGGGCTGCAGGGGAATCTCTGCTCCAGTGCCTGGAGCACCTCCTCCCCCTTCTTCTTCACTGACCTTGGTGTCTGCACTTTTGTTCCTCTCACATATTCTCACTCCTCTCTCAGGCTGCAGTTGTGCAGGTTTCCCTTCTTAAATATGTCATCCCAGAAGCGCTACCACTGTCATGGATTGGCTCAGCCTTGGCCAGCAGTGAGTCCATCTTGGAGCCAGACAAAGGGGAAGCTTTTAGCAGCTTCTCACAGAAGCCACCCCTGTAGCCCCCCCACTACAAAAACTTTGTCATACAAACCCAATACACCTGCACATTAAAATTACCATCTTCAGTTTCAGCAGAAAATACTCTAAAGAAAATTAAGCATTTGAAAGAACTTTCAGTGGTTGAAAGTAAAAAAGATGCTGAAGCCAACTATGGTAGTATTTTTACTTCTGTAACTCTGTCTTGCTTAAAGCTCTTCTCGTCTTCATTTACTGGCATGGCCCTTTGGGCCTCTGTGAAGCTCTACTGATTTAAGTGACAGGCACAGGAGTCCATGTTAGCAGATCCAGAGGCAAAGTCAGGGCACGAGGTGGTTCATAAATAAATGTAAGAAAGGCAGGTACCTCTTGGGCCTGTGAGATTTGCAGCTACCAGTTTCTCATTTGGGAGAAAGAGGTAAGTCTTAGCTTTCAGGAAATACAGAAAGCTAACATAACTGCTCATAAGTGCTCCTTGCAAAAATATATGTACACTGGAGATGAAAATGATGAAAACTGGCCTCAGTGACAATGAGCTAATTATATGTCCCAGATAGGTTACAGTTGAATGTGAGTCCTGGATGTTGAGGCTGTGATCCTTCAGCAGCAACTGTGTTGTAAGATACACCAACCCACCCTCATCCCCCAGGCTTTTTCTGCTCCAGGAACCCCTGCTCAGCAATGACACAAGTGTTTATGCAGCCACAGAATGGATTGGATTGATGAACTAATTTATCCTAAATTATCTCTGCGAAAAATGTTTGAGCTCTTTTACAGCTGGATCAATTCCCCAGTTCACCGCATAAACAGCTGGATGTAACTGTGGGTAGCAGCAAACACAGAAGATGGCTTGACAGTAGGAAAAAGTGCCTGGCAATAGGGTGGATATGAGCTTACATAGCCATGTCACCAAATGTGAATCTGCAACCTAGCAAAAAAGAAATGCAGCATAGGACATATATGATAGATTAAGATACTGCTGTGATAGAAAATGTGATACATCATGGATTTTATAAATTTAGTTACCTTAACTAAATTCTGAGGTTGCAACTTTTTCTGTACATTTTAAAGCAATTTAAGATTAAGTTGGATTCATTCATCAACCATGACTTCTACTGTCTGTTAATTGTTAGATAATAATGGCTATTCAGCATCATTCAGTAAATACAAATGTAAACATATAAAAGAAAATACATTTAAATTAAGGTATCTTAGGACATAAATATTTATCTTACTATTTGTATTTGCTGAATAATGTTACATAGAAACAGTGCATTTGAAAAGAAAAACAAAAAAGGACAAAAAAATCTTCAGTGAGGGAAGCTGTTTATGGTACTTAGGTAGTAATGTGATAATTACCCATGCATAACCACTCAATTATAAATATGGAAATGCTTAATTAATTAATATATTAAATTAATCATAACACAGAAAGATATCAAAGGCTACACTGCAGCATTTAGCTAAAACTTTGCGGCTTGTGTACAGCTGCACTTATTGTAGAAATCTTTAAATTCAGATTATAACTAATGGTACTACAACTTCTTATCAGAATCCTCTGATATAGAAGGACAGTACTGAGGGTTTTGTCCCCTCATACACACTTTTGCAATGCTTTAGGTTGGTTCTGAAGGGAGATGGGATCTTGGCTTTTCCAGATTAGTTAAGCACATGTGAAACACTTTTTTTTTTTTTTTCCCCTCATGTTCCCAGCTGTGGGAATACTGTATTCCTCAAGGTCCTCAAGAAGAAAGAAGTTAGGGTAAAAACACTCTACATCATCTATACCACATGATGCTCTGTAGGGAAATCAGGAGATTGTTATCAATAAGGTATATAAATGTTATTTACCTTGTTCTTACAATTTAGGTGAAACTGATTGATTTCTTCTCTCGAAATCTGCAGATACTCATTTGCATCTTGAAATCAATCACTGTGGCTGCACATTAGCCTCATTTGTATCTCTACTAATGATTTTATTGGAACGAATATTTGTCGAAACTGAGAGTTTCAAGTAAACATTAGGGAAAATTATAAAATTTGACCTTACATTCATACTTGTATGCTTATTCTGATTGTCTGATTCTAGGAGCAGTGTTGATCCATACCATACCACCTTGTCTAAATTGACCAACTAAAAGTTTCACTATCAAGACCTTACAAAGAAACACCAAAGCAGAAGCTGCAGTAAAAGATGTCATTGACAGCTTTTTCTGGTGAAAAGTGCTAGATAAAGGTTGTATGTTGTGCTTGATTTGAGCAGTGACATTCAAGCTGTACTTACGTGAGATTGGTTCTCTAAGGTTGTCCTGGCTTTGGCTGGGATAGAGTTAATTTTCTGCCTAGTATCTGGCACAGTGCTGTGTTTTGGATTTAGTATGAGAATAATGCTGATAACACACTGATGTTTTAGTTGTTGCCAAGTACTGCTTATGCTAGGCAAGGACTTTTCAGCTTCCCATGCTCTGCCAGGGGCACAAGAAGCTGGGAGAGGGTGCTGACAAGACAGTTGATCTAAACTGAGCAGAGGGCTATTCCATACCATATGACATCATGCTCAGTATATAAACTGGGGGGAGTTGGCTGGGGGGCAGCGGTCACTGCTCGGGGACTGGCTGGGCGTCAGTTGGTGGGTGGTGAGTGGTTGCATCATTTGGTTTTTTCCTGGGTTTTGTTTCTCTCTCTCTCTCATTGTTCTCCTTTTCATTACAATTTTTATTACTATTATTATTATTGTTATTATTTTATTTCAATTATTAAACTGTTCTTATCTCGGCCCATGAGTTTTCTTACTTTTGCCCTTCCAATTCTCTCCCCTGTCCCACCAGGGGCAGAGGGTGACCGAGCGGCTGTGTGGTGCTTGGCTGCCAACAGGGGCTAAACCACAACAACTGTGAACAGGTTTCCTGAAGCTCAACCAAGGTAAGGCTAAGGCAAGAAAGCTGAGGCTGAAGAAACAGGTTGGGAGGGAGCAATATTGCTCTCATTTATTTAATAGTTTATTACCATGCTGTAGTTACTCCCAGGACCTACTAGTCCTTAAAACAGAGGCAAGATTTTAGACTTCCAGCTGGCATTTGAATTGTTGTACAAGTGCTCCAGCTTCTGCAGTTAGTTTGTGATACAGATTCACTTTTTCGCATGCTTTTGTTTTCTATGCATTGTACAACTGCACTATAGAAATTATACCATGCATTTAACACACTCTACCATATAGTTTGTATATTATACTATTACACATAGCACAAATCAATAATAGTATACCAAAGTAATGGAAAAATGCCAATGTCTTTGACTAAAAACCTCTCAGTGCTATACCATACCTTAGTACTATTCAAAAGGTGAAGATGTTGAAATGCAAAACAGATGTTCAGAGATTGTCAGTGATTGTTCATTCATCTTTTCATGGAATTTAAAGACTTGGTTATGATGTATAGCAATTTGAAATGGCCTGAGATTAGTTTACACAAAACATCACTCCCCCTGTTCTGTATTATCCATTGAGTTAACAGAAATGCTTTAAATTTTTTTTTTTCTTTATCTAAAAGAAGAAGGTCAGTAGCTGGAGCTTTAAGATGGAGACTGTAGAATTTTGAAACTGCCCTCCCTTCTTGACCACAGTCATTCCAATGCTGTGATTCTTCAGGACAAAAAAAAAAAAAAAGAAAGGGTTGAGGGTCTGTTTGATAAATTATGAAATAAGGATAAGGATTTGCGAAGTTCCTATGGAACAGATCAGTTTTGTACTCCTGGGATTTACATTAATTATTCTTATTCCACACTGAGTAACAAGTCTCCACTATTACAGTAAGTAAACAACTCAAAAGCATAAATACTAAAACTTAATTAAAAACTTCTTGAGATTTGATGTATTTTAAAGCTGCTAAATGATTCAGAAACCTAAATCTTTTCCCCGTAATGTCTTCGAGACTTCCATGATTTGCAGTAAGATTTATGCTACTGGTTGAGTAAGTCATATGTCAGAATAAGACATGGACTTTTAAGTCACATAATTTCATTTCTTATCATAACAATTAAAGAATTTCAGAAAAGATGACACTGCTTGTTAAAGTCAGAAATTGTCTGTAGTATAGCAGTAGTAGCAGCAACCATTGTTGTGACAGCAACATTGTCAACTAGCTAGTTGAATATAATTTACAGTGTTAGTAACACTGAAATTTTGCAATTAGTTTCATGCTAGTAGTCTGCTAATCTCACTTCAAACCCTTCTGGGCTACCAAGCCTGGGCCAAGATATGCATAGTTGTGAATCTGCCAAAAGAGTCCCCTTTCCAAAGAAGGATAAGTGTGAATTTCACTTTACACCTATATGATTGAAAAGGAAAGACAATCATGTAGAAATAAATGAATTTAATTTGGTTCCCAGACCTCAGAAAAGCACTATGCATATGTGATCTTCATCATTGTACCGTTTTGATGATAGGCAAGAGATGAAAGTCATAGTTATCTAATCTGCTGTGTAACGCTTTCCAGAGCATTCCCATTTTTACACAGGCCCTTCCTGAGGATGCTGGTTTAATAACATCATTATCTATGATTACTAGAGCTCCAGCTATACATAGAGAACACTAATAGAATCCTAATATGATATTATAAATCAAGGCAGCTATTTGGAAAACCTGCACTTTCCTTCAGGAAGAAATGAGTTTATGTATGCAGTGTACTTATTGGGTCCTGCAGAGAGGCAGGGACCGCAAGGGGACCCAGGATGGTAAGGTGTGGATAGGCACTAACCTCAAGGAAGGATCTATGGGAGGGCCTAAAGCAACAGTCCTACAGGGCATAATCTCAGGGTCTGTGGCAATCAGATCACTGGAAGCCCTCTGGCACCGTCAACTGCCAGTCACCTTTTTCTCCATCAGGACCTTCATCTCTACTAGGCTAGTACATGGATGGCACATCATTAGGGCAAGCAGACCAGCTGAAAGTACATCAGTTGCATGCCCTGGTTGTAAATTTGTGCTAGAGGTTCCAGTCCTTCACAGAAATTGCATGCTGTCCAGAAAATGATATATGCCAGTGACATACACTTCAGACAGGCATGCATAAGGCAGGATGTCAAAGCTCTATCATTTTCTGTGTTGAAAGGTAGCTCTTGAATTGTTAACATAAACGTTAACAATAAGTTACATTAAAATGCATACATGTTACATGTTACAATAAAAAAATATGAACACAAATAATTGCCTATAGTAAAAAAGAATCAGTTCTAAAGAGATGAAATTTATGGAATATTTTCATTGCTACATATCTGTGAAAAACAAATACAAATTCTCAGTCCACTACATTGGATATTATTGTGTTTTTTTGGCCTACATGTAACTTCAGTGCCAGTTTTCAGGCATTTATACTTCAGTACTTGCTAAATTGGGTTGAAACATCCAACAGCCTTGGTATTGGCTACCTGCAGTTTCAAATTCTTATAATGCTCTATTTTAATTATTTACAAAAAGAAAAATTCATAGAAACATGCAAATTGCCATGCTTTGCTGTATGTGGATGGCAGTTATTAAAATAAAACTGCAGTCTCATTACCTTCAAATTATCTTTCTCTAAATAAGTACTCCCAAAAGGAAAGGATTTCAGTAAAAATCACACTACTTTTGCAGTATTTCCTTATATATATAAACTTGTATTATTTGAAACTCACTGAATCCATGTTCAAAAGTTATGATCAGAGCAGCATTCAGAAAAATTAGAATCACAGAACCATAGAATTCTTTAGGTTGGAAAAGACCTTTAAGATCATCCAGTCCAACCATTAACCTAACACAACCAAGTCCACCACTAAACCAATTAAGGGTAGAGCAGGAATTTCATGTTTCCTGGCTTGGTGGCTGCATTATTTTTTAATGAAAGTAAAAACTAGGAATCATTAAGATTGGAAAGGACCTCTAAGATCATCAGTCCAACCATCAACCCAACACCACCATGCCCACTAAACCATGTCCCAAAGTGCCACGTCTACCCGTTTTTGGAACACCTGCAGGGATGGTGACTCCACCACCTCTCTGGGCAGCCTGTTCCAATGCTTGACTACCCTTTCTGTGAAGAAATTTTTCCTAATATCCAATTTAAACCTCCCCTGGTGCAGCTTGAGCCCATTTCCTCTCATCCTATCACTAACTGCTTGGGAGAAGAGACCAGCACCCACCTCACTACAACCTCCTTTCAGCTAGTTGTAGAGAGTGATAAGGTCTCCCCTCAGCCTCCTTTTCTCCAGGCTAAATAATCCCAGTTCCCTCAGCTGCTCCTCATAAGACACATTCTCCAGACCCTTCACCAGCTTCGTTGCCCTTCTCTGGACATGCTCCAGCACCTCAATGTCTTTCTTGTATTGAGGGGCCCAAAACTGGACACAGTATTCCAGGTGCAGCCTCACCAGTGCTGAGTACAGGGGGACAATCACCTCCCTGCTCCTGCTGACCACACTATTCCTGATACAAGCCAAGATGCTGTTGGCCTTCTTGGCCACCTGGGCACACTGCTGGCTCATGTTCAGCCGGCTGTCGACCAACACCCCCAGATCCTTTTCAGCCAGGCAGCTTTCCAGCCACTCTTCCCCAAGCCTGTAGCGCGGCATGGGGTTGTTGTGCCCGAAGTGCAGGACCTGGCACTCAGTCTTGTTGAACTACATACAATTGGCCTTGGCCCATCGTCCAGCCTGTCCAGGTCCCTCTCTAGGGCCATCCTACCCTCAAGCAAATCATCACTCCCACCAAATCTGGTGTCATCTGCAAACTTACTGAGGGTGCACTCAGTGCCCTCATCCAGATTGTTGATAAAGATATTAAACAAGACTGGCCCCAAAACGGAGCCTTGGAGAAAGCCACTTGTGACCAGTCACCAAATGGACTTCATTCCATTCACCATAACTGTCTGGGCTCAGCCATCCAGCCAGTTTTTTTATCCAGTGAGGAGTACGCCCGTCCAAGCCATGAGCCACCAGCTTCCTTAGGAGAATGCTGTGGGAGATGGTGTCAAAGGCTTTACTGAAGTCCAGGTAGATGACATCCACAGCCTTTCCTTCATCCACCAGGTGGGTCACCAGGTCATAGAAGGAGATCAGGTTGGTCAAGCAGGACCTGCCTTTCATGAACCCATGCTGGCTGGGCCCGATCCCCTGGTTGACATGCACATGCCTGTTGAGTTCACTCAATATGAACCACTCCATAATCTTCCCTGGCACTGAGGTCAGGCTGACAGGCTGTAGTTCCCCGGATCTTCTTTCTGGCCCTTCTTGTAGATGGGTGTCACATTGGCTAGCCTCCAGTCATCAGGGACCTCCCCTGTTAACCAGGACTGCTGATAGATGATGGGGACTGGCTTGGTAAACTCCTCCACCAGCTCCCTCAGTACTCTCAGGTGGATCCCATCCAGCCCCATAGACCTGTGAGTGTCCAGGTGGCATAGCAGGTCATTAACTGCTTCCTCCTGAATTATGGGGGCTCCATTCTGCTCCCCATCCCTGTCTTGCAGCTCAGGGTGCTGAATGTCCTGGGGATAACGAGTCTGGCTATTAAAGGCAGAGGCAAAGAAGGCATTAAGTACCTCAGCCTTTTCCTCATCCTGGTGACAATGTTCCCGCCCACATCCAACAAAGGATGGAGATTCTCCTTGGCTCTCTTTGTTGTTAGTGTATTTGTAGAAACATTTTTTATTATCTTTTACAACAGTGGCCAGATTCAGTTCTAGCTGGGCTTCTGCCTTTCTAATTTTCTCCCTGCATGACCTAACAAGATCCCTGTACTCTTCCTGAGTTGCCTGTACCTTCTTCCTATTTTCCCTGAGTCCCAGCAAAAGCTCCGTGTTCAGCCAGGCCTGTCATATTCCCTGCCCCTTCGTCTTATGGCACATGGGGACAACCCGCTCCTGCACCCTTAAGACTTCCTTCTTGAAGAAGACCCAGCCTTCCTGGACCCCTTTGCCCATCAGGACTGTCTCCCATGGGACTTTCCCAATCAGTGTCCTGAACAGGCCAAAGTGTGCCCTCTGGAAGTCCATGGTAACAGTTTTGCTGGCCCTCCTCCTTACTTCAACAAGAATTGAAAACTCTATCATATCATGGTCGCTAAGCCCAAGATGGCCTCCTACCATGACATGTCCCACGAGTCCTTCTCTGTACACACTAGTTCAAGCGAGGCACTACCCCTGGTAGGCTCACTTACCAGCTGCGTTAGGAAGTTATCTTCCACACACTCTAGCAACCTCCAACACTGTTGCCTCTCTGCTGTGTTGTATTTCCAGCAGATGTCTGGCAAGTTGAAGTCCCCCCCAAGAACAAGGGCTAGCAATTGTGAGACTTCTGCCAGCCATTTATAGAATGTTTCATCTATCTCCTCATCCTGGTTGGGTGGTCTATAACAGACTCCCAGCAGGATGTCTGCCTTGTTGGCTTTCCCCCTCATCCTTACCCATAAGCACTCGACCTTGTCATCACCACTGTCAAGCCCTATACAGTCAAAACACTCCCTAACATACAGAGCCACCCCACCGTCTCTCCTTCTTTGCCTGTCCCTTCTGAAGAGCTTATAGCCCTCCAGTGCAGCACTCCAGTCATGAGAGTCATCCCACCATGTTTCTGTGATGGTGACTAAGTCATAGCTATCCTGCTGCACAAGGGCTTCCAGCTCCTCCTGTTTGTTGCCCATGCTGTGTGCATTCAGCACAGTGTGTGTAGATGCACTTCAGTAGGGCTATTGATTTCACCCCCAACGTTGCCATGCTGCCCCTGGGTTCCTCTGTAGCGAACCTGGTTATATCCCCTTCCCCCTTCAAACATAGTTTAAAGCCCTCTTGATGAGTCCCACTAACTCATGAGCAAGAATCCTTTTCTCCTTTGGAGACAGCTGAAGTCCATCTGCTGCCAGCAGGCCCAGTGCCATGTAAGCCTCCCCATGATCGAAAAAATCCCAAGTCCACCGATGGCACCACCTTCTGAGCCACTTGTTAATCAGGTGAGTTTTCCTGTTCCTTTCAGTGTTCTTACCTGCCACTGATGGGATAAAGGAAAACACTACCTGTGCTGCTGAATGCTACATGAGAAGATGCAAATTATATATGCATTGAAAATAAGCAATGTCTGTGGATACTGATGTGAAATTTTCTAATGCCTAATGTACAAGCTGGAAATGATAGTAAAAATTAAGACCAAAATCTGATATTTAAAGAAGTCAACAATATGAAAAGAACAAAATTAATATAAAAAACTTAAATTGGGAATTTTTTTAACTTCTTTTAAAATATTTTGAAAATTGTATTTCTTGGAAATTACAAGTATTATTGGGTTATAAACTTGTAAGCAAAAAGACCTTCATTTGTTCATATTCACGAGACATAACTAAAGAAATGAAAGTTAGTTGTTGTACTGAGTTGTCTTAGTGTCATCTCAAAGCTGGAAAGAAATTGTAATTTTCTTTATCTCAAAGGATAAGACTATCAAAAAACCCCATTTTCTTTGGTTCTTCTCTTATCTGAATAGTATTGGATACCCTTAATGGCATAATATGATATGGTTTGTATGAGATACTTGCCATTCTGCAGTTATTTGAGTGTGTCATTATAACTCTGAAATTAGCTGAATTAATCATATAAATCTTAGAGAATATAACATTGTGATATGTAAGTTAAGTTATATGGCGATTAGCTTGGAAACAGGGCCAATGACCATTTGCATGGTAATGAAGCATTCTTTCATAAAGGTGTCAAAAACAATCTAAGAGGCTAATGAAATTTTATGCAAACCACCTGCTGGTCACCTTCACTTCAATTAAATGCCTTTGGGGGAAATGGGAGAACCTTTCTTATTAAGCACAAATTACAATGCAGATAAACACAGGGCAAACAATAAATAATGAACAGAATGCAATGTGAAGGAATAAGACCACTTGTGCTGTATAAGAGAGTAACCATGATTGCCCTATAACAAGAACTACAATTTTGTTGCTGTTAGGGGATTCAAAGGACAGTAGAGCCACTTCTGTCAGCAGCATTGCTACAAAAATGTCTAAATCCAGAACAATAGTTCTGTCATCTTTCTGGATTCTGCATTTTGAATGGGATTTTTAGTTTCTGTAAATAGGTCAATTCCAGATCACAGAAAAGTGTAAAGAACAGCAAAAGAAAGAACAGATCAAACAACCAACAACAGAAATATTGAGAATTCAACGTTTCCCTTATAAAGAGGGGAGGTTTTTTGCTGGCTAAAACATTCTCAAGGACACAGATATTCAGGACTACAGCATCTCATCAAAGCCCATAGGCTAAGAAAAAATGTTGTGTACTTATTGTGTCCTTTTAGAGACAGATTTTAGGTAGGCAATAACACTAATAATTTCCCATTGTCATAGACTACCATCATGAGTCAATTTTCACTCAGTATGAATTTTATCTAGGTATTTAAAAGTACATCATATGTTAACACTGAAGAACTTTGGGCAAGATCACTCAGTACAGGTTCTTAAGATTTTGTGGATTAATAGTTGGCTAAAGGACTTGGGAAGAAAGTGTAAATAAGTGATCACTTTTCAGGCACATCCCACAGGGATTTGTGCCTGGACTTTTGCTGTTCGCCATACTGAAAAATAATATGTAGAAGGGGGTAATTAGTTACATGACAAAGTTTCCTGGTGATTCAAAATTACTGAGGATAATAAAAACAGCTGGATCTAAAGAGCTACAGAGAATACCATGGTATCAAGAGACTAAGTGATAAACTGGCAGATGATATTCAAGAATGATAAATTCAAAGTAACACACATAATGAAAAATAGCCCTAAACATATGCACTGGGTGACATGCTCTAAGCTACCTACTTTACACAGGAAAGAGTTTTAGGATTCATTGTGAATAGCGTTAATCCAAAAAAATGGTAAAAATGTAGGAAATATTCAGAAAATAATAGAAAATTAAACACTACGCATCATTACACAACTGTATAAATATGATGTGCCTGCATCTTGAGTGCTGAGTAGTGAGAGCTTGGTCCCCAGCACTCAAAAAACTGGAAATACTGCCTTTTCGTGAGTAAAGATCAGGTTGGAATACAATGTAGAAAAATAGACTTCAGCTTTGAAAAGAAACAATGAAGGGGAAACAACTATATAATCATGGGAGGTGTGCAGAAACAGAGTGATTACACTATATTTCTGATAATGAAAGCTCTAAAACTAATGTAAAGAAATCATTATATAGAGCTTTAAAACAAAAGCAAGTACTCGTTGCATGCTGCAGATAGACTGTGGAAGAGCCTTGTAGCAAAAGGAAGTAGTTAATGTCAAATTATAAATAGATACAAAAAGCAATTAAACACATTAATGAAGTAAAAACTATTTAAAGTTTTAAACAAAAAGATAATATCCATGACTTCAGAAGCTTCTAAGCCAGAGAGTGTTATGAGATGGGTAAGCATTACTGTATATTTTATATTCTTTGCTTGAGGACTGCTATCAACTACTGTCATAAAGTAGATAATAGTCTTTCCTGACCCAGAATTACTTACTTCTGGTTCTTGATACTAACGAGTCATACGCCCTTGAGAAGAGAATTTATATATTATTGTGGGAAGCAACTGTGAAAGAAAGAAATAGAAACAAAAGGCCTCAACTTTATAGGATCATGGAAAAATGTTTTTCTTCTTTTTGTCATTTACTTTACATGTTGGCCATTTCAGAATTTTATCCTGTAATTGTCTTTATGAGTACTTTTAAAGTTTAACATCTATTACTACTCTGTTATTATTGTTTATATCTAGAAAAAAGCCCACATATTTTATGTCTTAAGTAGTGAAGTACTGTAACATTTAGAGAAGCATTTGAATAAGAACATTTTCCATGTTCTGGCTGTGCATTTATGGGTGCAAAATAGATAGCAGGTGATTCAGTTGGTTTACTTGTGTGCTTAAATGCCTATTTTTTACCTATAAATAGTTATACTCTCAGTGGATGGATGTGTATCTGAAATTTGTGTGTGTAACTTGGAGATATAGAAAAATTACATATTTGTTCTTTACCTTTTTTAAGTAGTTTGAAAATTGTTTGCCATGAATTTGGAAGAAATTGCTGTAAACTTTTCGAAGTTATTTCGTTTGCTGCCCTGTTTGATTACATGAAAAGAGATGAAGCATTCCTTAGAATTTGAGAGAGAGCTTAATAAATGTGTACTTTTATCAAAGGATTCTAGTAATGATATCAGGCATGAGAACAAGATTAAAATAAATGAGAATTTATAAATATTACATATAAAAGGACAAAATCAATCTTTTCATGTTTCTAAGACATCATTAGAATTAACAGGGAACAAAAAAGTGTCAGCTTGTAAAACAAAATGACTTTTACCTGGAAGCTCATTCAGTGCTCTTGAAGGGGAAGGAGGAGAACATCCCTTCTTATAGCAGTTTGGAAGGCTGGGATCTGCATGAAAAAAATATTCGATTTTGCAGGCTGTAATTAGAAGTTTAGGAGTACTGGATTTGGCAAACTAACATGCTTTGAGATTTTGCCCAGAGTTAAAGGGAAGTTTATCCCAGACTAAAGAAGTGTTTTAAAATTTCTAATGAAAGAAAAAAAAAAGAAAACAATGTTTCTTTCTAGCTCTATTCAGGCAGACTTCAGAAGCATGTGAAGACAAGTGCTTAAATCTCCTTTTGCCCATTTCTTAAAGTACTGTCCTGATAACATAGAGATTATAATAAAATTAACAAAGTAAATAACATATTTAGTGAGATAAAGTTTATCAAATTGGTTCAAATATAATTTCCACTTTTTGTTTGTTTGTTTTAAATTACTTCTAAGCAAACATTTTATATGATCCAATACTGTGTCCAGACACCAGTTTTTGAGCATTCCCTAAATTCAGGTCTGATCCTGGGACTGAACTACTGACAGGAAATAAGAAGGGGGTTTCCCACCATTTCCCTTATCCTGTTCATCTTTGCTCAGCAGTTGCTCGTTAATGTTGCTGAGTGTCCTCCCTTGGTTAACTGATACACACACAGACCAACTAAAGCACTAGAATCTAGTTTCCTTTTTTGCAAATATTCTCTCACAGGCTTGTAAAAGTTTCACTACTTAGTGATCTTGCAGTGAAATGATTGCCAAGCACAGTCCATTGATACAAAGACCACCAATTTAATTCACTCTATTTGCCTACTATGAAAATGTCACCATAATCATATTGTGATAAAGGAGATATTTACAGAATATCTATCTACACTACAGCCTACAACAGAATGGAAACTTTTCCCTCAAGTACGGAGAACACTGACCAGAAATACAGAAATCTGTGTGCTTATAGCATTATAGTCAGTATGCCTGCTCTGTAGAAAAAACGATGCTTTTCCTGTCTACATTTATCCAGGCATTACAAACGTTTGCTTAAAGTAAAGCAGAAAGCACATAGTAACTCGCTGGACTTTTGGTAAAAAAAACTCCCCAGGAGACACTGGGATTACCCACATTATGAACCTACTGAAAATTACATTAACATAGATACATTGATGGTAAAGAATATTAATGGATTTACAAAAGAAAAATACTACATATTTCCCCCAATAGTTATTCCTCAGTTTAACAGCTCTGAAAGGAGTAAGAGAAAACAGTCACATTCCATTAAAAACTGATCACAAATATGAAAGAATATTTAACTATAAGCTTCTACTTAGCACAAAAGTTTACTGAAAACAAGCCTAATTAACACTGGAAAAGTTTTCTTCCCTAGAGATTACTTGCATTAATGGAAAAAGAAACAGAGATATGTGCTTATTGTACAAGAGTATGCTCCAGAAATGCTGCTCTTGTCAAAAGAGCAACAAAATCAAATTATGTTGTGGTTCAGTGACTGCAGAAACTCTTAACTAATCTTTAACATCTGTTTTACCACTGTCTTTTCCAAGGCAGTTTTCAAAGCCTGTTGTGCTCATTCTGAAAGCTCCTCTGAAAACACATGCAAGACTTAGTCTTGAATTTATCAGCTCAATTCTCTTCTCTCACCAGTTTTACGTCACTGTACCTCTTGTGATTATACTGGGGTTGGTTATGAGTTGAAAAAACATGCAGACCAAACCTACCCTGCTAGATTTTCCACTTCTGTTCCCCTTCTTCCTCATATTTTTTACTTTACCCTAGGTGAGATGGGAAATTCCCTACTGTCTGAGTATGTAAAGGGTGCTGGAAAATGCATTACCAACATTTAACAGTTTTCTATCCAAAGTAGAGGTAAGAAGCTAGAAAATTTTTAGTGGCTATGTAGCTACTTACTTCCCACTGACATTTCAATATTGGAAAAATTTTAAATTTGAAATTAAATCTGAACTCAGATTACCTAAGGTCCAGAGCAGTTTCTCCTCTCAATATTTTAGTCACCAGAAGTTTTCATTAACTAGAATGATGACAGAGTGTATAAAAATATCTTTCATGGTGGAAATACTTAAGGAAGGAAATAGAAACATTCCAGCTTCTTCATAACCATAAGCTTTTGAAAAGTTATGGCTAGGCAGCTAAATTAATTTTTAGAACAGAGAGATAACAAATAGATATAGAAAAGCATTTGAAACTGGTTTTTAAACATCTTTTTTCTGCACTGGGTTCACCCCATAAATAGTATCTCTATATCTTACATGTTTTAGAAATGCCAATAAATCTCAGGCTTAGTTGAGTCAGATTTGCGTTCTGTGGCTCTACCTCTGTAATGTACTTCCTTTCAGTACGAAGCGCTAACCAATACTTTAAGCCTAAAAAATTGCTGCTTATGATATCACCATTAATCAGGAATGATTCAGTAATCCTGGCACCTTCACTCACATAACATCGTCGATCAAAGCAAAAAGGTTAGACACTCAGCAGATGAAAATAAGTATGTTTCCATTGCATTAGACAGACACATTATCTACAGCAGCAACAGGCAATATCGTTGCCATCTTCACAAGGTAACATACTATGTTCTTACAAAAGCCTGGGAGTTTAATGCTGCCAGTAGTCATTGTTTCCAAGGAACATAATTGACATCCAGTTACTACAAGCTGGTGTGACCCCAGCTTGTGAAGCTACTTGCTGCTTATTGTCTGGGAGGATGATGTATGTCACCACTAAGCATTCAATTTCTGGTTCACAAAGGAAGAATCTTATAGTGTATTCACATACTAGAAAAATACATGTTAAAAACTTGGCTGGCAGCACCTCCCTTTTTGATCATTAATTAATTATAGTGGCTTTCTTTAATGAAGGCGTCCCACCTGCTTTTTGTTTGTTTCTTTGCTTTCTTGTTTCTTAGCAGAGCAAGAAATTCAGTTTTCTCTTTCACTTTCAGGAAACAAAGACTAATCTGCAAGGTAGTGTTGAAACAGGCCTCTGTGTTTGTGCTTCTACAGTGAATGAGAAGGGAGCAACTTATCTGCCAGACAGTTTAAGCAGTTCATGCAGCTTAATGCCTGATTATGCCATCATTTACTCATTGAAAATCTTAAATTATGTGTAAGTGGTGACACGCAGGTGAGCTGCTACCTTCATGTGAAATCAGTGGAGCTGTGTAGAAGGATCATTGCTTACTGTGCAGACAAAAACCAGATGCAGACTTGAAGTTTCAGTTGTGTGAGGGAAGGGGATAGAAAATGGAAGCCAGAGTTTTTGAAAATACAACCCCTGAAGTGAAAAGTCAGTGGGTGTGTATACATATGTGTATACATATGTGTATACAGAGGCCTTGAATGCCTTTACACCTTCCTGAGAATCCACCTAGGCAAAATCCTGGGGTGGAGAAAGAAAAGGCCATGTACAAGACACTTTTGGCAGCCATACAGCATGGGATCATGTTTCTTTCTTACTCAGTCCTCAAGTATTGCCAAATCCTTCACAAACTTCATGATTTTCTTCTAATTTTAATTAATGCTTTATCACTCAACACGCTTTGTAAATGGTATGCTCTATTAGTTAATATTACTTATTACTGCTTATTACTGTTCAATGGCAGCATTTTTTTAGATGCAACGGACCCAATGCTGCAATTACTATGGCCATGAAAAAGCTAAAAAGGGGTTTAAGAAACATGCCTGCAATAATGGAAGTCCTCAGAGGAGCAGGTAGCTATTCCACCTCACCACTTGCAGTTTCTTCCAGCTCATGTAGGTGGAGAAGGTATAAACCATGCTATGCTGCACTCCAGCCACCCTACACAGTAGAAGAGATAGGATATATTTAAAATGCTGTTCAACTTAGAGGTTGATGCAGCTGATCTGAATTGCACTGACGGTCAAATCCTGAAAATTTAGAGGCTCAGTGGTGTGTGGGCAAAAAATGGTTTGTGATAAAAATTGCATGTATGTAAAGGACAATAATTTAAATTTGACAGGCAGACAATTCTGAAATTTCCTAACTTTAAAATATTTTAAAACCATAGTGTTCATTTATCTTTTTGGTAAATTCTGAACATAGCAAGAAATGTTCTAGCCACACATACAATGGCACATGAAAAACTGCAGTACTGAACAATATTCTGCTCTGCTTTTAGTATACACTTTACTGGGAGAAAGCAGTAAGTGCTCGTTAGCAAGTTCTTAGTTATTTGTAATAGTATGTTAAAGATGAGGAAAAGAAAAAAACCTACAAAATAACTATCTGCCATGAGATTAAAAATGACCTGTTCATGAAAAATAATTAAGGCACTCTGCTATTCTTTGTTTTTGTGAAGTCATCTGAAAAAATGAAAGGAGATATCATGTATAACAACTTACAAGGGATTCTGTTACACTTACCACAGAGGCATTCCCCAGACAGTCTGGCACCTTCATAAAATGGTGGCAAAAACATCTGAATGGCATCTTTAACATAAAAGGACTGTGCCATGTGAATTGGGGCACAGCGGACACAAACACACAAATAGACCTGTGTTCAGAGAAAATGCTGTCTGGGAAATGCTTTGAGAGTCACAGGGAAGTCAGTCCAGTCCAACAATTCTGCCACTCATTGGGCCCAATTTCTGGAACTGGAGCTACCTTTTTGCTGTTCCTTTTGAAGTCTTTGTTCCACAGTGCAAACACCTAAGGATTAAAGAGATCAGGAAAACAGGTAATTTCTCTGCAAGTGATTGATGTTTTTCTGACATTTAGGTCTGTGATACACAATACTATCCTTTTCTTTTTCACCAATATTGGTAAATGAAAATACAATATTACTGAAAATTTTCTTTGTTGTCTTTTTGGCATATATCCATTTTTTTCTTTCAATGATTGCTTAAAAATTTTAAAAGGTTAATCTTAATTTCTAGGGGTATATTAAACTATTGGAAACATTGCAGTAAGTAAGCAGAATTTTCAGATGTTTGCATGATATACTGCATGAAATTTTGATGCCACCAGGCACATAGCAGTCTGACATTTCCCAGGAAATGGAAAAAAAAAAAAATTTCTTCTTACATATAAGTCAGTTTGGGTTTAGGGGTTTTTTTTTGGAGGGATGATTGTTTATGTTTCCATGTTGTGGAGAAAAGAAGAAGAGAGAGCTGGGTGGAGAAATGTATACGTCCTTTAGAGTCCCATATGGGCTTCTTTCTTACTGTAGATGATAAACCTGGAAGATTTGTAAATATTGTGAAGTAATTTTCTTTTTTTTTTTTTTTTTTCTCTATGGGATAACTAAATCTTTAGTATATTGAAAGTATGTGCACTTTCCCACAAGGAAAGAAGCATTAGGCTTTGAGTACATTTACAGCCAAAGAATTCAAAAGCCATGACACGGAGGAAGAACAATTATCATGTTAATGATAATAGACTAGAAAATTTATCATGTGTCTGTTAGCGATGGAATTCTAGGACTGACAAACACCAAGTTATCTGCATGAGTCTAAGCGAATGTCAGCATTGGCCTCTAAGCAAATAAATTCCTTTGACTTTATTAATATTACTGGAGTTATATCAACAGTGAATGTGATCCTTTTTATTTAGGTGCCTCAAGGTCAAGAGAAGTATCCTTATCACGCAGCAGACACAAACATACTGTACTTCCCTCGCTTGTGAAATTTGCAGTTCACTTTTTGTCTGTATATTAATTCCCTTCCAATCTTTGGATACAGATTCTCATATCTGAGATGCAGCTTTCCCAGGAACTATACTAAATTTTCTCAAGCTACGTTGTATGGAGGAGTGGAAGTTTAGGCTGAAATGTAGTAGAAGAAGCAAGGGAAAATCCAGTAAATATAATTTTGTAATTACTAGTAAAAGGCCACAGGCTTTTACTAACATTACAGGGTGTCAGGACTTGTTGGGCTTATCTAAGCTTGAACTCTTTTTAGCTTGTTTTAGCTGTGACAACAACTATATAGTGGTAAGATGACTATTGCCTGTACTTGTTTTAGCTTTGGGCAGTTAAGTGGTGTAAAGTCTTGTTAATTACTGGGTAGGAATAACAAGTAGTTAGTCAGTGTGGAGCAAGCCACCTATGAACCTAAAACAAAAACACAGTGCCGGAAAGCAAAGATGCTGGATGATACCAGGGACCCCAACCTGTAAGCACAAAGCACAGTGGTCAGTTACTGATCACTAAAGGAGTACATCCCTGTAAGCCAGTGACCGTACATGGACCCAAGTGTGAGAAACAAAATTCTGTCATATTTCTCCCAGCAAAGGACTCAGGATGTTGATAACTTACCATAACTTCCATCCTACGCTGCCTTCTTTAAGCTGTTGACTTTGAGATCTAGAGAGACATTTAAAGCGTGAATTTACACTGGAGGAGAAGATTAGACACTAGAAAGCTTGTGCATAGAAATCTTCAGTGTATTATCAGCTGTAAGAGTTAGTATCATTGTAATTGTGCTAATAATAACTGGTAGGCGATTTGGTTAGACTGTTCAGACCTTATTAGACGAGCAATAAATTCTTGGATAAGATGTGTTCCCTTTTCCCAACACAAGATTAGTAACAAATCTAAACGCTAATATGCAATAACTATCATAAAAGCAGAACTGCGAATCATATCAGAGGACGCAGAGGAAGGCAGAGATAAATCAGTGCACCAGAGGTCTTTATTTTGTATAGCAATGATGGCAGCAAGAATGACAATTTAGGTATACTTCCACTCTCTATTTCCATCTGGTCCTCCTACTCCTTTCTCAATTACTGTAGTGCTTTTCTGCTTAAGGGTTATTCACCCATTTCCCTAGTTTTCGTTAGTTTTACTTTAAACAAAATTTCATCAGCTCTTCTCTGGATTATTTTATGTAATGTCAGAAGCACCCACAGTGCCAAAGATTATTATGTTTTGTACTTTCTGTGTTGAAATTGCATTCTTTTTCGCCTGCGCAACTATCTTTAGTAATTTTGGCTTGAATGAAAGCACAAAAACTTAAAAAGCTATAAGGACAGCCATACATTTTTATATTTACACTCCCCTTGAGGCAAAGGGGGATTGGAGAAGTCAGAGATATATGAACTCTGATTGTACCTCCACAAGGGATCCATATCAAATTTGGAACTCCTTTTAAGTTCCACTCCCAATGGCCTTACCAAGACAGCGAGGAAAGCAGAGATATCAAGGTGGCATGAGAATGAAAAGGAGTTTTTAACAATAAAGGGTTTTATTTTAAGAAACAATGCTGACAGCAAAAATGCCTGCCAGAGTCTGCCAGTGGTGATGGTTATTGCTGCTGTCTGTTATAGCTACAAGTTGGCTGCTTCTTTCCCAGATCTCACACAGTGAAAATAACATCACTTATTTTTATGCAGTGTGCACTGCAACTACAAAGGGAATATGGACATAAACACATGCTCATTAAAACTATTTGTGGCTACAAAGCTCACAGAAATGCTAGATGATGGTTATCTGAGTAATTTGCAAGTATTGCTGTTATCAGGTTGATCAGTATTCATGTAATACTTTCTTGTACTCCGGCAATCTGTATTTTATCCATCTATTGTCAGTCATTTTTGTCTGAAAGCTTTTACAGGAGGGACTGTCTTTTGATCATTTATTTTCATCAGATCTTGCACAATAAAGGTACAATAATATAGTGTATATATTATAAATTCAAATAAATGATAACACATCCACCACCACTGAAATAGCTGTTACTCATCTAAACAGACTGCAAACAAGTCTCAATGTACCTCAACTACATATTCATTTACAATTTGGCAGCCTGAAGAATTCTTAGGTTTTTTCTGCTTACTGAAATAATACCAGGTCTATATTAGTTTACTTCATTTCTACCTGATATTACATGTGAGAAGAAACACATCCTGATATTGTTTCTTATGCTTCCTAGCTTAAAGAGGCTCCTATACAGAACTGCTACATTCTGCTATGCCCAAAAATTTTAATTAACAGTTATGCCAGCTTTACTCTTCCTTCATCTTGTAGACTGGTCCCCATGGTTAGCAACCACTGTGTCACTGGTGGTTGGTATCACTGAGGCTGAGGCCAGTCATCTCTTGTCCTCCTTTTGCAGAAGCCCATGTTGATAGCATCCGTGGAAGATTGCACTGAATCCAAAAAGACTCCTCATGTGAACACAGGGCTGAAATAATCACCTAATCTGAGTTTTCTGTAGCTTTACTTTACATAGTGTATTTTTATTCCTCCACAGAGATATCAGTCACTCAAATAGTTTTCTTTTTAGCTGTCAAAATTCAAATGTGTTATATGTTTTAAAGAAATTAACCAAAGCACACTGCTTAATTTCCCCAACTGTGTCTCAAGGTTAAAAAAACCTCCTAAAGTGTTCTTTTTTTTTTTTTTTTTGGTCAAAATTATGTTTGTCACTGTTCCCAATAGTTTCCTAAACCATGCATCACCAAAAATCAGTCAAGATTTGACCAGAAGAGGTTACATGCTGACATGCAACATGTAAAATAAAACAAATGAGCACTACAGATTAAGACTTCTACCAAGGTATTTAAACAGTGGTGAACTGTGAAAGTGAGAAGCTAACCCCTATACCAAACTTTTACATGTCTGATATTCCTTTTTTCTAAAATTATAATACAGATAAATTGCTATCTAATACCTTGACATCTTTTATATCATATCCATTACAACAAAATATTCTACTCTAAGTAGGATTTTCAGATGAAAGTGAATGATGGGAGCACCTCCATTTTTTTAAAAGCACTTAATTTTGAATTCAAAGAATTCTTGGAAAGGAAGTGACCATTCCCTCAAATGTATCTTGCCAAGCTCTATGCACACAATAATTTTGTCAGTCAGAATTCTACTATTTTCAGTATCCCCACTTTAATTGTGGACAAGACCCTGTTACCAATGATAGTTTATTTTGCAATAGCCGTGTTACCCCACATCTATTATTATATTACACTGTCAAATAAGTACATCATGTCACAAACCCATTTTCAAATTGCAGACAAATTGCTATGTTTTGGACAGCATCACAAGCTCTGTGGCCTGCAGAGACTGCAATTGTGGAAGCAGCAGAATATATGGCTGCATAACAGTTTACTCTGCTTTTTTCTTTGGTTTTTTTTTCTGATTCTGTGAGAGCTGATGACATTTCAGCTGAAGTCAAGCAAGCTGCGAATGCCAGCATTGAAGTTTAACCAGTGATTTGATTCTCTGCCTATTACACATGGCATATAAAACAAACATACATTATTAGCTCTTTAAAGCTTTTCAAATGTTTCTAGAAAACCAAAAAATGATTGCTGAACAGATTCCAAATATACACAACAAAAGTAAATGAAAATAGAGTTGAGATGAGAATGACTAAGAATTTATTCCATTGAGAAAAATGATGTTGAAATAATGTTAAGACCTCTTAGAGGAAAAAAGAAGCATAGTTAGAATAAAGTTTGATTTGCCTGTCAGAACTGCTACAAGGTTAGAAATCATAAAAAGAATGCAGTGTAGCCCAGTGGTCTCTGATTCTTCGTATTCTTGGTTAAGAACAGAATATTAGGCACCCTATGAGATGTGTTTGAAACTTTCCATACTGGAGAAGACTTCCTTCTCAATAAGAGGTTCACAGCATCTTGCAGTTGTCCTTAATTTTCTAAATAGATTCAGGTCCTTTAGCAGCTCTTGCTTTATACAGCTACACTACTACCACAGTTGTAGTATAGAAATACTCTAGCTAAGTTTTCTCTAGATAGTTTGGATACAGTGTGCAAGCTGGAATCACAATAAAGAGATGAGTTCATGATACTTTAACATAAATATTTGAAATTTTAAGTCAAGAACCTGTCTTTCACTCTTCTAGGCAGTATCAGTGCTGAGAGGAGTCATAGGTGTCATGGGTTAACCCCATCTGGCAACTAAACACCACACAGCCACTTAATCACTCCCCCTGCCAGCAGGATGGGAGGAAGAGAACTGGAAGGGTAAAAATGAGAAAACTCGGGTGAGATGAGAACAGTTTAATAATTGAAAGAAAATAATAATAATAAAATAATAACAATAACAATAGTAATAGGAGTAAGAGTAATAACAACAACAACAACAACAACAACAACAACAACAACAACAACAACAACAACAACAACAACAATAATAATAATAATAATAATAATAAAATGTAATGAAAAGGAAAATAACAAAGAGAGAGAAATAAACCCCAAGAAAGACAAGTGATGCAAATGAAAACAGTTGCTTACCGCTAACCGAGCAATGCCCAGCTAGTCCCCAGTCAGTGTCCCCCCAGCTAACATTCCCCCTAATTTTATTGCTGAGCATGATGTCATAAGGTATGGAATATCCCTTTGGTCAGTTGGGGTCACTTGTCCCAGCTGTGTCCGCTCCCAACTTCTCATGCACCCCCAGCCTGCTTGCTGGTGGGGCAGTATGAGGAGCAGAAAAGGCCCTGACTCTGTGTAAGCACTGCTCAGCAGTAACTAAAGCATCCCTGTGTTATCAACACCGTTGCCACCACAAATCCAAAACACAGTCCCATACTAGCTACTGTGAAGAAAATTAACTCTACCCCAAAACCAGCACAATTAGATATTGCAGTAATACAAAAAAGGAGTTCCATATTTAGCTTTTCCTTTTGTAAGGGCATTAATAACCTTTTTTTTTGTCTCGTCTAACCTGTTTTTTATATTCCTGAAACTTACAGAAAATAAGCATTTTCAAGACTATTAATCTGCTGTGAAATTTGGTTAAAATTAGCAATTCAATTTTAAAATTATGAAATGCAATGAACAGAATGGCAAGCACATGAGAAGGTAAAGAGCACATCTCTTTGTCCTGGCTAGAGCTCCTCAGAATCTGAGGAAGGCAGCTACTTAAAACCAGCAAAGGGAGGAATATACTGGGATAACAGATCCTTCAACCAAAAACACTTGACCTGCTGAGCTGAATACGTTAATTCATAAGACGTCAGACAAAGAGCATTAGCAGGAACAGGACATGTAATCTAACCTACCCCCATGTGTTCTAAGATTTTTAGGAATTTGTCTTTCTGGTGTATCAGCAATGACACATGCTTGTATTTGCATTGTAGAAGAAGAGAATGGGGGTTTAATAAGAGTTCCGGATTTCTGAATGGCAAGCACTCATCTAAAAAAGGATCTCAAATGCACTGCTTTTGAAATACTTAATTATTTAGACTTATAAACTTTAATATCCACAAAAGGTTTTGAAGATGAACGCTGCCTGGCAAGTGAAGCTTTCTATGTATGTTATAGAGCTAAGACGAAAATAGCAATTCCATTTCACAGAGGACTTCAACATTCCAGAAATTGAGCTTCATGCCAAATCTGAACAAAACCTCTCCAAGATTCCAGAAAGGAATGTCTACTCAGATTTATTTAAACCTTACTTTAGGAAAAACAAACCAAACCAAAAAACAAACACATACACGCATATTTCGGTTGTAATTTCACAGGGGAGGGGGGATCCGCAAAAAATTTTCTGTAACAAACCTCTAAAGTCTTTCATTCTGAATAGGTCACAAAAGGATACTTATCTATGGGGTTTTTTGGCTAATTTGGCATACTTTTACAGAACTTTTATCCTTGATGAAATGTTCCATCGACATAGTCACAAGCAGTTCTAACAACGTACACCTTTCCTAAAAAACGACAAGAGAATTTACCCTTACAAACAAAAAGACATAGACAAACTTAACTGGTTTAATTCAGAATTTTCTTCCTAGGTTTAGGACATTTTCCAAATAAGTTCATATCCTACAATTTTATTGATCCTGTCACTGGGGGCAGTTGAAGATACTATTGCATGATAACACCAACCTCAAATTATTCTTATGTTCACCTCAGTAGGTGAGTACTGAAGTAAATGATACATTTCTGGTAAACAGTCATGTCCTAAAAGATACAGAACTAAGCTCACTTCCTCTCTTAAACACGTCAACAAGACTAAAGCTGAAAAGGAATGAAGAAGATTGAAGGGCTTTGCTTGTTAAGGCAATGTGTCTTGGAGTGCATGTAGGAAACAAGGCATGATTCATAAGATGACTTTTTTGTTGCAATGTCTCAGAACAAAACTGTATTTTAGAATGGAAATACAAGAGTATCTGCAAAGAAGCATATCATCCATATCATCATTTTACATGCTGGTATGGTCTCTGTAGGCTTGTAGTGAAATCCTTGGAGTGTCATCATATCACTTTGAAACAAGTAATGGAACCATCACACTGTCTCTATGGATTTGCTGTGAAAGTATTTTGCTATTGTAGCTTCATATTGTAATGGCTTCATAATGGACTCCCCTTAGAGTGATACTGAAATCATCTTGCCATCATTAGCTCGCATCGTAAAAGGCACCATAATAGGGTCTCCATTAAAGACTTGTATGAAAATCTTATTGAACTTGTTACTATGTTACTGTCCCACCAAACTGACTGGGGATTTAGCTTGGAAAACTCCTGGTAATGTTTACTAGTTACTTTTCAAAATGACCTTTAGTACTTTTAATACAACATATTTTGTCTACTCTTTTTACTGTTTCTGTTATCACTATAATTTGTATTGTTCCCTAGTGTACTTTAAACACTTTGTCTTTTGTTAAAATAGTAGTGATGTTTTTTTTTAAAAAAATGTGTTCTTTTTAAAGACTTCTAACTGGAAGATGTTTCTTTTAAGAAGCATCAATAACAGTATTTAAGAAGCATAAAGGAGGTTTTAAGTGTACTGTCAGAAAAGCAAAGCTCTGTATAATTCTTTCTTCTCATTTATATGACTGAAAAATATGACAGTTCAAATTCAGTTCTGCTGAAAGAGAAGGAAAACCCAAAACAATTCAACAAAGACAGTCTACTGAATCCCAAAATCCCAAGTTTGTTTTTATATTGTTGCAATAGTTGCAATCTTACTGTTATGTTCAAGAGACACCAAATCTCTCTGAACTTTGGAATATTTGAAACACCCTCTGAAAAGAGTGTTGCAGTCTTGTTTCGTTTAATGGTGTAACCAGATGAGTAGTAGAGGAGAGCAAGAAAGAACTGTCATGATAGGTATAGCTAACTAAAATACAGCTATGGAGAGAGAGAACCAGGAATAGTGTCTCAGGAATAGTGTGGCCAGCAGGAGCAGGGAGGTGATTGTCCCCCTGTACTTGGCACTGGTGAGGCCGCACCTCAAATACTGTGTCCAGTTTTGGGCCCCTCAATACAAGAAAGACATTGAGGTGCTGGAGCGTGTTCAGAGAAGGGCAACAAAGCTGGTGAAGGGTCTGGAGCACAGGCCTTATGAGGAGCGGCTGAGGGAACTGGGGTTGTTTAACCTGGAGAAGAGGAGGGTGAGGGGAGACCTTATCGCTCTCTACAACTAGCTGAAAGGAGGTTGTAGTGAGGTGGGTGCTGGTCTCTTCTCCCACGCAGTTAGCGATAGGACAAGAGAAATGGGCTCAAGCTGCGCCAGGGGAGGTTTAGACTGGAAATTAGGAAAAATTTCTTCATGGAAAGGGTGGTCAAGCATTGGAACAGGCTTCCCAGAGAGTTGATGGAGTCCCCATCCCTGGAAGTGTTCAAAAAACTTGTAGATGTGGCACTTTGGGACATGGTTTAGTCTAGTCTACCCTTGATTGGCTTAGAGTAGACTTGGTAGTGTAGGTTAATGTTTGGACTGGATGATCTTAAAGGTCTTTTCCAACCTAAACAATTCTATAATTCTTCTATAACCTCAGTTACACTACCTACGCTATGGCTACTTAAATACAGACATACATTTACCCAAATGCTTTACATACAATGTATGGATAGACATGCTAGTAGTTGCAGGCCTGGGAACAAAGGGTGCAAGATCAGGATCACAGTTTTATTTTTAGTCCATGTAGTACATTCAAAACTGTGCTGCTGCCAGACTGGATGGGCTGGCGTCAGAGCATTCCCCCAGCTGTGTCATACAGCTTCATGCATTTGACAAACCTGATGCAGCTCCAGTGGTACCAAAAAACGGGCATTTTGGTTTTCAGCATCAAAGAGGCCAAATAGCAGTACCCCACTGGCATATTTTTCAAGATGTACATTCAGAGTTAATATTAATCAGAAATGAGGAATGTCCCAGAGGATCTAGCATTAGACCTGCTTGTGAGGATTAGTTGTGGCAAATTACTCAAGGGATAAATAATGCATTTAAATTACTTTAGGTCTGAGTGGTAGTAGGGAAATCTTAGTTCTGTGTATCGCTGTCTAGAGACATGTAGAATAACCTTCTGACTACTAGAGGTAAATGGAGGAAGACACTGGAAAAAATCAGAGATTCTAGTAAGAAAGGCAATAAGAGCTACATTATTCAAGTTTTGGTAATGCTTTATTGTAGGTGGAAATTAATTAATGCTAAATTACAACAGATCTCCTAAGGGACTAGATATTGCAAACCTATGAATACCAAGAGAATTCATCATGATTAATGGTATTACTGTAAATACCAGAGAAAGGAAGAGATGTTTGTTGCCTGTTACATAGCTTTGCAATATTTCTTCCATTCCATTAGGGGCTTTATTTACAAAAACATACGCAGGCATCATACACGAGAATATGTGTGTATATACACACACACATATATACACGTATGTATTTATGTGTGTGCATAAAGATACACATGTATATGTGTGAAGGAGGGGTCTTATTTTTATTTATGTTTAGTTTTCACATTTTTCTAAATGACACCTGTAGCTCCAAAAGGAATGCCTCTTGTTATACTCATAATTCCTCATCCTATCAACCAGTCCAAAAGTGATTCTAGCAAAAGCAAGTGTTACTAACACTTTTATCTCTGTGTTAGAAAAGGGCCTGCCTGGTGGTAAGAAATGACTGATCTTGAATATGACAGGGTGAAACAGCTTCTGAAACTTTTTATCACACAGCCAGACCTGGAGATTTGGGGAGATGGAGAAGAAAAATTTGCCACTCAGAAAGAAATGCCTGGAATCAGCACCTCAACAACCTGGAGATTTGAAGGAAGAAAACAGGTTTCATATTTGGGTCTGTACAGCTTTAAGCTTTTTGCAAACCCAGTCTGTCTAGAAACATGAGTTTTAGTTCTGCTTTTAACTATGTCTTGAGAGCTGTTCTTCAAAAAAAAAAAAAAAAAAAAAAAACAACCAAACAAACTGACAACCTATTCACCTTAATGAATGAAACTACTTATGTAATCTGGTATTTTGTATTTTCTTGGAGCTACTTTCTGAAATTTATTTTTCCAGACAGTATTTTTCAATTGCCTATTAAAAAAAAAAAAAAATTCAGAAAAGTCACAGTTTTATTTCCTTACAACAACCTCTCTTTAATTTTTTCCTCCCTTGTCTCTACTTTGTTAAAGTACTGTTTAGCCCAGGCTTTGTGGAACCCCCTCAGCCAGTTCCTGTTTCCTGTCTTTTTTTTTTTTTTTTACAGCTTCATGATAGCAAGGCTGGTCTAAAGCAAACTGAGTGATCTAAATAATGTTTCTTAAAATTATTTCAACAGTGAAAAATGAGTTGCAAGAATTTATCAGATTTGTAGCATGAAATAGATTATTTCACCTGAGCCTTAAACTGAATTAAAGCACAAATTATATAATTTTGGCATGCTTATCAGGCAGAATATTAATATTGGTTTTGGCTTCTGTATTCGCTTTTAATTTGTGTTCTTTACAGAGCATTGGGCTCAACAGATACTTTTCAAGAAAGAGACCCACCTGTGTGATACTTGGGCATAATGCAAGGAATCAAAATGATGAGGGTACAAGTGGAGGCTCTCTTGAGGTACTTAGCTCATCAGCTAATAAAGAGGTAAAGGAGATTAAAAAGCTCACTTGTTACTTTTGTAGGCTAATTAACATTTAGAAAAATTTTATTCCCAAAGGCAGATACAGCAATGATTAATTATCATATTTTGATTAAGTCAATGATATGATGTATTTTCTCATTATATGTAGTAACGTTCAGCCAGGCTTCACAGCTAGCCCCAGGCTAAGGTCAGACACCAGTTACCACAACATGGATAATACTTGTAATCAGTATTCAGTCTAACACATCCAGATTACCATCTTCCAGTTTTGGCTTAAGATTTTTTTTTTTTTTCAAGAAATAGTTATTTTTTGTCTTTAGAAGTTGATTTGAAGTCATCTGAGCTTCCCTTGCAGTGTACATGGGTTTTTCACTGAGCACTGACAAGATTATAAGAAGATTATACTATGGGTTTTGTTTTGTTTTGTTTTAATGAGATAAGACACGGCTCTGTAATTTTTGCAATGTCTGTGATCATTTGGACACTCTCTTTCTTAGCTATCAGAGTTGAAAAGTGCACTGTTAAAAAAGGTCCTTGGCCTTTCAATTCTTCTTGCTTTAGAGCCCCAGGCTGATCACAACTGCCATTATCTCATCAACCATGAGATTATTTTCAATATTTTAGCTGGTAGGACTAGCAGTGGATTTTCTCAGCCCATAGAAAGACTTTAATTCAACTGAACATAGTGGCAGCTGCTACTACTGCCTCCAGCTACAATTGCTTTAGCCCTAAGAAAGTCTTTTTTGCATGTTAAATATGCAACGTAAGTGCCAAGTTATCTTCTGCCTTTAACAAGGTTTTGGTTTTTTCCTGTTTATTATAGTGCAATATAATTCTCCATACAAAGCCATTTAAGTAAAACAGAGCTATGAATGGTATCTAGCCAAAATCATGAACTTCCATCATGCAAATGAGAATACCTAATTAAGTGCCGATGGTCAAAATTTCCATAATGATGTAGCCCGATGAAATGTGTTCCAGGTTCCTGCAGCAATCTGAATAGTTTGTCTTGCATTAATGTCTATTACAGAAAAGCACCTTGCATGAAGACATTTCCTCATAACACTAGGGCTAGGAAGACTTCTTTCTATTTTCTGGAATTTTACTAAGTAAAATCTTTAAAAGTTAGTTGACTTCTCTCCCTGAGAACTACAGCATTCTTGAAATTCATGAAATGTCAACATCATTATACAATAGGAATGACTAAATGGATTCATCAAAGCTGTTTATGCATTATGTAACATTTTTAAATTGTGTAATTTGGCAACTGGAGTAGAGTATTTTTATGCTTTTTTAAATTATAGATTATTCCTCAGAGTGAACAATTTTGGATATTCTATCCAACAAAGGTTATCAAAGCAAACTAAAAGAGGTGCCTTTAAATTAATATGTTAAAATTGAAAGATTCGTGCCCATGAGATATCATAATGATTTAGTGAACATAACAAATTACTATGACCATATCCAATATGAAATCTTTTCCAGATCTACCATCCTTCATTAGTTGTAATGAACTGAATCATTTGAAGCTGTGATGTAGACCATTAAGTGATTTTATGGAGCTCTTCCAGGTCAGTGTAGCAGTGAGCATTTTATATTATCCGACACTTAAAAGGATGTGCCTGGAATCATAGATATAAAAATAATTTTGAATATCTATTACAGATCTGAGTTGCAGTCATTCATTCATACAAACACAAATTTTATACACCACCACCCACATACTCACTCAACCACTCCCCAATATTATAGAATCATAGCATAGTTTGGGTTGGAAGGGACCTTTAGAGGTCATCTAGCACAAACCCCCTGCAATGAGCAGGGACATCTTCAACTACATCAGGTTGCTCAGAACCCCATCCAACATGATCTTGAACACGTCCAATGATGGGGTATCGGAAACTTCTGTGGGCAACCTGTTCCAATGTTTCACCATCCTCATTGTAAAAAATTTCTTCCTTATGTCCAATCTATATCTAACCTCTTTTAGTTTAAAACCATTACCCCTTGTTCTACTGCAACAGGCCCTGTTAAAAAAATTTGTCCCCATTTTTCTTATAAGCCCTTTTTAAGTATTGAAAGGCTGCAATCAGTTCTCCCCACAGCCTTCTCTTCTCCAGGCTGAACAACCCCAACTCTCTCAGCCTTTCCTCATAAGAGAGGTGTTCCATCCCTCTCACCATTTTTATGGCCCTCCTCTGGACCCTCTCCAACAGTTCCATGTCTTTCCTGTGTTGAGGACTCCAGAGCTGGATGCAGTACTCCAGGTGGGGCCTCACCAGAGTGGAGTAGAGAGGGGCAGAATCCCCTCCGTCAACCTGCTGGCCACACTTCTTTTGATGCAGCCCAGGATACGGTTGGCTTTCTGGCCTGCAAGTGTGTGTTGCTGTCTCATGTCCAGCTTTTCATCCACCAGTACTCCCAAGTCCTTCTCCGCAGGGCTGCTCTCAATCCCTTCATCCCCCAGCTTGTATTGATACTGGGGGTTGCCCCAACCCAGGTGCAGCACCTTGCACTTGGCCTTGTTGAACTTCATGATGTTTGCCTGACAAATATTTCACGTTTTCTTTTTCAGCATATCTACTGTAGGTGTTTGCATGAAGGATCATTGAATTCCCTTCATGTGCTATCCTCAGTCTGTTAAGTTAAATTTTGGAAATACAGGAAATAAATAAATGTGATTTCAAACATGTCTCCTCCACAGCATAGAATCTTGCTTCCAAAGCATACAAAACTTCTATTTATTTTTCCCATGACCAGAGTCCAGGGGAACCAAGGCATAACACCACATGATTCAATGAAGTTATATCTGCAAATAATTTATCATCTATTCTAGTTACTAATAAAGTAAATAAGACGTAGCAATCACATGCTTTGGAGTCACAGTATTTTCATAATTACAGAAGACAGTAGAACTTTCCCTTCCCTCTCTAAAACGTATATCAATTTATCATTACATATTAACAGTATTGCTGTTGATGTTGTTTATAGAGCCATAGTCACAGACCATGGCTTCTCTAAGCCAGGGTACACAAAAAAACCCTGTCATGAATAACTTAAAATCAGTAAGTATTTTTGGAGGTAATACAGTTACATGGATAAAGTAGCCCATGCTGATCCCCATTTACTCTCAGCCAGGTTGCTTCAGGTACTTAAGATGGTTGTGCTTGCAGGCAAAGTTGGAACATGAACAAGAGACAATGTGATGCAGAGAAAAACCATATCACAATGCTGTTACCCTGCCAATACCACAATGTATGCTGAAACTTGTGTGGGGCATCTCTGCAAATGTGTCCTGCAGGAGAATTGAAGGAGAACAATGAAGTAGCTTTGCTGATGTTTATGATAGTGATATTCAGGAAAAATATGTATAGATATGTATTTGATAACCCTGCTGGACTGAAGCTGACAGAAAGGGCTAAACACTGGTCTCCCAACATTTATATGAGAGGTGAATAAATAAGGTAGTACTAGGTCATAAAAGACTTTGAAAATTAAGACAAGAAGTTATATTTTACACTGAAACTATTTACATAGCTTCACTGACTAACAGTTTCTAGAGAGTAAAAAATAATTTGGCTGTTTAGCACATTAAACATGGAGAATTCAGACATAAGAACAGTTAAAAACATACTCACAGTGGAACATTAGAGGAACTATTTAAAATGTTCCAGATTTCTCATTCCCTCCTAATCGTGGTTATATACAAGGAAAAGACAACATAATGATAAATACAGAAGGGCTATTCTATATAGCAGGAAAACAGAAGAACATTAACTCTGGGAAAAATAAAACAAAACAAAGCCCACAGGTATATCTAGTAGGTCACATACACTTCTACTTACATGGATAACAATAATGCAAAAATTACTTATTTTTTGGCCGATGTTTCTTTTGATTTAAAATGTACTTGTATACAGTATTCCAATGATTGACCTGTAAAGTTTCTGTCCATATAGGCTGCACTTGAAATGTATGGTTTTAGCATATAAAGGCATGGGGAAGAAATATATTTCTATGTATTTATGCTGAAAACTGTAGATCTCTAACAATATACATCTTAATTTTACCACAGTGCTTGCCAAGGTTTTCTCTGTCATTGGCTGCATCACTAATATAGTGTTTACTAATAGCTCTATAGAGGAACAGTATTTCCATAGCAACAAATGAACAATACTAGAGATATTAATCGTTTCTACATTATCTGTGTACAGTTTGCGGTAAAGCAACATTTTGTAGTTTGATAATTGCTAGGCTGGAGTCATTGTACATTATGAGATGATTAGCATAAACACTTAAGAAGATGAAGAATGCCTGTTGAAAAGGAGAGAAAACTGAAGAAAAAGAGGTACTATATTGCAAATATTACCATAAGAACCAGCAGGAAGAACTAACTTTAACATCAGTCACTTTCTCTGGTATTAGCCATCTGCTATGGATTCATCCATGGAAGAAGATCCTTCCTAATGTTAGCAACATGGGAGAAAGGCATCTCATTCAGCCACACAGTTTCTCACTGAAAATACCTCTTTCAGTGGAAAAAAGTCAGTAGTTGTCCATCTTGGTGAACTGTCTCTGGTATAAGGGCATTTGAAGGCATGGGGTCATCAATCATACAATATGGAAGTGTAATCCAGGGCTTTAATATGTGACGTTCCACAATAATTGTAAGTGATCTTAATTTTTTGTAAGCAATCCATAATGCTGAAACTAGCAGTGTTGTTAATACAGGAAGAGACATACTTCTAAGGCTATATTTTCTTTCTGAAGATATTTAATCTGGAGCACTGCACCAGTATGTTTGGTATCATGGCCTTAATACTTACTAAATATAGTGGATTTTACCATAGCCTGATAATGGTAGAAAAATCTAAGTAAATTTTAAATGCTTTTTTTATTATTATTTATACATGTCTGGAAACTAACTATAATGGACTGCGGTAGAGATTAGATACAAATTACTACAAGTTTGAAAAGAACCACTGCAGTCAAATACATAATGCTGCAGAAAGAAGATAATTTTAAATGATCATGCTATGATTGTTTTAATGCAGGGTATGTTAATAACCCAGGAACTTGTTAGCTGTGTTATCTGAAGGTATTGAACAATAAAGAACTATATTAAAGAAGGAAGGGCAGGGCAGGGCAGGGCAGGGCAGGGAAGCAGGGAGGGAGTGGGGAGAGACAGAGAGGAAAAGAAAGAAAAGGAAAAAAGGAAGGGAGGAAGGGAGGAAGGGAGGAAGGGAGGAAGGGAGGAAGGGAGGAAGGAAGGAAGGAAGGAAGGAAGGAAGGAAGGAAGGAAGGAAGGAAGGAAGGAAGGAAGGAAGGAAGGAAGGAAGGAAGGAAGGAAGGAAGGAAGGAAGGAAGGAAGGAAGGAAGGAAATAAACAGCTCCATAAACATTCAGTGTTTGCAAATTTGGCAAAATGACAGTGAGCAATATTAACAAAGGCCCTCTGGGTGCACAGACTCTTAGGAGCAGATGCTGCAGATTTGTAAGACGTCTCTCATCTCCTTTATAATGGTGTAAAACCATAGCTACTCTGCCATGATCAAGAATATGCCATGATACAAAAGGAAGCAGAATCCGGATCATGTATTTTATTTTTATTCTAATCAGCATTGTTTATTAAAAATAGGGTATTGGGGTATAATACAGAAGAACAGAATATTGTTCAAATGCAGCTGCTAAGTAATCAGAGCCTCATTGTCTGAACCACGCTTGAAGATTTCATATGTATGTAGACAACAAATGACATGTTCAACATTTAATAGTTTTGCAATAAATATCCTGCCTGGTTTTTAAAGTTCATTAAAACCCAACTCAGGATTGATTTAATGGTGAGAATTTAATAATGAGACCAGTTTAAGTCTATAGGAATTTCAATGATTGTAATGAGCCCTGCCAATGACCAGAATAAATCTCACACAGCAATGTTAGAGCAGTTTTCCAGGTGCAAGTTAACCCTACTAAACCCTTCTGTTCAACAAATCACACTTTTCCTTTATCATTATTATCTGTTGCTTTCTAACACAGCTTTTTAAAGACAAATGTGCAAAATCCACTGTGTTCTTTTAAAGTTAATTTACATATTTTGTATTTACTGTCTTCTGGGGTTTTTTTTCTGGGTTGCTTCTGTTCTCCCTTCTCTTGCTCTCACTGTGATTTGGGTAAAAGTGCTGTGACTATTCCCATCCCTGATACATTTCTCCCATCCACATTTTGCTCCCCATAAGTAAAAATCTTCTGGGAGAAATGCATCAGTAGAAGGTCTTTCCTATGGTACCAATGCCTTGAGGAATATACAATTTCTAAAGTCCCTGAAACTTTTCCCACTCAGTAAGCAGAAAAGGGATAGATAGGGTTATTTGCCTACTAGTATTCACTGTTTTGGTGACAAAATACAAAACAAATTCAGTTTATATTTATTTTCAAAAGATACAAAAAAGAATGCTATATGGCTTGACAAGTGTTAACTCTATCTAGTTTAAACAACCAAGCAACAAAAGCAAAATACAATTTAAGAAAATAAATACTTGTTGCTCTTTCATAACTGGGAACTAAAGTACATAATAGTGAAATTACTTGTCCATGGCCATTTCAAAGTATAGAGTAACCACAAAGTGAAAACTTACTTCCCATGTCATAAATCTAAAATGATTTTTTTTTGTTTTCATAGTGCCTTAGAGCTGTCCCTTTCTGCCTTTGGAATATCTTGGGCATAATCTATGGTTTTAAAGTATTACCCAGGTTCCCCATATAACAAAACAAAATGAAAAAAAAACCAAAACAAAACAAAACAAAAAAAAGAGCATGCAACAAAGCATCTTCTGTTTCAGGACCAGCATACAGGAAAGAAAAAGTAGAAGTTAAACATCTGGCCAAAAATATTTAACATCTCTACCTGATGTAGAGGTTTAAGAGATTCGGCAACTGAGGCTTTGAAAGGTTAAGAAAAGGTCATGAGAATCATATAGTGTTATTTCATTAACTTTTGTTCAAATGGAGCTAACATTCAGTGAAGAAAGTGTTGTGAAGATGTAAGTTTTGTGATTAATCCATTGTTGCTTGCATCTAGTCTTTTGAAGACAGTATTTATATGAAAGGTTTGTAGGGTTGTTTTTCTGAACTTTGACATCTGCCTACCATGTGACATTTTTTTAAGGAGCTCATGTGACCAGAAATCTGGTATTACTTACTGAACACTGCAAGTACCTTTATTAAACCAGGCAAAAAGATATTCCACAAGGAACTACTCATTTAAGGACACTATGCATTGACTACGTTGCTACAGGATATCTGGTGCTACTTTCAGCCTTACATTACAAAGTCACATTAAAGGGTTATGGGGAACCTGCTTAAGTGGATTTTCCAAGAATAGTTTGATCACTGCTCTAGGTGGCTGCATGGATAGGTGTATTTATGCTTGTTGCATTTTTAGTTGAGTTCCCCCGTCTTTCACAGAACTGCTAAGCTTGGAATTTTCTTGGGCTGTGTCATCAGCTGCCTTAATGTATGTCTTCAGTTTTCAATACAATAGCTGGATACCATTTTAAGGGCTACTATAGCAGATATTAGAAACTTATGAGCTGCGTTCAACCTGTAAATAACCCTTTTCAATTACTTATTAGAAACATGCAATTTACTGTGAGAATATATAGGGGTACATGAGACTCATGCAATGTAATTTCATTAACTTTTGTTTAAATGGCACAAAATTTAACTGTCAATGTATACATACACTGATTCAAAGCTGCTGTATTAGAGAATCATCAATAAATTTATCTTCTTTTCAGAAGGTTCACATCTCATCTTTAGTATGCATTTTAGAGGTCATTTCTCTATTTCTTCATGGTCAATGTTGCCAATATCAAAACAAAATGAAATTGTTTTGCAGTATTATCACATTAATTGATGTCAGTTTCTTCTTTCACTTATAAGGATTTCACCAGTTCCCTGAGGTTTTAGCAATTCCCAAAGTTATATTACATAATGTTTCCCATACCTTCCTACCTGATGTCATTGCAAGATATTGTTGAATTTTAGCCTTGCATCAAATAACTTCTTTTTTTTTTCTCTTTTTTTTTTTTTTTTTTTAAATCTACTTGTCTTTTAAGGATCCAAGCTTTCTAGTAACACAGTTAAGCAAAGATTTCATTAAGAAATTTGATACCATTTCACAGCAAATGATGCACTAAAGCATTGATTTGCTTTTTTCACTGCTGTACAATAAATGAAAGTATAACTAGCTGGGACTGTGTTTTCTTTTAACTATTGTTGCTAGCAGCTGGAGCTGTTCCTATGGTGTTCAGAATCTAACCCCTTCTTCTCCATGGAATTTGGGACTCCAAATGGCACCTCATCAAAGGCTTGTTCTTCTATCTTTATAAATTTTCTTTAAAGCTACTTATCTGCTCTAACACAATTTTAAACTAAGTCTTCTAGTATTTAATATCAAATCCCAATATTATTAGGAGAAACAACATTACACTTTTGGGGTTTAATGCACATTTGTCAATGTTTAACTGTGCAAGAAAATAATGAAAAAAAGAAAAGCAAAAAGAATATTTATCATCATTTAGCAAAATCTGTACTGTACTTGCTCATACCAAGCCCCAATACTCCTTATTTCTTCCTCTTTCACCTTTTTACTTTACATCCAAATTGATTTCTTACCAAATAAAGGCATGGGCTGCTGTCTTAATTTGAACCTCACATCTCCCTGCACAAAGACTCCAGTCCTAAACTGTCACTCACATGCAGTTAATCCCTCTGATAACTCAAAAAAGTTATCCTTAGGACTCAAATCTTCAGACCTTATCCCAAAAGGCCTCAATAACTAGCATGTAATATAGACGATAGTTGATCCATACACTTGCAGTGTATGTGTATTCAGAACAACAAAATCATGACTGCTGTAAAAAACTTCTGCATTGCCACAATAGTAATCCCAATTCAACAAAATCATGAGTTTTCCATCAAAAGAAGTGGCTTTCATAAAACCCTTATTTTAAAGAATGCACTGGAAGACAGCTTTCACATTCACACATATATTCTGATTCAAAACATTCATATGAAATAGCTCCAGCTCAAAAATATTCGTCACTTCAAAATGTGATTATATTTTTTTAAATAGAAACCCCTAAAAATAGAAATCTTGAAAAGTTAAAACTATTGAAATGATCAATTTCAAAAAGCTTCAAAAAGCATTTTATTTCATGTTGCTTCCTTATCAAGTATTGAGGTTTGTTGGGTTTTTTGTTGGTTTGGTTTTTTTGGGTTTGTTTTTTTTTTTTTTTTTGTGGTGATTTGGAACTGAAAAGCTTTCTGAACCAACCATAACTGTCTTTATTATATTTTTCTAAGTACTTACTGTCTATCTGTGCAAAAAACTTCAGAAGGTTTTCATTCTTTCTTTCTCTGTCACTTTAGAAAAACAATATTTAAATGAATATGAACAGGCATCAAACAGCTGTAGGCATACCTGAAGCCTGTATTTCATATGCATTTCCATGGCTTTCCAAAGAAAGTTTTATTTTGTTTTACAGGGTGATAGACCTGTGCTGTAGAATCTCAAAATCAGTGGAAATGTTTTGAAGGAGTTTGGAAAAGCAGGCACAATACTACTAAAGTTAATTGGCAAGAAGGGCTTGAACAACCTTGATAACATTGTTTCTGTAGTTGAATCATCTAGCAATTGTTTACTGTTTATTGTCAGAAATACGTATTATTACAAACCTACAGCAGTTTCATTCTGTCTACAAATATTGCACCAAACATTATACCACATTTTTCTCCAGGACAAATGAAAAAAAAGCAGTATTTCCAGTCCATTTCTATTTCCCCCAGTGTGTCTTTTCTACCCATAGCTCCCTGTTTCCATGGTTGTCCATGGAAAAAGTACTTATACATCCATCTGCAGCCTTGACAGATATGTTTTCAAATTACAGTATATCAACACCATGTAGTTCCTTATTTCCACACCCTTATAAAGATTCACACTGTTATAAACATTCACAGCAGAATAAGTGCCATTGCTGACTCAGTCTATCTGGCATTTTACTTGTGTATCTCTGTGAAAACACAAATAAGTTCTATAATCACTCATTGCTTTGTTAGTGTACAGAATAATCTAAATTGCCATCTATTCAAGGCCTATTAGAAGTCCTGTTGAACTGACAGTGCTTCACGATGTGTTTTTCCCCCTCCTGAATCTAAATATTTTTATTATTACTCTTTAGAGAAATTGCTGCTGGGTTTTTTTGTTGTTGTTGTTTCTGTTTTATAGTGACACTGAGTTTAAAATGAAAATAGATTTCATTATTTATTCATAGGATTTGATTCACCCTGATTGTTACATTATTTTCAATGTTGACAGTTGTCGGTGAATAGTGTGGAAAGCTAGAGGGCATTTATTTGACCATGAAATGCCATAAATAATAAACTGATGTTGTCTTGTCTTCAGTTGGGGCTTTTTCATCTTCAAAAAAAGAAATTAAAGTAAAAAGCATTAAATGAATCTTTGAGTTTTATACCCTCCATGTGAACTTCATGTCTTGTTATGCTACCCACTGTGTACAAATATTAAGTCTTATTAGAAGAATTTGGATAATCCCTGTCAAGATGCAAAAATAACAAAAAGAAACTTAGTAGCAAGACTTACCACTTGATTTAAAAAAAAAAGTTGGTTTCGTCTTTTTTTTTAATGGTGCTCAAACAGGAAGCTTGGGTGAATGCAGAGAATTAATAAATATATGCAATAAAAATAAAAAAAATTAAAAGTCAGGAAAAATAAGAGTGTGTATATTAAACTTTACTGTTTAAGCAAAAGGAAGGGTTGATTTCTGTCAGAATCCATTATAAATCAAATGTGAATTTAAACCACATTTTTATGATTTAAATGGGTAGGGAAACATTACATGTAAGCTCCAGAATATAACTCTTGCACTCTGGTCAAGGAATAAGTTGTTCAGCAATATAACCACACAGTAATATAGTTAAATAGAAGAGCTGCATCGATGATTGGTGGTTATAAGGATGAATGAAGCTACAGGAAATTTTAAATTGTGTCTCAAAGCCACTGCCTAGATTTGACCTATCCAGTTCATATCTGTCAAGGGGAAAAACTGCTCACATAATTTAAACCAAAGCAGTTTTCTGAATTATTAATACCATATACTTAACAGGCAATCAGTAAACTGTACATTCAGGATCAATGTAATACAGCAGATAAACCACAATGCTAGACATCTACAAACCATTAATAAACACGAGTTTCTAAACACCCTTCTTTAGCTAATCCCAGGTGGTACTGATCACACACACATGCAAGCAAGCACACGCAGATGCGCAAACCCACACTTACTCTCTGACAGGCAGCCTGCGCCACAAGCACCCCTCCTTATCGGGCAGCGTGGCTTCCCTGACTTGCAGACCTGCAAGGGGCCATACCCAGGACCCCAGCATCGCACCCTGCACTGCCCCTCTGCCAGCCAGGTGCATGGGTGCATGTCCTGTACCGGCAGCCACCCTGGTGCCACAGGGTGGGTGATGGATGGCAGTGCCAAACCACATCTGGGCTACAGCTTCTCTGGCTGCTACGGCTGGTCATCTTTAACATGGGCAGTTTTGGCCAAACACCCTCCGATAGGGTTTTGTGTATTTGATCCAGACACACTGTTTATGCTTGCGTTCGTAGCTTAACAGTGTGATTTTTGCCTGGGTTAGGCCATAAAAGCACCCCTGTAATGTCTTTTGTATTTTAGGGGATTTGTATTCTGAACATGGTATCCTTTTGTGTTGTAATACAAACTATGAGCCCACAATAAAAGTCACCATCAGTGATCATCAATATTATGAAATTACATTGTTAATAAATCATGAAACAGAGGTCTTTCATGTTTTGTTTTACCAGTTAAATGTTCTAGTAAAGCTGCTGGGAAATGCCATAACTCCCAAATTCTCCACTTGGATGATATGTTCAGGCACATCTGATATACAAATAACTCCTGGAGGAAAAATTCCCGATACTGATATCATTCTATGTGGAGGCATGCTTGTGCTAGTTCTGTGTGGGAGTCTTGTTAGCAGAGGACACATATCAAAATATTTCATGCCGTGGTTTGACCCTGTCTTGTCGCAGTGTGACTCTGGCTTCAGACAAAGTTGCATAATTCATGGCCAGTTTCAGAAGTGAACGGTGGATTTAACATGCCTGGTAGCCTTCATCTCACTGAAAGATAAGTTTACAAATGTGGACACCCGCAGGTAAGCTCCACCTACAGCTGCTCAAAACCATTTTAGCAGAAAAGTGTTCAATTCCAAAAAATGCAGTTTTGTTAAAATCAAGTTGTTCTACAGGAACATTTCAATTTTGAAGAAATTTTCCACAGGAAAGTGTCAAAATTAATCATTTCATCTTTCTTGTTTCATTCTGATAATGCCAAAACATTTCATTTCAAAAGTATCACCCTGTTCCATTTCATTAGACACTTAGATTATATGCTAATATTAATTTTAAGACAGTGTGTTTATACATTAAAGTATGTATACACACATTGCATATTTTTAAATATGACTGTATCTGAATTGTTGACATTATAGCATTTCTATGTTATCAAAGCAAAAAGTTGGGATGTTGCCAACTGGAATTTATGTGCTGGAGGCAAAAAGATTAAAAAAAAAAAAAAATAAAAAGATCATTAGTTCCAATTTGGAATAGTAAAATTTCCTAAAAACTGTAAATTGATATTTCTGGCCAGTGGCACCAAGAAGCCCATTTTGTCATGCAGTGCATACTGGCAAAAACCTTGCAGAGAGGTAAAAGCAAGGCAGTTATATCTGCAAAACATACCACAAATACATAACACTTTGGGTCAGTATGTCTCAGTTTCAAATAACCTGCCCCCAGTTACCAGTCAGTTTTAAGTCATGGGGAAAAAGCTCAGTGTTTCATCAAATCTCAGAGCTTTGTAAATTCAGAGAAGGGGTGAATTCATGGACATCGTGTTTGTTTACCTTTCTTATTAGCTTGACTAATTAGATTCAGATGTTAATATACATTAAATCATCCTTTTTCTTTTGAATGCCTGTGAAGAACTCTCAAGAGACGGGATTAGAGTATGAAAGCCTTTATGCACAAAATGTCTGCGGTCACGACCACAGCAATTCAAGCTCACACATATCAGCCATCCGGGGAATCTCACAGTTGCCTGACATGGATCAGGCAAGAGGATATATTAGGTAATAAAATCTCAGAGGCATGTTGAGTCTTTGGCTCCTCTCCATCTGCCAACAAGAGTGGAAATGAGTACTGGTTCTACTGTGATGTACATCTGCCCACTGGTTTCATAAAACGACAGGCCAGTGAATAGCCACCACATCTGAAGGGTTTCACCCACTATCCGCTCGGAGCATTTTGGTCCCTGGACACACACCACAGCCATCAAGATCATAATGATGTTTTTTATAGTAAAGATTTTACAGTTAATTAAACAATTTGGAAACTGCCTGATTGATTGTTTAGACAGTTGCTGGAGTGCTCTGATGTCTCAGATAAGACATGAAGTGTTTACACTCAAACCCAATGAAAGTGCTGAGGCAAGTTCACACCACCCCGGGTGTTACTTTCTTCAGTCTGACTATTCACAGAAAAGGAGTGACTTGCACACAGGTGTAAGCTGCCACCAATCCCTACATACTCCTGAAAAGTTAAATTCTAGCTGATATTTTCAGAGGCCACAAAAAAACACTTTCCTTTTATTTCCATGGCTCCTAAACTATTGACTAGTTCTTCAGGTACTGTGGCAAAATTCAGCTACTTGCATTTCTTCAGCACTGCATTCCAGTTGGGGATACAAATCAAATACATCCATTTCAAAGTTTGGTCAACCAACTTTACTTATGTAGTAACTAAAATGCATCTCCAAATAGCCACGAGGAGCAATGGAGAAGGTTAACCTCAGCAGCAATTCATGTTTAATTTCTTTCGCTACCACTCCTAACATTGTTATGAAAGCTATTAAATTAACAGATTCCTGTGACAGTGTTTCATTTCTCATTATAACAAAAAGGCAAGCAGCTAACACTGCAGAATTTTCATCAGCTAATGCCTTGTAGTAAATCCATTAGAAATCCATTGGTATCTAATTGTCTAATCACGGCGAAGGCCTGGGACTGACATGGCTGTAATGGGATTAAAGTAGATTGTGTAGTGCACTGCCTACATTCTCTGATCCAGTCTGGAGATAGCAACGACCTTGCAGGTCATTTCAGTTAATTTAACCAGACTCGGGAGAAAAGAAGAAAAAACTGCTTTGATTAAATAAGTAAAAGAGCAGACACTGGTTTGTTTACACCTGAAAGAGATAAAGTGGACAGTAGAGCTGGAAAAATACACCATTAACTTGAAAGCAATCTAATGTATCAGTGAAGAGCTGTTGGCAGGATCAAAGTTGGTTGCATACGAGGAATAGTAGCACGTGGTGTGATGAAGCAAGCAAAATTCTAGGTGTACAGAAGGCACTGAGTTATCAAGCATGCACCCCTTCAGTCCAGAATAATTTGGCCTTATGGTCTGCAGCTCCGAGGACAGAAGCAGCCTTCTGCCTGATGAATGCCATTCTCTAAAGCTATGGAAACTGACAACTTAAGGGAATGGACTTGCAAACATTGATTCAGTGACTCTGTGAGCTATTAGGCTTCCTTGCAGTGGATGCCATGGAAAAATGGGAGCCATTGCTTTGCTGAAGCCATTTCAGGCACCTCAGAACACTGCTTTGAAATCTCTTGTGCCAAACATGGAAGGATGCTCTATCCCAGCCTTCATTTTAACAAGATAAATAATTGCTACAGACTTGCTGAAGGTTCCCAGGAAATCAATTTGTCCCTTTCCATCAGAAATCCTTTTTGGAATTTCTCTGTAGCTACTGACAAAAGGTAATTGCATCATGGTCACCAAAAAGGGGGAGGGTATGTGTGAGCAAGGGATAAGTGTACGGCTGAAAAATCACGACTAATGTGCATATATTTACTTGTTGTAACTACAGACTCTTGGTTCAGCTTCCTTTCACATATCCAAAGTGATCTGTCAATGAGGCATTATTATTTTAAGAACTGGGAAGAGGCCCAATCTTAAAATAAAGCACTGTGGTATCACATAGTGATTATTCAAAATATTTCAGTTTATCTAAGTGAGGCTGCAGTGTTTAGGATAATTACTGAAATGTATTATAGTACTTTCAGAGGAGGAACAGACTACAAATCTGGCTTGCAGTCTGAGCAACATTATTTAGAGTTTGCTTCCATTTCTTTTTGCACGCTAATGGCAGCTGTGCCTTGATCAGTGCTAGTTTGAGAGCCTGCAAAATAATATTTGTAAAAATACTGTTTTGTAGAATAGGAAAAAAATAAATTAAACATTGGCCTTCACCTATGTAGGCTATGTTCAGATCTTTTAGGTAAATGTCACCATTGTTTCCAGCACATGTTGTACTAATACCCAAACTGAATGTTTCACTGAGCATATTTTTCCCTTTTTCATATTGTATTCATCTTGGAAATTCAGAAAATAAAAAAAAAATAGTTCAATCAGGTCATTTCAATTTGATGTAAAACATCTCAAAATTTAAAAAGTTTTTAAAAAGTGGCAAAATCAATGTTTTCTGAATTTTTGGTGGGCCATTTTACTTGTATCCATCAGATAGTGCCTTTAACCATTAAGTTAAAAATTCAGTGCAAGATTTGTGATTCTCCACTAAAGGGCATGAGTAGAAAGTACTTTTTTAAGAAAATCAAACACTGAATGTATTTCATCAGCAATGCTAGTCTATGATGAAAGAAGCAGAGATACACAGTGGCTTAGAAACAAGGAACTGAAGGCAAACAGTGGGACAGAGAGTGAGACATACACAGAATATTGGCTTTGACATGCTGTCCCAAACTGGGCATGTCACTCCTGCAGGTACTGGGACCTTGTGAGAGTGTGACTGCAGCGGTAATTCCCTTTTCTAGAGGCGGTGGGACCTGTTGGACCTATTCTAATTCCACGTTGGTGTAAGTGATTTCAAGGATTTACTCCTCATGCAAGTGATAGTCAAAACAAAATTAAATCTAAATGAATAAGAACTTGGCCAGGTTGCACCTGCTGGAAATCTGCTTCTGTAGTTTTAAATTACTTCTTTGTTTACTTCAGCAACTTGATAATCTAAAACAGGCACTCTGGAAAGAAACATGAAAGATGTAACTGTACATTTATGTGTTCATCTCCAGTCTTCAAAAGCTTGAATCTGGAAATCTGTGTGCAAGACTCAGTATACTTTTTCAGAGTAATTGGTTGTACTAGATCTAAAGAGTCCAGGTGTCACATAGTGTAATTTGTGTCTATGGGTGATATTATTGACTATGCTTATGCTCTACATACAAACTGAAGTGCTGTCTAATGCTTTTAGCATGACATCTTTCTTCATAAATGGCCTCATTATTTCTTTTCTGTGTTAAATATACAGAAGCAATATCCTTAAGCGTACTTGTCCAGTAATAGAGATGATTGCCATGCCATTGAAGGAATGACACTGTTTTCCACAATTCATATTATTTTATTCAATAAATAATAATAAGAAAAAAAGATTTGCTGGGAGCTCAGTCATTTTTAGGGTGCAGCATATATTAAGATGATAAACAATAGTGATAAAGCTGTCTCTATAACTTTTCTACCCTTCAGAATAAAAAATTTCAAAACACCTTCAAACTTTTTTCCCTGTAATAACAATTTGACAGTTTGGCAGTGCCTTTGTATTGTTAGAGATATAGCTCTGTACACTGGCAAAGATGTACCTCAAAGTTAATCTGAGTAGACATCAAAATTTTTTATGAGTTCTTTATATCTCAGAAGTATCAATAAACTAAAAGCAATCCTCCAGCCCTACAGCTCACTAGCAAAGACCTCCTCACCAAGCAGAGTAGTGCTATCCAATGTAGGAAAGGATAAAACAGGACAGCTGGGCTCGGCTTGTCTCCCAGTGACATGAGAACATAGAAAAAGCATTAGCAATTTTTTGTCTCAAAGTCATTTGGGTCACAAAATAATAGTAATAATAATAAAAATCCTATTGGCAAGCAAATAATTGCACTGATTTCAGCCTTGGGAAAGTGATCTCTGGAGATGTTATTTCAGAAAGCTGGAGTTAGCAGAGAAAAATACAAGCTGGTTACACAGCTGAAAATAAATACATGCATTTTATTCAAAAGAGAGGAGAGGAGAGGAGAGGAGAGGAGAGGAGAGGAGAGGAGAGGAGAGGAGAGGAGAGGAGAGGAGAGGAGAGGAGAGGAGAGGAGAGGAGAGGAGAGGAGAGGAGAGGGGTCTAGCCATTACTTATGTCCATATTTTTCCAAGTAAATTGACTCCAAAACATTATGACTGCAGGATGAACACAGTGAAAATTTTATCATTATGAAGAAAGATATTCAATCTTTTGCTAGCCTTTTAACACAATTAACCAGTTCCTTAGCAAAGACTGTATGATGAAAATAGATATCTTTGATGCAATTATGTTTATTTACAAAAGATGTGTAATTACTTCTGAATATAGGAGGAATCTTACAAAAAGGCAACACCCCCCCCTGCTCCGTGAAATGCAAAGCACTTTCATCCTGAAACATCAAGTTCTTACTCTTGATCTCAGCACAGCAACTTCTGATTGCCCATGCAACACCTGGCGCTCTGCTTTCACAGTTTCTATGTCCTCCTTCTTACTTGCAGCTTTGGAAACTGCACTGAGCAAAAACACTCTATCCAGGCTGTTCAAATTTCAGAGTGGGTCCACAAATTCCCTTTTTTTGATTGGTGACATGCACCTGTATTTTGATAGAATCATAGAGTCATAGAATGCTTTGAGTTGGAAGGGACCTTTAAAGATCATCTAGCACAAACCCCCCTGCAGTGAGCAGGGACATCTTCAACTACATCAGGTTGCTCAGAACCCCATTCAACCTGACCTTGAACACTTCAAATGATGGGGTATCGGAAACTTCTGTGGGCAACCTGTTCCAATGTTTCACCATCCTCATTGTAAAAAATTTCTTCCTTATGTCCAATCTATATCTAACCTCTTTTAGTTTAAAACCATTACCCCTTGTTCTACTGCAACAGGCCCTGTTAAAAAAATTTGTCCCCATTTTTCTTATAAGCCCTTTTTAAGTATTGAAAGGCTGCAATCAGTTCTCCCCACAGCCTTCTCTTCTCCAGGCTGAACAACCCCAACTCTCTCAGCCTTTCCTCATAAGAGAGGTGTTCCATCCCTCTCACCATTTTTATGGCCCTCCTCTGGACCCTCTCCAACAGTTCCATGTCTTTCCTGTGTTGAGGACTCCAGAGCTGGATGCAGTACTCCAGGTGGGGCCTCACCAGAGTGGAGTAGAGAGGGGCAGAATCCCCTCCGTCAACCTGCTGGCCACACTTCTTTTGATGCAGCCCAGGATACGGTTGGCTTTCTGGCCTGCAAGTGTGTGTTGCTGTCTCATGTCCAGCTTTTCGTCCACCAGTACTCCCAAGTCCTTCTCCGCAGGGCTGCTCTCAATCCCTTCATCCCCCAGCTTGTATTGATACTGGGGGTTGCCCCAACCCAGGTGCAGCACCTTGCACTTGGCCTTGTTGAACTTCATGATGTTTGCCTGACAAATATTTCACGTTTTCTTTTTCAGCATATCTACTGTAGGTGTTTGCATGAAGGATCATTGAATACCCTTCATGTGCTATCCTCAGTCTGTTAAGTTAAATTTTGGAAATACAGGAAATAAATAAATGTGATGTGCAAATATGTCTCCTGCACAGCTTCACACGAGCCCACTTCTTGAGTTTGTCCAGGTCCCTCTGGTTGGCATTCCATCCGTCAGGCATTGTTAACTGCACCACTCAGCTCTGTGTCATGTGCAAACTTGCTGAGGCTGCACTCGATCTCATTGTCTGTGTCATCAATGAGGATATTAAACAGTACTGGTCCCAATATGGACCTCTGAGTGACACCACTCATCACTGATCCCCATCTGGACATTGAGCCATTGACCACTGTCCTCTGAATGTGACCATCCAAGCAGTTCCTCATCCACCAAAGAGTCCACCCATCAAATCTGTATCTCCCCAATTTATAGAGAAGGATGTTGTGGGGGACTGTGTCAAAGGCCTTACAGAATTCCAGATAAATGACATTGTAGCTCTTCCCTTGTCCACCAATGTAGCCACTACATCACAGAAGGCCACTAGGTTGGTCAGACAGGACTTGCCCTTGGTGAACCTGTGCTGGCTGTCTCAAATCACCCTTCTGTCTTCCATGTGCTTTAGTATAGCTTCTAGGAGGATCTGCTCCATGATCTTCCCAGGCACAGAGATGAGGCTGACAGGTCAGTAGTTCCCAGGGCCCTCCTTTCTACCCTTTTTAAAAATGGGTGCAATGTTTCCCTTTTTCCAATCAGCAGGGACTTCACCTGACTGCCATGACTTTTCAAATATCATGGAGAGTGGCTTGGCAACTACATCAGCCAGTTCCCTCAGGTCCCTGGGATGCATCTTGTCAGGTCCCATAGACTTAGGTATGTCCAGGTTCCTCAGGTGGTCATGAACGTGATCTTCTCCTACAGTGGGAGGGACTTTGCTCCCTGCAGTCCCTGTCTTGTGGTCCATCCACTCGAGAGGTGTGGGAAGAGAGGTTGCCAATGAAGACTAAGGCAAAGAAGTTGTTGAGTACCTCAGCCTTCTCCTCATCCATTGTTACCAGTTTGCCAGTTGTGTTCATCGGGGGGTATGCTTTCTTTGACCTTCCTTTTCTGGCTGACATATCTGTAGAAGCTCTTTTTATTACTTATTGTGTCCCTTGCAAAGTTCAGCTCCATCTGTGCCTTGGCCTTCCTGATGCCATCCCTACACAACTGCGCATCATCTGTGTACTCTTCCTAGGATACCTGTCCCTGTTTCCACTGCCTGTGCATTTCCTTCTTGCCCTGTAGTTTGATCAGCAGGTCTCAACTCAGCCATGCCTGTCTCTTTCCTCCTTGCCAGATTCCTTACACCTGGGGATTGAGAGCTCTTGCGCTTTATGGAAAGCATCCTTAAAGATCTGTGAGCTCTGTTCTGCTCCCTTGTCCCTGAGGGCAGTTTCCCAGGGAGTCCTATTGACTAACTCCTTAAAGAGCTGGAATTTTGTTTTCCTAAAATTCAGGGTCCTGACTTTACTCTTCTCCTGAATCATATCCCTCAGGACTGTGAGCTTCACCACTGCACGATCACTGCAGCCCAGGCTGCCTCCAATCTTGATGTCACTGATTAGCTCACTTGCATTGGTGACCATCAGGTCCAGTAACACATCCCCTCTGGTAGGACTGTCTGTTACCTGGCTACATTTTGCACCTACATTTAACATCAACAGTGGCTGTGACCATATCCACCAATGTGTTGTAACCTCCACAAAAACACTTCTTTCCTTCTACCCACTTTTTCCAAAATCCTGACTGAAAAGATATGCTTTGCAGCATGCTGGGGAGGTCAGTAGCTGCAGTCACAATTACCCTGGAGCAGAGGTAAAAATTAAGAAGCTCTGATGCCTTACTGAGAGTGCTTATTTTTAGCATTGTCATTCATGCATGGAGTTGCAAAGGAGATCATATCCTTCTGTGTAAAGTCATATAGCTGACAAAGAGACCTCAGCCTCCCCGCACTCTCTTTACTGTATCACTGTGCTATTCATTCAGGAGTTCACAGCTGGCCTCTTCCTAATATCAGTTAGGAACTAACCAAAGAAGGCAAGAAGAAATCCCTGTACCATATCCCAAAATTTTAAAGGTTAAGCACCATTATGTGACAAAGAGAAACAACACGAAGCCAGTGTACTGGAAATGTGCTCTCCAGCTGGTGGACTACTATATTTTTCACTAACTGGACTTTTAAAAGGTCATCCAGCAGAATGCCAGGTAGAAATACAACAAAATGTGAAAGCGAGAAAGATACAGACAACAACCATGAGAACAGATGTTGTAAAGGCAAAGCTTAAGTGTGTGTCATTTAGACAGAATATTCTAACTGTCCTTTGGGAGGTTCTTCCATGTCAAGCATATATTGGAGCTGTTAATGAGGATGGCTTTTCAATATGACAACAGATAATTTAAAATATACTGTGGGAAATAACTTTTAAAGAAGAGGGGGAAAGGATTTTGTTTCCCTTGGACACCATGGTAAATAAATGTTACACAAATATTTCTCACTTTTTTTCTTTTTTTTTTTTTTGGGGGGGGAAGGTTGTGTTACTTTAGAGTCTGTTCTCTGATGTATTTCTCTGCCAACCCCCACAAACATTTGTCCAAGCACAACTGAGGGACAACACAAGGGCAGGAGACTCACAGGTTGAAGAGAGATTAAGCTGGTACTGCTACTAAGGAAAATGTCCATGTCCCCATGGAGGCTGCTGGTAGATAACTAAATCACTAGATTTCCTGGAGAAGGCCAAAACATTAGAAATATTTAATCTTTTTAATCTTTACTGTATATTTAAAACAAGATGAGCAAAACAAGATGCAATATGATTCAGCTAAGAAACTATGCAAGTATCTTGGTAATAGGACTGCTGAATCTTGCTTAGCAAGAAATTTATACTCCACAAGCAAAGAGTAAAGAGCAATTTCTCTAACACATAGTTTGCAGGGAGCCAATATTGGTCCACAAAGCAATCAGCTGTCAGTTCGTTAGTTACTGTCTAGTGCCTGAAGTCAAGCTAACCTAGATACATGTGTTATGCCTCAACGCTTCTGTTTAACACTGGTTTCTCAGAAGTGAAATTCATATGAAAGGCAGAGGGAAAAGATTTACATATAATGCAGTTCATCAACATATGTGAGGCTTAAATTTCATATAAGCCTAGGAGGACTATAAAGTATGAGGTGGATTCAAAGCGATATAATTTGTTCTTTCTTATTTTGTGATGAATTGCTAGACAGCAGTTAAAATACTCTACAGAACAGAATTTAAGATTTCATTTGTGGTCACACTTCATATTAAGCAACTCTAAAAATAGAGTTTGTAACTGGCTAAGAGTAATAAATTCAGTAAATGGCTTATCAAATAACAGACTTTATAGATTATTTATAATTACTATGACTTCTTTGATATTCTTAAAGAAATTCTGAAAAGTGTTATTCATGACTGGAAGATTGGTTTATTAACTTTGGAACCTTAACAGAACTGGTGATCTTTGCTAAACCTAAATAGCAATATTTTAAAATGAGTTGAGAATTAGCAAAGTATAGTCATTATCAACTAAACTACAATTAAACATTCCAAGACAAGCTTGTCAATGGTCTTTGTTATGAAATGAGGGGAAAATTGTAAATATATTCTTAAAAGCCTAATCTTTCAGCAATTTTTCCCCATCAGAAGACTCAGAAGCAAACAATTCCTCCCACGCACCCCCCACCCCTCCTGCTTCTGAAAAAAAAAAAAAAAGAAAAACAACCCCTTTTATATCTCATGAAAGAGAAAAAGATCTAAAAAAAGTTAATAGCTCAGAAGATAGTTGGAAATGATTCAAGTTAGTTTTTTTAAGTAAACAATTATTATTTTCTAACTGAATAGATTCATTTGCATCTTGTGGGGGAAAAAAAAGAAAAAAAAAGACAACAAAAAAACCTTAAATTCCTATTCCCAGTGCCAGCAGACTTTCACAGTAATGCTCTTTGCTCTTGAGAATTTCTCCCTCTTTTAAAACATTTTTTTTTCATGCTTTCTGAAACCACCTCTCCCTCCTTGCCTCATTTTAACAGAATGAGCTAATATACCACACTTAAATACTGTAGTTCGTCATACTGAGAATGGGGAGGGATGTAATTTCTATTTCTTGGGTGTGTTTTCAAATAAAAACCAGTAAGGACAGATTTGCCCAAAGAAAATTTTCACTAGGTTATGCATTCAGCGGTCTGAAGGAGCATAAAATTAATAGAGAAGTCTCAATGAGAAGACATTGAAGAAGAAGAAGAAGAAAAAGAAGAAGAAGAAGAAATACTGAACTTTTATAGTTTTCTTTTGACTGAAAAAAGACAGTACATTCATCTGAATAAGAGAACAAGAATTAAGGGCTGTGGGAAAAAGGGAAAGTACCATATGAAACTCTTTCATAAATGTACATGCCAGTGAAACTAGAAATTTTACTAAAATGAGAGTATTGAATCTGTATCTACAGTGATTATGACATTGTTACCTATGGTTCTCCTATCTCAGAAATTATGAACAAAAGGTCATAAAAAGGAAAAAATCCCCTTTAGCACCGAGGAACCCTTGTTCTGACTTTGGAGGGAAAGGAAGACAGGGGATACATCTTCACAAAAATGGCAAATATCAAGGCTGAATGAAAATCTCCCACACCCTGTTGTAGCTTGATTAATTTCTGGTTCACTTCCATAGTTATGTTTCAAATAACCTGAATGCACATGTCGTGGTTTAGCCCCAGCCAGCAACTAAGCACCACGCAGCCGCTCGCTCACTCCCCCTACCCCGATGGGATGGGGGAGAGATTCAGAGGAGTAAGAGTGAGAAACACTCCTGGGTTGAGATAAGAACAGTTTAATAATTGAAATGAAGTAAGATAGTAATGATAATAATAACAATATAATAATAATAATATACAAAGCAAGTGATGCACAATGCAATTGCTCACCACCTGCCGACCGATACCCAGACAGTTCCCAAGCAGTGATCGCTGCTCCCCGGCCAACCCCCCCCCCAGTTTATATACTGAGCATGACGTCATGTGGTATGGAATAGCCCTTTGGTCAGTTTGGATCAACTATTCTGGCTGTGCCCCCTCCCAGTTTCTTGTGCACCTGGCAGAGCATGGGAAGCTAAATAGTCCTTGACTAGCATAAGCCGTACTTAGCAACAACTAAAACATCGGTGTGTTATCAACGTTCTTCTCCTACTAAATCCAAAACACAGCACTATGCCTGCTACTAGGAGGAAAATTAACTCTATCCCAGCCGAAACCAGGACAGCACATTTTCTTCAACCAGTCACTGGATTCAGACTGGAAATAAAGTTAAAGGTATGGACACGCTTTTCTGGAAAATTGTTGTTCTGCAGTTATGAATATGTTAGAGGATTCTTTGCTTCCCTGTAACCCTGGAATTATTTCAGGATCAGTTGTAAATGAATAAGTACCTATCAATAGATACTCCAAATATCACACCACGTTTTAGTCCTGGCTGGAGGAACCATTTGATTAATGTTCTGTCCCACATTTTTGGCAAGTAGCAATCAACAATTGCTGATGGAAAAGCAGGCTGAGCCTTTACCCTCTAGCAATGCACTTCCGGTTCCCTCTGGCAAACATATATTGTTAGCAAAGGAAGAGAAGCAGAAAATGTTGCCAAATGTTGGAGCAATTTTGTTTCATTTCTGCATTCTGCAAACGAAAGAGTAGCACCACTTTCCTGCTCTTCTTCCTATTCTCCAGTTTTTTCTCCTGTTCCTATGCTGGGGAGAGTGAAGAAGAAACACCTGCAGTATTTGCTTTAAAAGGCCTGGTGGAAAGATTTGCAGAAGCTTTGAGGAAGCAGATTTGAAGATGATTGGAATGGGTTTATGGGATTTGATGTGCTTGCTGGGATCTAGAACTGATATGCATAATGCTGAAGCTGGAACTGCAACAATTTTTTCAGTTATGAACCTAACCCAGGCTTGTCCTTTACAAAGCAATGACTGATCCTATGTAAGACTGTAATTTTGGAACTTGTTAAAGTACTGGAACCATAGTTTTAATGACAAGACTGTATCTCTGTTCAGAATGTCCTTCTATTGCTAGATCTTGAGAAGATTTATCATAATCCAGATGTTCTTAATAATATAACTCACACTTGCATGGTTCTTTTGTATTTATTAGTCTTTCTGCTTTCTTACTTTCTAATGCTACACTGCTGTCTCCAAGAACACTTCTTGTTGCATTTGTCACCAAATATACTCAGTTTAATTAATTTTTTTTTTAAATTAACTAATTGTGAGAACATTGTAGGAATGCCTACATTTCTGCTAACTAGTTTGAATTAAGAAAGCATTCACATTTTTCCTCAGGACTAAAACATTCTTGTATTAGACATCAGGAGAGTCCCCTGTGAGGAGGAGTTCAGTAATGTAATGTTTGACTCTACACTGCATTACAGAAATATCATGATTTCTTTTACCTTTGGTACTTATTCCATGGGAAAATGTACCAAATGAACAGCGCCTCAGAGGTCATGACATCTACAGCTGAGTATGAGCTGTTTCCTGGATTTCTCTCTACAATAACACACTTTTTAACTGGAAACTGTTGGTAGTAGAGACATCAAGTATGAAAGTGGCCCAGGGAAATCTGTTTATACATTGCACTCTGCTAGTGGTGATGTCACTTTTCAGTGCCACTGTAGCACTGCAGCTTTATAAAATTTGAAATTTTTCTGCTCAGACACTGTCCCATCAGTGGCAATCATGCATATTTTTTTTTCTATCCACAAAAGGCAGTATTCATAGATTTACACCGCTCAGAAAAAACATATAAGTGTACTGGTCAGAAGTAGATATTAAAGAATGAAGTTGTTTACTAAAAACCACTGAGACCCCCTAAGCAAAGTGAAGGATGACTCCTTCAAACGATTAGGAGACTAGGGACTGGATTTGAACAGGATCACAAAGCCAAAAAGACCGAAAAAGCCTCTCTTTCAACAGGACATTTGTGTGCTAATATACAGAAGGCAATTGCCAAAGTGTAAAATATAGCCTCTGCACAAGTAGCTATTCCTCACACCTAGCATCTAGTGAGTTCACAGGCTTTATCCTGCTCACATTATTTGGCTCAATCATTTCTTTTGTCCTTTGGGTTCAGTTTGCCTATTTTATTATTTTTCTTAAGCTTTTGTCTTCAACTCTAGTGTCACTACATGAAGTCAGAGAGCAGCAATTTTCAAACTCAACAGTAATCCTTTCTCTCCTGAGGATTCAAAATTTCTACTAATGGAAGTAGAATCATTTCTGAGGGAATATTTTGAACTGTTTAACAAGAGCAAAGAATGAGCTGATATTCATTAACTTCCAGATTTTTCATTTGAAAGTAAAGAATACAAATCACTTAAAGAAGACAGATGTAAGAAACGTACTACACAGGAAGATTCTTAAACTCAGAAAATTATTTCTAAATGACTATGCAAATTATTTTTTTAGAAAAAGAGGAGCCACCTCTCTTGCAGCACACTCAAAAAGAATATACTGGATAATACACGTTAAACAAAATATTACTTCTTTGCCTTGATATAGGTTTGATGAGTGAAATACAGATATTATAAAGCATATGGAATGTAATATTCAGCAAAACAGACAACCTAATACCTCTTTGAGCATCCAGGAATGTAAATGCAAATGTCCAGGATAAATGCATAAAAGAAAAAATGTCTTTTGTCTTTTGATTCCATAGTCTAGAGAATTTGGTGAAGGTACAAGATGTATATTGAAGTCGATGAATATTTACACAGAATAAGAGAAAACTGGAGAAAGAGAAAACAAGAATTTGTATGGAATGTTTTTTTATAAATCACAGATCTCTTTAAATAAAAGCTTGGAAGACAAGTGGGATTGTAATGTTTTGTTTCAGCAGTTACACTCAATGCATTTAAGACAGCTAGATGCATTTTTGACAGTGTTTTTGATCATACCAGTTTGTTTAAATGGCATTTGTTTATGAGATTTCTTCATTTGTTAATGAAAAAAGACCATTTTACTAGGATCTGGTGATAAAAAGGACTCATCAGCCAGCACTTGCTATCTGCAGAATGATGGAAGTGCTCTGCCCCTATACATAAGCTTTTGCTCTGTTACACAATAAAATTACCTGTTTCTTCTGATTGATTTTTAAATTCAGAATATGAAGAATTTTTGTAACAGGACATCACAGACTTACATATGTCAAAAAGGCTGTTTTGAAAAAGCTGTGTAGGAAATGCATTAAAAGTGAAGGAGAGGCAGAGACCTATGTGGATACGAAAAAAGATAATGATCTTTGGAGACTTTTGCCTTTTTATCCAGCAGATCTGAATTCAGCACAGTTCAATGAAGCACCAAAATTGAATGGTTGTTTAGTGGGCTACATAATACAGGCCTGTGTGTCTCATCAATGTTGGTGTACTAATCCACCAACTTAATTTGCAGAGTTTTTGTTGGTTGTCTCAACAAGGTCATGCCCTCAGTAAGTTTGCAGACGACACCAAATTGGGTGGGAGTGTCGATCTGCTGGAGGGTAGGATGGCCCTGCAGAGGGATCTGGACAGGCTGGATCAATGGACCAAGGCCAACTGTATGAGGTTCAACAAGGCCAAGTGCCAGGTCCTGCACTTCGGTCACAACAACCCCATGCAACGCTACAGGCTTGGGGAGGAGTGGCTGGAAAGCTGCCTGGCGAAAAGGATCTGGGGGTGTTGGTAGACAGCTGGCTGAACATGAGCCAGCAGTGTGCCCAGGTGGCCAAGAAGGCCAACAGCATCCTGGCTTGTATCAGGAATGCTGTGTCCAGCAGGAGCAGGGAGGTGATTGTCCCCCTGTACTCGGCGCTGGTGAGGCCACACCTGGAATACTGTGTCCAGTTTTGGGCCCCTCAATACAAGAAAGACATTGAGGTGCTGGAGCGTGTTCAGAAAAGGGCAACAAGGCTGGTGAAGGGTCTGGAGAGCAAGTCTTATGAGGAGCAGCTGAGGGAACTGGGATTGTTTAGCCTAGAGAAGAGGAGGCTGAGGGGAGACCTTATTGCTCTCTACAACTACCTGAAAGGAGGTTGTAGTGAGGTGGGTATTGGTCTCTTCTCCCAAGTAGCTAGCGATAGGACGAGAGGAAATGGGCTCAAGCTGCGCCAGGGGAGGTTTAGACTGGAAATTAGGAAAAACTTCTTTACGGAAAGGGTGGTCAAGCATTGGAACAGGCTGCCCAGAGAGGTGGTGGAGTCACCATCCCTGGAGGTGTTCCAAAAACAGGTAGATGAGGCACTTCGGGACATGGTTTAGTCTAGTCTACCCTTGATTGGTTTAGGTGGATTTGGTAGTGTAGGTTAATGTTTGGACTGGATGATCTTAAAGGTCTTTTCCAACCTAGACAATTCTATGATTCTATGATTCTATGATTCTATGTCCATTTCATACAGTGAGGTTTTCTTGGAGATGTTCAGCAGTTCTCAGCTATTGTATCCTCACAGCAGAAATGCTACTTTAATCATCCTGGTGGGAATTTCACCCTAAAAGTATGAGCTAAGTAACAGTAGTCCTGCCTCTTGTCCTTTCCACTCACCTCCTTCTTCCCTAGTGCTTATTAGAGCTTGTTTGTTACTCCACAGATATAAATCATACTCAGTCTTTTCGGTAGCAACTTTTATTTCCAGTTCAAATGGTGATGTTTGAACATCAACTGCAATATCTCATCTCAAGTCTATGAAAAATTTATCAATCATTCATCAAATTGCAGCCTATATTGAGGCAAATATTACCAGCAGCACATAGAAAGCAATATGGTTTCTCTCTCTGTACAAACATTTTTTTCTTTTTTTGTCTTGAATACCAATTAAATTATTTAGAAAAATGAAAAAACAAAATTTCTGTAGATCATTTTGAAACCTCATGAACTGCAGCGCAATATAGGTTGCTTATGAGATTGTCTCTCTATGTTTGCTCAACAGGAAAAATATTCAATACACTTTCTAAATTACTTCAGTAGCAAAATTATCCATGATGCCTTTCTTGAGACATCATTGCATGAACACTGTACACCAAATTAAATAGAAAACAGATCAGTACTCAGATTTCTTCTGCTTCTGGCATGTGTGTTTTCATACTTCACTTTAGCTATATGCTCAGATCTCAAAAGACCCAAAGACTGATTATTCCTTTAAGGTCATAAAAATACATCTACTCCTGACTTCCACATATTTGAGAATATCCATTTATCTTTGTCATGGTTTAGCCCCAGCCAGCAACTAAGCACCATACAGCCGCTCGCTCACTCCCCCTACCCCGATGGGATGGGGGAGAGATTCGGAGGAGTAAGAGTGAGAAACACTCCTGGGTTGAGATAAGAACAGTTTAATAATTGAAATAAAGTAAAATAGTAATGATAATAGTAACAATAAAAATAATAATAATAATAATAATAATAATAATAATAATAATAATAATAATATACAAAGCAAGTGATGCACAATGCAATTGCTCACCACACGCCAACCGATACCCAGCCAGTTCCCGAGCAGCGATCACTGCCCCCCAGCCAACCCCCCCCAGTTTATATAGTGAGCATGACGTCATATGGTACAGAATAGCCCTTTGGTCAGTTTGGGTCAGCTGTCCTGGCTGTGCCCCCTCCCAGTTTGTTGTGCACCTGGCAGAGCATGGGAAGCTGAAAAGTCCTTGACTAGCATAAGCAGCACTTAGCAACAACTGAAACATCAGGGTGTTATCAACATTCTTCTCATTCTAAATCCAAAACACAGCACTGTGCCTGCTACTAGGAATAAAATTAACTCTATCCCAGCCAAAACCAGGACAATCTTGTTGCTCCTCTTCCTGTGATAATTAAGTTGCCAAGCCCAAAAATTCTAACAAATGTTTTGAATTGATGTTTCTCCATTTAGACTTCTGAAGTTCATTCCCAATTGACTGAGAGAGTGTGGAAAAATTTAGCAATTTGTTTCTCTTGTTTTACTTTTTCTAGTGCTGAGTTGTTTTATGGGCACTGAAAATTTAGAGAGATGCAGAGGAACAAGAAGCTGACCTCAATGTCAGCCAGAATATGCATCCAGGGGCCTAAGGCCCCCTAAAAACACAATCCCAACTTTTGGGATATATTTAGAATACTAAGTATAAAACACTAAACCAACATATTGACAGCTTCTCTGCCCACTATTGTGCACTCATAAAAAAAAGTTCAGCTAATAAAGTTTAAGATTTCTTGAAAATTCTAAAAAAAAAGTAATTGAACATAAAATCATGCAATCGTATCCATTGAACAGTACAGAAGAGAAAAGTTCTTCAGACTTTTCTTGGTTTTAATGAGTAAACAGCTTTTTTTTTCCTCCCATGAAATCTGTTCTCACACTAATAGAAGCAAACCCAATGTTCTTCAGTAAACCTGAATAATGCCTTTTAAATATTGCAAATCAATGACCTATAGACAGTTCATCCTGCTATTCTGTAGCCTTTAATGAACCTTTATAAACTCCTCTGAAGATACAAACTGAGTATTCTACTGCACATTGCAACGCAAATTTTTACTTTTTAAGTGAAAGGATTTCTATATATTTACTTTGACTACTTCAGTACTTAAACTGGGTTAATACAGTAAGGCTTATTCTGACTACATATTTAGTGACAACATATTGCCACACAGAGCATAAGCCCTGAGAGAAATGTATTTATAGAATAAAAGCCTCCTCTACCCCATTTGCTATAGGAAATACATCCACACACATACAAAAACCTTGAAATGCAGAGATGTGTGAACACTATATTTTAAAGAATTTTTCCATTATAGTAGCTCTAATTGCCTATGAACTTAACCTTTATGGCTCAAAAATTATTCACGTGCTATGATCTGGACAGTTCTAAAAGCTTGCAGAGATTTGATGCTAGAGTTACTTGGTTTTTATTTAACTTCTGATAATCTACACAAATTTGCATTATAAATAAATAGCACCTTACAGCTTTAATTGGGAAAATAGGAAATTTAGAGTAATGTGTGCCTCCCAGTCCACTAACTGAAATCATCAACAGCCATGCTCTAGTTTCTAGAAGAAAAAAATGCTTTAGCCGTTGCTAAGTTACTCTGAATACCCATTGAATTACACATGAAACCTATGTTAATTCCAAATACAGTCATTATGAGTGGCAGTATTACAAAGAACACTGAATAGATTTGAAATAATAGAAAACCAAATTAAAGAACTACCATCACTTTTTGCTACATTTTCCTCAGCCTTTCTGGACTTTTTTCTTTTTAGAAAGATTAGCTGTCAGGTAAAAAAAAAAAAAAAAAAAAAAAATTAAGTAGTCTCATTGGTTCTTTTACAGTACAAACCAGTTCTCTGCCTCTGTGGTACAGGGAGCAACCAAAATTTCAAAGTACAAATCAGAGAATGAAAACAAGAACAGCTGGGCTATGCTGATATATACACTAAATTCAACCACGAAACAGCTATATTTTTCTGTGCTTTTAAAACATGTTCTAACTTGTCACTGTTTCTTCTGTCACTGCTGGAATTACACCTTGGACTGAGCCCAAGGAAGTTTTAAAGTAGGGCACCTCTCACCAAGCAGGTGATGGTAATTACTCTTCACTGCCATAGTCCTGACACTCCCATCCAAAGATCTGTGATTTGGAGCAGCACTGAAACTTCTGCAGCAGGCCAGAGCTGCACTCACTAGCAGTACTTTCCTGTGGAAGAGAAATACTGTATTTCAAGAATGCAAGGAAAAGAAATCTAAACTAGGTTCACAATGAAGCTGTATAAATTTGTCAGTTGCATTACATGCCATAGTTGTTCCAGTAGTTGGAGCTGAACTTGATGAACAAGGAGATCGCATCCAGGCCTTTGCCTTATGCTTTGGTGGCCTGCCCAGCTATACCTGCTTGGACTGCCCACAAGACCAAGGAAATGACATAGGACATTTATAAATTTCCAAATACATATTCTTAGAAACTTAGCATAGGGTGCTCCTACTGGGAGCCAGAAGTGGAAGGACTTCCTGTGCTTCTTGTAGAGGAATGGTGGAGGTTGTTATCCAGCTGTGTATAAGGCATGTCCTTCGTAACTACAAGAATTTTGGAGATGACGTTACTAATACTCTACTTAATAACTGCATCAGTGCATATCATATTCTGTCTTCCTCTTCAGCTAAGATTCTGTTGTAGCTGAAATGAATATTGTTATTTGCCCTTATAGGTGACACAACAGCATCTGTCATAATTCTACTTGTGCTGCTGCCAGCAAAACTGCAGTCTTTATGGGATCTGCCCTCTCTTTGCATGATATTTCAGACTACAGATTCTACTTCCATGGACTACACATAACTGCATGAGTAAGAGTGCTGTCCAGAGTGTAACAAGTGTTAGAAAAGACCATTGTCCTATAGATTGCATAAGATCTGTCATGCTCTACCAGTATAACTACAGCACAAGGTTGCCGCTGATCACACGCTTTAAAAGAGAATAGACTATTTCAGTTGGAAGGGACCTACAATGATCATCTAGTCCAACTGCTTGACCAATTCAGGGCTGACCAAGTTAAAGCATATTATCAAGGATGTTGTCCAAATGTCTTTTAACCACAGGCCTGGGGCATTGACCACCTCTCTAGGATGCCTGTTTCAGCATTTGGCCACCATCTTAGTAAAGAAATGCTTCCTAATGTACAGTCTAAACCTTCCCAGTGCAGCTTTGAACCATTCCCATGTCTCTTATCACAGGATATCAGGGAGAAGAAATCAACACTTCCCTCTCCACTTCCCCTCCTCAGGAAGCTGTAGAGAGCAATGAGGTTACCCGTCAGCCTCCTTTTCTCCAAACTAGACAAACCCAAAGTCCTTAGCCACTCCCCATAAGATCATTCCTTCCAGCTCTTTGTTAAAACTGTTACTGCAGCCCTGCTTCTGAAAAGTGTGAGTCTGATGTTTCTTCCTCATTCTATCAACCAGTCATCTCCATTGTACTGTCATTGTACTGTACAGCTCTTGGTTCTTAAATGACTCGCAAAAGAAAATCACTGATTAGACCCCTCTCATTCACAGCAGTGAAGATAAGTCTCTGATTGTGCGTAAGGAGTTTAGCAAACAGAGTTAAGGCTTAACTATTTAGATATAATATTCAACTAGGCCATTGATAGCACAGTTGCTAGCACAGACGGGCAGATGTGCAAATCCAGTCACTCCCAAATTTTTCGAAATATACACCAAAACATGGTGTAGTCCATAATCCAAAATGCAAATATCATGTCTGAGGAAATTGTCATAATTTGACTCACTGCAGCACTGACAAACATACTGCTTTGTTCAGGTATTTAAAAGCATGACTGTAACAAGCTATCAGCAAATAGCAGTTTCCTTGGTGCTCAAGTAGCTGCCAGTTCTTGTCAGAACTCTCTGAAGTACAGCACTGACTGCCATGGGTTCTTCACAATCCTACTTCAGCTAGTTTGCACAAATGCAACATTTTCATTTGCATGTCCATACTAAGTTAACAAAATATGTCTCTTGACTGCTTTTGGCATTGTATGATATTTTCACAAATATTTTTCAGACTGATTCCACTGAAAATGTTGTTAAAAGTCAGTGTCCTGGTTTCAGCTGGGATAGAGTTAATTTTATTCCTAGTAGCAGGCACAGTGCTGTGTTTTGGATTTAGAATGAGAAGAATGTTGATAACACACCGATGTTTTAGTTGTTGTTAAGTACTGCTTATGCTAGTCAAGGACTTTTCAGCTTCCCATGCTCTGCCAGGTGCACAAGAAACTGGGAGGGGGCACAGCCAGAATAGTTGATCCAAACTGGCCAAAGGGCTATTCCATACCACATGATGTCATGCTCAGTATATAAGCTGGGGGGGTTGGCCGGGGAGCAGCGATCACTGCTCAGGAACTGTCTGGGTATCAGTCGGCGTGTGGTGAGCAATTGCATTGTGCATCACTTGCTTTGTGTATTATTATTATTATTATTTTATTGTTACTATTATCATTACTATTTTACTTTATTTCAATTATTAAACTGTTCTTATCTCAACCCAGGAGTGTTTCTCACTCTTACTCCTCCGAATCTCTCCCCCATCCCATCGGGGCAGGGGGAGTGAGCGAGCGGCTGCATGGTGCTTAATTGCTGGCTGGGGCTAAACCACAACAGCCAGACACAGTCATGCTCTTCTGACAAATCTTCTTTTTTCATTTCAAAAATCTCTGAGACCTTGTCTTGGGGCAAGGTATCCTGACCTTATTTTTGCCTTTGAAAGGCAGAACTTTCTTGCTTTGTCACTCCTTTTTCTCTTAACCTGTGTCCTGACCTACTGGCAGACACTGATAAACACTATAGCATATGTATTTGATCCACCTCTTTTGTATCATCTTCTTCTGCAAAAATGTGCAAGTGAAGATCTGCAATCGAGGATTATGTTTTACTCCTGTCATTCAGTTTGGAGATACTCTTCTGAGATTTTAAGATTAAAATCTTAGGGCTTTGCGTTCCAAACTCTGAGATTTTGTTAAGCAAATTATAACCCTGCCCAGGTGGCCAAGAAAACCAGCAGCATGCTGGATTGTATCAGGAATAGTGTGGCCAGAAGGAGCAGGGAAGTGATTGTCCCCCTGTACTCGGCACTGGTGAGGCCGCACCTGGAATACTGTGTCCGGTTTTGGGCCCCTCAATACAAGAAAGACATTGAGGTGCTGGAGCGTGTCCAGAGAAGGGCAATGAAGCTGGTGAAGGGTCTGGAGAACAAGTCTTATGAGGAGCGGCTGAGGGAACTGGGGTCATTTAGTCTGGAGAAGAGGAGCCTGAGGGGAGACCTTATTGCTCTCTACAGCTACCTGAAAGGAGGTTGTAGTGAGGTGGGTATTGGTCTCTTCTCCCAAGTAGCTAGCGATAGGACGAGAGGAAATGGGCTCAAGCTGCGCCAGGGGAGGTTTAGACTGGAAATTAGGAAAAACTTCTTTACGGAAAGGGTGGTCAGGCATTGGAACAGGCTGCCCAGAGAGGTGGTGGAGTCACCATCCCTGGAAGTGTTCAAAAAGCATGTAGACGTGGCACTTTGGGACATGGTTTTGTAAGCATGTTGTTGTTGGGTTGATGGTTGAACTGATGATGTTAGAGGTCCTTTCCAGCCTTAATGACTCCTAGTTTTTACTTTCATTAAAAAATAATGCAGCCACCAAGCCAGGAAACATGAAATTGCTACTCTACTCTTAATTGGTTTAGTGGTGGACTTGGTAGTGTTATGTTAATGTTTGGACTGGATGATCTTAAGGGTCTTTTCCAACCTAAATGATTCTATGATTCTATGATAACCTTTTCTGCCATTTGTGTGCAGCTGGACCTATACAAATGCTGACTACTAGTAGTTTACGATGCTTACTACTAGTAGCAAAATTGTCTTTCTATGTTGCTGCATTGACATCTCTTGAACATTTCCTGCAGTTATGCTTGTCTTATAGATGCATAGGAAGTGTCTATCAGTACTTTGGTTATTATTACATTCTGTTTTCACTGAATTTCATGTTGGGATTTTCTTTCAGAAGCAATGGTGTCTTTCAGACTTGGTGCAGATCATTATACTGAAACAATTTATTTCTTGCTTTCCCTTTACTCTTTCAGCACCTGTCTTTCCATTTCTCAGAGATGTTCTTTGAACTTCATCAGCCTCAGTGTGGATTTTAACTGGTCATCATCTCTAATAAGACTTCTAACTCTTTTGGATGGTGTGAGGACTATTAAATGCTTTATTCTTTTCACTATTTTGGATCATATCTAATGCTTCTTTTTTCTAAGGAATGATCAAAGTAATTCATATGTGCTGCTCTGATTTACATTTTGTTGTGATTCAGTTTTAGGTGACATTTCCTGCATTTATAAACACTGTGATTAAGTTTTTGTTGTGCACTTTTCTTGTGCTGCAATATACTAAAATGTCATAAAAGTTACCTTGACTTCCATCAGACCTTCTAGCATGTCATTCTTTTGGAACATCTTTTGTGCAGTTGAGTACTGTATGCTGAATACTCTTTTGAAGTGCCATCTTTAGAGTGATGGAAGTAGTTACCTTGTTACTTTCTTCTTCCTAACTTATCTTTACACTTTGGGTTTGATTAACTTGTTCATTTGGGAGTGGTGTTGCAATGTAACAAAGGAGGGCTCTCAAATTTTCGTCTTATTATTTTGTTTCAAAGGTCTGCCCTATCTAATACTTATCTTCTGCAGTCATCAAACTTACCTGCTCAGATGTTCTCCTATTTTCCTATTAATAAATACCCATTTAGTGCCAGAATTCCTTGTCCCTTTTGGCCCTATCTGTTTGTGGCAATTCATATATTACAGGCAACACTGGCACCAGAGGTGTAAAAAGATTGACTTGTCATTGTTCTGGTACATATCCCATACAACTTAATGCCTTGCCAAAGCATTACTTTGTTTATTTTCATTTACTTATGTTTATGGATACCCTCTGTAGACTCCATGAACAGATCTGGTTTTAGTTTACTGACTTCATTTCAGGGTTGTTTTTACTAGGTACTTATTATATAGATATCTAGTTATTGACATTTTCCTTGAACACACCATTATTGCTTTATGTGGACTCAATATTCAATGAATGTGCCAATTCATATGAATACAAATGCTAGCAGTGGTGTGTTGTGATCTGTCTTTTTCCTTAATTCAGTTTCAGGGATGCAATCACTTTGTTGTTTTGAAAATTCTGAGTTTTTCCTTCAGGGCTATTTTGAGATGGTAATACATAACTTCATGATTCCATGTTTCTTAATCTACCTTGCAGCCAAGAAGGACATAATGTGACTGCTGCTGAGTTCCTTTTCTACAATGTGTCCTACAGTTACATCCCACTGCACACCTTGTATTATTCTGCTGATGTGTGCAACACCTTCATTCCAGGAATTTTGTGTTGTGACATATCATGACCATCTTCCCTAGTTTTGCACTTGGGCAGTAAGATGAAACTGATACTCTCTACAAGCCTGTCATGTCGCTGCCTTTGCTGTATTTTTTCTTGGAATAATACACATAGCATATTATACTGAACCTTTTTTCTCCCTTCTATCCTTTGTGCTTGTTTGCTCATACGACTACATGGCTGTTATTAGCATGAAATCTCATCTATTCTTCAGATGTCTTTTGTATACTTCTGTTTTGGAAACAAATTTTGTCCACAGTATTTTTTTCTTTAACAGCTTCTGAGTTTGATCTCATTATGGTTGCCTCCTTCATTATTTCACACTAATCTGTGAAATCTATGTAGCCAGATGTCCCCTTATTAAGTGTCACAATAGGCCCTGGTTTCCTGCACAGAAAACTTTTCTTACAAAGGTCTGTATTTCTGCTTCAGTGAGCTTAACTTCAGACATTCATTTCTGCAGAGATTGCTGTCTATTTGTCCACAAGGAACTAAGCCTCAAATGCTAACTCAATTACTTACTTCCATTTTGATCATTTCTCTTTAGGGGTTTCTGATTTCCAGTTTCATAAGAGCCATCTTTGGTGGTTTTCCACATTCATTATATGTTTGATTTGGTTTGTTTTTTCTGGACTCTTCCTCTTTTCTTTTTTTTCAGCTTTCTCACAGAAGTACTGACTTCCACAGGACAAGGGAAACTATATATGTTTGGGTTTTTTTTTTAATTCAAATCAGGTTCTTTGTTAACATCACAGAAGTGCTTCACTCTAGAAGATTTTGTGTTAGAAACATTTTGCTATGCAGTTTGATTGTGTTTTGGATTATCAATATCTCTATATGAAATAGTTTTTTCAAATGAAGACCAGGTTTATGCAAGGCAAATAACAGAATCTGAGAAATTGGAACATTGATTGATGAGAAATTATTTAGCTGATTCTCAAAATGAGAGAAAGTAAATAAGGAGATGCAGGGGGGAAATATAAGTAAAGAAAAACAATGGTAGAAGAAAAATTTAAAAAAAAAAGAAAGAAAAGAAGGAGTATACTGGCATTAAGGAAGAAAGCTGTTTCTATGTTCTGGGTACTTTTGGTATAACCAAAAAAAAAGTCCCATAAAGGAGAAGCTATATAATTTGATGTAATTTACAAGCTGAACCAGGCTACTTTTAAAGCTTAGATTCCACTCTAGCAATTTCCTGCTATTACATTTCCAATCTCCTTCTAAAATGTGTCCTTATTCCACTTTTAAAGGCCTGACAAAAAAGGACCAATTTAGTGTTACCTTTAGCATTTGATGTTTTGTTACCAAATGATTTTACATACATAATAAAGCAGGCTAGGAGTATTAAGCCCTGCATTTTACTTATCTCCCAAATTGTCCAGACAAATATTCCCATCACAAGGAAAAATAAACTAGACATACTAGATTTTTTTACTAACTCAAATCCAAAGAAATTGAACCTTATCTGTCCAACTCTGGGAGCCTTTATCCAGTAGAGGTTATAACTTCCATTATGACAAATGATTATTTTTGAAGTCCCACAGTAAAACAGTTCATACATTGTAGTATGGGAAAAATTTTACAGCTACAATCTGTCGATGAAGTCTGAAAGCAGCTAGGGGACCTATCCATTTTCACCATTACTTTCAGAGCAACAGAAGTAAGGTTTCAGGCAGATACAACAACACATGACAGTTCAACATCCTTCATATTTAATCTAGGGTTATCAAATTAAAATCTTAGTTTTATATTATCAGACCTGATGTGTATTATAATTTCTTTCAGCAGATGAGATCCTTGAAGGGAAGTTTGCTTCCTTACACAGGCCAAATAATTACCTGTTCTCCATCTTGAATGCCATGTCAGATCATGATCTTTGTTTATTCATTATTCCTCAGATTATAACATTGTGATTAATTTTTAATCCACCATTGTCTGAACAAGACTGAAGACCAATACTTTTTCTACTTCATAAGTGACAGAAATGTCTAAGTGCTTCAGGCTAGTGCGTTTATTGAGTCCATTTGCTTTCTATCATCCTATAAGAAATACCTTTCTTCACACAGCTGGGCATTTCAGGAACCTTTGTATCAATAAATAAATAGTCACACTTCCCACCCCCCACCCACAACCAGTCCCTCTGGGCTTGAAGAGTTGCATATAACCTCCCTGTAATAACTGAATTTCAAAACATTGCTATTATAAACCCTGTTTGCTTTTTCTCCTTAGGACACTGACACATGCAATTTCCCCTTCTTGATTGTAGTCATTGTGTTGGGGTGAGAGCCAGAGCACAAGCAAGAGACTGCCCAATAAAATATCATCCTTCCTCTATCATTCTCACTGTCAAGAATATCCGGGATGAGTGCCTTGGCTTTGTCTTGCAGAATAAATAACAACTTCATTCTTTTTTTAAGGGCATATTTTCAATTACTTTTCCCAGGTGTTATTAGAGAGAGATTTCCAGCTCTTCTCAGCAAGGCAGAGCCAGAAGAAAGAGAAAACCCCTAGAATTATGAATGTGAAACTGTAAGTTATTGAGCAAACAAACACAAGGCATTGCAGCTTTATTGCATGAGAGTCAGCCAGAGAATGAAGCTTTGAGAAGGATGATTTGTGGAAATGCCAAGTAGTAACACTCTCTACATTCATGACCTTATCCAAATTTTAGCCCTGGCAGCCACTTCTGTGAATGATTCAAACCCCAGCTCAGATTCATCAAGTTTTAAATCAGTGTATCAGTGGGAACAAATCAGCATCCCTTCTTCTATTACCAGTTTTTGCAGGCTCCTTGCTTAATTATCCTGATTGTTGCACAGGATTAAAACTACTTTTGTGTCAAGATCAAGGCTTAATAACTGTAATTTGACCATTCTTTGAACACCATCAAATAAGATGCCTTTTTTTTTCAAGGCCAATTGACTGTCTTACTATCCTCCTGTATCATGTCCAATTACTCACACAGCAGACAGCTCTACATGACTCCAGCTAGGATTAAAACATATTAAACAAGGTCTATCCATTCCTGCTATTACTTTCCAACTTGCCAGGTGCAACATAAAAATTCAGACATATTGATACAGTGTAAGAAGTGGTGGCCAAACTATGACTCTGCAGCCTTGTTTGATGTTTTCTCAGACATTTGTGTTAAGCATGACCATACCGCTGGTTGTCATAAAGGACCTGGGGATGACAGATGTCTTTTTTTCTGACGTGCATTTCCATTCTCTTTTGGTTTTTGTGCCTCTGGCATCAGTTGAGTGCATGACAAACAGTAAGCTGAAAAACAAACATGGGCCAGAAGAGGAACATAAGAAAAATGAGAGAGAAAAAAATTTGGAAGAACTTAGAAGGGAAAAAATGGGAAGATAAGAGTGTGATTGAGAGAAAAGAATTCAATGAAATATCAGAAATTAAAATAAAGGAAAGGGAAAATTTGAGGAATGTGAAGAGCACTTATTGAGGAAACAGTAAACTAATTTGGCTTGCCCTGAATGAATTCCCCAGTGTGGTGAGATATCTTCACTGGATTCTGCAAGAACTGCAGGCACACAGGGTTATCACAGGGATGCTATCACAGCCAAAAGGTCTTCTTTATTTAGGCTTCATGTGTCACGCCCCCGTTGGCAGTCACAAATTAATTTTTTCTAATAATAATTGTTTTCTAATAGTATTCTTTTTTTATGTTGGCACCAGGTTGCAGAGATTCTTTGCATGTGTGTCCACATGCCATGCCCTTTACTGAGGACACTCATTTTCAGTAAAATCAATGAAAAGCCCATGTCTTGAAAGAAAAATATGCAAGTACTGTAAAAAATACATGTTTTCCTGTCTGTACATACAGATATATGTACTCAAGGATGGAAAAGGTAACTGGTTTCCTCATTCTTTTTTTCATTAGTTGCGTGTTTGTATGTCACTTTCTTCTTGGAAGTTTTCCTTCTCTTCCTTGTCTTCTTCCAACTTCTGGTCATTCTGCCTCTTTAAAATGCCTCTTTCAGGTACCTTTACTTCTTTGAATAATATTGCAAAGACTTCTGAGCGATTTTTTTTTTTTTTTTTTTTTAACCAAACAGATACAGTCTCAAAGTCATGGTGCAGTATCAACATGACCACACTCCAGACTGTCTCCTTATAGCCTGGAATTTTGTATTCTAGAATGTTTGAGTTGTACAGCCTCATACTTACTTAACTTATTAATTCTTCCCTCACAATTAGGTTCCACTCATCAGGAATGACCCTCTTTGGAGATGCAAGTTGTGAGGACTTTATGAGTCAGTAGGATTGGAAAACAGACTGGATGGAGAAAGAAGATTTTTAGTCTATGTTGTGAAGAGTTCTCCATGTATGCAAACACTACCCTCCAGGAAAAAAAAGAAAGAAAAAAAGAATGAGATACAAGCATGGAGACAGAGTGGAATTGTGACCAGCTAATGAGGTGGCTGGTCTGCACAAGAATGGGCTGAAACTACATTTACATTTCCCTGAGGATATGAGAATACACATCTATTAGGGAAGGCAAAGCTGCCTGTTCTGTCTGCAATGAGCAATTTGTGCATCTGCAACTAATAGAGAAGTATGAAAAACTCCATACATTTGCATTGGTAAGGTAAAATTCTGGCATCTCAGTGGAACAACTTTTACTCTTTCAATGTGGTAAACAACCGAGTTTCTTGGCCCGTTAAGAAAAGGACACGTCTTACGTCAGAGTCTCTTTTTCAATTAGAATCTTACTCAGAGAAAAACCTTTCAGCAGAAGGTACTACAAGAAAAAAAAAAAAAGCCTAAATGCATATGGCATTTCTTTCTTTTCCAAAAATGAGTATCTCAGTGAGCAATGTCACTAAACTTGAATTTTGATTGACATTAGGCACAACATTGCAGACATAAGACTATGTTTTGAATGCAGATTTTGTTTAGGTTGCATTCAAGTAAACTGATAACATGCTGCTATTTTGTGATTTATCAAAAGTTATGCACAAAATTGTTTACTCCATTAATTTAATATTTATCACAATAAGGTAATCATAAACTTATTAGGCATCATTTATTCATGGAAACAGATTTACATAGAATTTTATTTTCTTTGATGAAGACCCAACTCAGATATTTATTTTTATTATTATTGATATTTTTCTCAGGAGGAAAATTGTGCTCTGCATTGTAATTTGATACTGCATCTGTGATAATCACATTAAGACAATCTACACTTTGGACTGAGTCAGATTATTACAGGAAAAACAATTAACCACTTCCTGTAGCAATTCCTTTTTATATACAACTCATCAATTTTTTAAGGAAAGTATTGACCTTAAAATTGAGTTGTTATCATCATCATCATCATTTATCTAGTGCTTTTCATTCTTAAACTGTTTTAAACAGCTAACAAAGTATATATGAAGTATAACAAGTTATCTATGGCAGACTATGTTTAAGTTGCTCAGCATGACCTTCAGTGGAACCACCAAAAAAAATAAAAATTTCAGAAGTGACATTTACTAATATTACTTCATAAAATGGATTTAGTTCAGGTAAGAATACCTAATTCTAAATCAGATCCTGAGCATAGCCAAATACTATTAGTATAATTATTTTCGTCATTATGAAAAGAAAGATTCTTGTCTAAGGTAATCTTATTGGGAAAGTCAGTTTAACTTGTGAACAGAATACCATGAAGTCTTTGACCGCAGCTTGGCTATTTTAAGAGAAGGAAGAGAAAAAAGTATAATTTCTAGTGAAGGTAGCAACATAAAAAAGAAAGTAAGCAAGCCAGTTTTCTAGAAAGGCTGATTTGAAAAGAGTTCTGCTTCATTGTTCATCATTATAGTTTGGTGAGCTGGTGATTCTGAGGCTAACACGAAGAATACTTCATAGAATAAATGCCATCTTGATGTATTCTTGACTGTATGCATCTGCTTCCTGACCACCTGTGAGGGAGGAGATGTGTGAATTAGTGAGCAACATGGAGTTGCCTAATATCGTCCAGAAAGCCTGAGGCAGGTGTGGGGAATGTTTATTCAGCTAATTGTGTTACTTATGAAACACTTATTCTGCAGGTTTTCTTCAGGAAACAAGAAGAACCTTTTCACCTCATGCTGTGTCTCCTGTGCATTTTCAGTGTTTAGGTCTAAAACCCTGAGATAAAGACCAATGCAAACAGACACCTTGACAATAATAGATTATTTGAGGGCCCGGAAGAAGTCGTTTGCTCACACTTTGCAGAGGCTGGTAATGTTTCTCTCCTGAAATCAATCTGTGTTCTGTAAATAAATTGTTAATAAACACGCCTGCTTATTGGCATCAGCCAGAGAAACAGATAAAATCCCCAGGCAATTACTCTGGTGTTCTAGGAATCAGGTAGTTGGCTGATTTGCAGTCAGAGACACAGGCTGTCTGTCCTTCGGGGGTTCTCTGTGGGAATGCTTTCTGAACTGCATACCTATCACCCTATCAGAAGATAAAGGAGGGGAAAAAAAAAAAAAAGAACCTCAGCAAGCTGCAAGGATCTAGCTCATAAAGTGTCAAAGGGAAAGGCTCAAGGTGCCAAACTTTCCTGCTCGCTTTCCTGAGAGACACAGAATTTGCTGCTACTAAAACAGGTCTGTCGAAAAAGGACAGCTCATGAAAGTGGCATGAGGGAAAAACAAGTCTCTGATGGCTCTCCTCAAACAACTGAAGCAAAGTGTTTGATTTCACCGTTTATATTGACAACAGTTTACACGGCACTTTGTAGATGGGATTTCCTGCGGAACCATTTCTATGCAAGCTTAACAGATTAGTAGGAGAAAGCTTTTATTATTCCTGCAATGGCTTTGCTTATGAAAAGAAAAATGTGTAGTGAAATTACGTTGCAAAAGCTGGAGTCCAGTTTGCTGGATGTCTTTATAGGTAGTTTTGTAAGAAAGCCAAAATTTCTACCTAAAGAATTTTCCCCAGGTCTACAAGTTTCCATGGAAGTAATTTTATTTTGCTACCATACTGAGAGAATGACTCAGTATGAATCATTTATTAAATGGGTTTAGCCTCTTTTTCTTTCTGCACAAAGTCTACAAACATATCACAAATTTCTTGCATATATTTGTTATTCTAAATTACTTGACAGGTCTTTTTTGTGTGTGAATTTGTTTACTCTGTAGGTTGCAATGTAGATTCTGAAATTATAACTTACCTATCAATTTGGGACTGGTTATCTAAATCAGGCAGCTTTGTTTTGTTTCCTTGGTTATCGAAGTGCTCACTCCATGTAGGACAAGTTTCCTGGTATGGACACTGCTCCATCTGAAATTAAGGATGCAGGTCCGTGCATACATGATTAGTTATACAGAATACAAGCAGAAATCTACTGTGAAAGCATATGGTCTAAAGTTTAATGGGGGGGGGGTTGTCTTAAATGAATTTTTTCTAAAAGCCAGGTACATCTTAATTTACTACAGGTAAAAGGATCAGAAACCCTCTTACATAAAAATATGAATACTATTATTTTTTCATTATGAGCTTAGAGTCTTTGTTGTTGTAAAACTCTGTAAAATTTCCTATGCAAATAATAGAACAGAATAGAACAGAATCTTTTAGGTTGGAAAAGACCTTTAAGATCATCCAGTCCAAACATTAACCTAACATTACCAAGTCCACCACTAAACTAGTTAAGAGTAGCAATTTCATGTTTCCTGGTTTGGTGGCTGGGTTATTTTTAATGAAAGTAAAAACTAGGAATCATTAAGGTTGGAAAGGACCTCTAAGATCATCAGTCCAACCATCAACCCAACACCACCATGCCCACCAAACCATGTCCCTAAGTACCACATCTCTGGTAGCCAGTGAATTTTAGGTATCGGATGTGCATGCTTGGGGGAAAAAAAATAAAGGTAAGGGACTTCCGCCTAGATGTGAAGCTTCTTCTGAGTATAGTTCAAGCCAATGCTAAAAGAATTTGATTCATATCATCTCTTGGGTCAATGGGAACAGATGGAATCCCCAATGACTGCTGAGCCTCTTTTCTTTCCAGCGTTGTTATTTAGTTATTAGTTACAGAATTTTTTTTTAAGTAATCTAAGGCAAATAACAGTATTCCTAGTAAATTGAAATTCTGGATTAATAATTTAAAATATGGCTTTAAAATAGTATTTCATATATAATAATCCTGCATCATCTTGCTGGGTGTGTCTGGAGCACTTGATGTAAATGGATCGTAAATTCCACCTTGCAATCTCTGTGGAACTGTTCATGGAGACTAAGAGCCTTATCCAAAAGCCAGCGAAACTAAAAGTTTAAGAGTTGAAACCCATTCTGGTCTTACCATTTTCATAGTGATATACCACTATTGATTTTAGTGGATGAAAATCAAATGAGAACCTCACTTATTTTGTCAGTACAAACTTTAACTTGACACACATACGCAAAAGGATGTTCTCATTTACCCTAGAGCTGTAAAAGACCTTGTGGTAAGAGGACGAGAAGAAAAAAATCCTTTATCACTGTGAGATATTTATCCATTCTCCTCAGAAAGACTAAGCTAAAATGGCCATCACAAGCTGAACATTCATATATTAAAACTAGCAAAACGTTAATTTTAAAAGTTAACCTGAAACAAAGGGAAAACACTTCTGTTGAAACAGTGAGTGGATCAGCTGTGGACATGAAAGGAATGGGAGCAATTAGTTGTTTTCTAGCCAGGGATTTAAAATTTAAGCGCACAATTAGACTGTGGTGGTTTCCAGATCTCATTTGCACCTTCACTTCAGAAGAAGGAGGGCTGGCAGGAAAACAGGCCTAGCACTATTATCCGCAGTGATAATAAGCATAGGTTGCCCCAAGGAGGAAGAAAGGGAAATTAGAAATACATCATACGTTAGAGCTAGTGTGTACTGCTGACTGAGAATTAGGCGCTGACAGGCAGCAACTCCAGGGGAGCTGTCAGTGGCTCCACTAAGCTTTTCTAGCAGGTGTCATTGTAAGATAGTGGCATCAAATAAGCCGGAGACAGGTTGGAGGAAAAACTGCAAAAGCTGCATAATGGAAGGGATGCATTCGTGTCCATGTGTGTGTAATATCTTTGTTGTCTGTGCTATCTGATTTAATAACTAACCTTTCTTTCTATGTAATGTCTTCTTCCGATCAGGAAATAACTTGAGGCGTATTTCCAAGATCTGTGGGGGTTTTAATCCACACTGGAAGATGCAGAATTAAACCAAAACAACTGCCTGTTCACAGACCCTTGTATGGTAAATAGAAACATCTTAATGACACAGAGTGGGCTAGGGGAACACAGTGCATGCTTGGGTGTATAATCATAGAATCATAGAATGCTTTGGGTTGGAAGGGACCTTGAGAGATCATTGAGCCCAACCCCCTGCAGTGAGCAGGGATTGAACCTGTGAACTTGGCGTTATTAGCACCATGTTCTAACCAACTGAGCTAAAAATAAATGTGTAGTTGTGCACATGCACCAGCATACTGTTTCAAACCAGCCTCGAAATATCACTACCGCTGAGTCTAAACTAAAGGCAAACCAGTGTGGTACTGTTTCAGTAGCAGCCATGCCTACTGTATGTAGCTTCAAGGGACAGGTTTGTTCTATTTTTAGGCTCTACTCATTTTCTAATTTTCTTTCATTGCAATATAATTTTATTGTGTAGGTTTTATACTTCTCATTCCTCCATTACCTTGGCCTTTAGACACTATTTCGATTTGTGTTCTGCCTGACTGGATCCACAGTATCAGATGCCTCCTTGTCAGACAGTCAGTAGAGACTCTAGTTTTATTGCCCATAACAAATAAAAGTTATCTTCCCTCTTTAAAGCCTATCTGTGACTTGGAGAGTCTGCAAGTTCAACAGCACACTGTTGATGGAAGGCTATAATACCAATGAGCAGATGAGACAATTAGACTGTAACCATTTGTTTAAAGGATTTAGGGTCTCTTTACAGCCTCTGTGAGCCATTATTAGTATTTTATTGCTTTGCTTTGTGATGGAAGGACACATAAGACAAAAGACAGTTTTTCAGGGGGTTTTTTAGTGGAAGATCAGATGGGAAAATCCACACAAACTTATGAACTACCTGTGTTATGCCTATGAAGCAGCCCCTTGCTTGGAAAATATTCTCTGAGGAAAACAGTCCTTTCTTGTCTCTTTTGTTTTCTCAGTAGTAAACGATTTTATAATCCAGAAATCTGTGTTGCAGTCATTCCCTTAAAAATTGTACTTATAGGCCTCCTTTCGGCTTTGCTGAGAAGTCACATGTATATATGATTAATTAGAAGTAATTTTATTATCTTAATTTTGTGTCAATTAAAGGAAAAATTTATGTTCTCAATCCTGGGAAAAAAGGCAGAGTTCAAGAGAGAAGGACGGATGGGGTGAGAGGGCTAAATACCAAGACCAAAAAAATAGACTTTTCAAAGGGCATAAAATCAAGCACACTGTGTTTTGTTACAAGCAGCTACATCTTGACAGTAACTTCCAGCATCTCAAAGAGCTGGAGGGCCCTAGTCAAAGGTGTCAGATACGCAGGTCAAGGACAAAGGTGTTTTGAGTCAGTGCCCACTCTATTTCCACTGGAATGTTTCAATATCTACAGATAGAAAATTGTTCAGATAGCCAGCTGTTTATGGAGACATTACAGAGAGTTCATTTTCATTTTATGCCTCCTATAAGGATATTTCCAAATAAAGTAACAACATTCCATGGGATACATGGGGTTCTTTGTCTCACAGTCTGCTCCAAGAAAATTGTACATTTGAGGACTTTGAGATGCTCAGAGACTTAAAGGCGGCAGCCTCACAAGCTACAGTACCATTTAATGTTATTTTTCCCTTTAATTTATAGGCATCACAAACTCCGGAGTTCAAAGCTTGTTCAAGCCTTTCAGCTTGAAATGTTAAGAGCTTTACAAAGCAAACATGTTTTCATCCTCAAAGAATGACATTTGAAAAAAAGTGTCTTAAAGGCTAATAGTACATTTAGATTTTTGCTTATATTTCTAGGCCAAATAGCATAGTATCTTTTTTTGTAGCATAGTGACAGAAAGCCAGTGCTTTAATTTATTTATTTTTGGCTAAGAAGAAATGAAAATAAGCATTTTACAGTAAAATATGCATTGATAGAATGACTGAAAATATGACATTGGGAAAAAAATATAATCGCTTATTATGTTACAATGAAAATTGTTATTTGCTGCTACTTTTAATTACTACAAGTAAACCTATTCAGCTATTTCAAATAGCTGTGTTAGAGCATTATAGTTTAATATCTCAGTAATTAACATAATGCAAACTAGGAGACAGACGATTAGGATACCGAAATTGTATGATGGACCCAAAAATACTTATTTTAGGATATGACAGAAAAACTTGCCTAGTCTGTATTAGTCAGTTGTTTGTCCAGACGTGGATGTCACCATCAAAAGGAAGAAAACAGATAAAAAGTCATCTTATACTGTTCATTACTAACAGTTAAAAAGTCACCAAGAAAGGAAAGTAAAACCAGATTGAAGTTAAAGGAGGAAAGTAGCCCATTAACATCATTAATAGATTCAAAATATCCTTAAAGTTTAGAATGTTTTGATCAAAATCCTGTTTCCAGTGCAATCAGGAAGCATCACCTTGTGGGAATCTTGATCCATTTGAAAGAACTATTCTCATCTGCTAAAGGGAAAAACTGACCGGAAAAAGGAGTCAGTTCTCTAAACTGATGAAATATCTGAGCTGAAATAAAAGGGTGATCTTAAGGGACCCCGCCATTGTTCATTCTGTACCAGATAGATAAGAGCTGGGACAAACTCCAATGCATTTTTCAACATCTCCTTAGGCAAACATCCCTGCGGACACCTTCAACCCTTTCAGAAACATCCTTGCTCAGCAAACTACATAACCAAATTTTGTCCTTGATTGGTACTCAGGGCAAGCTCTAGTACATCTACTGATTTCAACATAAGCACAAGAGATCATAATCCTTTAGTTGTGCCAAAAGACAGCAGCAAGATGCTACTTTGCAGATCCACTCGTAATATATACAGTTGACCATAAAGTAAGTCTCTAAAAGATTGTCATAATTTCACATCAGCTGATGACCCATTTCTGAGGCTTTTAGAACAAGAGTGAATTAGTGGAAATACAAATGAGTGCATGTGGACTTAAGAGATGCATTCTCAATAGGTATAATAATTTATGGAGTGCTTGGAAAAGACTAACAGCAGGGAGTGCTTATTTTCAGTGTCTTCATGAAAAAAAAAATTAATAAAAAGCAATCCAAAACTAATGTTGCTATCAGTGATATCTTACAAAGGTGAATATTCTAACCCACATATCATGGACTGAAATGGCAAAGTAAACTTGGGGTGTGTTTTGCTATGATATTTGTTCTCAAAAGAAACAGAACCAATGTTTGATGACAGGTGAACGTTATTTAGATGATTTACAGAAAGAAAGAGTGCACAGAAAGAGACTGGAGAAACCTGTCCCTGTGGAGACCACGGATGTCTGATAAGAAAGACAGCAGATGGAATCTTTTTTACAGCATCCATCCACAGTGAGATTTATAGTGTGCTGTGAAAGAGAGGAATGGTGCCATATAGACTATTTCTCTGCCTCATGGCAGGGTCAGCTATAGCTACGTTATTCCAGAGAGATATTTGGCTAAGCTGTGTAATGGATATTCTGCATTACTCCAAGGCTTTCTATCTTAGTAATTGGTTATTTTTGTCCTTTTTTTTTTCCCTAGTCTGCAACTGGAATCTTCCTTGTTGTGCTGTAAGACTGTATCTTATTATCCTATACATAGTAGACCTGGAGAATAATATATCCCCTTCATCTTTGCGTATCTGAATAACTCTTTCACATTACCTTCCCAAGTAAATAGTCCCATTTCTTTCACTCTTTCCTTACAAGTAATTTTCTAGACTTCTGATCATTATTTTCTTCCTGAAACGCAGGGTGCTAAAAAGCTCATACTGCTCTGACACAAGCCACTAAAAACAGGGACAAAAAAAATATTTCAGAAATTTTACAAATGACACGCGTGTTTATGCACTCAAGGCTGACACTTCCTATTCCACCACTGCGTGTCATTGCTAATTCCTATCCAGTCTATGGTCTGCTGTAATGCACATATCCTCCTGTGGAGGCCTGCTGCATAGACAACCATTCACCACTCTGCAGCTCACTATTTTTACTACTTGGTACTTCCTGAATGACAACCTTTGTAGTTAATTTTTGCAAATTCTTAGGGTCGTGTATAAATCTATTCTTTTCCTCTGGATTGCTTGGTAGCCCGTTCACCTTGGTATCAATAGTAAACTTTGCAAGTACCATGTCTATTACAAATTTTATTGAAAACAGTGACAAGTTCCACTACCTTCAGAGCATGGCTGGAACACTACATACTGTTGGTCATGCAGTACTGATAACTAAATGACTTTGAATTCTATATATAGCAATAACTACATGTTCATATTCTTTGAATATAATTTTACAACTGCTTCTGTATCTACATTATAGAAGTTCTATATAAATCACATTTCCTTGTTTACAATGCTGTCAGAAAAAGAGTGTGAAATCTCTGGAAAGACAAAAAATACCACATCTGTTGTTCCTTCACTCCAAAAGGTCTCTTAACATGTGATAAAAAGAAATTAGGATGGTTTGAAGTGTTTTGTTCTTTACAAACATATGTTGTATTTTATTCTTGTTATACTCTAGCTGTTTACAAATTTATTACCCAGTCAAGATTTATAGGGGATAGGATCACGTTGCTTTGTTTTGTTTCCCTTTGCTTTGTTTTCACAGAAATTAAGGTCAGGCTGACTGTTCTGCAATTCCATGGTTCCTTTGTTACCCTCCAACTCTTTTAGAGAAGAGCAGCATGGGCCATATTCTGACAGCCTACATTGTACTGCAGTTCCTGCTAGTGGTGCTCCATATTGTCTGGGTGCATCTCAAGGTCTAGAGGCTTAAAACATGACACACATGTCTAAATTTTAGCCTTCTGTTTTTAAACTTGAAATCTGTCCTGGTTTTTAGTCAATAGCAAAACTATTTGGTCCTAGTGGCTCTTCCCTGGGAAGAACAATGACTGTTAAAACATCTTTAACATTAACTGATATGCTTAACATATAACAATTCAAAATAACAATTCAAAACCATTGGACATTATTCCTTTTATATCAAGACATTCCAGAAGGCTGGAAAAAACAAAACACAGGATCATAATCATACATACCAACACACGAGTAAGCATGCAAATGTTTGTGTCTCAACAATCATAGCAGACTCTGTCCTGAAAATCAAAACAAGGGGGAAAAAAAAACCCCGAAACATTTCTAAGTTAAAGTCCAGGGTATGCTGGACTTTAGGTGTGCAAGAATTTAGACTTAGAATTTATCTTAACTGCTACGGTATTTATGTGTTTGGCATTTGAAAAGCAAATGGTGCTGTATTCATTAAGTGGGATTAACTACCTGTCACAATTTTCAACAGCTTGATATTGTTCTGAGAGTCAGGGGGATTAGAGGCACCTATGACATCAAACTCCAAAATGTATCCTCTTATGTTTCATTTCCACACTATCAGATTAGATCTGGGAGTAGGAGAGGATTTTGAATAAAAGACCTATTGTTTCTTTCTACCTTTAAAAAGATACTGCAAAAAGGCCTTTTAGTTTTGCAGTAATAAAAAGCAATCACCTTGCTGCACACCCGCGTACTGCAGTTAGTCTATCAACACTATTAAACTGGCAAGCTTTGAAAATGATCTAAAAAAACGTATATATTAAAAGCCATTGTTTACTTTTCTCATCATTTTTATTTTATCAGTATACTGGAATTTCAGAAAAAAAATGTACTACAGCCATAGCTTGAGATAGATCTTTCTGATATATACCTAAATTGGATTCAAAATTCACAACTAGAGCAGGTTAAGTGATCTCTCTGGAGGATGGTGCTTCTATCAAGGCTACTTCTCATTATTTCCTATGGGGTTGTCTTCATGTGAGTTCATATTCAGTCTCAACTTTAGTGTTCATATTTTAGCTTTTTACCAGTTGAAAAAAGGCAGGAAAGAAAGATTCATTCTTAATCAGAGTCACTTTGCCTATTTTTCCCATAAGACACAAGCAATTTTTTCTTATTTTTTTTCTCTTTTGGCTGAAAATACAGCTTTGTGTTTGATAAGAAAACATTTCTTGAGTGTAAGAAAATACAATTTGTGTTGAAAGGTAAAAGATAAACTCCAGTAGCTGTAACAGTCTGGAACTTGCCAAATATCAGTCTGGAGAGGGATTCCAGAGAAAGCAAGCAGTTCAGTGTAGTCATTTCATTCTGGAGCTGAAAGCCTATACATTGCATAAGACATTCATCTGCAATCTAAAAACTGCCTTGTTTGTAATATTTTGGTCCATTACATTGGTCTGAAAACAAATGAACAAAAAAGGCATGGTTGTTCATCCTCAAAATGTGTAATGCAACAGTTCAGATGGGGATAGTGGTGGTGATCTGTCTCCATAACGAAACATTTAGCTGAAGTCATCCACGTCTTTTTTCAGTTAATAATGCTCTTGAGAATACATTTCATTGGGGCATTTTCATTATGGCTTCGGATAGACCAAAGTAATGAAACAAAGGGCTTCTTTATAACATAGCCTTGAATTGTCTCCCTACACTGCAGGAAGCTGAAAGCCAAGAACTTAGTGTATTGTGTCAGGGGAGCTATGTAAATATTTGCTTAATAGCTATGTGTTTTTGTAAATATTTGTTTGGATTTCAATGTGACTTGGCTGTACCCTCTCAGCTGTAACAACTTGTTTTGAGAAAATATTTACGTGAACTTTGCAAACCAAAAGCCTGTTGTGCAGCTCAACTTCACACTTTTTTCTTGGCCAGCCCCATGAATAAGAAATATGGTGTTACCTGGAACAAGGCTTGTATTGCATTTCTTCAAGTATTTCTGAAAAAAAGGCCATGCTGGAAATGTTACAGACACAAAGGTAGGTAGACTTTTAAAAATAAACAAAAGAAAAAATGTGAAATCTCAGACAATTTGTTTTGCATGATATTAACCCTAATTGTTATTATGCAAACTAGAATTACAGACACTTTTACTTAGATTATAAATTGTAAGAGGCTGGGACTCTCTTGTCTGGTGTTCATAAGTCACCTAGCACAATACAGACTCTGCTTTGTCCATCAACCCTTAAATACTAACAAATGAGTATTACATGACAGTGTAAACATTCAGAACACTACTGATTGATTTTGGTTTTACACAATGAATACAAAACACATGGAATCTAGTTGCTGGCAGTTCCATGTATTTGGGTGTTAACAAAGGCAGCTGTTAGAGATAACTGAGGAGATTCAGGACACCAACAAGACTGAACTGATTTGAGATAGCCAAGATGCATCAATTATCTGAGCTAGCTCAGAGAAGTCTTACTATTTCTTTCATGATTTGTCAGAAACTACTGAATGGAGGGGGAAAAAAGTCTATTTTCCACAAGCAGAGTCAATCAGCTGAATGTCCATGTAGGTAAGTTATTCATATGTTCAGAATAATAGAATCTGTACGATTTAACTTTCTTCACTTTGCAAATTACCTGGGTACAGGTTATGAATTTTACACATATATTTTCCTATTTGCAGTTCTTCAGTAAATAGCTTGTGTCAATAAATTTTAACTCACGATCTGTTCATGAGCTGATCATTGACAATATTCATTATTATACTATATAACTTGTCCTCTAAATTACATGGCATTATTTATGTTCCCTGAATAGGTGATTTATAAACAGCCTTATAAATAAAATTAATTGTATTTTCCTTTATCAGATTAACTTCAAACTTTCCCAGTTGTTCAAATTTATCATCCAAATAATAAGAACAACCTGCAAATTGCACTGCTGATCCCAACAATTCCAATAAAATTGATGTTGCTTTTGTTGTTGATTTTTTATTCAGAAATGTTGAAAATAAGCATTTATGTGTTGGAATATAAGTAAATTACTGAATGGGAGAAATTACAAACAAAATAGTCTGAGGTATTACAAGTTCTATTTTTATAGAAGCAATAATGTTGTTCTTGTACTGAGGTATGTGAAAACATTATAGAGGAGAAATATAGGGTAATTTGAATCAAGCTTAAGATTTTCAGGGCTGTTATTGTGTTCACAAGAGCAGACATATTTCTTCTCTTGGTTTACTTTGAGAATGAAGACACTACTTATTTGAAAGTGTGAACCATTCTACAAAGAAAGAAAAGCGAAGAGAAGGGGGCCAAAAATTTTTTTTTTTTTTGGGGGGGGGGGTGTATTAAAAATCACATAGCAACAAAACCTCCAAATTACGGTTCTCTTTTCAGTGCTGCCTAACCCATGAGCAGTAACAATCAGTGCACAGAACAGCAGGGTGCAATCCAAAAGCCACTGGTCCTGCGGATAGCAATGTCCCTGAAACAATGAGAGGAGGTGGCACAGCTGTAACATTTCCCTCAGACTTGCATTTTACAGAGGTATTTAGAGCAGCAGTGGCATCTGGGCCCTCCAGCTCAACTGCACAACACAGTAGGGGTTGAATAAAAAAAAGAAATGGGAAACAATGTACTTGGTTGGAGTCCCACATCTGCCTGGCACTTAAATACCATTGAAAGTGCCAAGAGCCCATTTCTTGGGATTTCTTTAAATAATAAACCCAACAAAAACCCTCACTATGAACAAAAAAAAGGAAGTTTTCATTTAATTGTTTTTCTAACAAAAAGAGACAACAAAACAACAAGGAAGGAAACACAACCAATTTGTTGGAGGGATGTACGTTATTGAAATCACCTTGAGTGCAAGGGAAGGCAGCAGCACGAGCAGGCTGCTCTACAACAGGAAGCAAGCTAGGACCCAGCCAGGTCAGCAGGGCAGTGCCCTCAGTGACAATGGGTGCAGTCCCACAGTGCCCAAAGGAGAGGAGTGGAGCAGATTTGGTGACAGTAACCAGTAACCTACAACATGAGGCAGACTCAGGACCAGAGCTTAAATGTGGTGCCCGAGCCAAAGAGCAGAGGATGCATGAGCAGAGGTCCCAGATGAGTGTGGTGGTGCACACCCCCCACCCCACCCCTTATTCCTCTCTCTCGTACACTGCTTTATGACCTCAGGAATTCCAGGCCGCGGCCTTTGTGTAGCGAGTTAGTCAGTTAAGCGCCCCTTAATTGTACCAGAAACTCCTACATGGCTGGAGCAGAGAGCGGTCCTGTCCTTATCAAAATCTTTGTATTATGGCTAATAAGGGGAGCAAGAACAAACAGCTACCCCTGACAGCCTTGGAACAGAGCGGTATCATCATTACTGGAATTCTAGCAACTACAGACCCGAACTGTGGCTCGGATGGAGATTTACTGGTGATTAAAGTCAATCATCTCACAATCCTATAAACAGCAGTCCTAAGTGAGGCCCTTGGAGCTCTCCTGGACTGCCGTGGGCTGCACCAGCATCTCCCTCTGAGCAAGACACCTCTCAGAGCCAGCAAACTCTGAAAGTTTGCTACAACCAGAAATCCATTGCCGAAGACCGACAGTGGAGCCTGGGCTGAAACCCTTCACTCCTCGAGGCTCAACCCTCGCCCTTTGAGAAATGCCAAGACATTAGACGTGAGTATTTCACTGAACTCAGGGGGAATTTTTAACAGGTGTACCATTTTTATATATGTATTCATGTTCGTGTGTATGCATGTGTGAATCAGTTTAAGTAGTCTATAGATGTACTATTTAATTTCAAAATGAGTCTTATACTGCTGCATTATCCTTATTCCTATAAACCGTTGACCAAGTCTGAGACTACGATTGGACCTAGCCATACCTAGATCCCTCTCTGAGAAGGAGTTTAGAAAGCAAGGGGGTCTATTCTGAACCTCGTGACTGAACAGGAAGGTCCTTCTTATCCCCTACATACACAATCTCTTTGTGAATTATTCCAGCTCAGTGTAACTTAGTTTCCCTTTATGAACTTCCATGTAGTAATAGAGTGAACCTTGCCATCTTTGAATCTGTAACTAAGTCACTGTTTTGATCAATTTTGTCTAATCACTTTGTTAATCACTGATGACTGAGTGCTATTAAAATATTCCAATCAAATCCTGCGATTTGCTACAAGTAAATTCTAAACTACTACAAAATCAAACTGTGTCAAGTCACTCATTCACAATAAATTAACATAATCAGCAGGATTCACAAACCTGCATTTGTGACAATGAGGTCCTCGTGGATTTTTTGCACAACTTAGCTCTTTTCACAGATCCAAGGTTAGAGAGGTAGATACACCATATCTTAGCTCACCATCAACAGTGATGGCTACAGCAGGTCAGGGGATTTAGAGCCCGTTGGTGAACTCAAGACTCTGACAACCACAACCATACAGGTTTTCCTTAGATCTCATTGTGTATTTTATTATTTAGTTTTGAAATCAGGCTTTGTACTGAGTGCTAAAGGAGCTGGGTAAAATGTTTCAATAGTTGATTGCCTTGGTCGAGTCCCTTCAAGTTCTTTCAAAGGTGATCCTTTACTGCAGTTTGAGGACTGCTAAGTAAACCCAATTTACTTTCTGCCTACCTGGCCCAGACCTCAGCAAAATTAACTCCATCAGATATATGGTAAAAATGAGAAGTTTCCTTGCTGAGAGGTGGCAGCCAAGCAGGAAGAAAAAATTAAGAGGCAAAGCTCTCCCATCAGTTATGATCATGAAGAACACTCTTCATGAATATGGGCAGACATTGGGATGAGAGACGGGGAGAACATTGCCCTCCTCAGACTGTCCATTTTCCCCAAGTCGCTGGAGTGAACAGCTCTTTCCCAAACATAAGAATCAGCTCTCCTCATGCTTTCTTTGCTCCCAGCCACAAAGAGATTATTGAATGATGAAGCTGGGCTTTGAGAAGATTAATCTTTCCCTTCACCAGTTTAATGCTTGGTTTTGAGAAAGCACCAATGGGTAATTATGTGGTCACTTATGACAGTCAAATATTTTGCCATGATTCTCTGTCTGTATCATTGAACACTGCACTTTGATTCCACTACAGGGAATTACAAACTACTTTTATTAAACCAATAGATTGGTTGGGGGAAAAAAAATCAAACAAGCGTGGGTGGTGCAGTAAAACTATCCATGCTTTCTGTACCTCTGAATGTATTATTTTTTTTGTGACAGGAGCTATGAAGATAAAAACACCTCTGTTAGCTACTAAATATTCTGAATTAATAAGAAAAAATCTCATCTTCAAGGAATAATAAATGCCACATAAGAATGTTGATTAAAATAATGTTTGGTGATCAGGAAGCTGATCATAAAAAAACCCCAAAACGATTAAAAATTTAAAAAAAAAAATGACAAACCAAACCCCAGCATTGAATAAAGAGATTACAGGATATTTGCATATTTTTCTAGTTACTATCAATCCAAATGGGAGGAAATTGTATTAGAGGTCAATGTGGTAGAATAACAATGCAAAGGTTACAATTTAAGCAATACACAGAACACTTTAAAAATGATCCAAAGCAACAAAACAGAGGCAAATTAAAATCATGATTATAGGAGAAAGAAAACACAAAAAGTCAAACAGAAGCAAATATTTCAGCCTAATGTTTCCAATGGAAGGGCACTGTAATTGGTTTCAAAAGGTTCTACCAATTTTGCTTTTAGGGCACAATTTTTCATTTGATAATGTAAACCAGCAGTATGCCACAGCCCACTGCTGAACCACTGAGGGGCAGATCCAGCTTACCTCTTGGGCTGCAAGAATTCAGGGCTGCAGCACTTATTCATTTGAAAGCAGAGCACCTAAAAGCCTGGTGATCTAGGCAGTGGTTCCTATAGATAAGCTGAATTCAAACAACACTGCATTGGGTTGAGATTGGGAAAGGGGGAGCAAAGGTGTTTCCCCTAAGTGTTTAAATGTTTTTCTTCTTTGTTTCCCAATACTCAAGTCAGTAATTAAATGTTTTAAATTCAGATAAATTTTCCAAGTTGAGCCTGTCTTATCTGCAACCATAGCTGGTGAGTGACTTCCCTGTCTTTATTTTGACCCACAATTTTTCTTGGCCTTGTTCTTCCTATTTTCTTCCCCATCCCACTGAGGGAAGGGAGGGAGTGAGCAGCTCTGTGGGTGTTTGGCTGCTAGCTAGGGCCAACCCACCACAAACACATTTTTTAACATTTGTGAGCCACCTAACTCACTGTATGGGAATGGTCCAGCATTCCAGACAAAGAGCTGCAGCTTTTGCACATTCATATTGTCTTTCCATGAAAGCCAAAGTAGGCAAGGGGTTACAAGGAACATGATGTTTACATTACTTTTTCTGGTTATAGCGGCAAATGTGAGCAAGGCATATGGATGCAGGAATTCATAGGTTCTGAAGCTTAGTTGCAGCTATAGGCACCTGCAGAGTGAATGGTGTTAAGTTCTGTGTTTGAAAATTTGAATCTTCCACAGCAGCTCCCTATTTATCTCCACTGAATATGTAGGATACCTAGGATGACTATTCTGCTGCCTTGCACACCTCAGCTGCTTAAGCTTAAGCACAAGTAGGTTATGAAGAAGAGCTGACCTACAGGGAAAAAACAGGGTTGTGATCAGTCCAACCCCACAGAATGTTCCCTGGAGTTGTTAGGAAATCTACTTAGGATCCTTACTCCAGAAATCCTGAACTGAAGACAGGTAGTAGCATGAGCTTTCCTTAGGTGAGCAGAGTTGGAATAATTTCTGCCTCTGAAAACACAACTGGTCCTTTTCTACTGAATAGCCTAGTTACTGCAATATTCCGCTAGACCATGAGCTAAATCAGTTCAATTCCTTCCCTTGCTGTCTTGTAACATGTCCATTTTACTTGGAAAATACCTTGGATAAAACATCATTACTGTCCTGGAAACCAGGACCGCAACAAATACCTCCCCTACAAGCTGGTGAATATCCTGAGGGTTAGGCTGCTGTTTGCTCTCTCTGGTTACTTTACAGACAGCAACAGTTTTGGTAAGATGAACAGAATTTTTTTTTTTTCCCCTCTAAAACACTAAGTCTGTCTTTTCCTTATGTGTGACCTCTCAATAAGCACTGAGCTGTGTCCTTATGACTTACTAGATAAAAAAGAGATGCTCTTTGGGTTTCTGTGCACACACCCACAGTAATTAATCCCACAGTGCTCCTTGCAGCTGCAGCGTGGTGCTGCATTGGGATGATGAGACCTTCACTTTGCTCTCCCCTGGAAGCAAGCCCAGGCATGCAGGCAAGGGATGTACTTGTAAGGGATCCCTGGTACAGGCAACTGCAGCTTGGAGACTGTGAGGCATGCTGCAGAATGCACTTATGTTGTACTACAGGAACAGCTGTTTAGGCTTAAGCACTAGCTACACTAGCATTGCATAACTGAGGCGAAACTGCCAGACATTAAAATAATTTGAAGACTATAGAATCTGAGAGCTTAGCACTCATATTTGACTTGAACTCTACATTTTAGCCTGCAAAAACTTTTTAAAAGTGCCCTCATGTTTTGTGTCGGTTTTTTTTGGTTTGTTTGTTTGGGGTTTTTTTAATCTAATGATCTCCACATATCATGCTCTACCACAGATGATGTAACCCAGCACTAAGGTTCAATTTAACAACTGCTTAACTGTATAGGCAGATGGGGCCAAAAACACCAGAGAGATTGAAAATAATGGTCCGATGAGTATTTCAGGGTAAACAGCTAAAGAATATCTAGCTAGATACAAGGTGCTATGAGCTTAGAAGTCAAAGTAAAGAATTTTATTCCAAAACCAAGTTGAAAGATAATTATGTTCTTCAGTAAACAGTATTAGTTAAGTTTTTCTACCACATTGTTTTGAGGTTTAGGTTAAGAGATTTTCCTCAGCCTAGAGCACCTGTTATAAGCAATTGGACTGAAATTGTATTTTCAGGCTATTTTAATAAAATTAATTTTTTAAAAAATGAAGACTAATGGGAAACTCTTGAGATGACCTAAATGACATCTAGAACTATGAAAGGGGAATGATAGCAAAGGTAGGACAAAATATTCTCAGTATGAATGATTCAGACATTAGAGACCACAATTTAAATGCAGAGAGATATACTACACAAAGAGTTTAAGCAGAGAATTTCACTTAGTGCAGTTGCCAAGTAAAGCCATCGAAGCAAATAGCTCAAATTTAAGAGAGAACTCTGCATGTCTGAGCAGGGAGGGAATCAAAGGATATAGTTACTAAGCAAGAAAATGGGTGTGAGAGAAACTTAAAGGGAATGGCTTATTGGGTCAGGTGTCCTTTTCTCTCTCTGGCAGTGCCTTGTGTCCTTGTTTACTAACCTTTCATAAAAGGAGGATTGAAAATAGTCATAAGGAAAAGCCCTACAAAGACTATAATTAAAATGTACTGCAAATGTTTTAATCTGACTGACTTGTGTTTTGATTTGGGTTTTTTACATTAATTAGAGAGACTATAAAGGCTGCAACAACCATTTCATCAAAGACAAAGGCTTAAAGAACAGCCAAAGACTGAGAGATTCCTTCTTAATGAAAACATCTTCAATATGTGAACTAAGAAAATTTTGAAATCGTGGGTCTGAAGAAGGAAAAGTAGACAGAAGTGAAAGATGGAACATAAAAACTATACTTCGGAGAAATTAGCCTAAACCACATAAATCAGAGAGTAAAATTCTCTGTTAGAATTCAGTCTACCTGAAGAAATACTAAGCATAGTTTGCAAAACTAGATATTGTAGATCAGTATATAATTTTTAATTTACATCCCAATTGAAACTAATTTGCATGTTATAATTATCTTTCCAACTGTCTTTTGGGAGATAAAAACAGAGTTATTAACAAAACTTCAATGTATTAGAGTTTCTAGACTAAATAAAATTGCTCTATGATATTGCCTAGCAATCTTTCCTGAAAATGGCAAAAGGCATAAATATGCTTCATTAAACAAAAAGAACTGGAAACATTTGAGGTTTAAAATATTAGTGCTTAAAGAATATTTTGTATCAACAATCATTTTGATGATTTGCTTTCAAAAATAAAACTGCAGATTTATTTAATAGTTTGATTATATACTTCTTTACAATATTTGGGCTGCTATAAGTTACACTGTTCAGTGCTTACCGAAAAAGTGCATTGAAAACAACTTACTAAACCTTGGAATGCCTTCACAAAGGGTAAGCTGTGCTCATCAGGACTAAAATCAATGTTCCTCATGTAACCAGGTGGAAGTGGAATATTCAGAAGTGCTGAGGGTTATAAGAGAGGTTGCTCCTTATGCTGAAGGCAACTGGGAGCCAGGTTCTATTTTTTAGATCATCAGATCATTTATAATCTTTTATAACACCTACATTAGCCATACAGACCAGAGGTACAAGATTGGACATACTTGTACAGCAAGGGCCTACATGATTTGAGATGAATTTCTGAACTGTAAATAGCTTTTTCTGTCTCCTGTGTTGAGTTTTAGCAGTTGCAGGGATTAGACCACTGGATCGCGTGTCTCCCTTGCTGAACAGCTTGTGTGTGTGTGTGTGTGTGTGTGTTCAGAGTATAGTTCTTTCCTGCTTTCAAAGTACTGAATTTCAGAATATTGTTCTTTACTATCTCTAAGTTGAAAGAGAGAGATAATCTGAACCCCAGATTAATTATGCAGCCACTCAATTGGAATCAGATGGCACATTCAGACTGACAGACCCGGGATTTCTTTTTTTTTCTTTTCTTTTTTTTTTTTTTTTAGGAATAGAGTAGTATCTGTAAAAGACATCTACTGTAGAAATGTTTTATCTTAGTGGAGCAGAACTCAAGCTGGTTAATAACCAGGATATTCGTGGGTTTTTTTTCCCAGGAAAGAGAAAATGTTTTGTTTATGGTATATGCATACAGAAGTTCAAAAAAAGCCATGCAAGAGACTGAGGTGCTGATGTTAACTTCTCTACAGTGAGACAACTTTTAAAGTACATTGTTCCTTACTGAGTCTAGCAAGTTTTATGGTTCAGGCTTACTAGAGAAAGGTAGTTTTGGTTTATGGGGATTTTTTGCATTTTGCTTTTCCCCAGGACTGCAAAATTCTTCAAGGAAAACAAAGCATCAGGTTTTCCCAACTGAAGTCCCAGTCCACTTAAGTGAAAGCCCTCAACGTTGATATTGGGAGACTGGACTGTTAAAAAGCAGCACAGGTGAGCTGGAAGAAAATAAAGTAGATCTGACTGATAAGTTACTAGCTTTCCATAATATCTTTGTCAAAATTAGTGTCTGCAGACTGGTTTGATTTTTATGGCACGGTATTCTCTAATGGAAAAATACTTTGAGAAAATACAACCAACTCTAGCATACAGACACACTGTGGTGAATCTTGCTATGGTGATTTAAGATGGTAACTTATGACCCATGCAGGAGACGAGAAGAAAAGCATACTTGAAGCACTCCAGTCACAGTCTAGTGTAATCACTTAAGCTGCCAGCAATGGCAGTTTGTGCTGGTATGCCAGAATGAAGCAGATGAAACGTGCTCACAGACTCCCTTTTGCCAGCTCTGCTATGAGGGTTTAACCTCCAGCAAATGCATGAGGCAGGCAGCAGAGCAGCGGTAATATCTTAAGTAGCTACAGCTATCTGCTTTACTGAGCAGAGTCTAGCTCACAGCCAGTCTGTGTATTTCTGCTCTTGGAAGTATGCAATTCTGTGTGCAATAGCTGATGAGTGGAGGGCAGAAATATATTTTTTTAATTAACTTCTTCATGAGAGAGTAGAATGAGACCACAGTATTTTGCTTATTTTCATTTTGGATTTGAGATAGATTGGAAGATATGCTTCTACACATACTCTAAATGAGTGATGTACTAACTCTCTGTGCTGCCTAAGAGTCCTCCAATCCACATGATCTGATCTTTTGTAAATATAATTTGTGTCTAGAGAACCTTTGAATTGCATACGCATGCATTAAAAACTGCAGTGTGTCACTTATTCATATCTCAACCAGAGAGAAATACCGGGTAAAATCTAACAAGGCATTTTACCACAAAGTAAAAGTAAATATATATTTTGTCAGTGAATAGATTAATCTTCACAGATTTTTTTTTTCCCTTTTCAAAATAAGATCTTCAGTTTAAATCCAGAATGCAAATGTACATGAATATATTGAACTTACTTTGCATTCTGTGTGGAAGACTCAAATTTCTTTCAGATCTTTATAGGTTCCCCTGTAAGTTTAAAATACAGGCCTTTCTCTTTTCCTCTGTTTTGTCTTGTAATTCCCTTCTCCAGTGTCTGTCTCAAAGATATAATGTAAATAAACATTTTTACTCAGGTTGCTAAGGGCAATACTTAGAGATGTGCAAGCAGATCTGTTTTGCTAACTGTCGTTAGGAAGCTTTATGATGTTACACCTTCAGCCCAAGGAGGTTAGTTGAAGTCATATTGAGTTTCTAATAATGATGCCAAAAAATGACAATAACATTAAGGAAAAATACTTTGTCGGTTTACACTGTAAGTGTATATGATATCTCTAGAGAAAAGGTCAGTTTTCATTTCATTGTTCTTCCAAGCTCATATTATTTGCTACCGTTGATAACACTCTAAAGGTATTTTGAATCCCCGTGGCTGTGATTTTCTTTGACAATGCATTCAAAGCTCAGACAAGCTGATTGAATTAAACAAAGATCTGAAGCTGTCGGTATAGGAAGAATTTGAAGTGTCTTTTTATATAATTAATTGTACATCTGAAGCACATAGTGAACCAGCCTGCAATATAAGAATATTTTTTTCTTTAATACAATTGTTTTGCTAAGAAGAAAGTTCTGCATAGCTCTGTGAGATTCAGTACATCCAAGAAAATGTAGCAACAAAACAGATATTCTATTTAGGTTTGGTCTTTTGGTGTTGTTTTATACCCAGCAGTAAACAACTTTGTGACTTGTTCTATAAAGATTAGTTGTAGAAATTTGAAATCATCCATAACCATAGGGTCTATAAGGTTATACCACAAACTACCTCTCCTGTTTTTGTACTACCACTACAGAGTGGATGGAAGAACAAAGAGGACAGAAGGAAACGAAAGGAGATCAAAGAACAAAGTGAAAATATACCTTTCCAAATATTTTGAAAGCATGCTGTCTTTCTTCTCCCCACAGTTATTCAAGATGTGGGATACTACACATCCTACTTGAGGATCTGTGGGAGAAATATCATCATAGTTAATATGCTGATAAATACTTCTGAAAAACATAGAAATGTGATAGAGCATCTGCAGGCTCCAGGCCATCCAATAACCATCAGTGCTGTCTTCAGCAGCAAGCAGTGTGGCATATTTGTTGATTGAAACATTGGCACTGAGGACCCAAGACCTGCCGGTCTGGGAGGGTTACCTGAGACAGGCTCTAGCCTGTCAGCAGCTGCAGCATGTTACATGAGCTCCTGGAGCACGCCTTCCAGGTAGTTTAAGCAGAAAGGAATATAGCCTGTGTGCTTAAATATCCCCATGGGATGTGAACCAAACCAGCTGTGGGACTTTGTCATGTCCATAGTGCTGCTCCACATGAAACACTAATTTCCCTTAACAGTGCCCAGTGCTGTAAGGTGAGGGGATGAACCTTGTGGGATAATGTACCTGTCATTAGGATGTGATACAGGTGTTCAGATGGGTCACATCAAAGGTTCAGTTAACCTAGTGTTATGTCTGTCAAAGTGACCACAGCAATTGTACTTCCTTGATACACTCCTCCATAGGTGACAGAGAACCTTGCATTTCACTGTCTGCAATGGACATTTGTACCATAAATGTCTCTAATTGCTTCCTAGACTGCTGTAAACTCACACAATAGCCTGTGGTACTGAATTTCAGAATTGGAGTGTTGGGTGAAATGGTGACACCTTTTTTATTTTAAACTTGTCATGGAGTGATGATTTAACCTGAAGCTTCTTGCATAAGAGACAGTCAACAACCATTTTTATATGCCTTCTCATGGTTGTATAGATCCCTGTCACGTTCCCCCTTAGCTGTCTGCCTTTCAAATTAAATGATCCTAGTCTGTTCAGCAGTCTCTTCTTGTATGGAAGCCAATCCATAACACCTTTGACATCCTTCCCTAAACCTGTTTTTTGCCCTGTATCCTCGAATTAGGGAGATCAGACCTACCCTAAACACTGAAGATGTGTGAAGATTTATGTTTTCTACTTTGTCCTTTACTAGTTCTATAGAATTCCTAATGTTTCATATGCTTCCTTGACTGCAACTACTCATTCAGCCAATGCTTTCATGGAGCTGTTACAAACCCTGAACTTCCTTACTGAATATTGGCAACTGAGTCAGATCGCCTTACTGCATATCTAAGGTTAGAACTGTTTTTCTACATAGTCAGGTTTTTATATTTATTAAAATTGAACTTCATCAGCCTTTTTATCACCCAGGTGTTGTTTAGTGTAACAAAATGCTTGACAATCATTTCCAGTTTTCAGTGCCCTGAAGGGTTAGTACCAATAACCTCAGCCCTTTTTCGTGCCACCTTGCTCTCAAAAAAAAAAAAAAAAAGTCAGAACCTGACTTGAGCCTTACTCAAAGAAGATATTGCATAAATATACGTTTCCAATGATGTTTCAGTGGACGCTGTGTTAATTATTTCCACTGTTATTTTATACTTTTTCTAAAAAACCAGTTTGTTAATGCTAGATGTACCATCTTTCTAGACATCCTCTAGTTAGGATGGGATGGGACAATGACAGCACTATCTTAATATTCTTTCTCTAGAACATATTTTTCTTTATAAATTATAATCACATTATCTTCTTTCAAGACAAACACTTCCAATACTCTTGGCCTTTTGTTTAGAGATTTTTTTTTTTCCCACACGTAATTTCTGGCACAGTTGAAAATTACAAGCTCAGACACTTTTACTGCATTTTGTCTTTGTTATTGCTTCCAGACCAACTTCTTCTGAGTGAGAAATTAGAAGGGTAGATTCACAGCAATAGCTGCACAAATCAGAGACCTTCAGTTCTGACAGTTCTAGGGGCTGAACTTAATGCACATTGAACTACATCATTAAATGTTGTAAATGGGCATGTCTCCATTGAAAGCAAAGGAGAGACATATCTGACACTGTAAGACTGTCTGACTCATACTGATGACATGTCAGATGTCACAGGACTCAGCTAGAAAATAGCTTGTCTTGAATGTACTTGAGAATATGGTAATTTTAACTAAAAATGTATATTAATTTAAAAATAGTTTTGGAAAATGTCAATTCCCAGTTGGTTGTGAGGTAGTTGTCAACTCTGAATCATAAATTAGTATGAAATGGAGACAAACTATCATAGATATATTTTTCTTTTATACGGACACTAGCTATATGGAATGTCAAAGTGTGTGGATTGCAGTTTGCTCCTGAGAAAGGATGTAGCACTAATAATCCAGGGCATCATGACAGCTCAGTTCTCAGGGCTTTCAGAACACTCCTGATGAATCCCTATGAGTATCAGTGACTCTACACCACTGGAAGTTAAGTGTGCAGTAACAAAAGAGGTAGCTGTTCAGACTCCTTGAAATGATTAGGTATTCTCGTTTAAATCACTCTGACTATAAGGTACATAGGGAGTGGAAAGACATTACATTAGCTTATCAGCCAATTAATCTGCCAACAAAAAAGGATTTGGGCAAATCTCTTTCCTAATTTGGGGAGCTTTTTTATTTGGTTTTGTCTCATGTAATAAACATGACCCTGCAGCAATGCCCTTTAGTGCCATTGGTCTAACATCTTGTAGAGCCTGTGGGCAGGCAACATAAAGAATAAACTGATGGTGCTGCCAATAATACATTCTAGATATAGGACAGAGTAGCTGTATTCACATGTACTTAGCCTCCTTTATAAGTGGGGATCGCTCCTGATAGTAGGTAGGTAGGTAGGTTCACATTGATAAAAGCGTAAGAAGGAGCTGTGACTATGGCTGCTGACAACTAGCTACTAAGCAAGATTGCATTTGTTAGTCTGTTTCCAGTGGCTCCTGTGATCGAATTTTATGTATTTATTTATTTCTGTTGTTTCTTACTGCTTGTCTGCATTACTCTGATGCTGATGTACCTGTGTTCTCTTTATGCTCATGATGTACTGATTTACACTGTAGTTGACTTATGTTAATTTCCATTGGGTGCCTGATATTCTCTCCTGTTTTGCTGCTAATTTGCATTGTTGTTTCTTGAGATTTCCTTCCTGGTAGATTTATCCTGATAATACAATTTTTTGGGTCCTTTAAATAAATAAATTCCAATATTTCTTTTGATACTATTGTGCTTTATTATGTGCCTCTGTTTCAGGTAATGCACCCTGGTGGACTGTAGGGAAAAATCCTTTTGGCCTCTTGTATATACCTTTTAATTCTTACAGAAGGTGACTGTGTCCCCCTTTTGATGTCCTTTGACTGACTTATTTAGCTCTTTTAATGTTTCCTTTTTTTCTAATATTTCTTTTACTATTTTAGTGTTTTTTAGTATTTTAGTCTTTTTTTCTTTTTTTTCCCACTGTACTACATTGCACCTTAATCCCCAGTCTTCTGTAAATTTGGGGATTAAGTCTTTCCAAGTACTTCCCTCTCCATTAGAATTCTATATTCTGATATGTTTTTTTCCCTGTAATGTATGAAGTCATCTTTTTCACACTGAACTTCCTGCCTCTGACCCTTTTTGATTTATCTCTTTGGCCTCCTTGTCATTTGTAACACCTCACATTAAATAGGGCCTGAACATTTTAATTTATGTGCTGTTTACTGCTTCATCCAATTCAGTAATAAAAAATGGTGGTTAAGATATTGAGACTATTCTTGACAAAGGGCAAGTGTATTTCAATACTAATGTGAAAGACTGAAGCTCAGGAAAATGACTACACAGCAGGAATACATTTTAGCTGAGAAAAGTAAAGTAAGTGGCTTGGCAAGAGAGGCTGTGAGCCTTTGTTTCTTTGTATATAGAGTGACAAAAACAAACAAAAAATGCAGGACCTATTGGCAATATAAATCAAAGTCAGAGAGATTTCATACACTATCACCTCTTTTATCTCACAGAAATGTGAGCTGAAGTAATGAAAGTAACGAACAGTGCAAATGTGAAATATTTATAGCGGTTTCTTGGAAGCGTCGGCAGTAGTGTCAGGATGGTGGTGCAAAGCATCAAGCAGCATTACTTGGCAGCTTGGAGAAACCTGGATGTCCATGCAGCGTTACTACTTCTAGATTTCTCAGTAGCTAATCTTAGTACCCACAATAGAAGTATCAAAACTTATATACTTTTTTTCTTTTATCACCATTTTGAATGTCTCTATTGTCATCAACCTAAAATATCAGTGTCACAATAAACCATTCTGTTTCCCAGCCTCTATCATCTGGGCATCAGTAAAGTCATCACATCTGCTCTCTCTTCTGCTTTTCTAAACCAACTTTTTTTTACATCCACTAATATAAATCCAACTTTGCCTCCCCCCCGCCTTTTTTTTTTCTGTTGGCAATATTGAATTAGGAAAAAATACAAGCTTTTTGGTTTTGGTTGTTTTGGTAGCACTGAACTAAGTGCTTAATAATGGGGAAGGAAAAGGGAGAAAAATATAGTGTTGTCCCAGATTATTCTTGGTTTTGGAATTCTTTTTAAAAACTCAGTCTCCTTTTTGCCACATTTGTTATACCTCTGCTGACAACTGAAATATGAATGTTGTCCTCAAGGATAATAAACCAATAACAGAGTGTCTTCATTGAACTTAAACCAAGTTGTGCTTAGAAAAACTGGAGAGTGTTCCAGCATTCCCTCAGCTATCATGCTTTCACCACATACAAATCTATGTACTATATTAATCCATATAGAGAGAGATATATGTATTTATATATACTAAATAATATATACTATTACAGATGTATACATATAGACATGCACACACATACTTACATCATGTATGGACTAAAATCTTCCCCATCCTCAGGACAATCTTTTTGTCCTGTGGGCCTTTGGGCAAGATACTCAATTGATGTAAATTGCTTTGGTTTCATCTCTGATCTGATGCCTCCAGAAAAGAGGTAGAATGGCTGAACAGCACTGGCCAGCAGGTAATGCATGACACTGATGTATTCCCTGACTGTTCTACACACAAAAAGGATTAACCTCCATGAACAACATCAGAGCCACTGGCATCTGCTGGTTTAACAGGTTAGACAGGCAAAATACCTTTAAACTACATACACATACCAATGGCTTCTGTGTGATTTTTGATTTCTTTGAAGTTCAGAGCAGTCTCAAAGTTCATGAAACCAGTCACACCAATTTTAAATGACTTTTTTTTCTTGGGGCAGAAAAAAGGAAACAAACAAAAAAAAGAAACACCAGAATACAGTTCCTTACTCGTATTCTATAGCACTGAAACAAACACATTTTATAAAATGAAAGCCATTCTAAAGAATTCCCTCGAGGAGATAACAGCCACACAAGGCAGCTATTACTTGTACTCACAATTGCATCAATCTTTGATCTTTATTGTTACGGTATTATTTCTATCCTGGTGCTACAAAAATGTTCCTTGTGGGTTTTCTTTAAATAATAAATGTGCCTACCCTAAAACTGCTTGGAAAAAGAGACAGTTGCAGATCAGTGCTGCAAATAAAAGCTAAGGAGCCCCTTTATTTAATTTCATCCAGAAATGACTGTGAGATTGCTATTTTGAGAGAGGACCAAAAATTAAGTTTTCACAATTTCGTCTTTCCACGACAATCTGTACCATGTGGAATAGATTTTATGCCATTCCTGTTCTTACTACAACTTTCATCCTGAGAACTGGGACTGCAATAGAATTTTAATTTCCAAATGCATCACATAAAGCATCAGTGGCCTGTACTTTTTGACATTTCTGTTAAGCTGTGTTTTATGTTTTGATATATTGATAATTAATTTACCTAAAGCTTATTGGACACTATAGATGAGGGTAAAATTAGAATGCAGAAGGAGAGAAGGGTTTTCCTATTTGGCTTATGTAAAAACTAGGGTAAAAACATTCAGAAGATTAACAAAAAGATGGTCAACAATAATACAGGAGAAGAGGAAATTCTTACTGTCCACACTGCTTACAGCCTACTGCCAATTAGACACAGGAATGTTTAAACTAATCTTCTTTATAAAGTATTACATTCAGCTGAAGACTTAATGTCATATTAGAATCACAGAGACATAGAATTGTTCAGGTTGGAAAAGACCTTTAAGGTCATCCAGTCCAACCATTAACCTAACAGGAAACAGAAAAACAAAGATCATATGCATGCAAAAAACATATTTTCATAACTTTCTCCTTTTATATACCTTTCCTATTGTTCCTATAGTTTGCTTTGTATTTACAAATGTTTTACAAGTCACAAAAGATTTTGTATATTTCTTAATCTACATGAACTTAATGATGCTGGGAGAATTGTATATTAACTTGCCACTTATGTGTTAATTATTACCTAGATTATATAATGCACAAAAAAAAATGGTTAGGAAAAGGAAAAAGTGATGGCCTTGTGAATTCAGCCTGGGAATTTTCCATGTAAAAAGTAGCATGAGAAAAAGTATGACTGTGAACACGTCAATATACACCTGATTGTAACTTTTTTTTCCCCAATAAATTTGGAACATAAACTAAAATGATTACTTTAAATATTCACTCTACTACTGTATACAAGGGCAACATGGAATGCCATAGAAACTCTGGTGCAAGCATTTGTGGAACTGCTTATCACAAGGAAGTTCTTAGCAGTATGCAATCTCAAACATGAAATACCTTCAACTGCATAAGTAGCAAAAGTCTGGTGTGAACTGAGAGCAAGGTTTCGTATTCATATGCCTCCATTCCACTTCCTCTGGAAATACCTAGACAAAGAGATGAGAACAAACCATACAAATTTCACACTCCCATTACTTCCCCAGAGTCACCTGATTCAATGATGTTATTTGACTTCATTGGGTAGAACATCAAATAGCTGAAAATTGGCTTGTGCTCCTATGCAGCAATGGATGGTTCTAGGACAATATGGTTAACAATATCAAGGTGAACAAATGGGAGGAAAAATAACCTTTTAGTGTGAAATAGTCTGTTCTCAGGCTTCTTTCATGCTGTCCAAAAGGACACATTTGCCTTGAAAGATCTCGGATACCTCATTTAATATTGTATCAGTCTCTTTTCTGTTAATGGAAGGGAATCAGTCTCTGAAGTCTTCAGTATGCCTGTTTTATCACTATTTAGCTGTTCCAGTAGGAGGTTTTTCATTTATGAGCGAAGAGTAATCTCTGCCAACAAGCAGAGAGATAATTTGGGCCTATCTAAGTCTCCAAATGATGATCCAACCCCATAAAACTAGTGTGAACAGTGTGAGATTCTAACTGCTTTAATAAAGAAGGGAAGTAATTTCTTATAAAGTCCAAAGGGCTGCCAAACGGTGGACAGGCAAAGCTGTAGTGTTTGGCCTACATTATTTTAAACATTGGTGGGGCGCATCTTTTTTTCTCTTCCCAACACTTACCCGCACTCTCACTGCACTCAAGTGAATAGAACCCTCTTCTCGAACTGGAGCCTGTTATTAGTTTTGGCTCATAACAGCCTCTCTCTTAGCAGTTCACTTTGATCTGTGTAGCTCAGACTCATTACCTAGTCATTAAAGTAAATAAACCTGAATTCCTCCCATATTCAGAGTGCAAACCTGCAGGATGTTGCTGTAACATTAGGCATAATGGTACAGAATTATTGCTGTAATATTTCAGTAATGTGCTACAGAGCCATCACAGTCAGGACAAAACACCTGACTGAGATGCAGAAAAAGAAAGCAAAAAAAAAGTTCACCTGTAAATGTTAGAAAGACTTTTTTTTCCTTTGAAAGAAGCAAAACTGGAAAAAGCTGAAGTGGCAGACTGAAAGAAAATGTAAAGCTTCCTCTTTCACTTTTGAATTAAGTGTTTGAAAAGTTCATTGATTAAAAGCATATAGGAAAAATAATTAAACTTTAATTACCATATTTTGCATCTATTAAGAAAGATTACACTTTACATATGTTGGATAAAATTCATGACAATAAGTTCAATCAACACATATTTGGGTTTAGAGCAGACAAGCAGAGCACCCAATTTTGCACTTGTGCTTATTGGTGCAATCTGGAACTGAGCTTGAGAACTTGTATAAGAATTTCAAATAATGTCTGTAATGAGCTACATTTGCAAAAATGGAAGTTTCATTAAAGCCAGGAGGAAAATCCATCCCCTTAAAAAAAAGTGTGTATATATATATAGGTCATGAATATGTCCCTATTTACCATGTCCTTCCATGACTCTCCAGATTCTCATTGTTTAAATATATCTAAAAGGGCATAAAAATACTTGGGTAAGTTGATATAACTGCTACCTAAAAATGGATAACAGTTGTATTTCATTTCAAAACTTTCAGCTAGAGTTTTTACAGGTTTCTTTTACCAATCTTTTTGCACTACACCGGCTCATGATCTGTGTTTTGCCTCAGAAATTCTACACAGTTGATATGCAATGGTTATGGTTCCGTGTTTGTTTTAGAGCTGGATGCATCATTTTTCTGAGCAAGCCTCATAGGCTGCATATCTAATATACACTTAGGAGGTTTGCTTTTCATTTTCCAAAACCTGCCACAGGAACAGCACTGGATAGTTATGATAGACAGACATGGAAGATAAAGCCTCAGACACTATGTGAAACTCTTATGTGGGCAGATGTTATCTTCCTGTAAGAGACACCTGAGCTGTCTGTCTCTTTTACACTTCAGCAATGTTTCTGTATATCTTGTCATGCTAATAAAGTATCATTGAATGCAATTGACATCATATACAAAGCTGCAAAAGGACAGTGAGAATAAAAACCTCACTGCTTACTTAACTTTGTAGCTAGCAGCTTGAAAATGCAGTATTTTGAAGCAGCAGGAAACAGCACACTTTCCAGAAAAAGACAGGTGACATTTAGATTCAGAGCAATTTACTGGTAGTCAGAATGCAATTTTTCTTTGTACGAGGACAAGCTCATAGTCATACCCTCTGGCAGATATACCTCTGGTACATTTTCAGTAAAATACTGCAGAGAAACCAGGAGAAATTAAAATCCCATCATCCTGCTCATATACACATGCAAGAACTAGAGTTATGTAAAACAATGCACAAAAAGGAGGACATGGTTTTCAAAAAGGTTATGAAAGCAACATCATTTAAGCTTATTATGTGGGAAATCCCACATGAGAGGACCAATTCCCAAGCGGACTGAAAAGTTTACCTAAAAGTGCAAAAATGGGTTGGTTCATAGGAAAGGAAAGTGGTATGTGGTGAGCTACCAATGTTTTCTTAGAAATACTTATTCTATGGTTTGAAACTACTTTAGAAAGGCTTCTCTTTATTCTCACTTTAATTCCCAACATGCTTTCGGAACCTCAAGAGGCTTGAAAAAGTGTGATCTGCTTTGACAAAAATAGCAAGCTACTTCTTCAGGGGGGGTTCATTTTTTTACCTCCATTTTAATACATTTTGCAAGATATGAATACAATAGCTTAATAAAAAAGCAAAAGCCAATAATCTTTTTCTATTCAAGTGGTGTCACTCATACCTTTAAAAATGAGGAAAATCCTAATGATTGAGTTGGATTCATAGATTCATGTAACAAGAAAAATCATGATAGTATTCACATTTCCTTGCAGATGACCATTAAAAATTAAAACAAAAGACATTTGTCAAACTATATCAAACAACGTGATTTAAATCTTACCATTATATTAAAAATGATGCTCAGATAAAACATTGGAACTTGATTATTTTGAACAAAATGAATAGCACGACTGAGAGAATTACATTGCACAGCCATGCACTTATGAGAAGTTGAAAAGATTTTTTTAAAAAAAATGGCCTGAAAAAAGCAACTGTCCCTGGGCCTGTTATTTTGCTGCAGAGATCTGTTGCAAAGCACACTTTGCTCTGCTACAAATATGGAATCTGACCTTAAGCTTAAATTTTCATACAGCCAAAAGGAAGATGCCCAGAAAAAAGTAGAGTACATGCCTTGCATTAATCCTCACGTGTTGCAATGAATGCTGCACCTTCTCTCTTTTCCTTCCTCTGAAAGGGAAAAGTTGTTGTGGTGATTTATGGTTCTACAGTGAGTGGAGTGGAGTGGAGCGCAGTGGAGCGGAGCAGAGTGCAAGAGGCCTCTGCAGAAGGAAGCAACTTCAACTTACTAGTTTGAACACATCCATTGGGTATCTGAACTCGATGCTCCACCTTACCTTTGTTGTGCTTGTCAAAGAAGCAGAATCAGAGACAAGAGTTTAGACTGGTTTAAGTCTTAATTTGCTTTAATCCAGGTTTCAGCCTGTAGCCTGCAATGATTTAATGGCTACTATTTCACCCATGCATTCATTGACAAGTGCACATGACTTCTTAAATCCCACTCTAAAAATTTTTATCCAACTACCGTGTTTCACAATAAACTAAAGAGGGTATCGTAAAAGTTTAGTCATTCTTTTAGTGTCATCTGTACAGCATCTAGCACAGCAACAGACACTGAACTCAGACTAGAGCTTCAAGTCCTTCATTATAAAATCATCTAACTTGCTAACAACCCAGGTATATCAACTTGAAATTCATCATCAGTTAGCTTGATTTCTGAGATAACTGCCCAATAAGCAGCTGCCTGTTTGCATGTGCTAAATTTTGAAAATGTATTTAGTACCTTACCATTGTGAAGTAGTTTATCAACACATTGTCTTACAAATTCAAAATCCATTTTCTATTAGATTAAGAAAAATACAATAAATTATTTTAAGAAATTTGTCATTTTAAGAGACTATAAAACATTAATAGATCTTCAATGTGACAATATAAGAAATTTGCCAACATATGATACCAATTAAAAAAAAAAGACATTACATTATTTTTATCTAATTAAATAATAGAATTATAGTGACTTTCCAAATCTGCTTATTGTATTCTTTTCTGGTATGCTACAGCTTGTTAGGATTGCATTGTTCATGCTCGTATTAAATTAGATATAAATATGTTAAACAGAAATAGAAGTTTTACCAAATGTTTAATATGTATAAATATTCCAGTAGATTAATAAACTACATATATATTACTTATCACCATGACACAGAAGATTTTAGAACAGTTTTCATAAATTTGCTTATATCATGCTTATGCACATAGTCATAATACCTAAGATGATATATCAATGGAAATTTTTAGTGCTCACTGCTTGAAATGTATTACAAGCATGATATAACCAATGCATTTCACAATGTACGTATACATATGTAATATTATAAAGCAGAAGTACCCTTTTTCTATTTATACTCAAAAGCACTCTGATGAATGGAAATAATTTAATTCTTTTCCTGCCAGATTTCATACTATTGTTATGCATAACGGCTCCTCCACCTCTGTAGCCCTGATCCGTTCACATTCTTTTTCCCCATTATACAAGAAGTATTATAGCTCATATATTCAGGAAGCATTATATTAGTTTCTGAAAGAACTGAGAAACTACAGAGACTAAACTGTCAACAAAATATACAAATTATACACATTCCATATTACCTTTGTGTCAAATACAAAACATGCTTTTTGCCTTACTGTGTGAATGCTATCTCTGCTAAAAAACAAGCCAAACAAAAGAAAAAGATGGCTATACTGAACAGTGTGAGCATCCTTAACTCTGACCATTTCTCTTGGATGTAGCTTCATAACAGTTTAAACCCACATAAACTGGCACTGCTGCTGCCATCCTTGGACCCTTGTCTTGTACTCTGTGCTTTGCCAGCATTAATCGTCATCTGGTCTTACTGTGATTCAGTATAGGCGGTTAAACCAACAGAAAACCACACATTGTTTTTTCTTGTAAAGGTTAGAACAAATGAATCTTCAGACCTGGAGTCATTTTTGGCTTTCTCTGTGCAGCCTGAAACCCAAAAATATCATAACAGGAATAACTTCCTCTACTGCACACCCTCCTTTATCACCTTTTCGCTTTTAGTCATCCATACATGTGATCTGGTCTTCACAATACAAGTCACCATGTCTGGTACTACATAAAGCAGTCTGGAAATACTTCCTGGTGTAAAATGAAGGTATATGATCAGCAGTTGGGGTTGTTATACAATTGCAACCCCACGATTCTGCATATTATATTTAGCGTAGGATTTGTTTGCCCAGGCATAGGTAACTAGTGCCACCAGGGACAACCTTGTCAGATATTCCTTAAGACACCCATGCAGGTTTGGCAGTTATGACACAGACCTGTGAGAGCCATTCCGTCCCTGTGAAATACTATGTGGGATGCCATATGAAGTCTAAAATAGTTGTAGGCACTAAAGTTTAACTAAATTCTACCATGTGTGTCTTATTGAATATGGAGTGTACTTGAGAGCGTTGATGAGAATTATGACCCACTCTTCCTCCAAAATCATGGCAATTGCAAACCGTACAATGATGAAAATATCAGCCATTGAGGAAATACTCTGAAACCAAGAAATTCACTATTGACATGTAACAGAAGCTGAAATGAAAAGAATGACCAGTGTAACAGTCCACATACAAAAGAGAAATTCTAGCAATTACCTAACACTGGATGCTCCCATAGTCTGTTCCAGGGATTAGAGACCATCCAGTACAGGGCTAGATATGTTGGACAACCCAGATTTAGCTGCATTCCAGAGGGAATAAAATGGAAAACTTGCCACTAAAGTTGGCAAAAAATTTGGAAGCCCACTAAACCAAAGGAAGCAAGTACCAAACACCGATGTGCACAGGTAAGCATATTTGGTTCCGAATATCCAGTCACATCATGCAAAGTCAAAACACAAGCTAATGCTAGTGCCAGAAATGAGATGTCTGAAGGCAAGAATGCAGCATCAACAACATGCAGCAATCATGAAATTCACCATTGTCAGAATTAAACTCTTTTTCCTATCCCTCACCCCTCAAAACTGAACAAAACATAATTCCATGAGTCGTTTGTCCCTTCACTTACAAAAAAGTAAAAGTGAAATCAAGCAAATGCACATTTTCACATCCTTAATGCCATAATATTTCTTGGAAGCCTTAGTAGATGCCATTCAATGTAGTTCTCTCCATTTCTGACGTTGGAAATACACACCACTTACTGTAACTCATCTGTTACTTTTTCACATGCAGTCAGCTGCCCTAATTTCCTTCCTTCCTACTTAAACTGGCATCTCTAAATCCTTAATATACCCTTTGAGCCAAGATCTTTTTGGAAAGAATAAAGTCCAATATCCTAGTGAAAGCAAAGCCTGCTGTATTTTCCACTTTAAAGCTTCCCTCTGTGTCCCAAGGATCCTGGGTGATTCACACAAAAGTACGTTATCTATTGATATTGTTTTATCTCCTAGGGTTTCCTTTTTAAAAGCCTTTGATTTAACTCCATGCATTCAGGATTGATAAGATTGTACAGAAAAGTGGAGGTCCAAATAGTATTTATAAAAACAATAATAGCAATGCAGACTGCAGGGGTTACTTAAACTGATGATGAAAAGTTTTTTCCTCAGAAACAGATTACAAAGGTACAAAAAGAAAATATCAATATTAGATTAAACACAAGAAAATAGAGGGAGTATGGGTAAGAAATGGGATGGCTTCCTGGTTTACAAGGGACTGTGGGCGCAGTGGGGAGGAATAGCTGTGGGGTTCCGGAGCACGTAGAATTTGACAGGTAGTGCGAAGTCAAAATGCATGCCCTGAAGTACTGCCACCATCCAACACATTCTGCTGTGCTCCACTTTAATGCTCTCAGACTGTTCTCAGAAGAGCTTTTTCTGAGCAAAAATGAGCATTATATTGAATCCTGACCTTTTTTCATCTTAAAAATTGCATAGCTTGACAGTACCATTTTAATCGCTAGCCATGTTTCCTGGTTTTGTGAAAATAAATTTAATTCTATGTATGTCTAAACAGCCACCTTCTGAAGCGGTTGTATATCTAGAACCCATCCATCTTTCCACCCTGTGAGTGAGTCTTTTCTCGGTTATGTTGCTATGAATCAAGGCTCATTCTTCTGAAAGCTCTGGAGTCGCTCTGGAGTCACTCTGGTATAAAGCAGTATAAACTCAGTGTACTGGAGATGCAAATTCTTTCTCTGATGGCTGGCTAACTGTGACCATGACAAAGATATAAAGTATGCAGAACGACATTAGGTAGCTTGATTAGACCTTCCTAGGTAGCTTGCAGAGTTAAAAGAAGTGTAACAGAAAAACAAGACTTTTTTTGAATAGCTTACACATTCCTTCTCTGAAGCTTTCAGCAAACTTGTCTCACAGCAGAAACTAGACTGGTTTAGATCATGATATTAGAAGCAGTTTCAAAAAAAAGATTATTTCACCCTAATTTCACTGAATAATTGTATATGTGAATAATAGGGCATCTTATTAGACTGGTTCTCTGCCAGGGCTCTGCAAGATTATTTTCTTTCTTTTAGGAAGTCTCAGATATGAACAATAAGACATACTCTCTCTTTTCCATTTCCATCAATTTCATTGGCAACAGCGGCTATAAGCAAGGTTTTGCAGGCCTTGTCTTGCTGATGGAATTAATCACTGCACTATAACTCTTCTGGTGTCACAGAAATATGTAATGTGAGACCACCCTTTCATTCATTGTGGTCTATGGACACCACCTATTTACTCATATGACTTCTAAGCGCCTTTTTATATAGACATGGCAACTGTCATTTGCTACGCTATGTCAAAAGTATATATCTCCCAAAGGGAAAGTGCAAGTCTGAAGCCATAAGGTAGATTTGGCTTTATCTGCCTGGTCAATGTCAGCAGTTTGGATCAGCTGACAGTCCCAGCCAGGCTGTGGGCATAAATGAGGGACTGTTGCAAACAGCAGCAGCGGTAAGCCTTTATACGGAGGCACCAGGCCACATTTACATTCCTATTGTGGTCAACTTAATTGGAATTAGAAGTTTAAACATTAAATAGAAAAGTCTTTTTGCACAATAGACTTTTTAACCTATGATTTCATTGCAGCTCCTTTTTTTCCTTGTCACAGCCAAAAGTACTTTGTCAGCATGGATAGGAACAGGAGGACTGCCGGGATGAGCCCCAGTTACAGCAACATGGCATCATTCTTCCGGATCCTCACAACCACTGTGAGAAATGTCAGTCTTCCACGTGCCCTGTACTGCACAGGACAACTAAACAGGAGGTGCTATTTCCAGAGTCTTGTTTTTGCCTGTCACCCACATGCTTTTGTTAACAACAGGTGGCTGTCCATTCTGCGGGAGAGGTAAGTCTTGACTGGTTCTTCCTAGAAAACTCAGTACTAACAAAGAACATGTTAACATTTGGCAGCTTTGAGATGCCAGCCAGCTGCGTGGCTTCTGATTTATTGTGTAAACTTCAGACATGGATATGCTCTTGACAAAAACAGCAAAGGGCCTATCAAACAGATTACAACAAAGCTAAATGGTTTGAAATTTGGATCCCACTGTGGTATTATTACATTAAGTTATATCTGAAGTGTGCTCAGAGAATGTTAGTGTAATCAAAATAGAATAGAAAATTATACTATGATTTTTATAATTTTTTTTTTTATATGTTAACATTGTGGGGTTTAGTTACTGAAAGAGCATTTCACACACACACACACAAAAATATTTAGGCAGTTATGTAGCGTTTCTTTGTCATATTTTTGGAAGAAAAATGGAAAAGGTGATGAAATTACCAGTCGCTTACAAGGCTGTGACATTGGAGCAAGGGAGAAACTGCAGTGTGTCTGGCCCTCTAAGGTAAGCACATTAGCTGCTGAATGTGTAAATTGCAAAAATATCTTAGAAGCCAAAAGTGAGAACAAATGAGCAAGCAAGTGATCTAATCTCTGTTGGAACACATCACCCATGTGATTTGCAGGGTCCCTTGGAAACAAAGAAGCAGATGAAGCAGGAGGAGCATTTGTGTTATCAGCAATGGAGAAAAATCAATAACAGATACAGTTTGAGTGTCAGCAAAACAAAGGAGCTTTCCATTCCTCTCTGCAAAACTGACACATTTGAAGTGGGGAAAGCCTGGGGTCTCATTACAGTAAGAGATTCTCTGAGCTCTGTGCACTGCCCACACTGAATGTTTGGTTACTGTCATACGTAGTTTTAAGGCAGATGAAGCTTAACTGCAATTCTTATCTTTTTGAGGTAATAGTCTCGAAAGAGTGTCTATTTTGTAGAGAAAGATGTAAATGTAAAACATTGCCATTTGTGGAGCAAATCAGAGATAGGAGACATGCTTGTCTTGTAGACCCTGAAAAACTATGAAATCCAGAAATAGCCTTATTTAGGACGCAAACTGTTCTTCCTCACACCAGAGCAGCCGCTCTCTAAGTGCTGCTGCAATATGAGTAGCAGAGTGTAATTAATTGGATTTCACAGTCTGCTAGAAACGTGGGCAGCCGGCACTTCGAGCTGCAGGAAACTGTAGTCACAGACGTGGGGCTTCTGAATAGCTCCAAGGAATCACAGTACAAGACCCACCTGTCAGGAAACCTCCAGTTTCAGTGAAAGAGGAAGTATGGGAGAACCACAAATAAACCGCTTTTTAAGAGATTTTGGACTGGAAAGATGTCTCAATGTAAGCCAGGTAACCCTTCACATGACCGTAGTTCTTCGAAAGAACATGAAACTGTTGTTTTTGTTGGTCCTGGATGGGCTGGAGGCACTTGCAACCGACTCCTCCATTTTTATTTTAGGCAGCGGACAACAATCGTATATTTGAACCCTGTACACAGTTGTTTTCTTCTGTGCTTGCTCTCTACAAACCTAAAAAAAATAACAGGCAGAGTGATAGGCTTTAAAAGATAACATTTGCCACACAGTTATCTTTCAGCAATGTCTGAAATCACTACACTGTTCCCTGTAATTGGAACCAGAGATTTCTGTGATAATTGATTAGGAAAATATTGACTGTCTAACTGTTTGTTGGGGTTTTTTTCTTTTATGTGGAATCCTCACAGGTTTACAGTGTATTTCCAATTAATGTTTTCTTGTAAAGACTAACAATCTTAGCTTTAAACCTGAGCGTCCAGGAAGTAGTATAACCAAGAAATAGGGCTGGTTGGTTGTATAAGAAAGATACTGAAGGAGATGGAAAAGGTATACTCAGGTAGGTAATAGTTAAACAGAAGCTGAGATTAGTTACTGGAAGGCTTTCCAGGGATAAAAAAACAAACGCAGCAAGTGCTACATTTGCCTTAGCAAGAGTCAAGTGGGTGGCAAGGCTGAGAGATGGAACTGTAGTTCTACTGGTGGTAGGACCCAGGACAGACTGTTACCAGCCCTGAAATAAACCCTCTGTGAAGACTCAGAGATGCATAAAAGGTGTCTACTAGTACTGAAGAGGTCAAACAAACTACTATCTTATGGAATGACAAAGAAAATTGGTTTACAGTTTTAGAGAGCATATGGTGTTGGAATAATAACTTACTGTGTTTCACCGCACTGGAACCTGCCATTTTTTGACCCAACCCTGAAAGACAGTAGTATCTTTAATCTGTTTCAGTCAGAGTATTTTTGCCTTTAAAGACCTCATCAATCCTATCTTGAAATCTGGGACTGTCTTAACCATTGTTCTACTGTTAATATTATCACAGAACTTGGAAACTTGCTCTCTATGGGGATACAAGTGCTTTCAGTGTTATGTATAAACAGCGGTAAAAGCTGATTGCTATAGGGTTTGGGGTTTTTTGCAGACTTTACAGTTTAATATTGCACACTATATTTTAACTCAAGAAAGAATGTCCTTATGCAGTGGCACCTTCCAGAAATATTAGAGCATTAAACCCCACAATTCCCCCTTCCTCTCAGGGCCAGAAGAGTCATGATTTTTCAACATCTATTTTCTTTCAGCTGGGACCAGACTCAAGTCTCCAGGTGCGCTGCAGCTGTTTTAGACCACTGCTTGCTTGTGCCTAGAGAATTAAACCTAAGCAAAAAGGTGACTCTCAACTGCTGAAAAGAGCAGGGGTTAAAATTTTCTCCACTGTTAACCAAGCTGAAAACAGTGCAGCTCTTGATAGCTGTATTTTTTCCCCATATGACTGGCTTTTTCTGTCAGAACTTGCCCCACTGTTTGTGTGTTCACACAATTTCAGGGGACAGCTACCTGTGATACAGAAACACAAGCTTGGTGCTTATTTTCCAATTAAACCTCTTTTATCTGCCCCAAAAGTTGCTTTCAGCACCTTTTTGGCAGGAAACTTCAATTACTATGTCAATCATAGGCACAAATATAAAGTAAACTGGATTCAGATTTGAGTAGCTGTGGCTAGGGCATGCTATTGCTTTCTAGCAATGGAATAAAAATTCTAAGCACCACATAGGAAAAAAGAACACCAAATAGATCCAACAAAAATATAGTCATAAGGACCCCCTTGGATACATCCCTGAACTTTGGTGTAGGTAAACCAGGTTACACCCGCAGTTTACATAGATTGTGTTGTAGATTTTTTTCTGTAAATTAGAAGATGGTTTCCAAAGCTCAGTTGACAGCTGTACGTCCTTGTAAGTGTGAAAGTGGTATGAAAAGAAGGTGTTGTAGTAACACTGAAGAAAATGTGCCCACATTTGTTGCTAATTATGCTAGATTATGAGACTTTCACAGTGATTGTTATTGAGGCCCCAGAAACACCTGCAAACACAAAGAGAGCTTGAACATTTCCTAACAGAGCTTACACTCCAAGTTCACTGACTTGAGGATGACTTCAGTGGATGTACTCATTAATGGTGTAAATCAGTTAAAAGCACCTGAGCTGTAAGACTGCAGCTCATAACCTTTTTTTTAAACTTTTCACTTTCCCATCAGTTCATGCCAACTGCTTAATGTTAGAGGTCACAGCCATATTAGATCATGTATTGTTTCCTGCATGCATTTTTTTGTCCTTCATCACAAAGTAAGCATTTGATGAAGCTAATAATGCCACAAATAATGTACTGCTGATTCTTGAAAAGATAATTAAAAGAATAGTACAATGACTTTTACAGTTCAAGGAATAGATGCACCAATAAAGTTATAAATCAAATCACCACTTGGCAAGCAAATTTAAAATGGTGAAACATTACATGAACAGGTATTTAATACGTGTGCACTCAAAATATCTGAGAGGCAAACTGAAACGTGTTTTTATTACAGTTATGGGAAATAAAAGGTACTTTTTAAGAAAAGAAAAAAAAAAAACACAATGATGTGAGTGAAAAAACCCGACCCATAAACACAAGAACAATAGGTGGAAAAAAGGTAGGATACTCTGACCTTTTTTTCATTTAGCTGATTGCTGTCACTGCTTTATTTCAACTTTTTTTTAAAAATCTTTTCTTTGTTTGTTGTAGTTGTACTGGATGCATCATGTCTGAATCCATATGCTTCAAATGCAATGCAGGCATGATATGGATGCAGGAGGAATGTTATATAGATAATATCTTCAAATTTAAGTTACTAGTTAGGCTACAGAAAAAGAAGTCCTAGTGGTCCAGGTGAGGAGGGGCTAAGAAGGGGTTCCCAGGGTTGTGAAGCCAGGTCCTGTTACTGCCCACATCCTCATGCAATGGGTTATAGTTTGCTGAAGGAAATCATTGCAAAACTCTATAAACTCATTTGTTTATATGGATGATATAAATGTAAAGTAAAATGATGTAAAAAACACATCTGTTTTGACAAACGTGTATCATGAAATAGGTGATAAAATCTTCCCCCCCCTTCTTTTTTTTAAAGAGTGCTATTGAAACTTGGTAGACCTTTTTTAATGGGTCATCTACCGTACATTAGATTAGATAGAAATTTGTATTTCTCATGGTATTTTGAATCCCAAGTATGAAACTCATACTTAACTACCTTGTAGCCACATTTAAGTCTTAATTATCATATGTTTCTGAAGCATTTGTCCATGAATAGGAGAGGGACAAAATAAGTGCAAAACAGTTTTAATATAATTTACTGCTGTATTTAACTTACATAATTGGAAGAAGTACACAAAGTAGTAACAATATTCATATGAATACACACATGAATAAATCTGTATCCAATCTGAAAATATTAATACGGTATGAGCTTTTACTGAGTCAAGCCACATATTCTGTCTTCAACAGAATGCAATTTTCATTCAGGTACACTAGCAGGGTCTTGGGGAAACATCAGAAGGAAAAAGGTGAGAACACAGTGATCCCCTCCCGGGTGCATCCTGCTGGTTTATCAGTCACCTGGTTTAAAACCTCTTGGAGAAAATAATCACATGTATTTCTATGTGGAATTTACTGCAGGCTGAGAAACGAAGTTTCTAATTGCTGTTATAAGCTAAACTACATAAGCACCTTCCCCTTCTTCCCTTTCCAGCCACAGTGCAGCTGTATGTACTGTTTATGTAGGAATACATCTGGGATCAGAACTCCAGCAGATACACCAGTTTATGGAAAGCAGCTGAAGATCTTGCATTAGGTATCACTTAAAAATTTGGATGAACTAAGCCCTTAGATTTAAAAAAAAAAAAAAAAATAAAGAAAAAGCATAACCACATAGTTTTGACAGTATCGTACATAAAACCAAATGGTAAGGAAAAGCTGCTTGAGAGCATGTCTTTCACTGATACCCGCATTTGTATATATCATATATATCATACAGATTCTCTGGTGGATATACGGTGATTAAGTATTTGCACTCCCTGCCATAGAAAGGGTAATTGCAGTTCATTATCAGTCAGTTATTAACACAATAAGGTGGGTTTAAAAGAAACATGCAGTTATATAAGAAATTTGTCCTTTCCAGAAACATGCATGCTGCATTCATGAGAGGAAGATGAATGAAATGATTCTTGAGAAAGAAAACAGTTTGGATATCATTTTGTAATCACAAACTACCTTGCAGTTGTGAGAAAAAAAAAAGAAATCCAAACAATATAGGTTCAATTACTTATATTGTTCTGTTAGGATATAACAAATCCTGGAGAAGAGTGTTGGAAGTTATTCTTCTGCAGAGAGTGAAATATGATCATCCTCCTCTGGTGTATATCAAATTTACAAGCTGCTGGAGAGCCAATACTGAGACAAGACTGTCCAAAACTATCATCCAATAGAGATTTTCTGAAAATGTATAAAGAGAATTAGGAGAATGCTACATATATAAAGAAAGAAATTGAAATGAATGTGTTTAAACAGCTTCTTGAAAGTGTGAATTTTCAAAGCAGGCACCTTTCTTGGTACAATCTGATTTCACTGTCAACACACTTCTAAGTGGCTTAAAATGTATTGCCCTTTCCATAAGGTTGAGAAGTCCCTGAAGGATTATGAAAATCTGAATTCTATTTCTTCTGACCAAATGTTTGAGGAACAGGAGGTGGGCAAAAGTCAGAATCCTAGATGTGACATTAATCTCTTGACAGTTGTTTTGTGAATGGCTTTGGGAGCTAAATCCAATTCTGAATGTCTTATCTCTCCATTTTAGGATGAGTTGAACCAACACATTTAAATTTTGAATGGAAATGTTCTTAGATGAATAAAAATTCCCTATCATCATTACTAGCTCTCCAGCATAAGCTAGAGTGTTTTTTTCAGTTGAAAATTCAGACTGGGGAATCAGATCCTATAGAATATATTTCCCCTGTATGTCGAAGGTCGGAGTTGTACCAGGGACAGGGGGAGAATTTTAATCATATTTATAGAAACCAAAAGCAACTAAAAAGTTAAATCCTAACAATGATGTTTAATTTTACCTGATAAAAAGAACTATTTTTTTTTAAACAAACAAACCCCAATATCAATCTAAATTCAAATTCTTTAAAGACAAACTTTGCAAATATAGGCCATCTCTGAAGTGTAAGGTATTGTGCCTGAAAGTTTGAGAACATATTGTGAATATTCCATATGAAAGAGTTGTAGGAATTGTTTGGGGTTTTTACGGCTACATGGATATTTAGTCCAATGGAAACCAGTATGAGTTTGCTGTTAACTTCTATAGGACTACACATTTCAATCCCATATCACAAATCCTTGCCTTACTGTGCTATTGTCTGAGTGGCTGTTTTGTTCCCATCTTGCCCTAGCTTTCAGGGCTTAACTAATGTAAGCACCATGAACAGCCATACAAAATCATTTAAATTATGTATGGTTTTCTTCCACAGGTGCTAAATTACTATATTCGCTTTTATTCAATTAAGCACAGAAACTAAAACGTCCCCTTTAACACATGCTGCACATTGCCAGTTTTTAGCATTATGGATGATAAAATGCTTCTAGGTAGCTTTCCTACATCGTTTCTCTGAGATTTTCTGATCTAAAGCTCTTGTGGTAGATCGATCTATGCACATCTGCCTGGTGTGTGAATTTGACACACTTCACAGACATTTGGTTGCTAAAATGACTTTTACAACACTTATCCAACATGTGCAAAGAAAGCATAAATGCCAAAAGAGGGCTAAGAGTAAAATTTCTGCTCTGTTCCTTCCCTCATGCTGGAGTGAGCTGCTAGATTCTGAAGTTCTTTGATGATATTCAAATTTGTACCCAGGATTGGCCTCTCATCTATACATCTAAGGAGCATTTCTGAATTCTAAGCACAACTTCTACATTTCAACAAATGCTTATCCCTGTGGAATACCTGAAATGTAGAAGATGCAAGACTACTGCCTGCTTTGATTCTGACATTGCTCTGTTATCAATTCCAAGTGTTCCTCTTTGAGTGTTTTGTTTCCTTTGCTTTTAGAAGTGAAATGTGAGAAGTATTTGGGATTTTTTTCTGGTTTAGAATGTAAACTCACTCAAAACTTTGAGAGAATTGTTGTCAAGCTGTAGCAAAGTTACACTCCACAGTCTGATGAAATAATCCTTTCTATATCCAGAGCTGACATTTGTACAGGCATGAAACTTACGCTGTCGTGCACCTGAGAACTTTCTTTGCCTACAATACACTGGCTCTAGGAAAAGGATTCTTTTCCTGCTTTTCCTGCGTATCTCCTGTGTGGCTTTGATTATATGACAACCTTCTCTTCGTTATGTATTTTAGCTATCAAGCAAAATGGAACAGGATTTGTGTTTTACTAATATATTTTTAGAGTATGTAGTTATAGGAACAAAAGTACTACTATGATAGAAATCACAATTATAGTAATAATATCTTCACTGGAGTTCATAAAGGACAAGTCATTCATTGTTTAAATGTAGTAGGGACCTGCCAATAAACATATAATCAAGCTTATTAAATATCTTTTATTCTTAGGCCAACAGAGACTGAAATCAAACATGATTCACCATGTTAAAATCATTTTCTAAAAACATAGCTTTTTCAGAGAGTTTCTTAATCAGTCCCCCTATTGTCGTCACCAGAAAATTTCACTGCCAGCACAATAATTGTCCCCAGAACAACAGATTAGAACCTCTATTTGAGAATTAGGAAGAGTGTGAGGACTACATGGGGAACTAAGGCATATATATCTATAAAAATAATCCTTTTATAGAAGAACATTATAAAAGAACATTGCCAAAAATACATGAAACTTATTCAGCTTCTGTTAAAAAAAGAAGTTAAACTAGGCATGAAAGCCCTATTAAAAAAATTTACAAAGTCCTACTTTAAGTCCCATTATTAGTTATTAAATCCAGGCTAATAATTTACATGACTTCCATGTCATTTTATATCCAAGATGTTTATTTTTTGTTTCCTATTCTAAGCTTCTGAGAAATTAAATTTTTTTATTCATGTGATTGCTTCAGCATTTTGTATAAGGATTACGGTCATTAATTTAAAACTCTCGTTTTTTTTTCTTGTTGATACAGAATGATATATTCACACTTAACTCAGAATAAAAATAGGAATATATGCAAGGAAATACCTTATATGGTAAATGTTCACCCATCTCCCTTGAAATAAATTAAAAGTTGTAGCACATTGGCTGGCAATATCTTTGGACTACTAACAGAAAAATGTATGCAGGACAGAACAAATTCATTTGTCTAGGTTAGATTCTCTTCATAATCCTAGTGGCATTTTACAGTCAAAGACAAAAGAGAGAATAAGTAATAGCTCTGTGCTAGCTGTTATCTGTGCCAACATCCTTATCTGAGGCAGGCTTTTCTGTCAAGTTTTCCTTCAGAAGAGGAGCCTTGTTCAGCCACTGCACAGTCTTCAGGTTGTGAGATGGTTGCTTCTGACCTCAGCGCTCATGTTTTGCTTGCAATGTCAACATTATTTTGCAATGTCAATGTTTTTAATCTTTTTTCTAACTTTTGTTAATAAATGTAAATATTATTTTTCAATACCTGATTCATATAATTATTCTTCTTCAGCTTGAAGATATATAAAATGTAGGTTTGTTTCTTGTTTGCTCATTTTACAAGCCACTTAGTTTTGTTGTTGGTCTGGATAGAGTTATACTAATAGACGAGACAGGGCCAAACCACAGGTACAAGCAGTGGCAATTGGTCATCATACAGGTAATACAGGAAAAATCCCCTGAAAAAGTTTTGGTCCATGCCAGCCAGTGTGCTCAAATACAAAGTCCAGGTAGGGACTGGAAGTAGCTTATCTAGTTGCTTAATAAAATGCCATTCTGGCTAATAACCTTCTCTAGTGACAGCAATATTTACCACCTCCTTGATTTTTGCCCAAAAGGCATGAGTAAGGATTTATGGATCCTTCTGTTCTAACTCCATTTGGTGCCTGAAAATAATTCAGTTTTAATATCTTTCAGGATGCTAAAACTTGTGCCAGAAAACCTGTTCAGAAAAAAGCTCTCTACCAGTCATCTTTAGATTTTTCTTCAGCCACCTCTGAATTTCAATAACAATTTTATACCTTATTTAAAAATCTATTCCACTAACTTCCTCATATCCTAAGATAGCAATTCAGATATTGTTTCAAATTCATTTTTTATGTTCACTTCTGTTTAATGTCTAAAAAAGTATTTGGGAACTTTCTTTATTATGAAAATCACTACTTGATATATGCCTGACAAAAAGGAATCTGTGTTGAGAATCAGTTTCGACATAGATTTCTTTTTTCTTTGTGGTTTTTATTGAAGTCATACCTGTACATTGGGGTGCACATCATAATAATGCATATTTACAAAACATGTTGATCAGATGCACTGAAGTTTTATCTTGTCTTTCATAGCAGACTGAACCTGGTCCTGAGTCTGAATGCGTCCAGATATTAATATGGACACTGAATGGAAGTCTAACCTTCCAGTTTCATTCTATTATTGTTTCATTTGGGGACCTGTGTTGCATTTATACCCAGATAGCTTCAAAGTCATATGTAAAAATGATTTAATTTAACTTCAGTTTTTTTCCACACTCTTGGTAAAACATTAGTACAGAAAAATGAAAGCCAATGGGTTTTGTTTAGAGAGGTTCAATGAGCCCTCCCTGTTATTTCAGTTCTTGGGTGTTCATTTCACCTGAATTTCACCTCACAGCCTGAAAATCAAAAATCTAAAAGTCAAAACAAAATGAGAAATATACTTTATCCAAATTGGGACTGTAACATATGAAATTTCATGGAATAAGTAGCCTGAGAAACACAAGGTTCTTAATATCGTAAGGTCACTGTACAATACTAAGCAGTTAACAATGTTTTTTATAGAGACCTCAGCCTGCTTCACGCTGTGAAAAACAACAAGATTTTTTTAAACTACTTTTAAGGAATACAACAAAAAATGGTTAAAGCCATTTACACTGAAATGTAAAGAATTAAGCAGAGATTTCACTTCATTCCTTTTTCCATTCACTAATATATTTTTATAAAAAATCCTTACCCTGTTTGACAGTCTTATAGATGGTATTAATGTCAGTAATTGCTATCCTTTCTTGGAAAGCAAGAGAAATTTATTGAGAAGGGCTTGAGCAGTTGTTCTTGTTAGAATTCAATCCTATTTCCTGAAAACAAACAAAGAAACCAAGGACAAAAGAGAAAAAAAGGGGGGGAGAGGAAGAGAAATTATTAAAAAAAAGGATGAAACAGCTTCAGCCTTGGTTCTTCATTCCTACATACATGGCTGTTGCTAGGAAAAAAAAAAAAAAAAAAACCAAAAAAAAACCCCCAAAAAACCAAAAAAACAGGCCTAGGATGTGGTTTTATCAGCTACTCCAAGATCTGGCAACTTGTGTCAATGTCATAACATTTAAGGTATTGCTTTCACCTTCTTTTTTGGTCACAGGCTCACAGCAGTACTGCAAAAAAAATCTGTCTTGGCTGGCAAAGTCAGACTGTTTTCAAATAGAAAGCAGGAAACAGAGATAGGAAAGGAACAAGTGAATGGGGAAGAAAAAAAGAGAAATTAGAATGGATGTAAATTAGAAAAATAAGAAAAAAAAAAGAACAAAGTAGTAATTCCAATCAGAATGTCCAAGAAAACAGCAAGTATAGGTATCATAATCCTTTAGTTCCCTTACATCTTATTTCTAAATATTGGGGTGGTGGAGGCTCATGATGTTTGGGGGCAACTGTTGTGATGCCAGGAGGCAGTGGCAGGAAGACTGGCATGTAGCTGGCACAGTGGCACAGCCCACCTCTTCCTGTGCATTAGTTCTCTCCAAATCAGTCAAATTGTGGGTTGTCAAAGGGTTTAAAGATAGTTCAATCTCCTACATTATTATTAAAGTCTAAACTATAGACTGTCTGATTTCATCCACTGTTTTCTGGTCCCCTCTTTCTCTTATTTACCAGTATTGCCCGGTATAAATTATCCCTGAAACTATGAGCCATTAGATTAATTCACTGTTTTAGGGGCTCCAACAGTTTTTGTCTTTCAACACCAACATAATGGGAAAGACTGAATTTGAATTTTTTACCCTGAGCGATTTAGAATATAGACGGAAGACACCTGAAATTAAGACAAGTCCTTCACTTTCAAAATATTTTATACTGAATAAGACACAGATTTTGCTTTGGGCCTAGAAACTGAATATTGGTCAATTTCTCCTGAATTTTATGTTTTATTAAGAAGTTTTGTGCATCTGTAGTCATCAATTTCAAAAAGGAGGTGACTGTTCATTGCAGTAAGGGAATAAATCAGGAATGCATCATTGACTATGACAATACAGTCACTAACATAGACAGTTATTGCAATATATTTTATCTTGCTGGTAGAGTCCTGTATATTTCTAGTGCAGGAAAAAAAAAAAATCCCCCCAAAACTCAGAGTGTTTTCACTACCTAGAGACAAGGTCATTACACGGGGTATGTAGGTCACGTGGTATTTTTTCCTTTTTTCAAATAAGCGTATGTTACTAGTTAACAGCCATTAAAAACCCACACTGTCTCGTACGTAAGGATGAATGTCAATAATCTAGGGAAGCCACTGAAAAAGCGAGAAATTTAATACTCTCTTTTCTTAACTCCTCCCACCCATAAGTGGGAGAAGTTACTAGTAATGGAATGCCTCCAGTTATAAATAATATTTATTGTATCATTATGTTATATCACAGCTGTTAATAAAACCTGGGCTAAAACTGTAAGGTAAAGTCTACCTCCAGAAATGGTTCATGATCTGAATGAAAACCTGCTTTATAAACACAAGCTGAAAGTGCCAGGAAGGTATAAGTTGCCTGCTGGAGTACTGCTGATTTGGTGGAAAATTGCTTCAAAGAATGAGCTAAAATGAATATGTTCAAAGTAATCTAAGATGCAAATGTAATGCATTGCTCCAGGAACTGTCTACTTGTTTTTCAGCATGACAGTTCACTGAACTGTACTGAGTGGTAGTCAGAAAATGAACAGATCTGTTTTAACTTCAAGCAGATCTCAATGGCTGCAACTGGCAAAAAGATGTTTCTTAGAAGTTGGAGATGACGTCGTCCTTCTCTGCTTCAGTAAAGCAGAAAGGATTTGCAAAGTAAAATTAGACCTCACTCTATGTATCAGACATGTAAACAGAAGTAATGGGGAAAGTTTTAATCTAGAAGAAATGCTAATAAGAATGACTTGCAATAGAGCTTTGCTGGTTAATGCTGAAAAAAAAAAAGAAATAAATTTTTGAACACAGAATTTGTGACTTTAAAACACAGAATGTCACTGAACTTCCACTGAAACAACAACAACAACAAAAGTTGAAATGAAGACATTTTCTCATTAACGGTAAAATAATGAAATAGTCACATTATGCTTTCATTTTGAAATAGATTCTGATACCTTTATCTATTTTCAACAGTACTTATGAAGCTGATGGAAACAGTAATTAAATATAGTACTAGTTAATATATGTAAAGACATCATAATGTATCTCATAAAAGACACATCCTAGTAAAAATATACCACCTTCCACAGATACTGTATATTACTCCAATTTTATTGGAAATACAACCTCATTTCATTGACATGATTAGGACATAGTATCAGTGTTTCTTAAAAATCTCCATTTGGAATATTATCAAATCTCAATCTTTTCATTTTGTATCAGCTTGTAACCAAGTAACAGGCTGGTAGGTCAGTTTTGTTCACAGTAGGAGTCACAAAATAACAAAGGACTGGATTTACAATTATGAAGGAGAAAATCATCAGCAAAGATGGAATAATTAGAAAAAAAAATAGAATACACAATACTTGAAGTTCAGCATTGCATTTAATCATGGGTACTTTATAATTAAAATACAGGGTTTTTCAGCTTTAAAAGACTGATCTAACATTCTGTAGAGAGGTAAAATTTTAAGATTATTTAGGAAATATTTCATGTGAAGATCATATGTTTTATATAATTTTCCAAATATTTTTATATTTACTCTCTAACATCTAGAGACTATTCTAGTTCTCAGATTCCCTTGATTCCTATTCCAGTTTTACAACTAAGAACAGTTTCTGAGCTTCATCAGTTTTGCTGGTCAAAAAAATCTGGCAAATTACTTAACAATGTCCATGCTTAAAATTAATCAGCTGATTTTTCTACTATTGACTAAATCCTGTTAAAAAAGATGGAAAAGCCACTGTAGGTTTTCATGTATATGGAAATATACTAAATATCTGTCTTGCCTGAGCTTTGTGGTGTAGTTGGCTAATACCCTGGAACTGAATAAAAGAGATATTTAAAGAAGGTGTAACTGAAGAGTGAAGTCTTGCAGTAAGAAAAGATATAGGAGAGAGGATCAGCTACTTCACCTGGAAGATTTTTCCTGCTTTTTTACACTTTATTTTGGAGCATGATGACTTCACTGGACCTTCAGATTCTGATTGCACATTCCAGGCAGCAATAGTAACTTAATTGTGCATGCTAGCAACAACGCCTGGCCTGAACACTTATTCGTGATATATGTCTTTATAGGTACAGCAGGTATTATATATGGTGTTTCACCTTCAACTTAATAACATGTTTCTAAATTCCATTTAAAAAACTTGTGCTAACGAGAGAAAAGAATACAATCTTCTCTTACATATCACTTTTTCTGAACAATTTTTTTGCTTGAAAATATTTAGGCAAGCAGGGTTTTATGGTAGGTATATGAAATACTGTTTGCTATACAAGGGTGGGAGAACTTCTCCCACAGAGACAATTAAATGAGCCAGACAAGGATCTGGCTGTCATCTTTACAGATAGGACAACATATAAACTTTCACATTTAATTGGTGCGAATGTGACAAGAGAAAACTGAACATAAGGTCTCTAGACAGCCAATAAATCTGGCTTGTGTCTTTCTCCCTCAATCAAAGACAGAAACTGGCTATTTTTATATCTTGGGTTCACGTACAATTTTTTTTGTCTGCAAAAGAGGGCAGGAAAGAAAGCTTTTAACTGGACAAAAATGCCATAAGCTTGCTTATATTCCTCTAATGCCTAAAATATTCTCCCAATGCAATGTCCTTCTGAATAGATCAAAACTGCTGTGAGTTTTGCTTGATTTTTAAAGTCTTCTCCTGTTTATTAATCCTAGGTCAGACAAGCCAGAAATTTATCATTCCACAGACATTTCCTTATTCATTTTTTCTCTTGTGTTAGGCACTGTACATCTCTAAGATAATATATGGTCTCTAAAGGAGCATAACATACACAGAGTAGAAGGGGAAATGAAGGTACATACCCAAAGAACAACCTGCCCAAGGTCAAACAGTGATTGTTATTGATGGAGGAAGAAATAAATCCCAGCTGCACTGCGTTTCAGGCCAGAACCAGGACACTGAGTGTATCACCTCTTTATCTGATAAGGCCATGACAAAATTTAAGGAAATGTGGGAGCAGGAGAAATGCTGAATTTTTGTTTGTTTCCATGGCTTTGTCTCTCAGCCTTCTCCAAACAGCTCATACAAATCACATTCATGACTAAGAAATGCCTGCTACATCAATTCCTGTTGATTCACGACCTGTCCACTCCTATAATATATATGAGAGGAAATGGGCTTAAGCTGCGCCAGGGGAGGTTTAGGTTGGAAATTAGGAAAAATTTCTTCACGGAAAGGGTGGTCAAGAATTGGAACAGGCTGCCCAGAGAGGTGGTGGAGTCACCATCCCTGGAAGTGTTCAAAAAACAGGTAGATGTGGCACTCTGGGACATGGTTTAGTCTATTCTACCCTTGATTGGCTTAGAGTAGACTTGGTAGTGTAGGTTAATATTTGGACTGGATGATCTTAAAGGTCTTTTCCAACCTAAACGATTCTATGATTCTATTATTCTATAATGGCCCATAAGAGTGTGTCATATTCCCTGTGCGTAGAGTAGCCTGTATGGGGTGTCTTCCACTGACACCACAAAATCTGCTTTGTTCAGTAAGGGTGACCTCCCCAGGAGTCAATGTAGAGTGGGGTAAGGGATAGAAAACTCAGGGTCACCAGCACCATCACAGGAAATAAATCATCTGTAGAAGTAACACTTTAAGTAATATGTCATATAATTATATAGCTCCATAACAAAGCTATCTTCAATAGGTTTGTCATTTTCTCTCTCAGCTTAATACACACCAGCTGAAACATTTGGGCTAAGAGTCTTTGAAGTTTAGCAGTAATCTAGAAATGGAAGCAAACCATTTTCAGTTGTTCACTTTGAACTTGCTCCCTTAGGTTGAGATTTTAGTGTCCTTTCATTCAAATTTCTTATTTCTTCCCATGGGAAGAAGTGCCAAAGAAAGGAAATGGAAATAGAGGAAATGGAAAAAGGGACTTACTCTGGTGATAAGAGGGAGATCAGAAAAATTTATGTTCAGGATGATGTAGGAAATGGTGCAAGATACCCTGTAAGTAAATTTTGCTAGCAAAATGACCTTTGAATGCGCCTAGATTTCTGGATGGCTGTATTTTAAGTATTTCAATATAAATAAAGGTCAATAAGTCATAAGGATAGAAGAAATTTCTGTTAATCATCTATTAATTATTTAGGTATGCAACCTTCCTTTAAAGTGTTTCTGACAATCCTTTCCATGAGCAAAACAGTACATTTGAAAAATAAGCCTTGAACAAACACGGTAATTTTCATAATATTCTTTTATTCTACATGAACTCCTAGTTCATGTGATGAATAGGAAGTTTTGTAGTGTTAAAAATCATTATGTGAGGTAATAACTGTGAATACATACTAATATTTTCCTATTTGATATTCATATCTGCAGCAACCATTCCATAAACTACAAAACTAGAAGGCAGAACTTAGTTCAAACTAGTAATTGGGCAAACAGAAATACTGCTTTTCAGAAATGTTTGACTTAACTCTTTCACCACAGAAAAGAATTTCAAGCTAAATGCTAGGCATATATTGTAGTAAGGACACTTTAATCTATTTTTCTTCACTGTCCAGTTAGCATAGAGGTCACCTGACACTATAACTTCTGTAGCTTTGCAATCCTACTTTGGTTGCTCAGCTCCTGGATAACCATGCAATAATAGATGAAAAAACTGCTTCTGGCTGTGGATGGACCAAAAACTTTAGCCCTTGTATTCTCCTTAGAATGATGGATGGCAGATGCAGATGCTTTTAATTTTGATAACCTTCTCAAACATAAAGTAGCAACTTCCATTCTCCTGCCAGAGGAGAGAGAATATTAAGAAGGTGGGTTGTTGCAATATGATTTTATGATATATTCATCATCATGTCTGGATGCTTTTGAATGGAATTCTTATGGAATACAGACACATGCTTAGAATGTGTTTATCCTTGGAAATGGGGAAAAAATCCTTGGAATTTTTACTCACACACTCTCATGCCTTTAAATCGACACCTTCTTATCACATCTGCAGTCTCCTGAAAGAGTGAAATTGCCAGTAAAAAATAAACACAGGATGTTCAGAATAAATGACAAACAAAAAATAAACAAAAATGTTCAGATCTTTCTCAGCAGGAGGCTGTGTGAAGCTAGACGTTTGGCCTAAGTTTCCTAGAATAGAAGAAAAAAAATAAAGGAAGAAAATGAGGTAAAAAGTAGAACAAGCAAGAAAACTAACAAGCAGTGCTTCAATCCAGTGCTATCAGAGAGCCTGAGAGACAGAAAGGAAGAGGCTGATATGATTTATACACTTAATATTTTTCCATGGATAAGGTATTCTGTGACAGCATGTGCATTATCAATAAGCAGAAAAGTATCTAAAATCCATATTATCTCCACTTCACAGGGAATGTAGTTATGAGGTCTCACACTAGAAAGATACTTTGGCTTATTCAAGAACTTGTATTAGCATTTACATTTCTGTGAGTCTTCAGCTTGCTTATTGTTTGCACATGCACTTGATAATAAGTGATGACTCTACCAGTATAAATTAAGAAGGTTTTACTGTAATTTACTGCTGCTTCTTCCACACTAAAAATGCATTCAGATTTTGTTACTTTTTTTTTACTATCTTTATATTGGTTCTTAGAATATTTTATTAAATTAAAAAAAAAAAGTCAGAGTAAGATAAAGTATGGACAGCTGAAAAATCCTAATGGATGGCTTGGCCTTGACATTCTGCTAAGCTCAACCTCTACTAAAGCTGCAAGTTTGGCATTAAAAGCAGTGAAGAAATCTTTGCAGTCCAAGAAATGAAATTGTAACGAGGGTGTCTCATAGCTGAGGTACTGTTTCGGCATGATAAAATGGGTATAGTGCAAAAATAAAGGAAAAGCATTCCAAGAGGAAAACCTTTTTTTTTTATTATTTTATTCCATCTTTCCATGCTCCATCAAAAGGTAAGACTGACATGCACTTTGACAATTATTTTTTAGAAAAAGAATATTACCTCAATAGAATGAACCTTAAAAAGAAAAACTAGTTAGAATGAACAAATTAATTCTTTATTGTAAGAGTTTTATTTGGTCACCGGTTGTATAATATCAGCTTTTCAATAAGGACTCTATGTTACAAGAAAAAAGCTGGAGGGTGAAATGGTAGTAACGTACCTTTGCAGGATGGTAAGTCATTGAAGTAGTCTCTCCTAGAAGCTAACCTCCCTGCACCATTAATATACTATTTCCAGTTTATGTCATTTTGTTCAGAGTTTTGTAAGGCGGATCTCACTGACGCATAAATTTCTTATTCAATGGGAGTCAAATACAGCATGGTTTTTTGAAGACACATTAAATCTTAGAACTAGGATTGTCAAAAACCTGAAGGACCAGGTACTCTGGATGTTAGGTGAGAAGAAGATTCCAGCTCATGACACAAAATGCAAATTTCAGTCTATTTCTTACCTCCAAAACACACTCTATTGCTTTGGAATATCTCAAGTCATGATGGAGCTGTATTCAGAGCACCTCAGAAATATCTGGTCTCACTCAATATACAGGTGTAACAGTGAAGTGAATTAGAGACTAAAATGGATATTATAATATTTTTTGTGCAAACATAAGACACCAGAAACAAGAAATAAAATTTTTACTCAAATGTTACGAGTATGAACAGTTAGCTACCTGTCAAGCTGTATGAGCCTTTACATGGTATTATTTATGCTGGCCCATAGAGCTGTAGGTGCCCTATGGAGACAAGAGGAAGCTAATTAGAAATTTTTATAATTTCTTGCTACCTAATTTACCTACAGAGCTATCATTTATCTCTTAAGAATCTAAGCCTAAGAATCTGCAATCTGTTTTGAAATGGAGCTGACATTTTTCAAGAAGAATGTCCATAATCCAAGACTTCAAAATACCACAAATTCAGACTAGCTTTCTACAATACCTGAATTTTTTGAAAATCATACCCCTGAGTCATCTGCTTGTATTGAATATACAAAGTGAGAAATGTTTTCCAGTACTGCTGTTTGTACAGAAGACTAAATAATTCTATTCCCCCAATACTGCAATTAATATATTCTATTTACTCAACCTAGGGGCTGCTCTAATGCTTCTCACTTAAGTAACACACAAGATTTCAGTGACTGAATATATATGCAAAACAAAATAGTGGGAAGCAAAGATCAGGAAAGTGTCATGGTTTCTTAGAGAAGCAACAACTTCTTTTAATGTTTTGAAAGGCTGTCAAACTGATATTTTGGTATCCACTGACTCCTGGCTTTAACACTTCTTCCACCACCAAAGGCTGAAAATTCCTTATTAACACTACTGTGACAGATCGTCATACCAGGTGGTACCACTAAACAATTATGAACTCATTCAAAGGCTCTTATTTATAATTTATTTCATTAAAATTGAAGTTTCCTTTCAGATTATGCGAATGATAGAAATTTCCACTGATATTCTACTTTGGAAAGTAAAAAATATGTGCAACCATTACACAACTGAGAACACTTACAAATAGGCAGAAATATAAAGAGGCATTAACTGCAGAAAACAATGTATAATAAATAGAGCATGTAAGTATTTAATGAGTCAAGTCTTGCTATGAATTAGTGACTATATTGAGTAAAACAGGTATTTCTTTTGCAGCACAAATACTTTATGTGCAAACAAAAGACAACAAATACAAGAAATCTAATCTTTATTCAAATCAAGCTGAAGTCTGGTCTTACACTTAAGTTCAAATATTTTACCAAAGCTATCAATTTTCTTCCTTTGAGGTTTATTGTTCCTACAGTTGACAAATAATTGCCACTAAACATAAGATCTATGTGCAGGGTGAGAAGGGACTGTGTCTTTATTTTCAGTATCACATATCTCCCTCTCAAAGAGGATTTTTAAAGGTTTTATGAAAGCAATACTTCATAAAGTGAGAGTGTGAGCATATTCTTATTCTTTGGGTAGTGTTTATGGGGACTGGAAATAGAAAAAGCAGGACATTAGGAAATATCCATGTTTCATAGTTAAGTATGGAAAACAGAGTTATATAATGGAATAGATTTTGCAGAAATTTAGGTTTATCTACAATGGAGACATCTTTGCTTAAGCATGCTATCTAAATGCACTTGAAATCAATAGAGAGAAAAGCTTTTGTAAGCAGAGTTCATCTGACCCATTCTAGACACCAACCTTTGGGTAAACCAAATTTTTCTCTAGAAATGTCTGCTTTCCCCCCCAACTACAAAGAGGCTGAATAAAGACTTCAGATGTAGTCATACACTTTGCAGTCATGTAGATAGAAGAATCCACCCAAAGGTTTGAGTATGATGAAAGGGGGGGGGGGGGGGGGGGGTGGGGTTGGGTATGGGAAGAGGGAAGGTAGAAACATGTCAAGAGCAAAAAGACAGAAAGAGGAGAGTTATTTTAGCTTCTATACAGCAGATGTGTGGCACAAACCACATGCCCAGTCATCATGTGTTGCTGCCAGCTGTATTGTTCTTGGGACCAAGTTACAGCCTTCTCATGGTGCTGCAACCTGCTTTGTAGGTACCACAACTCCTTCAAGGATCTCTAGCATGATAATTCACAGAGGAACACAGGGAGATTTCACAGTAGGAAACAATGAGCATTTGACTCTGGTGCCAAAGTATGGTTGCTGCAGTAAGGTGGCTGCCGTGAGCTCGTGGGTGTTCTGCTATGTATACTGTTGAGCTGACAGCAGGTGTTCAGCAGAAGGCATCACATTCTGCCTGGCTAAAATATATTTTTCTTGGAGGAAAAAATCCTGGAAGAGAGACTGCAAAGGTAACATGGGTGGATATTTCTACTTCTCAGTAGAAATAATGGGCCTGTATACAGTGATGGTTAATATCTGTATCAATGAAAAATGTGTCAATATATGAGCAGATGCTAGCAATTCATATGAAAATCAAACTGCAAAGGTAAAAAGCCTCTACACAAGACTGTATGGCAGAGAACTCAGGAACAAGACGATAGCCTCTGAAAACTGTGTATTTTTTCCTCTTAGAGAGGTTCAAGCTGTTAAATATCTCCTGGATGCAACATAGGGTTCAGCTTGAATGAGGTTTGTACCTCACGTGAGCAGCTAGCTTCTAACACCAACTTTTGGACCAAGTAAAGAAAGATGTGGAACAAGATCCTGACCAAGTAAAAACTGAGTTGTTATTTTCTTGAAGGTTAACTTCACTTGCAACATGTGCAAAATCCATCTTTCTGCTAGTATTAGTTAAGTACTAGCTGTACCACAAGACCCTGAGCCAGTGTTAGAATGGATTTATCAACAGGGGGTTGTTACAGGACTATAGCAGCAGGGGAAAAAATCCTCTGATGGCATTCATCTTACTACTGAATCAGAGGAAAAAAAAAAACTCTTTTGAGAAATACCTCTTCAGAGAAAGTCATCTGGAGGAAAAATTCTTCTGGGAAATGCATCTCGACATCCTTGTCAAAAAAAAATGTTTAGGAGAGAAGAAATGCAAAGCAAAATATGTTTTTTTACATAAATCTAAGAACAATAGACATACTGGAAAATAATTTAAGGTGAATAGCTCTAAGAATTCATATTCATATTAAACTCAAAAGCTGGGCAAACTAATGAATTATTGAGTGATATTATGCATCAAAACTCAATCTGTCAAGATTGGCTGACTCATGTGAGCTGCACATCCAGCCACATGAACTTTATTTTTATGTTTTATTTTTCATCTCTTAAGTGCATATTTCCCACTTGACATTTGTTTTCTGGAAACGCTGGTTACAATTTGCTGTTTTCACAATAAAGTACTAATGGCTATGCTTGATGAAATATCTTTAGAAATTAAACACTAAATTGTAAGCAAAACAAATCCCTAGTTTTTATCTAAAGACAGTTTTTGCAAAGACTTGTATATGTGTTAGTGATTATACTGAAACAATTGTCATATAGAAAACAGCGTATATCAGGTTTTCTTTAAAAAATCAGAAAAATATAGTTTTTAAGTTCTGCATAAACTATCGAGGCTATAGTTTTCATTTTTGGGAAGAACTGTTGACAGTCAACACCACCACTAGCTTGAATCCCATTTGTTTTGAATATCTGAGCATATAATACTCTATTAATCAAAAAGAAAAGCCATAAACCTAAAAAACTACCAATTAAGTATCAAGTTATTAACAAAATGCTGGCAGAATGCCTAATCTACATGACAACCCTGCAGACACCAGTGTCAATAAATATGAGTTTTAATGGCAGATACTCACTCATCAAATAGCTATGTCTATGCATGATATAAAACATTTATATACAATTGCATTTCCAACCCATACAGGCTGTTGCATCTCATTCCACATCACTGCTTCTGAAAAATGATATTTAAATATCACTGACATAAAAGCTTTTGATAATTTTGTTGTTATGAATAACATCATTGTAAATTTAGGTTGTTTACCTGGCATATACAATTTACTATATCCTTGGAGCAGTACTGAACTTTTTATTGGGAAGAAACATAAAATAAAATCATATGTATAAATTTTCAAAGGGACAGCAAACAATGACAAGTATTATTTACCACTACTATTGTGTCTAGGACAAATAGCCTGGTGTGCTAAGCACTGTATAAAGACACAACAAAATACAGCCTCCATCCCAAGGAACTGATAACATCAATAATACATAATATTAAAAGATTAAATGGGAAAGAGAAAGAAGAAATATATGGGGTTCATAAAAAATGTATTACAACAGACCATCAAATTATTGTAGGTACATCTTCTGTTTTTTCCATACAGGCAAGTTTTCATAGATTACGTTATCATTATGCTTTCAAGTAGTAACAAGGAGTCATGGAGACATAAGAAGATGAACAGACAAATAAAGTCTTCTAATGGTCAAATTGCTCATTAAAAATATATTATAGAGGAATTGCACCACATGTGTATTCAAAAGCCTGCAGAAGAGCTAAAATCTTGACTTTTATCTGACTCACTGTAAGTAAAATTGCATAATTTCTACATAGTAGGTGATGCTGGATACTAATTCCTGTACACAGCTTAGAACTTTTATCTCTAGGCTTTCTTCCCTAAATTAATTTGAGAAGTAGTGATAATTTTATCATCTTAATTACCTTTTTTTTTTTCTGCAGAAAAGATTTTTTTTTTTTTTTAATCTATCAGCCTTCTCCCCTGAAAAAAATATCTGTATGTCATTTCTGAAGCTACCTGGAAAAACAGACACTAGTGGAACTGATCTAAAAGTGAAAACTCAGTTTTCACAAAAACCCCAAAATACTAGACTTTGTTTCAATTGTCTTGCAATGAATAAATTTTCAGCCCATAAATTAATTTAATTCCCTCCCCCAGTGTCACTCACATTGTTTTATTGAGAAAAATGTCATTTAATGATAGCCAGGGCTTTTAAAGAAAAAAAAAAATGTTCAGCAACAATTTCATAACTTTTAATCAAGAACAAGTTCTTGATTAAAAAAAAAAATCATCACAAGCTATTATTTTACAAAGAAAATGGTCTAAAAAGGATCTTTGTTTTTGGAAAACAAAAGAATAATTAACCAGAATATTGACAACAGTTTCAAAAATTTTAACTTTAACACTATTCCACTTTAAGGGATGTACTTGTACTTGCATGTCCCACTACATACAAGTAACAGCGCCACAAGACTAGCCAAGATGTACCTAACAACTTGTGTCTTGTTCACCGCATGGGAATGTGAGTAGCCTTGAGGTGACTCCAGGGACATCAGTGTGTTGGTGGGAGGGACAGAAGATGGAAAACAATGACTGATGGAAGCCCTAACCCCATCGGTACAGATGACATAACTCACAGCATCTAGCGCATTCCGTCAGTGTTTATTTCATACACCCTTTCAGAGACATAAGGAAGCCAGCATCAGCTGTCAGGCTGAGTTAGGATACTTCCACAGTCGGAGCGTGTGTGTGTTTAGTCATGCTAAACTCAGATGGCTCTTTTGGTTTGGTGGTTACACTGTCCCAAACTCTGGGTGGCCTTCATCTGACAGTATAGAAATTCAGAGATGAAAGAAAGACATGAGGTTTTCTTTCTTTCCTTGTCCCATCCTCCTTAGGATGGGACAAACCAAAGCTGCCTCCTCTCTGGTATTCCAGCGAGGATAAGTAGCCTTATGTCTTCATCTCCTGATTCTTACCTTACAGATAGAATACTAGAAGCTAGCTTTTGTAAAGGTCTTTCAGGCTTATTATTGAATAACTTGTATAGTGCAAAGACCAGTAGATTGAAGGTCAGCCCTGCTATGCCCAGCCTTGTGTTATCCTTGCTCTTGGGATTTGTGAGGAGCTGGGGATCATCAAGTGACACCATAAGACCTCTGCATCAATAGTAGATTGAAGAGTCTAAACATCTCCCAAGCATCCTTCTGGTATTTTCTGCTTAAGAAATCTATATGAGCATATAACAAACAATAACAGTTGCTATATCATTTCTGTTATGTGGAAGGATATTTCATACGTAAAGGGAATTTTCGCAGTATTCAGATGATTTTTTTACTCAAAGAAAGACTAGACAAAAAGGACAAAAAGAATCAGTTCTAGACATGGAACCCATAAATACTTCAAGTTATTTCCACATCAGTTACTCCCTGGCTTTAGTTATTCTTTCCACTTCTTGTGTGTTTTGCAAATGTTGAAAACAAAGTTTATATAATATTGGAGACCTAGTCCCTTGAAATACTCTGTAGCACGGGAAACTGTAGTTCTTTTGAACATATGCATACATACACCCATGCACATATACATACATTTAGATAATTTTACAGTATTTTACATGTTTCATCCGGGGCAAGTCCTGCATAAACTAGAAATTTACACTGCAATTCCAGTCAAGTAAATTTCTTAAATGAGAACATCTAACACACAGAAGATCTGCCATAACAAGGACAAAGAGTGCTTCTCAGGTTGAGATAAAGGGTTATGGATATGAGAATGAAATAAAAGTGCAAAAATTATTGTAATTTGCATTTATGATGTGATCGCCTCCAGTACAGATTAAAATCGGAACCCCTACTAACAGTCACTTTCATAAAGCAGCTTGTGGTATCAGGAAAATGTCTTCTCTTCTTATCCCTACCTATTGAAATAATACGCAGAAGACACAGGGCTTGGGATTTAGTGTCAATTAGAAAGCAACTCTCTACAGTTTACCCCTGTAGTAGACGTCAGGCAATGAAAGGTTACCAGCTGGCTTTGGAAGAAAAGAGAATAATATGTTAATAGGGAAATGTGTCTGCTGTTTAGTCTTATTCTATATTTAATGAGATTATTGTAATGTGGTTGCTATCTCAGGCTTGTAAGAACGCAGAATACCTAAGGAATATCTTCTTGCCAGAAGCTTTTCTTTTCACGGAGGAGGAAATGCTGACTCTCCATAAAACACCATGTACCCTCTGTAACAATAATACAACTGTCTTGGAGTTTCGGTGTCATCCTGATAAAATTGTTTAGAATTTGGTATTCTGCGGTGGTGTGATACCACCTTTATATTGTGCTGGAAAACACCACCCTGAAATGAAAGAGAAGAGAAGGAGCCCAAGTAACAAAACTTTGAAGCTTTATAGCTTCAAAGGAATAGTTAATAATGTGAAACATGCCAAATTTTTTTGTTTGTTTCTTAAATGTGTAGAAATTAAAGATGACCTCTCTAAATCACACAGTTTTTATTTAATTCGTTCTTGGATCTGTTCTCTGACTTACTGCAATTATTTCATGATCCCTAATGTACTTGTGCTGTACACGTGGCCATGAAAAACCCTAGTTAAAGGCTAACAGCTGAAGCACATTAGATTAATATCCTTGGAATTCAAACACTGCTACTTGTAAAATCAGAAATTAAACCCTATTCAAAACAACCACAAGTGGATGATCTTGCATTTTTAAAGCTGCAAAACCCAAAGGCTCAGCTTGCTCTTAGTCCCTTTACTGAGATCATTATCTTATCTAATGGCCTGAAATTGCTTTTCATATAGTCAGTCTGGTTCAAGCAGTTATAAAATCCTAACTCTGCTAACACTGCACAAAATTGAAAAAGGCTGGCCCATAAAGAAGCAAATTTCAATTAAATTCTAAGAGTGAAGCCAGTGTGTTAAGAAATTTGGAGGCCACTATGGGAAGGTATATACTAGTTTGCAAGAATAAAACCTAGTCAGTAATCTGCTTTCAAAGTTTAATGTCATGAATGAGAAAGGAAAATAGCTCTTACAGTAGATAATAAACAATATCTCTCCTAATACCTACCCTAATAAACATTAACTACTAAAAGACATTGCCTAAAGTTCTGAATATCCCACCTACCTAAATTAATAATCCATTTTTCTTACTATAAATTGCTCATCTGTACAGTTGCATATGTTTGTTTTGCAATAATTACTTTTTTTGTGAACCACATTTTATTACAACTGATTTTACTAAAGAAGCTGCTGTATGAAGGTAAAGCAAGAATTGTTTATATTGAAGCATAAAATATTGCTCCACTTGAACACAAAATCAGAATAAAGCATCAAGTATCCTGGTTTTGTACTGCATGTCACCTGCTGATATATGGAAAATTATGAAAACAATAATGTAAATTTCAGTCTTCTTTTTTCTGAAGTTCCAGAAATAGTAAGAACTTGTTAGCAGAACCCTTGCTTTTTAAAGAAGTTCATACATCTTCACATATCACATTTACAAAATAAAAAGTCAGCAAATGTACCTACTGCCAACAGTGTGTCAACACTTTACAATTGGACAGTTGCTGAATAGTTACTTTTCATAACTTGAAGGTAGGTTGAAATGGTTGCTCTGTGAAATTACTCAGTCATAAAAGTAAATGATTGAAATTACTTGTGGCCTCAAAACAGTGAAAGAAGGTGGCTGGAATCATTAAAGGACATTTTAGGATGCTTTGCATGTATTATCTTTTTTGTCAGTACTGTGTTAAAATTTTTCACAAACATTGTTTTTAATGGAAAGCATTACAACAATTTATTTATCCTTTTGTCTGCTTTCCATGTAATATGTTGGGATATTGTTTTGTTCAGGTTTTCTTGTTCTTGTTCTTGTTTCTTGAAACATTTTAAGTTTTGCCTAAGAACAGAAATATGTTGATTTTGATTGTAAGTAGAAAAGTTCTGAAAGAGCTGCAGTTTAGTTATGAAATGACCTGTGAACTGGTCTGTCCAGCTGGATTTCAATGTTTATGGTGAAAATCAGTCAGCAGTTTTCAAGAGTTATCACTTCTTTTTCAAAGCACAAGTTTTGACAGATTATGGGAGGCAAAGTGCAACCACAATGACCAGCCTTGAATCCATCAGCTACTGAAAACAGCATTAAAAAAAAAAGTAACAGATTTTAGTTCAGCAAATTTGTGTGGTTTTGTTTGCTTCTATTCAACAAGTTCCCAAGTTTTGCAAGAAAAAGAAACCAAGAGGTATCCAGTATATTTTCACTCTTAAATTCAGTGGTGATCAGAATTCGTAGTCGTATGGCATTATATCTTTGTGTGTTTCAGTTCTTGAAGAAATATCAGCACTGTCAGGTTTATTTTCTAATCTTGCAATATTTTGAAATTCTGCTGAGCTTAACTATCTAATTGCTTGATCAGTATTCTGCAGTTTGTTTGTTGTAACATGAGTTTCTATAAAAGAGAGAAACCCAGCGTAAGTTACATTTTGTTGGTGGTTTATAAATTTAATAGATACTTCCTTTTATAATATAGGCATCTAAAATACACCTAAAATGCATTAATATGACTTTATTGAAGTTTCCTAGATTTGCTGAAATCCATGGAGAGATTAATTTATTCTGCCTCTAGTTCCAGTCTGATAGCTTACAACTACTAGTCCCCACCATTTATGGCATCTGACTTGTAAAAGCAAATGTTCATCTTTCTCCTCAAACCCTCCTGATATTTTTCAATAACAGCATAACCTTTATTTGGACTAGAAATGCCATTTCTTTCCCAGATAGGAAATGCAGTTATTTACATTAGAATCTAGTGAATAAAAAAAAAAAATTCCTGATACTGGATTGCAATGCAATAACATTGATCAAAATCAGAGCTCCTCCTGGGGTGTAGGACCATTGTATATTTTTGTATGTAAGCAGTTCTGACTTGTTTCCCTTTTGAAATGGAACCCTTGAAAGCTACAGCTGCAACTATGAAAATGCATGAGGAGTTTAGAGTCTTTGTGAGATTTCATTCATCTCCCTTTGACAAGACAGCAAGTTGTTTGTGAAAGACCTACATCAGATGCTTATGTTTATGCTATGCACTCCCATGGTAATAGGTTTCTCATTTTATTTCAAGGTTTAGGTTTTTCTTTCCTTTTACAGTCATCTTGAAGTTTCAATAGAAGGAAAAAGTCCCTGTGAATATTCTGCTCGCTGAAATTTGAAATACAAAGTATGGACTTTTGGGAGCAGTTTGCCTTTTCCCCTAGGGGTGGGATGGCAGGACAATTACAGACAGTGAATTATAGTTTCAGTGGTAGAAATGAGATACTGTTGATATGAAAAGGAAGGTCATTCCCTGAAGTCTCCCCCCGCAGTCTCAGAGTGGGAACCAGAAAGGAATAGAAATTGCATTTCCTATACAGAGAGAAAATATTAGGTGAATATGCACTATTCTAACCTACAATCTAGAGATCCCAGCAGCCTGGAGTCCCTGGGAGACTTATGAAAGTGGTACAAGCTAAAAAACATTCTCACGCTTGCTTCTTCATACCTAAAACTCTTGACAATCCCACTGCTTGAGCCATGTGCTGATCTCCAAGGCCTAGCACAGAAGAGCACAAGTGACACCGACTAAGCATAACAAAACACAGAAGACAAGAAAACCAAAGCAATCACGGACACCAGGTAATTATGAAATCAATAAGCAATTTGGTAAGTCTGGGAAGATACTTAGACAACCTTCCAGAATAAAAGCCAACATTTCAATAAATACATATCTGTATAAAAATAGGTAGTGTGTCAGCTCAAATTGGGCAAACTGATAGAGTCATGTTAATTGTCTTCATTGTACATGAAGATTATTGACTGGCATCACCAAGTAAAAAAATAGAGACAATTGAAAAAAAACAGCCAGGAAACAAAAAGGCATAGACGCAATAACGACATTCACTGAAGTCAGAAAGTATAGCAATATAATCCTGCTCTTAAAGAGCTGCGAAGAAACCCAGTTAAGTCCTCAGTTAAGTTCAAATCCTTTTTTGGCCTTGCTTGTTTTTGTGTTCTTAGGCACTCCTCTAATTTCTCTGTTCCTCCTCTGTAACTCAGAGCTAAGAGCTTCTAGAGTTGCCCATATACTGTGCCTGTATTTAAAAAGTAAACTGAGGAAGTGCTTTTGCTTAAAGACGCGCAATAAAGTGCTCTGGCATGTTAGTCCTACCTCTTGAAAAGAAAACCTGACTATGGGCTTTCTTTCCTTATTCCAAAAACATTAGAAATGGGGATCCATTCTCCAAGAACACTTAATTTTTCTTGTGAATATGTTGTCAGCTGTTCACTGTTGTTTTCTTTCTGCATCCTACATACAACTGTTTCCTGTATTAGAGATCTTGGCCTTGTCGTATTAAAGTATGACAGGCTAGGAGCCGTCCAGATGATATGAAGGCTGTGGAAGCTTTAATTTCTTTTGAGTGCACTGTGAAAGTACCATGAAATCTCCTATTTGAGCCAGCTGTGAAGCTTCCAGAGGTTTCCTCTACAGCAAGTGCTGGGTTAAGATTAAACTAGGCAAAATGCCTGAAGAGATACTGAATAGGTTTGATACAAATTACACTGTCCTGCTGGTTTGAAAGTATGCATTACTAGAATCATTAACCATAATCATCCTCAATTACAAGCACTGTAAGCACACATACAGCAGACCAATAAATGAAGCCATTGTTTGCATGCAATGCCCATAATTTACAAAGACATGGCTACCTCATCCACAGTTTGACACAAAGCTGCAATTTCCAACAGAATATTCTGAATTATTTTTAACTTCTAAAATTGATGCATCTTTTATGCCTCTTTTCCTCTTAATTCCTACTAAGATAGTCAGTCTGTTATGTCTCTTTGTCCTAGTTCATATGAAAAATGCATTTTCAGTTTTGAGAGGACTCAGGGTGCTCTTTATGAATTCCTGTAAGCAGCCAGCAGGGCTCATCACTCCAGAACTTTTCTCTGAGAGAATCTTCCATTAAGTAATGTTGTTGACAAGTTTCCACAGTCAAAACAGCAACTAGAAAAGGTACAGACCATGATAACAATGGAATGAAAGATCTTATTAATAAACTTGTCATCCTTTTTGGGTCACCTCCTACAGTATTACAGTCTTCCTACCAGTACTGCATGTGTGCAATGCTTGCAGCATGTACAGCTCATGTCCAGATGGAGAAGAGAGTTAGAGTAGGTTTTAATAATGTATGATCTGTTGTATGGTGCCAGTAAGTAATATTATAGTGGGTGTTATTACAGTAATCTTTAAATTGTCTCCTACAACTTTCTCTAATGAAATGACAGTTTTGAGAAAACAATTTGTTATGGTAATGGGAGGTATTAAAAAACCCTCCTGGTTTCACTGGGGTATGTAAATATATCTTTTGTACTTGCATATAATATATATTACTGCAGGTAGGGCTGATAACACTACCTATTATTAGAGCTGCCAGGTATTTTATAATAGAAGAGCTTATTTTCAGTTGCTCATAGCTTCACAAATTTTACATATTTGTGTTAACATTTCTTATGCTTTGTCTGCCACAAGATCAGAGCATTTTTCCTTATTTGGTGAAAATTTTGCTTAAATGTTTTAGCTGCTTCAAGAGAGGGATTAACGATGTTAATTCAGTCTTCTGCCTATCTTAAACCATAGGTACTTTCATGTCCCCTCATGGCTTTTTGAAAACAAGATTTGAAGGTGGTTTGGGATCAGGTGTACACATTTTGTTATCCCTGTGGAAAATCATCAAAGGTTGGCCAATTTATAAGGTGTTTAAAATTCAAATTTGAACTGAGTTGGAGAAAATTTAAGATTTCAGCAGATAGCATACTCTGAGCAACCTACACTGATGATGCCAAATGATGACTTTTTCCTAAAACTGTGATTCCAAACTCCTACAGGGCTGGCTCTGACCTTTCCTGAGCTCCAGAATATCTACCTGGCATTCCCAATGTGCGGGTGAGCAACGCTTTTTATGCTATCCTAGATGTGCTGAGTTTGGAGAGCATTGACCCAAGCTCTGATGTGGAGAGTTGCTTTGCTATTTATGTCTGCTTAGTTAGAAAGAAATGGAGGAAGGTGAAGTAGAGACGTGTTGCCTCTGAAAGCCAAAGCTGTGTAGTACTGCTGTTTGGAGGCGAGGTCAGCTCTGGTTTTCTCTTTGGCTATGAACATATTCTTTCCACAGTGAAAGTCTTCCATGGATATGAACAGACATGTTATGTAGCATGGTCAGCTCAGTAAGTGAGGTCTCAGTGTGCTGAGAACTTTCTGATGAGACTCATCATGTGTGAGAATAGAGGAGCTCCAGAGCAGGGAGAACAGCATCATGGTCAATCTTGTGCAGATCTGGGAAGCAGCTCTTGGATTACAGATACTTTACCACCAAACTGCCTAAGAAGGTGCACAGGGGAGAGCCAGCAAGGCTCACCACTCCTAAATTTTTCTCTCAGAGAATCTTTCACTAGGTTTTTTCTGCAGGCCACTCTCAGAAAGAAAAATTTAAAGTTCTCTAAGTCCAGTCTGAACTTGGCATTTGGCTGTGAGGATCCTCCAGCAGAAACTCAGATTGGTAGTACAGGATTCCTGAGTCTCGTGATGCATTTGGGAGCTCTCTGAGTTATTCTTTTTGCCTTTAAGAGGAAGTTATTGCTACAAGCTGAAACTAGCTCAGCACAATTTGATACAGTTGGGAGCCTTTTAAATAATTCTTTCCAACAAGCTTTGGGAACGTATTAAAAGACCTTTGGCCATCAGCATAGCTGTTTCTGAATTTAGCAAGTAGTTACTGTAAACAGGAAATTTAAGCTCCACATTCTTTTTAGCTTTACATCATCACTGAACAGATTTCAACTTAATAATCATGTTATTTATTGCCTGGTCAGAGTTAGGATTAGTTTGGCACCACAGAAGGGATAGCTGAGAATATGAGATGCAGTTCCTAATTACTTTCAGGGGCATTTTGAAAGTTAATAGTCTTTAAATTGAATCAGGAATACATCATTTGATATTGGGTTGTGAGTGGGACAATAGTGTATGGGAGGATTTATTTTCTGAAAAAAAAATTGGAGTTACTGTTGGTTTTGACTTTGCTGGCTAGTTACTGAATCATTTCTGATTTCACTCTAAACCTGCAGAATATTACTTCCTGGAAGTTCAAGATATTCCCAAGGTCAGCAGTAAGCTTGCCTCAGAGCTGATTTCTTGATCTTTATTCAAATATAGACTAGTTTTAGCTAGATGAAAAATATCTGACTTTCCCCCAAAGTGTATAAACTGTTCTTTAACTTAACTTTGGTAGCTCATGTTAGCTTGCAAATAATACATTAATTCGTCTGGGAATAAAGAAGAAGATGGCAAGACTGTCAGTACCACATCTGTCTAGGTCAAATATTTCACTTATTCCTGAAATAAATCTCTTGTTGCCATAATCTGGTTAGATCAGCTCTGTAGTTCTGTTAAGAAAGGACTTTTGAAATTTAAGGTCTCCACTAAAAATGGACAAAAAATGGTGAGACTAAATTACTCTATTATTTTCAAAGGTATTGCACTAATTAAGGGAGCCTGCAGAACCGAACACTTTGAAATTCAAAAGAACAACAACAAAATCAATCTGGCAATGCAATAAATGTACTAATTTGTAAGCAAAATGTACCTAGAATGAACTCTGACTGTTCCTGGTTTACGTTAGTAGCTCTGTGAACACTCAACTCTTAGCTGTCAGTTCCCCTAAAACTCTCACCTAAGAGTGGTAGTGCCACTCCCCAACCTGCCCAAGATCAGTGTTATTTGACATTCATATAAAGTATGTAGATGTGTGTTTTGGAGGCCTTGAGAATCTGCAAAGACCCCAGATGAAGTCTTACTTTGAACAATATTAGAGGGATCAGTGTAGACTCATAGCTGAAGATGATATTTGTCTTTTAACTAACTGTTTATTGTGGTATAGGGAAAACCATGTTTTTTTTACTAGGCCCAGCATTACAAGATTTGTAATAATCTTGTTTAAGTTCAGTTGACAGATAAAACTTCTCTCATGACAGAGTTGGGAGTAGTGTACAAAAAAAGCGATACCGTCTTCTGGAAATATTTACCAACGACATACAAAAGGACTCCTGTCAAGCTTGCGTGCTTTTTTATTAATGGCTATCATTGCCCCTACCAGGCATTTCTGGAGCTAAAAACTTTCTGTCACACAGCTCAAAAAAATGCCTGGCTGTAGCTTTGCTGAGAGAGGTGGCATCTTTTGGATGGATCTCCAGGCACCAACGGCTGCAGGTAAGGGCAAGGAGAAACAGTCATATTGAGAAGGGAGTGGGTGACACAGTTAACAGAAGGCGCTTAGCTGAACAAACTGAAAAAACAGATACTTAGCTGTGCTAAGGGGAAAAGAATGTATAAGGAAACGGGTGCTGGACTGTGCAGATCATGATATGCTTGTGAAATGAAATCTGTAATCATGAAGAATGAGTTGCAAATGGCTCAATATGTCTAAATCCTTTTCTGAAATGCTGCCCTGTAAACTTCTTGACTTTGCAAAACCAAACAGGAAATATTGCATGCAAAGGCCTTCCCATGATTTTCTAATATTTCTTGCTTTCAAAAGCAATGAAAATATTATCAGCACATAACCACTTTTTCTCTGGGATCAGAATGTAGAACTATGGAGGTGTCTGAAGTCAATTTATTTCAATTTTGTCCAGTATTTCAATCTCAAAATTGGAGCCAAGTTTCTTATCAATTTCTAGTTTTTCTATATTTGTTCTACCACATGAAATCTACAAGAATTGATCATAAGGTATAGTTTTTATTTCCCAAGAAATTAAAAACTAATTTTTTTCAAAGTGGTTTTTAAAAAATAGTAATTAAAAAAAATGGTTACTTCAGGTTTTTTTAAAGAAAGTTTAAACCTAAACATCAAAGTAATTAATTAAATGAAGCTTTCATTTGGAAAATGTTGAAATGAGATTCCAATCATTAGTCAAAAGTCACAAAATTTACAAGCGTTCTTGTTCTTTCTCAGTGAATAGAGCTGTGATACAGCTCTAGGGGTCTGTAGGCTGTGATTCCCAGAACTTCAAATCCATGTCTTAAATCCCAGATGACTCTGTGAAAGGAAGATTCCCAGGGCCTCCAGGGGTTTTGTTCTGATAGAATCTCTCTCAGGATTTCTTACCTTCCTGGAAATCGTTGGGTCATAAGCACTGACAGTCAGCACTGTGGGAGTATTTCAGAGTTGTGGCTTCCCATTCAGCAGCCACCAGACAGTGAAAATAATGGTTGCATTTTGTTCCAACCGCACTACATTCAAGAACAAACATTCCTTTGCCTGAGAGTTTATCTTTTTCTGAGAAAACGTTTAGCATGGGAAAAAAATTATAACTACCAATCAAAAATATATTTTTTATTTCTTATGGAAATATGGTAGATTATTTAAGGTAACCAATTTTAATACAGAGATAGAAATCAGGCCTCTTCATTTCTGTTGTCTTACAAACTGTACAGAAAGGATCTCATTACCTCATGATAAAGAGATTCAGAATTATTCCTAAAAACAATGGTCAATTTTAGCTTCATTAAATTTCTGAAGGACTTTTAAAATCAGAACAGAGGGAAAAAAGTGTCCCAGTTAGTGTGCTTTAGAATGTAATCTTTTAGACCATGTGATGCTCTCTCCAAGGAAATTATGGAGGTCCTATCACTCAAGTTCTTTGCAAATAGAATTAGGAAACAGGAGAATACATTGTAGGCATAAAGTCTGCAAAAGGCAGATGGGAATAATGAGGGTGGCTCCTTTAATTCTAATTCTATTACTGGAAAGATAATGCAACAGGAAGAGCAAGTCTTCTTTTAAAAAGAAGCTTTTAATGAGGTTGAACATCTGAAAGACGTATGCAGATGTACAGACTAAACTGATCGCATAGCTATCAAAAGACAAATATGTGTGGGTAGTACAAATTTCCTCCTACTCAGAGGCGTGTTAATTCCATTCAGTCTCCATCCACTGTCTCTGCCAAATATTCTCCATTATTTGTAATTCTTTTGCTTTTTAGCCTAATTTCCTATGGATAAACAGTATATATTATTATTACTGTCTATGCATGTGTTGTATGTCTGTTCTCCCAATTTCAATAAAATTGGAACAGTCAGAATGTGTTGTAAAGATAATTAATGGCACTAGAAGATGTATTAAAATAGGCAGGAAGAAAAGAGAAACTTTATTAGTGTCCCATAGACACAGAACATACTTACAAGTGCAAGCATCACAACAAAAACCTTCAAACAATTCTCAAATCTTCTTAACCACCTCAAAAAGACACAAATCTGTGGGAAATCACATTCACTAGTTCATATGCTCAAGGAACTACTTGTATTCTTTTGTATTTCTCAGTAAATGGCAAGCTTGCATGCAATTTGCCCTGAGGTTAACATCAAGCATTCCCAGAAACAGATTAGAAAGGAGTGATTTTTTTTCAATATGGGTATGATCTGGGATTAGCAAAGAAAGGATCAAGAAGGGAGAAACTTCACTGATTTCTTTCTTTGTGAACTAAACCTATGAATAACCATGCCAAGAGAATTTTCTTCTCCTCTGAGCTACTGTAAAAATGTATGACTTATCTAATATGTATTTATTGTCTCAGCCTACAGTGTTCAGTCTCATCTTCTGATGGTAACACAATGGCATCATCAATATCTGACATCTACATAATTGTATCATGCTTATTGTTGGCTGCTATGAAACAAACATTCATGAGAGATCAGCCCAGATTTCAGCAAGCTTTTCTGGAGCAAACTACAAAGCATACAGTCATAACTAAATATTTCTACAAGGAGCTCCATAATTATGACTGGCAGTGAAGAAGAAATCAGTCAGCACACAGTGACATAGAATAAGACACAAGCAAGTAGAAAATAGAAGACACTTGAGTTGACAAAATTCTGTATTTCCTACCAGCGAGACCTGTTGTATACTCTGGTGATATCTTTCATGAAAATGTCCCTAAACTAATAGGTGGGCCAGCATAGAGCAATCAGCTGGGTTTTTTGTCAATTTGGAGAACACAGGAAAGAGCATAAAAGGGGATTTTAAGTTTGCAGTTTAATAACTGGGTTTATTAAACATTCAGCTCATCAAACAAAGATGGAGCAGAGTTCAAACTGACACCACTGAAGTAGGAAAGGCTCTGAAAAACAAGTTGCACACCAATGATAGGACTTGAACAACTACCCTAGTTTCTTTTTGTTGTCCCTTCTAAAGATTAGATACTGGAATTATACTACTGGAATTATATACTGGAATTATACTACTACTACAGGCCACCTGATCAAGGAGAGCCTACTGACAAAGCCTTCTTCCTCCAGCTCTGGGAGGCTTCACACTTGCAGACTCTTGTCCTGCTGGGGGACCTCAACCACCCTGGAATTTGCCGAAAAAACAACACGGTGAGCTGTAGGCAATCGAGGAGATTCCTGGAATGCATAGACGATAACTTCCTAAGCCAGGTAATAGACAACCCTACCCAAGGGGACACAATACTGGACCTGATGGTCACCAATGCAAGTGAGCTCATTGGTGATGTCAAGACTGGAGGCAGCCTGGGCTGCAGTGATCATGCATTGGTGGGATTCACACTCCTGAGGGACATGGGAAAAGCGAGTACAGTCAGGACCCTAAATTTTAGAAAACCAAACTTCCAGCTCTTCAAGGAGTTATTCAGAAGGACCCCCTGGGAGATGGTCCTCAGGGACAGGGAAGAGAACCTCAACGTACACAAGTCTATGGGACCTGATGAGATGCATCCCAGAGTCCTGAGGGAAATTGGCTGATGTAGTTGCCAAGCCACTCTCCATGATATTTGAAAAGTCATGGCAGTCAGGTGAAGTCCCTGCTGACTGGAAAAAGGGGAGTGTTGTGCCCATTTTTAAAAAGGGAAGAAAGGAGGACCTGGGAACTACCAACCTATCAGCCTCACCTCTGTGCCTGGGAAGATCATGGAGCAGATCCTCCTAGAAGATATGCTCAAGCACATGGAAGACAGAAGGGTGATTCAAGACAGCCAGCACAGATTCACCAAGGGCAAGTCTTGCCTGACCAACCTAGTGGCTTTCTGTGAAGGAGTGACTGCATTAGTGGAAAAGGGAAAAGCAATGGAAGTCATCTATTTGGACTTCTGTAAAGCATTCGACACAGTCCCCCACAACATTCTTCTCTCTAAATTGGGGAGATACGGGTTTGATGGTGGACTGTTTGGTGGATAAGGAATTGGTTGGATGGTCGCATCCAGAGGGCAGTGGTCAACAGCTCAATGTCCACATGGAGACCAGTGACAAGTGGAGACCCTCAGGGGTGAGTACTGGGACCGGTGCTATTTAACATCTTCATCAATGACATAGACCTTGGGATCGAGTGGACCCTCAGCAAGTTTGCAGATGACACCAAGCTGAGTGGTGTGATTGACATGCCAGAAGGACGAGTTGTCATCCAAAGGGACCTGGACAAGCTGGAGAGGTGGACCTGTGTAAACCTCATGAGGTTCAACAAGGCCAAGTGCAAGGTCCTGCGCGTGGGATGGGGCAACCCCTGATATCAATACAGGCTGGGGGATGAATTAATTGAGAGCAGCCCTGTGGAGAAAGCCTGGGGGGTACTGGTAGATGAAAAGCTGGACATGAGCTGACACTGTGTTTGCAGCCCAGAAAGCCAACCGTATCCTGGGCTGCATCAAAAGAAGCATGGCCAGCAGGTCGAGGGAGGTGATTCTGCCCCTCTACTCTGCTCTGGTGAGCCCTCATCTGGAGTGCTGCGTCCAGCTCTGGAGCCCTCAGCACAAGAAGGACATGGACCTGTTGGAGCGGGTCCAGAGGAGGGCCACAAAAATGATCTGAGAGCTGGAGCACCTCTGCTACAAGGACAAGCTGAGAGAGTTGGGGTTGTTCAGTCTGGAGAAGAGAAAGCTGCGGGGAGACCTTATTGCAGCCTTTCAGTACTTAAAGGGGGCCTATAGGAAGGTGGGGGCAATCATTTTAGCAAGGCCTGTTGTGACAGGACAAGGAATAACAGATTTAAACTAAAGAAGAATAGATTTAGTCTAGACATAAGGGAGAAATTTTTTACAATGAGGGTGGCGAAGCACTGGAACAGGTTGCCCAGAGAGGTGGCAGATGCCCCCTCCCTGGAAACATTCAAGGTCAGGTTGGCTGGGGCTCTGAGCAACCTGATCTGGTTAAAGCTGTCCCTGCTCACTGCAGGGGGGTTGGGCTAGATGACCTCTAAAGGTCCCTTCCAACCCAAAGCATTCTATGATTCTATGGTTGCAGTCCCTGTGCTGCACCATGGGATGCAATCCGGCTATTACCTGGGCCTATGTTATCACTCCACATTAGAGAGATAGCTATAAACTACAGCAAGTGTTGAATACTTTTTACATAGTTGCTCCATCAATATCTTCTCCATCTTCTTTGTTTTAGTGTCATAGTAAACACTTAAATGGTCTAAATACTTTTGCACAGTTTCGCCCCTTTATGTATATGTTTGATATACAATATGTAATTACAGAGGACTGGGTGAGAAAGATCTCTTTTTCTCTTTACAATTATGGCTTCCATCTCTTATTTAAGGATCTAAAAGTCTTAACCTCATTTTGCCCCAAAGAGATATTGATTGTAATCTTATGCCCAATCTATTTTTGGGCAGAGTAAATTTTCTATAAATATATTGATCCTTTCTTTTTTAAAGTCGCATTTTCCACCTGGTAGCATGCATTCATTAAGGAAGCTGTTGCCACCTTAGACTTCTTATATTCATTGAACCATTCTTGCCTGGCAGTGAGGAATTCTGTCACTTTTAAAGGATTACTTTGAATTATAATTCAGTGTCAGTGTATCCAAAGCTATAAAACCTTCTAAGTGATGGATCTCTGCAAATCTCCTTTTTTTTTTGCATTTGTCGCATTGTCAATCAAGACAGTCCAGACTCTTTTAGTACATAGGAACCTGTCTCCAAAACCCTTTTGCAAAAAGCAGAGTTTTAGAAATATATACACCGATCGTATGACAGAATTTTCTAGGAAATTCATCATGGGACTGTATAGCTCATTTAGGCTTCTAATTTATTGCTTGAGAAATTGTAGTACAGTGATTATGTGAGAGTCTCAAAAGCTATAGTTTAAAAGTCAGAGATCATGGTTATTTACTCATCTTTAAGGAAAAAGTAGATACAAGATCAAAATAGATAATGCTTCCAATGACACTGGGAGTACTAAAAAGAAGGTCATGATCAAGGCTTGCACGTGTCTGAATGAGTTAGGTCTTGGGACATATTGCTCCCATGGAAGAGGATTACATCTAAGTAGTAAGTTTCCCCTCTATACCTCGTGCTTTTTAAATCCCAGATAGTTTTACCTTTTTGTGCCTGTGAGATTTATGATGACCCTGTAAATCACAACAGACTGAGTTTCTGCGAGCCTGCATGGCTTGCAGGTGTCAGCAGTTCGGCTCACTGATTTGGCAAGTCCCAATAGAGTCCTCTGCTACAAAATAAGCAACTGGTAGGAGGGTAGTATGTGCCCCATGAGACCAACAACCATATAGTGTATATTTGCCCATTGAATGCTATTTTGATCTTATGACCTTTTCCTCAGTGGATTGCACCTCTTTCAAAGCTCCCCTGCAAATGACAAAGGAGAATTGCTATCAGAAAGTGACCCTCTTCCCCTTTCTAGAAATGTAAAGCTCCCTCTGTCTTCAAATAAGAGGAATACTTGACCTCTCCCTCTTCTGATACAGTGTCATGGTGTTTGGGTTTTATTTCCTATTTTTGGGGGGCATGGGGGCAGGGGAGGAGGGAAGAAAGGAAAAAAACCCCTTTGTTCAATGCATCTGAATAACCAAGATCAGAACTGGTCCCTGGGTGTTTTGTCTGTTAAGTCTTTTTTTTTTTTTTTCTCTCCAAACATATGACATTGCATAAAACACAAGAAGTCAACAACAAGACAGAATGTTTCCATATTGCGCTGAATAATTTTTAGAATTAATTTCCAGATGCATTTCTTACTGGAGGAACTTTCCAGGTTATTCTCTTTAACTCTTCCCTTTTGGTTATTTATGTAGATAAGCAAGTTATTAACTCATTTATAATTTTTGAGAAATCCTTTGTTCTGTTTGTTTTATTTGCCTGGGTGTAAAATTTATTTTTGCATCTATAATTTATTGTTATTAATTTTAAACCAAAGTATTATTTATTATTTAATATTCTTTTAAAACTCAAAAAAGTCCAGATCATTAATATTTATTTTCTTTCCTGAAGAAAATTACTACCAAGAGTAATGTTGGGGTTTTTTATTCTGATACTTTCCTTCTGAGACAGAAGAGAACTTTATATGAAAAGAACTTACCTGAAGGTTTTGCTTTGTTGTTGTTGTTATTGGGTTTTTTGAGTTGCTCTTAGGTCCTCAGACAATTTTAGGGGAAAATATCTGACTTTTTTTTATTGGACTTTGTTGAAAAGTTTTAATTCTGTGCATGCCACATCAGGGTAAGGTGCTTCTTCTATCTACCTATCTTGGTCTAAATAATATTTGCATCTGAGAAACCTGAAAAAGCACCATTTTTCAAAAGACTTAAAGAAGACGTTTTAAAAAAAGATGTTAACATGTATTAAAAACAAACAAACAAATAAATAAAACCCCTTGAACTTCATTAGTGGGAGTATTAATTATTTGCAAGACTTGTTTTTTAAAGAAAAAATGTCAGTTCTGAAAGTGAAAACATTTGTGGAAAAGAGTGCAAAAAATATCAAATGTGACAGATTTCATGCTTGGAAAAGAATTCGAACGTAAAGATTAAAAATCAGTGAAACAGTCCTGTTAAGTTAAAAACTCCATAATTTTTAAATTTGTAGTTATCTGTCCTATTACACATTAAAATAATTCTAATGAGAATGTTAGTAAACAAAAGTTGAAATTTCAGTCAACTCTTTGAAAAGATAGACAAGAAATATTTCAATCCATCTGAGCTTCTTTTACTTAAAATATATTCATTATATATACAAATATGGTGAGAATACCCATTTTCTGATATTATGCTATTGTTTACTACCATCTCACTAGAAACAAAAATGTGCTCCCTCCTCTGGCTAGCACTGAAAAAAGGGAACCAAAACTGCATAATCCTTTCACCTAACGTGTCAGACTGAGGGTAAAACAAATGATTGAGATGAGGAAGCCATAGAAATTAAAAAATCATGGCATGGCAAGGCATGGCATGGCATGGCATGGCATGGCATGGCATGGCATGATTGTCCCATAATAACAGACTCCAGCCAGTACCTTCCTGAGGCAGAAGCTACTTTTAGTGCTAATTATAAAGTCCTGTAGTTAGAGTCCTGTACTTAGGCCACTAGCCTCAGTCTTGATTTCAAATTCCTTGGCAAGATTTTGCATTTAAGCCATTTAAGCTTGTATTTTTCAGACATAACTTTGATATTTCAAGTCTCTGTCTCTAAAACTGTGAAAAACAGCACTTCCCCATCTCAAAGAAGTACCTAATAATAGAATATTGTTTGACAAATGTAAGTATAAGTTATATACCCCTATAAGTTAGATCTCAGCTTCTGACAGCTTTTTTCACAGCACAATGTCTAGCACTGTAATGCTGAGCAGTCTGGCTACACGTCCCCTGCATACCTGCACAAGGAAAGGCAGCCAGCTCCTCCATCGGAAGGCTTATTGCATGTAGGCATGAATTCATTCACCTACGATCTTTTTTTCCTCTGAACAACTCTGTTGTTCTATGTGTCAATCCACATGTAGGAAGCCTTTATGGCTGGAGAGACTGGGTACTTTTGGCAGTTAGATCCCATTTATTATTAGATTTAGAAGCACGGCTTATGCTGGGGCTCTTTATTGTTGGTTTCTCTTTTGGGTTTTATTCATTCTTTATCACAGGAGGACTATGTTCTTTGTTTCCTGTATATTGCCGCTTCGATTAATGCTCCCCCCAAATCCTATATGGATTAAGAGTAAAGCACCTCGCTGTCATCTGGGCCTGCAGTTATAGAAATACACAGCCAAACCTGCAGGGTTTTTTTCGTCTTCTCATACAATGTACATAAACACCTTCTCACCAAATATGTTTTCTAATATTCAGCCTCTTCATTCTCAGTGTGAGTGCCAAACAGAGAGCTACTCTTTACTGCTGCAGTGTGGTTATAGGACTACACTGAAATGCAAGACTATCAAGGAATGATTTAGTATATTAAAAGGTCAAATGTACATTCGTATTGGATTTTATCTTTACTAAAAAATTCTTGAAGTGATAAATACTTGCTTAACATAAGTAATTCTATGCCTCCTTCAGTTCATTTTGACAGTTGTATCACTGTTGAGCAGATTGCCATTAGATATGAAAGTCTCAAATATATTTTATTAGGTTCTTTTCTTGAATAGACTACATTTCCTTTACATTAGAGAGGTTCAAATTTGTATAGAGCTGTCAGAGACCATAAAACTAAAATTATTGATTCCATCAGACAGATTTCACAGTCTTTGTAAAAATAGATTGTTCCACGTATTTCTTTGTGTTTTTAAATGCAGGATATGATCTGAATTTCACTTCCATGGACATTAGCTCTAACTCTTTCTAATCTGATTTTGTTTTGTGGGTGTTAACATCTGTTGCAGTGTTATTTTTTCATTACTAATTACCAAGATCAAAATTAGTCAGTTTTAAAAACATTCCTTGAAAATGTGTTGAATATATTTGTAACCAACTATTTTTTTCTGGTAAATAATTGGAAAATAATAAACAGATTGAGATTGTTTACCAGTTCTTCTAAGTATAGATTTAATAAATATAACATGAATGTGTGCACTGTATAGCCATTATGTGGCTGAACAAAACATTCGATGCATCACACAATGTTCCCAAGGTGTGGATATTTCAAATAAATGTTATGGTTTTACTTACAGGAAATTTTATCTTTTGAGAGATGCAGGCACCAACAAATTCTTTAAAATACAATATTTGTTGCACATTGAAAATGTAAAGTATATTAAATTAAGCAGAAAGGAACAGTGCTCTGGAGAAAAAAAACCCAGTCAGTTTGAAATCAAACTCATCTTCACGCCTTCGAGAACTTAATTATTAGTAATTTTAAAGACCAGTCTGACTGAAATGGTGCACATGTTTTAAAGGGCAGTCAGTACTAGGGTCTGGTGAGTAATGGCTGAAAATAAACTCCATAACTTCTCCATGTATGAAGAAGTCTTACGCCACGCTAGGAAGCAGATGTGATTTCCGAGTGCTATCTAATTTTTTTACTACTATGGGTGTAACTGAATGCAGAAATCAATCTAGCATCATTTAATACTCATAAAAAATAGTAGAGGTATTTTGCATCAATTACAAATGGACTAACTCTTTGATTCATGTTATTAAATGAAATATAACAAATTATTATTATTCATAGGTTGAAAAAGAGGCCTTGGCTTGACATGTGTAAAGAGAAACTTCAGTAAAAGTCCGGAGGGTTCTTATTAATTTCCCTGAGCCTGATTAGGCATTCAGTATAGAGAAAGGAAAGTCTGAGAAGAGATATCATTACATCATACAGACCAGGGCAGCGTTTTAAATCCTTCAAACAGAATGTATCCACCTTGCATTTCATGTATAAAAGAGGGTGGAGAGGAAACTAACCTTAGAAAACAACCTCTTCACACTTCTTATTCCTCATATCCATTAGATTACTGAGTTTAATATTAATCTTTACTGATCAGGGGAAATTCTTGTGGACATCTTAATGAAAACTTCTGCCCAAAAAGCACTAATGATAAAAATGATACACCACAAACTCAGATTTATTTCTAAATAACTGTGCCATCTGAGATAGTTATTGACACTCAGTTTCTTCCTACCACCGTTCTGCTAGATACTAATTCCTGCCCAGCTCTGTGAAAGGCCTGGAGAGAGTGCTCCTTCAAACACATCATTTGAGAAGGGTTAGCTCAAATTACCTTCATTAGCTGGTGAGCTGTGGTAAGCAGCTGGAAGTATCAACACCCAAAGGTAGTGCACACAGCTGGATCTGGAAAGGGACATCTGGTAATGGTCTACAGCTGTGTCAGGAATAGGACAGAAAATAACTGAAATTAATGAAATGTTATTTCAAAATCTATTGCAAGCTCTGTCTCTGAATTCTTTATTAATTAGTGGAGTCCTGTCTCACCAAAGGCACAGAAGGAAGATTTCAAAGAAGCATTGTAGATAAATAAAAGTACAGAAACACTTGTCCATTAGGAGGGTTTGAAAATATTGCCATGTGATATTTAAAGAGGCTGTAGAAAAGATGAGATTTAGTAAAAAAGTCCCTCAATTTGAAATTACTTATAAAGAGGTATGCTATTTTCCTCATCTGCTTGTGATTTTCTGTGATGTACATTTAAGAGCAAGGAAAATTTCAAATTAAACTGGAGAAGTGGTTATTCAACTGGGATGGACATGTCTGTAAGTTGAGGGCAGGGGAAGATTCAGCTCATTTTAAAGCACTGAGACTGAATTTATCCATTTGTGCAATGGGAACCTAGTTGAAGTATTGAGTACCATAGCAGAGTATCCACTACTGTTCCAGAAAAACAATTCTGCTGTCATCTCAAATGTCACTAACCAGCCATGTGTGGGCAAATGAAGTTTCTCCTTTTGTAGTACAGGCAATGGAGTCTAGAATACCTGCATTTTACCTGTTGGCCTATATTTTTCAGTGGAATAGCTCTCAAGACTTGATCAACCTCATTTCAACAGGCTGCAATGAGAATTTAGATGCCTAGTTACAGCATTTTATACCACCTTGAAAGTCTGTCTTCATGTTTATGTGAGATTGAAAAAATAAATTATCCACATCACAAATTAACTTGAACAACTCCTGTAAAAATCCCCAAAAGAATTAGATGATTATAAAGATAATGAAGTATCCACTATTACATTAGATATAAGAGTAAAATATCTGGAATACCCATGAAATGTCCTGCAGAAGCTGATTTCTGAAGTCATTACTTTGGGAAAAAATCTTATTGCATGTCTCAGTGGTGCTCCTTGAATTTCTTGTTTTGCAGCACCTGCTGAAGGGGAAGAGAGACCTATAGAAAGATCATAAATAAATTCCACTTCTTCCAGTGGAAAAATTCCACTGCTACAAACATGCCATAGTATTCTAAACTTGCCTGGAAAATGTATGACTAATTAGTAACCTGCAGTGACAAAACTAGTTGAATCTCTGACTGGTAGTGTTTCCCTGTACCACATAACAATGAACTGTAGATATGTTGCTGTTCCTCAACGTGTACATGAGAAAACAAGGAATTTTTCTTTCCTGCAGGAAGATTTTTTTTTCTGTGGGTTTCCCCAGGGTGCTTTATGACTCTGCATGAATCCCACTTATGGTGCAACTGATCCCAGAGGAAGTAATGTAACAAATGCTCTGAAATAAAGGGAGTTGTGCATTTTACATTTAATGCCACAGAGTCATATATTCAGGAGTCAATATAAAATGGTACCCATTTCACTCTCACTGAGTTTCAATTAAATCTTTTTTTTTGGTCTGTGCTAATGTTAGGTTGGCAGTAGCTGAATAGCATCAAATTTATTTTCATCATGCTTTGTCTGTGGAGGTGCGATATGTGTAATTGAAAGCTTGACCATCTTTTTGTTATAGGAAGACTAAGCTCATCCATCAGTGCCAGAAGCAGGAAGTTGGTGTCATACATCAGACGTCATTTAGCACATGCACATCATTCACAGAGATCAATTATTATAATATTTATTTTAAACGGCACAGGCTGGAACCAAGAAAGTGAGACATCCATCTTTATCAGTTACATACCTTTAATTCTTAACAGTGTTAACTGCAAATTTGGTGGTACAGCCAGCCATACTCTAAATTTTGTACAAGTAATAATTTTTAATTTCATTTAGACGTATCCCAATTTATCTTCATCACTCATCTCAGAATTCAATAAATTCTTGTTTTATGAAACCAGTCAGAAACTCCTTGCTGAATAACCCATAACAACAGCAAGCTGTTGTTAAGCAAGAGGTGACTGTATTAGCTCGCTGTCACTACTAAGGCACAAGTTAAAAAAAGAGGTTGAAAAGGTATTAATTTTCCTAACCCTTCTGCACCTCTGCACAGGCTAGGCTTTGTGTCTTTCCACTCTCAGTGCTCCTCCCTGTAATGATAATCCATATATTGGAAACATGACAGAAAACAGAAAAGCATCCCTAATACAAGTGAAAATTTGAAGTCATTTTCTGATCAATTAATTTTCTTTTTATAAATTCATAATTCCCCCAACCAACCCTACTCCAGCCATTTCTTTCCACCCACTCTTCTCTCCCCGAGTTTGCCTTCTTTGCTAGTGGAAATCCTGAAATTTAATGTCAGGGAGCCTGCTGCTAGCTTTGATGTTAATAATTTACCCAAATTGACAACAGATATAATCACTTTTTAAGTGTTATCAAGAACAGCTGCTGTGAAGAAATTCAGTGTGTAAGATGGGGATGGGGAGGAGGGGCTGCTGGTAGAAAGGAAAGGCTGGGTTATTATATATGCACAACATCCACAGTCATACCCCAGGATAAAGTGAAAGATTCTGTCCTGCATTTATGCACTGAAAGACAGCTAGAAAAAAAGTAGTTATCACCCTACTTAGAAAACTGATAACACATAAATTTAAGAAATGAAAGCTCAAAATTTCCAAACAGTCACAGAAGAATAGACTGGGCATAAAAATGTCAGCAGATCCCGCTGAAGTCAGAATTTAACTTATCTAAAGAAGAGGACAGAATTAAAATGAAAGCAAAAGTTGCAATTTTTTTATACTATGCTCTTCAATATTTATATAATATGCTTTTGTGAACATGTTCTTACATAGTGTGGGCGTGTGTGCATGCATGCACGCACATGTATGCCTGTGAGTATAACTGATGTTCAACAGAGGAACTGTGGAGCATCATACCCCCATCCTGTGTGTGTAAAAGATGCTCCTAACTGCAGGGAAGCTGAGGGAAGCTTTCTCAGTTCCCACCTTTGGGAGCAAGAGGAATGAGAATTGGCAGAATGACAACTGCCACCTCCCAGAGGTGTCTCACCCTGCAGTGTGAGTCAGAGTCAGAGCCAAAAACAAAAAAGGAACTGTCCATCACCAGCCATAGGAGACTTCATCTCCCTCAGCACTGGCTCATTGAAGTGGTTGGTGTTTGACAGACTGAGGGGACAAAATCCAGGCTCTGTTTATTCCCAGCACTTAATTCCTATTGACCTTATTGGGATGACATCTTGTGGGAAGATGGGACTAGTAACTCAAGTCATCCCTTTTGGTTGTGTGAAAGGGTGTCAAGCTTACTGGAAAGAGGGAAGCAGAGGAATGTGTGTAAAGGAGTTTCCCTCTCTGGGTTCTTCCCTTGGCAGTGGTTGAAGAGGGCAGACAAAGCCTGAGGACATAGTATAGCCCCACACGACTCCTCACTCAAGCGGTACATGAAGGCTTATGCAAGGCTTCAAATATTGCATAATGACATTTGGCTGAGAATTTCTATTAGAGGTCCCAGAAAAACTATGTTAGCAGGGGAATTTGCAGCCAAATCTTACATGAAGCTTTGAATGTGCTGGATTTGGCAGACCTTTCTAAAAACCCTGAAAAATGCTGAGGACTAACTTTGCCAGCATTTTGAATCCAGGGTTACAATCCTAGAGTGCAGTACATCCTTATATTTCTGGCAGTAATTTGGAAAGTTGCATTTGACATTTTAACCTACATTCCAAAGAGAAAGTTCCGTTTTCTGGGGCTTTACAAGCACTGAGGAACATAATACTCTTGGGGGCCATTGAATCCTGTCTTGGATTTTAATATCCATTAAGTGATTACTGCAGAGAATAGGATACTCTGAGCAGCTGGGGCAGCATTCACCTGTGAACTGGGCCCTTTCCAACTATGGGGAATAACAGGTTAGATCAGAAAAGGAGGTCTTATAAGAATGACATAATAATGATTTTTTTAAAAAAAGAATACCGAAAATGAAGCTATAAACTGGCTGAAGTTCAGGACTGCTAAACTCTTGGAGTTTTAGGGTTTGTTGACCTTTTGTCCTTTTTATCTAAAACAGCTGAGAAAAAGCAAAGCAAATATTAAATACTTGTATTTGATGATTTAATTCTACCTGCAGTTAGCTGAAAAGTCTTGAGAAAAATAAAACTTTTACAAATAATGAAGAATACTTCCATCTCTATTTGAATTCTAATGAAATAGCGGGGTTTTTTTCACAGTACAAAGAGGTTCAAGTGCCAGTACAGGGCTATTGCCTGTGTTTCATTAACAGGTCATCTGTTCCTCCTCTTTTAAATCATTTTAGTCACCTTTCCCAGGCTACTGACTGTGACTGTTACCTCACTTTCATCGAAGAGGAAGGTCGTATCTATGACATTCTGTCTCTAACGGATGTTAAAATTGTTCCATAAGCAAGCTGCAAAGTAGTCTTCAAAAATGATATTCAAGCACTGTGTACATGCATGTGTGTATTTGTAAAATGCAAAACAAAACACTCAACTGCCCACACTTCTCATCCAGTGCATGGAGGGAAAAAATGTGTGATAGATGCTACTCACCTTGATCAAAGCAGTACTGAAAGCTTTCTGGTATTACAATGATGAACATGCTCTAACAACTTACAGAGGATAGATAAATGCTCCTCTAGTTCATGAAAGAAAGCAGCACCTTTACATCTCAGGAGACAGCTCAGAACAGTAGAGCCTCCTCGCAGTAAAATAACAAGCTAGCAAATCGGATAACAGTTAAGTACATATTTGATTCCTTCCTTGATTGAGTAATGTATGCTTTTCTTCTAGAATTCAAGTGAGGAGCTGGCTGACCAGCTGGTCAGGTATATGCTACAAATAAGTAATTAACAACGTGATGCAAAAAACAATGAATAGTACATTTTATCATTCCATAATGCAGCTGATTACCTATAGAACAAAACAACAGAAGTTAATTTGTACCTGTATAGGATTTGCTCAACAGGTAAGAGAAAAAAAATTAAACTTTTTTAAGTATCCTTAGTCAAAACGTTACCACTTTTCAAAACTCTTCAAAACTCTGTTCTGCCAAGCTGATATGGATTCTTCACAAGATTTTTTTGACTTGATTAAACCATAAACATTATTAAAGTTGATTTTAGATAAAAGGATTGTGGTATTTTCTGGACATGTTGGCTGGATGCCAAAATAAGTTCCAAATGACCATTACTGGGTCACAGAATAATGAAATTTTGTTCTGAATAGGCTGTACATAAAAAAAGGAAGATCAAATTAGTAATTACAGCTGGAACAGCTGCAATGAACCTTACGGATGAACAAACATGCACAAATGTATGTGTAAATGATCTTTTCTGAATACAAACCAGTAACTGCAGTCACGTGCAAATAGACACTAACACAATATCATGTTGAGCATCTGAATATGGTAATATGATTTTTTGCTGGCACATGAATTATGTCCACTTCGAAATGCATTTTGTGGGTAGTAAATTGTTGTTTGTTTGTAGTTTTGATGTGAAACCAAGTTATTAAAAAAAAAAAGTAGGCTGCAGCTGAAGTCAAAATGCCCTTATTGTATCTTTTCAGATAACTTAGTTTAGAAGTAATTCATGAGTTTGAGTGAATGAAAGTATTTTTTTCAAACTTCTTTACTTGCTGTAAAAAAAATTTTACATTTTTCTTTCTTTTCATTAAAATCTCCTTACAAGGGGCATTGCTCAAATTCACATCTTTCTGATATTACATGGATTAAAATAAAATAGTGATAAGTTTAGAAAACATGATGTAGAACATTGCTTATTGCTATGAAAATAACTCTTATATAGTGCTCTTTGCACACCTTAAAAGAGATCTGATAGGAACTGGCTGCAGACAGAGTAACTCAGGAGTTCAGTTGTATTGCATTAGTCACTTGCACCCATCAATGGGTCATGCTGCCTCTCCAAATGTTGTTTCTGTCCTTTCTCCAGAATTTTTTTGCTGAAAGTCAAAATACATTGTACTTCTCTAAATATATACAAAATACCCTTGAAGCTAGCAGTGCTGAAATCAGCTCCATGCTTAACATCTACTGTTTGTGGAAAAGTAAAGGAAAAACCAACAGGAGACTTGGCTGCCCTCTACGAAGCCTGTCCTTGGACAAGACACTTACAGTGCAAGATAGATGTAAAGGCATTTTAAGCTGCTTTATGTGACTCCTCCATCCGCTTAGAATTGGAAAGGCAGGTAGCTAGTGCAGGAAGCAGCTATATCATCTCTGTTAACTTTTTACCTGTGAAAGTGTGTTAGCCTCTGACAGACTCCCCTCAGGCAGAACAAGGCCACTTTTTTACCTCTTATGACAAAGGACTTCAGCACAGCACTACAGACCTGGAAACATGACAGCTTCTCACAAAAAGTATTGAGTTAAACTTGTACCATTTGTTAAAATCAACTTGATTTTTTTTTAATTAAAATAAAGTATTTATATGTTTCTAAAACTATTGTATTCTTACACCAGAAAGTCATCCAATGTGCGACAGTCCATTAAATTGCAAGACAATTGTATTCTATACCTGAAATAACATCTCAGATAAGATGAATCCTCATGTTTTAAACCTTTATGAGAATATCTAATAAAGTGGTATGGGTTTTTTCCAGACCAGGCTCTCCCCAGTGGCTGGTACTCTAATAACTTGCCATCTTAATAAAGATACCATATTAGAATATAGTAGTAATGATAGTAAAGTAATTTTCCATTCAAGATTTTATGTTTGTACTGTAGCTTTTGCTCTCTAGAGCCAAAAAGTGCATAATAGTATTAGACAGACATCTGACCTAACAACTTTAGGTGTCATTTTATGAAACAAAAAGTGCCTGCCTCAGTTTAAGCTGAAAATAAGCCAGTTTGATAGAGGTAGATTTTAATGTCTGTTTCTTATAAGAGGGACGTTTCCTTTTTTGTAAATTAGCAATAAGTTTAAACAGCTGCTGGGGCCATGTAGAAACCAGACACTATCTAAACAGGCATTTGAAGAGGGCTGCTGAAACTTTTCTGGCTACTCATCAGCTGTTGTGAAGTGAGCATGTACACGAGGTGTGTTAGGAAGTGATATTCTTTTGCTTCTGCAACAAAGTGAATTCCCTCAGTGCCTTTCAGCGCGGCATCACCAGCCTGGCAGTTTGCCATCTGGAAAACTGACATTTGCCTCCCCTGGGTCTGCTGAACAGCGCTGCTGCAAGATAGCATTCGTACCTAAAGAAAATGGAAAAGAGAGCAGCAAGCTTGCTGAGCAAAAATAAGAGACACGCTGATGTTTTCCTTTTAAATAGCAGGAACTGTTGGCCTTTCAGAGTGTTTTTATTCAGCATCCTTTATCATAAAGGTGCTTTTGCATGAAAAGAACAATGAAGGTATGTATTACATACTGGCCGTCTCGTGTTCCATCAGTCAAGCAAGAGTTATTTAAAGGACTAGTCTAGGTTTTGAACAATTTATAACCTGAATCATTCAACCTTTTATATTTTTTTTTTTTTTGTAAGTGATAGCAATAAGGAACACATCAGAGTTTAAATCTGACAATCTGCATTTCAAAAGGAGTAATTTCAGATGGAGTTCGCTATGTGATAAAACTGGATTATAATAGGATAGCTATAGAGCCAAACATCGTGACTTAGGCTGAACTTTGTTTGGGTGAAAATTACTCCTTTGCAGAGCATTGAGAGTTCTATTACCTCTCCAGGTCTCAAAATAGAATTAGAAGACATGGGTTGACATAATGAGTTAAGTGCTGGAAATAAAGTTGTCATGATAAAAAAGCTTATGATGCAAACACTGTTTAACTCCATCTCAACAGTGACAAATTTAGCTCTGGATTAATCAGGCTATTTTCTCGTGCTTTCAAATGTACAACCTGTTCATCATCTCACAGATGCCAAAACTTCTTATACTTTACATTTGCCAGTCATCTAAATGAGATGTAAGTAGTTCATAAGATATGTTCTAGTTACAGTAAGAGAGTAAATTTGATCCTTAATTTATTTTCTTATTTCAAATTCTTTGTTGAATCGAACTGGTAAAGCTTCGGTGCAGAGTTTATATTTTTAAAGAGAAAAGTTCTGATAATATCACTTTTGAGTAAAACAGGCAAGATTTAAAGGGAGAATTGTTACATATTTATTACACCAAAATACAAACATTTTTTTTTTTAAATATGAAACTTCTTTCATGGGCACACTACTTAATACTTCTAATTTCAAGGACTTCTCTACTATTCACAGAAAAAAAAAAAGACTGTCTTCTATTTCATAAATGTCATATGTGCACAAATGTTAAGTCAAACCATTATAGGACACCCAGCTACCTGCCAAAATGGTTACGTAACAATCTGGGATTTTTCCTTAGGGTGAGGCTGAAATGATATTTAGCAAATAAATATGAAATAAATATTTATTTTAATGCAGATCCAGGTCATTGCAGACCACCCCAGTCTCAGTGTAAATAATATTACTTAGTTGCATTGTCTTGCATCAGTAGTCTACTCATCTTTTTTTTCCTTTGTTCTACAGATATAGGGTCTTGTGTGATACTCAGTTTATTTTTTATATACACAGAACAATAGAGTCAAAACACTTGTCATCCTGTTTTCAAGGAGGTTTACTTTTTAGAATAGAATCATTAAGGTTGGAAAGGACCTTTAAGATCATTAGTCCAATCATCAACCCAACACCACCATGCCTACTAAACCATGTCCCAAAGTGCCACATCTACCCGTTTTTGGAACATTTCCAGGGATGGGGACTCCACCACCTCTCTGGGCAGCCTGTTCCAATGCTTGACCACTCTTTCCAGGAAGAAATTTTTCCTAATATCCAACCTAAACCTCCCCTGATGCAACCTAAGGCCACGTCTTCTTGTCCTATTGCTAACTACTTGGGAGAAGAGACCAACACCCACCTCACTACAACCTCCTTTCAGGTAGTTGTAGAGAGCGATAAGGTCTCCCCTCAGCCTCCTCTTCTCCAGGCTAAACAACCCCAGTTCCCTCAGCCGCTCCTCATAAGACCTGTGCTCCAGACCCTTCACCAGCCTTGTTGCCCTTCTCTGGACACGCTCCAGCACCTCAATGTCTTTCTTGTATTGAGGGGCCCAAAACTGGACACAGTATTTGAGGTGTGGCCTCACCAGTGCCGAGTACAGGGGGACAATCACCTCCCTGCTCCTGCTCGCCACACTATTCCTGCTACAGGCCAGGATGCTGTTGGCCTTCTTGGCCACCTGGGCATACTGCTGGCTCATGTTCAGCCGGCTGTCTACCAACACCCCCAGGTCTTTTTTGGCCAGGCAGCTTTCCAGCCACTCTTCCCTGTTCTTTTATTCTGAATCACCAAGCTCATCCCCCCATTTCATGCCAAGCTCATCCATCCATTGAAACCTTAAACTGAATTTTCTTAATGTCCTGAGTTTGGAGCTACCCTGCTAAGCTGCCTCAGAAATGTCAGATGCTCCTTTTTTTTTTGCTGTGCTTGAAATGCAGAAGAATTTAAGCTGGGTTAGGGAATGAAGACAAAGGGTTTTTTAACTGGAAATTGTGAAGAGCAATGGAGTTTTCACCATATATCAAGCAGACATTATCAGACATGTTTACCTGGGATTTTCATATCATTTGTCTGACAGACTTTTAGGATATAAAGAATGAACTGGTCCATAGACATTTTTAGACTGGCCTTCTTGAGGGAACTTGAGGATCTCTAGGTTTGACTGGGGTTAATTAATTTGGTAGGTTAAACTGTAACTATTCTTTTACCTATTATTAAGTGAAAAAAGGGAAACAAATAAACCTCCAGGAACATACTTTTAAAATAAAAGTCGAAGCTGGAGTCCCCACAAAGGCTGTTAAACACTGGTATGTTAACTGACTATAAACTTACTCACAAAAATCTAGCTCCTACTTTCAAAAGCTATGATCTAAAATTCACATAATGCCTTTGAAAGGGAAGAAACAATCAGGTTTGTTAGTAAAAATTGTTTGATTTCAGGTGTAGACCCATGAGGTAGCACTATGGATAGCAGTCCATAATCTGATCCTCGGTACATTCCAAAATGTCTTCACTCATCAAAAATAAACTGAATCTTTCTATGAAGACAGCATAGGTAGTTGGGCAGTGCCTACTTTGGCTGTATGAGTAAAAGAATAGATAAAATGATAGTAACCAGAGATCAGAAATACATATCATGCACAAATTTAAGAAGGAAGTACTCTTAGAAGCTTTCTATCTGACAGGATTAATAGCGTAATTTAATTTTGATTTGTTTTGTAGATTAAGGTTGTGGTGTGGTGTTTGAAAGTATGCCATTGTTTAGGTTTCCTAAGAGTTACCGCAGAGTATACTTAATTCTTAATACAGTAGAATAGGAATAGACATAAACAGATATCGAGGTTGCCCAAAACCCAGAACAGGTCTTCTTTTATGTTTGTTTGTTTCACTACAACTAACTAACTAAGTCAAAATACACCTACCATAATATTTTTCTTAAGAAGATTTGCAGTAGGTTTTGACATTGGGTTTAAGCTTTTTCTATTTTTTATTGTTTGTAAAAGAAATTCTTCTAAAGCATCATGACTATCATTTATTAATAATTAAATTAAACTTCCATTCAATTTTACTTCCCTATGAACAATGTCTCCTACCTGTGACTGTCAAGCAGGTGGCATGTCAGCTTTCCTTCCTTCCTTTCACCCGTTCTTCCACCCATCCTTCCATCCATCCTGCCAGTTTCCTCTCCCTTCCCTTCCCTTCCCTTCCCTTCCCTTCCCTTCCCTTCCCTTCCCTTCCCTTCCCTTCCCTTCCCTTCCCTTCCCTTCCCTTCCCTTCCCTTCCCTTCCCTTCCCTTCCCTTCCCTTCCCTTCCCTTCCCTTCCCTTCCCTTCCCTTTCTTCTCTCTCCCCCCCTTCCATTTGTTCTTCTGTCCTTCACATCTTGGGAGATGAAGTCTAGATTCATATATAAGGATAGGACATTGCACATGTTAACATCTATATCTGTTCCCCAATATGCATCTTTGGTCTGCTTATGAAAATTGACATTTTATGAGAAGAATAACTTGTAAAAGTAAAAGACAAAGCAAGCAACAACAAAAAAAACCAAAGCCCAGAATATAATTTTTACATGGTAAAGTAACAACTAGAAAGAAAACTGAGATCACTTGTTCAATAGCACACCCAACTTCATAAATATTCAAACTGGCAAGAAGCATAACTGCATGACATGGGAACACTAGAAACTAGATAACTTTGGTTGAGAGATCAACTAATATTAACACCTTCATTTTGGAGTTCACTTTGTCAGTATCAATATTTTCCTTAGAGTCCTCTTGCTACCAGTCTTGTCTGCTTTGTGGTACTTGACTAGCTAGAAGGCAGGAGAGCATCACCCCTGCAGAGGATACTGATGCTGCTCTGTGGATGGTCAGGCAGGGCGTACCAATGAACAGTGCATCTGTCACTCTCTCTGCTGAAGCGTGACCATGTCAGTGTTGTGAGACACTGTCTGCCTCATTACACCCTCCGTGCATGCACGCACACAAGTTTCCAATCCTGCTGTCTTGATTTCAGCTTTTTAGAGCTTGGATGTATTAATCAGATTCCAAATACTGGCCTTTGCTTCAGCAATCACTGCCTCAAAAGAAGGAAAGTGACAAGGCGGAATGATCTTTACCATAGGGATGGAGCATGCTATGGAATCTATAAATGGCACAGCCAGGATGAATAGTATCATTGTACTGGATTTTGCAGACAGTGCCAGTTGCCGCAGTCAAAAGGACATTGGAGTAAAGTAGTTAATAAAAGAGAAAGGAGGAGGGGGGAAGAGGTAGTGTTGAAAATCATGGAACTGAGAACATTGAGGCTTAAATGCTTTTTTCTCAGACAATGAACTGTCTGCATCAAAGTTAGTCCAATAGCATTTAGCTTTGTGCCTGCTTCCACTGTACCTGGTCACTGGATAAATAATGAATAGTGAGTGCAGACAGAGCTTACAAGGGCTCTATTATTCCCACAGTCTAAACCCTTCATTTAATAGAAAGTACACAGGAGAGGAAGAAAAAAATATTCCAAAGAAGATAAGAAATAAAGACATATTGACAGGCCAGAATGGTAAAAAATACCTTATAGAAAAAATTGTTTCTGTTCTAGCTTGGTTTATTACAGAAATAATTAGTACAATAGCATTCTATAGCATTTTTTCATCCAAGAAGCTCAATGAAACTTATAAACTATTATTAAAGGTGAAAGTTCCTAAAATATATTTTGGGAACTGTGGGAAATGTTCCATTAGCTCTCTTTCAAACTTGAGCCCTTAAATGAGGTTGTTGAACCTTAAATTTTTAACTGAAATGGCAAACTTTTACAGGGTGATACCACAGACAGTACAGTCATTTCTAATGTAGCTGTAGATAAGCATCCTGTAAACATTAAGACGAAGGAAAGAGCACTCTGATTTTACAGGCTTTGGTCTAGAGGTGCTTACATGTATGATTTTTTTGGCTTAAGAATTTAGTCCAAAACCACACCAAAAGCAGTATTAGGCAAAAAGACTGAATTAATGATTCCTAATTACCAGCTCTATTCAATTCAGATTTCCTACCTTCTCAGTGTTTCATATCCTCTTTCTTCTATGAATAAACCATACATGTATGTAACATATATGTCTGTGTGCAAGGAAGGACTGACAATGCAGCTTGTAGCAAACAAAAGTAACACCTCAGGACTTCATGATGAGGACCATATGCTCAAATTAAGTTAGATGTGTTTTCTTCTTGGACTGTAGTATTTCCTCATGCTATCACCTCTGCTTTGCCAGTTTTCAGTTTTTGTCACATTATGGGAAAAATCCAGACCACGTACTGGTTTAGGATAGGACAGTGTCTCCCTGTATTTTCATTGCGGTATGTTTAAAATCCTTCAAGTGCTGTAAATATTAACATTGACTGTGTGACTTTGAGGCTCAAGTTTCAGTGAAAATCAAGGCAGATCCTTCAGGTGTAGAGAGTTAACTTCCTTTCATTACTGTGGGAATGAAGCATGGGAGAATTATTTATGCCTCACGGTGTCTTTGAAAACCTCCCCAAACTGACTTATTCTCTTAGTTGTTTTGGAAAGAAAGTCCACTCCCTCCCCTTTTTACTCTTTGCTAGTCATTCTTTTAGGAACGGTCTACTGGATAAAACCAAGAGTAATACTGAAGCAGAAAATAATTTTTCCCTTTATAGTTCAAAGTTACATTGACAAGGAAATTTCACTATTAAAAAAAAACCCCAACAGACACAACTGGAAGAAATACTGTAAAAAGCTTTACAAAGCCTGTAAAGGCAGCAGACAGCTTCCCTTGAAAACAAGTACACGACTGTTGTAGTGCAAGAACTGTACTAGTGCACATCTAACTGTGTGCAAGTTCTGCGACAGATCCCTCTCTTGCCCTTTCAAAAATGTTATCATTTCCCAAGGAGCACTGTCTCTGCTGCAGTCTGCACTTGCTCCACACTGACAGCTCTCCTGTCCCCACTGAGCATGTGCAATGCCATTTCAGATGCTGTCCTGTGTCCTTCCCGCTGCATCTATTGACAGATCTGCACTCTTCTGTTATCTCAAGGAGCCAACAGGAGGACCTGTCATGGAAGCAGAGAGGCTGTGTATATCTGAGCTACTATCACACTATCATGCAGCCCCCTTTTTTGTCCAATAACAGTGTCTTGTGATAAATGTTTCAGAAATGACATTTGAGATGACAGGGGAGGAAAACTTTTAAGTAAGAGACTACAGCTCCCAGTGTCTCCTGAGACACAGTGCTGTCAATCATGGAGAACTATTTACAAAGAGATTAGGATGCAGGAGGTCCAAAATCAATGTATTAGAGGCCACAAAAGCCTTCAAATTTAAAAAAAAGAAAGTCACATCAATAAAAAAAAAAAATGCGTAGTTCTGCAAGATGTCCTAGGATCTACCTTATCAAACAGATTTGGGGAACTTCTAAAGCCGAGGCTAAATTTTGGATTAGGAGGAGAGTCTGTGATATGTTATAGGAAGAAAAGAAACAAACACATAAAAAATGGGAAGAAGGGACAAGTAGAAGAATTAAGAAATTTATCAAAGATTTGAAGTACAGTATCTGGCTAATAGCATATGTGCATGGAACATTAGGTTTGGCTGTGCCCTCATGGTATTGGCAGAACGTGAAGCATAGCTGTGCTGTCCCATCAGGTAAGAGTACCTTTCTGCAACATAAGCTAATCCTGACTGTTACTTTAACAGTTTAATGCTATGTGCTAATTTCATTTCGCTTTCCATAAAATAAATACATTACAAAGTCCAATGTGAAATTGCTAGTATGTGTGGCAAGTAGGAAGATACTTTGGACAGCTAACAACTCATTCTTAGATGTTTATTTCTGTTGGGTTTTTTTCCCATCTAGCTTATATACAATGCTGTAAGATAACTGGTTTTCTGGCATTAATAAGCTGTTTGTACAATAACTGATTCTTAGCACACATGAATTACACATTCTTATCACATTTTTGAAAAATAGTATAAAGAGGAGGAGTTAACCAGAGGTAGAAAGAACACATTAATTAAGAAACGTAATGGGAATAGAAATCAGGGAAAACTGGAGAGGAGGGAAGGGAAAATCAGCTTCCAAAAACCGCAGTGTGTTGTATTTCTATTTGCATATGATACCTCAAATCCCTTGGCAGAGGTTAATAGGAGAGAGGAAAAGCTATGATAATTGGTGTCAGTCATGGACAAGATTTCTAAGTAAAAAAATAAGGAAAAAGTTCTCCTGAAGGGCAGATTAAAAAAAAAATTTAACATTCCAACCTGGACAAAGAAAAAAGGGCTCCTCACAGCCCCAGAGGAGAGTGAGCACAGGAAGAGAGAACAACTATACTAAAGAAAGGAACAAAAGAAACTCCCTAGGGCAACACAGACCAAAGTTAAGAAAGGCCAAGTTAACTGAGACACTGCAGTAGCTAATGAGGAACCTGATTGTTAAATATGCTTTGTTATTTTATCTTTTTTTTTAATCTGTTCCAAATTTTTCAGCTAAATATTCAGTTTTTACTTTTAACTACTCACACTTTTTCTATCAGCTTATCTGATAATAATACTGAACAACCAATGAGCCCCTTTAGGACTGCCCACTGTATCAGCTGATCTGGCCTATTAAGGCAGCACCCACCACCCCTGGTGAACTGTGGGGTGAGCAAGAATGGGGTGCACTTATGTCCCAAGGGACTGCAGTTTGGAGTTTGAGGATTGTACACACCTGGCTGTAGATAGAGACTTTATTGTCTGAGAATATGCACAAGGACTGGGATGTCAGCCAGGCTCTCCCTAATGAATCATTAACCTCCTTTTGGTTAAAACACACTTCTTCAAATTGTGTTTTATTTTGATTTGAAGACATTTAGAGATGGAGAATCTATTCACATGTAAGTGCTGTCCAAGCACTTGCAGCTTATTGTGCTCTTTCCCAACAGCCTTTTATTACCCTCAGTTTTAATCCAGTAAAATTGCATTGTTATTAAAAGACCTCTCAGTATTGCTTTCACCAAGATGTGGTCCGAAACACTCTCTCTCTGCAAGGTATTTCCCAGAGCTTTCATAGAATCATAGAATGCTTTGGGTTGGAAGGGACCTTGAGAGATCATCGAGCCCAACCCCCCTGCAGTAAGCAGGGATTGAACCTGCGAACTTGGCGTTATTAGCACCATGCTCTAACCAACTGAGCTAACCCAGCTGGTCAATGACACCTTTCTTTATGATTCTCCTCTGGGCACTCACATTTTTCCAGTCGTCCTTCTAGGAAGTGCTGTAGAAACATGGTAGCCTCTAGGCTAGGGCAGACTCCCACATCAGGGCTGTTGGGCCATCATACCAACCACCTCAGAGACGGGAAGGAGGAAGGGAAGAGGCTGGCAGGGAAATGCCCTTCTTCCCTCCCTGCCAGTTTGGCAGGGACTTGGTGTGTAAAGCAAGCTGAATTACATCCCAGTCTGTTAAACTGGTGCCTACCCTGTACTTGAAAGTCACCTCCAGTGGAGCTATTTCTCGTTGTGGATGAAGCTTACTTGCTCTGGAGAAACAATAGATCTTTACCCAGTGTCATTATGGAAAATGTCAGGCACAGCAGTGGCCACAGAAGGGAGCAGATTTAAGATCAAGGTCATCTAGAAATGACAGCCAGATCAACAGTCCATTCAGGTTTATATGCCAGCTATATTTATTCCAACAGGGTGGACATTTGTATGGGCATTCTGTATTGCTTTGCTCTTAATGAATATTCTGCATGCAGAGTCACTACAGAATCAGCCTCTTATATCAGTCTGAAAAATAATGTACTTTATGTCCTTTATTCCTCATTTTCCTTTTTGTTTGTATGTAACATAGCCAAGCACAACCTGTGCTCTGGGAAAATAATATATTTTCTGTTCTGTTAAAAACAAAATAATTTCTGAGCTATCAAAAAGGAAAAAAAGGATAGAGAGAGAAAGAGAGAGCATGCATACGAGGAGGGAAGGATTGAAAATATGAACACCATGAAGAAATACCTGTCGTCTTATAAACAATAAAAGAGAATATTGCCAAGCTTTCCATATGTATAATAGTCTACCTTTTGGTTGCAGGATCAGCCTGATGAATTCCACTCCATAAGGCAATAATCTGCAAATCGATAAGAGATTAAAAATAGGACTTTGGATGAAAGAGTTTCCTCAACCATATTAGAGTCCCCACTGAAAATCTTTACTGTCATGGCTCATCTCATTAATCTAGTATATACATTGCATTAATATTTTTTTCTCTTACTGTGCAAGACTGATGTGGTTCTATCATTTCTAGTGATTTAGCAAAGCGATTGTGAAATTATTTTGCAACCATGAAATGGTTCAATTTCAGTTTTCTGTTGTACTAGGAAGGCAATGCCTAGTTATTACACTGACTTTCAACAAGGAGAAAAAAAGTGGAATTAGGTGCAATACTAATTTATTGTTTTGTAAAATCTAGAGATATTGTATTTCCTCTTCCATATCAACATAAAACAAATGAAGTTTTCATGACAGATCAGAGGGTGGCAGGGTAAGCAGTTAAGCAGCTAAGCAGCTACATGGCATTTGGAAGATTGCTCTTTATACAGTCCATGAATGTCCTTTGAGAATTTATGACTTCCCATTAAAAAAAAAAAAAAAAATAGATTGATTGCCACATATGTAATTTTGCCTTTGTGACTCATATTGAGATTAATTCCTATTTTAAGCCTAATTATTTAGTTTGACCCAAGGTGGGTCAAAGCATTCCTGCATGACTTCTCACATGGAATTTTTTGAATTTTGCCTACAGTTGGATTTTGGGATGCATATAGCTGATTAAGAAGTCCCAGCTTCTTTTATTTCATGAAATGTGTCTTTTATTGTTGACTGTCCAAAAATCAAATTTTCTAATCTCTGAACCTTTTATTTCAAGAAAACAAAATTTGATCTTCCAGTAACAGTAGGAAGCAGCTAGTTTGGATTGTAAAGATCTGTTACAAAGCCTGTTTTGCCTGCAACACAGAAAGTAGAGCAGGGCAATGACAGTGCTTGTGCACAGCAAGAAGACTTGAGAGGCAACAAAGAGCTTTTCAAACTCACTTATTCAGTTGACAATTCTTTTAGCAAATGGTGCAGCCACACAAATTTTTGAGGGGGGAAGATGGTGTGGCAAAAAAGGTCAATGAGGACTGGAACCAACTGCTGAGTCTTATCCAGTGATAAACAAGGAGATATTGATTCTCAGGAAGGAAAACAACATTCTCATTTGATTACAGTGTTGCAAAAATTTTCCCCATAAGGTTTACTGAGATCCAGGATCAAAAATTCATTATTTTCCATAGTTTATTTTTGTTTCAGTTTTTTTTAAATGTATTCTAAAAACGACCCCCTCTAGCTACAGCTTTCTTCATGTCTGAAGCCAGCTTAGTGATAAAAAAATGAAAAATAATGCTTTCTGGAAGGAAACATGATACAAATATTTCCATAATTAATATAAACTATCATATGCTAGGCTTTATTATATTAAGGTTTCCTTTCCTGACCTTAGGGGAAAGTACATGACAGCTGACCCAAAGGTCCCTCTGGGAACTGTGACATTATTTCTATAGCATAAGTGCCTCGACACAGGACTTTGAAGCTAGTACCAGTTAGAAATCACATAGGAACTGCCAATTTCCTTCCTCCCTCCACTTGCACTGTCTGAAATTCCACCAGGTGAACTTAATGTTGGTTTTCCCTGTCAAGGCTGTGGCATGCGGCAGAGTTTGGTTGTCTCGTGGGATATGTACAACGCAGTTATGCATTGATAAATGTGCTAGCCATATTAGCACAGTACTCACACAACCTATTTGGCTGTACGAAGTACTAGACCTTGCTAATGAGGCTCTCCTTGACCTAGTACTAATTCTTTCAGAGCTACCTTGGGAATTCTTGCATGTTTTGCTGTGTCCATTGTGGTTATTCTCACCCAAGCAGAGACCAACTGTCATTCAGCACATAAAATACATGTTTGAATCTGGAGCACATTTTTCTGAGGTGAAAAGGATAGGTGGATTTCATCCACAAATAAACCCATTTGAAGATGTTTTATTTCACTAAGAAAACATGGAACATGTGTGATTAAAGCAAAAGACCAGAACACAGTTCAGCCATTACCTTTCTTAGATGTTGGAAACACTTTAGCTCTGTCAGACTCCCAATCTTCTGCCTATAAAATAAACTATCATGTGACTCCACAAGACACAGACTTCAGTGGAAAAGCCATAAGGGTACCTTTCCTTTGTCTGTGACCCTGTTCCTCTTCACCTGATCTGCTATAGCTATTTCCAGGGTCACCCTGTAAGCCAGTCCACCCTACAAAGAGTCATGGTATGAAAGTAATCCCTTTGTTTCTTGGATTGTTTTTAAGCTACTTCATTTCAATGATCCCCATCACAGCATTGCCAAAGAAGCAGTTAGTATGCGGGAGGCAGTGAATGAGGATGCCAAGACAGAGACTGCTGAAGATGACCTGGTCCCCAAAGGCTGGACTCCATGCAGCAGTAGAGGAAGCTGCTACAGCACCTCCACCTCCATGGAAGGGCACAGGAACTGAGACAGGGCTCAGATCTTCCCTTCTTCCTTTACTCAACACGTCCTTTATGTCCTCTTCGATATCTCCCATGAAGGAATACACCTCTTGTAAATATCTGCTGAAACTTTCCACCTAATACTTTCTGAATTAGAGACTTTGGAATTATTTTCTTAAGGAAAGGAAAGAACTGCTGAGGTGCATTAAGTTCAAGGTGAAGAAATTAATGCATCATACTCATTGTTATACCTGGAATCAGATAACTTCTTGCCTTGGCTTCCCTAGTGATTACTATAACTGGCAATATATTAAAAACTTAGCCTGAGTACTTCTATGCTCCCATGCATCCTGACCTTCAATCAGAATTTCAGACATAATTAAATGCTTCATAAAAATAATTCAAATATTATCTTTAGTCTCAACCTGGGGCCCTACCAGTTATTTTGGCAATCCCACAAGGGAAAAAATAATTTTCTGAAAGTGACTTTACCAGGGTGAATTTAAGACTAGCCAAATTAGGGAAGCACAGAACAGCTTAGGCTGAGATAGGCCATACATCAGACAGAAAAAAAGTCACTGCCACCAAATCCCATACAATGTTACCACTATATATTAACTTGTGTATAACCTCTGTATGTTGTTGTGTAAAACATGAGAGTATAAAAGAAAACTAGCTGTCCATGTTCCACCATATTCACAGTCATTTTTATTCAGTTTTCACAATACCATATTTGTATAGCAGTCAAACATGATTTAAAAAGAAAAGGTTCTGAGGTTATGAACCAGAAGAAGCAGTACCTGAAGAAATGCTCTGACATACAACAGTATAAGAGGTCTATAGATATTTTTCCAAAACTCTGCTTTAGCAATTGGAAATGTCATTTGAAACATGCTGTACTTTGTGTGTCTGCCTTTCTCAGAGATCACACAGAAGTCAATATACCATCATATCAAGAGCAGATCAACATGTGTCTCACCTGCCAAGCCTGTCAAATCCTTCACTTAGTTCTATTACTGCAGCAGATGAGTTAATGTGTGAAAACAGTAAGAACATGAGCTCGTTCATGTACAGGCTAGATGATTATGTTGTGGCAGTGCTCTCTTTAACCTAAAGCCAAATATTCCTCAAAAATCCTTTCCTCAGTTCCTACAGGTAGTGAACTCCTTTCATTCTTGGTGTCTGTTTTTGTCTTTGTTGCAGAAAATGAAAACATTTGAATAATAATATACAAATATTAGTCAGGTTCAATAGGCTCTCTGTAGCGTAACACTGTGATTTAATTACTTTTTTAAACCTGTGTTACAGCCAAGATTCCACCCAATTTCTCAGCTTGGTTAGCCTTTCCCAGGAAAGGGAAAGAATGTCAGAGACTCACCAGGACTTTATACAAAACCGAGCATCTTTAAAGTCACAAGTGCCTTCAATGAGATGCAAAACCTAGACGAAATGTCTGGTTATAAAAAGATATATTTACATATATTTTAATGACATTTAAAATAATTAAAACAAGAGCACTCATTTATTCAATCAGACTTTAATTTGAGTACACACATATTTTTTGAAAATAGTTTTAATTCTTTATATTTTTTACCAATAGATGGTGCTAGCAATTTCTACATTTACTGAAATATCTGCACCCATTTTACTCAGCTCAGGCCCATAACAATCTTCCAGAACTGCTAGAGAGAAACAGTCTATCCATGTGCCAATTAAAGTAGGAAATGCCAGCTCACCAATACTCAACATTTTACATATTGAAAAGGCTAGTAGAGCAGCAAAAAGCCATCAGTAACTACCCATTGCAGAACATATACAGTATGCAAATGAGAAGTCTGCTGTTCTCACTCCTCCAATGTATTTTCAAGATTTCTGGAATAGTCACGTCATGGTTTGCAGTCATTAGGGTGCATACTTTTAGCAAAAAGGATGCTGGCATCAGTCAAATTAGCTCCCCCATCAGTCTTCTGCAGAGCGCGATGAAAACTTAATGTCTTAAGCCCAAATCCTGCCAAGATTTCATGCACATGCCTCACTTTATGCACTGGGAATAGTTCCACCAAAGTCAATCAAGATGTTCACAGTATGTAAAGTCAAGCAAGTCTGTGACTGTCCATGAGTCTGGAGGTATATGTAGTGTTTGGAGTGTTTGGAACTGACTGTAGTGACTCTCCATGGAAGCGGACAGATGTCTTCTGCAGCCATTAGGAGGATGCATCCAGCATGGACCATATTTTTATGATATCCCACCTGCCCTAGACAGAACACATTGAAAATTCACTGTTTAATTGTTTCAGTTCTGTGGATCAGTTTGTTTTGTATGTGTTCAGAGAAAGTATATTCAAGGTCACTACAAGTGCAGTTTAAAAAAAGAACAAATTAAGAATAGGTAGAAACAATCTTGTTCTCTGCATTTCCAGATAACAAAACCTTTGGTATCTCTAAAAAAACCCACAAAGAATGTTTCCAATATGTCACTGTCATCAGCTTTATTTTTCATATTACTTACAGACATTCTCAAAATATTTTGAAATAATTGAAACGCTGCTGCTCTTCAGAGGAAAGTAGTAGTCTTGTGTTCCCCAGTTCATTTCCACACGTAATACACTTTTCAGTGTGAACTAGCTTTACACAACATGGAGGTAAGCTCTCTGGAATAACAGATTTTCACAAGGAGGCTGCAGATTACAGTTTTTGAGCTCCTGGGGATTTTGGTTACCTGCAGTTTCCTTCTACGATGTCCATTGTTTTTGGGGACCATAAAAAGGAATTGCAGACTTCCAAATTTTTATATATATATATATATGTGTGTATGTGTGTGTGTTATATGTATAATTTTTTTTATTGTTATATATTACTATTACATATAATATGTTTTATTATATATTAGAGTATAATATAAATTATATTATATATAATATATTGTTATAATACATTATATATTATATTTGTAGATATGTATGGATATGAGTAGATACTAATATATATGTTTATATAAACATAAATAAACATACGTGCATGTATTGCATATATTTATAAATATGTATATGTATATGTCTGTTATATACATTAGATATATTGTATTATAAAGAAAAGAATATTATATTCCCTCTCTGCTCATCTTTATCTTTAAAAGAATGCCACCCTCTGGGAACATGTACCCAGCAGCTCATGTACCTTATCACTCTTATCAATACAAGTCTACTTTCTGTTTAATTTATCAAGACATTATTACATTTATAGTAAGTGTAAGGGGAACATGAATTATTTTGCTTTTTATATCTATTAAAAGAATCACAAATCTGAAAAGCTCACTCCAGAAAATGTTATAACTTCCATTATACACTGACATAGTAGAAAACCGTTTGGGAGATGCAAATGTGTTCTTGCAAACCTGAAAAATAATTAGTATGGCCAAAAAGCTTAAGCTGATTCTTTTTTTTTTTTTTTTACCTCTCTCTCTCTTTTAGTAAAACAGGTCTTAGTGTATGAACCTTCATCAAAAATGTCTGAGTCTGTAAATGAATTGGTAACTGATGTAAAAAACTAGTCTACAATAAAACCAGAAAATAAATAATAATTGTCTCCAAAAACTGAGTAGTGTATAATTCAAAAGTAATAGTAATGAATAATTGAAAAGTAATGGTAATGAATTTTGTACATTAGAAAACACAGAAGGGTGTTCTGGATCTCCCTGGAAACAATGATTTATCTTTCTGGATTATGTCAAAGGTCCATGCATTCTCCAGGTAATTTGGGAGGCTCGTTTCCACTGCTGTTATTGTTTCCTCAGTAAGAACTGTTCCTCATGTGGAAGATCAGTGATCATAGCAATAGCTAAATATTTTCAGCTCTACTTCTGCAATGCAGAACTGTTACAGAGAAAACCAAGCCAGCAGCCCATGCTCTCTGCCTCATAAGCTCCCTCACAGAAGAGCACTGAGAAGGTGCTCCAGTTGCTTCTACTCACCACAGATAATGAATGAGGCTCCTAAGCTGCTTGTAAAAGAAGTTGGTGCTGTGAAAAAAGTTCATTTCCCAATCTTGCACTTGTTCAAGAATATCTTAATCTTCTTTCAATTAAGCTATGACTCCTTAATAGAATACAAATATTTATCCCTCAGCTGGAACATTACTACCTTTTCTCACTGAACTGCAAACATCAAATTCACTCTCCCATGAAGTAGCGTTGTTGCTGTCATTTGGCAGAGAAACAGAGCACACAATGCATGACTTGAATTATCCTAGGTTGCATGGTGATTCAGCACTGAACAAAATAGCTGCTTAAACACAAAAATTAAAACCAGGTCTCTCATTAGCAGTATCAACATTCAGATCCTTCATTATGGAACAAACTCTATAAACAATATGACTGCTTTGTAAAATAGAAGGTATCAAACATTGGTAAAACTGAACAGATGTTTACCAAACACTGGATTCTGTCTCTCTCACTGTAGATTACAATTAATCCATTATTATGAATAGTCTTTACATCCAAATGCAAATCGCTGATTTTTACTTTTTTTAACCTTGAAAAAAATTGTTGGAAATACTCTGAGTTTGGTATGTCTCTGATGTCATATCCAACATTTCAGAAGTGACTGAAGCTGAGCAGATAATTCTGTGTGGTTGAAAGCCACTGCTGTAGCTACGTCATGGTCTGTAGCAATACTTCATGGTCTGTAACAGTGCACACTGTATCCCAAACATGGCTGCTGGACCAAAATACCAGTAAGCATGGTATTTTGAACTAGTAGGAACAAGTCTCTAAAGAGATTCTATGCTTTGCTTATTTTATTTATTTATTGATTTAATAACAATCTGGAAGACGACAGATTGTGTGATGGATTGTGATAGTCCATATTGCTTAGTTCCTACTACTCTTAATATTTGCCTTAGTCATAACCAGTTCCAAATACGACATTAACAAGTAATGCCAAGGACAGCTTGGGGGGTAGAACTGATCTGAGATTATTTCCGTTAGTCCCCCCTGTTTTCGGGGGGAAAGAAATATATTCACATACACACAAGCTTTTTGTTCTCAGATCCAGAGAATGGGATGTGACCTGTTTTATTTTATAGATATGTATAGATACAGCCTATAAATTCCTCCATACACAACCTGACAGTTTCCAAGGAGGTATAAATACAGTCTTTAAATGGGTCCCTTTTTTCACTTGAGAACAAACCAACTGTTTATGAAGTTTGGCTTGAATTCTTTGCAAGGTGCACCATCAGGAGAGTCTGAAAGCTGTTTCAAACAGGATTAGAAGGATTCACACAAAAGCTAAATACCAATGGATGTGTAGAGATTAGGAAAAACTGGTGATTTAACAAATCCTGACTCACCTTGAAAAAAATATAAGCAAGGATTAGGAAGAAGTGTTCTCATCAGACAATTTATACCATACCTTCTTAGTACCAGTTTCTTCTCTCTTTCTTGAAGGACCTGTTAGTGGCCTATGGAAATGATGAGTCTGAAGGATTACATGGACCACAGGTCTCATCCTGCACAGCCATTTCAAATATTATACCATAAAAGAATAATCCACAGCACACATTCTCAAAAGGTAACAGAAACAGGAATGCTGACGGAAACCTCAAAAGAGAGTGGGCATCTCATTTTAGCTCACAACAAAATAGAGCACTCAACAGTATCTTTTCAGTCACATAGTCAGAGAAGTATTGCAAGTGGGGATAGTAAAATTTTCTCCTGTTGTCATTTAAATCAGTGCCAAAAAGCCTACTAACTTCACCAGTGTACAATGAAGCATTCTACAGCTCCATCTTTTACTACCGGTAAGATCATGGCAGGTGTAAGCCAACTATTCACCCCACTAGTAAAGAACCTAATGCTAGTATGTGCACTTAACCAATACTAGTATTTGGGCTTGCGTGACATTACTTGTTTATAAGGTAAAAGCGTGGGTTAAAATGGGTATGTTTGGGTATCGCCACTATGCATTATGGGGTGGATAACTGCATCTATAACACTATACATGTTCTTCAATTGTTCTTTGTGGAAGAGAACTTGGGAGAAATAACGGAGTGTATGCACAAGGCTAAATTAAAGTTACTGCTGGGTTTTAGGGATAGATTGATCAGGAAAGGTTACAGGCTTGTTAATATTTTGTTAAGTTTCCAGACTTTGAGGGAAAGTTGCATAATGCCAATCTACAAATGTTAATATTCTTTAAAGACCAAGGAAAGAGAATAATTTGTTACATGTCTGTCTTGCTGGGAGTCACATTAGTGGAAGAAACATTTCAACTCTACAGGAAGCATTTTCAAAAAAGCTTTTGTGATTGTCTGCTCCTGGTGAAATCTGATTAAAAAGTTAATTGACCTCAATAAAAGGATAATTTCACCAAAGAAAAAGAATGCAAAACCTCAAAGAAACTTTATATCAGTCACCACACTTGTCTGACTGCTAGATTTCAGTGGTCAGAGTATCCTCCAAATTATTTAATAATTACAGACTCATTTAGGTAGCAGGCCACCTAGACCAATCCTCTGCCCAGAGTATTTTGAATCAGATCAGGTTTCTCACAGTCTTGTCCAGTCACATCTTGAACAGCTCCAAAGACAGAGATGTCAAGTCTCTTGAACATCAGCCTGAACAAGAAAAATAAATACGTGCAAGCCACACCAAGGGTGTGATCTACTCATTGAAGTTTTGACTGCAACTACTGGCACAATACTTTATGTTTTCCATAAAAGGTCACAGCAGAGGTGAATTGGAGAATTTCTGTTCCAAGACTCTTATTATAGATGTGGTCAACAAGGAATTGAGAAGAATCAAGATCTAAGCAACTCCACATACTGAGAGGGTCATACTGAGAGGGTTAGATAGGATTGAAGCATAGGTTTTTGTAGCAACTGTGCAAGTCCAAGTAGGTGTCTAAATTCTAGATCAAAGGTAACCCATAATATCTGTTTTTCATGCATGTAATTAAAAATCAAGAAGAAAAAGCCTCTGACAAACTGAAGCATCCTATTTAAGTATCTCTGACTTCCATGTGAAATACTTTAAGGGTTATCAATGCAAAATTCAATTAACTTAAAACCACCAGGTGTTAAAGTGTGAATAGGAGGGACACAAGTACCCAAACTGCTTTGCTATTGATCAGATTTAAAAAGTGTGAACTCTATCAGAAAGCAAAAGATAGCTACTCAGAAGCCACAGGGAGGCTGGCAGGGGTTTGTCTAGCTTGTTCAAATATGGTGGTGTTCTTTTTTTCAGCGGATAAAACACATTCAGACATTCCCACAAAGGAAATTATATTGTATGCCATTTTTTAAATAAGATTAAAAGCTCTACTTTCACCACCAGTGACTGCCATTAATTGGTATGCTGCAAGGGAGCTGACACATCCCTCGATGGCACATCTATTAAGTGTAGACTGCAATCAGTAAAATAGGTTTTCCAACAAACAACTTGTCAAAACCTTGACACAAGAATTACTTATGCTTGTAGTCAGGCACTCACTTTCTCCCAGTTCAAATGCTCATCTTCTGCCCCCACATCAGAATCTGAAATACAGTGAAATGTGTTTCTCTATTTTTGCTTGATTAAAGTGCTAATCCATGGATAGAAGCAGATCAGTGAGTGTCCTAAGGATGGCACAATGGACTCAGGGTGGAAAAGCAGTGGTGCAGGAATGCATCAACTTTCCACTTTACTTTTCCAGAAGCTGTAATTCCAAGATAGTCTCAGCCTTTCTGTGGTAATAGATGTGAACAGAAAATGTCTTTCGACTGACAGTTCTACCATCCAAGCTTACTAGCCCAGCCTGGCTCCCTTTGATCTTCAGTCTTTCTGGAAATAAAAATCATTATCATGCTACCTAGCAGCAAATGCACATGTTTTACCTAGATAAATCTCTGGTAACATTCAGTGGCATGGCTGATATTCATTGTAGATGCAAAATGTTCACTTGAGAAACTCTTTTTTTTTTTTTTTCCTTATTTTATATTTAAATCTATGCACTGTTTTGCTTAAGTACTGAACTGTAACTCTGCTTCTGCATCTGGAGGTCTGAGTGGACAGGAATGATCTTTTAACTAAATTGGATAAGTTCATTCTTAGAATGTATGTGACAACATCTCAGAGTCACTATTTACTCCACCTTGTCACCTGGCTTATGCCTGACAGCCATTCCTGGGACTATGCATTGTAACATAATATGAAATAATAATACACAAGTCTGCTTTTAAGAAGCTCTCTGGACCACCTTAAAGAGACCTTGTAGTAATGAATACTAGGGGATATGAGTCACCTCCCTGGACTTTAACATTTAATCACTTACATGCCTCTTGTAAGTTAGAGATTCGGAAGATTATTAATTTTAGGATTTCTCTTTAGCTGGTACCTAAAAGATTAACCAGACGCCTAATTGCTACACTGTAAAAGCTAGAGAAAGTGAACAGCAATCCTAGATAACTATCTTTAATGCTGGTTGACTCTCACCACTGGGGCGGGGGAAGCCAACCCAGAAAACCTTAATGAGGTAGATTTAAAAAGCTGACTTCACTGGGAAGGTCAGATTTTCCTAGTAAAGTCTGTAACAATTTGAAAGACTTAGGCTTCTCACATTCATTTCTAATGTCTTGATTTTATTTTTTCATACTTTTATTTTCACACATAACTAACACATGCAGCCAGGGAAAGGTTATGATGTTTTTTCACTGGCCTACCCTTTTTTCAGCCTGAGAAGCTTTATAAAACTGAAGGAAGGAAATGATAATTGAATCACAGTGATCCCTTATGGAATTCTGTCACAAATAAAACTGAAAACTGGGTTAATCTAAACCTGTACTGGCCATGAATGCTTTTTTCCATAATTTTGGCACTAAGTAGGGACTCTGTCTTTTGCTGAAAAGTAGTAATTCTGGGGTATTCAGTTTTCCAAAGCACTGGAGTTTCACCAGTTTGCTGATGTTTTCTTGCTTGATGTATGGATGTAAGATACTTACTTCTGTAACTAATTTGACTTTTTATCATGGATTTTCCAATGTAAAAATGAACTCTCCATAATATCAATAAAGAACATGTTAAATGGATTAAGCACTGGCTAACTAACTGTTCTCAACTAGTTGTTCAAAGTGGAACCATCTCTGAACAGGGATGTTGCTAGCACTGTTTTGCAGGCATTAGTATTAGACCTGACCTTGTTCAATATTCCTCTCAGTGGTCCGGAAATAAATATCAAATCACTGTTTTTCAAATGGCATACAGATTTGTAAAGTATCAGATAATGGTGGCTAGGTGTTCATTCCAAGCAATTGAAACTGTTGACTACCTCAGACCCTGTCATTAAATGAGTAATGTAGTCAAAGAAACAAGGTCACAGAGACTCTGAACTAGAGGCTATATCTCTAGCATTTGCAACTGTATCCTAGAAAACTATGATTGTAGGAAAAAATCTAGAATTCATAGCAGAGCTAAAACAATTCAACATGAGCTCCCTGTGGGAGGCTGAGATAAATCAGGCAAATGAAATCCCTAGTGTTGACTTCCAGGTAGAGGCATGGCCAGTTATACACCTGTTCCTTTTTTAAGCTTGTCCCTATGAGCAGTCACTTGATATTTGAAGCTATTACTTGGGTGTTGAATATTTGCACAGCAGAAACTAGACAAGATGTGAATTGACTGTCGCATACTGCTAAAATCTGGAGAAGTTCTTTCATTAGAACAAAACCTACCAGTAATTTCTTTTCACATGTTCATGGTTTGGCAGCAACATGATAAGTGATGGATATCATAAATCTTGTCTTAGAGAAAAAGCTCTAAAGAAAGTCCCTCAAAAATTTTGTCTTTTAAATAATCTACTCATATATTCATACAAAAGCCATACATGGTCATGTACCTTCCTTTATTTTGGGAGTAACCTAAGCACTGATTACAGCACACATTACAGCAGCATTGACAACATTACCATGGTTGTCATGCTTCTGTAAGTCAATCACACAAGTATCAAGACACCTAGTGTCACAACAACTTTGGTATGTTATCTACACACATTGCAGACTAGCAGGACAATGTTTATTAGCCCAGAAGACACAAGCTAAATGCTCTCTTTTAGGTTAAAGGTGAATCATAATATTTATTATCTCTTATAATTCATTGCACTTATACCAGCTAACAAACGCCCTATTTCTTACAGGCTGAATTCTTTTTCATTTGCACAGTAAGGAGGAAAAAGGCTTCATAGTCAATTATTGGATTGTAACAGAGAAGCCCCTCTCAGTACACAGGTGCTTCTCTATAAGTGACATTGTCAAGACTTATACAAGAAGGGTTCCTTCAGCTTTCATGCCTACAGTTTGAAAAAAGGTATGAAAAAAGCTTAGAAGATCAGCAAAAGTGATGTAGAAACTGGAGAAAAGAATGCCTCTGAGTGAAAGGATGACCTTTTTTTAATCAAAAGGAAGAATTCATTACTAACATTGTATATATATTGTGTATGTTTTTCACAGGAATAAAAAAATCTAAAATGGAAGTCTTTCATCTCATAGAGAAAGTCATTGCTGGAAACCTCTGGAAATTAAAGCTAGTCTACTTTAAATTTAAACAAAACACTTTTGTTTTTAAACAAAGAGTGATAAAGTAATGAAAAATACACTACCTAAATACACTGTGTAGGAAAGGTGCAGAGTTTCCATCATTTGATACCTTCTAACACATAGTAGATAGCCATACATCAGTTAAATATGAGTAATTTGCATAGAGAGAGATAAAAGGATAAAGTTCAATGGCATGGGTCATGCAGAAGTTCCCAGTAGTTGTGGTTGTATCCTTTTGTACTTGAAATCCATTAAGTTCCTGCAAATTCATGGATTTTAAGCCACATGATTTAGAGTCATGGGCAGAATAATATAACCAGGATTTTAGGAAACAGAGATCCAGCTGAGTGCCAAAGGGATATGGGAGCTTAGTTCCCTTCAGATATACTTGAAAATCCTGTCAATGCTATTAAGAGTTTGAACTACTTTGATTTATGGTAGTAAAATGTTGGTGGAATGTTTCTGAAGATTTAAATTGTTGAAGCTCCTGAACTCTGTTGCACAGGCCATTAATTCAAACACCTTTAACCTTAAAACACCAGTGTCCAGTCAGTTTAGATCAAGAGGTCGGATGAGTGTATTGATATAAATTTTGTTCTCACTAAATATTTGCGCACACTGCACTGGCAGTACACACCTAAGTACAAGGGGACAGCCTGTGAGAGAGGAAGCATGACTGGATTTTGCAGATGTGCTGTAGGTCAGTGTTATTTTCTAGTGGGAATATTCATTTAGACAAAACTACTCAATAGTTAGAAAGGATCTAACCATTCAAAAGACCTTTTCACTCTATGGCAGACTCTACTGTTTAAATTACACAGGACCTGTAATTCACTAGAAACAGTCCTCAGATAAAAATTACCCTCTATTAAAAAAAAAAAAAATTTATATTAAGATTTCTAAGGAAAATAATGGAATTTGAATTTAGAAAAATTTCAGTCTTGGTTTAATCCAAAATAAGAGTTAGTTCCTTTCTAATGATCTATAAAAATTTTCATACTGTATTGTGAATTCTTTCAAATGTCTCCTCCAAAACTGAGTGATCAGTGTAACATTGCTACTTCCTTTTCTTGTTTTTTTGTTGGGGTGTTGGGTTTTTTTCATTTGACCTTTGTTGTGGAAGATTCTGCAAGCCAAGTACAGTTAAGATATCACAGCTACTTGTTTTACTCTCAGTCAGACTAGTATATGCCAAATAATTGTGACCACAGCAGCTGACCCTGGAATTTTCCCTAAATGGTTAGCTGAGAAGAATGTGACTGTTCTTCAAACTTCTTTCTGGTTCTTAGCTGGAAAACTTTCTCTTGTTATTAAAAGCAAGATAAATTAGACCATTTTAAGCTCCAAACTGCTGCAGTTGCATTAGAAGTAGGAAGCTGACCTTCAGCTTTGTTGTCTCAATGCTACACTGCCTTGTGCAACATACTCATAGCAACAGCCCTGGGCAGACAGTACCTCTTTGATTAACCATGCATCTTGGTCCCAATCCTATCCCTCCCTCTGCAGCTCTGTCCTTGGAGAAAATGCTGCTCTGTCCACTTGCTTTTAGAGTGAGCACTGCTGAACTCCCAACACAATGGTGCTATGCTTGGCTGTGTGCATATGTGTGTGTACGTGCACAGCAAAAAGGACACAGGGAAAGCAGGAGCACAGGTGAGTTAGTTGCAGATAGCTTTACTTTGCTTTCATCTACGTCTCTTCTACATTGATATTCTTCCTATCATTTAATTCTAGAATTTTCAACAATATATTCAGAGTTTGTTGAACCATAGGCTTTTTGTTTGTTTATTCTGTGTTTTCACAGCATCAAAACACTGTGATGCAGGTGGTGTCACACTGGGGTACTCAGTAACATAAAGTGCATAAATGAAAATGATCAAAGAGCACTGGGGACCTACAGTAGATCTCACAGTCGCTCTGGTTAAAAACCTGAACTTGTAGGCACGCACAACATTATGGGATTACAGGTCATGACATAAAAGGAAAATCAGGAAATAATTGAATTCAAACCCAGTGCTTGTATCTATTCCAATTCACATTACACTTCCTCACAAAAAGAAAGCACCTTGAAGGAGAAAGGCAAAGCAAGAGGGAAGTATTGTTCTTTTCAATACCAACAAATAGCTACTCTAAAAAAAATTGTTGCTTGCATAGATGCTACTTTTCTACATGTAGTATTACTGGTAATCACACTGGCATTTGCTTTTAACTGACAGATCCAGGGTGACTTCATTGTTTTACAGAGGCTTTTTTCCACTTGAACGGTAATGCCACTATATAAATTCTTGATTACTTTTTCTTGCTTTTTGACATTGTGTTCTGTATTTGTCATTTGTATACATACATATGTAAACAGCTTCATGGCAAATTCTATTTTCTGACTCACCTTGAGTGACCCATAATATATCTGATTGCAGGATATGGTACTATTTGGAAAGGCATATGAGTTTAATATGGCCACTTGTCCCAGAAATTATTACAGTCTTTAGAGAAAAAAGGTAGGAGGGAATATGAGTTTGGAGTTGATATGAAAATATGGGAAGAAGGCAATCAAAAAGATGAATAATAAGATGCATCACACCAACTCTGAACAAAACACTTATTGGTTATAGTGATAGAACAGGCAAATATTTCCCTTTTCTCCTATAGATAAATGAACCCTTATGTTACATGCGTACGTCCATGAACAGTTTTGAATTCTCAAGGGACAGGAAACTGTGGAGCATCAGAATGCTGCTTCCATGAAATAACATGGCTGTGGTTCACCACAAGCTTATATGGTCATTTACACTTGTGTGAAACAGGAGTAAAATGCTATGTGAACACAGGTCAGCAGAGAACCAGGTACCACCAGTCAGTGGTAAGAGGAAAAACAAGTTATTGGCACAGTTCCTGTTTGAAATGTGGTCTGGGAGGGACATGTCTTGGTTTACAGTCCCAGATGCAGACACTTTCTTGGTTATTCCCAGCTTCCTCTTTCAGCTGCTGACTCCAGAGGTGATGACTTCTCAGGCAAATGAGTCCTTGAAATACTGAGAAGCCTAAACTGTCATCTGTCCTTTGTGGCTGGTGACAGAATTAGACAGTATCAATTGTGACTGCAACTACCACTTATGCCTTGGATTTGGAATTTTCTGTTTTAAAAATACTCTGCTTTACATGTGCTTCTGGAGAATGCAACAACTTCACTAGAAACACTGCTTTCTTCTCCCTTCCCCCTGCCCCCCTCCAAATGATCAGAAAGCTAACAAGGAACAAGCTACATCTTCCTGTACCCACCAGAAAACACCTTCAGTTCCTCCTCAATAAGTTTTATATCTGGCTAAGTTTCATGTAATTAAGTTTACAACCCCATGATTTATTAATTTGTTTCCATTTGAATATACATATACAAAGGTGTGTCCATTTGGCAAACTGTAGGACCAAAATGAACAACAAATTTACCAAAACAGGATGAGAACTTGATCTTAGAAGGCATCTTTGTGTTCACGAAATTAATCTGAGATTTTTTAGAGGTCTAACTGGGATATTTGGAAATTAAGTAGTGAATGTGGTGTAACTTATTTTTCAGACTCCCCATCTCTGTTCAGTATTGGACCTTATGCAGAGTAAATTGAAATGGGAAGAGGAACAATGAAGCACTCTTGTCTTTCCTTTTTTTGTGTGAAATTCAAAATTTTAAATTACACATTCCCTCATTCCTGTAAAATATTGAGTTTCAATTTTTGGGAAAGTCTCATTATGTTATTTTAATTTTTTTTTTACCAGAGCAAAGGTAAAAAAAAAAAACGAACTCCAAACCCAAACCAAAACAAACAAACAAAAAACCCCAGAAGAAAACCCCACCACCAAGCATGATAATAACCACCCTGGTTTACTTCTATTCTGAAATAATAATGGGGTGTCAGAAACCTACCTGAAAACACAGACTTTTCTTCCCTGGATGAATTCAATGCTTACTCTTACAGAGTTCTGCAAAATGTCATCTCCCTCTCATCTTAATATCTTTGTAAAGTTGTTAGCAGGGACAGTGTGCAACCATGCATCAGTGAGAAATGAATGGCATCTAGTTCTGCCCTACTTTTATAGCACTCAGCAAGATTGGTGCTTTCATGAACTAATGTCCTTTGAAACCAAATCTGAGCCAGTGAGACAGGAAGTTGGCAGGGAAAAGTGGAACTATTTTTTCTTTTTCAGTTAATTGGCATTATACTATCTCCTGTCAGAGACATGCTGGCCAGGCACAACTTAGGTTCTTCTTTGGGCCACTCAGTTGTACTAGCTACCCAAAGCTACAAGTCTGAAAAGGCTTCATTCAAGACAAGGGCAAATCAATAAAACACAACTTACGATGGGTGGGGAGCTACAGACATCCATTAATCTGTTACATACGTACTTGATCAGTACATATACTCGGACCATAAAAATAAGTTCATGACACTGGGATTGTCTTTTTAAGTGTTTAACACATATAAAGGGCTTGGTTTTCTTTCGTTTATGGAATTGCCTCCTCAGTTCTGAGCCCTCTGACTCAAGTTAACAGATTTACATTGTTTTATATTGTTTGGGTATTCTAAAGTTGATATGGTAGAAAAAAAAGAGCAATCAAAGATAAGAGCCATCTAATAAGATGGGATTGCTGTTTTTCCTCCCATGCATCCTCTTGTTGCTTGCCTTTTCTATCGAACTTCAGAAAACAGAGCTGGGACACTTCTGTAGGGAGAAAAAGTAGAAGCACTATAAAGTTAAAGGCTGTATCTGTATCTTTAATGGAGGTATAAGACCATCGCTCCAATGGTGCTGTCCTACCTTGTCCTTGTGAAGGCATTTATTATGCATGTGGCCAAATATCCTATAGACCAAATCAGCAAAATATCTTTGGGGCACAGTAATACAACTTCCTCTCTTGTTTCTTCTAGATTTGGTTTGTTGGCTATAGATGCTGGTTGTTACAAAGCATCAACATCTCATTAGATTCTCTCTGACTTGGTATGATTATTTTAGCCCCTTCATCACTGTCCTAATAAATTGTCCAGTCTGATTATTTTGGACTACTAACCTGTGAGTTTAGATTTGCTATTAAACAAAAAATATAAGGACAGAAGAAAAAAAAAAAAGCTGTTGAGTAAGAGTCATTTTCTGGCACCTTACTGATTCCTATTGGTAAATACATAAAGCATTTGCAAACTACAGAACGGTTTCATCAACCTTTTTGAAACATTGACAGAATTACATTAACAGTTTTCATATTCTTGTATCTTTTCCGTAGTCTATGGTAGATGTATAGGGCATCAGGACTAATGGATGCATTTATGAGCATAATTGGGTGCACCTTTTAGTAACTGGGGAAAAATTTATAGTAAAATATAAAGTACAAATATACCATGATATACCGCTGTGACAATGAGTCTTCTTGTCCAATTAGCATAGGAATAGCATTCCTGTCTATTCTAGCTTATGGGGAAACAGTGACTGTCAGCAAAAGGTAAACTGTGTCTAATCTGTTTGAAAATAGCCTGCATATATTCTATATGGAAATCAGTAACCTCTTTGGTTTTCCTAAAAATATGATTCCATATTATTGAACCTTAAATATGCCTACATTTTTCATTTTGAATACAAATAAATTTGCCAGTAAAAACACCCTGAGTTTGCATTTTACGTACATAAAAGCTTTGGTTTGGAATTCATACCCCAGTGCAGTATTCATCCTTCCTACCATACAAAGCAATATATGACAAGTTGAGGTTTTGTGGTTGGGTTTGGTTGGGTTTTTTTGTTTGTTTTGGGTTTTTTTTTGCTTTAATGTCTTCTAAAAAAAAATTCAAAATATTATGACTGATAAGCAACTGTTAAGTCTGATGAAAAATCTCGACTTACTCAGTTTGTCTTCCCTTAATTCAAAAAGAGACAATTCCATCTACTACATGTCCATAACATTGAACTGAACAATCCACAGCTGCAAACACTGACAGGGCACCTAGAAATTATCCCACCCTACCTATTGGTAGGGTGGGCATTAGCAAAAGCGTACAGCCACTCCATGCTCCTGCATGCAGACAGCACAGCGTGCAGGTACATAAACTGTTTCTTTCCAGGAATTCACAGCTTGCAGGACACCTTCCCCAGAACATGCAGCTCAGATAAACAGGAGACCACAGTAGGGTTAACTCATTTTATAATCAGAATGAGTACAGGCAGACAGACTGTAGCTGACAGACTCTGTGAGGGATGACTTGCATGTGACTGAGGTTCCCTTCCATCTTTTCAGACATCTGAATTTTATTTCCAGTACTATGAGACACTTTTCCCCTCAGTAATTAGGGGTAGGAAGGCCATAGAAATATTCATGATTACTGTTGTTAGATATGGCTATACATGGAGATAGGCATATAGGTATAACTATTTTACTGGGCTTCACACATCTTCCTTCAAGTTGGAGGGTATTTTGGTGAGGGAAGAAGTAACCATCTTTTTTATCCACCTTAGAAGTGCTGCTTAATGCATATCCTTAGGAAGTGAGATACTGAAATACTGCACACATGGGTGGATGGGTGATACTGGTGTTCTGTCAAAAGAAATTCCTAAATGAGGAACAACAACATTCAAGATTTTTTAAATCACCCCTGCCTGAGCAGACTTGTACACCAAGCCTCAGAATCGCAAAATGACTGCTTGTCCTATATCCATGTTTCCTACCATTTCCCTAAGCAGCTGTTCCTGGTCACGCTAAGGGATAACATGGACAAACTTCTATGCCGGCTAGAGGATGGTGCTTCTTTAAAATATTTAAGGACTCTTGCTATCCTGGATGCAATACAATAAAAATATTTTTGTCATGGAAATATCAGTGAACAAGATATTAAGGGCTATAGCTTCTTCTTCTTCTATAATATATTAACCCAATAAGCAGAACTGCCTGACAGCTACAGTAAGTTTGGGGTTTCTTTTACAGGTTTAGCTTGTTATCGATATACTGGCATGCTCATCCTAGTTCCTGTCCTCCCTTTCAACTCATCTGAGTGGGAGAGGAAGGATCCCTACATCAAATTTACCTAAATTCAGGCTGCAGGCATGCTGTGCAGGTAGCAATTTCATGTTTCAGAACCTCCCCTTATGAGCACAAAAATGAGCCGATGAAGCTACAGATTTCTACATGTCACTGGGAATAGACTGCATTTCAAGGGGGAACGTGTAAGAGGAGTTCCTTAAGAAAACTCTGTGGAGTCCTAATCTATCAAAACACTTCAAATATGAAGAACTGTCTTCCAGAAGAAAAGAACATGCTCCATTTCTACATTTTGTAAATTAAGTGTTTAGTATTTGGTTTAAATGAGTTTTCATTTCACTGCTTCTTTTGTATGCTGTGGCATATTACAAAGTAAAAAAAAAAAGTAATCTTATTAAAAACAAATAAAACTAATAAAAGAACTGTTGACTTTTCTGGTTTTTTCACTGATAAGTATTGAAGCTATACTTTGAAATATCAAAATCCTGAAAATGGTTCAGGTGATTGATTGTGATATACTTAAAACTCTTGCACTCAGGCAGCAACAGCAGACTGAGTTTCTGTCTGACAAGAGGAATGTTTACTGCCATGGACCTATTGTCAAAGAACTCCTGCAATGCACAGATATATAATTAACGTACAGTTGCAAATTTACATGAAAATTGTGTTGGGTGTCACTGCCCAGGTGCTGGCAGTGGTGGGCTGCAGGGGTGGCCTCCATGAGGAGAGGCTGGGACTGCCCCATGCCAGACATAGAGGGTTCCAGCTATCTCCAGTAGACCTACTGCAGTCCCTCAGCCAAGATGATGGCACATCTGGGAAAGTGTGTTTAAGAAAGGGCAGAAAATGCTAGCAAGAGAGCGGGACAGGAAGAAAAGAGCAAGAAACAGCAGAGGGGACACCAAGGTTAGAGAAGGAGGTGCTCCACGGCAGACCCCCAAAGGGACAGTGGCCCATGGAGAACCCATGCTGAAGCATAGCAAAAGGGTGATAAGGAAAGGGCAGCAGAGACAAACCACTATGCTCTGGACACAACCCCCTTACTCCCCATGCCGCTCATTGCCTCACTGAAGGGACTGAGTGTAACCTGCGGCGATAAAGAAGGAGAGGCATCTGCAGTGGAGGAGTGAAGTTGAGCCTGGGTGTGAAGTTGAGGAAACTCACACCAACTGAAATGGGGAGGAAGGTGTTTTCCCTATAAGTGGGAAATTTTATATATATAAGAGTATATATTAAAAAAAATATATTGTTTGCTTCTGTATCCCAATATCCTAATCACTAGTCAAATATTTATATTAATTGATGATAAATGAAATTAAATTCCTCAAAGTTGTCTGTTTTGTCCACAGCAGTAATTGGTAAGTGACCCTGTCCTTTTTTTCGACCCTGTTGGGGAATTTTCATGGCACCCTTCAAGGTAAATTAAACACACGTTTGTGCTTAAATATAAAAGTAAAATTTAATGAACAGTGAATTGGGCAGAGTCCTACCACAGTACACGGTTCTACGTGGAGTCTGCAAGGATGCATCACAAGCAGATTCCTTGTATACACTTACACCAACACCACTCCAAGAGCGGTTGCATGGTGCACCTCAGCCCAGCTCCCGATCCATCCCCCAGCCCAGCTCTGCTGCCCAAAGGTGGCCCCTGAGTTTGGGCCCCTGAGTGCTCCCATTCCAGGACAGTCTGCAAGAGAGGGAAACTCCACTCCTTTGCAAGGAGCCTGTTTTGTCTCTGGCATTCCTGCTTCCAGCCAGTTTAGAAACATAGAATCATAGAATTGTTTAGGTTGGAAACGACCTTTCAGATAATCCAGTCCAACCATTAACCTACACTACCAAGTCCACACTAAACCAATCAAGGGTAGACTAGACTAAACCATGTCCCCAAGTGCCACATCTACACGTTTTTGGAACACCTCCAGGGATGGTGACTCTACCACCTCTCTGGGCAGCCTGTTCCAATGCTTGACCACCCTTTCCATGAAGAAATTTTTCCTAATATCCAATCTAAACCTCCCCTGATGCAACTTGAGCCCATTTCCTCTCGTCCTATTGCTAGCTACTTGGGAGAAGAGACCAACACCCACCTCACTACAACCTCCTTTCAGCTAGTTGTAGAGTGATAAGGTCTCCCCTCAGCCTCCTCTTCTCCAGGCTAAACAACCCCAGTTCCCTCAGCCGCTCCTCATAAGGCCTGTGCTCCAGACCCTTCACCAGCCTTGTTGCCCTTCTCTGGACACGCTCCAGCACCTCAATGTCTTTCTTGTATTGAGGGGCCCAAAACTGGACACAGTATTTGAGGTGTGGCCTCACCAGTGCCGAGTACAGGGGGACAATCACCTCCCTGCTCCTGCTGGACACAGCATTCCTGATACAAGCCAGGATGCTGTTGGCCCTCTTGGCCACCTGGGCATACTGCTGGCTCATGTTCAGCCAGCTGTCTACCAACACCCCCAGGTCCTTTTCGCCAGGCAGCTTTCCAGCCACTCTTCCCCAAGCCTGTAGCGTTGCATGGGGTTGTTGTGACCAAAGTGCAGGACCCAGCACTTGGCCTTGTTAAACCTCATACAGTTAGCCTCGGCCCATCGATCCAGCCTGTCCAGGTCCCTCTGCAGGGCCATCCTACCCTCCAGCAGATCGACACTCCCACCCAGTTTGGTGTCGTCTGCAAACTTACTGAGGGTGCGCTCAATCCCCTTATCCAGATCATCAATAAAGATATTAAACAAGGCTGGCCCCAAAACTGAGCCCTGGGGAACACCACTCGTGACCGGCCGCCAACTGGACTTAACTCCATTTACCACAACCCTCTGGGCTCAGCCACCCAATCAGTTTTTTACCCAGCGAAGACTACGCCCGTCCAAGCCATGAGCTGCCAGCTTCCCAAGGAGAATGTTGTGGGAGACGGTGTCAAAAGCTTTGCTAAAGACCAGGTAAATGAAATCCACAGCCTTTCCATCATCTACCAGGCGGGTGACCAGGTCATAGAAGGAGATCAGGTTGGTCAAGCAGGACCTGCCTTTCATGAACCCATGCTGGCTGGGCCTGATCCCCTGGTTGACCTGCACTTGCCTGTTTAATCCCTTCTTGCATTTGGGCCTCCTTGCCCTCCATGCCAGATCATTCCTTGGTCACAAAAATTACCACTGCTGAGCAGTTACAATTAGAATTTCCCCTTCAAGCCACTAGTCTTCTCTCTCTCCCTCTTGTTATTCCTGTTTTCTCCCCTTCCCCATGCTGCCAGAGGGGGCAGGAGTGAGTGAGCGGCTGTGCAGGTGCTTGGCTGTGAGCTGAAGCCAACCCACCACACACGTGGCAAGTCATTTGTGCTTGCCAAGTAGGCATTTATGGTCCCAAATGACTTGCTTTCATTGTGGAGACATGGGTTCACTGTTTAGTAATCATCAGCTCCCCAGTGTAGATATGTTGATGCCCATCCTTTTAGAAGGTGAGAGGGTTTTAAATACAAAGGGATGCTACTGTTTCCCATGCGCATGCTTCAGAAACAGAATGAAACATGCTCCCAAGAGGAATTTCTTACTGCATCTTGTCTTTCCTTTTCAACAACACATAGCAAAGGCATTACTTACAACATACAGTAATCTATAATATTAACAGCTGTCAGTGCATTAAAAATAGTTTAAGCAATTGCCTTTAGATATTAAGATTTACAAGGATAAGAAGACATTGAGGGTGGAGAGAATTACACAACAAGAGCAAAAGCAAAGCACTCACTCTGACTCCATAAAATCAGGAAACCCTGAAAGAACATTTTGTCTGTAAAGCATTTAGGATCTTGATTAAAGCCATTGTTTACAGCCTAGTGAAGATACTATTACATCAGCAAGGCCAGTTTCACTATCAAGCTCATCAGCACAATATGGCCAGCAGGGACATTTTAAAAGGGCTCTTCAGTTACGCCCTAAAGTAGTTTCGGTATCTATACTTTAAAAATTTGATCAAGAATGTATAAAAATCAAACCCCATATTTCATGCTGATGTGTTCCAGTGTATTACTGTCAGACTTTAACCATGAAAGGAATAGCCCCTTTGTGCAAAGAGAATAGCTAGGAGAAGATTCAGGGAGTAATAAAAGAAGCTACAGGAAATGGTTATGAAATACTGGGTTTATCCAGCAGATATGAACAGAGCTTAGGTCTATGAAGTACTTGTGATTAGCACTGCTGTTCTTTCTAGCCCATTAAAAATTAGCTTAGCTGGCCATTAGACAGACTTTCGTTACTCCCTCCTTGAAACCCTCCACTGGCTTTTCAGCAAATCATCTCACAATTTCTTGCCCTTGCTTCAAGGTCCTGTGATGAAATTTAGGTTTCAGCCTACATTTCATGTCTGTTTCTGCCACCAGGAACACCTACTTTGTGTGTGAATTAGGCCATCTTCAGTAGCTGATTCTCAGACTACACCCTTTGATCTGAACACCCTTCTAATACCAGTCTGAATGTCAAATCTCCATATTTTCATAAAATTGTTTAGGTTGGAAAAGACCTTTAAGATCATCCAGTCCAACCATTACTTTACTTCTAGACTGAAAGGTACTTGAAGCATAAGGATGGACTACCCCAAAGAACACGTATTAGTAATGAGTGACTAGTACCTACGTTGCTGGTTATTTGTTTTTCCCCCCCGCCATTTTAGTGACAAAACAAAACAAAAACCAGGAAAAATAGATCATTTTTGATTAATATAAATTTATTTTCTTTTTTTTTCTCTGAATTGAACATGTCAGAACAAAATTCAAAAGAGAAAAATTGCTATTTGTAAGTTGATTTTTCCCTTTTTAATTATAAAGTGAAATTTTTAACTGAAAGGTGTTTTTTTAACAAAGGACAAGTCTATTCCAAGTGTGCCACTGAATGAGCTTTCAGAGAAAGTCCAACCATATCAGTGCAGTGTTCCTTCTTCAGGGTTTATATACCCTGCAAAGCTAGTTGATCTGTGTGTATATAGCTTCCACTGTAAGAGCTAACTGTGATATTGCTATCACAGGGCACTATACACTGTAGTTATATCTAGAAAGTCTGGATATGTTACTTTTAAAAACCTATGAAAATAAATGTTTACATACTTTAGAATTTGTGTCAACTCAATTTTCTTGCAGTTGAAAATTTTCACTAAATAACTAAAGTTTTGTTCAGTCTAAAACTCCATTTTAAAACAAATAAACTAGGCATCAGTATAGATATGTATGGCTTTTCTATGTGTGTGAGGAGTCCAATGAGTTATCCTTCTTCTTCTTGAAGAACATGCTTTACATTGTTTTTTCATTCTTGATTTTATTTCATGATACCCTGATGCATACACATAATAATGGGAGAATCAGCAATATCAGCAGTACATATGTCTCCTTCCAAAAAGAAAAAGTAAAACAGGTAATGGGCAATTTTCTGTATTAGCTCAGTGTAATTGGTATTGTTTGATTCTATCCAACAGTGCTTTCTGTGTACAAGATCCTGATGGACTCAAATCAATATATTTTCACTTGGTAGGGTTATTTATCCATCTTTAAAGCATCACAGTATTGTCAAGGACAGACAAGTAGATGTGTGAAAAAAATTCAGAGAGAACCGCTCTTTTAGAAGTATATGGTCTGTTAATTGTTTTAAAGTCTAAAACAACATAATAAACCAAATGTCAGACTCATTAATGGATCAACATGCAATTGTTGCCAAATATACCATAAAATTCATTACTGTTAGTTGGCAAATGGTGTAGGGTAAAATGACTTGATTTAAAGTGAGAAGAGTGAGAGCTGACAGGATATTCTAGAAGCTGAAAGCCTTGTATGTATGTCAAGAGAACAGCAGATGCATTTATCTGCCACTGAGAAACCTTAGCTACTTGAAGTAAAGGAAAGCATTATTAATACCTGCTTCACATTCTAGACAGGACCACTCTAACTGCAATTATCTGGAAATGGTAACAAATATATTACTGACAGCTGATTAACTGCTTATTAACTGTATCTGTAACTGCCACAGGATGCAGAAAATGAAGTAGAAATCAAAGGGTGATGAACAAAGTAATGCCCCTGCTTTATTAAAGCATTGTTTGGAAGCCAGAAATAAGGAGGGATATTTATCCATAAAAATGAGCATTTAGGACTGGTTATGATCCACCAATTTAAAAAAAAAAAAAAAAAAAAAAAGGCATTTTAAACCCTCTCCTAAAGCTCCAACTTCTTGTTCATTCTTCGTGCTTATGAGTTTAAGAGTACTTATGGATGCAATACTGATTTTCCCTGGTTTTGTGTTATCCTGCTTGAGTTTGGACATAATTGCAACGAAAATGCATGATATTATTCAGTCTCATATTTTTCTGTAATAATATCTTGAAATGTCTTAGGAGTAGTGCCACCTTCAAAGTATAAAGGACAAAATTGTTTATGTAGGGGTCTAATATGATCCTAGTTTATTAAATCAATATAACTTAATTATTTTGTGTTGGTCTGGTGAATTGAATGTGACCATCACCGAAATTTTCCCTCCTTCTAGCATTTGTTTATTAGACGAAAGAATCAAACATTATTTACTGATTCAGGATTGAAATGGTAACTGGACAAGTATTCTTTATGAAAAGGTCTTAACTGTTAATAATGACACTTCCCCCTATCCACCCACTCCTCCTTATTTAATGGTCTTAGGGATCACCAGCAGAGTGAAATCATAGGCAAGCTCAGAGACGCTAAAGGGCTAATACACAAATGTTTTTTTTCCCCTAGCAACCAAAATAACATTGAAAGTTAACCAGCCAAAAGATGTTTCTGTGCAACGCCACACTTCAACAAACTAAAAGAGTAAACAAGGACAGTTCATTCTGTTCTGTCACCAATTCTTCTGCAAAAATGGCTTTTCATTAATGGAGAGATAGAGGCATTGTTCAGAAATGTGTAGTCTATAACAGAGACTGATAGTTTTCCTAATATTAAAAAATAGAGGTACCATGTCCTTATACAAAACTGCTCCCGATCTTTCAGAAAATGGAAAGACCCCTATTTTATATCACTATGGTGTGTGTCAAAGGAAAGGTGTAATTTCTAGTTGTTTCTTAAAAAGAGATATTGTGGTGAACATTATGAGAGACATTTTCAGAAGAAACATCCCCATTTTCTTTCAGAGAAGTTTTTTGAAAATCTTCCATGGCTATTTAGACCTATCTGAAAGCATGTCTCCATTTTGTGACACATGCTGTATACATAAATTTTTGAGGACAATTTCACTGAAAAGTAACTAGGAACAGTTGTCCCTGTATACCCCTGCAGACTTAATCTAACTCATCATATATACACATGTATGCAAGGTGCTAGCTGGTTTCACACACAATTACATGCTCTGTACTTGAAATAGTCCCATCATTATTAAATCTATGTACCTATACAGTGTTATTTACTTTTGTTTGATATCATAGACTACTTTGAAGGGTTTGGTTTGGGTTTTTTTTAGTTCCCCTGGGTCCCTAGCTGCAGTCCCTCTTGTTCCTGGTATAGTGTCTGTGTAAAGGCAAGCTTCTCTAGTTACTTCACTACTCTGAAGTCACAGACGTCTGCCTTAACTCTGTGACCAGAGAAATCAGTTTCCTGATGTAATCCTGAATGGGAATTGTGGGCACTGGTAGGGATTACAGTTAAGCAATGTAATTTTCTGTAACAAGAAACATTTACATGAATAACCTGTCATATTATATCACACCAAAGCAGCAGTTATCCCAATTTTGTGTACCTGACATAGCCAATAGCAGATCTCCAGTGAACACTGCGAAGGCACTCCTTAAACTATAAAACAAATCTATAGCAGTCAGGGAGTCCGTGTAGAAAAGTACCTGTCAGTGAATTTTTCCCTTCATGCATGTGACATTCAGTTTTTTACACTCAGAGTACCTCTAATGTCCTGTGGCAGAGAATTCCATAGATAGCTATACCTGAAGAAGTATCTCCTTTTATTTGTTTAAAACTTGACACATACTTGTCTCATCTGATATCCCCTACATCTTGTATTAGAAGAGACAGTAAACAATCTTTGCCTATTTACCTTCTCCCTGACACTCATGACATTCTGCCATATCCACCTTGCATCATTTCTCTTCCAGGCCAGACTACTCTATTTAATCATCCTTCATACAGAAGCCATGTCATACCTTTGATCATCCTTGTTGCCCTTAACGTAACTTTTCTCGTTGTAATATGTCTTTTCTTATATGAAGGGACCAGAATCGTTCAAAAATATCTAAGATTTGTGCTCATTTTTATCCTGGGAGGTCAGAAAATTTGAGCTCTATCATCCATTAGGAGGGATTAGATTTCTATCCCCTAGCATACCAAGCCTGTCACTCTACTGTGAGATACAACAAGGCAAGTTCTCAAATCAGATGCTGTCTTAGCAAAGACTTTATCTGTCAGGGAGCAGAACAACTCCCCAGGTTGCTTTCTAAAATCCATCAAGTGTTTTACTGTGTATCTGCATTACTGTCTAGCTCTCTTCAACAGGTTTCAAACACCTGGTTTCTTGGAGCTTGCTTCATCAGGGGTTCGTTTTTAGAAGTTAATGACCAGTGCTTGAAGCTTTGCATTGTCTTAACCAAGGCACTACCCTCAGGTACCTGAGGGACATGGTTTCAATCCCGAGGGGCCATTCAATAAAGTTAAGAAAACGAGATGCAGAAAGCTCATCTCCTCACTTAGGTAACGTTAGTTTAGTCTTTCCCTTTATAAATATACAGAAAACTAAAAAAAAAAAAAGTGTCACATTATGAGCATAAAATATTGCCTGTATACTCTGCATTAGCTACCTTAAGAGGCTCCTCAGCAAAACTCATTCAGAATTCACTTTTTGGATAAAATCATGAACTTCCCACAAGGCTAACCTATGAAGGGCTCAATTCTGTAAGAGGTACATGATGTACATACAGGCTTCCAGACATAAAAATGCTGTGCTTCAGAAAACAAACTGTTTTCCAGGAAAAGCCAGAAAAGTTGAGCCATATCATCCAGAGGGTGGTCTAGATTTCCACCACTTCTCTCAAGTAAACTAACTGCAGAATGAAGCAGACACACTGGCAGGACACTATCTCACACCTTCCCCAGAGCTGGGGCTATAACTGGCTCATTTGCACAATGCCAGTTCCTGTGTACCCATGACTCCACGAGCTTGTCCTGGGATAGCTACAATCCTCCACAAACAAGCTGTGCAGTCACAATGCAAGAACGTATGCCCACACACAATCTGTGCCCTGCTGAGTGGGCAAATAAATAGCAAACATAACAAATGAATAATATAGTGCAAAACTCAGTGCATAACTACATAGAAATAAAACAATGATAAAGTCATAAATAAGGTGAGAGAAGGCAATGCTTCCAGTGACACATTACATCTCTTTTCTACATTACTGTTAATACATCCTTGAAAACAAATTTATGTCTGGAGAAACTACAATTCCAAATTTCATCAGAATCAAAAACACTGTGGAAGAGTCTTCCTTTGAGAAGTAGTTTTAAGGTAACTATTATTCTACACCTGAGTGATTTTCTTTTTTCAGATCCAGACTGTTTCTCCTGATTTCACTGAGGTTTTGCTATTACTTCTTTTGCACAAGGAAGGACCCAGGAGCAGTAACATTCAAAACAGCCTTAAAAAACATTGACATGGAACCTTTGATATGAATGTGGTACTGAGCCAGTTGTGTACAGCAGAACAAGGCAAGACTAAGCAGAGATTCCCTTTCAGCCACAAAGATCTGGTTGTTCCACAGGGAAAAATAATTATTTTTTATATTTTCTTACCTTGCATATTTTTCTTCCTGAAAAAAGATTAATAATAATAATAATAATAATAATAATAATAATAATGCATTAAAATAATATCATGCAATATTTCATAACTTGAATTGCAAACTACTACATTCATGCATAGTTATTTTGCTTTCTGTATATCATGCAATTGGAGTAACTTTAAATATTCTAAATGGAACTTGCAAGGAAACTTAAATTCAATATTAATTCCAATCTCCACATGCAATTTATACTGTTCACCTAGTTTTCTTACCTTTCTTGTTGACAGTTAGATATGCCCCAGGCATTTTACCGATACACGCATATGAATGCTGGTGAGGACTAGAGGACTTACAAACTATAAATGTAATATATGTTATGTTCTATATAAAAAAAAAAAAAAAAAAATAATATACGGTATTTTATGAGAGCAGCTTTCTCTTACAATAAACTTAAAGTTATAGCAATACACAAGACATTTCAGAACAGATGAGGGGTGTGGGTCAGGAGGTAAGGTATAAATGAATGAAATACTTAGAATTTTCAAATCTAAATGAAAACCATGTCTTTTCCATTTCCCTTCCTTTTCATTCTCTCACTCTTACAAATAGAAATTAATCTAGTCAGTTTTCCTACTGATGGAATTTTTATTGTTAATGCTTAAAAAAATGAAACAAATTTACCTACTAAGATAATGTGGACTCTTTAAAGGCAGAGCTAAATGGTGTCACTAAAATGGCCTCTTTACAGTGAAAAAGTTCTGGGAGACAAACTTTGGTTAGATGTCCTGATTATTGTCTTGTTTATTGTTACTTTACTGGTGTACTCACAGATAGTGAGTTTTTCTGATAGTTGCACCTTAAGCTGGGATGTAGCTGTACGTTTATGAAACAAGCAGACAGTATGCAATTTGTTGTCTATGAAAAAATAGTTATTTGCAGAAGCAACATTCTGTCATTTATACTTTTGTTCCCTGTTTGAACAGTTTTGCAAAGCTGGTGTCCTGAAATTCAAATCCAGAGTTTATTATACCTTAAAATAAAACTTCTCCAAGGGTGGTTGCATATCTGAGAAATCTCCTTATACTCTCAGCACATTCCCTGCACTTCTCTGTTAGACTGCCCGTCTTTTCAGATCTGAACTCATCTCCCAGTAGACTCCATTGCTACTTCTCTCTGATCTTAATTTTGATTTGGAGAAGTGGCATGAAGCATATGCTTCCCAGCTGGATCTTCTGTGGTGGGAATATTATCTGTTCATTGCATTCAGTTCCAAGGGACATTAAGATCCCATGAAGGAAAGGATCATCATGAGAAACTATCTGGCTTTCCTCTTCTCATTTTTCAGCAGCAGAATTAGGATATTACTTACTTAAAAAGCTTCAACTAGTGTCATGCCAAAACTAATTTTTTCTCTTTCTGGCTCTGATCCAGAGAAAGAGTCACAGATTCATATAAATATGATTTTCAGAATATAGGACAAAGGAATGTTTCAGCTAAAGTACACATTTCCTGCTACAGGAAAAAAATGTTTGTGATAAAAATACACCTGTTTTTGAAAGACATATGAAAAGAAAATTTTTGCATTGTATCACACCAGAGAAAAATACCAGGGACTGGCAATTTAAGTTAGTTTTGCATATATAATACATATGGAGGAATAGTAAGGGATAAGACAGTAAGCCTCAGTAGAAGTTTACTTCATTCATTTTGTTTGCAGGAAGTTGTAGACAAAAATTTTCAGTAATTTTCTTGTTACAGTTAATCTCATAAAATCAATAAAAACTTACATAGTAATAATGAGAATTGCCCCTTGCAAAGTTAACAGGGCTACCAGATGCAATATTACTTCATCAAAAATTATTAGTTTACAAATTTGTTAACTCTTCCTTTCAAAGCCACAAGGCTGATTAGATTATATATTCTGAGCCAGTACCAGTGCTATTAGTGGGGTTTTTTTTTAATGTTTAGAGAAAGCTGTCAGTTAAAAAGAAAAAAAAAAACACAAAAAAAATGCCACAACCAACCACACTTAGATTCTTAAGGAAAAAATGTTGTTTCCCCAGTTGATCTTAATTACAGCTCTCATCCTGCCTTAGACAAACACTTGACACCACTTGCTGTCCTGCGTGTGTAGAGGGACTGAAGTCAGGGGACTGAACCAGCTCTTTATCTTCAAGGTCTCCACGAGCCACTTCAGAGATTAGCTTCGTTGTGTTGTGAAGAGCAGGGTCCATGTGAGTTGAGTGGGTCCTTTGGAAAGCACGCTCTCTTCCATGACAGTTCCCAGAAGCTAAGCATCTTTCTCAATAGATCCCAGCCTGCAAGCTGCCAACACATTGGCTGGAGGATAGGAGATGGTGAATTAGGCCTGTTTTTTTCTCAGGTTGTAGCCCGATAGTGTGAAAAAACAGAAAAGTGCAGGAAAATGGTATGGCCAGTCCAGCCAGAGGTTGCAGGTGTTAACACTTCACAAGATTCTCAAGTATTTTGGTTAAATTATTTAATGAGATGTTCCGTTCAACATCTAATGCCATAAGATTCTCATTCAAAATTAAAAATTCTGATGTTTATCTGTAATTAACAACCAGTGACTGGCTCTTGTATCTAAGAGTATCAGTGGTTTCTCAAAGCACCATGTTACTCAATGAGAGATGAAAAACTAAGTCCTGCTGTAGGGATTAACATTTCATGGTTATGCAGATGCTAAAAGAATCTTAAGTCAAATGTATTCTGAGGGGACTGATACTGCATTAGACATATTACTGTATAATAGACAACAGCACAATGTATTTAAGAAGTTCATGAGTTTAAGAAAGGCTTTCTGTATTTAAGATTTAACTTGAATCCAAATCATTGCTGCAGCATAGAAACTTTGTATTACTGAGTGGAAGGAGATGCCTGATGCCATTTTTAGCAGTCCTGGATGGCTGAATAGATTTGGATGAAATGAAATGGTGATTCATACTACTCCCAACTTAAACCTTAGTCTAAAATGTCAGTTGATTAGAAACACTGACATTCCTTCAACTTTCCACCATATTTTTATTAATTTCTCTCCTAGATTTTGATCAAAAATGGAAATACTTAATCCTATTCAAACAGTCCTTTAAAGTTCCTTTTTAGTCTATGGGATAGATATCTGAGAAATGCTCTTCTAGTCATTCTGGGAAGTCCATTCCTTCCCTGTGAGCTCTTTTGAAGCTATTGTTTCAAAGTCAGGACTTGAAGGCTATTGTTTCAAAGGACTTGAAGGCATTATGAAGGCTGCTCTTTTAAAGGCTTTATCCCTTATTTCCTATTTATGAAATAGAAATCCAACATTATGGGAATGTATAGCTTCCTAATACTACAGTGTGGGAAATGACTTGGATCTTAAAGGAAAACATAATGAGAGAGATGGATTCCATACTAAGTATTTAATATGGGTGGTCTGAATGACAGATGAGTCCCAGGTAATATTCACAGACCATTCAGAGATGTTAAACTAGTGGATGATATCTTCTAACATGCATTTAAATTAGGTGTCTAAATTAATCAGAGTTAAAGAGTGGGTATATTCCCCATCAACTAGCTGTGACTTTTTTTGAGTAGTTTCATTCAGAGGGATTAAAATTCAGTGGGATAACTTGTCTACTCAGAGCTGTGAAGACCAGCTCAACCACTTTTACTTGTAATTTAAAATGAAAAAAAACTAGGATTGAAACTAATTTTGTGGTAGAAGGTTTATAGCTGTTTTATCATAAACTTGGTTTAAAAGACTGCAGAAGAAAAGAAGAAAATGGAAAATATTTATTATGAACCCTCTTCTCCATGCATACCTGCATATAATGTGGACATCTATAACTGTCCTCCAAAGCCAGGAAAATAATCATCTGTTACAGCAAGATTCCAAAAAGAAGACATTTTAATGAAAAGCAGTGTTTGCCCATCCAAATATAGATTCACTACTCTAATAGAAAGTAAATTTTATTCCTCAGGTGTCAAATAGGTGGAAGTTTTGTAACATTGTTTTGTAGTGTACTGGCCCATTATGTTACATTATTGAACACTACTTCTTATTTCTTTAGTGCACCATCTGTTCATAACGCTTTCAATAATTGGCTCCCATGGATAATATTAGTGTATAACAGAAAGTAAAGTTTGCTGATAATTCCCAAGGACATTTTTTTAAACAGAAATCTGATATACAGATAAGAAAGTGTCAACATTTAGCAACTGGGAATAAGGTAGTATACTTGGTTGGATACTCTGTGCAGAAACTGATTTTCTCTAGTGGGACACCTAAACTAGACCATGTGCACTGGAAAAGAGCCAAAACCTAAGTCAAGTTGTAAGATGTTGACATTTCTCAGAAATTATGTGATTCTGTGTTATAAACCTAGTAAAAAACAGAGCAAAATTTAAATTTTTAGCCATAAAAATTCAGTTATTCTTTGACAACTGAACAAAAGATAATAACTTTTAATTGAAGGAAAAGATTGGATCATGTAAATCATGTCCGCAGAAAATCACTATTACTTACAAACAATTAAAAAAATGCAAATATTGTCATTCTGCCATGACAGAAGGTTTTGGGGTTTGGGTTTGGTTTTTATTTTTGGTCTATTGTGCTAACATAGAATTTTGGTTTTAGCTTAATTAGTTGTTTTACTTTCTAGAGGCTAGAAGTTTTATATAGTTCCATAGTACTCAACAAGAAAAGAAAAGAAGTAAAGGCTTCATGTGGTTTCGGTCTTATTATCTGAACATTGAAAGTCTCATTTTGCTTGACTTCCATCCTATAAATTGAACAAAAATAGCACAATGCTTACCCATGGAGCATGCTGTTGCCGAGTTCATTGTCATTATAAAATAGGTGGCCTAGTTTGTCACTAAGAGACAACAAAGATGACATTTTAAATACACATGCAATTGCTGCTTCTTAACCAGATGACATACATTATCCTGCAGAAAACTAAATGAATCTGTATGTTTCTAAAGCAACATGGAATATCATCAAATATATCCAACCACTCATTCTATAAAAATATTGGTTTAAGATCTCCAGAAAGATAAATATCTAGGATTCCTTCAAGTTCCAAAATAAATAACATGGCGGGGTGGGAAGTGGGGGGGGTGGATCAAAACCAAATCAGTCTCAGAATCATAATGAAACTTTCTACTACAGTGATCTATAATTTCCAGAAAAGAAGGACAGCTTTTTTTCTGGGTTTGTCCAATACTGTAGGAAGAATTCTTAGAAGATCTAAGAGTCACCACCAACCTCACCTACTTTTCTGCATTCACAATGCCCTTTGTGATCTTGTCTTCAAGAGTCAAAACGTATAATACATCATACCTAAGGAAGAAAAAAAACATCCACACCCAAGAGAGGATGAAGGAAGTAGTCATATGTTCCAGCTAGAAGTCATTGCTTAACACAGTAGTGGAAGACACTCAGATACCACAGTAGAAAAACATGAATAGAATTTTTATAGAGGTGTCAGTGTTAACTCAGCAGTTAAAGGATATGTGGAGATTTCATCTTAAAACATCACAAAAATCAGTTTTGTAAATTTCTCAGGCTTCAAATTTAGCATGAAACTCTTCAAAGGAAAATTCATATTACCTATGATGCCCCCTCAAAGTTGAACTTGGTTATCTCTCTGAGTTTTCTGGCCAACCAGAATGGAGTTTAAATGACAAAGAAAATATACATACGTACAAAGAGAACTCAGAAAGTCGTTATTAGATAGAGAAAGTGCTGAGAGATGGAATGAACTTTCAATATAGCTGAGGCTGTTAAGTAGTATAAACTTATTTAAGAAAAAAATTATGAAGTTGGGGAGGCTGATAAGTTAGAGACATTAATCAAGTCTGGTATTCTATGTAGCCAGCTGTCCTCTTCAAAAATAAATATTACTTTTATTACTGTTACTGTTATGCTTTTTTCTTTAATGTGCCAAGAGGCCAGCTTCATATTATTAGTTTCCAAGATGAAAGTATTTCTATCATGACATAGGAATGATTAACTGAAGAGCTCCAAAATCATAAAATTAATGGCAACATGAGATGAACAGGGAATAAAGCCTCAAAGCCTCCCTCTACACATATGCATGAATGTGTATTTATGGGTCTATGTATATATGTGTGTATGTGTACATATAAAGCATATATATTTATTTTTTTAAATAATCCTTAATGACAGTAAAAATGTCTATCCTACCAGAATGGGGAGCATGATTTTTCAAAAAATTCATGTGTGTTTGAGCAACTTTGGAGTTTAAGAATGAATAAGCTCTAGCTGAAGCTTTCCTATAGTGAAAGCATTTATCCTGTCTTCCACATTAGTTGTCCCATGTCCAATAATGCCCAGCTTCCTGCTGCATCTTTTCTTCTGTCATAAGGTTAGGATTTTCCTCCTTCATTTGGCCAAGCCTGTTTTTACAAAACTCTAGAAAACCTAATTAACCATCGGACACCTTCCACTGCAAAATTTAGTTGAAACTAAGCAACTGACTAAAGATTTAGGTGTGATAATCACACAGTGTTATTTCTGTAGGAGATGAGATTGAAAAATAAGAAATTTCCGAAGGACACAATGGGGATATGGAGGGAGTACTTCAGATAAAAACCTCCAGTGAGTAATCCGTGTTGCTGCTGCTCACTTACAGACAGATTTTTATTTGTGGACCTCAAAACACCTCTTATCAGCATAGGCGAAGAGCCTATATATGTGTTCTATATGTATATGAATACAGATATATAAGCATACACAGACATATGCATGAGAAGCAATATGTGTGAGAAGCACAGTAGTTCAACAGATAAAATGCTTGTCTACCAGCTGGAAGGGCACAGAGCTATTGTGCAAACACTGGTACAGACATTTTTATATAACATTTTGCACAAAAAATACACACATTAAATGCAATCCTGACTCTGGTAATAGAAACAATTAAGTATGGCAGGATTCTGCCCTTGAGTTTGATACCTACCTAGACTCTCTTTCCGTGTTTTTTCTAGGTGATGTGCAAACACAAAACCATACAAATCTGAAACAGAAGATTTTTTGCTCTGTATGAGAACTGTGGAACAGCAACAGCAACATGGAATTTCACTGGCTTCGTGAAGTACTGCAAATTATTAACCTATGTATATTCTACTATTTTGAAATGCAGTACTCATTGCCAGTACAAAATCTTTTGCATTTGAGTGGATCAGTTTTTAGAACTGATGTTCAGCCCCTCACTGAAATCACACAACTAAAAGTGCAGGTAACAGAGGTATACAAAATCATGACCTATGTAACACAGCAGAAAGACTAGAGACTAATTCCGTGCAGTGATTGGGTGGTGAGACTAAACAAATGGACATACTTTTTCACAGTGTAAGTAATTAGATCATAGAAATCTTTGCCTCAGGAGATTTTAAGTACTAGGTTTATAAAGGCATTGAAAAAATTAGAAGTTCCTGGGGCGGGGGAAGTTGATGAAAAGCCTACTAAATATGAAGAAGGAGATCTATTCCCAGTGGGGGAAACCCCACCTTGGAAGAAGTTGGGTGCCATCTCAAGACGTGCTACCATGTATTGACCTGAATACATACACTTCCCTTAGTCAACAGATCTGCTGGATTCACAGTTCTGGGTTCACAGAACAACCGTTATTCTGGTCTTAAATCTGTTCATTTTTGTACATTCTGACTGAGGCATGATAAGTTAGTTAAAAATTAGGCCATTTGTATTATAGTTCATTATTTTATTCATTAAATATGCAATTATAAGACAGAGTTTGACTTTTGTCAAATGGAAAACAAGGGGTGTTCCTTGAATTTATTTTTATTAGGACTCTTCAAGCCATTTCTCTTTGCAAAATTAAAGGAAATATCTCCTGAAAATGAGGGGGTTTTGGTCATTACAGCTAATATTTTTGCTACATTTTCATAATAAGATTTGGCAAAAATTGAGTTTGCATCATTTTCCCTAAGCAGTTTTCTGTGTCTTATTCAATAAAAAGTAACATACAGAAGTTTTATGTACATTAGTTGGAAAGAACGTTGAGATAATCTGTTTATTAAAACCAACATATAGCACTAAAAAGTATTTTAAAGGATAGGAAGGAGGGACCATAACTCTTTTCTATTCTAAAGTATTTTTCATGTGTAATAGATTCTGGAATTCCTTAATCTCTTGACAAAAACTCTGTAAATTACAATACTCTTTTAATGATCACAGGGTATTTCTTTCACTCTCAGGACATTACTACTCTAGTGGGAATTATGGTCACACTTTAAGAGGATTTGATTCAGTATTAAGGCAGCAATTGTGTGTTAATTAAATACCAATTGATTATTTAAAATGCATGTGCTGAGTTTTAGTACATTTGTATTAGGTACATAATATGCAGGTCTTGATTACAATGTTTTGAATGATAGATTACAAGTGCTGGTATAGCAGAAAATGTTTGAGTGATGCTGAAACATGAATAAAGCAACCGCTTGATGTTCAAGGACACCATGGCAGAAGTGGTTAAATGGATGTTCCCTGTTAAGCCATATTTACCATTGATTGTGATGTTTAATACAATCATTTCAAAGCTTTGCCAAATCTAAGGGCTTGGTTTGCTTTGGTTTTCCACTACATGAGCAAGCTACCATACTTTCCTTTCTAAAGGAAGAAAAAGATTTGAAGAAAAGGTGTAATTGCCTTCTTACACCCTGGGGATTACACACACTGGGGCAAAGAGGAGTTTCTCAGATAGGTAGATTTATGCTATAACCTGTGTTGAATAGCCAGTAAGGACAAGCAATGGTTTTTTCCTTTTTTTAAACATCAGGTCAAAAATCTGATCCATACCCACTTGATAACAGACTGGATGAAAGCTTAGGGTTCACAAGAAAATATAGCCAGTTTATGGCAATCAGCAAGGTTTTTGCTGGTGTTTAGTTTACCAGGGGCTACGCTGGGAGAAAAACATTCATCAGGCATGGTTTCTATGTTAAGGTGTGAGCTACAGGTCAGACTGAAATCATTTCATGCTTTCATCACTTTGCAGAACTCTGCAATTTTTGGGTGGTGTGTCAGCTGAGTCAGCATGCTTTGTGTGTAGATGTGAAAGAAGCTTTTACCAAGAAGAATAGATAAAATTTTAACCAAGAGATTACAGAAAGAAACCAAATGGCAATATGTGCCAGTGCTAACAGAATCGGAATTATTCCAATAAAAAAATGCTTCTGATTTTATCATCTTTCCAGATTAGATATGTGCAAACAACTCGATCTATTTAATTAAATATCCATTGAAAAAAACCAAAAGAAATACAGAAAATTCCTTTGTATTTTTTCTACATTGGATTGTTGTTTTCCATGGTAAGAACTTCAGGGTTTAAATATGTAAGTGCCTTTTACTATGGGGTATTATAGCAGGAATGAAAATGACTCTAATACCATTTGGACAATAGCAGCTGTTTTTATCTGCTGTGCCAGATATATTTTTGGCACCATTCCTGCTGTTTCCTGTGTGCAGACCCAGTGGGGGTGAGGATATCAAGATTGGGTTTGTGTGAACAGTCATTGCCAAGGTTCTGCTTTTCTATTGAAAAGGAAGAAAAAGAGAGCATAGATTTGAACAGACACTGGGCTGACAAGCCTAAAGACTGAAGTTCTGTCTTTACCAGTAGAATGGCTGTATAACAAACAGACAACGGCAGTCCAGCATTCAGCGTGCAGGTCTGCCAGCATACCTGTTCAAAGATCAGGGCTGTGGGTGAGAGGCCAGAACAAATCTTCACGCTCATATATCCTAGTAGCCTGGGCTGCCTGAGGACGTTTGTCAGCAGGTCGAAGGAAGTGATCCTCCCCCTCTACTAGGCACTGTTGAGGCCACACCTGGAGTACTGTGTCCAGTTCTGGGCTCTTCAGTACAAGAGAGGCATGGACATACTGGAGAGAGTCCAATGAAGGGCCACAAAGAAGACTAAGGGACTGGAGTATCTCACCTGTGAGGACAAGCTGGGAGAGCTGGAACTGTTTAGCCTGGAGAAGAGAAGGCTCAGGGGGGGATCTTATCAATGTCCAAAATACTTCAAAGGAGGATGCAAAGAAGACGGAGCCAGGCTGTTTTCAGTGGTGTCCAGTGACTGGACCAGAGGCAGTGGGCACAAGCTGAAATGCAGGAGGCTCCATCTGAACATCAACACTTTTTTACTGTAAGGGTGACTGAGCATTGGAACAGGTTGCCCAGAAAGATTGTGGAATCTCCATCCTTGGAGATATTCAAAAGCTGTCTGGACATGGTCCTGGGTAAGTGGCTCTAGGTGGCCCTGCCTGAGCAGGGTGGTTGGACCAGATGACCTCCAGACATCCCTTCCAACCTCAGCCATTCTGTGATTCTATGATACAGCCTTTGGCCTCCTTGCTGTGAATTGTCAACAAGGACACCTATGGTAATGATTTTTGTGCCCATATAAAAGCCAGACCAAGACTAAATGCCAAAATTTCACATAGGGTACTGAACAGATGACTAAATTTAGTCACCAAGCAGCGGAACTTAAGAAAACAGACAGAGGTATCAAGGTCTGTACTGTCATCAACTGTGCCCCAAGTCACTCCTCATCTTCAGGAAGGGTGCCAAGACTTCTGCTGAGACCACATCATCCTTTCTGTCCCATGCCCTTGGAATGACAGGCTTTGCCTTTCACAAGCTTTAATAATAATCACTGTGTGCCAGACTGTGCACTCAGGTGGCAAGCAAGCTCCAATTCCTCATGAATACTTCTATACACCACCACACTTCAGTGAGACCCTTTGAAGTCAATTATTCTTCTGTAGGAAAGGAAGTCACCTGCTACCCCTTTATTTCAGAAGCAACATCCTAATTTTCAGCTAAGATTGTTTTGCTACCTTCTCCCTCCCCTTCTCAGGAACATCAAGGGAGTAGAAATTTCTACAGTAGCCAGTCATACCTAGCATGAACACATGAAGCTATGCAAGAATGCAGAGAGAATTTTGTTTCTCTGTCCCTCCCAGCAGGACTGCATCTGACCCTGCTAAATTCCAACCTTTCATACTTCAAATGTCAGATAATGGATTTTTATTTGTTTTTAAAGTCACTGACCCCTTAGAAAGAACACAAGAAATGTTGGGTATGCTGCTTTCTCTGAAATGGAAGTCTCTGATTTCAGTATATATTACTCATTCATAATTATTGGAAAGCTGGAGGAAAGGCAATAAGTAAAGGCTTGATTTTTGCAGGGGTGTTTTGTTTGTTTGTTTTTAATTTCAGTATTCTTCCTTCTTTCCTCACAGCTCTCCATCAGTATTACGTATATCTATGTGACTGGATGGAAAAACTGTAGCTAAACATATGCGAAAAGCCAGTTGTGGTGTATATTTTATTCTGCTCACTGGGTACAAGACAAAGCTCCACTTGAAAGTTTGGAAATTGGGTATTATCTCTGCTATTCAGTAGTGAACAATAACAGGTTCTTCATATTGCAAGATAAGCACAGAAAAAACCTGAGAAGCTCTTTATCAGTGAAAAATACTCTAAGAACAATACATGCACATTTGGATAGAAATAGAGAGTGATTACATTTTGACTAAAGTTAAGAAAAAGGGCTGCTCTCAAATCCCTTAGAAAAAAGAAAAAAAAAAGTCCAATAAATATATTCTACAGGCAAAAACAATTTAATCATATATGCTGCCTAATGTTGCTTTGTGGTTGCAGTGACCAGTTTGCAAGGAACAGACTTCTTTGATAAATAACTCTAGAGGTAAAATACTGCTTCTGTGTGTGGAGCTTGTGAGTCATACCCTGATGTGTCACTGATGGCTCAGAGAGATAAAGAGAAAAAGAAGAGAAACATGGTTGATCGAACAGGTAGTTTTTCACAGCAGTAATTCTACATACACACATATGCAAACTTCTATGCTCATATACATTTACTAAAAGATATACATAAATAAGCAGTTATACTAAATCTGTTCTCCATGAGAGAAGAATTATTTTCAATACAACACAACATAGAAAATACCGAACAATCTGTTTACCTTCGAAACAACAGCAGAAGAAAACAGAAACCCAGCCTCCCCATCCCCAAGGTATTCTAATTATAATGTATAGTATTATATAAAATACTGTGCACAGTTAAATAAACATAAGACTGAGCAAATTTTCCCAAGTAGGAAAAAAGCTATTTGAAGACTTCACCTTTTATTAACTGGTCAAAGTGTGGTCAGTGGAAAAAACAGGCACAACTCTGAAAGGAGTAATGAGAAAACAAGGAGATAACAAAGGAGATAACACCTGAAAGAGCATCCATTCTGTATGAAGAATACTACTATTCCGGTTTTGCTGTGAACTCACCAACACATGTGCAACCCAGTTAGGCTGGTATTAGAAGAGGGTTACATGTAGGTTGAGGGGTCAAAAACCACATCTCCCTTCCAGCTTCTCATGGTGAAGTTTGAGACAGTTACGGATGCACTAACGGCTCCTCGCTTCGCTCATGAAAGAGGTACAAACACTTGTGGTGGGTGGGGAGGCCAATGATCCCAAACATGGGTACTAATGCCAGCTGAGAAAAAGGAAACATTCTTCTGCTGATTCAGCAGTACTTCAAATACTCATTGACTCTGCGCAACTAAAACTTTTGAAATCCAAAGTAATTGGTTAATAGCTTGCTAAACTAGAGCTTAAAACCTTGACACTGGGTGGGCACATTATGTGTGTGTATATATGTATTTACACACTTTTCTTCCCTGGAAAAGTGAGTTTTTAAGAATTAATTGAAATGTCTTATTTTATTAAGCCTATTCTGAATATAACTTATTTAAAAAAAGATTTCTCCAACCCACCCACCCAAGTGTCCTAGACTAGGCATCTCATTCTCACACTGCATATCATGAACCACACTGTGATACATCAAGTCATATATCAAAATTAGAGAGGAATGAATCATAGCAGATTGAAATTTTGGACGGCTCACTTTCCATATCTGTAGTTTGCAAAATGGGGCTGAGCAGCTCAAAAGACTGCTGTGTTCACTGGCTTCTTTTCTGTCTAAAGATAGCAAAGAGTCAGCAAACACTGGGAACATCCTAATTCCATTTCTTTCAGTATCCATATGTGCACATTCTTTCTGCTCTTATCCAGTGGTCCAGATGTTCTGCCAGTATTACTTCTCCCTCCAGACATTGCTTTCCTTCCTTTCCACCAAGCAGCACATTATTCTTCCTTCTTCACATAGCTAACACTCAGTTTTAGCTCTAGTACCAGCCCCCCTCCACCCCCAAGAGATTGCAAACGTAAGTTAGACATTCCTGGCTGAACCCATTTTTGGGGGGGTTTCTGCTTGCCTCCTGCTATTGCATGCACATGTCTGAGATCTTCTAACTCTGTCCACAAGCTCCCTATACTGCATGCCTGGTCCTCCCAGAATTCAAGTGCTTAAATATAGCCTTAATCCACAAGTATAATATCACTCATTTTAGGCCATAGCTGGAATCCCAAACCAGAAAAAATGTGAAATAATGAAAACCTACTAACTATTGTTGAACCTCACATCTATTTTTGAGTGAAAGTTCTGGCCTGACTTTCTCTTCTACAGGTCAGTTCAACCATCCCCTAACGCAAATACAACATTAAAAGCACAGTGGTGTGTCACCCAGTGATTCGTCATCCTGCAAGTCAGAACTAGAATAATAATTTCCTAAACAGGGAATTACCATTATGCGATATAAGAAAAGCTGACATTTTCAAAATATACAGGGAAGGATACTTTTTCAAATGTTTGCCAGTCAATAACCCCAGAGAAGCTGCTTAAATAAAACTGTAGTTTGTAAGTCTATGCTAAATGCTTGCCCTGAGGCCTTATTCCAATCCCATTGATGCTGATGAAAGCAGAATCCACTAAGGCAGAAACAGCAGGTTGGAGTAGCTAAACTTTAGCTATGCTAAAATTCACAGCCTTTTGCAATCTCTTGCTACTGCAGAAAGAATGAGGCCAATGAAGTCTGGGCTTTCCCTGTTCCTCTTCCTGTCAAATTCTTCATTACTCTATGCCCAAATATTTTCTACTTGCTAATGTCTGTTGTGTCTCTTACAGTCCCTGCTTTGTAGATCTGGAGGTTATGAACCAATAAGGTTTGACAAATAAAACACAGCAAAAGTATGAGAAGATCTGCCTTCATGCTCAGGACAATGGTTCAGTCTCATAAATGATACTAAAATCTCTGTGTGCGTTAGCATTACCTTTCCCATGCCATGTCCTCTTAATACCTTCCACATTGAGCTAGTGCTTCATTTATGTTGTGAAGCATTACTCTTTATATCCTTCTTTTTTTTTTTATCTTATCTAAAGATGTTCTCATTATCCATATAAATGCCTGTTTTTCTTTCTGAAATCTATGTCTCAGTGAAATCTTATGGCAGTGGGTTTGACTTATTAATTATGCATTATATAAAAAGATACTCCCTTTTATCAGTTTGAATTTATTTCCTTTCAGTTTCATCTACTGTCTCATTACTCTTGTCTCGTGACAAAGGACAAGTAAGTTTATCTTGGTTTAAAATCCTTTCATACCACTTTCCCTTGATGTGCACCTTACTATATCCCATTACCAATTACAGCAGGGATCTCAATAAGTCTTGATCTTTGTTTGTTATTGGTTTTAATTTTTTGTTTTTCAGAGTCCTAAAGGTTTTCTAGTAGATATACAGGCCCTGGTTAACTGGATTATCACTGTGTTTCTAATAAAGATATTCTGCAGATATTCAGAAGCGATCCAGGGACCTCAGGATCAATGACTACCAGCTAAAACCCATTGTTTCTACACTGACCTCTGATCAGCGTTCAGGACTCTGCCTATTAACTTGATTTCTGGAAGCCTTGCTCCTTCAATGTTAAAGTTTATGTTGCTGATCAGCTCTAATTAGCTCTTCTCCAAACTGTTCTTTTTTTTACTCTCTTCTTATCTAGAAGCTTTCATGTGGTTCATTTGCTTCACTATTCTTTTGCCCTTTGTTTAAGTGCTCTGCAAGCACAGAGCAACCATAAGGAGTTAGGGTGCTTTAGAGCCTACCTCCCTTCCACCTCTCTTGGCACAGCCATACAGCATGGGATAATGCACACTTAGCTGTGCAGTCATCCCTCCTTCATCCTTAGGGTTCATATATCCCTATTCTGCTATGCTTTCATTTTTCCTTGTGAAAAGATGAGCAGACTAATTACATGAAAGCATAAACCTGATGAGCACTCATAAAAGGCCTCTCAACAACAGAAACTTGAAGCTGGTGTAAAGACCTCCAGGTAGCCATAGCTAACCTCAAACTGTCAGTAGAACCAACAATATCTGTTTGACACTGTTTCACTAATTTTGGTTAGGCTGTAGTTTGAGAAGAGCTCAATTAAATAGTGCACAGGAGGGTCTGGTTTAAAACTCATTCTGTACTGCTTCTCACCTATTAATCTCAGCTGTTGCCCAGTGTGGCTACATTTCCAGGTGTCTAATTCCAGCAGAAGTGTTTACCAAGGGTCAGAAGAGCTGTATGGAGAGAATCCCTCTCAAGGACAAAAGCGTTGCCTGGATTTTGTCACTGCAAATGAAATTTATAGGGCATCCTGTCACCTAGCTATGCAATGGATAGTCCAGCTCTGAGAAACATTGTGGTTGAAGGAAGCAGAAAGTAAAATTTAAAAGCTTTGACATTGTATTTCAATCGTTGAGTATATATGTTATATATTCACTTGAATATAAATTGCATTTAGAATAATCAGGAAAAAAAATCTTAAAAATCTGATTAAAGTTTCAGTGTTGACAGGTCCTGTATGAATATTGTCATACCATTTTAGCTCCATTTTATTTTTTGCCATAGTGTAAAGACAGTTTATGACTGTATTAAACAATATACTTGTGATACAGAACACCACAGGAGAAAACTGATAGCATCTTACTATTGCAGGACAGATCATTTCCTCCTGGCATTAGCTTTGTGCCTTATCACCAGAGCTGTTCATCTGACCACATGACTGTGGTGGAGGGGAAGGAAGCACAGAAAAGAGCATGACAGAAAGCAAATCCTCGCTCTATTGAAACCGTCTTGCTGTAGTTTAATTAGAGGATTTCAGGAAGCCCCAGATTAGTAAATGGAAATCTTTGTGATTTGCCTTGGTAATTATTGGAATGAAATTTCAGGAGCTGAGATAATTCCCAAGGGAAAGTGCATCTGTGCACTTCAAATTAGCTGCTTATATGCTCACTTAGATTCTTTACATGCCTTCCAAACCATGCTGGCATACTTAAAAGGTATGCTCAGGTTGACAGGTTTAGAAGGAGGAAATCTTTGGTAGATTACCTTGGCAGCAATTTCCCCACAGTATTTCATGTAGAGTGTTCCTCCTCCTAGAAAAGATATCCCAAAGGAATCCAGCTCTTTCTCCAGGCATATCTGCCTAAATCACAGGAAATCAAAATTAGGAGAGTAAAAGAATCTTATATGAGACCTTCAGCCTCTCCTGAAGTAATGTACACTGGCAGCCTGGCTCTGTTCCCAGGCAGGTGTAATTTTGACCCCATGTATGAGTAGCAGGCTGCCACAGTTTAAGGTTTAGTGTCTTGTGATCTCATAGGACTGAAAAATAGAGTAGATGCTATCAGAAAAGGGGGAGGCTTTAGATTCTGAAGGCACATAGCTTGTGCTTCCAGCCCTAACCACTTTCAGGTATCAGATTATGAAGATACGTCTTTTCTTTTCTACTGTTTTATTTGAAAGGTTTTACAGCATCCCTTATGCTTCTGAGCTAGGGCATCTGACTTTACAATTAGGGGTATTCAAAAGTATTCATATAAGCTTGGTGGGGTTTTTTTTGTTTGTTTTAACTCTTTAATCCTTCCTTATTCTTTTACTTATTTGTAAAAGTACTATAAAGTATTAACTCTGTAGTACTTATTGCAGTTTTATGTCAGTATGAAGCTCGGAAAAAAAAGAGGCATTATTTACCTGGTTGAAAAGTTACACATATTTTAAACACACTTCTTCAGATCACTTTTAGAATTGCTATGGTGTTTCCATGTGAAGGCATCAGCTATTAACCAGTGTTGACAAAATCTGACTATGAGGGTTATCCAATTGCCCAGGTATACAGGTATCCAGTGCTGTTTGAGATACCTCAGCTAACGCCTCTGGCTTCCAGCAGCACCTCCAGAAGGACATGAGTCTCTTGTAGTACACTGTTGTATCTGCCAAGCCTCTGTAACTGTCTTGGTTTTGCTTATTATCATTTAAATTCAATAGTGCTGAATGCTTTCCTTGAGTTAACTGAATCCCTTGCTGAGCATCACTGGAAGCTGGGTTGTGAACTCCTGCTGAGGCCTTTTGAAGATATTATGCCTTCAGAAATCTCCACCAAAATCCATATGCCCCTTGTTTTCCATATAGACACAACTAAATATTGATTGGTGTGTTCCATATCCCACAGGAAGTATAGGGAACATGAGCATTCCTCGCACTCCTAGTATAGCTCAGTCTCAGTCTTGAAGTCATAAATAAAAATCCCATGCAAATTAGCTCATTTATTTGCAGTCAGGATGATGCTGGCACTTGTCATAATCATGCATTCTACATTTATTTCTATGTCTCAGCTAGCTTTTTTTTCCCAACTCTTCATATTTTTATCTCCTGTTATTTATCATCTTATGGTGTAGCTCAGCTTGCCCATTACTGTGGCCAAAGCTGAAACTGCAGCATTAAAACAAATCAGCTTTCTCATCTTCTCTTTTCGTCCATTTTTGAAGAAGAAAACAAAAAAATAAAAGGTCTTCTAATCTTCTGTCTATTCAAGAAAAGAGGGTTAGTCTCCCTTAGCCTGTGGAAGATTCTTTTTTCTCCACTCCAAAATTCCGTTAATAAACTGTAATTTAGATGATGGGTAAAGAAGAGCTTTGATATAGGGATAGTGTCAACACACCTGGAGAAGCCCACACAGAAACTTAATTTTCCTTTTGGTTAAAATAGACAGTAAAATAATAGTTATTATATCATAGTACTTTAAAAAGTTGGTTCATGATCATTTTCCAGCCATTTTATGCAGGACAAAAATCTAAGTAAAATGTCTTGACCCAGTTTCTAGAGAGTCAATGACAGGTCTGGGGTCAGGGATAAAATTTCCATAGTAGAATTTTCTCCTGCTGACTGAGATACAAGAAGCATATTCTTAAAAAGAAGCAGTTTCTTACAAAGTGTGTTCCCTTTAAACTTCTTCAGTTTCCAGAAACATAAGCAATGTTTGATTGTGTCTAAGACTGAGGGGTGCCCCTTTTTTTCTTAAAAAATTCAGCTTAAAAAATTCAGCTCCTAGACCAAACTGAAGTACTGTGTTCATAGCAGTCAAAGCAGAAACACATTGGTGTGAGGCAATGCATCAAAGCTATAAAATCTGGCCCCATCTCAGCTAAGATGTTACCGTAAAGAAAAGGGTCATCTGAGCACAGGAACAGGAAACTGGTCCAGGGACACAAGCTCCATCATGCTCAACAGTAATCCCTCATTTTAGCCTTGGACATGATTTAGTAACCCTCCTTCACTTTCCTCATCTATGAAAAGTTCATATTTGCAGAGCATTTGGGAACTAAAAGGGGTAATAGCAAAGTTCTGTATTATCACCATCAGTCTTCTCCTGATACCTAAACTAGAACAACAGAATTTTCTATAGAAGATATTTTTGTTTATCCAGAAATGGTAGTCTCAAATGCACTGTGCTTTTCATTAGATAATGAAAAATGCCTGAAGTAAAATAGGAGATAAAGGTCCAAAAGAAAATAAAAAAAAAGCAAAAGAGGATATTTAGCATATAGAGGAAAAATCTGGAAAAAAAACCACAAAACCCCCCAACAAAACAGAGAACAAATTTAGAGGCAAACCAGAGCTTTTAGACGTTAATCAGTACATGCTGAGTATAAATGCAAGTCTATGCTGACTTTATTTTATGAAGAACAAAATTATAGTATGCATTTTTATGGTTTGACCTAATTACTGTTTTGAAAATGGCTTCCTTATCACTGAAAGCTAAGGGAATGTGAACGTGCTTGTAGACCTTTGTTCTTTTGTTGAAAGATTTATGTTGCTAACCTTCAAACACTGGGTGATACATAGGTTCAGATCTTTACTGACAAATTCCAGGCTCCCTGAACTCTAAAAGTTGGAATGCAGGTATAACAGCACATACAACTCACTTATCAGATTTCTCAGCATGAGGAGAACTTAAATAAAAAACATCAGAAAAGGGTATCAAATGGCTGTGACCTGTAACCACCCCTGAAAGCTAAGAATGGACTTCATCTGTGTGTGCTTTGTCTGACATGTAGAAACTGCTAACCAGGCAGACAAACGAACAATGGCATACAAAGAAAATATTCTAGGGAGATTATATTCCAGATATGAAAACCAAGATAATTTATGATAAGCATTAGAGGCATTAGGGACACCTTTTTTCTGGTTAGGCAAAAATATAACATTCTATTTAGCAGACAAAAGCCACAGAGTACTGATGCATTTGGGAAACTCTGATCCTTGTAAATTCGTATTAGAGCAGACTGAGGAAGTAAATGAAGCCAAGCTATCAGCAGTCTTAAAAATCAAATGTGCAAGTAAAGCAGTAAGATCAAATAAAGGTCAGATTTTATGGCAAAAATCAAGGATTAAATCATGGGAGCTGTCATCATTGATGGTATCATATATTTCCTTTTTAATACAAAGCGTGGTCATGGACTGTGTTTCTGTGGTAACAGGAAAGGTTGACATCAGAATTATGATGTAAATGAATGGATCCTCATATACCTTCTGATTCACAGTCAGTGAAGGGTGCACATAAGGAACTTAGATGTAACTTCTCCAAGAATATCATTAAAAAGAACAAAGAAGAAAGGGTCTATGCACTGACAGAGGGCTCTGCACATTTTTTGACAGGATAACAATAATGAGAGCAAAGCAAGCTGTTCTCTTGCATGCTTTCTTTTTCATTTCTCTCCCCCCATCTTCTCCCTTTACTTCCTGTTCTTCTGTCTTTCAAAGATTATATTGTTAGACCTAAAATATTATAAATAAAGTTGAATCAGATTGCCTGATAAAAGGAATGAAATATTGATTCCGGGTTAAAGAGGTCTATTTTTAATGCGAGTTTATCCATAAACATACGTGTATCAAGAACTCTGTTGAGTGCAAAGCACACTGCTGTACAATTGAGGACAAAATGTCCTTGAAAGTATAATAAAGTTGGAAGTGGCCTAAGGACCAGTACAGAGATGATGCTGGTTTTCACTTGGAAAGCCCATCTTTCTATGCTTGAATGAACTTGTATTTGTTTGCTTCTTTTCTTTCAGGCCAGCTATTATGTGCCAAAAAATAGCTCTGAATGAATGACATTGCGGGGTTCCATATTTGTTCTCTCTCAGTGACTTCCGGATCAAATGCGTGTGGTTTACAAGTCCAAAGATGATTTTCTGGCTGCCAGAGTTCTAAATTCAATCTGGGATCAGCAAATGAAGCATTGTTCTTTCTGGGCCCATGTGAAATGCTCACAACAAAATGCCAAACACATCAAAAGCACAGGTTGCTGCATTTTCAGCTGATCTTGCTTCCATGGTCTTGTTTTCAATTAGAACTGCAAAGATGTCATTTTCTTTGGTGTCAAGACTCAAGAGTGGCACAACACTTAAACTAGAAAATGAAAGTGTATGAGAATAATCCTGAAATCTGGTATTTTTAAATGTAAGATACTCAAATGGAGATCTGCCCTTGTATATTTACTGTGGAAGACCTAATGAAAGCTAGTCTTCTTACAAAAATACACAAAGTATTTCATAAAAAAGTGTTGAATGTTTTCCATTTTAAGACTGTTTTCTTTTTTTCTGTGACTTACCTTTTTATAGTGTTTATAAAAAGATCACTCCCTCATTGCTCTGACAAAGATTCTCCAACTGGAGTTTTGAGGAAATTTTGATCAGTTGTGGCTATGGCATAGGATTAACCTTGTTCACTATTCTGACTTTGTACTAAATCTGTATATATAACACCTGTTTTGGCAAGCCCAAAAAAACACATGCATATGTCCCGGTGAAGAAATAAGATATGTTTCAACTACTATCTCTCTATGTTCGCATTACCCCTTCTGACAACGGGGAGTGAAGTGTGGGAGGCTATGGCTGCAATAGAAAGCCCAGTCCAGAAGTTCCTTCTGTTAAGGCAGCCTTTTGAACCCAGAATAGTTCAGTGAAGCCTTGCAGGGATACAGCAATTAGTCTACTCAGAAAATCTGGACAGTTCAGGTCCATATTTTAAATGAAAATGTGTCATAGACCTGGGCTGAAAATAAATTCAGAAATAAATGTGAATATGGTGAGTAAGGAAGCAGTGGTTTTACTTTTAATCTTTCTTCCAAATGTAGCAACACTTCTGTTTTTTAAACTCCATAGACCTTTTTAAATAAAAGAGAACTTTTGCCATTTACATTCGTATGAACTTTTAGATTAATTAGCTTTAGTCATGTTTATGTCTTGCAGTTTGTTTTCCCCTACTAGTCCAAGAAGTAAAAATTCAGTCTCCTATACTAATGTTCAGGCAAACCATTTCATATTAGCACACGAAAGAAGCCATTCCAGCTTTGTTTACATGCACCACAGTGAACAAACAAATGGAAGCAAAATCACATAGCTTAGGTGAACAATTGCCACCACGCAACAGAGTCTCATCCAGTATATGCACCATAAACCCATGGAGTAAAAGGATATTGCAAAAGGAATCCATTGAAGAAATTCAGATAATGACCACAGTGGAGGAGATCACAGGATCTTTTCAGGAATTCCATGAACCAAGGCAAAAATATCCTACATTTACCTAATAAATGATTCATCATGAAGAGTTCTTTTTGAAGAGGAGACATTCTTCTCACTGTCTGAATGTTTTCCAGAAGGAACAAACATGTACATAACTTGGGGGTGTGTGATGCCTGAAGTTCTTGGGAAAAGCTGACACAGTTGTTTTTTGTTTTTTTTTAATGAGATGTTGAGGTTTTCTACATTATTATTTTTCTTAAATAATATCAAATACCACCAATGACTATGTCAATTAACAGTGAGTTACACAAAGGAAAAATTGCACAATGGTCAAGGATCCTCAGGATGATGAAGAGACAATGCTAAATAAGTCCCACAATAGGCATGTCGCACAGCAGCAGCTTCACTGATATCTTCACCATGCAATATTTCAAGTCTGTATATCAGTATAGATTAGACTAGAAGAATAGGGAACATCTCTCTACACAGACCTTGAAAATGATTTGTACAATCAGACAGCAACCATCAAGCCACAAAAACCACACTCAAACCTCAAAACCACACTAAACCAAATTGCATGCTTTCCTCTACCAGACATCTTTAAGAGTGCAGCCAAAAATATCTTCTCACTGCACTTACACTTGTTTTATCTCAGTGATGTTACATATAGAGATGTGATGAAAAATCACTATCTATTTATATGCAAGTTGAAGAAACATGCTTTGGCCATGTACTCTAAAAGCAGCAGATGCCATCTGCAATTAAAATTATGTAAATCTATTCTGTTGAGGAACAACTAAGAAGCATTTCTAGAAGCATTTCTGATGACATTTCATAATGAAAGAATGTGGGGCCCCTGTGTCATTTATTTTAAGGTTAGTTCTGCAGTCACATGGTCCTGTTATTTCAGTGAAAAATAGAGAAAGTATTTATTTGCATTAATTTATTATAGCTGTACCTGTATATTTATAACAGGCTGATTAAAAAAAAAAAAAGTTATGTGTTGGATGACTTTGCCATTTAAGCATAATTCAAAGTTATCAAGCTCTACTGCATAAAGTAAATTCTGCTTTCCCAGTACTCAGATTTAAATGGTCATCCTTGAAGCATGCCCTGAAGGCAAACACATCCACACTGTTTCAGAGGAGGAAGGGAGGATGAGTTTCAAAACTAACAATTCAGCAAGGAAAAAAAACCTATTTCAGTTCCCTCTCTTGTACTGAAAAACCCCCTTGTTTAGATGTCCACGCTGCATTAGCAAATGTTTATACCACTTTCATTACTGCTGTAAGGGAATGCCTATAACCAGATTGGTGTTCCTTAAGTTGGATACTTCATAACCCCTGAGACATTAGAAAATATTTAAACTACAAGGAAAAAGAGCCTTCCACTTCTGCATGTTTTGCAGGTAAGCAAGAAAAAAAGGAAGGAAAGTAATAAAAGTACAAAAAAGTTGAGAGCAAAGGTTTCCAATAAAATTTTATTTCATTTTCAGTTTAAAAAAAAAAGTATCACAAATCTTTTTGTATTACTGAAGGCTGAGAATCACTGTGTTAAGCAACAAACTGTTTATTTCTCAAGGAAAAAAGGCTCAATATATTTAAATTGTACATATTACAACCAGAACTTGGAAGCTGTGCTCAACAGCTGCATTTCACTAGTGGAACATCTTCATTGACTATCTTCCCCACTGATGAGCGGTCTTTCATTTGCATGAGGTGCTGTTTCCAAATGAACATAGGGAGTAGTCTGAAGCCTATAGGACACCTTACAGCTGGCAAAGTCTTAAAGTGACAAAGTGGCCTTCACATATAAAATTATAATCTCCTCACCGCATGCAAATAAGGGAAGGTAATCCTGGCTTCTGCTGAAAGCTGATCATCCAACAATAGCAAGAACTGAAGCCCTGGATATCCAGACAAATATCAAATATCAGAGGCAGATATGCCAGATCTCCTCTAGCCGGGATCATATCACTTGTTTTATCCAGAGTGATTCTGAGCCAGCTGCTTTGCTGTAACTTCTGCCAAACCCTGGGGAAAAAAAAAAAAAAGCCTCAAACATTCATTTGGAAGAATTAGAGACACGAGGTAGGAAGGTTTATCTGCACAGGGAGAAAACACACTGTAATGTGATCTTCCTCCTGAGTGCAATCCTGGTTTCTCTTGCTTGTGAAGAAAAAGGAGAACATGATGATCATTAGGACCCTCCAAGAATTATGTTTATGTTTATTATTAAATTATGTTTATTATGCTCAGCACTATAATTTGAAGTCTTCATGTGACCATGTCAGATGAGTCCTATTGATTTCCTACACACAAAACATTCTTGAGGTACCAGGAAAAATGTCTGCAACCTCCAAAGAAGGAAACTCTTTATGGAAGTACTTCTAATCGTTGATTGCCAGACAACCCAAATTTTCAAGTCAGCTGTCAGAGTTCCAAAATTGAGGTTTCTTAACCTTTTTTAATAAAAATCTCCCAAAATGGTGTTCTGGAAAAATCCACAGAACACATTGTGGTTTTTAAGTCAAATTATGTTATTAAGAAGAAGGAAAAGACAGAGACATTCAGTTAACTTGGTAAATGCACAATTTGAAAGTTAAGGTGGTAAAATGTAATAATTGTCCCTATGTTTCCAAATTGTGATGTGAAATTTTAATTCCAAGTTGGAAAAATTTTAAAGTACCCTAAATTGCCCATGGAAAATGAACTTGCAGCAAAATTTTGATATGCGGGCACTTAAAAGATTTACAGTCAACAAATGTAATGAAATACCCAGATGCCCGGACTTACTGCGAGCATCCTCATTCGTTCCTGAAGAGGGCTTTCCCTGGGATGCTCCCAGAATTCAAGGCAATACCCACTATGTATAAAGAATAAAAACCTCTTAGAGTTTCTTCCCAAGCCTAGAAACTAAAAGAGAAATCTGGGTGGAGTAGAAACTTAGAAGCCCCTAGGCTACAAACGCAAAATCTGTTCTCAGTATGATGCACAATGCAAGCCTTGGTTTCCAGGTAGGATTCGAAAGATACCTCCTTATAGATGAAAACCTCTATCTGTTTTGACAGGGATTTATTAAAAACTGTTTGATATACTTCTTTCTTCCAGTAAATACATATTCTTTCATGAAAAAGGAAAAAAAAATAAAAATCTCATAGAAAATTATATACCAAACCTAGTTCTTAAATTCTATCCCTTTCAAACTGTTACCCAGATTGACAAGGAGGTCAGCGACGTGCTGAGTGTTGCTACAAAGATTACAGAAAAGTGCGCTAAAAGTGCTATGACTGTCAGTGCCTTGATGGTTTCAGATCACATTATGGTGTTTAAGAGTTTCTATTAGCACTGAGCTCAGTATTTCACCACTGGCTTTTCCTCAGCTGAGTCTGGCATGGATTGGGATCACAGTTCTGCTGTAAAGTTCTTCCCAGCACTCAGACAGAATGCAATGTTTGAAAATAAATAGAAACAAATGCATTATTTGTCCCAAAGGACCTTGTTCTGCTTGTGCAGAGGCAGACTGCTCAGTCTGAATCCAATCAATTTTTCCACAATATAGCTGACAATTTTCCACATAATCAGGAAGTACTCAAATCAGTCAGTAAATAGATTCATTCAAGGTTAACCAAAAAATATGGCACCCAAGAATTGCTCTGATTGAGATTTTATGGATGCTCTGACAGGGCCAAACATATGCCAAGTCTTGAAAAGATTAAAAAAATATCCTAATGACTCCAGATTCCTGTCTTTGCCACATTAGAAAAAGAAGGTATAAAGCACTAGTAAGTCAACTGTAGGGAAAGCAGGCACATAGCATTACTATGTCAAAGAGGCTGTTTTAAAGACTACCAACCAATGGTCAAAGTGAGCTACCAGAAGAAAGAAAGGCTTAGAAAAGAAAGAAACAAAGAAATTATTTGTAAAAGCTAGAATCAATAATATAGGCACACATGCTACAAGAGAAACCAAAATAATGGCAATATTTATAAAACATAATCCTGCTTGCCAGTGTGTTTATTCCAATTTCTCTGTCTTATGAGGGCCTTAGGCTTCTGTCTGGTCAGGCAGTGTTACCATCTAACTTAAACTGACTGTGCTGATCAAATGCTGTTCTTGTCCCTCTGCATCTGACTTTTTACTTTTTCTTTAAAAGTGACACTGCTTGCCCTGTGCGTTATACTTCTTTATTACCCTGTGCGTTATACTTCTTTATTACCACTGATGCTGTTTCCTCATCAAAGTCTACAAATGTATTCAAAAGAACATCCAAATGTCAATTTCAAAAGCAGGTATTTTTAAAATTTTAGTTGCTTTGAGTGACCAACACATTAAAAAATTCATTCAAAACGGGTGTCATGGATAAAAAGGTAATAATAGCAGAGTCATAAAAAAATATTTTTAAAATTTTAGTTGCTTTGAGTGACCAACACATTAAAAAGTTCATTCAAAATGGGTGTCATGGATAAAAAGGTAATAATAGCAGAGTCATAAAAAAGGAGGTTGTATATCTGAGGGTAAAGAAACTGCTTCCATATTGAAATAACTAATCAGAAATTACTCAGAGGAGCATCTTACATTAGTTATCCAGCAGTTTTTCACATAATGAGAGTGGCTGCTCAAATTACAGTGAAATAATGTTATAACTCCAATAATTTGAGTGGCTGGGTTGGGGGGAAATAAAAATAAATAAAAATAAAACCCTGGAACATCTTAATTTCTGTTCATTCAAAACAGTTTCTTTTCAGATTTTCACTTTACCTTCCAACATGAAGGTACATCACCTTACTCAGGAAATAAGCTCTTAATGTTCTAGATTTGTGGGCTTTTGAGCTGTCTTTTAAATGTAAGTAATTTGTTATATTTTAAACAATTCTGTCTGAGCTTATAGCACAGCTGAAGAAATTTTGTGTGGGTCTAGATCAAGGTTGCAGAATTAAAGTTTGATAACAACTTCCTCCAATCTCTGCAGAAATCCAAAAGTTGTTCTTCCAAAATGACAAATAGGTGTGTATATATACATACATATGTCTAGATATATACTTATTTATTTATCTGTATTTGTATTTGTATAAGCATACATATATTAAAAATAATTTTTGTTTCAAATTAGCAGAGAAATGTGAATATGATCTATACATATGAAGTTGACATAACTGTTTTACTCTAAAAACTTATAATTAAAAGTTCATCTCTAAAGCTGGTGGACAATGAATTCAAACTATTATTTTTCCCATCCCGTCCTCTTCTGCTGTACTCCAGTTTTGACAAGTTCTGGATCTATATTTATTACAAACATTTTGAAAACATTTGCTTATGTCTTCAATCAATTCTTGTCCTTAGCAATATTTCCTGTGGTTCTTTCAAAGTTATATTTGTTCATGTGCTTTTCCAGTTGGTAGCATCAGGCTAATCAATCTTTCTCTAGAACCTTTCCTGTGTGCATAAAAAGGTGTATTTAGGTGTATGATTGATTATTAATGGCTAATAAAAACAATAAACATTCCAGCCAAAACTCAGAAAAATAATATTGGAGTGAAAATTCTCTGCATGATGTAGATGCTAGTATTCAGTCATTTCAATAATTTTCAAGGAATCCTCCTACCCCACTGTAACCATCAGTAGAACTTGTGAACCTCATAATTACGGCAAAAATAGCCCTTTTCTCTTTGTCATCTTCCTTCTTTTCTTCTCCTTACCATACTTCTCGTACCATGCACCAGATATTCTTTACAAATGCCACCAACATTGCACCTGGAAATCTGACCACCCTGTTCCATATACTGTAATTTTATCTTACTGCTCAGCTAAGACCACATTAAGCATATTTTACAGCAAGCCAGACTTCCTACGTTCTAATCAAAAGCAGTATAAACATTTCTCAAAATTATTAACATGTTATTGGTATTCAACCTCACTTGATTTTTCAGCTAATTTTACTTTGTGATTGTGAGCTGATCAGGAAGAGAATAGATAATTGTTTACAAACAAGATGGTGACTAATGTTGTTTAGAACTGAATCAGGTTCTGGGTCAGTCCCTGAAGTGCACAGCATTAACAGTCCTGCATGGCTGTTTCATCCTAAGTCAATCATTTTTGCATTGACTTGAAAATACATGAAACTGACTGCTTCTTTATAAATTATTCCACGTTTCAAGATAAAATGTCATAACATTATTTTAAACTCAGATAGCATGTGGCCATATACTATGTATAGCATTAATTAGCATAATACCAGATAACATGAGGTGATACGCAAATAGAAGAAGAATGCAGTATTGGCATGGGCCAGCACAGCAAACTCTGACATCTGTTTGGCAATATTTTGTACATGTAAATTTTGCAGCTCTGTCTGTTTGTGTTTAATGAACTTGTCTGGAAATTCAGCGCACCTAACTGAGAGATTATCTAAAGTAACAACACAGCAGCAGTCTGTTTTAATTTAGGCTGTCTGCAAGCTACTGCTATGAAAATTAACAACTCTTAAGTGTGTTAAATAATCCCTGGCCTTCGTAATAATTGAGCAGGCTGAAAGAAGTCATACAACTTGTATCATCTTGTTGTCAAACACCAGCTGACTTTTTTTTCCCCTTGTATATTGATTTGGAGAATTAGGCTGCCTCTACTTAGATATGTCAGCCTGGAAGGATTTTAAGGACAGCTAGCAAAGTCCTAGGGCTACCAGTTTAAAGGTAGCAATATGAAATGGGATTTTATTTCATAGTAACGGGCACAAACTATGTTTGCGTCTCCTGAGCATCTCCAGGAGAGGGCAACTGGGGCACAAATTAATTGCTCTTCCGCCTATATCTATAAGGCATTACCTCAAAGAGTAGTGGCTGAGAAATTAAGCCAGGTTCAGTTGTATGAGGTTGCTAGCAAACCTCTGCAGCCGCAAAATGTTCTGTATGTTCTGCAATAAATTGTGCCTAGTAATGCTTTCCCCAATCAACTAGCTGCCCAGCGCTGACTTACTAGATCAGCCATTTTATGTGCTGGAGTCAGAGAAATGAGTGTCATTCCGGAAGCAACACGTGTTTGCTCAGCACTTACTTGGCAATATGTTACCACCTGACTCTGGGGGCAATCTCACGCTCAGAACAGATGGGAGAAAAGAACAAGAGGAGGTGCCCCATGGCCCTGGAGGCATCACAGAACCTTATTATTATCAGGGATGCTACTGAAATAATGCCAAGAAACCCCAGTTGTGGCTAGCATCATGTGGTGCCAGGCAGAGTTTACACACGAGTATAAGACATAGTTCCAAAAGTCTTGCCTTCGAAGTTCTAGAGAAATACTGCTGGAGAAAGTGCATGCATCACACACACACGCATTCTGAAGGGTGAATGTAGAGTAGCAAACCTCAGGGAAGATCTCCATTCTGGACAAAAACACCGAAGCTTTGAACCTCTGGAAGGAATGGGGTGGATGGTGCTGTACTATTGCCCAGCTCCAAGCTAAAAGAACTGTAAGCTTCCTCAGGCATATATTGTCTCATTATTCTGCAATAACTTTTGATTGATGGGCAGTCTGTTTTGTGGTGACTTCAGACAAAGGGTCAGGAGGTGATATTGATTTTGGGAGAACTAGCGCTGAGGTGAGGATATTTCCTATTTCTTTGGCACTGAGAAAGACTAGTAGCTTACTTTTGCAGAACTTCAGTTTTTAATTCTCTGGTAAGGTATCTAGAGACTGGAACAGCCATTTATCATAATTTTTGTTTGTTTGTTGAACAGAAAATATCCAATAAATGTGTGCATTGTCATGGGATAAGGAGAGGTTGAAAAGCTCTGTCCCTGGGATATAAATACATATGCGGATGGATAGGTGACCGCAGGCAGGTGGAAGAAATCCATCCTTGTCCAGTCAGTTTCCTGGATTACTTCTGTAGCTATCATCAGGCAGAGACCATTACAAATTGATGGTGCTGACAACTGAGCTCTTGCTGTGGGGTTTGACCATGAGCAGAGAGGTTTCTACCTCTTTTCTTCAATTTCAGTTCAGCAACAGTTCATATCAGAAATGTTTTGTTTCTATGCTCAGCAGGGAATTTTGATGGAAATTTTGCACTTTAAAGTACTTTACCTTATATGTACTCTGTAATTACATGACTGAAAATGACAGTCCACACATTTTGAAATATTTGATTCTGAATATTAAGAAAACAAAGGGCACAAATCTCTAATTTTATTCACCATAAGTAATCCTTATGAAAGTAATCCTACTATCTTCCAATAGATACAAGTAGTCCTTTAGGGGACTAATTGAGAACATGCAGATTGCAAAAATGTAACCACCAGTGAGTACAATTTAGTGACTTTGCTTGTAAAACTGACAAAACTAAATATTTTTTTAATAAAGAATACATATATAATGGTTTCATTATGTGGATATTTTTTCATGCAAATATAAACACTGACATATTTATGGAGAAATTGATCTATCTAGTGTATCAGATAAGTTTCTGCAGTGGTCAGACTCAAGGGAAAAGAAATATATTTCATATGAGTTGAAAAAATATATTTTGTTCCAAGAGAATATTGTCAGCATTTTTCTTCTTTTTCTTGACATGAGACTTTCTAAGTAAATGTTATTTTTCATATAATGCAACCATTTCTCCTACCAACAATTTCAACAGACAGAAAACATTGAAGTGAACACTATTTTTATTCTTTCTGATTAAATCTTTTTTGGTAGCTATGTGCTGTATGGAGTAAAAGACACTTTTCAGTATTAAAGATTCAAGCTGAACGAGGTTCATTTTATCTGTCTGGGTTTGATTTTGTTCATGGATTTATTATCAGAGAAAAGTTCTCCCCCTTCTGATTGCATAGCCTGAGTCAGATGAATGTTCATAAGTCATTACAGAGGGATTGCATTTTTCAAGGCAAGAGGATAAAGGAAAAAAAAATACATTGACTGTTTTCTCTATAAATTAAGGAATGGCAAAATAATTCTTATCCATATAAGGATAAGTATATCCATATAAGTGTAGATGAGGAAGAGATTAATGAAGTGAAACAAAGACTGAAGTACAAGCTTTTTCCTAACTGTTATGAGACCACCATGTTTGCTATAATATGCACAGCAGGACATTGCAAAGCTGTATGCCTTGCATGTCTGAGGCAGAGTGACCTTATGGTGGGAGACAAGAATTCCTTGTCTAAGTGTCCTGGAACTGGGTGGGACGGAATCTCTTGTCTTATTCACTTATTGATCAGTAAGCCCCAAAACTAGGAAGAATGCTATCTTTTACTCTATCCAAAGACACCAGAGTCTGCTTTGTGAAGGAGAACAGTGAATTAATCATGTATTGCACACTGCAGTTTAAGGCTACTTCATACATAAACCTCGTATTATGTTTCTTGTATCATTATTAAAGAGTTAATATCTTTTATTGTATCAGATCATGCTCAAAAGTAAATAAAAGTCCTCAGGAGAGTAATTAAAAAGTGTATACATGAAGACCAATCTGGCACACGTTTTTATGATATTTAGCACCTAAGCAAAGTACTGTTTCCATGTTTATGACTCTGTCCTTGAATTAAATCCAACCTCCATGCTCATTATTCCTCTTCAGCCAGTTTTTCAGTCATAAGAGGAATATTGTCCATTTAGGATGGTTAAGGAAAATAAATTGTCTTCATTAAGACAAATCAGAATTAAGCTGGTATTAGGAAAAGCATTCTAATTATGACAACAATGAAAGTCATGAACAGCTACCCAGGGTGGCTATAGAATCTCCTTCACCAGACATATTATGTATAATTAAGAAAATTATACAAATGTTACTGGGGTGATCTGGGTATGACTGATTCTGCCTCCTACAGAAAAATGGTCTAGATGACCTCCAGAAGTCTCTTCCAGCCCTACATTTCTACAGTTACAGACCTCAGCCTTTGTAACACAGTTCTGCGACTCAGTTAATGTTTCTAAATCCCTGTGAACATGTGAAGCTCCCCAACACTTCTATGAATTATTCATTAACAGAATTCAAATTCTTTATTTCAGCCTAGTAATGCAGAGGCCTGATCAGATCCTTTTCTTCCATCAGTCACACCGCCAACCAGATCACCCTGTGTTTTGCATTTATTTACTGAACACTAGTTTTATTTATTTATTTATTTATTTATCATCCCATTTACAAAGTATGCCCTTTTGCAAGTGTGTGGCCTTGTCCTAAGGGCAATCTGCCTCTCTAACTTTGATCCAACAGGAGTTTGTCATGCCACCATTGCTTTCATACTCCATATTTCTCCTGCTTGCATCACATTGCTTTATTAAGCCCTCAAGGCAACTGCCCGTTGAGGTTTGTGTTCAAGCAGACAATATGGGACAGAAAGTAGCATCGATAATAGCAGTGGTCACAACAAGGCTGCAAAAGGTAAAGACATAAAAGCCTTCAACAGTTACAAACCTAAAAGGGCTAGAGCCAACGATGACTTTGTCTTTGCTGGGCATGTTTCAGCACCAGTAAATCTTTGGTTCATGGCTGGGACTTTCACACATCAATATCCACACGATCCAAGTTTCTGTCCACCTTGAGATAGTTTCTGGTTTGTTTCATTCCAAAATCCACAAAAAAACACCACGATCTGATGGGATTATAGGATGATCATTTCAGTATCCCCACTTGCTCCAGGGAAAGGCATCTAGAAAAAAAGCTACCCAGAAACTGCCCAAAACAAGGGATAAAACCCTTCCTGACCAGCATCAGTAAGATAGTCACTTTATGCAAATGAACATGAAGGTGGCATTTATTTGATATGCCTAGCAACTTGACTGCATCTTCTTGGCTTTATTTTTGACTGCCTGCCAGATATTCCTAATCTACAGTCTTCCTGTTACATGAATAGACATTCTGATTTCTTGATCTCCACTGGTAGGTAAACAATGCTTATAATTACACTGCATCTTCCAGACTATCAGTGTTACATACATGAGAATAAAAGCTATGTCATATGATTAGAAAAAGAAGTATTTATCCATGCCCTCATTCTTCATTCGTATGAATGTTTCTATGAATTTAAAGCTTTCTCTGTGGAGCAAAACCAAATTGAAGTCGTTCAGGATTGCAACCATTACTCACAGAGTAACTTCAGAAAAGTCCTCCAAAACCTTTAATTTGAGCTATACATTACAAACCTTTTAATTTGATGTATGCATTCTAGAATAAATTCTGTACTTCTTAATGCTAGTTCATGGAAAAATGGCTTTGGTGAAATTAGTACTGATGGATACTAATTTAATTCAGGAGATAACAAACCTAGATGCCCCTTCATTTCAACCTAAATTGTATGCATACAAATATAAATGCATAAAAGTAGCTCCTTGGATTTTAAGACCTTTAGTATAAAATATATTTAATTGCCCAAAACTGTGAGAAAAATGAAAATATGGGAAAGAAAAATCACAAGATAGACATTGATTATATATCTTTTAGAGTTCTCTTTTTTTTTTTTTTTATTTGTATAAGGTAATATTACTGCAGCCTTGGTGACCAGAATAGTTTTGTTATTTGAATATTAAAGGATTAGCATCAGTAACATTCTCCCCCTTGGTAATATTCTTTAAAATGCACATTGTGCTTATAAGAAATTATAAACAGCAATCTTCCAACAATAGCAAGACTAGGAATGGATCATTAGCTATATTACAATGTACAAGTCTAGATCTATTCTCCAGGAAAAATTACTGGAACATTAATCTGGTTGAGCAACCTAACCAACAAAGCATTGGTGTTTTTCTAATGATACTGGGATAAGTTCAGACCAAAGAGAAAAGAAAAACAGATTTTCTTCCCCTTTTTTTTTTCCTGTTGCTATATTAAGCAAATACATTCAAAGAAAATCTGATTGCAATCACTGACATTTTAGAAATACACTTTTCCTATTAGTGAAGTAACCTGCTGTTGCCAGCAGCTATCAGAAGAGGAAGTGTCACAGACACATAGGTTTCAAGCTTGTTATTTATTTCCTGAAGAGTATCATCCAGTGCAATTTCATGTCAGGGATAATATAACTGATATGTTAATAAAGCACTGAAGTTCAGAGATTCATCTGGAATCTCTTTACAGTGATCTATCCTTACATTTTCAGCCATTTGGTCTTATTAAACCTTACAATGGTTTAAAGTGTTAATCAGTGAATCATAAACACAAAGAAATACATTACAGAAGGACTTGATTCAGTGCTTTGTGTCGAAACATTTTTTATGACATGCCTTCAAGAATTTTTTTTTCTTTTACTTTGGTCAATATCTTTTCCAGTTTTTCAATGAAAAAAAGGAATTTTCCCCCATATGTTTTCAATTATCCCCTAAAAATGAAGTGGTTTTTTTTTTTTTTATAATCTGATAGACATCTTATAAGAAGACTCACAAAATCTGATTTTATTCTATGATGAATATTTTTGAGCTTCTGCATATTTTTCAGACTCTTCTTAATTTCATCTCTTTTTTTTTTTTTTCCTCTGAAAATCTTCCTGGACAATTTGGAAAAAAAAATGTTTGGAGATTTTTTCTTTAGTAGTGTGAAAGTAATTAGGATTTTAAAAACAGCTCTATATCATCGTATAGGGGCACAAAGTTCTGACACGGTATTCTTTGCAGATATATCTGAACAATGCTTATGCTCACTGCTTGCCTTACTAAAGACAATAAAAGAACTCTGGGAACATTAGAGAGAAAAAGCTTGTGATGAAGAGGCAATGGAAAAAAAGGCAAATGTTGATTCAAACCAATCATTGTGAAATAAAGTGTGTCACTTTATTTGGAATCAATTTAACTCAATTACTTAATGAGGCATAGTGGAGGAAGTCAGCCACTTCAGTGATTCAATTGTTTAAAAATATTGGAAACAGTAAGGGGGAAATATGATGTATTAGGATTTTTAAAGTGAAGAAGGAATACCAGGAGATAAGAGAGAGGATACTGCAAAGTCACCTTTCACAGGATCAGGTGGACAAATGAGAGTCCAACATATTTCATATCTTACTGTTTTTGTGTCTTTCGGTTTTGTCTACAGGAACCATTTGCTTTTACAATGAAAGAGTGATTTAGTTTCAGTTTTTCTTACTTTGCTTTGGCTAGGGTCCTGCATGCAGCTTAGTTTACCAGAAAGGCTAAGCAGGGACCCATTCAGCTGTGATGGCTAATGGCTCATATTGGCATGCATTAGAAGTCCAGAAATGATGGAGAACAGAACAAGCAGCAGCAGAAATATGTTGCATGAGGGAAAAAAAATCACCTCAATTATTTTCCAAAGAAAAGAAACAAATACTTCCCCTGATATTCTCCTAGCTGCATGCCAAAAACATATTTGAAATGTTAAGCTATTGTTACAATTTGGGAAGCATGAAAATTGCAAAAGCTGCAAGCTGAAAATGCTACAGATAACAGAGAATCACAATTTAGTGGATTTTCACTCCTTCTACTAATAACTGACAAAGGATGCTTTGATCAAGCAGATTCTGTTGACAGAGACTTTCCACAGCAGACAGAAGCTCTTATCTTCAAGCTATGAAACACAAAAAAACGTTCATAAAGATCACTTTGAATGCCATTTTCTCTGTATTATGTAAGTTTAGGGATTACTGAGCACAAAAAGGTGTGTGATGAAAGATACAAGACTTGGAAGATATTCTAGTGCACAGTAATTCACTGTAGTTATTACCATTAAATTCCACATTCTGCTAGTAAACATTGTTCCCTATTTAGCAGATGTGTCAATGGTTCTAGCAATTTTCATAAGCAAAAATTCTGCTCCAACAAATGGATCAACCTTAAAACAACACAGGCTTTCAGCATTAGCTACAATAGTTCCTTCCCCTCTTAAACCCAAGCTCTGTCTCCGGGACACTACAAATTATTTAGCATGAATTTCATTAACTTACTAAGTAGAGAGTGAGGGTCTGTTGTTGGGTAGAAGTACTTTAAGAGTGCAGTGCCTTGCTTGCATTTTCAGAACATCTTGGTAAACCAATTAAAACAGCTTTTATTTTAAACATTTGTTATTGCATTCAGTGCTTTTTCCAACACCATAAAATTCTTTAACTAGCCTTTCAATATTGAGTATCCCATTATAATTTTACAGTTGGCCTTCCAAAAACATTAAAGAACTTGACGGGGTTATGAATCACAGATTATTTGCCTCTCTGTGGACTAATCTATCAAAAAGATTGAGATCGGATCTTTATCTAAAGGGCTGGTGTTGATTCAAATTCTGTGGCAAATTAAACCACGAGAGTGTGTGATATCCATACTGCTCCTACAGCTGAGGTTTAATTACTCCTAAATCATTGCAGTTTTCAGACCAATGTATTAAAGTTAAATCAGTAATCCTACATGAATCTGCAGCATATTATATGGATATGTCATTCTGAATCAATACTAGCCCAGAGGACTCTTCACTGGTTTATACATGATGATACTGAAAACCAGGATATATCTCATATCTTATCTTTGGGGCTTAGGTATCTAAATCAGGATTGCTTCACACATGTTGCCAGTCTTATAACAAACTAGAATTTGTCACTCAACACCTTATGAAATACAGTATAGATACAACAGCTTTCCTAAAGGAATGGAGGTCCTTATGAAAGCAGGTCCATTTTATTTATATAGCTGATGCCTGCGACATTTTTTCCACTGCCACAGAGATCATTTCATTTCATCTCTTCTCAGAACTAAACAATCAAAAGGAGGAGTATAAGAAAGACTATATCCAGGTTTTTTTTTTTTTTCCTTTTTTTTCTCTCTTATTATATTGTGGTCTCTTCATCATTTCAGTTTTGTCGATATTGTCATTCAATGACCATTCTTAAAATTATTAGCTGCTTCAAAGTTTTATTTGATTTTCATCTAAGCAATGCCAATAATGTAACTGACAATTGCTTCGAGTATTCATTTCTCTACCAATTCACAGACAATCAGATTCATTCCCACCTTGAGACTCAGCTATCATCAGTCACCTTAGCCTATCAAAACAGTCAATCTACATAATGGGAAAATGTAAAAAACCTGGGGTCAGAAAAGAGCTCTTTCTACTTGAAAGCTACAAGGAATATTCTATTAGCATACCTTGCAGACTTCAGCTGTGTATGTTCACAGTACAGGTCAAAGAAATGTTTGTTGTGCTATCCTCATTTGTTTAAAACACCTTCAAAACAGTTTTAAGTCCTTGAGTGTTTTTCTCTGTATGTTTCTACTAAGTGGTTTGGGGTTGTTTATTTAGAATTAATACATTTTTGTGGATTAAAGAAAATGACCGATAAACACTGCTACCTGAGTAGGAGTAATTCTTGACATGAAATAAAAATTACCTTTTTCTCTATTGAGACAGGTTGTAGGAGGTCCAGAGAGAACAGCATATGAAAAACTAGTGAAATTCCCTTTTAACTCTCTGGATTTGATTCAAAATCAGTTGAATTTAAGGAAAAAATCCTATCAACTGTCATGGGCTTTCACTGAGGCTCTAACTTTTGAAAAAGAATTTTTAAAAATTTTATATTAACCAATCATAGTTTAACTTCTAAATTGAGATATCATTTCTGGCATGGGCCGTGCATATGTGGGAGTGTATTGTGTTCCTCAGAAGGAACAGTCCCTGCCCTTTCTTTGATATTCTTTTGTCTACAGTGTGTCCTTTCACATAATGGTGAGAATATTAAGCCTCAAACAGTAAAACCAATGAACACTGGGCGAAAGTGAGAGGACTTCCAGAAAAAATTTTATGGCCTTCAATGGATTTCTAGGAAGGAGTCATCAGATCCTTCCTGCCTGCTGATTCTGAACATGTCTACAAGATAAGGCCTCCAATTTGAGAATCGAGTCACTTCAGCTGCAGATATGTGAAGCTGTTACAGTCAACAGAAGCTACCCCCTGCATTCACCTTCCTAAAATGACCCTACTTTTTCACTAGCTTCAGAACTGATTACCACATTCACTGAAAGCAGAAGACCTTCACGTCTTTTTTCATCTAAGCCCATTTCTCCCTTTTTAGCTATAGTCCTTTTATCTTCATACATTCCTGAAAGTTGACAGTAAAAATATTTCAATGTATAACAGATGTGCACATGTACATTGCATTAAACTCATTGGAGATACAGAGTACACTCTCAAAAATTTAATTTTTTCTGTTCTCATGTGGCAGACACCTGCATCTTTTTACAAAGGAATGTGTTGAGCAGGAAAGAGAGCTTGCTATGCATGCATCTTGCTTCCTTTCTGCTTGTATTTTTATAGCAAAATTACTTTCGGATACCTGTTTTATCCACTTATATATGAATAATTTTTACATATATCAAATATATATATTAATTCTCTCTGAACCAAGTGATTCACATAAGACAGTTCAGACATATATTTGCTTTTTGGAGATGCCCAATTTCAACATTGCAACATTTTAAAAATGAATTTTCATTACTGGAAAATCTGTTTACCATTTTCAAATGTGGCAGGTGTTCATGGAAGGGAGGACTGCAGTGCAGTGCATTTTAGAGGCATTAGTAAAATAATTCAATAAGCCCTCGTGCCAGATCTGTCTCCCTGACTCCAGTCCCATTGGCATCAAAGGGAATTTTTTCAGGACTTTCACGAACCTCCTATTGGGAAGAAATAAAATAAAATCTCAGAAAGATAACAAGATTCCTACTCAGATCCTTAAATATATCTAAGTAGCTAGGCTTGAAAAACAATGAAACTGTCATTATCAGGCATATGTTTCAATGGTGGCCATTTCCAAAAGGTATAAATCAAGGAGGGCTAACTAGATGGATTACAGAAATGGAAATGATACGATAGAGTTTGCTTAACTATATGTCTGTACAACTGACATAAACATGTAAGCCAAAATTCTCTTCTCAGAAATACTTATTTCTTTTGTAAGCAAGCCTAGAGTAATCACTTCACTGTCTGTGTTGTCTGCACACCAACTGGAGAACTGGTTAAAATGTGCCAAATTCAAAACAGATGTTACACTTTCACTGAAGCTTTTTATGGTAAATTTGGTAGCCCAAAGTGTAAACAGAAGATAAACACAACATAAATTACAAACAGTGAAGAATACTGAACACTCACAAGACTTGTACAGAATTTAGTGAACAGGAAAACATTTAAAGCAAGTGTTTCTGATGGATTCTGATGGTTCAGTTTTCAGTGGCTTTTCATCTTACATTGCTACCTGCAATTCCAGTACATTCAATACTATGATAAAACATCATCTGGAAATTCAGTATTTTATTGTTTGTTTCTTCATCACAGCTTCATTAATTAGACACCGGCATTTCTCATAAAAATATTAGTAAAACCACACCAAAGAGTCAAAAGATGAAACGTGTATCACACTTCTATTCCAAGCTCCAGGGAGAAGGGGAGATGGTTTTGACTAACTCACACCCAGAATGTGCCTAGAAGTTTTGATTTCAACAAATATGGTCTAGAGGGATTAAAAATGAAACTGGAGATGAATTGGTAAAATTTCCACTCTTTTCCACTTGAAAGTGCAACTGTGTCTATGTAAATCACTGCAGGGTGGAAAACAGCTTCTGTCCCAGAGCTCCTGAGACCTGTTTGTTAGCACTGTCCTGTGATCATGGTAACAAGGCTGCACTCTGGAATGGACTGGAAATAGATGGCACAATCCTATATGGCTATACAGCTTCAGGAGCAGCATTTCCATGCATTTAGCTGCCTTGGAGTGTGACATAGCTAGCATGTGACTGTTTGTATGAAATCAGGTCTTTCAGCAAAGACTGAATCTTCTGGTGCCACCATTTCCCCATCAATAAAATAGTGCTAGTGACATGAATAGCTTTTGCACAGTATTATATGATAGAAGGTTAAGAAGAGATATTTTCTTGACACCTACATGCAAAACTACTTTAGTTTTGACATCACTGTTTTAAACTAACACTGAACCTGAAAGTCAGATCCTAGACTCCGCAGTTGCTAGCACTGCACAGCGGCATACAGGGCAAATACCCTGCTTACTGCAGGGGGGTTGGGCTCCATGATCTCTCAAGGTCCCTTCCAACCCAAAGCATTCTATGATTCTATGAAATACAATCTGAATAAAAAGAGTTAAATGACTATTCATATTACCTCACAGGATTATCTGGGTCAGTTTGACCTGTATGTGCTGCTCTAACAAATGTGCAGCAACCCTAATAGGTTTGATGCAGGAGTCGCTTGATAAAATTCTAAGGTCTCTGTAGTGCAGAAGGTCAAACGTGATGATCACAGCAAACCTGTCTGGTCTTAACTCTATGAATAAAATTGTTTTAACTAGCTGGTTACAAAGCTAGCTTAATCCTTGTTTTGTATCATTGCAGCAATGCAAACCAGTCAGAACCTATTGGTGAATTTGACCCTTAAATTTGCTGCTGTTCTCGTACTTGCATACGGTTGATAACTGTGCAGTTTCATGTACATCAGTCAGTTAAGCCCAAAACTCTCATTGACATCAGCAGGAGTTTTATGTGAGAACAACTCTGTGTTGTCCATGTTATTGGTGATACAGCGGTTCTGATCACTACAGTGATTTTTTTTCTTTCAATAACTGTAAAAGAACAGTATAGGGGAGCACACAGGGAAGCTCAAACTATAACTGAGTGTTCCCAAATAAAAAGAAAAGCAACATCCTGACTTTTATCAGAATTCAGGCTCTAGCTAGAACTGACAAGGTTTGTAGAAAAGATGTAGACAAAAAGAGTTAAATTTTAAAAAATTATTAACAAACCAATGATTTCTGTTCTGAATACTGACATCAAGTCTGCATGTTCCATTCCATAAACTACACGAATACCCTTGCTTCTTAACTGTTTCCTTGGATATTTTTATTAGCTAAATTGAAACAAAACCAAAAATAACCCACAAAATTTTTAGTCTGTTGACTTTATACTACATCTTTGTATCTTGTTCTACTACATCTTACTTAGTTAACACCTATATAGACTATATGCCTGGTGACAATAACCTATGTGTTGGCACTGCCTTTCATCAGTATGTGCTTTAGCAAAAAAACAGAATTAGAAAGATTGTTGCGTTAATTAGCTAATTTGTATAACACTTTGAAGAAGCAAAGTATAATATGTGTGCAGAGTATTATTATTTTTCATTTCATTATCTGCCATGGCCATTTGTTCAACTAACCTATTCAATTACAAAGGAATAACCAGGGAGTACATGAGGCATAATTACCTATTTTATGACAATTTACATTTTTTCTTATGTGATTTGGCTAAAATTAACACTGGGATATCTAATTTATGGCAATCCCCATGACAAAATATCTAAACAATTTTTAAAAAGAAGTAGAGCAGCTCGAGGTTGAAAATAGATTCAGAAAAGGGCACAGATCTTACATTGTGCCTGTCCTTTATGTTTGTAAATTTTGATCCTGCCTGCACTGATTTTTAATCAGAAACCTCCTGTCTTCACATTGGCTAAATGCAAAATACAAAAATTCCTTGACCTGTATCACATTAGTTACTCATATAACATGAAACACTTTGCTGCAACAGTTTTCCTCTGCAAAGGATGAACATTAAGGTGAAATCTTGGCTCCTTTACAAGTAAAGGAAATTTTACCCTTGTCTTCCACATGTGTTAATATTTAATCCAGATATCCATATTGAGCTGTCATATCCAATGATTGCTTTTGTTACTAGTGGTTCCAAGGTATTATTAATTTAGCTGGAAAACAGAGAAAATCAGAGAGTTTTCACTGGCCATCCAATTTCCATCCCTCTTCAATGGTGTCATGTTGAGATCCACCTAAAGACCCTTCTTCCTTGCTGTGTATCTACACCTAGAGTGGAAGTATGAACTGAGGTGACTGAATATTTTGATGGTATGCAAATCTAGACCACTAGGTCTGCTCTGTGCTGATGAATGTCTGAAATAGTACTTAGGTAGGTAGAGGGACAGATGAAAGACAGATGACAAATTCAGTGTAATGCATAAATAAATGGCTAAAATAAGCAAGTTACTTTGAGGATATTTACAATTGTTATAAAAGGTTTTTACAACAAATTCAGAAACCTTTTTTTTTTCCCAAAAAACCTCTCCATTAGATACTGAGAAAGCTTAAGAACAAGAGACACCTCCTCTCCCTTCTTCTGAAATACAGTTCTATTTCATAAAATATTATAAACACCAAATGAACAAGATCATTTATATTTGCTTTCCCTTTTCAAGATATTCAAGCAGACTTTTTTTCAGTATCTGCAATTTTCTACAAAGCTGCTGCACGTTCAACCTCTGTATGCTTTAGTATCCTGCTTGGAATGAAGCCTTCTTACAAAAAGATTGTGTGGTATTATTTGTTTATAAACAAAATATGCAGTGTGACAAAAAGATGGAATGGAGTAAGAATTCATCTTTATTTTATGTTTCTCAGCAGGCAGTAAATAAAAACATAATAGTATTTCTGATTTACAACCTCAGGAGAAGGTAAAATGAGCACATTTATTTAAAGAACACCTTTCATATACTGGGGAAGTCTTTGACAACGTCATTTTAATTTTTTCCTCATAAAAATGAAGACTAACAGTTAATTGTCGACAGCAGTCAAGTACCCAGAGTATTTTTTCCTTCTTTGTCCATTTCACTTTCTTCTACAGTCTGTTTTCATAACATGATAATTACAGTGGCTTGTCACTGGTAAAAGACTATGATTTCATCACAAGAAGAGAAATCAAACAGACATGAACTGTGAAGAAAAGCAGAGAGAAAAATACAGGTCAGCCATCTCTAATATTTGTAATAACACTAGCAGTTTAAAAAATAGATATTTTTTGGCTTCATGTGGAAGGGGCTTTTTATCAGTCAGTATTTACAGATCTATTTGTTATAAACCATCTTTTTAACGGGTTACTAAATATGCATTAAATCCCTACCCTCCTAAATAGACACAGAAATGCAGTTTGGTTTTGCTTTTTCTTCTTGCTTTGCCAGCCTAAACAACCTTCTTGCTGTATCAGCGAGAAAGAGGTCAGACTGAAATGCTGGCAGTGCCCTGTGTCCTGCAGGTGGAAATACCACACAGTGAAATGGAAAAACAGAGATGTGAAATGTCCATATTTTTAGCTAAAAAATATAATAGTCTGACTGAAGAGTCCTTAAATATATTCATGGTAAATGCATGGAGGGGGAGGAAGGGAAAATAATTACTAAATACTAAAAAAAAAAAAAAAAAAAAAAAAAAAAAAAAGCCAAAAGCTAACAGTATTAGAAATCTGTTCTGAAAGCTGGGAGAGGGGAAGAAAAAAAAAAAACGACTCTAAAACACAACTGAAAGGCTTTGGGATAAATCCCTGCTGAAAATTACAGGTGCAAACTAAAGCTTACTAAGAAAAGGAAAGGAAAGTTTAGCTTCATAATGTAGCATTTTTGTAGTTTCCTGAATGCGAGGCTTACCTGCTATACTGTGTACCCAAGAACCTACAAGCTCTTCAGCTTCTCTTGAGCTCTGGTTCTTCCCTCAAATTCTCTGGTACAGTTTGTGCATGCTGGCCCCTCCACTGTAGCACCTCTGTTGTTTCCCTCCAAAGTCCTCAGTAATTTAAGGCAAAACACCATCTCTGCAGGTGGCCATTATGTATTATCTGTGTCTTCAGAGGCACATGCTGGAGATGTAAAACAGGCACAGCGACTGTGTAGGGGTTTTGAAAATAATATTGCTCCATATTGTCCTTCAGAGCTCACCATATCTGCAACTTTAAATCCTCCGTTTACATACCCATCCAAAAACATACCCTCCATTTTCATGCTCTTTATGTTCTTTTATATTTTTTTCTTTTCCATTACAAAATGTGAATAGATGGGTACTTATATTTGATTCTCATAAACAAGAACACCTGTCTTATCAGAAATATTGGAGATTTATTTATTTATTTTAAATTCAGAAGCACAGCAGTCAGGAAAATACATGAATATTTTTAAGTTCCATTGAGGAAAGCAGACACCAGCAGTTCTAAAATAAAAAGGACAATAGGAAAGGGCCCAAGACTCTCAGCAGCCTAGGAGTATTTTCTGATAATTGCCTGGAAAATATGTGGGTTTCATAAATCATTGATAATCATCAAATGCTTGGCTCTCTTCCTGTTACAGATTCCCAAACAGATGAGGTCCAGAACTCAGAAAGCCCTAGGAGTTGAAAATAGAGGGTCAATTTACTTAATTTCACATAGTTCTAATAGAATTTTTTTCCACTTTTAGTGCAGCCCAGTTTGTTCCACCATTTCACTTGTTAAAGATTTCATAGGCAGTAAAATTGGCAGCAGTGCCTCTGCCACAGCCTTCTCAGCAGCAAGCATGGCTGATCACAAGCAAATTTCCAGCCTTGGAACATTGTAGGAGCAGTGTGGACAAATCTGGCAAAAAGGGGTGCCCAGAGGGACAAGAAAAAAAGAGTGTGGTAGTATTTCTGGGCTGCAGAGAGCACAACTGACATCTGAAGGATTAGCTGTAAAATAGAACAGCCCGAAAGGCAGCTGCAGGATTCTTTTGGAGGGCATTTTTCCCTCTTTCCCTGACCTGAAGAGCATTCAAAGCTGTATGTTTTGTGTTTTCTCACAGAGGGGCTCTAAGTGACAACTAACATCAATGAAAATGAAGGAAAATGGCCATGCCATCTACTTTGGCTTGTAATTTAGTGCTCTGAACTCTTTCCTTCTCCCTCTCCCCCAGTTTTCTGCAGGTATATCTTGCTTTCTATGTCTGGTCTGTGAGGAATCTATTGCACACATGTGTGGTCCCCTGAATCACACCTTGGTTCAACATCCAAAGGAAACAAAGTAAACTTCTCCCCCAGAGTCTGTTAGACTCTCCCACGCTCAAGTAAAGAGCTATACTTATTTTCTGAAGACCTTTCCTTTCCTGAGAGCAGGCAAACCCTGCCACTTTGAATAAGAATTGGTATGAGAACTTCCATTTGTGTTTAAAAGGGAAAAAAAAGGATTTTTTTTGTTGTTGCTGTTCACCTGGAAGACTAAGCTAAAAATTAAAACTGAGCCCCCATAGTGAATACATTTTTCTTTTTCCTTCTGCCACCCTAATTACTCATATACTGATATGTTTGTGAAAACAAGGCTAGAGGAAATGAAAAATACCTGATACACAAGTATTCTTTCCTATACAACCATTATCATACTGATTTAAAAACATCTGATTTCAATGTACTTGTCCTCAAAACATACTATAAGGTACCAAAGGCATGGTACACTCATTTGGTAACTTGAGGAAAATTCTGAAACCCAGTTATTGGAAGTCATGCTGAGAGCTCACAGAAAAACAGGGAATTTGTGTTACAATAAGAGTCTCAACTCCAACTTCTACAAACTCTCATTCTTTTCCATTACCCAAATGGTAGGTGAAGCACAAAGAAATGTGCCTAAGCAGCACTGGAGTTTGGAAGAGAGCTATGTTCTTCCAACTCTAACTCTCTCTAAGCCTTAACCACTTAACTGCTTGCGATTATGGATCACAGCCTGTTAGCCAAAACAAGGTACAATGTGTACTCTGCTCTGAGCTATCCTTATTTTCTTTGTGTTTTCACTTGCCTTAGCAACATCCAGCTGAGAATGAACTGTTCACATTTCTGCCACAGTCAAGCCAAAATTACACTGACTTTGCTATTATTTCAGCCCTAAAGGACTAAGAGTTCACAGGTACAAAAACAAAAGAACAGATGAATTGGAAAATCAAGTAGAGTTTGATTGCTCCTAGGAAACCAATTTCTTAAGCAAAACCAGATATGTTATTTAAAATTGGGCTACTACAGAATAATCCATTGAAGCACTTATATTTTTATTACTGCTTATGGTATTGAAAGTCATGAATGCATGTTCAGTTCTATGCAAAAAAATGTATTTATATCAACAGCACACCAGATCACGGGGTCTATAGGCTATGGATCTGAAGAGAGATCTAAACACATGTCCCTATTAATCTCCCAATACATTAGAAATAGAACACACTATCCTTCCTTCAACCCATGTCAGCATAATTGACCCTTTAAAGAGAGAGCTGCTAGTAAAAGAAGACATTCTTCTGTTGGTATTAAGAGATCTTGTGGTAGGAACCAAGCATCCACATCATAAGAAGCACTTCTGCTTCAGAAGAGTTTACAGCCGTAGCTGTGAATGGGGAACAAAGCCAATATTATTTCTCTTTTGCAGGTAGGGAATTGAGACACAAGACAATGTCCATTCTGCCAGACTTCTTTGTCTTCCAAAATACACCTAACGAAGCCAAATCTGATTTCATCCACAGTGCTGATTGTTTGGCCACGTGTAACTGGTAATACTTTCCTGAGTTGCAAGTTCTAGAGGAGATGCAATTACTCTCCCTTGCATGGCAGGCAGCCTGAACTCGGCCTCAGTTTAGGCTGCACACAAATCCCTTCTGCCCTTGCCACAGGTGATGCCAGAGACACTTTAGGACCTCAGGTCTTTTTGGCCTAATGTTGTGATATGTCCATAAGAGTGCAAGGAAAAGGTGAATGGGCTAGGCTGTTCTGGGATGTAGTAAATGGCAAGTGCCAAGGTTTTTCCCTCCAGAAGTCGCATTAGTCATGACCTGGGATGAAGGGAACTCATGTTTGCCAACCAAGGGTGCACATTATCAGAACAGGAATACTTCTCATGTGCTTATGACACAGTAATGTCAGTGTGTCTGCTTGCCAGCTGTTTGCAGTATGTTCAACGGTGTTCACCCTGTTCCCTCACTCCTCTCTAATTCCTGCATAGTGCACAAGAGAAAACACATGTCAAGGCACCAATCTAGACTGGACTTTCCCCCAGAAAGCACCAGAACTCAGCATAAGAAACCTGACGATGTAAATTTAACTGCTGGGTAGGTTTGGATCTAGGGCTAATGCTTGACTGACAGTGCATACATACACAAGCAAGAGCAGATGAAATCTTCAAGACCATATGGAAGGTGTGTGGCAAAACTAAGCCCTTCTAATAGAGATCTTTTTTTCTTTTCAACATAAATCCTATGTTGTGACTGAACTTGCTGGCTTTCTACAGCTGCACCATCATGGCTTTCTTCTTTTATTCCATTATTCACAGCAGAATTTGATTTAAAATGTCTATAGGAGCTAAGGCTACATCCACAGGTATGTGAGAAGTAAATAGCTTTGTAGATTTGGGTCTCTGTTCTCAAAGCCCATTGTCTCCATTGTGTTTTCTTTCTACACACTATGCATCTCTATGACAAATGGTTATGGCTGTGTTTGATTTGAACATTGACTGACGAGTACAAGCTGGGCAGGGGGGGGAACAGAAGGGTATAGGGAACAAATATTCAATTTAAAAAAAACTTGTGCCATAAAACACATCATAATTTTCAAGGGAAAAGGACATCTTCATTTTCTAAATGGTCCTTTTAAAATGATAGGCAATAATGGGAGAATAAGTCCATTATTCATTTATAAGGGAATTAGCATAACAAAGCTGCTTAATGTGAGAGTTCAGAAAGCTCTGATTAATAAATTAATCCTTACATTTTACAATAGGTCTCATTTTTTTGTGAATAATTTCTATAAGAAACTGTTTTAATAATCTCAGTGTGTTTCTTCAAAAAATTTAACTCTTTATGAGTTACCCAGAGCAGAGACTAAGATGAATTTCATGTTGTGTAGAGGGGTGCAAATCAATGTACCTTTTGAGTGCTGATAGCATTGTACACTGGAAAAGCTTGAAGCAGGACCAGAGAGAGCTCCACTGGTGGTCATGCAGCACATAAGGGTACATCACACTGGTGCTAATAGCTAAGCAGCACAATTTAAATTAATCTGAGCAGTAATTAATATAAAGGGGGGAGGAAAAAGAATTATGAGCCTTCTATTTTGAGAAGAGTAGCCTGACTAGACCAAATTTTTTTTTTCTTTTTTAATCTCTTTAAATCCCTTTCATAATTTTTCTTTCTATAAGTTGCTTTTCAGTGTGGATACAGTCTCTTAAATTTGCCTGCTCTTTCTTAGACTCTACAGTACAATTAAAAGTCTTTGCTTTTCTGAAAAAGATCTGTTCCAGATGAAACACTTCCCATATCAAGTCATTGCTCTACTGTCTTGTGAAGACAAGTAAGGCATCATTCTCAATCTCCTTTTCTTAAAAAAAGCCTTTTACTCTGTCTTCTTTTTTAGCTTCAGTGAATCAGGCCTTTTTATCTGGATGACCCATAAAAGGGTTTTATTCAGGTTTATTTTATTAGTAGCATTGTTCCTAAGTAGATGTAAGTAATGCCATTTGATGTATGGCATCATTCCATGTCTATTTCTGTATTAACAATTGTGTATAGTAGCCTTTCTCTCTTTACAAGAAGACACTAATGAAACCAGCACTTTCTGATTCCATTCCTCTTTCCCTCCATAATTCATCTCTGATGCTGTTATTTCCCTCCATGCAGGTCTAATGGGAATGGACAAATCTTTCTGATTACTTTTGGAGGGTCAGAAAGGATGCTTACAATAGGAACCTTGCAATAAAATGTTACTTACAATGAAGCAGAGAATGGTGAATTCTGCACAGACACACCACGCACCATGCAATGCTTGATGTGACTTACTCCAGTTTGCTTTCAAAAGCCTAAAAGCCTTGGGGAAAGGGTTAATGATGTAGTAACATAACAAGGAAGGCAAAAAAGGGAAAATAATGATAATGTTGGTAGTTTCACCTTGAACGATGTGAACACTGCTTTTACTGAGATTATCAAAAAAACTCACAATGTGGTTTGACTGGGCAATGGGAAAAAAGGGCCTGATAGGCACCTGCCGACCTCCTCAGTTTAGGAGTCCAGTCTCTGCATGATGACAGAAAGTCTCAGCCATTGATTTGTGCCCTTTCTATTGGATAATGCAAATGGAGTTTCCTTCTCTGGTCTACTGCCTACACATCAAGAGCAGAACAACTAAAAACCTTTCTTTTGGTTATCAGAACAATGTGGTCTTATTTCTGGTACTACTGGCCTTTGCTCATTCACTAGTGGTCTCTTCTGGTATGTTCAATTTGTTTGTTCTCATCACACCTTTATTCTGTAAATCTAAGAGACAATGCACTGCTTTGTTAAACGGAATAGGACAGCGGGGGAAAAATCACTGCACATAAAAATAACAGTGTGCATCTAGACTGCATAGCAATTCTTCACAAATTATTTACTTCAAATGCAAGCCAGAAACAGCAGATCTTTAAAAGGAATGTGTTTGACAGATTCCATTCCCTAATAAGTCTCTTATTGCAAAACAGAGGGGAAAGCACCTTTAGAAAACTGTTCCTAATTCATGTTTTATTACAAATTAATGACTCAAATAAGAAAACAGAAAATTCATTACTTACCTGCATTAGAATTCTTCCATCAAAGTGTTTTCAGGTTGAATTTCATTTGTGATTTCTACTAGTATTTTTTTGGTTTAATTTATAATTCCTATCTTTATAATTTTGGTTTAATTTATGGTTTCTTTTTGCCTAGAGTGGTTTAGAAAGAGCTGTGAAAGCTTGGTGAAATCTATTTGGCAAAGCAAGACTGTCTTTATAAAAAAATTAATAAAGTTTGCCAAGCTCATGAGCCTAAGGGTTGTATCATTTAAATCTTTCTCTTATGCTCAACAAAAAAAAAAAAAAAAAAAAAAAAAAAAAGCCCTTGGAAATTACTTCTTTGGCACTCAGTACAAACCCCCCATTTAATTGTTCTTCCCTTTGGCATTGCTGCTGCTCACAAGGAATTAAAAAAAATCTACTTTCACAAGTTCCTTTAAGGTCCTATTCATATTCTTCCTCACTTCGTTCCTACAGTCCTAGTCCTTCTCTTCAGCTGTTCTCCACCTCATTATATGCACATAAACCACCTTTCTCTTCCAGCCCAGACCTAGCCACGATGCATAGATTTGGTGGCAGTTGCCTTATCAGCTTGGAAGTTCTGTTGGTTCTCATGCTTGCAAGGATCATAATTTTCACTGTGTATAGATATTTGCTCTATGCACATTATGTATCTATGTTTCTGTATGACCTTCACTGTGAACGTACAGGCAGAAACAGCAGAAAGGCATGAGATTTAAGGACATCAATTTGCTGGAGTTCACTAGCCAGCTGCTAACTGTGGATTTATTCAAGAGATAAGATTCATTATATTAGTATTTATAATTTTTCTTCACTATTCAGAATTCTAGCATAGCAGCATTTCTGTCTTAGTAATGATTTAAGATCTACCTATAGTCTTTAATTACTCTCTGTATGTCGTTCGTTCCTTAGACCCAGCAGACATGTTCTCATCTGTTGACTAAGTATTTAACATTGTGTTTCATCAAAGACTAGACTAGCCAGGGTTCACAGTCATAAAACAAAAGGTAGAGCCTGATAGAATGACATTGATTCTCTGTCCTTTCCAAAGATAGGTGACAAATTAACACCAATAAAGTATAAGTTGAGGCACATAACATTTCATTTCTGGTTAGCTAAGGAGAGTAATACATGAGCCACAGGCAGGTCCATTAATCTCATCTGGCTAGATATGAAACTCCATGTATAACAGCACCTGATCTAGTTTTTGTTTTCTTTTGCTTTGTGCCCTTCCCATAAAATTCATCATTACAATAAAAATGAGAAAATGAAAAAGGACATTTTAGTGATATTCAAAATTATGTCCATAAAGCATGTAAACATTTTGCACACTACACAGTAAAAAAAAAAGTTTGCACATATGCCAACTTATTAAACATTTCTTTCTGGAGTCCTGCTTTCTTTCAAATATCACACATTTGTAGTCACACTTCTTTCTAAGGATGAGGACAATACAGAAAAAGGGGCACAAAGGTAACTAAGTGCAACCTTTGTAATTCCTACTTTCCAGGTTAGCCAGGGTCCTGTTCAGCCATTAGTGTCAACTAAAGGTGCCTCAGAACAGCTTTGCCTGTGATTCCTTCTTATGCAATGGAGCATCATTGTCACACTCTTTGCGAGGCAGGGAAGCAAGGAAGAGACACAACAGTTCAAAGTCCTCTGGGCATACCAATATCCTACCCTTGGCTTCAGGCTAAATTTCCCCAGCCCAGCACCACAGCAGATGCTGAAAGCAGAGTAGTAACTCTATAATTGAGTCATGTCTGTACCCTTCTGGTGGCTTAGGGCATCAGAGAAAAGGTTTGTGCGGGGTTTCATTGGAGAATTCAGGTCTGCTCTTTGTTCAGTCAGTGGATGAATGCTCAGATAGTGATGGATGAATGGTAGATATGTGATGCATGACTGTTTTTCTTCTCTTCTTGAGATGTGAGCATGCCTGTGGGAGGAGAAAGGGCTATCAGTTAGCTAGGTGAGGTGTCAGTCAGCCAGCCTCCCAGGAGAAAAGGAGAAGAAATGCCAGATATGGATTCACAAAGGCAAAAAGAAATGTTGTTCAGCTTCATGACTTAAAGCTTTAGAAAAGATGACCCTGTGGAAGGGTATGCTGTTGCACATATTCACTGTCTGTAGCATAGCATGCAGGAGCTGGGAGAAAGGGTGTTGTCCTGGTCTTCTGTCAGACTGCATTACAACTTAGCCTGAGGCCTTAAAACTTATGGACAGCAGATGTCATTTAAGAGCCAACTTGGAAGTTAAACTTCTGAACTTGCCCAACTTGTGTTAAGAATTAATCTAATACAAAGCCCAAGGCTGTGAGAACAAGCAAGTGCACTATTTCTATTTCTCTCTCACCATCAGGAAGAGTTTAGCCTTATAATCTTATTTAAAGTGTTGCCTGTGACTACCCATGTGTTTAACAAGATCATCACACTGTAGATTCCAAATCAAATAGCATCCAACAAATTTACTGCAGTGCCTGTCTCTCATGACTGATAGTGTATACCCTTAAAATTCAAGGCATGATCAGGCAAATCAAGAGCACCACCAGAAACAAGAAGAAAACGAGGAATGAGGAACATTCTGTAAAAGCAATATATTTAAATGCAATCCCCAAAGCAGTCCTTACAAAATGAGCACTGTAGCTTCATAACCAGTAAATGAAGAAAATAAAGGCAGCAGAATCCAGTTTTGTAAAGACCTAACTAGGACAGGCAGTAGGATTGTTTGGCTCACCTCTGGGATTTTTGAGTGCTTCCTGCATTTACAAAAAGCCCCATAATAAATATGAAATAGTGAAGAAGAAGGAATGTTTTCTTAGGAGAATGATTTTCATGTTTTTTTTAATTCTGAAAACACCTTAAGCTGTTCAATGTTAGAACCTAGTAAGACATGTCAGAAGGAGGTTTACTGTATATTTAGTATGTCCTTGATAGAGGATTTGCCACTGACTATGCTAAGAAAATGGGTAATGTATTCAGTACGCCCTGGGTTTTAACCAGGATTATTACCTTTTTTACGTTCCAGTCTTCTGTATTAGTAGACCTTACTCATTATTTTTATATTTCTTTAAGTGAGTCCTTTTGTAAATTTCACATCCAGTAAACTTCAACATGGAATAGTTCTTCTAGCAGAAAAACTGGTTGCCTTTCCTCATACTATGAAAAGTAACAAATTCATGGGAATGGTGGCAGGTTATCCTGGATGATGGAGTGTTAGGCATTTGCTACAATAAGTCTAAACATGTTTTGTAGTTATATTTTGCATGCATATGTTGCAAGGTGCTTTAAAACTTCTAAAGAGTTTAACATACAGAATACAATCTCCAAGTTTGAAATCTACTGTAGAGTGTCTTTAAGATATTTCTGGTATTATTTCCTCAGGACATCTGGAAGGTGCAGGATGTACATGAGCTGGGCAGAACTACAAAAATTTCAGAAGTTACACCCTTAGGCATGTAGCTCCAAAAACACTGGACACATACGAGTAAGTGTAAAAAAAAGCCAGTTTACAGCAGACTTTAACTACCTGTAAAGATTTCAAAAGCTACTGTGTGTAAATAATAACACTATGATTAGATGACTTGAAAATACACCTAAAATAAAAGGTTTAGGTGTTTACAAAAAAAAAAAAAAGGAGGAATTACTTCACCAGGGATACCTAATTGAAATTGCGGGAGACTTAAAATGATAGCTCCCTTTCCATTCATCTCAGGAAAGCCAGTGATAGACATTTATGTCAGTGTCAGTATTGCTAACTTCAAGCTTTCAAAATTCATGAGTCAGCCGAAAAGAAGTTTTATCATTGACCTAAAAAAAATCATTAGGTTAAATAAAGGTGAGTGGTTCATCCGTCCTTTTCCATCTCCCCCTCTGTAAACTGTCTCGTTTGTTTTCAGGAACTCTTTTCCTAACTCTGGAGACTAGAAAGCTGTGCATTCTTTAAATGAAAACTAGGAAGTCTCTTGGCACCCCATTAAGCTTCATCCACAGGAATGAGGAAAAAACACTGTATACAGTAGTTTTTGTGATTAAAACAGTTGTTATTTCAATTTTGATATGAGAAGAGAATGAAAAGATCTCATGACTGTGAGTGTTTAGTTTGGTACCATGAATAAAGGTGGTTTGACAGATACCAACACTTGTTCTCCGCCTTTCAAAAAGTGTCAGAATATAACCTGAAATATAGGAAGCCCTTCTAAAGTCAGAGAGGGATCATATGTTGCACTTATACTCACATTAAGAATATCTGCAGTTAGTCTCACTCATTTTTCAGTTTTGAGGGAGAAAAAGGGAATTATGGTGGACTTTGTGGACATTCCTCCATCTCTTCAGTTAATATATTATGTTAATATCATTTTGGCATTTCTCTTATCCACTTTTTCATTAGCATATGCAAGAAGAGTTAGTGAATTCAGTCCAGCCTAAACACCACAGAAATTGCAACTGCAATAATTAGCCAGATGATCCAAGACTTAAGAGCGCAAAGAGTCATCTCTCAGATATTAAAAAGATTTCTAAAGGTCTGGAATGAGACACATTGGAATAACATTTAAAAAAACTTGTCCTATCATTAGTAGCTAAAGAAATGTTTCTATCTTTTATCCTGATGATTTTAAAAAATAAAAATGAAATTGCAGAGGGAGTATCTGGGACTGTTAGTCTTGCTGCTTTTTATTATTTTCCTGTGGACAGTAGTATATCCCTTCACCAAGTGGAGTTGGTGGTTAGGAGGTTTCATTCATCATATACCTGTTGATGTATAGGACAGCTAATTTAGTGCCAGCAGACACAGATAAGGATAAAGTACTCAGTGCCCAGAGTGCCCACTCTGCCTTGGTTTTTGCCAACAAAGGTTCCCAGGCCTTGCTCCTGGGAAAGAAGTAGAAGAGCTTTCAGCAGTGGAAGAGAACTTAGCCATGTGTCTATTGAAATCCCTGTGGGACACTCTGAGGGTGCCAAGAGGTCTGTTTAATGACACTGTGAGGCTGCTCTCAATCATTTTTGAAAGACTGTGGAGATCAGGGAATGTCCCAATGACCAAAGAAAGGCAGATGTTCTACCCATATTCACAAAAGGCTGAAAAAATAATCAAAGGAACTTCTGGCCAGTTAATCTCACCTCAAGCCCTGGAGAAATCATCTAGCAAGTCCTCTTGGAAGCCAGCTTCCTGGACTGTGCTAAATGGAGTGTAGCAAGGGTATCACCGAAAGTGATTGTTCTTGGTACTTGTTAGACCATATCAGGAATACTGTATCCAGGTTTGAGAACCCCAGTACAAGAAAGACATTGATAAAGTGGAGAAACAAAACAGGTTGTCCAGTGAGGCTGTGGGATCTCCAGCTTTGGAGGCTTATGAGGACTTGACTGGAGAAAATGTTAACAACCTGGTGTGACCTCACAGCTGACCCTGCTTTGAGCAGAAGATTGGAATATATGACTCTCTGAGGTCTCTTCCAATGAGAATGTTTTTATGGTTGCTATTACATTTATTTTCTAACCAACATTAAACATATTTTCTGCAGGCAATTACCTAGGTCAATGGCAACACATACCAGTGATATGGATAGGAACTGGTGTACATTGAAGTTCTTTACTCAAACTGTCAGATAGGAATAAAAAATTTAGGGGAAAAAGAAAATTTTGAATTGTTTCTTTTCCCTTCCTCTGGGTCCACAAAATTATCACCTCCAGAAAGTTTCCTGTCCAAAATGTGCGTTGACTTCTTTCTTTCTGAGCAGTTCTTCTCATCATTAAAACATGTTTCTTTCACTTTACATTCCTTTTCAGCTCATATTTACCCACAAATGGGCATTTCTTGGTTTTTGTTTTTCTTTTTTTTTTTTTTTAATGCAGCCTTCATAGGGTTTTTGAGTCAAATAGTAATCCAAAAATTGGGTGCCAGGGTCTTTTGTTTTTAGGAACAGTCCTAAGTAGTGTATATTAGTCCCTCCCTGGCTCTAAAGGGAAACTCAACTAGTGGTCATTGCCCTCCCAGGAGAGGACCTAGCAGCTATGGTTTCCACTTGACCAAAAGCCATCTCCAGAAAGAATGTTGTAACACAGACGGAGCTCCCACACAAACATACAGCCATCCAGGTCTCTGGCTGCAGGGACTGCCTGAGCCTGTCACTCGTACCGGAGGGCAGTGGAGACGACAAATGTCTTGGCTGTGACCAGGTAGATGATCTCCTCAGCCTGGTGGCAGAGCTGAAAGAGGAAGTGGAAAGGCTAAGGAGTATCAAGGAGTGTGAGAGGGAGATAGATTGGTGGAGCAATGTTCTACAATCGCAGGGGCCAAGGCAGCAGATGGAGGCCCCACAAGAAGCAGAGGATCCCCTACCTTCTTGTCAACAAGCAAAAGGAGGGGACCTAAGAGATGGGGGGAATGGAAACAGGTCCTTGCTTGGGGCAGCAGGCAAATCCCCTCCCAGCCTCCCTCACCTTCCCAGTTGCCCTTACACAACAGATATGGGGCTCTGGAACTTGAGGCAAATGAGGATGTAAGTGAATGTTCATCCAAGGGGTTGTCTAGGGTCAGTCAGTCAACCCCACACATTACAACTGCTTCTGTTATGAAGAAAGGGAGGTAACTGTTGTAGGCAATTCCCTCCTCTGGGGAATAGAGGGCCCAATATGCCGTCCACACTCATCCCACAGTGAAGTCTGCTGCCTCCCTGGGGCCTGGGTTAGAGACGTTACTAAGAAACTCCCTGATATGGTACAGCCCTCTGATGATTACCGGCTGTTCGTTATGCAGGCTGGCAGTGATGAGGTTGCGGAGAGAAGTTAAAAAATGATCAAAAGGGATTCAAGGCTCTGGGATGATTGGTTGAAGGATCAGGAGCACAGGTAATGTTTTCCTCAATCCCGTCAGTGGCAGGGAAGAACACTGAAAGGAACAGGAAAACTCACCTGATTAACATGTGGCTCAGAAGCTCGTGCCATCAGTGCAATTTTGTTTTTTTTGATCACGGGGAGGTTTACATGGCACCGGGCCTGCTGGTGACAGATGGAGTTCAGCTGTCTCCAGGGGGGAAAAGGATTCTCGCTCATGAGTTGGTGGGACTCATCAAGAGGGCTTTAAACTAGGTTTGAAGGGGGAAGGATATATAACCAGGCTCGCTAGAGAGGAGCCCAAGGGTGGCATGGCAACACTGGGGGTGAAATCAATAGCCCAGCTCAAGTGTATCTACACCAATGCATGCAGCATGGGCAACAAACAGGAGGAACTGGAAGCCATTGTGCAGCAGGATAGCTATGACTTAGTTGCCATCACAGAAACATGGTGGGATGACTCTCATGACTGGAGTGCTGCACTGGATGGCTATAAGTTCTTCAGAAGGGACAGGCAAAGGAGAGGCGGTGGGGTGGCTCTGTATGTTAGGGAGTGTTTTGATTGTATAGAGCTCAACAATTGTGACGATGAGGTTGAGTGCTGGCAGAAGTCTCACAATCGCTAGCCCTTGTTCTCATGGGGGACTTCAACTTGTCAGACATCTGCTGGAAATACAACACAGCAGAGAGGCAACAGTCTTGGAGGTTTCTGGAGTGTGTGGAAGATAACTTCCTGACACAGCTGGTAAGGGAGCCTACTGGGGTGGTGCCTCATTTGACCTGCTGTTTACAAACAGAGAAGGACTCATGGGAGATGTCATGGTCAGTGGCTGTCTTGGGCTTAGTGACCATGATATGATAGTTTTCAATTCTTCTTGAAGTAAGGAGGAGGGCAAGCAAAACTGTTACCATGGACTTCCAGAGGGCAGACTTTGGCCTGTTCAGGATGCTGGTTGGGAAAGTCCCTTGGGAGGCAGTCCTGATGGGCAAAGGAATCCAGGAAGGCTGGGCATTCTTCGAGAAGGAAGTCTTAAGGGCACAGGAGCAGGCTGTCCCCATGTGCTGTAAGATGAACCGGCAGGGAAGATGACCAGCCTGGCTGAACAGGGAGCTTTTGCTGGGACTCAGGGAAAAAAAGAGTCTACTACCTTTGGAAGAAGGGGCAGGCAACTCAAGAAGAGTACAGGGATCTCATTAGGTCATGCAGAGAGGAAATTAGAAAGGCAAAAGCCCAGCTAGAACTCAGTCTGGCCACTATTGTAAGATATAATAAAAAATGTTTCTACAAATACAGTAACAACAAAAAGAGAGCCAAGGAGAATCTCCATCCTTTATTGGATGGGGGGGGAACATTGCCAACAAGGATGAGGAAAAGGCTGAGGTGCTTAATGCCTTCTTTGCCTCTGTCCTCAATAGTCAGACCAGTTATTCCCAGGGTATTCAGCCCCCTGAGCTGGAAGACAGGGATGGGGAACAGAATGAAGCCCCCATAATTCAGGAGGAAGCAGTTAATGACCTGCTACACCACCTGGACTCTCACAAGTCTATGGGGCTGGATGGGATCCACCTGAGAGTACTGAGGGAGCTGGTGGAGGAGCTTACCAAGCCAGTCCCCATCATCTATCAGCAGTCCTGGTTAACAGGGGAGGTCCCTGATGACTGGAGGCTTGCCAGTGTGATGCCCATCTTCAAGAAGGGCCAGGAGGAGGATCCGGGGAACTACAGCCTGTCAGCCTGACCTCAGTGCTGGGGAAGATTATGGAGCAGTTCATATTGAGTACACTCAACAGGCATGTGCATGTCAACCAGGGGATCGGGCCCAGCCAGCATGGGTTCATGAAAGGCAGGTCCTGCTTGACCAACCTGATCTCCTTCTATGACCTGGTCACCCGCCTGGTAGATGATGGAAAGGCTGTGGATGTCATCTACCTGGACTTCAGCAAAGCTTTTGACACCATCTCCCACAGCATTCTCCTAAGGAAGCTGGTGGCTCATGGCTTGGACGAGCATACTCTTCACTGGATAAAAAACTGGCTGGATGGCCAAGCCCAGAGAGTTGTGGTTAATGGAGTTAAGTCCAGTTGGCAACTGGTCACAGGTGTTGTTCCCCAGGGCTCAGTTTTGGGGCCAGTCTTGTTTAATATCTTTATCAACGATCTGGATAAGGGGATTGAGTGCACACTCAGTAAGTTTGCAGATGACACCAAGTTGGGTGGGAGTGTCGATCTGCTTGAGGGTAGGATGGCCCTGCAGAGGGACCTGGACAGGCTGGACTGATGGGCTGAGGCCAACTGTATGTGGTTCAACAAGGCCAAGTGCCAGGTCCTGCACTTCGGTCACAACAATCCCATGCAATGCTACAGGCTTGGGGAAGAGTAGCTGGAAAGCTGCCTGGCCGAAAAGGACCTGGGGGTGCTGGTTGACAGCCAGCTGAACATGAGCCAGCAGTGTGCCCAGGTGGCCAAGAAGGCCAACAGCATCCTGGCTTGTATCAGGAATGGTATGGCCAGCAGGAGCAGGGAGGTGATTGTCCCCCTGTACTTGGCACTGGTGAGGCCACACCTGGAATACTGTGTCCAGTTTTGGGCCCCTCACTACAAAAAAGACATTGAGGTGCTGGAGCGTGTCCAGAGAAGGGCAACAAGGCTGGTGAAGGGTCTGGAGCACAGGCCTTCTGAGGAGCGGCTGAGGGAACTGGGGTTGTTTAGCCTGGAGAAGAGGAGGCTGAGGGGAGACCTTATCGCTCTCTACAACTACCTGAAAGGAGGTTGTAGTGAGGTGGGTGCTGGTCTCTTCTCCCAAGTAGTTAGCAATAGGACAAGAGGACATGGCCTCAAGTTGCATCAGGGGAGGTTTAGATTGGATATTAGGAAAAAATTCTTCACAGAAAGAGTGGTTAAATGTTGTAACAGGCTGCCCAGAGAGGTGGCGGAGCCACCATCCCTGCAGGTGTTCAAAAAACAGGTAGACGTGGCACTCTGGGACATGGTTTAGTGGGCATGGTGGTGTTGGGTTGATGGTTGGACTGATGATGTTAGAAGTCCTTTCCAACTTTAATGATTCTTAGTTTTTACTTTCATTAAAAAATAATCCAGCCACCAAGCCAGGAAACATTAAATTGGTTGTTACTCTGCCCTTAATTGGTTTGGTGGTGGACTTGGTAGTGTTGGGTTAATGGTTGGACTTGATGATCTTAAAGGTCTTTTCCAACTTAAACGATTCTATGATTCTATGAACCACCTACTTATTATTTAAAAGTAATAATATAGCATTTTATTGTATCACATTAATATTTTAGTATAGTAAATATTAATAAAGCAATAACAGATTATTTATTTTATATGTATTATTATATCTATATATGCACATTATATTACTATACCTACTACTGATCCCCATAGAAGCTGATACTGACCTAAAACTGGTTGGTTCCTGTTTGTCTGAAGAAGGCACAAGTGGCAAAACTACAGACTGAATACATAAAAGAAAACTTAAATATAGTGAACTGTTGAAATCATGATCCCTTGGAATACAAGCAGTTCATGTCAAAAAGACAGGCTTTCGATATTTCAGATCAAAAACGGTTTTGTAGTAACCATTCAAATATAACTATTTTGTCCAAAATTAAAATAAAAGCTTTACTTGTCTCAAAGCAATTTATTTTTACCAGCTTTATGAACAATTTAAAAAATATTTTGGACATTGTCAACAAGAAAGCCCTTAGTACTTTTTATTTGCTAGTGAACTAAAAAAGCAATTATTTACACATATTTGCTGAAGTAATTATCCTGAGAAACATTTGTTTCAAGCTGTATCTTGTTTTATGTCTTCATTGTTCCAAGAGATTTCAATGTGTTTTTCTTCTGTATTGCAGGAAAGGTTATGACACCGAAAATTGTGTAAAATAGAAGGGGGAGCCAAAGTGTCACCAAAATCCTTTTTTTTTCCTTTCTTCCTCTTCTGTTACTGTGATAGGTTTGTGTGTGTGTGCATGTTTAAATGCAAGTGTTTTCTTATTTCTTCCTCTGTCCTTTGTTAACATGTTATTTGAGGTATGAGGATACAATTACTTTGAAAAATCAACTGCAGATTGAAAAGGAAATTTTGAAAAAGGAGGAAAAAAGCCATGAAAACAGAAAGTCTTGTTGCCACAACAGTATAAATACAAACTCAATGCTACCAGAAAGTATGTTCACTTTTAGCTTCCATACGGCTGATTCCTACTCCCATAGTTTCTCTGATGCCTAAGACTCCTTACCTGAATCAAGGGTGAGGGACTCCATTCACAAGTGGAAACTAGAGGAACAACATCTACAGCAACATCCGCAAAAAACTTAACTGCACATTCAAAGAACAAGTTAAGTGCTTAACTGTGGAATTCATGAAGTGGCAGCTTTGAGATGCAGATCAATCAAAAGCAGGATTGATACAAGGGAAGGTATAGAACCCTCCATCTATTAATTTGCTGGATGGTATGTGTATATTGCATTTTGCTGCAATTGTTTCTAAGCCCAGAACCCTTATGATCCATTGGCAGAAGCTACACTGTGTCAGCTGGAATGGAGTCTTTCTCTGCCTGTAGAATCTGCATCATGCTTCTTACCAGAAATCTCTCCTTGCGTATCTGTCATGTTATTCTGCAACTATGTTCTTCAAAAAAAAAATACATCAGGTTTCTTTTATGAGGCAGACGTGCTCTATTTTCTGGAATTTCTAAAAGCATTATTAGAATGCTAATGAGTTCTTTCATATTAGCAGTGACAAAAAATACCTTTGCGCAAATTGATCATTCACCGATTTCTTCTGACTTGACTGGAAGACCAAGTGTGCTTCTTATCACTGGTAGTATTGCTGAAGGAACAATTAAGAAGAATCCAGATCACCTTTCTAAAACTGAATACAGCAAACACACCCAGATTATGTGTTTAACCCTGTAACTCAGAACAGCAGGCAGGCAGGTGAGAGACTAAATAAGATTAATAGACAGCAGCTTTGGTTAACCTGTTGCAGTGTTGGTGGGAGGTGGAGAGGGAGGGGAAGCTGTACTGTAGCAGTCAAACGCACTTCCAGTGCTGTGTGTTAGGTATACAGATATTTCAGATGACAAGGTGGAGAGAGGTGCTCTGTATCAGCGTCTTCTTTTAGGGACACATGCTTTGTGAAGGAACTGCTACTGAAAAATGAACACTGACAAACATGCAAATAAGTACTTATTGTATTTCTCCCCTCTTGATTTCTTATGTTGCATTACTTTGGAGTAATCACAAACTTCTGTATCTTCGTACGGCAAAATCGGAAGCACGGTCAACTTGGCTTGATGTTAATGGACCAATGACTGTGTGCACCACAGGTAGCTGTTAGGAGTATATATTTTGGCTTGTTATTCAATCTAACCTTGCTCTCATACTGCCAAGATAATATTCTATAAAAATTTATTAAGTTATAATGAGTAAGTAAAACTTATGAGCCATGATTATGGGATATTTTTTGTAACATCAAGATCTTCTTTCGTTCAGGCCTAGTACAAATGACTATTCATTTGAAAGTGTCAGAGATAACTAACAGGAGACACTTATTTAAGCATCTTCTCATTTTACACATGCACAAAGCAATGATATTTGATATTTAGTATTTATGAGTCTAGGGAACTCTTACTGTGTTAATGTAGTTGTAATTCTCATAAATTTTTATCTTTAGCACTTAGAACATTTGTATGTTTTGGTGAACATAGTGGTAGTGTAATCATAGAATCATAGAATCATAGAATCGTTTAGGTTGGAAAAGACCTTTAAGATCATCCAGTCCAACCATTAACCTACACTACCAAGTCTACTCTAAGCCAGTCAAGGGTAGACTAGACTAAGCCATGTCCCGAAGTGCCACATCTACCAGTAATGTGGAAGGCAGTGCAGTCCCATTGTTGAATCCTTGAATGAGTGCTGTGATTCTTGGGTGGCCTTCAAGCAAACCAGTCCCTCTTCCTCTCCAAGCTGTATTTGGCGGTCTCTGCTTTTACAGTGGACGTCTGGAAAGGAGGTGCCACACATTAGCTCTGTATTGCTTGCTGTCCTGAGAATGCCCCCAGTGGTCTTATCCATGTCTTTAGAGCAGCTGGACAAAAGCAATACCTCCCTTTTATCATACCCTGTCCCTCTTTTATATTAGACACAGCACATGATAGGATAGGATAATTGGGAGATGGGATATAACTGCTGTCCAAAGGTTAGTTTGGATCTGGTTTTACTTCAGATCCAGGCATTATCTTGGTGACTTACATGTAGATATCTATTTCCACTTCACAAGGACTCAAAAGCTATAATTTTTCTGTCTGCTACTTGGCTGTCCTGTAAAGAAATACATAAGGAAACTTTTTTCTCATTGAAGATACAAGAAGGTTGTTCCCTTTCTGTTCTTCAAGCGGCATGTGTCACCCTGAAAGAGGAATGAGAGGAGGTCAGAATCTAAGTTTGCTTTTTATTTCATGTAAAGTCAATTCCATGAATGTTGTCCTTGCAGTCTCCCAAGACTGTCCCTAGGGGTTCAGATTCCTCTTTACAGGAGGCTAATGTTGCTGTGGAACTTTGACATTGCTGATAAATGATGCTACATAAGGGCAAAGCATTGATTTATTGCCTGCAGTGTTAGATTGAAATTTGTAAGAATGGACTATCTATGGGCTTTTATAGACTGTTATTTGTAGCCATAGTTTTCTGACAGCTGCTTCTGCTAAAAGAGAAAAGCTGATGATGTGAAGGGAAAAGGAAAAGTTAATATAACTTGGAAATTCTTAAGTACTGAGGGGCTGGAAAGTGGTGACACATTGTCAGTTACTTGACCTTCAAGTGAGCAATGGAGGTGTTTATTGTATAAAATAAAAGCTCTTTGGGAGAGTTCCAGCAGGGAGATGAGTGGGTCAATTTACTGCTTGGCTCCTGTCTGTCTCTACTGCATTTCTGCATTCTCCACAGCTCCCAATAACACTAACCAGGTCCAGACAGAGGAAAGAACTTCTCTTGTCTGAAGTAGCATATCTAATTCAATGCTACCACATCAGATCTGAATTCTGCCTTGGTCATATCCATTTTATAATCCCCCAATCAAAAGTGAGACAAAGCCCCACAATGTTCACACAGTTATTTCCACTGAGCCAAAAAGTGATATTTCCACCATTTATCTTTGGGGTTGTGACACTCATTAAGAAAGTTTTATATTTTTTCACTTTTCTCTCTCTGTACTTCTTATTCTGTATTGGTGCATGAAGAGAGTTAAAATGACACTTTTTTTTTTTTTAAACAAGTAGTTTATAAGCATCAATTTGCATCTCATCTAATCAATACAAATATTTTTGAAAAAAATTGGGTTTTAGTTTTCAAATATGAAAGTTGATCAAAACATATTGCAGTTGTTTATGAAACTGTACTACTTGCAGTCAACATTGTATAATCCAGATATTGTGGTTTACACAGCCCATGTCAAGTATTTGCAAGACATTCACTGTGATTTGTTTGAAAATGTTGACTTAAATCCTGAAGACATTTAAAATATTTTTGAAAATTAGTACCTTCAGGAATGTTACCAGCCACAAGCAATTTACAAACAGAAATCCAGATGAGATCCATCAAATCAGTTATTAACATTCATACAGTCCTAATAACAGTCGTGATAAGATGTGTTTTGATAAATTATTTCAAGTGTGTACATTTTTTGGAAGTGGATTCTTCTAATTTTAACTTTTTTTTCAATATAATTGTCTTTCATAATGAGAGTTTTTTGAAGGAGCTAAAAGCAATTCTGTGCTTTTAAGAGGAATATAAGGAAAAGATTTTTTGAGAATACATTTCCCAGGAGGGGAACATAAAAAGCATAGACAAGATAAGGGTCCTGAACTGACTTCCATTATTATGAAATGATGTGAGTGTACCTTACTTTAAAACAAATAGAAGTATAGAACTAAACATCAGTAATGTCTGTCCTCACAAATCAATTCCTCATATGACTACTAAACCATGTCAGTGTGCATTCTGAGTTTATAAACACTTTTCCCACAAGTGGTCTCTGGTATGGTGTCTACTGAGCTGGTTTACAATGTCAGGAGATGCACCTTGTAATCATATCTGTCCAGAGAGAGGTATCCTTGTCATCTGGGATGCTGGGAAGTGTCCTTCACTCCCATAAAACATAGATTTCCCAACAAGTTTATTACTAGAGTAAGGATTTCTCAAACCAGTTATGATATCAATGTGCATGCAGGAATACGAGTTTGCTGGAGAAAGAGCAGAACAAAGATAAAGGAAGCTGAGGCATGTCATGAGAAAAAAATTTCCTCTACTGATTACTCTTACTTTTTCTTGATGTAGTATCACACTTGGTGTTAGCCAATTCTGCAAAAACATTATATATTCCTGGTTTCTGACTGAGATTATATATTCCTGGTTTCATGGTATACTTTCAAAAAAGATAAATAAACCTGAGTAAAGCACTGCATTTCAGTTGCAGCTGTCCAATAATGGGCATCTGATCTTACCTACTCAGCAATATACAGCTTGTCTAGCCTAAAAGCTCTGTAGTGCGTTTTATACGCATGCCAAGATACTGAGCAAGATTTAACAGGTATGTTCTGGTTATCTTACAGCACAAAGGAAGCACAGTACTTGCCTACTCAGAAGTTTTGCCAATGCCTTTCTAAATACCTTGCATCATCAGATTATGATAGACGCAAACTCAATTCAAAAGGAGGAACTGAGTGGCTGCTACCACCTCATGGGCCAGTGAAGTGTACAGGCAGAGTTCTTGCATTCCTGCCTGCAAAACTAGGTGGAGATAAAGGCTTTGGTATCCTATAGAGCATGCACATTGATTCTGTCGATCAGGAAGGTGCTGTACCTGTTGTTCTTCAGTATCTCTGATGGGCAACATGTAACACCCGCTCTGTTGCAGGACCACAAGGAATCTAAAGCCTGCTGGGGAATGCCAGTGCCTGTGTTGCTCGATGGAGATGCACATATGCAGTGGCTGTATGCCAGGGGCTCGAGGGTGCCAGCCTGGACCAGTTGGTGCTATGGCTCTGACTGGACTGCCAGATTCCCAGAAATCACAGAGAGAAGCAGTGAACTGGTAGCAATAATGCAGACAGAGTGAAGCCCCAGGACTCTAAGCAGAAGCTATGTTCATATCTAGTTTATAATTTGTCTTGCTTATTTCCATGTGATATCAAATGCAAGAAGGTGGTATACAGATAGTTTTAATAGATAATTAAGGAAATGACCTAAGTGTACCAGAACCTGATACACTGTCAAGCAAATTGCCTTACTACTCATTATTTTTGCATCCTTTGTTTTGTTATCTTCTTCCGTGCAGTGCTGAAACATTTATTTCCACTGAGAAATGCAATTTTACTATAATCAAAATAATGTACTTGTCCATTTTGGTGCTCAATTCAATTGGAAAGAAAGCCTAAAACTTTATTATTTCCTTGATTCATTTGAATAAAGTCAAAAGACATTATTTTAATGAAGTGGAAATATTGTTTCTGATTTGGAGTTTAATTTGAATATTGTAAGAAAGTGTCTGGATTAAGTAGGTATGCTGGATTAAATGTTAAGTGCATTAACTGTTTTTTACATAAGGAAATAAAGAGTAGCTTGAAAAACTTGACAGGACCATTTTCTATTGTTTAAGGCACTCAATATCAAAACTTTTTACAAAGTCATGTTGATGCCACCAAGAATTCTTTTCAGAAAAAAATTATGATGATGTTCTAATGTTTCATGTTTATATTTTTGCATTGAGGCATTTGACATTCTTCCTTTAGAAATCATGCTTCTGGTTATTATTATTTTTTGTATCTTTAATAATACAGTAGTATTTCTTAAACTGTGTTAAAAATAAAACATCCAAAGAGAGTGAACATTTTGGTTAGTTACAAGTTTTTTCAGGTTCTGTTCAGAATAAAAAAAGACACTCATATTTACATCATTTTTTGATATATTTTTACTCTGTTCAGTTCCATTTTCTGCCTCACTGAATAAAAATAACTGATACTATTGAAATGAAAATAATTCATCATTGCTAAATTAAATATTTCAATTAAAATAAACATCCCATTTCAGTTTTTAGAAAGTCTTTCTTTTTGCAAGAAGGTTTTTGTGTTAGGATTTTTTTTTCTTATGATCATAACTTCTTCTTTAGTTTCAAAGTCCAGATTTTCTGTGAAAAGGGGATTCCATTTTCTGACCAGCATAGTAACTGCTGGTAGAATATGGACATGTGCTTTGCAGGTACATAAACCCAGCATTTTTTCAGTTGTTACCATTTTATTGTTTTGTCCCAAATTACATGTTGCCATGTCAACATCCTATCAGGTCCAATGGCAACAACTGGGCGCAGCCTAACAGGCAACACGAGGACAAGGTGTAGAAGCAGCGATTAAAATCTGTGCTTTTCTGTTTTAAAGTAGCTACCCACTCACTGTTATTTCTGGTAACAAATGTCAGAAGTGCTTACCGCCCAGCCAGCTCACAGATTGGTGGGTGCTCCTTATTCTCTGTGACTGAAACTAACTTGGGTTCGTTGTATGTTTGCAGAGACCTCCTTTCGTCCCGAAGGGGCAATACAAAAGCGCTGTGCTCAGTGGCCACCTCCTGCTCCTGGAGTGAGGGTCGTGGGAGCCCAGCTGTGCGGGGGAGCTGCCTTTGCCCCCTCCTGTGAGGAAATCTGCTGGAGCTGCACAAAGCACCTTGTGAGTGACTCAGGAAGAAATCTTTCCGGAGTAACTTCAAACATTATTTGCCTTCCTTCATTTTATATAGAAAGCTCATGCTTCCTCAGATACCCTTCCTAGCACTGAAAACTAAAGCAAACTTGCTTTGCAACTTAATACATCTTAACCTCTTAAACCTCTGTTGAAGTCACAAATTTCCTGCATTCTGTGACCTGGCCTGCATTATTTTCCATGGTTTGTCTTACCTCCAGGGTACATTTAAATAATTGACTAGTCAATTGGAGCAACCTATTCTAATCTTGTTTCGGTATTATTTTGGCCCGTATAATTCATTCAGAGGAAAACAGCTCCCTCATCCCTAGTTTCTAGGAAACCTTTTCTGGTAATTCATATTGACAGCAGTGAGTTGTGACATTTATCGGTGAGGTGAAGCTGACCAGCTGCAGGGCTCCTGACTGATTTACTCAGCCAACAAGCTGCTCATGATTCTAGCCAAGTATTGACTTTTCTTCTCCTTTCCTCCCCTCTAGTTGGAGAGAAAATACAGAGACATTCTTTATTGCTACATTTTTATTTTTACCAGTCATACTGAAAGTTAAAAAATGGACCATAGACCATATCTTCCCTTTAAAATTTACTTTTGTAATGCAGAAGAATCTCATATATGTTTCAAGGAAAGAAAATCAGCATTGAATTTAAACTACTTGGAAATATAAAATAAATGAACGGTTTTTATCTAACATTATTGGAATCATTTACTTCAATAGCAAGGAGCTTCAGTCTTGTAAACAACCTGTCTGCAATCAAATGACCTTTGTGATGAAAAAACTCTAACAATTCAAACTTAGCTCATTTTCATTCTTTAAGTCCAGAAGCACAAACTATGCTTCAAGTATTCTTGGGTTTTGTGTATTTTTAAAGCCAAGATACTGACCAAAGTCAAGGATAGAGAACCTGCAGTATTTCTCTAGTTTCTCCCCACTCCAAAATGAAAAAAATATCTTTTAGGTCAGGGACTGGAATTAATACCTTTTCATTTTTAGTAGCAATAAATAATCCTGGATCCACTTAAACAGTAGTTGTCCCAAACCCCCTTTCATGAGGGCAAATGGAAATTAGTATTTCTCTAAGGCAATTTTAATTGATGTCTATTTCTCTCTTTACATCTGCAACCTCAAGCATATGTAAAAAACAATAAAATATTTTATCATGACTATCAAACTGGAAGTTTTCATATAGTTCTTGACAAAGGTGTATGGAATTTATGTACTTTTGTCTGGTAGGGTTAAAACCCACTTTTCTGAGGCATCACATCTAAGAATCTCAAAATTTTCCATTTACTATTACAACATGAGCTCATTTTTTTTACTCACACTGTTATAAATCTGAAGTTATTCTAGAGAAGGCTGAATCCCACTGTATTGCAAACTAATAGTAGGTGTTGATTTCATGCCATAAAGTCAAATGCCAATGAATAACTAAAAGTATTGAGGCCATCCTGCACAGTTAACACAGATTATAGTTAACATTAGCATAGTCTAGCAGATATAATCCACATCCTGCAGAATCATTAGATGATGTTGCTAATTAGCACAATTGGGCTTCCTAATCCCCTCAGACTCTCCGAGTCAGAGGCAAAGGAGTTTCAGCAGAGAAACAAGCACTTCCCAGAAGGACTGCAGATAACAAGTCAAGCAGTTTCTCTCACTTTTTGAGTCCTTTCTTTCTGGACTAACATGCCCGAGCCACAATCAAACTTTAAGAAATCATGAATATTTCTAGAACTGACATTTTCAAGCACCAGTGAATTACTGAATCAATCATTCTTGGCACTGATATGTGATATCCATAATTGCTCTGCTTGAGGAGGTGACATTTCCAGAAATGGCAGTTCAATGTGGCAAAGGACACAACCTTGCTGGGAAGATAAGTCAAAGGTGACAAGACCATGCAGCTGCCAAAGAAGAGGTACTCAGTACATCGGCGCTAGACGTAACTGAGTTCAAGGGTTGGAGTCTTCATGAGACTCAAGTCAACCAACGTTGCTCATGTGGTCATCTGATTTCTGTGATATGTATTGCGTGGGATTAACACCCAGTAAAGGCCATTACTGAAGCCTTTAAGCCTGCTGGAAGGCAGCCAGAATTAGAACTGAGAAGGGCACAAAGGACAGGTAGGGAGGGTAGGTGAGGGAAAGGGGAGGGCAAAATGATTTGGTATAAACCAGGCAGCAGGGGGTTTCTGACGGATAGGAAAAATAAATTGTCACCATTATCATAAGAACTGTGGGATGGAACCAATGTCCATTTATTCTCATTTAAATAATAAGCATTCTCATTTACGATGGCAATAAAAACCATATAAATTACTGAAACTTGAATGTTTTTGCAAAAACTATTAAACTATTTGTTGCACTAGGGATCACCAAACTCTAAGTAATCACAGAAGTTAATCTGTAGATATCAAGCATGTGTAACTGTGTATGTTGCACATACCATCTTGCTTGTTATATAAGCCTGTAGAAACTAAGACACATGTACTCAGTCATTTTTTCACGTGTAAAAAGTTCGTGTCTTATCATGTTCATATATAGGATGCAGGTATATTTAAAGAACGTGTGTATTTCCAGAGATGGACTCAGGAAAAGAGCACATTTCCAATCTGTGCTTAGAGCAGGTCCTTTAACAAGAAAATATATTAAGTTGCCTGTTGTGGCTTCTTCAGATGTAGCTGTGAAAAACAGCTTTTGTCATTCCTCCCCATGCATTATGTTGTGACAAGGCAGTCACGTTACATAACGTGATGTGACTGATACCAAGTGGCATGTGAAAGATTTGGTCTCTTTCCCTTTTAGTATAAGGATTCTGAGCTACAAGTGGCTGGATTTTGGAGGGTCTTTCCTCTCTCTTTAAACAGAGGGAACAAAGGAACACTCTGAAAGTGTTTCCATAAAAGCTGCACTTAGAAATGTTGCTAATATTTAGTTTACATGTTAGATGAAAAGTATGCACATTTTTACTGGCTACCTCTTTCCACTGTCTCATCAATAGCAGATTTTTATTAAGGCCTATAAAATAGGCTTTGAGAAACTTAAACATGCAATCCTGTATGGCTCATGACATCACATAGCAAGGTGTGTACTGCATTGTCAGTGACCCACTGGCTTGACCCAGTTACTTCTCTGCACTGAGAGCAGCAGGAGAGAAGGAGGAAGGAGGGCGCTGAGAATGCACTAGGAGAGAGAGGACGCAGCAGGGACATAGGAGGCTGAAAAGCAGGGGTTCATTCCCTCACCCATGATGTATTTTTGAAACTGTTGCTGTTTTGGACCCCCTGAATCCAGTGTGTTGAGATGCATCTTTTCAGAAGTATACTGAGGGATTATTTCATCTGCCATAAATTAATCCACCACAATTTAATCCAACATCGGTGTAATCCAACTGGTCTTAGTAGAGTTATCCAAGGGATAGCATTGGCCCATCAGTGTACGTGCAGTGGGTTAAGTGCTCTCAAAAATGAGCTTAACTGGTGATTTACTGCCTAACAAAGACTGTTCTACAAAGAAGAGTTTAAAAAATAAACAGACTAGTCTTTCAGTTAAAGACTCCTAAGCAACCAGCCCAACCCCTCTTTCTTCCTGAAAAGTAACTCTTTGCTGTATTTTACTGATCTGTCTGAAATGGTTTTCGTACTCACAGATCAGCAGACACAGGTCAGAGAATGCTGTGTAAGAAAAAGGAAAACAGTGCAAATATAAAAAAATAAGGCAAAAAACCAGAAAACATTACAGCAGTTTCATATTTATATTAAATAAATATATAATGTTCATTTGATGAATGAGAATGTACAGTACAGTCATAGTATTTGCAAAACCCTCCCTGAAATTTAACCAACCAGAATCCAAACAATGACAATGTCTTTGGTTACATGTTAATACTATCAGTGACATGCATTTTTAGTCACACACTTCAACATGAGCAAATAGCAAACATAGCTTTTAAAAACCATTCATCAGAGGGAAAGTGAAACAGCTCCAAACATTCAACTTAATGTCAAATATGTCAGTACATCAATCTCATAACAGGATTGTTTCTAAAATGAGATATTGCGAACTGACAAGTTAATAGGTATGTATTTTCATTAATACACTTTCAGAACTCTAGAAAGTGAGGTCATTTTTTTTTCTCTCACCAAAACCCATGAGGTAGACTCCTAGAGGATATTAAGCCCCTAAATTACACTGTCATAGGAAGGTTGGGATTATTTTCTTGGATCAATCCAAAATCTCTTTCAGAGCTGTGTCCTGCTCCTGCTAAAACTCAAGGGATTATGATTCACAAGACTGGTAAGTGACACCTTGGCCTACATTTCCAAGTGTTTCAGTGAGACAATGGTTATAAATTCAAATTGGCTCTAGGGAAGAGGTTTTTATAACATGCACTAACAAATTTTCAGATTTTCAACAATGTGTTTACATACTGAAGTGTTTCGGCTGTTGCTCAGCTGTCATGCCTTCATTGTGCTCCCTCAACAGTCCTGCCTACACCTCACTCCTATCTCAACTTAGTGGTGATCCAAATAATGACGACTGCAAATGTCTGTTTTGAAAGCAGGGATCATCCAAAAAATGGTAAGCTTCTGTACTGCCTTTTAGTATTCTTCCTGGGAATAATACATCTAGCACTCTGGCATATCCCTTTCCCAAATGTGTTCAACTTTATGTAACTGTTACTCCTGGACTGAGGTTTAGGAGCCAATATTGCTCCTGTCTCCATGGCACTCCAGTCTATTGAGGGTTGACTCCACTGGGCAAGGCTCTGGCAATCCATTAGTCATTCATTGTCCAACTAATATGCAACACTTGAGCAGCGAAATCAAATTGAGAATTAATTGTAGCGATGACATACAAGCATTATCTACACAGCTTAAGAACAAAAAGAGAGAAGGTTTATATAAGTTGTGTTGGTTAAGTATATAAATGCTGCAAAACCATGCATATTCTGTGTGTGTGTCCATTCATTCAGGAATGAGAGAACTTTCCCTTTCGGACAGTGACAAATGAAAAACTGCTTCTTGTGAAGAAAAACTGGAAAGCGCTGAAACTGCTTGTAGATTCAAATGTACTGCAGGGTCAAACAGGCTTGAGTTTCCCTAATCTCTTTGGTTGAAGATTAACTAAAGGCCAATTGTGTAACTATTTGGAAGCCATGTATTTATTTGGAATATTAACTGAGTCTTAAGATAGGAAGAATAAAGAGTGCCTTCATTCAAAGATAATAAAGCTTAGCTGTTCAATATTCATATCACTTAACAAAATTAGAATTTTATAGTGGGGCCTTGACTGATTGCAAAGCATACAATTGCAGCATGAATAACATTGTCAAAATGGATCTCTAAAGCAGGACACTGGAGAGGATGATCAAGTTAGAATATAAATATCACAAAGAGAGACAATTATGTTGCAGTGTTTCCCAGACATTGTAATTCATGAGTTTGATTCAATTAAAATTATTTCAGAGCTTTCTAAGTGCAAAAAAGGGCACTCAAAGCCAGTAAAGGTATGAAAATTGGCTTCATAGATGGCTGGTTTGTTCTATAAGAAAGCAGGACGTCTACAGAAAGTTCCAAAATGACCTCTTGGTAAGTCAAAATTTGTAGAATTGGTGACAACATGAAGAAGACAGTCATAAAAATTAGTGCCAGGAAGCTGGATAAGGAAAAGAATCACTCATTTGAACCATTTGTTCTTTCTCAGAGTCTCAACAAATTAGTTCTTCTGCAGAAAATACTCACATTTTGAAACTGTGTCTTCTAGGAATAGACTCATCCATGGCTTCCTAACCAATACATCACATTTTAGACACTGAAGACCAGATTCTGGTCACATGGTTACATAGATAATAAAGTAAATAAGGAGCACTTTACAGTGGAATGATATCAGTGAAAATCTTGTGTAAAAAGAGCAGAAAAACTTTAAAAGTGGATTCCACGAGTAAAATCCCCCCAAAGTGTACTAAGCATTCATCTGTGAGGTGGGCAGCAAACTGAGTTCCACAGAGGTTTTGGGTGGGATGTTTTTTTGGAGGGCAGGTGATATTTTTTTTCTCTTTCAGATGAGGCTTCAGAGGTTACAGTCTGTTTTGGAGGGGGACCAAGTACTCTGCTGAAATTTTCTTAGAGGTAAACTTCCATCTTGATGGGCTTTCTATCCTCCTTCTCTTCCCAGTTTGTTGCATTTCTCTTTGCTTACCCTCCTGTCCATAAGGGATCTGCATTTGAATTAAAATCTTAGAATTGTTGTCATTGGGCTTTGGGATTTTCCAGGAACTATTGGTAACTAAATGCAAAATATAGTTACAAGGTTTATACCATCAGTATTTAAATATTCAGGCTGCATAAAGGAAATAGTTCTTACATCTGGAAATGTATAAAAATACATATATAGAGAGGAATACATATTTGTCTATAAACACACAAATATATTATATGCATGTGTGTGATTGTTAGCATTATTATAGAAAAGACATTACATATATGACACTTATCTACCGTGATGTCAGGAAAGGGCCGTGTCAGTCACTTGCCCAAGCCTCTCTCTAACTGTTGAATCAGGTGCAAGGCAGGTTGCCATTTATAGTGTTTAATATGTTTCCTGTAAACGTGCAGGAAATATTTGTTTGAAGTTCTGAAGGAAACAGTATTGATGTTCACAGAGATGCGACAAACTACTTGATGAAAGAAATCATTTTCAAGAAAGAGTCCTATGGGAGAAAGAGAGCCTGTTTATTTACACGAAGATCAAAGCAACTTTCATATGAATTGATGCTAAATATTTAGTACTTGAGTGACTAGCAAAGAACACTCAAAACTTCTAAAGGAAAGAATAAAAAACAGGAGACAAATCCTGATATATAAATATATATAGGCTCTCTGTTGGCAAAAACTTTTTTTTATTATTTGCATTACACTAATGTCTATGGTCCAACTTGAGATCAGAGACCCACTCTGTCATACTGCATACAAACACTTAGTAAAATACAGTGTCTTTTCTGACAAGCTTATCATGTAAAGAGGCAAAGGTCAAGAAGGAGAACAAATTCAGATTCAATTTGTATGAATGTCCCTTACAACTTCAAAAAATGTACATTAAATAAAATTGTCATGAATTAATCCAAGCACAATTTCAGTGGAAATTACTTACTGTGTAGGTCAGGCAAACCAAACATGAACAAAAGACCCCATATATTAATTCCTCCTGATGAAAACTTTCCTTAGCTTCCCTACCTATATTCTCATTTCCTCTTTCATCCAAACCAAATTTAATTACAAAAGTCAAAATCAGAACTGAGTTGTCCTTACATAATAACACAGTATCATAATGACAGTCACTGACTGATCAAACACAAAAGCAACATGAAAAGTGAGGGATTTCTCCTCGCTGTCCATAAGCAGAGTCCAGGAGTAGACATCCATCCACCAGAGAAAACCACCTCTGTGTGGGTTCCCAGCAACCTCAACCTGACCCAAAATAGCTGCCTCCAGCTGGCAGGGATCTCAGTCTCCCTCCTTAAAGGGGAGTCCTGAGGTTTGGGGGGGAACTGTTGCAAAACTGATGAATATATCTGACTGCCAGATTTTCTGGACCAAGGGAGTGACAGAGCTGGGAAATAGGTCAGTGGCATGTATTTCTTCTAGTTCACCGCCTTCCTCCCAGTCTCTAGCTGCAGATCCCTAACCCTGCAAGACCTCCCTCTAGAAATCAGCACAGTGCTAACGCACATTAATGACTCTGGGACCATGGTTAATCTGGATCTAGGCTAAATTCACACTTCTTCAATTCAGAAAACTTTGTCCTCCTATGTGTAATGTACTACTTTTCACTGTATGCTCCTGAATAGTCCTCATTTCTGTAATACTTTTCCCAATAGCACATTAAATGTGCCTTTACCATCTGTCACATGCGGTTTGTTCTCTCTTGTACTTTATTACTACCCATAGAAAATAGCAAAGAAAGAGTAGGAAGAGTAGGGCAGTTGGCTGCATGGAGTAAATAAAGAGAAAAATTGAAATCAACCTGTAACAGACATTTATGAAAAAAACTTATTTGCTTTCTATTCCTTCACATGTTCAAAGTATATTCTTCAAGCTATAGTCACTGGTACAATATTCATCACTCTTCTTTTTTTTTTTTAACAAAGATGAATGATTTTATTTTAAACTTATATAGCAAAGGTTTTTCTCTCTCTGTGAGGGTTTAGAATAAGCATGCTACATTAAGAACTAGACTATCTCAAAGAAACAAAAAGTACCATTGCTTTAAATTCCTAACATTGGAAAACCAGTAAAAAACCTAAAAAAACCCCACGGTGTACTAAGCCTTGTAGACAATTTCAGACACTGAACTATAGTGATCTCAGGAGAGTTGACTCCCCTTCCTCCTTTGCAGTGCCTAATGGAGATCATGTGCTCCTTGGCACTAGCAGCTATAGACTTGTGAAGTGTCTGCATTAAATCTCTCAGTGACCTCAGATGGGCTCCTTTGCCTGTCAGGGCAGACCTGGTCCCTGTGGGATACTTGTCCACTTAAGTCTGAAAAATTCTGAGCATTGAAGTTCATAGAATCATAGAAACACAGAATGTTTTGGGTTGGAAGGGACCTTTAAAGATCCTCTAGTCCAACCCCCCTGCCATAGGCAGGGACATGAAAACTTTTCCACATCTTCCCTTGACAGCTCAGACCCATTGATTTCATTGTCAGAAAGATTACCCTGAAATCAATCCACTTTTCCTCTTTCCAATGTTATCTCATTTTGTCAGGTAGCATTGCACTTTCTGGTAACTAAAGTTTTGCTAATTTGTAGATCAGCTACAGATATTAGAGCTGCTTGGCACCTTTTAAAATAAACTTTTTTTAAATAAAATATTATTGATGCCAAAATGTTTCACAAAATTGTATAGATTTCAACATCATTTTTGATGGTAGGATTTTTGAGGTCACAGGTGAAATCTGTTGGCAACTCTAGAAAGGTATATATAGGCAGAGAGAAATTTAAAAAAGAATCTTTTCACTACACAAATGCATGTTCCTTTTTGGAGAAATATTTATTGTCCTTGTTTTGAATAAAAATTACAACAAAATCTTTAACTGCTATAATAAAATCATATTTTCAGTCCCCAGCCAACATTTATATGTGTATGTTAGGACAATGGAACTGTGTCCTCAGTTTCTTTTTCATCAGAAATACATGCATAGCAGGACGAATTCTAATGGTCCGTCTCTTCTGGGTTTGGTACTATTCAATATTTTCATTAATGACCTGAAAGGAATAGAGAGCAGGCTTGTTAAGTTTACAGATACCATTTGCTGGGAGGGACCAAAGGAATGTTAGAGGACAAGGACAGAATTCAAGATGATCTTAATAAACTGGAGATATAGACAGAAAATATGACAGCATTCAGTAGTGGTAAATGCAAGATGCCATATTCCGTCTGGATTAATTAACCACATAAATACAGGATAAGGAATAACTAGCTATAAACAGTTCTATAAAAAATAAATGAGGGGTTGCAAGGGGTCACAAAGTGAACATGAGTCAGCAGTGTCATGCTGTTGTGAAAAAGGCAAATGACTCAGAATATGTACAGCAGGATGTATAAGATAGAGTATGACTGGAAGGAAAAGTGAAGTAATCCCTCTGCTCTGTTCAATGTTTTATTCAACACTATGGCCTTAGATGGACAATTGTGTCTAGTCCTGGGCACTACACTTCAATAAACTCATGGATCAATGCAGACAGTCTAGGGGGGGGAAAAAAAAAAAAAGAAAAAAAGAAAAAAAGAAAGATCAGAGGTTTAAAAATATGGCCTATGGGGAAAGACTAAAGGAAATGAGTTGTTTAATTCAGAGTAGGGAAGACCAAAGGATGGCATTTGCTTTAAATAACAGTTAAACAAACAAAAGGGATGAGAGGATTTCTTGAAGTTCTTTTCTGGTCCTAGGATTTCATGATTCCTGGCCACTGAAGTAAATTGGACTATAGCACTGTGGAGCGGAGACACCAGCCAGAAATACATAATACCTCCAAGATAAAAAATAGAGGTATCTCTACCTTTGCAGAACTCTTGTTGTAGAAACTTATGGAGAGAAAAAGAGTGCAGCTGAGCCAGAAAGATACATTGCCATTAAGCAGTAGCACAGTCTATGTAATTCACTGGACAAGGACTTTTTAAAGTCTACTTGCACTGTACCATCTACAACCTACTTCCACTCAAGAAATATTTCAAGAGAACAAAAACCTGATCCTTACTGTGAGTTTATTGAACTTTGAAATTTATAGTGTGCCAATTTCGCAATTTTCATCAGTGTCCCACCATGAAAAATCTCTGTAAAGAACAGGATTACCTGATACTTCTATTTATCTGTAAATCACCTCAACTTCCCCATCATTGTGAAAATGTCTTGAGATTTTTAATAATCATTTTTCAAGCAAAAAAAAGGCTGTTAAAGGTATAGCTTCTATACAAATATAACTTCAGTAAAAAGGATATATTAGACCTTATAGGAATTGAAATGCTCTATGTCTGTAAAATTAGCACTTAATTTTTTTTGTAAGCACAAAACGAGAAACAAAGATTAGACCTTTTAAAAAAATCTTGAGTGACTGTGTGCTATATTTCTTAACACATGTATCTCTATAACATTGTTAAATCAGCTTTGTATTACATGATTTACTTTTGTGAACCCCAAAATGGAAAAAGTTAATTGGTGATGAAGTATCAAATTTTGTACTGAAAAATGCATGGATAAACATCACTGCAAAATGGAGAGCTTACTCAGTATAGGTCCTAAATACAGTTAATTTCTGCTTCTATCTGAGTTTCTGTGAAACCCAAAGGAAAAGATATTAATCTTGTTTCATCTGGGAAGAAGGAGCTGCCTAGTGATCCTAACTGCATGAAAAGGAAAACTGCTGAGAACAGAAAGCAGTGACACAGCATTTGAGCTCTGCTTTAGAAACAACATACAGAGACTGCACCATTCATCAAGCTGCACAGATTCTTCCTTTGCAAACTGTGCTTTTTTCCCCAGCCACCAAAATGGTAAGGAAAATTGGTGAGTCCAAGTCATGCAAGTCCCCTGTGGAATCTGCTGGAGCAGACAGTAGTTTCTAACACCTTCAGACAGAAGAGGACAATACAGACAACTAGGAACAGGCAACAGGGAGATCATAAAATCTAGAAAATCCTGGAAGCTCTGGTCTTTTGTCTCCTTGCCAGAGCAGCTGAGGAGGCATACTGAACAGAATGTGTTGCACCCAACAAAACCCAGGTAATATTTCCTGTCCACAACTTCATTCCCAAAGCATGAAGACTTAGGACCTGTGCTCCTCTTACTATGCAGTGGTAGGACAAGGAAAGAATAACCTAGGCTTGTGTGTCACTAATAGGTGCAGTTGAAATCAACTTGAAAATGTGTGAGGCTGCCTAAATAAGAAACAATTTCCCCAGCTCAGAAAAATGTTAATAGACACCAGAAACCTTCTGACTTGATAAATAGAACAGGAGACCAGATAGCAATAACAAGAAAAGAGTCTCCATTTTGGAAAAAAAAAAAATTCTTATCAGCCCCCCACCATGTGCTATAATTTAAAAGCTTTTGAGCAAAGAGCATTTCTTTACTGCTAAAAGATTTAAAATGTTGCAGTATGTAGACCAAAAAGTCTTGATTAGCTGTGGCAGATGAGTCAGCAGAGAGACAGTTCACAATGCAGTGCAACCCTTACATTTTGACATACATTGTTAAGGGCTCCCCAAAGTCATTCCAAAAAGGGGGGGGGGGGGGGGGAGGGAGGGAGGGAGGGAGGGAGAGAATTAGCTAAGGAAAAAGGAAAAGGAAAACCCGTCATCATGAATTTAATTTGAAAACATCGTAAGAGAAAGGATATGAAAATCGAGAACATGGCATTCTTCATTCTCATAGATTTTGTGGAGGTTTTAGATTTAGCATACAAAATTTAGTCATTCCCATTGCAGGGGATTCCTCAAGATATCTGTGTATTAGATCTTCCAGATGCACTTTAGGTAGAAAGTTACTCTTCCAGCCAGGGAAGGTAGCACCTTAATATTATTTATCATGGCACAAGCCCTTTTCTGTCTTTTTAAGAGAATGGAAATGTTATGTAAATACAGTAACAGACATGCAGTAGGGCTGGGTGACTACACACTGTGCATTTACCTGCGGCTCTACCATCTATAAACCTAAATAAACAAAACTAGTTTGATTCAAGAGCTGGGCAAAGCGCATCCCAGATACATGCTGGTTCTGCAACACTGATGTACAGTTAGCTCTTATCTTCAGATCATGATGAAGTTGACATCCCAGAGCAAAAGTTTGGAAGGGAAGAAAGGAAGATGTAAAATAGAGGTTCTGACCATTCCAGATCCCATTGTATTTCTAGCAAAAGTCAAAAACGGATGTTAATATTCCAGGTTTCTATAAGACAGAATTCACGGAGTGTTCCAGACAATTGTATGAGATTATGGTCTGGTTTAGAAGTGAGACAGTTTTCCTTAATCTCTCAAAGTCTGAAGGATTCTTGTTAAATGCGAGAACCCAGCAATTCTCTTGCACTATTTAGCATGGCTGCATGATGGAAACATTTTACAGTGTCCTTTTGTAGATAGTGTTATACTTCCCAGTTCAACAACCAGGTATAGAAGCAAACTGGATCAGGGAATCACAAGGAAGCGTTGCAGAACAGAAGCAGCATCTCACTCTAGAGAAAAAGTTAAATGACAAGCTCACCCTGCTACCAGGGCTATAAAGTCAAGGGCTGGGGTAACACTTCCACCATCTCTCTAGATGGGGGTAGAAAATGGGACCCACAGCAGCAACAACATAGGGAAAAAATATATGACAGCAGAGCTTTCACCCTGCCTGGTTGGTACCAACAACAACTGTCTTTCTGCACTGAGTTTCATATGCCTAAATTCTGAAAGATTACCTTCTTTTTTCTTTGTAGCCTGAGCCTGAACAGAACAAATAAGTTATGAATAATTAACACTCAAGCCTATTTAAATTTCAAAGGTAGTGGAAGTCTTCCTCTCTAATTTTCTGGATTGGTACACACTGTTTTGATTCCAAAATGTTTGTTAAACCAAAAGACATGGGGTTTTTTCCCCTGTACTTTTTGGAATGTGATCAAAGGCTAAGAAGGTATTAGGATGAGGAGATGTTTTCCAGAACCCAGGTTTTCACTGCTGTGGGTCAAATCATGCTTTTTCTAATAATCATAAGAATCCTATCTTTCAGTTGCTATTAATATGGCTCAAAACTGACCTAGGAATATAAATAGAAATACTGCTGGATTTAACAGTACGCTGTTAAATTCCTATCAGCCATTTCACATCATGAGAGCTTTCTAAACACACTGTTAAATTTTGTACAGTTCTTTACACACTCTTATTTTCACTAGACATATACTTTACTGTCTTATAATTGCACTACATCTAAACGCAGAACCATAGGGAGACAGGTAGATAAAAAGTGCAGATGGTGCTAAGAAAAATCTTTCAGCAGATCTTAAGCCAGACAGTATTCTTGTATGTTTTATATTGCAGCTGTGTGCAGTAACTGTAGACCATCACACTGCACAGATGGAAGTGCAAGTTTGAGGGCTATTGAGCATGTGGATTTTCCCAGTGTGTCACAATTACAGAAACATCTGTGCTAAATAACTTCAAGCTGATCCACAGCAAAAATTGGCAATGTTCAATAACTCTCAATATCCATTTTTTCCCCTGTGGTGAGATGGCCTAGTGATTGCAAGTTGGACTATAGCATAAAACATGTAGCTTCATTATTTCAGAGCCTATTTAGAGATTTCTCCCATGGTATATTACCTACAAAATCCATATGTTTTTCTTTACTTAGCTCTATAGAGCCTGAGTTTCAGAGCTGCCACATGCCTGCAGCTATCATTGACTTCAATTAGAGGTGTGGATATGTAGGTTCTCTGAAAATCGAGTCCTGTGGGGATGTTTTTAATTGATTTTGATTTGCACAGGGAAGGGAAACAGTCTGGGTGGCATGATCATAAGAGACCAGAAGGGAAACAGAGGCAGTTTGCCTGTGGGAACAAACATTAAAAACTATGATCATGTCTAATATTTATGTTGTACCATAACAGCATAGAAAACATACATTGTTTTGTTTCTTTCTTCTGGTGGAGACAGGGAATATAGTATTCCCCTGAAAAAACATTAAATACCAGAAGATCTTCCCAAATACCCTTAATAATATAATCCCACACCCATTAATATATTTAGACCACACTGCAGTTTAGGAAACTTCGCTGTTCCTCATCCATGACTGAGTTGGGACACTGTTTGTCACCCTACATCCTCCTGCAGCATTGGAACCCAGAGGTTTTTGTGGATGTAAGTGCATTACTCAAATATAGCATATTTCCAATTCTTCATGCACTGCCACAGAATCATTTTTCAATCCTTATTGCCCTTATTTATTTCAGCTAGAAAAGCACTCCAACATAGTCACCAGATTTTGCTCATCCCCTCCCAGTATTAGAAATAAAAAGATTCATATATTTCTCAGCTGCCACACTGCACAATTTCTGCCTAATGTACATTTTTCCATGCATTATCCAATGTCACTTGGGACATTCCAAGTGAAGAATCTTCTTCCTCAGAAACTGTGATCATTCTGTAACATAATAGACTCAGCAGTAGGATTCTTTCCCTTACATCTAGTTTGGATTTTATTTTCCTCAGTTCCACCCCAATTTCTTCCAAGAATACTATTATTTGACCAAATATTTCCTTAACTGCTTTGATGTTCAGACTCTTGAAATATTAGCAAACTAGTGACATGCATCTTATCTGACATTCAGCCAACTTAAACAGTGTTAGTTCTTTCATCTTTATAAACCAGTCTCCAGTTTTTGATAATTACTGCTACCTGTTTTTAAATTCTCTCTAGTTAATCTCTGACTTTCTATGTACTGAGCTGCAGTTACTATAATATTCTAACTACCATCACATCTAAACTACAAAGGAACTATAATCTTTTTGGTTTATGTTATGACTCCTCAGAGGGAGCAGCCAAAATCATACTGGCTTTTTCTACAGCTTTATCTCTTGCCAGCTCTTGCATAATTTTTTGCAGTTCAATATATACCCATTCCAGGATGGATGAATAGCTAGTTGATGTCTGAATATAGGTCTTCTGTCCTTCTTGTTTCAAAGATGTTAAGCTTCTAAGCAAGTATACTGTACAAGAAAAAAAAAAAAAAAAAAAAAGACGTATGTGAAGGAGAGATTGTAAGATTGAAATAATTTCTTAGTGTTTTTTCTTCCTAACCACCCATCCATCCCTAGTGCACACCCACCTGAAATCATCCAACAGCCCCTCTCTCAGAGTTTCTCTCTGCCAACTTTTAACAACTGCCAAGTTGTCAAACGATGCTGCTATTGTGTCCCCATAGCAACAGGCTTTCTGGCCTGAGTGACAGTATTCCCATACTGTCAACTGGAAAATGTCCCAGATAACTCTAGGAGCACCTGGAGTTTTCTCGCAATGCAAATATCTTTTTCTTTTCCCCTCACAATTCTTCATATATTAAAGAGAAGTTATTTATACTCATTGCAACGGATGGTATGATGACAGCTGAGCATTTGAAATTTGCTTTAAAATTCTGTAAATCTGTCCTTTCAGTGGATTTTATGTTCATTTTGAAACAGCTGTGAATTTTAATGCCATCTTTAAAATAAATTTAAAAAAAAAAATACTGGTAAGTAACATATCAAGATCTTGATAACTGAACAGAGAAAATATGTAATGTATTATGTGACACATTCTTCATGCTTTTAAAATTGATGAGAAATATAAAAGAAATGCAAAAGAATTCATGAAAATGTTTTCCTCAAGGAGAAACACATTTCTAACCTATGTATATCTAATATGTTACTCTACTGTATGCTATTACTAATCTTCCAGAGCAACAGAGTTTGGAACATACAGACTGATTATGCGTCTATTAAAAGGGGAGATAGGTAAGAAAAAAAAGCAAAATAAATCCCACCAGTCTCAGTGAATTGGTTGAAATTTACACCCCTGAAAATCTGGCATTCATGTCACCTGTCTCCAATTTTAACAGTATTTTTCAGTTAGATTACTTAATGTCACTGAATCTTGAAGATGACTTCCAGTCAATTTATCATGGCCACCTAAAGTCATAACTGAAAGAATAATTGGGTGATCTTGAAGCATGTGGAAACTACCTTTATCAACATCATTACAACATTCAGTTAATGTCACTCCAAGTTAGCATGTGGATAAAAGAGAACAAAAGCTAGTTTATTGTCTTTTCTAAGACTACACAGTGATATTTGAGTGAATGGTGAAGTCAGCCCCAGTATCCTTGCCAAATGCAGGTTTTCTGCCTAGTTCTACTGCCCAGGTTACCAACAAAGTTTCAACAAGACACAATTTTTTTCTTCTGAGCTGAACAGTAATACTACCGTATCCTTTTATATTGCTGCTATGGTTCAATGCTTGCAATGATGAGTGACAGCTCACTCTATTAATTACATATTGCTAATTTTTTGGGCTTAAGACTCTTATGGTGCCTAAGTAGCAAATTTTTGCAATGTTCTTTAAGAGGCTTTACTGAAATCAAAATATATCAATGCAAATAACACAAATTCTCAAACTAGAAGTTTATTCTGAAAATTAGGACCCCATATATGCAGTTTAGCTATAGGCATATGACAAGGACAGAAGCAAAAATATTTAATAATCTGATGTAAGAAATGAATCATTTATGAAATAATCAGCATATTTTTCATCTGAGAATAATGGAGGAAAGAATGAATAAAGTGTATTTCAAGGAAAGAGATCAACTTGCTTGCAAATATTAATTTAAAAATATAATAATTTTATGGGGCAGTCTTGTAGACCCTAAACAATAAACTAAGATACATTTCATTCACATGTTATGTCCTAGTTGTTCCAGCTAGTTATGACTATATTACAGTGAATTATTTTACTGTAAGGGGAAAGATTTATCTGAGGGCTGCAAAAGCACTGGATCAGGGGAATCATTGGGTTCCACGGATGAGACACTTCTTTGAGCATTTTTTCTGTCTGGGTAGGTACAAAATACAATTAGTAGCAGGTGGTTAGGTTATAAGCACAATTGCAGGGCAAAACTTGTCTGCATGACAGCGAAAGGGACAGGGGTTGTGGGTACGGGACAAGCTGGCAGATTGGACAAGGTCTAGAGACTGAGCACAGGAGCACAATGCTGGGAGGCGTAACCTGGGGGCAACATGGGCCATCCACTGTCCTCACAGGCACACCTGTCCTCACCCTCACACAGGTCCACAGCAAACCCTATCCCAATATAGAAAGTACAGAGGACCAAAACTCTCAAAACCTTTGTTTATCACAGGAAGAATGAAGGAGGAATGCACATCAAATATTCTACAGCATTAAATAAATATTCCATAGCATGCCCTGCAAAGATCTCATGCCTGGGCTTTGTTGCTACTGCTCCACAACTGTTCTTTTCCCTAGTCATGTCAAACAGCAGATTGGCTGCTGCTGTACATAATTCTGTGATTTCTGACCTGAGTCCTCTAATACTGTCTTTTTCCTACACAACTGGGCTCAGATCAGCTCATCCCACTGCCCACTGAGTGGCTGCTGCATTTAAGCTACACAGCGGTTACTATACTTGAGTGTAGTATAGCAAATGAGTGCACCAGAATCCCACTGAGGCAGCATGTAGCCTGCGGGTACTAATGGTTCATCAGGAAGACCTTAAAGCCTATTTAATGCCAAAGACTAAAGATCTTTATACCTCTTTCTGCCATTTTGCAATCCATTACAGAATCGAAGTCAGAGAATGAAAGATTTTTTCCTCATGTAGCAAATTAAAAAATGAACAACTGGGTATCATGTGTTTCTTTATAATACAATATGACTCATGCCTCATCCTTCATGCAAGCCAATAGTTCTTTGATTTAAAGCCTGGATAGCTGTAAGCCATCACTACAAAGTAATCTGCTACACAAGAATTTATAGGATAAATCCCTTAAGTAAGGGTTCATGGCTATTCAGCCCAAACATCCTACATTTATCTATTTAATCTAGCTAATTTATCTATCTCTATATTTATAAAGCATCCAGTCACTGGTAGCCAGATGCCACCAGTGTAAATGTAATTTATTGACAAATTGTTTTTGTTGCTGTGGCCCTGACAGATACAGTTCTGTCATTAAGGAAATGTGTGTTTTAAGAAAAGTTGTCACTGTGTTGATATATTTTATAAGATTTTGTGTTCATTCACACTCTGACCCATTATAGTCTTTTTATTTGGACTGGTGTATTTATCTTTGCAAGTAATAGCCTGGGGGGTGGGGGGAGGCTCAGGGAAGGGTAGTACAGCTGAAAAGTCCAAGATCATTGCATGAGCAGCAGTGTCTCTCCTATCACACAAGGTATCCCCTCAGATGATACACTTGTTAGAGGTGTTACTTAAGTAATCAAAAGGTTAATTTGGGAAAAATCAGTGCAGTTTCATTTCCTTGTTCCCTATTGTTCACAGTAACTGTGTAAAATGTTTCCAAATTGTGAATATCTTCTCTGGAACTATACTTCTCATTATTTGCCAGGAATGATTATGCTTATTATGTATCTAGGTTGATATAGAGACAGTTAAAAATTACATTCATAGAAATGAAATATCCACGTTTAAGCTCACACAGAAGAGAGCTGTTGTTTCAAGGGGACAATTCCTGCTGCTGTTCCTAATAGTGAAGGTCCTGCTGTGCTACTTTTGTTTCTGATATGACGGGACAAGTTCTTGCCTGCAGGCGAGCCTGAACTTCCAAAATGATCATGTTATTTTCGGTGTCTAGTGAGCAATGTAGAAAGCATGGGGCTTTGATTTGAGGATGCAGGAGAGCTATAAGGATTTAATGTCTGGAATGAATCACGCTGCTAGAGTTCACTCTGCCACTGGTCAGTCATCCTTTCTGTGCTCACATATCGTTACAAATCATTGCATGCTGGTATATTAAAGGAATATTTCTGCATTTGTTGTGTCAATGAAAATTTTATAATGGCAGGAGTTTGTCTTGGTTTTATTGTTTCAGTAAACAAAATGCATGTGTAACTGTAGCAAACTGTAGCAGACCATGGAACTTCAAACTTGAGCTGACACATTGTGGTGAAGTATATGCAGTAAAAATGCCCTCCATTTTCTGCCAGAAACTAGGCCAGCTAACCATGCCCTCTGGAGCAGTGCAATTCCCATGCAGTTTAAAGCTGCCTCTTCCATGCCTCTTACCAAAGGCTTCAGAACAGCCAATCCCTATATTCTATCCCCCAGCTGTGCCTCATTTATTCTAGATTTTAAAGTAGAAAAGAAACTGATTGCTAAATAACACCATGTAGAAGATAAATGGAGATTTTTACTGTTTTATCTGTGGGCGGTAATGGCACTTTTCCTAGGAGTAACAGCATCAGTCCCAATGGCACTTAATGGCTAAATCTGTGATATTATGCTATTGAGACTCATATCTTTGTAGATGACCGCCATTGTTCTGGAGTATCTTTAAGAAAACAATTTAAGGGCACATCCTTGTTCAGATTTCTGCTATGAAGCAATCACAGCCCAGGACCTTCATTGTCCAATGCATGCAATCCAATTTTATATCAGATGCCTACACTTGTTTCATTTTTCTCAGAAAAAATATGCAGATAATTTACATTTAACTACTATTTTTGATTAACTGTTTGATTCTTATTTTTCTCTTCACACACTGTATACTAAAGCATGTGTTCAGTCAACCTGAAAAAAGGCAGTCAAGGGTGTTACATGGAGCCCAGGCAAGCCAGGTTTTGATTGCCTAAAATAATTTCAAATAAAACCCCAGGGAGAGTTGTGCATGGTTCTCTGTGATGCATGGTGGTGGCAGGGTCAATTTGACACCCCCAACAAATCAAGAGTGGATTAGAGCTCCTGCAAGTCATGGTAGCAAATGACACTTGCCAAGAGAGTTATTCTAGGTGGAGCCATTAGGATACAGCAACGCTGTGGAAAGCTCATTGCTGCTGAGCATCCACTGTGCCAGCAGAACCAGTATTTATGCACATAAATCCGGATCATGCTATATTTGTCTGTATAGTTGTGGCAAGCATCTTTTCCTATTTCCAGTATGATGAAAAAATGATGTCTTAGGACTGAGCATGACTCCCTATCTATAAGTATTTCTTCAGAATCAATGCTTATATTTGTCAGTACATGTGCTACATTTCACCCAGCTGCGTGTGCGCTCAGTGCATTTTTTTTCCCCTGTGTCACCATAACCTTTCATAGACAGTTTTGGTGTTCCATGCTTCTTAATAAGCAAATAAAGCTGAAGCAAACCAAAATACAGTTGTTTTCATCTGATCTCTTTTCTGGTTCCTGCATCTAATGATACAACCCCTATTTCTCTCTGTTCTCTGGTTCATTCTTTTCTGAGCACACCTGATACACATAAGGTTTAATAATTTACAGGTAGAGAGCCTAGTTTGCCAGGCTATGGACATATTCCAATTTCTTTCCACAACTCTAATGAGACAAAGCAGTCAGAAGCTTATTGCTACCGCCACATAAAATCAGATTTATGGATGCTTTTTGTCAGAAAGTGGTGCAAGGTGGTTTGAGTGTTCCACTGAATTTCTCCATTCATCTGCCAGAGTAAAGTTTCCCCACCTGCTAATGGAAGAAGTGCTATTATAAGTATTAAATATTTTTTCCTAATTAAAGAAATTTGATAAGATTGGCCCAGTCTGAAACACACTGTGCAATTCTACCCAAAACTACTGGCCTTATACACAGTGATTATGATTCTCAGAAGACTGCAACTGTAGAGAGAGATCTTTGTGTGCTGTAGATCATTCCTGGTTGACACATTAAAGAGGGATGGTTGGATGGTATGGAACCAGTGATCCTCTAAATGATCTGCCACTGCAAGCAGAGCTCCCAAGAGTTCTCCACAGCTGGCAAAGGTTATTCTAAACTCTCTGAAAATGACAACAGCCCATACTGTGTATCCCCTCCTTCCCCAGCAAATGAGGAGATGCCCATTGACTTCTGTTTGTTTGCTTTTCTCTGTTTCTGATGTGAATTATTCATTGCTTCTGTTTAAACAGTCTGGGGGTTTTGACCATGTGAAGATACATCAGCAGTATTACAATTTCAGAAGATATAGCACAAAGTCAAAAAACACTCACATTATATATGGTGGCAGCACATCTAGCTCTAGAAATGGCCATATCTGAGATATTATATTCTGAACCAGATGGTGCTGTCAGACGGTGCAGAATGACAACTTTTAGATGATGCAGAAAGGGCAATATGCCCAAGCAGTGAAGGAACTCTATCTCCACTTGCTGCATTTTTTTAACTTCAGTTACAGATGGCACAGCAAGGATCATCTCAGGAGGAAAAGTAAGACTTCCTCATGGCTGATTTTAACTTAAAAGAATCTGTCAGAACATTTACAAATTAGGCAGGCAGGCCCTTGTTCCTAGTGACTGCCTATGGCTCCCTCATAGTAGAAGGAATAGGAGATTAATAGAAGGAATTGGGAATTTTAATTTTTTTTTTTATCTGAAAAACTACAGCATAGTATCAATTCCAATCAAGCAACATTTCTGATTAAAAATATGTATTAAAATATGACATGTTGTTTTCTTCTTCAAAAACTGGCTCCAATTTTCAGGTCAAAATATTTTTCAGGTCAAAATATTTTTCAGTTCAAAATAGGACTCAGGGTAGAAACAGTAATTTCTAAGAAAACAAATTGAAACAGGTTGAAATTGTCAAAACAAAATTATATTATTGAACCGAGCTATCACACATTACTTTGCAACTCAGAATTTTCATTTCATGGACATTTCTTAAAGAATGACTTTTCATCCTACTTCATTGTCAGCAATTTCTGCCCGTCTTGAAAATATTCATAAGTGAACAAATTATTTCTTATCCAGTGCTACTTCAAATATGGGTTTTACAGAGAGTAGACCAATCATCCAAAATGCAGACTTTCCTTCTGAAATACCTCAGGATTACATTCTGCATTCACCCCATTTAGCACTGTAACACTACTAGATGACCAGACATATAAAAATGCGGCACAATCTTTGTCTTCTCTTAAACTTAAAATAACTGGGCTCTTAACTACAGAGGCCACATGCCAAACTATCTTCTTTCATCCAAACCAATGAAAATTAGCACATCAGTCTATAAAGTGTACATTAAGACCGTGTTTTATGCAACCAAAAAAAAAGTAACAATTTCTGGGACATTTATTTTAATTGTGGCAGCTAAACTCAAGAAAGATGAATTACATTTCAGAGAATCAACACCTCTGCATGTAAAATTAACCACTGAATTCATAATGAGAGAAAAAAATGTTATAAAAATAAAACTCCTACTTAATGCAACATACTATTTCTTTTCCCGTAGAAAAGTATTGGAAACATGCAAATATAAGTGGCTTAATTTTGCTGATCTCAGCCTACTGAAACGATGACAAAATTAGCTGAGTGACACATTTCCAATGACAAATAGGTGGAACTTTTATCTCCAAGGGGAAAACATAAACAAGGGATCGTTTTACAAATTTAGGACTAAAATATGGTCTTTAATAATTTAATGGAGATGCAGAGGACAGCCAGAGAAAGGAGAACATTTTTACCTGCTGCCAGCAGCTCAAATCTTTGCCATGTTTATTTTGGTCTGTATGGCACATATGTCTTTTTGAAAAGGATAAAAATCTACTTTGGGGTGGAATGGTTCGGAGGGAGGATCACAAATGGGAATCTTACCAAATGAATGGGTGTGGGGAAAATCAGCATGGTCTAGAGGAATTAAGACAGAAGCAGCAGTCAGGAATTCCAAACAGTGATCTCAAATCAACCTGGTATCACCTGTTAGCTCCCCGTTCTGCAAAACATAACAAAGGAATACTTGTCTTCCCAGGGGAGCATTTATTAGGACTGTTTCATGAAAGTAGAGATTTTAAATTACATAGTATATAAAAGTATACCATATAATTTCCAAATACTTTATTATTGGAAACATTTTTAGGCCTAAATTTGCTCAGCCACGCAAGGAAAAGAATTCTATTGAACTCGTGGTCTCTTGTCCTGAAGAGTTATACTTTTACAGAATTAGAATGGATGGGAGTATTGCTTTCTGTTCCAAAGTGAAAACACATTCATACTCCTTTTTTGTAAGATTTCTTTCAAACGCTCGTCTACATTTATCACTTCTAGCAAAAATATGGCATCCGCCATTTTGCTTGCTTGTTTGTTTTTTCCTCACTGCCTTTCCAAATGTTATAAGCAAAGCCAGCAAAAACAAATTTACATTGGCATAACTACATCTCAGAATGGTTCTGCTAGTGTAGTGATGCCAACCTGGGGAAGAGACTTTTCACAATACTAACAGGCAATGTTGAGAAAATTAAGCCAAGCTACATTTTTAACTAGGGAATATAAATATCTTGACTTTGTTTTTTATTTGTTTTATCATGTTAACAAAATGTATAATTCATCATGTGATCAAAAGCAGACATGGCAATGGTATTGAGACAACCATACCTTATGTGTTTCAGGTCTGATATTATAATGAATTTTTTCTTTTACATCCAGATGTACTGTATGGAGATAATTAACCTGCTGAGGGATGAAAGAGTTAACCCATAAATGAGCAAAAACTTGTGACAGTTGCATCTGTCATAGAATAGTTGGGGACAGTTGCAAAAAGACATCTTAACCAGTCAGTGATTTGTAGGCTTACCATTCTAGGCAGTTCTCAAAAGTAGGTATAGGAATCCAGCCTCTGAACTCCTTGCCCCTCATTGTTTTCTCTAAAGCCCAAACAGGTTTCTTAAAAGCAGTTGCTGATTTTTGATACTGTTCTGCCAGCACATGAATGCAGGTAAACTTCACCGATGTGTCCTCTGCTGTTTTAGCTGTGAGTTACTGAATCTGTAAGAGCTTCTTCAAATCCATTCTGGAGGCTTGGAACCCATCATATATAACCCCCATGAAGCTGAAGGTAGTTTCAAAGACTGCATCCCTAGAAAGAAAGTCTACGTTGTGATATACATTTTGCACTTGGTATTAGAGCATTATAGGGAACGGTACTGCCTTGTAATGAAAAATGGGACTAATTCACAAGTGGGAACTTACTGCCTAGCAGAAAATAGTTTCAAAGTTCTATAAATTATTTCCTTCCAGGCATTTTCTCTTAATAGCTTGTTCTTTTTATTCTCCCTCCCCGCCCCCCCCCCCCCCCCCATTGGATTTTTTTTCCCCTTTTGGCAGAAATACCTTTTGGTTCACATACAATGGGGGACATGTTTTTCCTTCAACCTTTTGACATCATATTGGTTCCCACCTCCTTAACATCATTGTATCAGGTAAAATCTGAGTTGTCAAATATAGAAACAACCCTCCATTTTTAAGCACTTCTTCCAGCTTCTGATCTTTCTACAGACTCAGGTCCCTCTTCAATAAAGTTAGTCATCAGATACATAACTCTATTGATGACTTCACATCACAGCATTTTCACCCAGACAGGGTTGTCCCAAAAGATCTCAGCAGATCAAAATTCACCAGCACTCATCTTATGTTGGTGAAGTTTTATGAAGCTGTGTCTCTGAGGGTCACTAAATTTTCCCTGACCAAAGTTTATGTTCACAGTTTACAAGAACGGGAGTGACATGGCCACTGATAAGAACCAGCAGCATTATTAGCTTGAGCAGACATGCTGTCCAATCCAATTTTAGGCTCTGCAGACCTGCCCATAACTGCAGTTCATGAAAGGTCAGCCCTGTCATTTGTCATCACCACACAAAAAACAGATTAGTGTCTCTGTTCCCATTTTGCTGGGTAGTGTGGCTTTATCCACTTGCTCTTTCCCCTGGAGTGCTAGGGCAATCTCCATTAGAGTTGCCCAGAAAGCTAGGATAGATAGGTTATATGGGAGCTGTGCCTCCTCCCCTGCCCTGCACATTCACCTTCTCCATATGGTCATGTTCAGAGGGCGAGGAGAGGAACTGGCCTGAGCCCGGAAACACTGGTGATACTTTTCATCATTCCTATTCGGTGTGGTCAAAATCTACATTTGTTGTGTCAGTCATCTATGAGCAAGTATCACTCTCATTTTGCATTATGGCCTGTGGCCACAGAAGCTGTGGGACAGTTTCTTGTGATCTTCCCGAGCCTCTTGGGATGTTTCCTTGGCTTCTTGCAGCACTTACTACTGCTAGCCCAAGTCCAGGTTTGAACAGGCATCCTTGGACAAACACATCATGCCACATCCAACTTTTGTGTCACAGGGCACTTGGTTTTGGTCAAGAAAGTCTTCTTAATTGAACCATCTCTACTGCGAGGCCCTAGTTAGGGTTAGCAGTCTAAATGGCTCTTCTAAAGTAGGTGCAAGGACTTGCAGAAACAGAAATTCCCTCTGAGCTCCTCACTCCAAACTATTTTCTCAGACACTTACACATTTTTTTTTGAAAGTGCTTATCACTGCCTAATTTGTCCTGTCTGACTTCAACCTGTAGGCAGAGAGCATCATGCAGGTATGTCTGCATTTAGATTTGTCTGACATCTGGCATCAGTGAGGACTGTCCCTCTACATATTTTTCATTGATTTTATCCCCTAAAGTTCTGCCTTTGTTTTATTTCTTCCCTGTATTATTCCTTTCTGATCCCTTTGTTTTATTACAAACATTTTCTTTTCCCATTTGGATTGCCTTGTAAAGATAGATCACCAAACGAAAATATCTCAGAGTGGATAGTTTATTGTACTAAATTGACAGCCTTATCTCTTTGCATGTTATCATTATCTTTATTATGTTTGGATAGGACATAATTTCTTCCATCTTTTGAAAGTCTTAGGAGCACTTCGAAGAACTGTGTTGCCAGTGCAGGCTTGCATAGAAGAACTAGAAGGGAAACACTATTAATGGCCTACATTGTGGTTTCGACCACAGCCCACAGCAAAAGGCAACACAAAGCTGCACCATCCTGTGGAGGAAACTGGAGGCAATCTGAACTGGACATCAGACTGCCTTGGAAGTGTAGTTTGTCATGTCCCTTCAAATGCCGTGGCACATTCATTATAGTTGTCTCTGGTCTGAGGAGAAATCTGGAACCTTCTTTCCACTCTGCTTCAGGTTGTTGTCCAAAGGATAGAATCATAGAATCATAGAAACGTTTAGGTTGGAAAAGACCTTTAAGATCATCCAGTCCAGCCACTAACCTACACTACCAAGTCCACACTAAACCAATCAAGGGTAGACTAGACTAAACCATGTCCCGAAGTGCCACATCGACCCATTTTTGGAACACTTCCAGGGATGGTGACTCCACCACCTCTCTGGGCAGCCTGTTCCAATCCTTGTCTACCCTTTCTGTGAAGAAATTTTTCCTAATATCCAGTCTAAAACTCCCCTGACACAGCTTAGGCCCATTTCCTCTTGTCCTATCGCTAACTACTTGGGAGAAGAGACCAATACCCACCTCACTACAACCTCCTTTCAGGTAGTTGTAGAGAGTGATCAGGTCACCCCTCAGCCTCTTCTTCTCCAGACTAAACAATCCCAGTTCCCTCAGCCACTCCTTATAAGTCCTGTGCTCCAGACCCTTCACCAGCTTCATTGCCCTTCTCTGGAAACATCACCAAAACTGCCCATGAGCTTCGGCTAGAACACTAAGAGCCTTCATGAAGGGAGGAGGAAGGTCATTTTAATGTCCAGCTGCCAGGATGTGAGTCAGTGTAGAAAAGACCTTCATTCTTCCTCATGGCTAGTTGTCTCTTAAAGACAAAGTCCCCTACAAGCTTTGGGAGCCTTCAGTGGTAGTCAGCCATCAGATCAGCTTAGCAGTGTATAAAGCTGAACTCTGAGCATCTCCTCTCCCAACGGCCAGAAAAGGTATGACTGTATCTGTGACCTAAGGATTTTCACTTGGTTTTTCATCTTTAAGGTCTTGTCTTGTATACAGCTCTGTGTCCTTCATATGACCACAAGCAAAGCTGTCTTTCCCTTGTTACCTGGGGATCCCACTGCATCAAGAAGGGCTGGCAGTGTCTGCCCCTTATGAGTAATGCTGTGTTTGCAGAAAGCTGAGGCTTAACAACTTGCTCTGTCACACTTGCAGAGCCTCACTCTGAGTATAAACACGTAGCATGTTTCAGACCATAACTTGCAGGGATGTGCATCCTGCTTATTGAACTGAAAATTCTCCCTAGTTTATAAAAGACAAAGCAACAAACAGGAACAGTTGAGCTGAACTCTATATATAATGGATCTAAAAGATATCCTTCTGTCATGCTGAGACTTGATTACAGTCTAAGTGTTGTCAGAAGGGCCATATGTTCCATTCACAGCATGGCTTAGCCCTCTGCAGGCTCAGTGGGAGTGGGCCGCAACTTGGCAATTTGTCCAAGGCACGTCATGAATTGACTAGGATAAAGAGATTAGGGACCTGATCCTCCACTACCTTCCACCTCATGCAGCAACTTGTGTGAGCACAGAATAGATGTGAATTAGTACTGCTTGGCCTTGATAGTGGTTTAGCACCACTTTGGGCTCATTTCAAAAAGGTGAAAATGACTGTAGAAGCAGCAGATAATCATTGACCTTAATTCCTGCCCTGTATTTCCTTTGTGCTTGTGTGTTTCTTCAATGACTTGACTCTTTCTAACAGATACATTTGAAACAAAAATTGAATGGAGAGGAGAAGGACAAAGGTGACAGCCTATATTATGTTCCTTCACAGCATTCAAATCTTCCATCAAACCCTAGGCACCTGATCCTTGCCTGGTCATTAAAATCAAGAAGTAACAGGAATGAACAAAATAGGATTAAGGAAATAATTTAACTCACAATGAAAAATGTGGGCTAGAAAATTAATGCACTCTCCCTCTGCTGGTCTCCTAACCTTATTTTACTACTCCTTCATCCCACTCTCAGTCTCCTTCTGTAATGGTGTCTTCTTCAGTGCTTCAGAAAATGGCTCGTAGGCTCATAAGTCAATGGTGCAGCAATATTTCATGCACGACTTCTGGAAAGGGGATCACGCCCAGATCCCCACTAATTTTCATGCCAATTAGTGACTCTGTTTAGAAAGGTCAGAACTGCCAAATGGTAACAAAAACACAACAGCAGGCAAGGTTAGTGGAGTTAAGGGTTTGCTCATGAATTTTTTTCACAGAGCCCTGTAGAAAATACCCCTGTCTCTGTCACAAAGAGCACAACATTATGATTTGAAACATGGTTTTTATAAGTCAGATGAGAAGTGGATAATGTACTAATGTACTCGCATCTAAAAGGGGGGGGGGGGGGGGGGGGGGGGGGGGGGGGGAGGACACCGAAATATCAATCTCCCCTTGATTTTTGCTGTCAAAAAAAATGAACATAAGCATGGTCCCCTGAATCATAGGTATGAATCAGAGTCTCACAGATTTTTTGTAGCAATTGGCACCACACTCATTTCTTCAAAAGGGCTCTGCAATTAATGCAGACAGAGCAAAAGGAAGAAAGTTGATATGGTATTATAACATTAAGCTCCATCTGTAATAAAGGACCAACTTCATGCTAGCAGGTATAAAATTCTGTCTTTTGTCATGTGAGGGGACATTCAGTCTTTGATTTCTTTTACACTGGACAGAGTTCGGTATCACAGCTGTATTGGAGTTTTCTAAAAATTCCCTTTTGCTTTGACCCAAAATGAAACATGTAACTCAGCTATTCAGGTTTTTAACATTAAGAAAATGACGTCAATATTAAAAAAAAAGAAAATCATCACTTAAGATATTTTAAATGGTTAGCTTCTTCAAAACAAAACCAATATTTTTTCTATTTTTGCTGAAATGACCCAGTTTTGTTCCCTGAAGTTGTCATTTTCAACTAATAGGATGCCTAAATGCAGTAGCTGTCCATACAAACTTGCCAGTTTATATGAACAAGAGAAAAAGAGCAGCATGTAGAAAAGCTGCTTTTGTGAAGTGGTTGGGATAGTCTGGAGATGACTGATTATAGCCCATGCTCCACATGATCTGAAACAAGTGAGGATTTCACATTCTGTTCTGACTAGGCAAAGGCACAGGGCTGTTGATAGCTTTCTGCTTTCTGGACCCTTACCTTAACGTGTATGTTTTGCTTTGCTGTCTAAAACTGCTCTAAAACACCTGATTTAGTGCAGCTTTGCAATTAGAAAGTACCTGCAAAGAAAAATTCCAGAAGTCCGGGGAGGCATCTGTAAAGCAGGAGAGGGACCCGCGGGTTCAGAGGAGGTGCTGAGCTTCTCTTGTTTTGCATGGCGGGATGGTGAAGGTCTGTATCCTGCAAGATCAGCTTCAGGGCATGATTCGTTCCTTTGGATTTAGTGCTGGCAGGACTGGAACTTCAGTGCTTAGCGGAGTGAAAAGCACAGTTACAGTGTGCCCTGCCTTGGATGGTTTGCCTTTTTAGCTGCTCAAAACCTCTGTGAAGTAGAAAGGACATGGCAAAAAATTTATACCTTTTTCAGTGCACATACTTAGACTGGACTTCCATTCTTTTTCAGCTGTACAAGTTTGTGTGTGTTGTGTGCAGCAAGAAATATCAGCCTCTGACAACCTATTTGCTAACACTTCACAAACACAAGGGAAATTCATCACATACAAGCCTACATACTCTAATTTGTTCACCTCTAGCATTAACTATTTGAACACTCTCCTTCCTGCTGACTGTTCTGTTATGCTCTGTGCTACTTCAGCTGCTTCTGCTCCTTGTGGGAGCTGTGCAGTATATTTGGAATAAAACCTTTGGCCTCTAATTTCCTCCATAGCTGGCCCCTGCTAGTTTGCTTTGGTGATTTTCAAAGGTGATCCAGTAAGGAGCTGCTTTGGAGTCTGATTTCATTTTTATTTAGTGTGCAGAAATGACAAGCAAGCTACAACAGTGCCCCTCTGCTTTGGAAAAGAGCCAGGTTCAAAGACCATGGAGCCTTTTATAAAGCTCCATTACCAGAATAGGTTTCAATCCTACACCATTCAAGCCCATTAGACATGTGCTCAAACACATTCTTTCCCCATCCCCAACACAGTAGGGTACAAGGTGAGACAGATCAGGTTCAGCAGAGAGGTATTACCACTGCATTCTCAAATTAGAGTGAAATTGGTTTGGTTGATTCTTTCATTGTGCTCCCATGGAGAAAGCTTGTCCTCAGAAAATGTTTTTTAATCAAGTGCTTCAAGTGAAACTTCAGAAGTACTAGAAATGGGACTTAAAAAAAGCCTGTCTTCTTTCTTAAAGTTTGATAAAGATATGCATTTAAATGGAATTCACAAACAGGACAGTAGTATCAGAATTTGGAACCTACATGTGTTTATCTTAATAGCTATTAATCTATTACTAAGCTATAAATCCATTACAAAGGGCATTGAATATTGCCTTTCATCTGCTCTTTTCCTCTTCCTAAAATAGATCTCACTCAATAACCTTCCTACTTTTGGATAAGGGGTTCAATATGCAGTAGTATCCTTTCTCTTGTCAGACATGAGGTTATTACTGAATAATGATGATAATTAAAAGTACTCTAACTGATGTGACTAATAAACCAAATTCACATCAATGGTGAAGGACAAATCTCAACACCTTAGGTTTGGTTTGGATAAGCAGCCAAAAGATTGATTATCCAAATGTTATCCACAGGCTGTATGCTAAAATGGGAGCAGCAACAATTCAGATGAAAATCTTATAATTGCAGCTGCTTTGTGGTAAGTTCCTTCCTGCAGCTGGAAAAAACTGCTGTAGTTTATAACTGAAGGCAATATAACCACTGATCAAAATGGGCTGATATATGATGCTTTCCCAGCACTTCTCAGAACCATAATCACGGATACTGACACTGTTTGGACATTGATGAGCAGCTTTCAGTGAGGTAGGGGGACTTCTAGCTTTCCATTTTGACCACTGAATATAAATAAAATCTGTTCTGGAATTTTATGAGAGATATAAACATATGTTTATATTAAGAATATATATCAAAGAACAATTTATGTTATATTTTCATTTGTAATAAAGAATATACATTTATATTATTGCTTATATTGTCATGTATATATTACATATATACATAAATATTTCTGATATTTTTTGTTACATTTTACTTTTAAATGACTGAAGATACTGTCTGTTTGAGATGTTATTCCATAGTCTGTAACTACTATAACCATATCTTGGAGATTATTTTTCCAATACTTTCAACTTGTACCAAACTATTTTTCCTAGCACATTCAACTTTCAAAGATCTTCACAGGTCCTGGTTTTCCTTGTCTATGAACACTCTTCTCTTCAAAAGTAAATGCACTACTTTCTCATCTCTATCTATATGCCAGACCTGTTTGCTTCTTTGTCAACATAAACGCAAGCTTTCCTGTCACTTCAGCCATACTAGCCTGTTGTCTCCCAGCTAAACTCTTCTTTCTTTTACATATTTGAGTAAATCTCTTCTTGACTCCTATCTTCCCAAAAAGATCTCCAAAAAATCAGGCAATTTTCTGAGAACTGAGTGAAAAGACAGATAGGAAAAATTAGCACTTGTAAATAGAGAAAATAATAAGGTGGAAATGCTTATCCCTATTTAAGACTGTAGTTACCCAGCTGTGCTGTTCCTCTCCCCTCATTTAGCACTGGCGATGTCCATTGTGCCCCTCCATGCAGTGATGTAAGCACAGCCCTGATGCAAGTGCTGAGGTGTGGGGGCAGGCATGAGATCATGCACCTCATAGGTCAATGGAGCAACTAAAATTCCATTTTGCTCCTCTGCCTGCAGTGTGTACTGTGCCTAATGCTTTTTGGTGCCTTCATGTGCTTACTAACAAAAATAAATATTAAATAGCTGAAGGAAATGTTTTAGAACAGGCTAAGATGTCTTAATGTAAAATGTATTCATTTTTTCCACACAAACTCAAGCACACCGATTAATAGGAAAGAATCTCATCCTGTGAAAAATGCTGAGGTATAAAAAACTGAATTAAATTAACCAAATGAAGTATTTATCATTAATAGTTCACACCGTTTTAGTCCTTGTTCAAAGGAGACTCACAGCCATAACTCACAGCCCTGTCTGACTAGAAAGCCTGGGATTTGGTCTTTAGATTTTAGACTCAAAGTATATTATTGTGCTCAGGATTAGCAAATGATGTCACTATTGTATTGTTACAACACATGATGAGTAATGGGGGCTAGGTATAATCAGTTTCCTTCCATTTTTGTCTAAAATTTCCTTGAAGAGGAAAAAACAGAAGACTTCCTTAAAAATTAAAAGAAAAAATTTTTTAAAAAAAAGAAAACTGAAGAAATTCCTTCAATTTCCTTTAAAGAAGCCTTTCACGCTGAGTGCATTAAAAAAAACGCCACAACCTAAACACATTCATATAAAAAGCAATTTCCTTAGATAGCAACATTCTTTATTCCCTTGCTATTATTAAAGATACTAGTGTTTGAATAGCTTTCTTCCTCACAAATCAGCTTTTCCTTTAGCTGAGGGAAGTCATAACCCTGTGTTTATGACATTTCATGCTGTTTCTCCAAAAATAATTGTGGTGCCACCAGTGCAGAAGAGATCATGGAGCCGATGAACTTTTAATATGTTAAACACTCACCCTGACTCTAAAAGCTATATTTTCAAATTAGATGCATCCTGGCTTCCAGTTGTGCACAATCAGAATAAGATACCTACATGCCCTGAGTGCACAAATTGGAGTACATGTGTTCTGGAGCCCTTGAAGTGGACACAAACAAGGGTATCAAATACAAAGGACTTGGATGTGGCAAGTAAAAAAAGCATTTCTGAGGTTTTGGGTATCTATCAACTCCATCAAACTTCTGTTGAACTGAACAGGAAGTGAAGATGCAGAACATCCTAAGATTCCTACAGATGTGTATTTAGTCTCCATCTTAATGGTCTCTATTTCAAAATATTCCTTTACCTTGTGACAATGGTTTTTTTACTGTAAGGGTGACCAAGCACTGGAGCAGGTTGCCCAAGGATGTTGTAGAGTCTCCATCCTTGGAGAAATTAAAACGCCATCTGGACATGGTCCTGGGCAACTGGCTTTAGCTGGCCCTGCTTGAGTTTGAGGTGTTGGACCAGATGACCTCTGGAGGTTCCTTTCAGTGCTGTTATTTGAGATTCACAGTTTAGTCAGAAGCTGCTGTTATTTCCTACTATGTAAACTAAATGAGGCTACCAAGATGAACTACTAGTAAGAACATTTATTTTTAATAGGAAGCAAAATTAACTAGGTAAATGATGGAATATAACTGTGTGTTTTCTTCTGTTGGAAGGTAGGCATTATTTTTAAGTTCTCTACTTAAGGAATAAGTAATGACGCCTTTTTTAAAACATGGAGCAGTTTCTATGGTAATTTTCTAATTTTACAAAAGTAAGTGGAATAGCACTTCAAAAATGTGTAGAAAAATATGATTTAGGTAAAATATATAGTTAACAATTTTCAGTGGGAGAAATATCTCCATAATGAGATAAATGAGGAAGGGACAAATTCAAGCAAAACAACAAGATTTTTTTTTTCCCTAACAGTATCAAGCCTACACTTTAATTCACCTGAAACACTATTTATCCTTCTGACGAATTATACTTGTCAGGTGAATCCAGAAGATAAAGAGCAAGAACTCCCCTTCAGAAGAATTCCTTATGGCTCCAGAGTAATTGAACTCTTTATTAGGGTATGTGTGGCTGAACAGGAAAACTGGTGTATAGATGATAGTTTATTAGCTAGCCTGGTGCTATATTTACCAGTAAATCCAGCTTAGGGGAAAAAAAAAAAATCTAACATTATTTTCAGCCCTCCAAAGAACTCCCCATACTTTTGACGGCCTGCAGGGCTGCCTGGTGGCTTCCTGGTCCACCCTGCTGAGTGAGTGGGCAGTTTCATACCTCTGGCCCCACAGCTGTCCCTGCAGAGTGGCATCCAGCCCCTCAGTAGGGAGGAAGCATTGCCAGCTGGGAGCTGTATGGAAGCCTTGTAGTAGAAGATAACACCTCCACGTTTTAGAGAAACATAGCAACAACCTTTCCCCTCAAAACTCTCCTTACCTTCTGGCACACAAACACAAACTATGGAAGAGTTGGAAGGTGGGGAATACATATCTGAATTAGCTGGTGATACGGAAACTGCAGATTAAGCAGATACCCATCTGCTTAATGTTAAGGCTGAATGTCTCTGAGGTGGAGACTGGATGCAAATGCATCCTGTAGTCAAGCCACAATTACGAACACATATTTAGTGCCCTTTAGATTTGATTGTGTTGGCTTTCTACACTGCCACAGTACTAAACCAGAAACTAAGTATAGGCACATAGGTCCTGGGCATTTTCCAAATTTGTATAGTGACACTAGACAGATTGAACTTTTATTTTTTTATTTTCTCATTTTACAGGTTCCTTTAGAGTCTGGATTCCATTGCTTTAGCATGAAAAAGTAACTGTTTTATCTTACAAATTAAAGCCACCAAGAAGGTTAATTTCAAAATTCATTAGAAAACAAGTAAGAGTTCCCACTGAATCCGAAAATTGCTATGGCCTTTTATCTCCAGGCAAATTTGCATGGCTATAGAAGCTGGCCAGGTGTACTATGAGCATTATTAATTCAAGTGATCCAAAAAGGAATTAAACGCTCAAAATACCTGTGAAACTTAGCAAATGTGGCACAGAGAATACTGTGCACCACATCATCCAATTCCTCCAGCAATGAGTAACAATCTCCTCAGTTTTAAAGAAAAGCACACTACTACTCGCTCCCGGAATTGTTTATTTTCCAGGCCTCACGCTGTTAACACTGAACTGTTGGAAGTGGGGGGGATCAAGATGGGGGCAAAGAAAACTGGGATATTGTCAGAGCATGAAGTGGCCCTGATTAATTAGGTGACAGGTTTAACACAAAGAATCAAATGGCAGCAGCTAGTTTATTTGTTTTGATTTCTCTTGGACAGATTTGTCTTAAAAATTCTTTAGGAAAAGAATGCAAATTCTGGTTTCATTGACGACTTAATTTGATACACTTTTCCTTCAGATACACCCATCAGCCAACAACTAGATTTTTTTTGTTTTTATTGCTTGATTGAAGAGTCTTTCACATTTCTGGAAATAAGCTATTGTGCATATAAATTTTAGAAGCAAGAAGTTATGACTAATTAGATCTAGTGTGATCAGCGAGCAGTAATAGGCTTTGTGAAAAAAATCAAATGCATTTTGGATAGCAAAACAGGATTTTTTTTTTTTTTTTATATGCGTGTTTTTGGCTTTAGTCTTAAGATCATCTTTACTGGGACCAAACACTGAAATTAGTAAAAAAGTAGTAGTCTGATTTTGTCTTTAAGACCCATAGCTCTTACAAGCCACATTTATGTCTATAAAGCTACTCAAAAATATTTATCGTCTTCCTTATTTATGGAAAGCCCTTACAATAAACCAGTCTTCACATATTCAGATGTATTTTAATAGTTTTTATAGCTTTTAACTGTTAATTTCTCAAGGAAAAATTGCAAGGGATGGTAGTGAAAATTGTTCCAGCCAAATTAAAGATCATTTTTTTATAATTTGCTATACTACTATTCCTCTTAACCATTAAAAATTTAAAAAAAAAAAAATTATAGGATAACAATAATTACAATTTCAAATTACTTCAAGAAAATCAAGATTAATATTGAAAGAATAATAATGTTAAAATGACCAAATCTATAGGCGAATAGTTGGGGGGGGGGGGGAACAAAACAGATAAAATTTTCATATTAAAAAAATTGCTTGTATTATCAGTAGAATATAAGTATTTGAAACTCTAAGAATATTTTTCTGAAAAAAAAATTATTATTATTTAAGATTTAGAAAATGATGCCCATATGCTAGGCTCCAGGTAGGTCTACCTTCTTTTTCCAGCTCTTCCACTAAGTTGTTTGACATTTTGCAGTTCCATGCCTTGTTTTTGTTATTCTAATAAGTGGGGTCATGTTTGGATAATCCTATTTAAACCCATGACTAGTTAACTCATTCAGATTTGAAAACTGTATTAATATAACATAGGGATGAATGTAAAAAATGTTATAGCCTTTCATCAGTTACATAGATCTTTCCCTGTGGTATCAGGTTTTAATCACTCTCTCTCTTCTCTTTCTCTTTCATAAAAAACTCTCTGGAAGGACACCTAGAAACTAAAACGGTATCTTCAGCATTGAACTGCCTCAGCTCTCAACAGGATCAGTGCTAGTTTTGCCACTGATATCCCTGTAGCTCTTTTCCATGCAGAAAAAAAACACATTTTGCAAAAACATGACTACCTTATTTCAGACTTTCTTTGTTGCTTGTGTGTGGAAACTCTCCAATTCTGTAATAATAAAGCTTTAAGACAAGAAGGTTAACTTTTGTGTTCCAGATTTTGTATAATGTTGTTTGACTGAGGAAACACAATTAGTCATTTAATAACAAAGAAACACATAAAGGTCATGCTGAAACAAGCCACCACATCTACCATCAGATTAGGATGAGATTAAGCGACACCTAAACTGGTATTTGTTGCTCCTGTTAGATTTAATTCTGACCAGTCATGAGGAAATATTTTAGGAATTAATAGGATTAACTAAGCAAAAAATCAAGGTGCAGCATTCACTTTCTTTACTAAAATAGAAGAAATGTTCTTATAATGCTTGTCAGCCTTTTATTATTCATTCATACTCATGAGTGGTGCTAGTAGCAGATGCTTGTGGCAAGAATACAAAAATCACAGAAAGAACAAGGCAGAACACAACTTACATATCTGTATTTTGGAAGTGTTCTTAGCTAACTAAGTTTGACTGGCCAATAAAATGTACCCAAGTTAATAGAAGGAGATGAAAGATTACACATAAACCAGCTGCATCTCCCAGCTACTTATGTCAACTTTCCAATCTATAAGTATTTTTATGGTTTTATTTCTTGTTTAAACATTTTTAGAAACAAGGGACTTGGATGTAATTCTGTGTATGTGTATACATATTCACGGTAGTCATGGTAGGGAGAAGAAAATCCTTAGCATGCAATCTATTCATCTAGCACAAAGATGAGAAAAAAAGTACCAGTGTGCTAGCTTTGAGTATTGAATATACATGTACACACACATATTAAAATGAGGCAAAGAGGTCAGAAACTGGCTGCAAAGGTCAGGCAAAGAATTCTTCTACAAAGTGAAATAGATCAGGAGGAGAAATGGATTGTCTGACAAAAGAATACTTTCAAGACCACAGGAAAATCTCAATTTCTTTTTCTTACTTCATTTACAAACCCAAAGTCCCTCCATCTCCTCAGAAAGGCTTTGTCTTGGTTTTGCTGTAGTTAACAACTTTTAGTCTGAATGAACAGAAAATTGAAGAAAAGAAGCAGAGGAAGCAACTTCACAAATTGTATTTAAAATGTCAGAATAGGAAATAAAAGTAAACGTGAGACTTTTGCATATGAAATGTCTTTTTTAAAACTTTCTGCTTTAAAGCATCAACCTGATGAGGTAAAAGAAAAAAGTAGGTTTTGGGAAAATTCCAGTGCAATACCACTGATGAAACAGCAACTTGCTCAGCTGGGCTAAGTGGAGGGCTGGTACCAGCTGCATTTTTCCAGTTCTTTATAGCCTGCCTGTTGTTGCAGGAAGGGGATCTTGCTGCAGTGTAATTCAGCATGAGGAACCAGAGCTCCATCATTGCTCTGATATAAGTAGACATATTTTTGTGAGCACAGTAATTGCTGTAACTATTGCCAAGACCAGGGCTATAGATTAAGCAGCTACAGATGCTTCCTTAATGCTCCACCTGTATCTTCTACAAGGAGCAGAGCTCAAAAGCAATAATCTTGCCCTTTGTGTATAAGTGTGTGCAATACGACCAGGTCAGTGGAACATTTGATTGCAGATACAATGCTTTTTCAGCAAAAAGGCTCTTATAACTTTAAAAACTTAGAACACTTAACTGATTCCTGCCAAATGAAATTACTTTAATGCTAAGGTGGAGCTGACATTGGTAGATGACTCTAAAGCTTATCTTGAAACACTGGTGAAATCACTAACATTTCAAATCCCTATTGTGCATTGATTTTCAGGACACTTTTATTAATCATTGATACTAATGTTTTCTATTGATTAGCAGGTTTCTTTGTGCATGGGTCATTCTGTGCAGCGTTTCTGTCTCAGTCACATAACAAAAGACCCCCAGAGCTCGAGAAGGTGGGGACCATTTGGAAACTACTTAGCAAATGGTTAAGTTTCAGCACTTAGCAGCTGAAAATCTAAGTGCAAGTGTACAGATTATTTCAATAATCAATATTTAGGGAGAGAAAAAGAAGATGGGAGATGAAAGAAAGGGGGAAAGAAAGGAATGAAGGAGGAAATGGACTCCATTTATTAATATATTTCCATTCTCTTGCTTGTGTTTACAAATCTGCCAAAATGCTCTTGAAACCTTATATTTCACTACTCTTTTTAGGTCTGACCTAACTATCTGCTCCATGCAGTCACTTCATAGGCAGCTCCAGGTTAAAAAACAACAACAACAACAGCAACAACAAAAACAACCCTTCTTCCTACCTTCCTGTCAACCCCCTCCCCCCCCCCACTAGTTAGGATACATTGATCTTCTCCTTTCCCAAACAGTTAATTCAGTCACAGTTGTTTAATTTCTGTACAAATGTTTTAATCAATTTGGGAAACTTGCAAATGCAACAGAAAAATTTCACTTATTTGCCCACAGACATTAAAGCTAAAGAATGAATTGAGATCTCATATGTTTAACACAATGAAATCAGTTTCTGCACAATCCTCTCAAAGCTCTATGGTTTCAAGGATATGGAGGAATGCATCTAGTATCTTGATCTCCAGGAGGGACTCAGGAGCATTTGCGTTCAGATATAATGTCCCAAACATTTTCCAACTTCACTTTGTAAGACAATTGGGGAAACATTGGCCTCCACACGCCGTGGTTTCTGTGATGAAGAATTCCAGAAATATGGAGAAAGAAGGAGTCCTGGTGCTCTCTTGAAGGCAGAGGGATAACCTGAGTGCACCACAGCACACACACACCAGTCAGTTTGGAAGAACTATCTGAGCTTAGATGCATATCCATCTCCTCAGGATTTAGCTCAGACTTTCTGACATCAGTGATATTTTTGCACTAATCGAACAGCAGAGTAGGGAAGAAAACACCATTCATTTCTTGCAGTTTCCAAGAAACCTTTTGCCACAATGGACTAGAATTTTGATGGCTTTTAAGCAGGCCATGCAAAGAGTAAAAGGGCGAAAAGTCCTTATACCCTGCTGACAAATGTACGTATCTGTGTAAGCAAAGCATATTGACCACAGTTATTCAAACAGCCAGAGTCCTTTAAGTGCTTCTGGAGGCTAAGTGAAGCCAATGGGGCTGATACTTATAAATTAATATAGTCCCACTCCTGTAAATCAATAGATGTCTCTGTTAATGTACAATACCTGAAAATCTAATAAATTATTTTATCCAATAAACTGGATTTTTTAACAACTGATAAATGTCTGTATGGGTCATTAACAGCAGTACAAAGTAATGCAATCAGAATTTCTGGAGAACTCAACTCTTGGCTGTACCATCCAAAAGGAGAGATGATTCAAGCAACCAAGGAACAAAATGTGATTGTGTGCTTTTTGCAGTGAATGATATAGACTAGGTTCCTAAAATACCTTCTGCATTTGCGGTTGTTTGATTTTTTTTATTTCTTAATAAATAACCCACTGTGATCACTGAAGAGCATCTAGAAGATTACAGGAACTATGTAATTTGGAAACACATGTAGAACTTGATTTGGAGATATGAGTTTGATCATTGAATACTGGGTTGTCCACATGATAATACTCTCTCCCTTTCTGTTTCCACAGCAAAAGGCTTGATATTTCCCTGAATAATACTCACTGAAAGCAAACCAAGAGAACAAGGGAGATACCTCCACTGATTTGGAATCAAAGGAGCTCACCCATGTTTTCTTACAGATTCTCAAATCACTTTCACAGATGATCACAGTCAAGGCACAGAAAAACTAGTAAAAACTACATCGTATACTAAGGTCTTTTGAAATATCCAATCGTTATTAATTTATATTGGCAAATCATTAATTAATTATTGATTTTTTAAAAAATGTGCTTTCTTAATGCTAACATTGTCTGTGAACAGGAGATGTTTTTGCTTGTTCAATCAAGTGTTTGCTTCTTCAGATTTTTGTCAATTTTGGTTTTTTAGAGTTCAGCTTTACAGTTGATCATTTCTCTTACTAAAGATCATGGATGAGTGAATTCAGTTTTTCTGCCTTCCAAACCATTCAAACATTGTAGATTTAAATTTTAACATTACTTGCATTCTGCTCAAAAACAACTAATAAAAAGAAAACAGAGGGACAGACAGAGGGGGGGAAAAAATTCCTAAATCCTCTGAGTCAGAGGCTGTCTATTTAGAATATGTTTATTCAAAACCTAGCACAATGGAGTTCTGTTCCTATGAATGGGCCTCCTCTATGTCACTGTGATACTAATAATAAATTGTTATAAGCAGAGAAAGTAAAAACTTTTATGCATCCAAATGACAAGGAAACTTTGACCCCATTTTCAAAAGCACCTAAATTGCCTTCAGAGCCTGAATGCCATTTACTTTCTTACCTACAATGACACTTTTGAAAATGTTACCTAAGATGTAAAAATGGATCAGTAACTGAGCCAAGACTGACATACTGTGAGAAAAGAAGCTGAAAGAAGGAGAGAGGAAAATCCAATTTAAAAGCTTACTACATACACACACACACACACACATACTTACACACCATATATACACACACACGCCAGTTGAATATACTGTACTTAAATGGCATAGGATTCTCTTTACCTAGGTATATTTTGCATTAGCTCAATCATCTTTCCAGTTGGCAAGTAGGCTTACATTACAGGAAAAAAACTGTACTTCTGAGCATCAACTGGTTTTGTGAACTTTATGAGCTCATAACCTAGTTTGTAAGGCTTGAAAAACTTCAAACCACAGAAACAACAACATAGTCCAGAAAAAACAATTTATCCTAGAATGCTTATTTGCAAGCCTTCCCACTTCCCCTGCTGTCTTGCTTTTAGTTCCTCCACCCTGACAGTCACATGTGATGCACTACATATACTGCTAAGTCTCTGCTGACCAAATTCAAAGCTGGCATAGGGTAAAATGGGAAAGTCATACACATTATTTAAGGTGGTCCCAGATGGTTATGGGAGACTTGCTAAATTTCTGCCCTGAAATTTAATGCAAGCTTAAAAATGTGAGAAAACGGAAAATTACTCAATCCTTGCTAGCAGAGTGTAAACATTTGTACTATAGGAAGGCATTAAGTTGTGTATTACATCTCAAGACTTTTTCAGACTTTGTTTGCTTTTTTCACAGTTTTGATTTCTAACGTGAACTTCCCAGAGCTAAAAAATAGATCTCTGTCAGAATGACCCGAATCTATCTCTGTCTTATCTAAACTCTACCCAGTAATAGTTTGATTAGGCTGAAAATGTTAACAAGCCTCTCAATGAAGGTGATCATAGGTCATCATGAAGCTCCAACCAGGCAAGTTTTACACTGCCAGTGTCAGGTTTAGATGGGATTACTCAGAGGCTGGCCCAGCTTCTTGCTTCCAGGAATTTCCCAGGAATGAGATCAGGCAATTGCTCAGCCCCACAATGGCCATAAGGCTCTGTGGTACCCTTCATTTTCAACATATAGTCAAGAGCAATGGATAAGCTTCGCCAAGTCATGAAGACGGTGATATCATGACTGTCATGAGGGCAGTTCTGAATTCCTTTTGCAGAAGATCTTTGTGTCAATATTTTCCTGAAATGGGGACTTGAATAAGAACAGACTGGAGAAGTCAAGATCAAAGTAAAATACAAATAAAGCTAGTTTACTGGAGACATTTTATAAAGACTTTGGCAGCTATGAATTTGAAAAGTAAGGCTTGCAGCATATTATTTTAATATACGATATGTAATATAGTATAATGATATTCTTGATTGACTTCTATTCCTAAGAGGTTTTCCTGCCTTGCAGTGTTTTCCTTTCTTAATTTTATGATCAATAGAACTGTTTCAACAACTTCTTTTAGGTGGGAAGCTCATCTGAGTTACTGGTGCCACTGTGACCTACAGAACAGATCAGTAAAATGCACCTCCATAAGATGATCGCTGAGGCACAGGCTTTGTCCAGAGGGGATTATCATGGCCAGTCAGCTTCATCACACAGGCCACAGGGACCTCATTAGGCCCTAAAATCCACTTTCAAGAGTAGTTCAAGGACCAATAAGGTCCTTTAAATCTCCCATTTCTGCTGACTCCTAAGTGCCTGAGAAGCTACATCCCTCCCTACGGTAGTCAAGTCCAGCTATTACACGCTTGCTAACAGTGGTTGCAGAAACTCTGTGATGACTGAACCCAGATTTTCACAGCCTTAACTCTTCCTCCTTTCAGCTACTTGATGTTGGATAAGCTGGCCATCAAGAAATAGTGCAGGGCCCAGACACACGCTGAGGTTTTTGCCCACTGACCTTCCTTTCAAGCTGCCAACTGGTAAGTAGTTCTGTATTCTTCTGACATAAACTTGAGAATACGTTTTTTAAAAAAAAATGAATAGTAGTAGGACAAGACCACAAACGCCTTGCAACTCTTTGTACTGTTACACTGTTTGTACTGCTTGTATTAATTAACAGCCCTTTTTATACTGGTAGACTGCACCAGGATTAATAGGTTATGAAGACCAGTCAGCCCTGTCATTCTCTAAGGCACTGGTAGCAAATCCAGCTGCGTCCTGGTTGATAAGTATGGATGTTTATCCCAACTATATGAAGAAATAAAGTGAATATAGGTCATTGCCAGTTATTGGCTCTTCTGAACCAAAATAAAGTTTCACAGTTAACCTTTTGCATGTTACATTTATGATGTATTCAGGGACAACAATGTTTGTCTGCTGTCCTTATTGACTTCAATTTACAATCCCATTCTGTCTTTAATTCAGTCACAAAAGGCCATGCACTGGAAAGTTGTTATTATTATTTATTTACACCATGCTACTGCTTAGGCACCTAATTGAGGATCAATTGTACTATGTAGTATACAGACATATAACAAAGAAAACAGTCCCTGCCTCAGGCAGTTGCAGTCTGTGTGGCAAATACAGCAGGTAAACACAAGTGATAAATAGCACAGGGCTGGATGAGTGAAAAATAAAATGCCTAAAATTCATCAGAAAACAAATCTTTCAACTTCCTACGTAGGTTTTACATTTGTCCTGTCTTCAGCATCACACTCTAGCAGTTGATTTTTAAGCTCTTTTTGTACAAAACTTAATACTTTATGCTTGCATGCAGATACATTCTACGAATCAGACTATGATAATAATTTTAGATATGCTTAGCAACCATATGTATATGCATTACACAAAAAATTAAAAATTAGTGAGAAAGACTATCAGCAATCACAGGGCTTTGCATGTATATCAAAATGCATCTAATCATGAGTGCATGTGGGTGTTTTTCCCGTACATCTCAGTTCAATGCATGTATACAGCTAATACATATTAATATACTTCAACATCATTATCCTATTTTATACTTGTAAGGATGGAAAAGAGGCTGGAGAAAAGTCTGGATAAATGGGTTGCAAAAAGTAGCCTAGAGAGCACCAGGTAGAATTGAAAATGAGTGACAGTCTTGAATCACTGTCCATGTATGTACTCACTAGAAAACTCTCCTTACTTTTCATCATAATTGTTGTTTATGGTGTACGTTTCATCAACCTGGTTACATTGATTCCAATGAAAGATGCCATTTTATAATTGATGGATGACATTAAGCAAACAAGAGTGGGCTGACATTCAGGTCTAGCAATCATAGAAGGGCCAGTAGCGAAGTGAGTCAGTGAAAAAATCAGCTACCCTATTGTAAAATGCCTTGGAATTTAAAACAGATTTGTCTCATTGAATTCATTGAGCTGACCCTTCAAATCAGGCTGTGCATATCTGAGGTGAAAACAAGGGCTGTGGTCTATGCACATGCAATGATTCTGCTGCTCACCAACATCTCCACATATAGAAATGGTTACCGTCCTCTCCCCCTTGTTTTTGGAAGACTTGCCATTTAGCAGATCAACACCTACTTTATTTGTTTAGATACTCACATTTAACATCCTGGTTTTTACACATGGTGAAGTGTATATGGATTGATCCAAAGCAGAAATGGGAGTAGAATGACGGTATGTTGACACCCCATCTACTGTTGCACTCGAGAGAGGCTCAGGCAGAGGAAACAGCTGTTTCTAGATGTTGCCACTTTTATAGACTGAACTCTGTGAAGAGCCTACATGTATGGAGGGTAACTGAAGAATGACTTAGCCTACATCTGTTCTGCTGTACAAAATAAGGCCAGGGCACAGTCTGAGGTACAGTTAAGTACCGTACCAAGATCATTGCATTCTTTTATCATTATCACACTCCTTAGCACAGTTTTGGCACATGCTAAACAATGCCTGGATGTGGTTTGGGGGATAGCACCTTTCAGGAGTTATTCCCACTAGGAAGCTTGGAAGCTGTCACGCTGTCTTCTGAGTGGAGCTGACAGAAGCTATGTGGACACAAGCCAGGTCATACCATTTGCCCTCAGGAGCAAATAATAGTCTCTGAAACACTTTGTATACTGCTTAGACATAGCTTTTTGAGATGCAGGACATACCTGCATAATTTCCCCACCATGAGGAAATACCCGTGAAATCTACATGCACATCTCTTCATAGTGACTTCCTATAAAGACTCTTCTCTTCTTGTACTGAAGAAAAACTACACATCACAAGATGCATTTGAAGATGGGGATCTCAAAAAGATCATCACTGATCATCACATGCATCACATCATGCAATCTGGACTGAAAATAACTAACTGGGATTTCATTTTGATTGGCTAGATCAACCCAATATTGTGGCTATAACGCTGTGTGGAGCCTTGTCCTGGTTTCGGCTGGGATAGAGTTAATTTTCTTCCTAGTAGCAGGCATAGTGCTGTGTTTTGGATTTAGTAGGAGAAGAATGTTGATAACACACTGATGGTCTAGTTGTTGCTAAGTACTGCTTATGCTAGTCAAGGACTTTTCAGCTTCCCATGCTCTGCCAGGTACACAAGAAATTAGGAGCGGGCACAGCCAGAATAGTTGATCCAAATTCACCAAAGGGCTATTCCATACCATATGACATCATGCTCACTATATAAACTGGGGGGGGGGGCCAGTTGGCCAGGGAGCAGCGATCGCTGCTCGGGAACTGGCTGTGTATCAGTCAGCAGGTGGTGAGCAATTGCATTGTGCATCACTTGCTTTGTATATTATTATTATCATTACTATTTTATTTTATTTCTATTATTAAACTGTTCTTATCTCAACCCAGGAGTGTTTCTCACTCTTACTCCTCCAATTCTCTCCCCCATCCCATCGGGGTAGGGGGAGTGAGCGAGCGGCTGCATGGTGCTTAGTTGCTGGCTGGGGCTAAACCACGACAGCCTTAACTGTGAACTCCACAAACAATAGGCCAAAGGGGAGACATGGAGATCAGGCTGAAGATGGAGAAGCAGAAGGGATTCACGGCAGGGTAGGCACAAGGGGAGTGAAGTGGCATGAGGTGATCAGGAACAGCAATTAGGTTTGGGATGGCAGGTCAGGAAACAAGGCAAGAAACTCTGTTCCCAACAGCTACTGCTTCTCAATAGCTGCAATCATGGTAATAAATTAAAGGGTGCCTGGATGTGTTCCTAAGCACTGGAACTCATTCCTCTATAATATTAAGCTTCTAGACACACTTCTTGCATATTTTTGAGCCAACCAACTCGCGTGATCCTACGTTAATACTATATAACAATTTTCAGAATTAGCCAGTACAAGGACTATTCCCAATAGGCAATACAGATGAGGCAACCCTGTGCTGAAGGATGAAACACATTGTTATATGGATGCACGGTATCCTATGTTTGTTAGCGTCAGTGGAAGAGAACGGTCCAGGGGTGTTTAATATAACTGTGTGGTCACAGTCTTTCTCCTACCAGCTGGCTGTGACAGTAAGACCCAAAATTTTTCCACCCAAAATTCAAATTAAAAATTGAAACAGAAGGTCAATGACTACAAACTAACAGTCTCAGAGAACTAAGTCTTTATTCCTGATCTATTCTTGGCAAGAAGAAAAGACTAAACTAATACATCCATATTATGTGCCTTTTTTATCCATGTCCCCCACTGAGTAAATGATAGTTAAGCACCCTTGCATATAATGTCTAAAAAGAAAATGAGCATTTTTGCTGGTTAATTTGAATTGTAGGTGTCTGATTAATTTTAATGCAGTTATTCCCTAAGAAACTAGTTTATTAGGAGAGGCTGTAAATGCTGCTACTCTTCACCAGATGTTGTCTTTTATACATTTTCAGATATTTTTCTTGAGGTCTGTTACTGTTTTTTTCAGAAAATGAATAAAGCACTCTTTATCACCAAAACTATGTACTTGGGGTCTGTACCTCAGAGGCACAGAACTTATTCATGAACTTAATAAAAAAAAATTTACAGAGTTGAAGCCAGGAAAAAATAGAGAAACAAAGTATTGATAGCGAATTACATTGAAAAGGACATAAATCACTTTTCTCTGTCTGCCTATGTTTAATATTTTTACATTTCAACACAAAGGCTGTTTGTACTTCTTTGTGGAAGGGGCTGTATAGCTGTAATTCTGAGCAGTGGCTGAGGACATTCAGTGGCAAAATACCTTTTCTTTCTTGTGTAGCAAGAGAGCAGCCATTCTGCCTTAGTTAAAATCTAAATGTCAGTGATCACGGCTGATCCTGCCCAGATTTTCTGTCATCCCTGCTAACTGTGAACAGAGGGGTCAGCGTTTGGCACTCAAATTAACAGATATAGCCAGCAACACTTTGCAAGGATGTCAGGCACTCTTTAGCTGATTGTTCTTGTTGCTCCATAAGGGCTGCGAGCAGGAAGGTAAAGAGAGCTCAAGCAGCCATGGAATTCACAGATTCCAGCCACAAGTTTCATAACATGCCAAGATTTTATCCCTCTATGACCACTTTGACTTTTTTATTTCTTTTTTTATTTTTTTTTCCCCTAAAAGAGCTAGAGATATTCTTTGACTGTTCTTCTTATAACCCAAGACACTTCTTTGTCTGCTCTTCCAAGGGGAGGGCTCTTTTACACTGTATTCATCTCCAAGCTGGGACTGCCAATTATAGCTCCACCTGGGCTCAGGAATAAAAGATGTCAGGCTGCAGCCTTTGTCCTTTTTTGACTGCTTTATACTGCTATTACATTGATTGCTCTTTGTTTCCCTGCAAATGGGGTCTTACAATTGCAGTCCACCTCCTTCCCTCCGTCTACCAGACTCCCTACTCCTTGTTCCAAGCTTCTTTTTGTTTCCTTTTCTTCCTCCCCGCCCCCCCCTTTTTTTTTCCACTATTGCTATTAATTTTTGATAGATGATGAGTTTTCATAAGAATCACTCATCTAGCTCTGAACCACTTCTGTATTAGATTTTAAACCACACTTAGAGACAAGCAAAGGTAAGTCGGCAGTGAGATCGACACAGATGATGCCTTTGTCCGGGAATAATTGAGCACCCTGTGTCTCATTTACACTTTGTGATTATGACTGCTTTTAATATGATTTTTCTGTTCAGTTTAGAGACCTGATGTGGATTCTTCTGAATCAGAAGTGGATCCCTGCCCCTTTGCGGTCTGTTCACATCTGCCCAGAGAGCAGAGCAGGAAAGCTGCAGCCAACAATGTCAATACAACCCTATAAAGATTAATAGGGTACCTGAAAAGCAACAAGGACTTTGAGTGATTTCAAGGATTCCAAAGACTCAAGAAATCAATTTCAGTGAAAATGTCCTTGCTAATTTAGTACCTGATAGTATTTGACACCTCTCTACTCCAGTAAGAACACTGAGCAATATAAGGATGAGATTTCTGTGTGTGCTTTTTGCAATCAGGATTGCAAATTAAAATTTATGCCAGCTAAATCCATATGGACAGAAAGATAAAGAATACCCTTCTAATACCTATCTATTCAAAACAAAAGTTCGCTCTATTATTATCTTCACATCTAGTGAAAAGAAATAAATCAGTAATGGAAAATAAATTACCGAGACTGGCTAAATAAGAGTGGAATATTGTCTAAACTATTAAATCTTGCATATCGTATCAGAACTGCTGCAGCATTGCCTTAGCACTGAAGAACCATGTGAGGCTGCTGGGGAAAAAAAGCCCACAACTACTCCTGACATGAGACAATGTGGATGACAGTAGACTTGATCTTGTCATTGTTTCATTGCACATTAACAAAGACACCAGCTCATGCTAGATGCCCAAAATAGGATAAAAGCAATCCATAAAATAAAATCTCTCCTCTGATGATGTCGTAGGTATTAAAATTCTGTTTATAGTGAAGATTTTTATATGTCCTAATTACTTACTGGAACTAACTATTGTCAGTTCTGCCATGCTGAAAGAGCCTTAATGATGACATTATAGTTTGAAGAGAATTTTTAAGCAGATCTAATGTAAAAAGAGATGTAATTAATCAAATTTTAAGTTTACTTGATCTGGGAATAGAGGTATGCTGTATCTATCCCTAAGACTATTGCAGTCTTTGTGATGTAAACGAGGTCTAGAGTTAGGAACTTTCAAAAACAAAGTAGGAAAGAAAACTACAGACATCTTAGAGGGCTACAGGAGGGACAAAATACCTAATAAGGCACACATTTCTTCTTCCAATACCTATATAGAAGCACACACCATTTCATTATGTATCAAATGCTTCTCTGTGCAAGGAAAGAGAAAACTTTTGACCTTCAAAGCATAGCAACCATTGTGATCCTGAGCTGTATGCCTAAGTAAATGTTTTATGTTTTAAGGTTAGCTATGCATAGTTCAAGTTAAAGTTTTAGGACTTATATGTTCGAAGCCTACCTACCGTACAGCCTTCTTGGTGTGTCTAGCTTTGTGTGAATAATGTCGGTTAATCACCAAAGCATGTGGCAGTGTGAGGACAAGGCAGAGCAGCGAGCAAACCCCAGCTCCCATCTCTCATCACTGCTGGCTGTGCTATTCACTTGTACGCATTACCTGGCTTGGCACCATGGCAAGTTGCATGTAAAATGTGTCTAATGAGTGAGCCTCACAGGTCTATTTTATATTTGCCAGGTTCACAGGCCTCATCTGCACTGATAAAGGCTAGTGAAAAACTTGATAAAGGGAAGAGAAAAAGAGAAGCAGGGCAGTCGGAATTAATAGCTGCTGTGCTACTATGAATGGTGCCAGAAGCTGCCTTTAAAATACAATTTCAAGCTAAAATTCAGAAAGGAAACTCTCAAACAAATATAACAAAAGCACAGGGAGGTCGTGCAGTTTCCACTCATTTGTGCTATTCAAATAACCATCGCATTGAAATTATGTTATTGCCAGAAAAGTGGCAGTTCTGACAAAAACATCTGCTTCCTATGAGTCGTCTGAATAACATCCACGGAGCATACCAAGAAAACATTTGAAGCACAGGTGTGGAAGTTAAAATCTCTGTACTCATTACTGGATTTGCCACAGTGCTCATGCAGGACCTTGAGCACATCGCTAAATATTGCTAAACTAGTGTCTCTTCATTAGCTCAACAAACACCCCAAGAGGTGGTAGGGTTAAAGTAGAGTTGATCCCACTGAAGGCAACAGGAATCTGTTGTGGATTAGAAGTACCAACACACCTTCTGCCAATTAATTTATGGGCATTAATGCTCATGATGTATTTTGCAGTCCTCAGATAAATAGCCAGACATGGAAAAAGGGCCACTCAAAGACCACATTTTGCTGTGCTTTGTGCTGATGACTCATTATTTTGCTGGGAAAGAAGGTCACTGCCTCTTGAATCATCAACAAAATGGCAGTAAATTCTGATTTCGGACTGTGTGCAGGGCCTGAGGGGAGGAAGGAGAGAGAGCATTTTGCAGATGATTCTGGAGAATTTTAGCCATCAGATTTTTTCCACCTTTTTACTGAGCCGAGGCACAAAGAGAACTTGTTCTGTCTGTGAAAAAGGCCAAAAATATAGCCCTTGTACCTTGTCAACCCAAATTCATTGGAAGAGATCTTCTAGAAGCCATAACTTCTCCTCAGCAAGCCCTAGCTTCAGCACTTCTGTCCAGGTGCCTATGTGGTTCCTGTAGCTTCATGTTACTTACTGCTGCTGCTGCCTTGGTTTTTCTGAGGTATGTGATGGTGGAAAGACCAATTCTGCACGACGAAATCATGCTGGGCACTACAGCTCTGCAAATGAGAAAAGCTGTGAAAAGTAACTGAGACTGAGGTCTGACATCTTAGACATCACTGCACCTTCTGTAGATAAGCTAACTATGAAAAAGGGACCACGTGCTATACATCTTATAGTTGTCCTTGAAAAATTGGCTTTTTCTATGACTCCATTTCCTGTTAGTTCTCCATTTTGCTGGAAATGTTGACCATCAGAGATCACTTCAGAAACTATTAAATACACCAAGAAAAGTAATTTCGTCAAACCTGAAGTCCTGATTGTTAAAAATAATATATTATGACTAATATTATCGATAAATATAAATATAACATCAAAGTTGTTATTCCATAACCCTTAAAATGATCACACTTTATGTGCCCTGGACCAAAATATCAAATACATTGAGGTGTAGTTATCTATAGGTTGAAGTGAGTTCAGGAACCTGTATTTCTGCCACCTGGAAACCATCTTAAAACAAAATGTGTGTATGTCAACAGTAGCAACAAAGTCTCTGCTTTGTCAGTACCTTATTTTGTTTTAAAAGATCAATAGTCTGCTTACTTATGGTTTACAAAAAGCTTCCTCATCTGCCAGTTTCAGGTTCCCTAAACTAAAAGTCCTTTACACACCTACAGCAAGGACTGGGCTCTCCAAAAGCCTGATAAAAACTTGATAGCCTCTTCTGAGGAAAGAGTTATCATTAGCACTTCCTGAGTTCGTGCTTTGTTTCTGGGCTTCCAGCCTTAGCAGTCCAACTAGTCTTTTAAGTCCAGTAGATTCACAACACTGAACCAGAATCTGACCTAATGATTGCCCCCTCAAGTATTTGCTAAGCAGTGGCTAAGCTTAATACACTCTTTTCTGTGTATTTTTGCAGGCAGATGCCTCTGGAATTAGACCAACACACTCATCCAGAAAACAAACTAATGTCAGGCCAGCATAAATTATGAGACAGCAGCTCCAGATTTGTTAGGAAGGGCAGTTACACTAAAAAAAATTTGTTTGGTTATTTTTAGGTTTTTTTGGATTTAGAGGGTAGGTTACTAATTTCACTTCACCCCCTGCTCAGAAACTGTGAAAACAAAATATGTCATAAAATGGCATACTTAGCCTCAACATCGTTTAATTGTAAACTGAACATAAGTGGCACATTCATCATGTTTTGAAGGCACTCGCTGCTCTCCCTTACCCCACACTTTCCCACCTAACAGCACTCCTCAGGGCAGAGGCCAGACCACTGTGAAAGATAAGAGTGGGAAACAAACACCATGGAGATGGAGCCCTGGGGAAGCGGGATGACAGACTGCACAGCATGACCGCAACGACGCAAGTCAGGACGGGAAGGTGGAGTCACATGTCGAGCCCACAGTTTCTTACCCAGTCTTGTGTAAATCAGGAGAGTGTTGAAAACTCTGGCTGATCTAAGTTATTTTCTCTTTCTCTTTAATGCTTTGTGATTGGATTTTACATGCAAAGTGTGTACTTCTCTGAGCTAAGATTTTTAGTAGCAACAGCAACAGGACAAAAGTTTATAACTTCGCACAGAAAGTCTGCTAGGTTAAAGGCCAAACTTTTTCAAAATTCAGTCCAAAATGTCTAAATCAATAGATTTACACAAAAGCTGTCTGTTTTTCCCATGTCGGTAAGGTTCAAATGTGACAATTTCATAAGTTATGTATGAAGGTGCTTTCCACTAGTTCTTCTTGCTACAGTATGGAAATAGGAATTAGCTTAATTCCTGCCCAGTACAGTAAGTATAAACTGTTCAATTTAAAGCCGGATTGGGGAACTCCTGACTAGAGCTTGATTATACCAATAATACCCTTGGCTTGTAATCAGACTGAAAAAGCAGACCAACTAGAGAGGAGGTATGACTTTGCTTTCTAGGAGGAAACTAAGTCACGCCAACTTGCTTGCATCATCCCCAGGGATTGGCCACCATCAAAAGAGCAGGGGTCACAGCCAGGCTGTGTCAGATCAGGTCTGCGTGCTTATGAAGGAAGCAGAGAACAACTATTATGCATCTGTCTGCCACAATGGTGTCTTCAACATCAGCAACGTCATGGTTTGCTTCAAATCCAGTACCAAAAGGGATTTTTATAAGTTTTTAAGAATTTGGGGGTTTTGTATAAAGACTGACTAGGGAGAAGAAATTTAATGTACATTTGTGTTAAATAAACAAGGAAATGGGCCGGTTTGGTAGAATGGAAGGTGGGGCGGTGGGGTGGAGAAGCATGGGAGGAAGGCAAGTTTTGCATGCCCAAGAATAAAATGAGGGTATGGAAGGGCATTTCAGGGATTGAACTTTACTCTGGATGTTTTGAGAGAACCAAATCTTCTACTGTCTTGTCCATACTGCCTTTCTGGGAATTTTATAGCCATGCCCTGAACCATGCCTGATTGTTCTATTGGAAAGTGCTGGTTAGCAAGAGTCAAAACTCAGACAGGGAACATGCTGACTATTAGGCATATAGACAATCAGTAGTCCATGCTTGAGCTCATTCTCTGGTTTGGTTTTACGTAGCATTATCATTTATAATTTATAACATTACATAACACACAGCCCACAGTAATTGTCATTACTCCTAGAGATTTCCCTTCCAACTATAAAAGGGCAGAATGCACGTGGGATGCTGCTACTGTGTTTTGTTTCTTCCATGGTCTGGCAATTGTCCAATACTAAATATTATGTAGATATAGTAGTAAGCCAAGAAAACCTGGAGATAGCACAATATTCCTAAGAAATGCTATGAATTTTCCATTCTATTACGTTTTTTTCCTATGTAGGGAAGCGTTCCTATTCATTTCCGTGTGAGTTTTCTCTGAGTAAAGATTCTGTTCAAACCAAGTGTTGGGGCTGCTCCAGTGGTGTTTCCTATGTAGATCTGGCAAAAATGTAAGGGAATGAGGAGCTAGCATTAGCACAAAACTTGAGTGAGTAGCATACACTCCTGATGCCATGCAGTAGGATTTGACTCGCAGGAATGCTGGCAGGAATCTCGCTCCTCGCTCCTCTCAAATGACCTCAGCTAAGGTTTCAGAAGTTGGTGTACGAATGTGTGTGTGTGTGTGCATGTGCACGCATGTGTGAGCCTCTGCTGACTTATTTTCAGATAATATGTCAGAATCAGATGCTGGAAAAGTATTTAAAATTATTTTCCTCTAAGGAAAGAGATGAGGAATGTTTATAGCTGTCCTTTTCTTGGATACCATTCAAAATGCTATCCCTAAATTTCTATCGGGTAACATATTCCTTTCATGAACTGAAACCAAAGTGGGTCATTTGGCTTGTAAGAGACATCATTATTTTGAGCTGTGTGCTAATTAGTTGACTTCCACTGATTATCATTAATACCTGTGGCTGTATGATTCACACAGGCCAATAATATGCATATAAAACCGAGAGAATGCAGATAAAAAAACTTAGAGTGACTTAAAAAAGATTAAACACAAGCTGCAAATACAGAAATATGAGAGACCCAAAATGAAAAAAACCACATATTAAACATCAAATTTAAATCTGCTTTACAGAAGGATTAAATGTTCACTGTGGACTGTGAGAGAATCCATTTCTAATGGTGAATTTATATCAGTCCACAGGGAACCCTATCAAGGCACAGCTGACTAATGACTATCATTTTCACTTGATTTCATTAGTATTTAAGTTATAGCATGAAGTACATTCCCTTCGGTGCACTGAAAGTTAGTGATTTACATACATTCGCTGTGAAGCTTTTGCTTTGGCGAATATAAAAATTATTTCCTAGTTGAGAGTGTATTCTTTCTTATGACTACCTAAGTCCACCCATTCAAAAATAAATGTTAACTTTTCATATGATTAGTCACAACATGTTTTATAGGCATGTTATAATAAAATTAAAATGATGCTGTCAGCCTGAAATGATTCTTTCTTTCTGGATAAAATGTAACACTCTTTGTTAGGCAGCTTCTAGTTGTTTGTAACCAGATTTTTCTGTACAGTGTGTGCATGCAATATGTCTTTTTCCTCTATGGCGTCCAAATCCACAGTTACAGCAAAATATCATAGACAAGCCTCAATTTATAGACAACTGATCATGCACATCTTTGTGACAATATCTGTAAAAAAAATTCTGAACATTTGGTCAAGATGGGTAACTTTTTTAAAAGGGCGAGAAGAACATGCTGAAAGTAAGTGGCTTGCTGGGTGCCACTTGCTGGCACTTTCCTCCTGAATTCCCCATCCAATTAAAAATAAAACCACTCATCCTCACCTCCAGTTTTCACTCCCTATTCTCTTGCCTTCTGTCACTGCCCACTCAGACAATACAGCCTACCAAACTATCTGCTCCTCATGCACTTCTTCAGGCTTTTCCACCTTTGTAGCTTTATTCATACCCCTCACTTTTCCATGATACTCTTCATCTCCAGCTGCATTTTCAACTTCCTCCCATAAAATGTCTGACACATAAAACAGGTACAAGCAGCTCCACATCTGTATTTTGCAGAGAACTCCATTCACACTAACTTTCTTCAGAATATCCTTTCCTCCTGAGCCTTTCTGTCCAGACCATGCACAGATACAGCACACAGACACTGTTAAGTAAATAATACTCTCTATTAATGCTAATAGCAAAGCCCAAACCCTCCATATACATGACACTAGCTTAATTATATGCTATTCTCTTTTTTATTTCTTTTAATGGGGCTACAGGAAAGCTTGCAATACTATGCTTAGGCAAGGAGGCTTATCTGTAAAACATCAGGTCTATATGCATAAAAACTTCAGGAAACCCTGTATGTTCAGAGGCACAACGGGAACTGGAACGGGAAAAAGTAGATTTAAAAAGGAGGCTCTTAACTGCATGCTAAGACAGTCCAGCAAATGAACAGAAACCAGCCTCAAAGGTTGTGTGGAGAGGAAATGTATTTGCCATTTATAATCACTTGCTGTAAATCCTGGCCACACAGGAAAGGCCCATGTAAAACACTTCTGATTCATGTTATTGGCATCAATTACATGTGTCAGCCAGACATCCCCATCTAAACTGGAATGCTGTAAATAGACACTGAGAGGAGAGCTCATGTGCCAGACATCTGACAGGCTAAATAGACAGGATGGAAGAGGGAAACAAAGGGTTGATACTCCTGTGTTGTACCTGGGGTACTGAAGTACAGAAAGCTTAAAGACCTTGTTCAAATGGCATAAATGTAAGACAGAAGCAAGATGCAAACTCTGCCTTTTGCCTCAACCCACCAGATTTTTCCATCCTCTTCTTTGTTTTCCTCCTATGTTTTGATTTTATGTTTCTTTTGATTAGTTGAACTACTCAAGGTTCAATTATTCCAGTAATGGAGCATGCATGAATCAAGAGCATGCAGGATGAAAGTTTTACTTGATTTTTTTAGGATGAATGCGTCAAGTTGAAATGGGCCTTTTTCCAGATCAGCTGCTGCTTCTCTCCACTCTATATAAGACTCTTCTGCTTCGATGCTCTTGACAGAAGATTGCTGCTTCAGCAAAAAGCTTTGAAGGTGAAAAAGTTTATTCCAAGAAGCTGGTGTGTTTGAGTGTGTACCCTCTAACCAGAGATCTAACTCCAAAATGTGGAGCTCCTGTTACTGCATTTCTCTCTTTGTCAGTAGAGTCAGAACTTCCAGTTAATGCTTCCGAGCTTTTCTAAACCATGATGAAGATTTACCTTGGTTTAGGGACTGGATGGATCAGAAGTGAAAGATCAAAAATAGGTTTCCAACACTAGAAGGACAAAAAGTTAGCGAAAACTTCCAGTATACAGAAAGCATGAATACACTTCAGTGAAATCATGCTAGGTGTCCCAAAGACCATGAAGAAAGCATTATTTTATCCATTTGATGTTGGCTTCTGAGAATACTGGGAGTCCGGCAGTTCCTTGTTTACTTAAACACTCAAGTCTCATTATAATATTTCAGTAGAAGGTCTTTAATTTCTAAATCCCAGCACACACACGCTCTAGCCTTTACTGTGCTGCAGAGTTCAGCTGAGACAGTAGTTCTGTCTCATGCTTCTGTCTGCTAGCAAATGCCCTTTAGCAAATGATACTGCTTTCAAACACTGCATTTCCCTTTGAATTATTTGCAATACCACTGAGTGGTCTGCAGTTTGTTCTCCACCCCAGCAACTCAGTTTAAAAAATAAACTGCAATATTTTAAATTAAAAAGGAAGTCTCTGAAAATAAAGACTGCCGATATGTCATGCATGCTAAATCATTTTGAAAATTCTGACCTCAAACAAAATGTATTATTAGTTAAGCACAAAGAAATTCATTATTTTAGCCTACTGTTATTTTGCCAGCCCTTCAAGTTAGATTTAAATGAACTCAAATCAAAGGAGTATGTGAAAAAGAAAATAGTTTTAGTGACTCTGCTCACAGTGACTGTTGACTGCTCTTTGAATTTCAGCTTTGTCTATTAATAAGAGATTTAGTGAGCAAGATATAAACTATCCTTGAGGAGTAAAATATAAGCAGAATGGACAACTAGAAGGACTTTATGAAAATGTAGCTGAATGTTAACTGAGAGTATTTCTCTTCTTTCAATATCCATGATTAGCTGAAACCTTTACATCTCTGTTACATTTCATCATTTCACTTTCTGCCTGTATGAAAGATCAGATTCAGGTTGAAACTTAAGATAGGAAATCTTTTCCCTGTTATCTGCAAATCAGTGCATTATTGAAAGTGGCAAGGTATGTGAATAAGCACTGCCTGGAAGTGCCACTAGGGAGGATGACAAACTAGCAAACAGAAAGGTTTTTTACAACTCAGAAGTCAAAACAGAGATTGAATTTCTCCAGTGCCTGGTTTTGTTTAGTTTGTTTTGGTTTTCCATGCAGAATCACAGGAAGAATTTCATTCATTTGTAAAGCGTGTTGAATGGCACAGCATGCTCTAAATGGTTGAAAATGCTACCTATTTGTTTAAACTGTTATTAACACTCTGCAGAACTCAGGCTATCCAAATCTTGATGATTAATTGAACCTCATTTAATTTGCCTATTGTATTTTCAATAAACCAGACTCTAAAATCTTACAGTAAAGTACTTAATCATGATTAATATTATCTCAGCAAGTCCATGGTTCTTGGTAAGGTGTTCCTGTAGCTAAAAAGCTTGTAGCTCCTCTAGGCCAGGCTCAGTAAGGAAAGTACCCCTTGCTGAGAAAGTTCAGGAAATTTAGCAGAATCTGATCTCAAGCCAGTGAAAGACTTGTTTCTCCATGAGATCTGGAGCAGGCTTTTCTACTGGTATGATGTGTAGACTGACTCTGTTGGATTCCCTGGGATTCTTTTGGGTGGACCTCCCTGAAACCAGATCTATCTTTGGAATATTCTGCAGTTCTCCACTGCTTATAAACAAAGACAGAGTAAAGATTAATGATACTTATTTTTTTTTTTATTCCATAATTAGGTAAATAAAATACTGCTCTTTCTACACTGTTAGACCCCTGAGTTTTACATGTTGTAATTTATCAGAATTTGCCAGTCCTGAGAAACATGTTAAGCTTTGGCTTACATCATCTTCTGAAACCCTGGATGTCATGGCAGGTGGTTTTATGGCTCTCAAATTCATAGCTAAACAGGCTATGGTAAGATATCTTAGATTCAGCCATTGGATGGGAGTTCACCACTGTTGATGGGAAAGTGTCATGCAGTTATTTGGAGCTTTGGGATGGAATTTTCTTGGTGGAAGCCCCTGTGCAAACTCTTATCCTTGGTACATCCACAGACACCATTCCTGACAGCTTAAAACAGAGAAGTCACAATGACATTTGAAAACCATGGCAGGCTTAACCTTAACTGAGAGGGACTTTACTAACAGGATAAACTGTTTGCTCAAAGAGGGGTACCACCTCCTTAGAGATAGACATTTCCTATTCTCAGATAAAAACACTTTCAAAAACTTTGATGAGTTGCCACAGACAGCATTCATGCGAATGACACCCATGGACCTTTGGCTGCTGTGACAATGCCACAAAGTATACAAAATCAACAGTGCTTTATTCTACCAGACAGTAATAAGCATGTAATTATATTGTAATTAAAAAGCAATTATTCACTAGCAACTACTGAGGATGTCTTTAATGGCAATTCTGAGTGCGACTACCATGTAATTTGTAGACAGAAATAAGTGTGCAATTACCCTGTTAGTAACACAGTAATTACCAAATACATCCAAGCATCTTTCTGTTTTCTGACATGGAGTTACTGACACCTGCAAAGCATAAATTACATAGCAACTACATATGCAGCTGCCAGGTGATGTACAGTAGAATGAAAAGATGGCAGATATAATTTCAGAATTAGGGTCCGATTCATTAGCATAAAACTGGTGTAACAGATTAGCAATTGGTACTCAAGTCTGAAATAAGACCAAGCCACTTAAATCCACAGAGTCATACTGGTTTAAAAGAGCTATAAACATGTTGTGAATCAAACCCAAATCTTTGTGTAGAATGATGGATGCAATATAATATATTGTCACAAGTGTGGAATTAGGAGCTTATCCCTTTCACGTGAATAGATCCTACCCTATTCAAAAGCGAGAAGTTCTGCTGCTCCTCGCACAGGTTCCTATCACAGATCATTCGTGAGCAATGGAGTCTTGCTGTACATGGAGCCTCATATGTCAGCTTCTCATCTCCCTCTCATGTCTTTGCTCCTGTGACATTTCCAAATAACGGGTTGGACAGAAGGTGGGCCCCAGGCAGAGGAACTTGCCAGGTGAGTAGGAAAGCAGAAGCAAAAGCCCCAAGGCAAGAAGTGCCATAAACATTTCATAGAAAACAGTGAATGCATTATTTTGAAGCAAATGACCTGTCATCTTTGTGACTGATGCAGGTTACTTTCATTCTTGTGAAACAGACCCTCATGCCCTATCCTAACGAAGTCTATGTTTATTCCATGTAAGCACAGCCTTAGTCTTTCTTAGGCATGAGACTTGAAACCAGATTGACTGCTTAGGTGCTTAAAGCTAAAGATATGTTTATGTAGACTGCCACACACTTATCATCTCAGTCTTGAAACTTGTGCATCTAAGTCACACACTGCACACCAAAAGATCCCTGTCAAAAATCACACTAAAGCACATTCAGAGCTTAATTTTAAAAAGGCTTGGCACCCAGAAATTAGTATGAGTTCTAAGTGGCCAGAATACTTGAATGTCAGTCCAATTTTATACAACAGCCTACAATAAAAACCCATGTTTGAGGTTTATTTATATTAGTTCAGCTAAAATGAAAATAGTCTTTGCTCTCCTTTAAAGGAAGGACAAAAGGAATAGAGAAACATAGGACTGCAAAAGACCTCCCTAATCACAAAGTCTAAACCCCAGAAAGGAAGGAAAGCAATTTACTACAACTAATCCGGTGTGATACAAGGCAACACACTGTCATGCTGGCAAAATATAAATATTTTTCTCCGTCTATATTCCATTTCCCTCTCTTGGTCTGGGAAACTAAAATTCAGCAACAAAACCAAGTATGTCTATTGTTTAATCAGACCTCTGATTTCAATTATTACTATCATTTTGCTTAGTATTTGCCATCTCGTTTTACATGCTTGCTGAGTTTCTTCAGCAGTGCCAGAATACAGCCACTTAAAATTTACAGCAATTCATTTAATGTTCTGTCATCCATCAAGATTTATAGCAATACTGTCCGGAGATGCCTGAATCCTATATAATGAAACATGAGGCTATTGATTACAAAATAGCATGATGAAAGGGGGACTGGGGTGTCTTTCAAGAAAGTTGTGGAGGAAAATGTGAGTCATCCAAAAGAACCCATTTGAAAATGGAGCAGGATAGGCCCTGCCTTCCACATCACCGATAATTCAGAGTGATACGGATAATTAAAGGTTTCTCCAACAGCTGAACTGCGGGAGTGCTGCCATCCTTCTCTTCTCTGTCCACACTGGGGTGTTTCAGGGTGACTGATTGTTAATTGGCAAATGTCAATATGCCCTGGAGCACATTTTGCTGAAATCATACAGCCATTCCAGCGATGGCCATTAATTTTTGCTTAGTCTTGTTTGCAAAATTGCACTGAGTGGCATTCATGTCTTATAATTTACCCGAGGGTTTCTAGGGAACAATAGCTTGCATTCTAGCTGCTGGCACTCTCTATTAAAATTTTGAATTAGGTATAAAGAAGCATGATTGTTGTGTCTGAAAGACTGGATTGCACTTAAGATGGTACCTACATGTAAATATATGACTATTAATTTGCTCAGTTAGATGTGTGTAAGTGCCACAGAACTGAGACCAGAGAGTGATCTGGGCACCACCACTCTGTGTCTGCTGCTGACATAAATCAGAAAAAAGACAAAAAGGAAAAAAAAGAAAGAAAAAAGAAAGAAAAATACAACAAAAAACCAGTCTTGCTTAGCGAACTGGCTTCCTGCCATTGTGTTACTAAAACATCTAGAAAGACTCTAAAGACATGGCATGGACTTTTATTGACAATACAACTATTGCTCAGTTCCTGTTGCTTTGTTGTATCGTTGTTACAGTCCAGTTGTTGTATTTCAGCTGCAGTGCTTTTGGAGTTGGTGTGGAGGTGGCTGCTTCTGCAAACATCTAGAAAAAAACAGCTCTTTCGGCACTAATGGATATCTCTGTAGCAGTGTAAACAGAGAGGTCAAAGGCTGACTAAGCATGAAAACTGAAGCGTTGTAGTATAGAAAAAAAGAGGATAATATCCTTTTTAGTTATTTGTGAATATTCTATGGGGGCTCAGTGTATCTTTTTTAAAAATTAGTCAAAGCAACCGTGAATATATGTAACTTGGTTTGCATGCAGGCTGAGAATGTGATTATTTGGACTCTCAGTGCCTGTATGGTTTCTTCAGATTATTTAATAAAGGTCAAAATATATTACTGTGGTCCCACTAGTAGAAGTTTCCTTCCAGAACTGTGCTGAGGAAACTTACTCCTCATCTGCCTGCTTTTTTGCCTTATACAGATAAACAGAAACCTTCGTTCTCCAGAGCTGTCATTCTCGTATCTTTCATGTATACTAAACTCACTTGAAAAAATATTTCGGAGGGAAACAATAGAAGTGCTTCATAACCCATACACAGTAATTGGTGTCCTGTTGAAATCTGAGGCCTGATCTTGAATTGCTAACACATCTTATGCTTGCCAGGACTTCACACAAAGAGTGTGGCAGGACTATTTCTTTGCTGATATAACTTTAATTCCAGATGTACAATCTTTTTACTGGTTTATTCTCAAAACATTCATAGGTATATTTATATATATCTGAAATTTTCAGTCTAGTCAAGTGAGCAATAAAGAGTTTCTCAATCTTTTGAAGACATTTCTTCCAGACTTTTGACCTAAGAAGTCTTCATCATTATGTTTTATAACTAACAAGAACTTCTACAAGGTCTTACATGGCACTACTTAATCTTAAAATAGTCTGTGTCTTTTAATAGGTATAGATAAATAGAGAATTTTATTTTAATGCCAAAACCCTTTAAAAATATCTGGTAGTCATCCACAATATTGACTTTTTGTATCTGTCCTACTTGAAACAAAACCCAACCTTTTCTTAGCTACAAACTGCACCCTATTGTGTTACCAAAAGGTGCAATAGAAATTTCAGAGGTGGCCCAAACTGTGATTGTGTTTGGAAAGTTATTCCTGAAGGCCATATCTGTATAATCTTTGCCATGAAAAGTACCAGGTACAAAATTCAGGAAAGTTGTGTTTGCTTATCTCAGGATCCAGAAAGCATCCCATACGTGTTCAGCATGATTTCTGGATACCTGTTCATAGAATCATAGAATCATAGAATGCTTTGGGTTGGAAGGGACCTTTAGAGGTCATCTAGCCCAACCCCCCTGCAGTGAGCAGGGACAGCTTTAACCAGATCAGGTTGCTCAGAGCCCCATCCAACCTGACCTTCAATGTTGCCAGGGATGGGGCATCTACCACCTCTCTGGGCAACCTGTTCCAGTGCCTAACCACCCTCATTGTAAAAAATTTCTTTCTAATGTCTAGTTCCTTGCATTTCTGTGGTAAACAGAAGGTAGGTGAAGGGTTAGTGAAGTGGGAAGGCAGTGGTGCACCGGGGCTGGGAAGTGCCCATGGTACACACAGAGGGACTCCTGCATCCATGGCATAGAGTTAACAGGGAAACTGGAGTACAGCAATCTTCCACATGGGTTGTACAATCTTCTGCTCAGTGGCTTTCCTGCAGGGACCTCACCTTGCACCCAAATGCTAGATTTTGCCTCTGGCAGAAGAAATGAAAAGGAAAAATTACCATTTCAGAGGTCTCAGCTGCTCTGGTAGAAACAAGTAGTTATTTACATTGGTTGAAAATGTCTGGGGTGGGGGACAGACAGGGGCTACAACTACCAAAAACCAGTCCCTTCTCCACTCCTCACTCAGCCCAAAATTAAATGCAAGACCCATCAAGCCTGACTCAAACGTCTCCTTTAGCACCTGCAGTCTTATGCCTCTGGAATCAACTCTGTTAGGAATCCCAGGCACCAAGTGAACATGGGTCTTCTTGAAGATGACATTGGTTTACTTCTAAACCTCCCATCAGTTTTGGAAGTCAGGAAGTCAAACTTTATTCTTCCCAAGAGTGCTGTTCCTCAGGAAGGAAGCTATACCATAAGGGAGTCCTCACAGAACGAAGGAAGCTCATGGGGGGAGGTGTGGGGGCTCCAGAGCATTGACTAACTCCAGGGAACTGGTTACAATAAGTACAAAAGCCTACAGCAGACAGGCTTAAGTACACAGAACTTGGCATTGTTTTTAAGATCAGACATCCGTCAAAGAACTTCAAAAGAGTCATATAATAAGTCATTACTACGATGATTATAAATAGGTTAATCAGATCAGCTAAAATAAGAGCAGGCCTGAATTTCTACTGAGCCTTTTTTGAGTTTTAAAAAAAATTAACATTTTCATTCGCACTTTTTTCCTCCCTTCTTCCTACATGCAAGTCAGGAATTGTCTGTTATACTACCAAGCATTGGTATTGCTGGAAGACAGAGAAAACATGTGTCCTTACATGACCTAAAAGGAAAGATAAGCTGTACTACACACTGCATTACTCAACTGTGCATTTTGTCAAGTGTTAATGTATAAATTTAACCATGAATGAGAAGCTTGTGACCATATCTTTGTCTGAAATGTGTCCACATAGAGTTCACTATACTTTTTCAAATCTGTATGTGTCATTTCATTATTTCTAGCCTATTCAGAGTTCATTTCTTATCCTTTCCATTATCTCCCCAGAAAAATGGATGAAATTGGGTCACTATGGTGTTCATGTCATCCCCTGGGCTGCTGGACACCTGGGTTTTTAGGACATACATATAAATGTAGCAAGCTTTTATTGCTTTTTATGTCCCAATCCAATATCTTCAAGATATTTCCCAATATAACATCCACACTAGGCTTTATGGGAGAGGTATTTAGAGCTCTTTTTCAGTTGATATTTCCCAGCTGCTTGTGTGGAACAGCAATGCAGTGTCTTCCAACAGCTCAAACAAAGCTGCAGGGTCACATCTAAGGCCATCACATAAACAATCATATTCACCCTTGTTTCCATATCCTAACAGAACTGGTCAATCATAAATCCCACATAACAGAGCAATGCCATACACCCTTGTGACATGAGGGGGTGGCAGAGTTTGGTTTGGTTTGCTTTTCTTCCATTTTAGCTTGCTTTTAAGTGTGATGGGGAGCTTACCATGAACTGGCTTGTTAGTTATAGTTTACCTCTTCAGAAGGGCAGTCTCATGGCAAGGTTTTAACTTTACCAACATGCAAAGAAAATCCATGCAACCTTCAATATTTTTCTAAGAAATTTCCAGTGTTATTTAAACCTTCATTACCTGTACTTGGGAAACTGTTAAATAAAATTAAGTCTATTCCTAACACTAATCAAATTCATTGAATTAGCTTTCAGTAACTTATTAACTAAAAAATACGGTTATCCTACAGAACCAACCAAAATAAGTTTAAGTCATTGTTTCAGGAATGCATAGACATTTGGATTTGCACAAACCCATGTGGGACCCTGGTTTGCTGGTCTTTACATTTATATCTGTAATTAGTTGAAATAAGTGTGACAAGACAACTCATGGGTGTGCTTTCTTTTGTTTATGCACCTACATTTACTATGTTTTTGTACATGAAGGTTCTTCCCTGGTGAAATATGGCACAGCTCATTCATGGCTAGAGCACCTGAATAAGTGATGTTCAGAAATGCAACTTCCCTTCCTGTCGCAGTCCCATTTCCTTTCAGATTAAATTATATCAATGCTGCAGTTCTAGAAACTTTTTATATAACCAAAAGTAGGAATAATAGGCATTATTTTACTTTATCATGTTTTTTCAATGATACAGGCACTTGCACATAAACCAACATATATAATTTAAATAACTTATCATTATATCAGCTGGCTTATATTGCCCTGAAATAAAACACAATAAGAATAAGCCTGCAAACCTAAACATTATGAGCGGATTTGCTCAAAAAGAAAATAAAGCTATCCTGAAGACCCAAGCTTTCAGAGAGCTTGAAAATCTGCAATCAGGAGGCCACAGTAAACACAGGCTTGTCATGCCCTATCTACTACAGAGCTGTTGCCAAAATGGCCTCTGTTGCAATTAAGGAAACAAAATGCTCAGGCTCGACCTAGCACTGATGACCTCTGGCATTCTCACCACTATACTGTGCCTAACTGATTTTCACAGAAGTAGACAATGCACATTCAAAGCAGCAGCAGTTTATCAGCAGCACACAGCAAACAGTCAGGCCACCATGAACTCTACAGTAATGCTTTCTCCCTCTTGTTCCAACTGGTTCACCTCTACTGATAATAACTGCAATAGGAAGTACATGGGAAAAAAGTATACGCTGCCGTAGGAGCTAAAAGCGAAATTCCTCTAATCTCAACAACATGGCTAATGCCTAAAATTAGCACACAAAAGCTACATTACTGAACACAGAATGACTTAAAAAGCCTCTGCACAAGAGAGTGAGATCCCTGTCATTATTTAAATATGGCTCCAAACTGATGAGTAGATTTCATGTGGGTTTTTTGCTTTGGTAATACAGTGAGAGGTAGCCAGTGAATCTGACTCTCAAATTACCAATTACCATGGTCACTCAACAGCTAAGCTTGCAATCACCTTCAAATTAGAGATCCAGTTTGCAGCCATCTTCACGCTTTGCCCCAAATCAAATAATCTCCATGAGATGTCATGTGTAAAGGTTGCTTCTTCCTTTGCGATTTGGAAATAATCAGGACTGTGGGTCTATAAAGGGTAGAAAGAGGGTTGTGAGGCTAAAAGATGCATGGTTTAATTTTGAGTGGAACATTGGTAGAGCATAAATGACACATTTTATTACAAGAGTATACAAAATAAAGAGGTGCATTGACATGAACACACACAAGACTAAATTAGGCAAGACTGATTAATTTACACCTTATTTGAGAGAGGTAGGGTGTTAGTGAAAAACAGAAAGAAGAAACTTGTGCTGTGACAGAATGTCTAAATATTAGGGAAAATGAAGAAGCTGTTAATTCATTTCAGGACTTCTTCACCATATAAGTTTTCAAAAAGTACTTTTTCTTTTTTCTTTTTTTTTAAAGACACTTAGTAGAATAAAAGCTTCTTGGCCATAACTGAAACACACCTGAAAGCTGGTTGCTTTAGGAAAATGATGAGAGTTGTGGTTATATCAGTCAGGATACAAGCAATGGAGACAGAGAACAGGTATTTTTCAAGGAGAAAACAGTGTTAATACAGCCTGCATAGGAAAAATCTTCGTCTTGTCAAGTAATAGAAGCAGATTTCTCTGCATAGAACTCAGAAATATAGTTTAATTTTGTGACAGCATTAGTCTGTTGTACCAGCTTATCAGTCTTCAGCTGCCCCGCCAGGATATTCAGATTTCAGCTTTGGTAAGAACTGCAAGACATGTGAAAAAGCAACAAAGAAGAACAGTTAAATGTCTGTCAAACAGGTCACAGAGATGCATCAGTCTTCTTTAAGGCAGGAAGGAAGGTAAGAAAGTGTGGGAAATGAGTTCAAATTAGAAAGTTAGAAAGCTGACATTGATGTGTAGCCACCATAGCAGCTTCTGAGGTGCTCCAGTTGTGCAATGGTTCACTGCAATGTAAGGCCTGAAAAAGAGATTAATTAATCCTCAACTTGCAATGCCCTGCCTCACTATGAATTCTTTTTAATGAAAAAGGGAGAGAGAAGTACAGTGAGGTATTTTCCAAAACTGCTGCTCAGCAAACCACTTAAAAAACTTTCCAAACCCACTTCTTAAACCTGATGATCCTGGATCTCCCAGGACAATGATGAAATGACCCAAGTCCAAGAATAACAATTCTTCTCAAGTCAGGTTTCTTCTCAAGTAAGACCTAAGGGATCATTGCTTCCAGGCTGGATGTTCTTTCACTCAAAATCTTAATTCTGACAGATCTTACCTTGTATTGATCACCCATGTGTTTACAGTTCAATTAAAGTACTGTACATGGCCATAGTTTTCAAAGAATAATGTCCACTACTGCTATTCACATGTAATGCAGCTTTTAATCACAGGAAGCTGCAACACTCATCAATAGTACACTGAAATTATTTTTTTTTTCCTCAGTTCTTGTCATTGGTAAGATAAATGAAGCCGCTCTAGTCTTCAGTCTTCCTTCAATTGGTAACAGCCTACTTAAAAAGAAAATATTAAACCTTGTGTGAAAAGTCTTCTGATTCAGATTAAAGAAGCGTTTAATAGCTTACCTTGCCAATAGCAAAGACCTCTGGAGGAAAGGAAAAAAAGAATGCCACAAGACAAAAATTAGTTTTCATTGGCTTTTAAGCTGCTGAATATAACAAGGCTCTGTAACACTTTCATGAACCATCAAGATCTTGGCTCTGGGGTAAAAGACCTTTGATAAAGAGAGAATTCTCCCCAGCCACATAAAATCAGAAAAATACTAAGGAAAGTTCACTTCAAAGATAATCTGCTGGTGCTGAATTTTAAGGAAACTGTCTTGTAATTTATCACTGTTTTCTGGAGCTTTTGCTCATCATGGTGGGGGGGTTGGTAGATAATCCATCAGTGGCTTCACAACAGATCATGAGCCATTGCTTGATAACAGAAACCATTTCAGAAACATATGCTAAGATACTAGTACAGTCTCCAGCTACTTTTTACTGGCATCTCAGTCCACTCTGCTACAACTACCCTTGTGAAAGACGGTATGATAAATATTAACTGTTCCCTTGTCCTAATGGGAATATATGGTGAGCTCCTGGCTTTCCTAGAGCTATGGAGCTGGATTTACGATTAATTCACTTAAGTATTCCTGATTTTTTTTTTTTCCCCCTGAACATATACAGAAGGGTAATACATGCAAAGAAAAGTTTGCAAAAATTAACAAGTTAGATTAATATAGTTTTTTTTTAAAAAAAACCAATAACTTGTTACAAATTAATGACAGAAAATATAAGACTTCAATTCACAGATCAAATCTGATCCATGTCAGTAATATCGAAAAGCCATCACCAACTGATGGCTTTTTTACTGTTTCTATGACAGCTATATCCCCAGGACAGGCTGAACGTCACCAGTTCCATCTGGTGGAAGCAACATTGGATGAACAAAAGCTAATTTAGTTCTCACATGCACTGACACTGGCATGAACTAGGATGAAAACTACATTTTAAAAATTAGGCAAATCAAAGGCAAGATCAAAAATACATTGCTAGCCTCCAGGACTACCATCAGAAGTACTCATTAATCCTGTATGTTTCTAAAATTAGGCTTCTGTGGGGCTCCCTGTTTATACCTAGCATAAACAGAGGTGTGTGACCCAAATCAATGATGCAACTTACATGCTTAAATCTTATTTTATTCAATAAACTACTGAAGCAAATTCATAGCTTAGGAATTCGTATTAGTTCATCTTATAATCTTTTCTGACATCGTTCTAAATGAGGACTTCCTTCTCTTTTAAATTCAACCCTCTTTGTTAAGAGAGAGAGATTCTGCATTGAAAAGTACCTCTATTTATCATTTTGCTGTAAATAGATATGGTGACTCACCACCACACTTTAACAGGAATCTATTGTAAAATTGTCCTTGTCAAACATTCTTTCATTTGACCCATCACCCAAAGAACAAATAAAACTTCCAAGAGGGAAGTATTCGTTCCCTCTTCTTGAAGTTGCCCGAGGGCTCTCAGCTTAGGCCGAACTTCATGGTATCTACAAGTGCATGCTAAGTCCTGCTTTCTGACCAGATCTCCATTTCAAGCAGTTCCAAAGTGTGGGCTGAGACACCAAGGCGAGTAGAAGCAGCTCAGTTCTCTCTGGATATGCAGCCACATAAACAAACACACAGTCCAGCCTATAAATAACAAAACAGAAAGATGAGGTGCCTTTAAACAGCATATAAATCAATGCATTGTGTGCCAAACCTCCCTGGGTTGCATATTTGCATAATGTAATATTAGCTATACAATCAGCCTCTTTTAATTATTTATTTTTCCCCCAGAGAGCCAAAGCGATTCTTTCTCACAGCAAGCCTTATTAAATATACAGAGATTCAAATAGCTATGCCACAAAGTGATTTTCTTGTACAAACTAGTACTTTGTTTTTCTATAACATCAAAGAAAGAAATAGTTCCACAATAAACATATATATCATTCCATATGTTTACACTCACTGGAGACATAGAACATACAACAGGCATACCTTTCCTGTTACATGTGTATAAATTCTGTCTACTAATCATATCTTAATATTTTAAAAATACAATTTGGTCCAAAGGTACCTGGACTCTAGATGGTGGTAAACAAAGACATCCTGTTTCTGGTTTCACTGCTGCGCTTCTTTGATAATTTAAATGGATATAGAAACTATCCTGTCTTTTTGAGGAGTACCTCATGGCCATCATTTGAGGACAAAGATTAAGTACCTTGACTGAACAGCTTTGAATTACTAGTCTTCCTATTCCTCATAGGTGGATAAGGAAATTTACTGCCAGCTGTGAAAATCAGATGACTGCTGATTGCTTTCAACTGTAATTAGAGTTGGACGTACAAGATTGCCATGATCACTCAAAGGCTGACAGAGTTCATGTTCCTCAATTCATTGTGTTTGAGGGATTTTTCCCAATTGGGTCATCATTGTCTTGTGTAGGGCAAGAAAAGTGCAATGTTCCTTCCCCCCCCACCACCTTTTTTTTTCCCCACCTTCAGAACACTTTCAGAACAAAGAAGTTTCTCAGATTTAACACGTGATGAAACTTCCACTTGTAAGTTGAACACCAATGTTCTGCTAAACAAGGAGTCTTAGTAAATTTTATATTGGTAATCAGACCAGGAAACAGATAGATCCATATCCACTATCTTCTAGACAACATCCACAGAGTCAATCAATAACAAAAGTACTTTGTCGAAGTGCCTTTTTTTGTAATGGATGCTGAGGCTTGGCAAACATAATGTGTTTACAGCATTTATTTCAGTATTCACAAAATTTTTGGGAAAGGAATTTGTCTTTCCTACTAGACCAGTTTCTCACTGATCCAGAATAAACCATGAAAAGAAAAGAATGGTCTCCCTTATATGACAGGTACAGTCTACTGTATTTTCCATCTTCTTGAGTCTGCGTAGAGTGAAAACAAAAAGTATTCCTCATTAAGTTATGACACCAAGCTATCAAAACAGAAGTCAACTCTTGTCCATTAACAAAGTATGTTGTACCATCACTGCCATGCCCTTCTCTTTTGCAGTACTCCTTCCTTTCCCATTATATCTAAAATTCTTTTGTGTTGAGAGTGAAGAGGGAGAACAAGATTAACCACATGAATATGTACTATTGTATAATATCCTGATAACTGCTTAGCAAAAAACTCTGCTGGGAGTTTTTCTGGAGAAAGGAATGCAAAACCCAGCCCTCAGCAATGACACTTCCTACTAAAATGAAATGTTGGAGTCAGCAGATGATCTTCAGAACAAGATTAACAGCTTGACATGTCTTGGCAGTTCCAGGAAACTGCAAGTGTATGAATCTGACTGTACAGCCTAATGTATTTGTTTTTCATAAGAAGTATTTGTCCCAAGAGATGCTGTTTCTATTTCAGTATTTTACTGTATTACTCAAGTGAACACACCTCTCTAAGAAGTACCTTCAGCTGCCTGGTTGTCCTTAGGAAGGCAGATGCTTTTCCCACATAAATGAATCAGTATTTACCTTAGAGATGCATGTAAAGAAAAAGAAAGATATACTTACTTGCCTGATGTGGAAGCTCAGGACATACTGTTTAAAGATCTGAAAACACTACCATTGACCGTATTTTTATTTTCAGTTGAATGTGACCTTTCAAAGTACCAGTTATTTCTCCAGATAGCTTCAAAATGTGACATCTCTATTATATAAGATCACTTCAATAATCCACAGATTCTCAATGGCTCTACTTTGGGGGTGGGGGGAGGGGAGGAAATATGATTCTTGTGAAATATCAAACAAAAATGAGAATAAAATCTTGTGCCAAAATATTTTAAAAGTTGTATGGAATACACTTTAACAGCATTAAATATTTCTGAACCATACAGATGTGTCTGGCTATGTACTAAAAACTAAAATACAAACCATCAGATTATGAAGAGGGCATGATTACTTTTTAAACAATTCAATGTGGTATAGGCAAAGCTGAGTTTTTGTTTGTATAAACTCATCTTTTCTAAACCCAGTGTTTAATAAAGACAGAGAGTTGAGCAATTATTTCATGTGCAAAAATAAACAGATAGCTATTAAATAGAGCAAATATTTAGTTTAAAAAAAGAAAATGTTTTAAAATATTGCATATATTTGCAAATGTTGTACATATTTACTTATGCTTGTTTATATACAGTATGACCAAATTTAAAATTGTCCGCATTCAATTTAATTTCTTGTTTTGAATTCAGATAAGCAGTGTTGAATTTTCCTAATTTGTTTACAGCTGCTGCTTTGCTTAACTGACATAATACAGTAACCAGCTCATAACAGTCTCCACACCGCAAAGGTATTAATGAGCTGAGGGTGCTGGTGAAAATCTGGAAAAACAGCATATCTTATTTTGCTTTGTTTTCAAGTTATGTTATAACCAGGAAGGTCAAACTGCAGTAGTCCTTTTTCCTGCCCCATGCACTGATTTCTACTGCAATTCTTCTCAGTGTTATACCCCAGTTTACAGGTTCCAGTGCAAGACTAAGCTGATGGAAATGTATCAAGGATGATCTATTTACAGTGGAAAATTTCTTGTCCTTTTTGTTAGTATATTCATAATAGTTAGGGTTTGTCATCCATTAGTATTTGTATCCCCATAGTAGTGTTCCTATTCAGTGTCTTGCCAGGCAAAGACAAAACCCTCCCTTTAGACATCTTCTTTCACAGAAAATTTTACAGTGAGTGGAGAAGAGGAAAGAAGGCAAAGTATTAGAGTAAAATATTTCCCAAAATAAAAACAAACAAAAAAAAAAAAACAAAATAAAAGCACAACAGCATGCCTAAAAGATTTAATATATTAGTCATGCCATAATCAAGCAATAATACTATAATCATAGTTGAGATTAACAAAAGAATATTTTCTAACTCACTGAAGTTGGTCAAGTCAATAAAATGGAAGCATCAACAGCTTTGCAAACAAAAGCAAACCAAAAAAGCTGAGATGTGAGGGAAACAAATTTCATTAATCATGTGCAATAATGTAGATGTACTTCCACAGCCAGTGGCTTCAGTTATGGACAAGTATCTGAATCCCACAAATCATTTAGCCTTTTAACTCCTGTTTAGCATTTAACCTCCCAGAAATTTTTAGAATTGGGAAGTCAATACCAAGAGGAAGTCAGGACATAGATACGATAAGTCGAATTCCTGCTTCTTGCTCCAGAAATCTTAGCATTGAAATGACTGCAAAGCAGTCTAAAGCTGAGATACAGAAATGCAAGAGGGAGATAAAGAGGAACAGAATGGGTTGGTAAGACAACCAAACCATGGAACAAAGCATTTCTAGGTCAGCTGAGAGAGTCTTTAAGTCAACATAAAACAAAACATCTTCTATAACAGAAAATTATCTTCAGTTTGATCTGCTCCTCCTACAACATTATCGGAACTAAATTTTATTCTAAGACATCCAGCAACAGATAAAATGATACCTGCCCTCCTAAATTTCACATTTATATTTAGTAATTCGTCATTCCACACATGATGCTGAGACTGTCAAATACTATCACACACCAGTGGAGATTTTTCTGCCAACTAATAATGATTAAAGAAGATACTTTTAATAGTATTGCTACAGTAGAAGACGTAAGAATGCAACTGTGAGGTAGATGATCAGCTACCAATGATTTTCAGATAGATTTTTGCCAGTTATTTCTCTTTGTGCCTTCAGGAACCATCACTGGAAAAGAAAAAAATAGGTTGCAGGATTCGATAGCAGATGGGTTTTGTTAATATAATCAATACAATCAGTAAATCACATGCATTTTTATTTTTCTGATAAGAGTATTGACAATTCCTCAAATAAGCCAGCTGAACTCCTATTTAACCTTAATACAGTTCATTTTTTTCTAATGACTTTATTGATTTCTTTGTTGGGGATTTGGGTGGGAGGTGGTTTTTTTGGTTGGTTGGTTTTTAAAGGAACAGCATAGGAAAAGAGCTAGTCCAATATTTCTATGCTTAGTCAAAATTGATTACGTTTCCTTGTCTTTTTCATGTCCTTTATATATTTGTGTCATAAGCTTCCAATTAGAGTTCATAGGCACATTCCTTTCAAACCAAAGAAATAAAGCTGGTACTAACCTGGTTGCAAATCCATGCTCTGCAAAAGATTTCCTTTTATACCTGACATCTAAACATTTTAGTGGATCTGGGTTGAATTGACTTGTCTCTTCAGCCCATAAAATTTAATACACATCAAACTAATTGCAATATGTCAGGGAAGAAAAGAGCAATTGCCTGGGATAGCGTAATGATATTTTCTTCTCATCATAAGAAGTATGAGAGGAATGTACCTAAAATTACTGTTGAAATGCTAACTATTGAGAATCAAAATAGTAAAGTTATACACAAAGTTTAAAAAATGTTTAATACATTTTTATATATGTAAAATGTATATATTCACATAGTTACATGTACATAATGTATGAATTATTTTAACATCAAATGTATACCATTGCCTCTTCTTCCTCTAGTTTATGGGGTTTAGTCCCTTTCTGTAAGTTGAATTGTAACTAGGCAGTTTCCAAATACAGAAAACAAGAATATGAGAAACCCAGAAAAATGTCCACATAGGTTCACTTAAAAGCCTTAGTTAGAAAGAAAATGAAAGAAAGATCATGATAAATATACTAATACTCGCTATAGTATAGAGAGAAACACGTGTAGTAGTCCTTTTTCATAAAGCGGTCTGCTAAACCAGCAATGAAGCATCCAGTGAAATTGGAATGAGAACATTTTTTAAAGTGTTGAAAGGAAATCCTCTATGTACACAAAATTCACCTGTAAAAGTCTTTGCCACAAGGGTGGCACTGAAGCCAAAATCTCAGAGTGATCCAGCACAGGATTGAACATTAATAAGAGGAACATTAAACAGCTGCACTTCCAGTTAATTAAGACTAACATGACCTGAGTGGTTAGGATCAAAAAAGAAACTTTCCCTGCAAGAAGGTTATTGACCATTGCAAGTTCTTAGACTTGTCTCTAAAACACTTGATAGTGTCCAATTTTTAGTATGGACTGGTCTGAAGAAGTATAATATGACCAACATTATTATATTTGGAAGTAGGATATGTATTTAATTTCAGATTACAACTTCTATAATTTAATTGTTGATGAAACTCATGTCTTTTATTTTCAAAATGTATTACAAAATTCAAGGTCCTTTTATCTACAGGTTTAATTATACTAGGCTTCTTAGTAGAAAGATTTTGTATGGCATGGCTTTCTTCTCCACTAGTATTATTATATATTCAGATAAAATCTTACTGTATATTTATCCATCTGAACTAATTTAATGTACATCTGTACAAAACATATAGGAGGAGAAGTAAATGTAAGGAACTTATTTATTATATATTCATTTCTTACAGTACCCTTTTGGTCAGGACAATTTCCATTTGTATTTTCAGGGGAAAAATACATATATAAATAAAAGTCAAAATATGTTTCTAGCATGATTTCTCAAAAATTCAACATTAATGAAAAAATACTGATTTCTGTAACAAATATTATAAAACTTTTTCCATTTAACAATTATACTAATAGACCTTAGACTAACATCTAACTTCTTTGAGACTAACTTTTGAGCCTGACAGCAATTTCCTTCTCCTCTTACACATTCTCATATTACACCACTTCCTCTATTTTGTTCAGCTTAACCTGTATATTTAAGTAGTACAACAGATCCTGGCCACTAATAGTTGCAACCTATCTGTGGCTGCATTTACTGACAGCCTCTGGTCCCAAGTGATGATTAAACCTTTACCACCAAAACCACAACACCCACCTCTTACCCGTTGAAGTAAAGAATATTGTTAGATATAAGAAAGTAGTAGACTACAGTTATGGTGGAAAGCAAGTCATGGTCATGTAAACAAGGTCACTATATCTTGCATTTCCCATGATTTTGTATGTTCTAGGGCATGTTCTAACTGTCTCTGTGGTCTTTAAGAGCTCATATCACTTCCTGAGACGGACTTTATTATGAACTGGAGCTATATGTCTTGGAAAGTGCGGGACTGTGATACCCCTTAGTTACTGTAGAATGGCATTGCCCATCTGATCAGTGCTTTAGGTCCTCTCTTTCATTCACTGGCTGCCCTTCACTGCCAGGGAGATAGCTGTTTCCTATGTGCCTGCAGTGGGTTGACCTTGGCTGGATGCCAGGTGCCACCAAGCTGCTCTATCACTCCCTTCCTCAGCAGGACAAGTGGGCAGAAGATGAGATGGAAAAAAAACCTCATGGGTCAAGATAACGGCAGTTTAATAAAAAAGCAAAAGCAAAGTGCACATGCAGAAGCAAAAGGAAAACACAGATTTTATTCTCTACTTCCCATCAGCAGGTGGTGACCAGCCACTTCCTGAGAAGCAAGGCTTTGGTACGTGTAGTGGTTGCTCCGGAAGACAAATGTAAATAATGAATGCCCCCCCTTCCTCCTCCTTTCTCTTAGCTTTTATTGCTGAGCAGACATCATATGATATGGAATATCCCTTTGGTCAGCTTGGTCAGCTGTCATGGCTATGTCCCCTCCCAAGATCTTGCCCGCCACCAGCCTACCGGTGAGGGGGGAATGTTGGAGAGACAGCCTTGATGCTGTGAGAGCACTGCTTAGCAGTAGGCAAAACACTGGTGTGTTATCAACACCTTTCTAGCCACCAATACAAAGCACAACACTATGAGGACTGCTGTGGGGAAAATTAACTCCATCTCAGCCAGACCCAATCCAGTGCCTGAGGAAGACAGCTATCTCCATTTTGAAATGTCTGCAGAGCGTCTCTGCATGGTGAGCCTGGGCCACAGAGCAGCTTGAGGCAAAGGTCAGGAACTGAAACATGGCTTGTCTCTCTGTGAACAGCTGGTCTCAAGAAAAAGAAAAGTTTCATTATTCTAGAAGTCGTGCTGTTGAGGAAAGATGGGGTTTTACTCCCTACTGACTAGGTTTTCCTGAAAGTTGACAGCTTCATCACAGGCTCCTCCATGCTTTGGAGCTGGTTCCCACCATGGAACCTATTCCTGGCTCCACATTCCCCCAGACACTGCGTGTTCCAAGAGATTCTTCAGGGATTGCTCTAATGGCCCTGCAATTCATTGTGAGATGGTTTTAAATCAAATAGCATTTCTTTGGCAATTCTACAGCAAAAGAGAGAAAAGAATGAAATACCAGATGAAAATAATCTCATCTGGGTGCATACTGTGGAAAACATTGCTAGGCAATGTTTACTACGGAAAACTCGCCTACCAGGTGCTGAAATATTCACTTGGACATGCACATGCTATGAGCCAGTCCTTTTCTCAGAATCTTGTCAAAGCAGCATGACACTGTCTGAAGGCAAAAACCACTCACATGGTTTGTCTTCAAGATCACCTGTGCTAACAGACGTTTGGTGCTTTTGGAGTCCTCACAGCATTTTAGGGTTGCAAGTGGGCTAGCCAAGTTAATTAATTCCTTAGGACCACATCATTCATAAAGAAAAATGACATTCCTTTTCAAACAGCTGAGGTCTTGATTTTTTTTTAAGTCCCTCAATTGTACAGACATGAATATACTTCTTTTTTATGAGCCTTCTGGCTTTCACGGTAACACTGTTATAATGTTCTTTGACAACTAACATTACTAGCATGTCCAGCTCATTGTTCTTACCTTATGAGTTTTCCAAACTAACATTAGCCAACTAGGTGGACAAACTGTACAATGTAATTAATTACATAAACCTTCCAAATCTATATGAAGAAAGACTGTGAATCACAGTGCCATAAATACTTATCGTCACTTATGCTTAAATACCTTTGAGTCTTAGACATAATCACAATAGACAGTCAGTTTAACATCCCTGAAAAATAGCTATGATATTTACAGAAATACTTGATAGACATCCACAGTTTCATTCCTTCCAGTTCATTTGTAATAGTGGCAAGGTGCCTGCTCAGGGGCTGCTCAGATTCCTATCCCTAACATAAAAGTTAGTGGATTTGCTTGAGTAGCTCTCCAGGAAGGTAAAATATGTCTTTTTGATAGTGCCCTATCATGTGCCAAACCTGCCACATTGGTGCCACATGCCTCTTTTCAAAGGATTATATCAATCCATATTTAGCTACAGAAAATAGCTTACATATTTCTTGTAAACAGCATATTTTCAAACCAGAAGTGTTGTGTATAGCTGGTTAACACATAATAATAAGAATGGCAACTCCTAAATAAACAGCATATGAGTATTTACCCTCTACCCCAATCAAGAAACAAATACGACTTGAGAAAACATAGGTGCAGTAGATGAGCCTAATACATGGGATTAAAGCCTGTGTCAGTAACTGTAAAGTCTATTACTATCCCACAACTTGTGGCTAACTTGCATTTCACTTGCCTGTAGTTTTGATACGGTATCCAATGGATTATCATTCATGATCATTTTATGCAGGTCTGCCTCTCCTTGTGCAAGGTACATTCTTCAACCCTTTTTCATATTCTTATATGAAAAAATGAACAATTAACAACACCTGTGCTATTGAAGGAGGTGCATGTGAATGTGTATGAGAAAAGAAACTTCTCTAATTAAAATCTTACCAAAACAAAATTTCAATTGCTTGCAATCTGTTCTTGGGAAAAGAATAAGAAAACAAATTTTACCTATACCACAAAGTAGTCACCCAGCTTAATGCACTACTGGATAGTACTCAAATATTTGGTGATGAGAGCAATCACAGAATTTATATAAGGGGAATCAAGCAGGTCTCTTCCACCCCTAGACAAAAGAGGTTGATCAGTTATTCTGATGTATAGCATCAATGTAAGGCACTAGCTTTGATCTCAAGTGTTATCTGCACATTATTGGTGCAAATTATATAAATGTACATTCATATTTGGAACAAACACTTTCTCAAGACAGATGAATGAATATCTGAATGGAAGAAAGAGTTATACATACATTTACATCAAAATCCAAACCTCCTGCCTAAAAGGCAGAGCATTTGAAACTGGGTTTTGACAAGAGTCCTGTCTACTTTAATGCAGTACAAATTTTGGCTGGGCTCAGGAAAAGATTGCTGTATAGAAGTCTACAGTAAATTCATGTTGGTCAGATGGAAGAAATATCAGATGCTTCCAAATAGGAAGTAGTTTGTCCCCAGATAGCTCAATGTTTAACCAATCCTTCCAACATCACTATAATGATATCATTTCCTTTATATCATTACAGCTGGAACTGCAAGAAGATAAAGTATTTGTTTACTGAATAGTCATATAAATGCTGACTACTGCCTTCCTTCTTTAGTCTTTAGGCCTTCTTGTTCCTTGTCTGGCAGATTCCCAGAATATCCCGTACAGTATCTTGCAAAATGTCATCTTGCCCAAAACACAGTTCAGCTGCCCATCTCTTCTCCAGAGCTCATTAAACTATTTGTCCAAAATAGATTTCTCACTAACACCCAAGTATTCCAAGAGTTAAGAATCAAGTCTCTAAAAGGCACCACTATTTTTAGATATTACAAACTCCTATTACAGAGTTTCAAAAGTATTAGCCTTATCAGCTGTTCTTTAATGGAAGCAGCACTTATACAATTATGTCTGCCTTCTCCTAAAAGCTTGCAATCTATACAGCGAGGAAAAAAACAACCCTGAAATGCTTGCTTTTCTTTTCCATGCAACATTCTTATTTCAGTAAAACTTCATTGTACACTAAATAACAACAATTACCACATGCCAGAGAAAGGCCAGACTGTAACCATTATTTTTTCAGCTTACAGTAAAATTTTAGTACAGGTACCTGAGCAAAACATAGGTTTGCAACTGTCACAACAGGTGCACTGTATGCAATGGTCTATTAAACTAATAAAGATTAGTAAAGTAAGTGCAAAATTGTATAATGCTGTAGGGCTAGTAAAATGTCTTCTAAAAGTATAGCACTTACGACGATATCAGCCTATTGACTGGTGTGAGATAATAACTACTTTTCCTGAAAGCTGAAAGTACTCAGCTTCTCACAAGTCCCGGCTCTTGGTGAGATAAATGACAAACATCTGGATTCAGGAGCAAGGCTTTATTCCCTGAGCATCTGGAACATTAGTGCAGGGACTCCAGAAAATGGAGAAAGGGCTGTTGGTTTTTGGTTTTCTTTTCCCCACACAGAAAAGCACATGCTAGGCATGGCTGAAAGCAAGTCATATTAAAATAATGAGCATGTTTGCTCTGTTTACAGCTAAGAAGGAAATCCAGAAGACATATTCCCAATGTAGAAGATAGCAGTCATATTGCAAAACTTTTATCAGTGCAAATAATTTCTACTGCAAATAATCTTGCATAATGCCATGGGTATATTTACTAGAGTATTATTTTCTTGTAAAAATCACATGCATTTCTCTTTAGAAATGTAATGATATTTCTAAATGTGAGATTAGTTAAATTATCTTAGTTTGTCTTCAACTTTGCTTGGGAGGGAGGAGCTGCATTTGCTTAGTAAGTCTGCTTCTCCTCCTGTTCCTCCCTATCCAATTACTAGCCTCTCTGATACGGTCACTCTGAGTGTTAGCCCATCATTATTGTAGCTATATCTTGGTGCAAGCAGAAGCAAGGAGCAGGCAGAAGCAGCACGTAAGATTTCTATGAAACTTAGGCCTTTTACTAGGGATCAGATGACTTCAGAGGATCCATGCCAGAACAGCAACACCTATGACACGTAATTGCCTTCAGCACAGACAGCAGGTTGTAAGAGACATTTACCTTATGCTCTCCCTGCTCTTTTGGAGCAACCACATCATCAGCCTAAAGCCAGTAAAATAGCTGAGATAACCCACAGGTCCTGGCTATATCTTTTCTTACTATTGCACCTATTCAGTCTGAAACTGCAGTCACAGTTGAGTATGGGACAAGGTATAGAAAGCCAAGTCTCTTAAAGACAAACCAGAGGAGCTTCAAAAAGCTGACAATGCTCTCACTTCACTTGAGCTCAGTGCTGAACTGGAGCTTTTTCAAACCACCCATGACTCATCTCCACAACCACCCAGTTTCAAAGTGCTCGCTTCTCTGTCTATACCAGCCCCACCAGAGAACCACACAGGTGTGAGACAGCTGTGGGCCACTCTGTCAGAGTGCTGCCACCTGTTTCTATGCCATACAACCATATGTTCCACAACAGGTTAGTCACTAAATTTCAGAGCCCTCTTTATAGCATAAACAGAGTAATGGGAATTCCACCAGAGAAAGTACCAGAAAATATAAAAAGAAAAAGTAACAAATGCTTCTTGAAACTGCATTTAAAATTGTGTCCTGCATTAACTTAGCAGCATGGTTGGTTCCTTGCTTTGTGTAATATGGATGTTCTTGTGTATAGGCACACAGTCCAAATTTCAGAGGAAAAGCTGACATGAGTTAATATCCTAATGTTCAATCTATCATTCATAGAGCAGAGCTCTGTGCATTAAAAACACCTTTCACCATTAAGGAAAGCAATAGCAAATTGGCTGATTAACATAAATGTACAACGGTGTTGTCTCTTAAGAGCTATTATCATGCTTTCCAAATGTAGTTGTTTTAGTTGTTAAATTTATGAATTCTCCTGATTTTTTTTATATATAAATCTTGGCACCTCTATCACACATGCTATGATTCCCAGTAGGTAGAAAAGCCCTGAGCAAATATAAAATTAACTTTTAAAGAAATATATGAATCTGGGGAAAAAAAAATACAGCAACCCAGAAACGCAATTAGTGTTGATAGCAGTCTCAAATAAACTTTGGATTGGGAAATTTACAGAATTTAATCCAGTGAGATTTTTTTATGCCTTGATACAAGCTACATAAAGCAAATAAAAAATTAGTCTCTTCAGTCTTTCAATTCTAAAATAAAATAGTGCCCCACTTCTGGTATAGAATGACCAAAAAAAAAAAAAAATTGATGTTCATAAGACTATTCCTCTTCTAAAGAAAACTGATAAATAATCAGACCATTATCACTGAAATTCAAATGTTCCAATCAGCTGAATTCAAGAGGTCCTTTCCCATGAAAAGGCAAAGAAGCCCTGGCACAAGTTGTTTCATTGACTTAAATAGAACCACTTGAATAAGTGAGGATCTCCCAACTGGGCCAGAGCTTTCTCAGCACTACATTGTAAATTATAAAAAGATACACTGTACTGTATCTGTGCCATTAGGCATAGCTCAGCTGTTGAAAATTGTAGTGTTGGTAACTCTTTTATCATCCAGTGAGAATGTATCTAAGATAATGAAATCATACATTACCCTTTGAGATTTACAAATCTGACACCACATGCAATGTCTGCTCTCCCTTCTTTAATATATAAGGAGATGTCTCTTTGTATGCTGAAAATCTTTTCTCTCAGCTCTCCATAATTTTAGAGGTCATTTAATGAACAGAGTCATGATTTGATAGAATCCTCCTCCCATTGTAACTAATCTAATAAGCATCTAACATTCTAGGTAGTACTGTGCTATCTGTATTACTGCTCAATGAGGCTGCCACTTATCCTGAAGACAAAAACCAGACTGGCAGGGAAGCAGCAGTTTGGCTTAACTTCACATACTCGCCTGTCAGAGAATTTCAAATCACTCTTCATATCTTTAGTGAGCTCATTCATTCAGGAGAAACAGCCTGGTTTTGGCAACTAATTTGGGGAGTACATATTTCTCTGATGTTCTAGGGAGTACTAATTTGTGCCTTGTAAATTTTACAAAGTACCTATCATAGTACCTATCAAGCAGTAAATAGGTAAATGGAAAAGAAGGTCAGCAGTGTTTGAATGAATGTACTGATGAAGATTTCTCCTCTAATATTTTAATTGCTCCCCTCCGATGCATTCAAAAGGCATGATTTTTTTAAAATAATGTTGAAAATACAGACCCTTTTTAACTCCCCCTGCTTAATCAACCAAATCAAGTTCAAATTTTATGTACTTACCTGTAAGGCTTCACGCAGCTCTGTCCTGCAGTACTAATTTATTGCTTTTCTCTCTCCTCTCCTTGCCCCTTCAGACCCATCAAGCTGCAGGGTTTTTTCCTGATCTTTTCACATTTTCCATGACCAGCACTGCATCATTTTTCAGTTTGCAGAACAGTATTTGTAGTGGTATTCTGACTCTAGTCTTAATAATTTGCCTGGTTATTTACCTGATATACACATAAGGCTCTGTTATTGGATATATTTTGCCCAGCAGACTAATGCTACCTGTTGTTTCCACTACCTACAGAAACCCTTTGTCAAAGCTTGATCCTATTTGCAGAGCAAAGCAGCATTTTTTTTTAATGACAGGGGGATGAAAGGAACAGGTTAGCGGCTGTGTCCAGATTGCAGCTCTGTAAATCCACTTGTACAGCTTACAACAGAAGATTGGAGGGTTTCAGCCAGTGGTTGGAATCACAGCTCATGACTCCTGGATTTTATAAGAAGTTTTGAGGAAGAGGCTACAGAATTTTTTCTGGAAGACATTCACAGCCACCTCCATGTGGGGATCAAACCTAGGACGGAGTGAATTTTCTTTAGACTCACGGCCATCATCCACTTTAAACAGCTTACTGAGCCCCAGGCAAAGACCCAGAACTCCGCAGGTCACTTCACTACTGCTACAGAGAGTAGTGACTGAAACCCCTTCCCTGGAAACCTCAAAAACCTTTGTCTTGAAATTTCTGATTTTCGGAGTTTTTAAGAGGCTATTGGTCGAGTAAGGACAATGAGTTCTGTCCTTTAACCTGTTTTATAGAATCAGGTTTCTTTTCAGTAGGTTACAAATTAAAATCCCCAGCACACACAGACTACTCAGTAAATCACCACAGCTTTTTAATCATAACTCACAGTATGGGAAGTAGTTCTCCACAGGAACGCAGGATTTTCAGAAAACAAAGTATGGATACAGTTTATTCTGTCTTTGAGCAAAGGCTGGACATGATGGCATCTTGAAGTCCTTTTTATGATTTGTTTAAAATATTTACTCATTTTTTCATCCAGTATATTTTGCAAATACAGAACTTCAAAGACTACAGTTTCCAAACAGTAAAAATATTCATCAGGCAACTTCCTTTCAAACTGGAGGATGTTACCCAATTATCACACTCATCAGGACATCTAACCAGAGGTTTGAAGCCTGTAATAAAGATAATCTGCAAGACAAACCCTCATGCATTCACCACTCACTGTAGATGACTTCTGCTGTGAGCTGCTTCTATTTCTTTTGATATGAAACTTCCCCCAGAGACGAAATAACAGGTATGCCTACTTACATGCTGATTGTCTACGTCAATTCACTGAAACCTGTGGGAGATATGCAGCACAACAAAATTGCTTACAACAAACAGCTTGTTAAAGAAGTCTGCATAACTTCCCTCTTATTCCTCACCCACTTCCCCACATACTCCCCTCCAGTATGTAGTGGAGCCCCTAGATTACAGGGAAGGAGGCCAGGGAAAGTTTAACAAAATCCAGGATGTTAAACTTCTGGATTTCTGAATTGTCTGCTCATGAAGCTTGAATGCAGGCAGCAGCCAGCTCAAACTCAAAATCCACCCACAGATACGATTACCAGTGCACAAACTGAAAGGGAACATGGAGATGACCTGCCTTATGCAGAATGAGTAGCAGAAGACAAGAAATAAAGCACACCTTCAGGAAATTCCCACTGGTGGCGACTGCCTTCCGTGTGGCTGGTGCCTAAGTTATTTATTCTCAACCCCATTCAAAAAACATAACATAAATTTGAGAACTGAAATCAGTACCACAATCAGAAAGAGAGGGGAAGAAAAGCATTGTATTATCCAGACTACACTGCCATAATTTAGTCAAATCAAGGCATTCCAGATGGTTTGGTATGGCAGGGAGGATTGCTGGTTTGTTTGAAGAAGGGAATGAGTTCTCAGCATTTATTATTTACTTTGTACTTTATTCACATTGATATGCACAAATTATTACATGAAAATCTTATACCTGCAGTGCTGAAGACCTTTTGCCTGGGATAGTTAAAAAATAAAGTTGAACCCAAATAGCTTTTGCTCTTATTAATCTTAAAACACAAATTGGCTAAAACATTCTGTGTTTGCCTTAAGATAATGCTGTGTAAAGACTATTTAAATTGACATAGGCACTCTGTCCTGGAGACCTCCTGATGGCTCCTGACATTTCAACCTCACAATGTACGAGGCCGGTTTGTTTTGTTTGTGCAATTAGTTATGTTTTTTAGCAATACAAAAGTGCTTTTTTATACTAAACTCTAGGGAATAAAATATGCAGAATTCATGAGATACAAAACATATAAAAATTCATTTCCTGAGCAGAAGCACTGCAACATTGTGTAGCAAAAACTATTACTTTTTTCATTGTGTTTGTAATAAAGAACTCAAGCAACCATGCCCTTCAGGGCTGGGCTCCTCACCACTTCACTTGAACTCAGCCTCAGCATTCAGTCATGGCATGTGAAGTTAATTACTCTGGGCACTGGGGCTCTGAACAGAAGAATGACCCTATTTGCAGCTCCGTGTACTATGTACCACGCTACAGTGAATTCTTTCAGTACCTACACATTGCACACTCAGTGACTCTGAATGGAGTAATAATTCTAGCACTCTGGAGGAAAGCTCAACTGTCATCTCATTTTCACAGGGATACTTGTCTTCCCAGGTAACCATTTAATGGGGGCTGACATTAGTCCACATTTAGTCACTGTCACCCTCCCAGTTCAAATGGCGTGAAAATCCAAGGGTTACAGCTTTCAGAAACCATCATGCCAGAGGGCAGGCCTGAAACAATTTCTGAGCCTGGATCTTATGATCCTGAGGCCTTTCTACCAGCTTTTGTGATAAGGACATCAGAATTATATAGATTCAAAAATCTGCAGTTGTAAATGACTCCTCATCTACAGAACCAAACACTGTCTGCAGGAGCCCTGGTTTACAGAATTTGGCAAGATGGCTGACTCACTGAGGAGCTGAATATTTTTATAGAAACTGCATAGCTGGGGAAAAAATAAAGTAATTTAACAAAAAATCCCATTAGACATGATTGCTTGCCAAATATCTAACTACTCTCAGTTACTGTTGGGGTGAGAAGTTTCAACGGCTTTGAAAAAGACATGAAAAAAATACACTGACCCTCTACAATTGAAGAGAAAATATCCTACATGTGCTGAGGTGGTTGGCTTTATCTGATGTAATCAAAAATTATGTCAGATGGTGTGATTTATGTCCGGTCAACAGTAATATTAATCTGGAAGGGGAATAAAATAAGTGAGGAAAGATCTGTGCCTAGTAAAAATCAGTTGCAAATATGACTCAAAGAACAGAGCCATTTAGTTTCTTTAGTAGGATTTGTACCATATTATTTGTTAATATGATGATACACCTTCAACTTGAAGTCCTCATCAGCCAGTATTTGAACAGTAGTTGTAAGAAACTAAATAGTCACTTTGAGGCAGAAGACGGGAGCTGTGCAGTTATTTCTTGGGATATTCTTTCATTTCATACCAATGTAAGGCAATAATTTTGCATTCTTTTTCTTCGGTCCTTCTTGGCTTTGGTTTTTTTCTTTTTATTTCCTGATGTTAGTTCCTTAATTGATTTATTCATTCATTCATTTAAGTCTAACCTAGAAATAGGTTATTTTGCAGCCTCTAATTTTAATTCATCAGATATAAACTTTGCATAATCATGTAGAGAGAACAGAGCACAGGGAGGAACTATTAATTTGCTTTTGAATATTGCCTTAATTCTATATAGAATAGGAAAATAAATTATATGTTCAGTTTTTAACTGCTAAATTCTGGACTAGTCATCTAGGTCATTTTTAAACATGGCTACCATTTACTAATACTCATTTGCCAATATTGATACACAGAACTTTGCTAATACGATATCCAGCTCTAACAGAAGCAATGGGATTTGACTGGGTCTAGATAAAAACACACTTGATTTGACTGCGTCTAGATAAAAACACATTTGATCTTTCACTTATACATATGTATGTGCTGGGATGGGTTGCATTCAGAGATGAATTCGGTGAATCTAAAAGGAAAAACATTAAATGTTCTACCCTTTGGAAACTGTTCCTGCTTTTTTGCTGCCCATGTCAAGTAACTGTCTATGACTTCCAATAGAACAAGGACGTTCTTGATATGCTTGTTCAGATACCATGTGCTCGAGAGAAGTAGATTGGTTTGTTGCAATGAAAGGGCCCTCCTTTGCTGGTTATTAAGTCAGTAATATCACCATTTATTTCTATTACAAATTTCCAGGCTCCATGAAGCTGCAATAAATTTTTTTAAAGACAATATTAGGAAGCATGTTCTTATCAGCAAAAATTTTTTCTGAAACTTTCAAAATTCTAAAAATCATCTCCCAGATCTCCTGAAGTAGGGACAGAATCCTCCTCTTTCTTTCTTTTGCTTATTCATTTGTTCTTTTATTCTCAAACTCTGAGCCATTTTTATTTCCCAGCGCAAAATCTGAAGCTTCAAAACAGACAGCCATGAAGGTGACACTTTAAGAAAGCTAGAGTAGGTGAGATCTGGAACGGTTTTGCTTGAACTGACAGCTTAATGTGCAGAACTTTCATGTGACCCAGACAGAAAAGGAAACACCAAGTTTTTCCTGACATGCTCTGTGAAGTCACTAGAAGGTTTATAAGGGGATAATTTGCCTACTGAGACACACGTGCTTCCATAAAATATTACTCAGTTGCCACAGCATTAAAAGAACTAAAGTATACAGTGAGAGGTTTGGTGCCACTTTTTTTTTTTTTCTCCAGAGTATAAACCTCCTGTAATTTCTTATCTGCTTTACTAAGGAACTGTTACAACAATCCAGATTACAAAGTTTCAAATTAATCTCTGTAAATTTATATCCTGCTTAGTCATGAATTGTTATAGTCAGCGCTGATCTCAATAAGTACACTTTTGAAATAAACAGTGTTCAACATAATATCTCTTTAAGATGTATTCTTTTTGATTATTTAGCAGTTGTTACAGTCAGTGGCTTGGTCATTTGATAATATTTCTTCTTTCACCTGGATAACTAAAACATTAAAGCTAGAGGATTGTCGTGGTTTAGCCCCAGCCAGCAACTAAGGACCACGCAGCCGCTCGCTCACTCCCCCTACCCCGATGGGATGGGGGAGAGAATCGGAGGAGTAAGAGTGAGAAACACTCCTGGGTTGAGATAAGAACAGTTGAATAATTGAAATAAAGTAAAATAGTAATGCTAATAGTAACAGTATAATAATGATAATAATAATAATGATACACGAAGCAAGTGATGCACAATGCAATTGCTCACCACCCGCCGACCGATACCCAGACAGTTCCCAAGCAGCGATCGCTGCTCCCCGGCCAAACCCCCCCCAGTTTATATACTGAGCATGACGTCATATGGTATGGAATAGCCCTTTGGTCAGTTTGGATCAACTATTCTGGCTGTGCCCCCTCCCAGTTTCTTGTGCGCCTGGCAGAGCACGGGAAGCTGAAAAAGTCCTTGACTAGCATAAGCAGTACTCAGCAACAACTAAAACATCAGCATGTTATCAACATTCTTCTCCTACTAAATCCAAAACACAGCACTATGCCTGCTGCTAGGAAGAAAATTAACTCTATCCCAGCCGAAACCAGGACAAGAATAAAGGCTAGAGGGTTGCAATTTACAGCATATGATACTTCTAGGAGAATTTTTAAGATTAATATCGATTTGTGAATACACTCCTGAAAGTTTGGTATCTTTGCACATTTGCAAAACTGCCAGGCAGTTGTCTGAATAATCATCAATAATATTGAACTAGTTATATCATCTGACCGATTCTAGCTTTCCCTATTTCTGTTGAAAATTGACATTTATTTTTAATGTATTCTAACTGTCCTAGTTTACTTGTAAAGAAGCCAAGATTTTTTTCTTATTAAATCAAATCTGATCACATAAATATCATAGCCCGTCAAGCATAAACCATATTACTTATTAATTAATATTAATATTTTAGCCATTCCAAAGGTTTTTAATGCTCCAATTAAGATATGTAATCACTTGGTGAATTTAGAATATGTTTAGGATATTTAAATTAATGAATTTGCTGTGTCACTTACCAGCAAATTTTCAGAGAAAAGCCATCTCATGGGATCTAATTACAAAGAAAATCATTCTAAGTACATTGAGATGAAGTGTTTGAAAACTGATCAATAGCTTCCAGAATTAAATTCACGTTATGTCACGCTTTATGTGACAAGCTCACTGGATCTTGAACTCTGCAGAGTTTTGAAACAGCATTGAAAGGTTAACTTTAAAGAAAACACACTTGCAAGTCTCCCAGATTATAGGAGAAAATCAAATGCCATCTCTCCATAATCTCACAGAGCAGCTAGTGAATCCAAATGAAAGGCAAATTTACTGGTTTAAGAAGCAGATGATTTGTGAGTATGTTCTGCAGCAGTGCAGCAATTGCTGATGGAAAGGTCCTTTGCAGTTTTGCTTTTCTGAAACAGCAGTAATTGAGCTTCAGGAAAACAAAATCTGGTTAATATTTTGAAATCTCCTCATTTCCTCTAAAATAAAACCAAATTCTTAAAAACTGAGTGTAGAGAAAGAAGGAACTCACATAGCAGAGTCCCTGCTAGGGCTCTGAACTGGAGATATGGAAGTCCCCTCGGAGCAGCGCACTGACATGCAGTCTCCTATTCTCAATATGCTATGGACTATTTACCCACTTGACCTACTTTCTCCCTTCTGTTCTTATTAACTTTGCTGATGAAAGGCAAAGAAGGAGCATTTTCATGAGAACTTTCTATTTTAATAAACCATCACACCAAACAACTGTAACTTCCCAGGTACACTAGAAGTTCGTTAATAGGGACAGAGGGCGTCTCTTTCTAATACACACCAAAACATGCATGAAGCCTAATGACTCTGCTATCCAGCCCAATGAGAATCATAGGCACAAAGGATCAATTCCCAGCAGAGTGGTAGAGAGCCCCTCCTAGGTCAGATCTGCAGAATTTGTTCCCTCAGTTTCAATATTTTAATACCCACACAAAGTATAAATATGGTAGCATTAAAAGTTGTATAATGACGAGTCTGTATTGAAGTATACCAAATCTACCACTGATTCATGGAATGTGCTATTTCTGCCAGGAACGAAAACGATGTGTTGATTTCAATTGAACTATTCTTACTTGCACCAGCTGCAGATCAGGTTCAGGATATATAGAAGTGCCATTATTAGGCATAGTGTTTACATATGACTTTTTGTTATTATTGCTCATCACTGATGCATATACCCTTTTCTACTGCCATGGTATTTAGAAAGACAAAAAATTGAAATAAGTAGGCATTTTACTGCTGTGCTAATCCTTTTTTCTTAAGAATATTGAGCAATATGATTTTTTCTATATGTTTTTCAACTCTATCTGTAAAGCATCCAGTTATATTCACAGAAATTGCAGTCAAAGAGAGACAGAAATAAAGTCACTGGAAGTCAATAGCTTGGTCTGTTTTTATGAAAAAAACAGAGTGCATCAGAACAAAAAAAAAAAAAAAAAAAAAAAAGATGTTGTTGACAGGTGACTGGAGAAAAGAACTTCTTGTAGGAAGGTTTTAAGCCCTGAGGATTTATTTGTACCTGCTGGGTTAGAGATGGCTAAAGAGCAGAAATAATGATCAGACAGACAAATACACAACCACAAATAAGCCTGTGCCATTGCTCCTGGCAACTGTTCATTATTTAAAACAGTGCTACTTTGAAGAGAAGCAAAATGCTTGAGACCTGCTCTTTGTATAAAGGTAATGGAAGGCTCCATTTAAAGATTGAGCATCCTGAGAGATCTTTGAAGGTAAAAGGCAGTCTTCCAGAAACATCTCTTGTGATAGGTATTTGGAAACAGGATGTGATTTGTTTAAAGTAAATCAAAAGCGTTCAAAAAACTGCAGGTCCCTATTTATAGCAGTTCAGAAGGGGTTGTATGTATCCATGTCATTTTGGTGCCATTTACTGAACCTAACCATTCAATTTAAATACTGGTATGATTTACATACTCGGTGGGCCAAGTTTTTTCAAAGAATGTCAATAGCCTAGTAAATGTTACACTTTGTTAGAACGAAGGGGGAAAATGACATACATGCAAGCCTTTCACCATATCCACCACAGAATGAATCAGAAGTGATAGGGACAACCTTGATTCTGAGAGATTGCATGTGACCCTTCGTACATTCAAAAAGGTTCTTTGAATATCCCACAGGTACAAATATACTAGCCCATTCACTCAGGGAGTAAATAGTTTTTATAGTGTCATTGAGCTGTTAGTCACCTTTTTTCCACCATGAAAAAAGGCACAGGGAGCTATTAGATTTGTTTAATGTTTTTATTCTGGCTACTCTGTGTTCTTGTTAATTCAACACGGTTGCTTGAAGAACAACAAACTGCCCAAATGCAAGAAGGGAGCTTTATGCAAGCAGACGGGACAACAAAATTTGATACATTCTTCTTTTTGTTATTCCCTCTAACTTTTGAACGACCACATTGTAACCCAACAGTTTATCAGACTGACACATCTAGTTGTGTTACTGCTTGATGTGACGTGGCACAGTCCATCAGGTACTTGAGAGTCAAGTTCTACTTCTCTGTTTTGACAGCAGCCACTCAGCCCCAGCACAGGTTGCTTTCAGTCTCTTTGTTTGCTTTGCTGGGTTGGTATCACACTAACACAAGCAGAGCCAAAGTCACAAGCTTGTGATGACACTTCCAGTACCCACTGTTCCCTCTCAGTGCTACATGACTACACTGGTGTCTGTATGGTTCATCTAGACCCTTAATTTTAAAGAATAACAGAAAAACCATAAGAATATGTTTTCTCCCACTTCCATATCATGCTTAATAATGCATGCTAATTACACTGTTATCTCCAGGCAAGTGCATATACAGAATTTAGGTTAGCAAAACCAGCATATCTGCAACTCCCACAAGAACATTCCCTTCCAATTTCTTTGTTCAGCATAAGTCACCAGCAGCATGCTTCCACCCCAGACTTATCTCTGGGATGCCCCACAACATTACAATGGTCTTATTACACACAATCACCAGCACTTTTCTCTTCCCATACAATGAATATCTATTTAAAACGCATTTCCTCCAGGTGACACTGAATTTACAGACACAAAAACTTGTGCAGTTGAAGAGATGGCACTCCTCTCTCCTGTTGTTCATAGGTTTCAGTTTTAAGTGAATAAAAGCAAGTCTGTGTAGTTTGAAGTCCCTAGGAATTCTCTCAACTGCAAAGAAAGAAGCTCATGTTGCTAACGTGACAGCATACAGATAAAACCAATATTCAGGAGATGACACACCAGCAGAACCTCAAATGGTTCAATTTTTTGCATTATTTTTATTATTTGCAGCTAAGAATGATGTTACATAAATCAATTATACCTAGTATTTTTAACTGTTGTTCATATCTGGTCCCAGTCTTGTGTGAATGTCGGTGAAAATACCACTTTTAGCCCACGATCTAAAGGTTTCTTGGTAGTGAATAAAAAAACATATTCAAGTAATATTTTTCCCATTAAAAACAAATATTTAAATAATTTTGACCTTCTCTTTAATTATGTATAACAGTGCCCACTTTCATCCTCAGATGAGTCCCATACTTCGAAGATGAGCTTTGCACAAGGTCTGCAGGCAATTCTGAGCAAGTGTTTGAAGACCCCTGAAAATGGGCCTAACGTTACTTGCCTCCAGGGTAGTTATCACAGTTATACTCTCATCTAGTGCTCATGCTAAAGAATTAACCCTATTACCATACAGGAATGACTTCTGAGTGGCTGCAGCTGATTTAAAAGAACAAAGGGAGCTGGATTTTCTAAATTTCGTAAGGGATTTTAGTGGGTCAAATGCAGGGAGGGGAACTGATAGAATAGCATAGATCAGTTGCATAAATAAGAGAGCATAGCAGGTTACTTGTTTCCCAATTTAATTGCCTTGCTCTGGGAAAACTACTTAGGGTAATGTTTGCAGTGGAAGCATTTTTGCTGAAATCTTTTCCCACCCATCAATCTTTTCCTCAGTAATATGGGGAGTTTGTTTTTATGAGCTCTGAAATCTATTTTATTATTGTAAAATGTAGAAGCAGGGACTACTTATGGTCTGTTTTCATTTGGTTTGATGTGTGGGGGGTTTTTTTAAAGAAACGAACCCTTTAGCTTTTCTTTGTCTTGCGATTGCCTAACTTAACCGAGGTCACAAGGACAAACTGAGATTTAAAAAGGAAATGTATGTAGTTCTGGGGATCTGGGCACTGCTATGCAATTGCATGATCTCATCACCCACAACCTCATCCTTTCCCACAGCCCTTCACTGACTTTGTCACTTTCTTCTGCTGTCGTCAAGCAGGGTGTAAGAAGAGGACAGGCGTTCTGTCCACAAAGCACAGCCAGCATCTCCAGTACCTTGTGCATCACAGAACAAGAAGGATTCTTCGTTTCTCTTCCTCTCTTCCTTCTGCCATTTAGTTGTTAAACTAAGAGGAATGCATCAAGCAGTAAGTACAACAGGGGTAACTGGAATCAGGTTATTAGTGTGTATTCAAAAAACTTAAGATGTATATGAGGAATGAACGCAGCAGCAGACCCATGTAACAGGAGTAGTTTAATTGACTTCTGGGGCCAGATGTGGCCCTACTGCAATTTCTTTGTCTTTTGTGATGTTACCCTAGAGTGAATATGGTCTGTAGAGAGATTAGTCCTCTAGGAAAAAATGACTCCTTCTCATCAGCCCCTATTTTGCTTTCTGGAAAACTGGCTATGTCTTCAGAGTATGGAACACGGCATGAAACAAAAGGAAAAAGAGCAATTACCAGTCAAGGTGGATATAATTAGGCCAAAATCAATGTGATAGAAATTAAGTGCCTCATTTTTATAAGATAGGAAACTGTGCAAGACATAAACAAATTAGAGAATTTTTTTTTTTTTACAGTAATAGAGGCTCCTTGGAAAGTAAACAAACAGAAAGCACTAGGAAGGTTTATGTCACAGCACTAATTAAAATCCCAGCCAAGAAAGAGAAAAATACCTTGGATTTAGCAAGAGCAATAAAAACGTTTTTAAAAGAACATATGGACAAGCCTTCTGACAAAATGCTTAGATAATTACAGGAAAAAATATGGAACAAATATATGTGTGCAGAAGAAGGAAAATATATCCTAAATGAGAATCTAGAATTGAGGAACAGGGCTGCCAGGACAGTTTTAGCAAATGAAAGAACTGAGGATCTCTTTAAGCATTTGACCACCTCCTAGTCACAGTCTTGGAAACTCTCATGGCTCCAGTACATATCATTAATGGGCCAGATTGTCCACCTTTACTAACTGCATTTGGAGCCTGTGACTCCTCCAGGGGACAGAGAAGGAAAAAAAAAAAACCGACAAATTTTGGATAGCTGTATTCTAAATCACATAAATATCAGAAAATAATAAATTCTGGAAATTAACTTACTTTGGAGAGAGAATACCTCATCATGTTTGGATCACTTTCTCATTTTTTTTTATCAAAGAACGAGTAACTATTAACTAATGTTAACTCTGTATTTGTAAGATGAATATGTGGTTTCCAAAACAGAATTATATTTCAAAACAGAGTAAAAATGATTAAGTGTAAAATATGCCAATTAGGGAATTGTTTCTCCTTGATATATCAATCATAAACCCCTTAAATTTGTGATGAATAAATGGGAAAAACTATGGTAAATTAAGTAGGGATGATCAGGTAGGGTAAGTACATGGAAAACAAGTAGGAGATGCCTGGAGAACATTTTTTTACATGTACTACCTGAACAATTTTTGGATTATTCAAGGGAGGAATCAAAGACTGATACTACTAGGCTTAGAAAAGAAACTTCTTAATGGGGGAGGAGATTTACTGGAAGAAAAAAATAGAACAGAGACTTGCACCAGTGTCACCAGAACTTACTGAATCTTTCTTTTGTATTCCCCAGTCACAGAAGAAGACTGGCTACACTGTTCCCCAGATCCAAAGACTGTTTGCATCCAATCTTGCATTAACTTTTTCTCCCCAAGATCTCTTAACTTGTTTCAGTTGCCCAGATATAGGTCTGTACTACAGTTTTAGGTTTCTTAGGTTATAAAAGGTATCCATAAGGGACTAGCAGACATGAGACTACTGGAAGGCCTACATCACTCAGGATGATGGCTGGAGGCAGGATGTTCAAGGATGTCTGTTTATTTAGCTAAAATAAAAAGTCTGTTGTCCCTATGACCTTTCAAGGTGTCCACACTAATGTACTAGGCTTTCTACAGTTCCTGTATTGTTTTCCTGCTTGCAAAAGTTCTGGCCTCCTTTTGTTATACTCAAGGATCATTACCCAGGTTTTATGATGCACTGAAACTTCTTCCTCACACCTTTTCAACAAATCTTTCAAAAGGTGCTGCATCGGAAAGTGCATTGAGTCCACATATAATGAGAATTGCTAGCGATACATCCTTACGTATATATGTGTATCTCTTGTTGATAAGGGATGCTCAGTACAATGCATAGCATTAAGGAGCACAATTTGCTCATGTTACTTAATGCAATGTATGTCACAGGGACCACAGAGTATTAACAGTTAAGTAGTTGAGGCCTGTCATTTGAAGCTGATTAAAATCTCTTTATCAAAAGATTTTTGTAGGAAAAAAGAAAGCTTTATTTTCCCAGGGAACCAGTATTTTCCAAAACCTGAAAAATACAGTTAATTCAGGTGAAAATCCTCAGTGTTTTTAACAAAAAAACAAAACATTAACATTTTTACTAAAAGCTAAAGCCATTTTATTGAAAAATAAAAGTGTCAATATTTTCCTTCTTCTCTTTTTTTTATTTAAGTAATTAGAAATTAGTGAACATTCATGAAGACCTGGTGTTTTCTTTCCTTTCTGTCTCTCCTTTATCCCTTCCCCACCTCTGTGTTCACCAACATAAAATCACCTAAAAATGAGACCATCATTCTAATTTCTAAGCTTTAAATTTGACTGACAAACACTTTTGTTCCTTTTCTGTATTTCAAAATTTATCTTGTTCCTGGTTCTCTTGCTAGCACTTCAGCCGTAGAAGAAAACAAACCCCAAAGTGCTGAAGTATGGATTCAGTTCCATAACTACATTCTGAGTGTTTCCTGAGTCAGAAATGTAGGCTGTTTTCCCCACCTCTAGCCTGATTTATGCTGCCATTATCATGTCTTTAACCTCAGTGAAGATAGACGAACACAAATTAAAGCAGGGATGTCCTGATAACATTTTTATGGTACGCCTCCCAGGGGCCCAACTTTAATCAACCAGTTGCTAACATGATGAGGCAATACATGCCAGCCCACACTGCAGAACTTCCCAGCCCTCAAGTTCAGACCCTGGAAACCACTGAAGTTTTCCAGGCTTCAGACTCCTGGCCATGGAGACAAGGCTGCAATACACGTCTATGGCCACCTCTTCCAGAGCTTCTAGGCTCCTTGCCTGGATGTAGACCAAGGTCAAGATATCCTTTTTAGTCTTTTAATCATCATTATTTTAAATACACAATTTGTATAGATACATAGGATAATGTAGGCTAGAAGGGAGCCATAGGTATCATTTGAGTCAACCGTCATCATTCAAAGCATGGCCAATATCATACAATACATTGCTTTCACGATCAATGCCTGGTTTAGGCCTCAGCTTGTAATGACTGTAACTATTATCAATTTTATAAAATTAGAAAGATAAGTTGATCTGATCAATTGTAGCAGAGTTTGGGGGAGAAGAAATGAGAAAGAGTAATGAAAGCAAATAACAGGAAGACTAGATTTTCAGGATGCTGTTATAAGTTCTTGTTTCTTCTAAAATATTTGCTTCTTAACAAGAACTTGCAGCTATTCCAAAGTATTCTGGAGTTTGGGTTTGCATTTCCCTTTGGAAGCGACCTTACCACACTGTTGTAATTTAACCACTAAAACTTCTACACCAGGAAGAGGCCAGGGGCATAGTTGCTCTGATTTTTACACTGTCCCAGCACTGTGTTTTATTACTGCATCCCCTCAGGTCCCTAGGCTGCAACAGATATCAAAGTCAACTTTCCAAATCTATTTTTACAATAATTCAAGCTAGTTTAATGCTTTTTTTTACATTTTCCATCTGTAGCACGTTTAATGTATGAAGCCAATTATATATGAAAATGTAAAGTGGTCTGAGTTAATGAAAAAAATAAAGACCACATGTACACATGAGGAGTATAAGCTCTGTGTTATTCCTTGCACTTGTCCTATGCAGCTGAATATAAATACAGGTTTTTTCAGCTTGTTAGAAATGTTGTTGGTACTATTTACTGCATTCCCATGTCTCAGCTTTACTCAAAGTAGATGTAAACAATAAATAAAACTATTGCTAAGGTTACTTTTTTTAAAAGTGGCTGTTATAATCAGAAAAGTGATGCTATAAAAATGGTATCTCAGTGTTTCACATTTATTCTCCCTCAGTGACTTCTTTATCAAATGTGCTTATTTTGCAAGTCAAAACAAGATTCTTCTCACTGCCAGTAATGCAGCTCCACATGTTACTTGGAAAGCAGACAATATTCTTCTCTTCTCTTTTTCAGTGATAAAGATTTTAGAATAAAAACTATACCCACCCATCTGGATGATGGTGCAAGAGGTAAAATACAAGGCTTTGGGGTTCTACTTGGCAGTGCAGATAGTGGAAAACATGTATTTATAGCTAAATGTATGAAAACGATACAAAACTTGAGGTAGGTACTTGGGCTGCCATTTTGTGATTGTCTTTGTGATGTCAGTGCCTTGACTCCCAAGAGCAGGCCTTGACGTATGGGAATCATAGGCATTAATGGGGCAGTGATTTTGAATAAGCATAGCAATGTTTAAAATAACTGAAATTATATTGAACAGTTGTCTTATTAGGCAGCATCTCTAGCGAGCTGACTGAGAGCTCAAGTCTGGATCGGGTTCAGAGGATGTCCCCTTCCCTCCAGTTAGTAATTGGGAAAGTGGTATACGGAAAAATTAGAGTCTTATAAAAGGACCAGGGCAAGTTTTGTAGACAGGGGTCAGGTCTTCTATCCACCATAGTTATAACACTGCAAAAAAACAACAGCATCCCAGTAACTTTTATGGCGTAGTTTCTAGCAAACTAGTCAGACTTTTAGGACCCTATTTAGCCCTGAGTGTTATTGTAACAGCAACAACTGTAAATGCAGAAGTAGTCAAGTCTGTGTTAAAATTCTGTGTGTTGCATTGGTTTCCATGTTTTCTGGCAGACTCTTGGCATATGTATAGAAGAACCAAGTGAATCCATAATCAAGGTTATAAATTGTTTTCCACCTTGAATTGCTTTCGACCTTCTTCAAAGCAGCCTATGTTTTTCCAGATTTCTTGTTGGTCATCAAAGGTGAAATCATGCGTACTCCATTGCTATACCTGAAAAAGCATGTTTTATTTACAGCAGACATGGTGCATAGATAATGACAGCTGGAACAGAGACAGAATTAAGGCTGCCATTAAAAGCTGCTTTGCCTTGCTTTATAGTATGTTAGTGTGAGCATTTTTTTTATTTTAGGGTTGTGTATTTGAAATGTATATTTATGGTATTAGCTGTTTCTTAATAAGAAATTATGTCTTCCTGTTTTACATGGACAGGACCAGAACTGACTTCTTGTATGAACGTGAAGATTTCTGCTAAAACAGTGAAGGGGAAAAAAAAAAAGAAAAAAGATAAATTTAGCAGTCTTTGCTTTGTGAATGATACTTTTTTCTCCCTCATAAATTGAACAATAAAAAGCTTGTTCTAACTGTGGGTTTAGAAAATGGAAAATTTAAAAGAGTTACAAATGGCTGATACATTTGATTTAAGAAAAAATGTATTTGCTCTAATTTGTTTCCTTTGGTTTACGTGGAGCCTTTAAAAAAGCATTCTTTCTGCTACCTATTAGCAATGTAACCTATTGTTTGTTAAACAGCCAAGATCAATTTACAACCCTTTTGTTTAAACAATCATTAAACAGAATAAATTAATGGCATATTATGTGCTGCTTCTGATAATCCAGTTAAGACAACAGCAATACATATCTAATAAAGATTTTCTAAGTTTCACTGAACTGTCATTGGAGCCACTGCTATATTGATCATCCTCTCTTTTCTGCACTAAAGGGCTGAATTTATAGGGCTCTGATATCTATAAAAACAATAATCTTTTTCTTTAATAATCTCTGTTTTATCTGAGCTTTTAGAACTTTTGATGTGCTGTTCCTTAGAGTCCAGAATTTACAAACAGCACTTTGAATGGCATATATAGATTCCATGCGAGCTACCTAAACATATGCATTTATTTAACTACGGAAATTGTCCCAGTGTCTTCCATGGGTCTACCTGTGACTCTGAAATTGTATGTGCTCAAATACTTTGTTGAATGCATGTCTCAGACAGAGATGCTAAAGCCTTTTGCAGTGTCAAACTCTGATTATCACCAAAGATCTTCTAGGAGTTCATTTACACACATATCACCCCAGGGGTTAACTTCTCTCTTATTTACTTTCTCCCAGCCCATCCTCTCCACTCAGCTCTAAACCAGCTAGCTCTTTACATTTCAGTGAACAAAACACATTGCCCTCTCACAGACATTGGTGCAATTCACATGATTTGCACCAGCATAGGCAACAAACAAACTGTGTTTACAGTGAATGCATTTTACTTCAGATGTTCAGCCTTGGGCACTGGCAAGTTACCCTCAGAATCTCCTCCAGCTTGCCCTTTCCTCGATTATTTTTTTCCCCCTGGCAGAAACCTCTGAATAAGCTTTTTGCTTTACTATTGTTTTTTCTTTCTTTGCAGCTGCCTCTCTTTCTGGGTTCAGCTCACCCACCACAAATAGCTGTTCTAGTTGTAAATAAGGTAGGCAGACAATGACTTGTAGCCATCCACAGACCACCCAAATTAGCTGTAGCTCTAATCACATTTCACTTTTCCTGTCTGAAATGAACAACCACCAAAACTGGCTGCTATTAAAGTTCTGCAAAGCATATTAAAGGCAAACTCACCAATAAAGTTTCACCATGTTTTTCTGAGCCATATTTATCTGGTTCATATTACTGGAATTTATGATGTCTGTGTAGTGCTGGATCTTTGCCCCCTATTTTCATTTGCTTTCCCTATAACTGAAAAGCTAGCCTAGGTTAAACAAAAACCATAACAGCTATAATCAGTAAAAAGAGAAAATCAGATGCAGTGTGAGGCATTTGAGTCAAGCAGCACAGCTAGAAACTCAACCTAGAGGTGCTGTTGATTCAGTTTATGTGTAATGCTGAATAAGCTGGAAGCTGTTCTCAGGATCCTTTGTTTAAAAACTGAGTACTAAAGAAAGAATTTCAGCCAAGCACTGTCCCACAGCAAATGTAAAAGTCATTTCATTCCTTTTTCATTTCCTCAGATTACAGGCAGTCAAGGATCATACAAAGACAGAAAATCTATTCTTGGATCCACTGGAATGGGTGAATCAGTTCAGATTAAACAAGAAACGGCACAAATCTTTGAAACTTCAGCCAAATAAATTCAGATATGAAGGAGTTTAATTAGCTTTGTGTTATTCTTTCTAGCTCATCACTTCATCATTTCTAGTGAAATCAGACTTGGAAACACTAAAGTAACAGAAAAAAAAATATTCTCATGTCTTTTCCAAATCCTAGAGGCTCTTTGTAGACATACCCCTAGGTGTACACAGGATATGTTTTCATGTCTGGCTGCATTTGGAAGCAAATGAATGCACAACAGGAAATTATAAGAAATCATTTTTAAAAGATTTAAATTGTATGACAGGAAATTATAAGAAATCATTTTAAAGAGATTTAAAATTGTATGCTAGGGCAGATATGCAAATTAGTCATTTGTAAATGAGATTCTTGATAGAGTACTGGTAAATGGATCCATACCTCCTCCTTTGCTGGAGCTGATGTGCAATGCATGTGTCATATTTAAATCCTACTATCTACAGAACAGCTATTGTTTGAGTGTCAAACGATTCATTCTATTTAGCTTTGAATACAATATATTATATAGGAAAATCTAGTAAATCACAAAAATATATTATATAGGAAAATCTAGCAAATCACAAAGGCCAGACAAAGCAGAGCAGTGCACAATGTAGGATTGCCCATTTGCAAACATTTGGGACCTTTCTGAGCTTCTGCTACTAATGATGTTACTGTGTGCTGCTGGAAGCTTTTTTCCAAAAGCTTCAGGATTAATTTGCTATCAAAATGGATGACAAGCATTCACACACCGAATAATGATATTTTTAATTCATAATTTATCATGCTATGTGATGTCATAAATTAAATAAAGCTATATTAATTCTGAGTGAAAACATCCTTTCAGTGAATAGCAATCAGTTGCCACATGACTGCTTTTCAGAAAAGGGGGAGGGGTGTGTGTGAAATATTTCTCCTGTAAGAAAAAAGTGTTTTCAAAACCTGGTGAGGGAGTTTGCAGGAAGAAATGTCTGGAATGATAAATTGAATACAATCACTTAAAAAGAAAAAAGCAAAGCAGATTAAAATGTTTGTTTAAAACATAGAAATAAATCTGACATGTCCCTCATTCAAACAGGATGGTCTTTGTTGCCGGCAAGTTTTGTTCCAGTGGGGATGGGATAAAAACTGAGGACCATATTAACACCCCTTTTTCTAGTGGAAAACCTGTGGATGAAATCATGTGTGAAAACTGACGTAGAGAAATATTCCACAAAATCCATCTTGTTTCTGCTAGTTCTTTTACTGAATTCAGAAGGACAAGAAGCAGCATAAGCTAAACAAAATCAAAGCAGACTGAACACATCTTGAACTACTTCTTTAACATGACAGATCCAGAAACCCTAACCCATAGGCCCTTTAGCAGTTGGTGAAAACACAAAAAGGTACATCAGACTTCCCATTTACACAATTAATTTATCTTCTAACATGAAAATAACAAACTAGAAGAAGCTAGATCTATCAATAGTTAATAACTATACCTGTTGGGAAAGAGACACTTAAATAAAAGGCATGAAGACAGATCTACCAGCTGTCCACTAGATCCCAGCATAGTGGATATCTTTTCAACCAGTCCTTCCTTCCATTACAGCAACTCCAAATAGCTTCTTGCATCAGGCAAGCTCTATGCAGATCCTTCTGTGTTCCTATAAAGGGGTCTTTATTTCCATATCCTTGGAGTCTGAGCTCTGTTTCTGCTCTCTGCTGTATGTTGGCTCCCTGTGCCTCTCAGGGTCTCCAAGGAGGTACTCACACTAGCAAATCTCTTCCTCTTGTGTTTCTCTTTAGTAGTCCCATTCTGCCTTCCAGGATTTGAAAAGAGTATCTCCATTGTTTTTTTAATTCAGGGCAGGAGTGCATAAAGTTGCTGCCTTGGAGCACCTGAACTAACTCTCTTTGAGATGAAACCAGAAGTTCTCCATGAATGCACCTAATGGCTTCCAAACAAAAGAAGACATTCAGTCCACAGAACTGGACCACACTACTTGCTTAGAGAGACAGGCTTTCCTCTGCTCTGGTAAGAAAAAGCAGCCTGCTACCCTGCCTTCACATGAGGTTTCAGCCTGCCTCAAAATATTCAGGAAAAATCAGTCAGGTAACCTTCCTCCCAGCTGTAACCATAGAAAGCACAACACATTGCCTTTAAGTAGTAAACTGAACAAAAATCAAGCAGTTCTAACATTTCCCAGCATCTGTTGCACTTGTGAATATCACAGTGCCTCAGAGGGAAGGCTTCACTGTTGGCTAGAGGATTCCTCAGGGAGGTGGGAGTTCTGGCTCAGATCACTCTCTTCAGTTTGCTTTCCTTCCCCTTGCTGGCTGTCGTCTTTCTCCTCAGAGAACTCACACTGCATCAGATGTTGTGGGAGAGAGCGTAAAGCATTATCTTCTTCATTCCAGGAGATAGTTCAGAAGTTGGAACTGAGCTGCATGACTGTATTTGGACTTGGGTCATTATGAGCGTACCTAAAAGAGGCGCTGAAGAAAAATTGCTAGCAGAATTTAAGGTGCAGCTAGATTTTTAAGGGCTGAATGGAGAGGTAAATGCCAATGAAACACAAAAGGACATTTAGTCACCTTGGTATTCATCTACCCTGTGCAAGGGCCAGATCCAAACTCATCAAGATAATGGTAGTCAGTCTTCTACATCCACACATTTTGGTTCAGCATGATACAAAGACACAATCTAAGTATTAAAAGTAATGTCGGCATGCTAATGCGTAACCCTGACTGTAAACAGTACCTATTAAGCCAGACACTAATTTTACAAAAAAATGGAAATGTAGCCTTCTAGTCCCAGATCCAATGCAGCCTTCTTTAGTTTGGGTCTTCTAAGCATGCTTCATATAAAGTGTATGCACATCTTCTTTGTAAATATAACTGCCAGTATTTGGATTAGATTTCCAGGTCTCTTAAAACAGAGAATTGTAAATATGCAGGTCAGTACAGATGGAGACAGATCAATACACTCCATGTTTCCAGCTAAAGTAGAGTCAAATTGTTCCCCCTCACTTGAATTTGATTTTAAGTTTAGTTCTCCTTTTGATGTTCTAAGTACCATTAATGTAAATATAATTAAAAGATTTCTGATAGTAGGATGATTTTTAATTTAGTAGGAAAAGGCATAATATCATCTGAAGGCTGGAACTCTTATGAGGTGCAGAGAACAGTATTCTGCAGGTGAAGCAAGGTGGTACAGTTCATAGCTGTGGGTACCCAGTCACATTTGTACCGAAATTTCATATATTTGTACCAAAAAAAGACCCCAAAACTTGGGATGCATGAATAAATACATGCTTAAGGCAGTTAAATTCTGCCTGAAGAACTGAATTCCGTCTCTGATTTTGTCACTAAATTCCTGTGTCAGGTAAGTCAAGTCACATATATTAATCTTTTCATAAATGGCTCTCCTAATTTCTTATTTTCTGGGTAACCAGCTTGAAAACACGGGTTCTGTTTTGCAGAGATCCTGAATAATTACAGCTGTAATTAAAGCCATGGGAAACACTTAACTATAGAAAATGCTTTAAACATGCTGAAGGCTTTGAAAAATCAGTGGCTTTGTGTTCTGATGTTTGAAAGTTTAAGCTGCAGCTTCTTGGTACACTTCTTACTCATATGCAAATGGAGACTATCTTCTTACATTACCTAATGAGCATTTTGAAAATAAATTGATTACTCATATAAGGTAGACTTTTTCGCAGTACTTGGCTACCTAAGAAAGCCAGATGAAAGGCTGATAGGATTTTTTTAAAACATCACATGTCTCTGTGTCTACACATAAATTCTGCACCTGGGATCACCTGGGTATATGTGTCACCTTCACATACCAGTGGTATGATGGAACAAGACCCAGAACTACACCATCTCTACTCCTCCAATCTTTTTCCCCCTTTTTATTCCCCTATTTCTTTATGCACTGGTTTCCATGGAAAAGAAATCTGGTTGAGCTGATCACACCAGGGCCTTGGTAAGTTTCAGTCAGCAAAAGTGGATGAAGACTTCAGGCAAGCAAGCCAAGGGGAAGAAAACTATTCTGTCACCAGAGCAGAATTACACATGTTGTAAGTAATAAGAACATTTAGTGCATACTGAAAATAAACCCTATATTAAATAGCTCAACAGACACTATCCCTCCTCTGCAATGGATGACACTGGCACCCTAGAAAAAATACTATGATAGTAGCAAGACCTGTGTAAAACCAAGCATAACATGTCTACAAGGTGGACATCTAATGCAGAAAAAAAGCTCCTATTTCTTCAGACAATCTTGGTATTGGCATTTACTAAATGTTATAACCTTGTATGTGTTTTATATGTCTATATACATTAATCATCATATATTCTTTAATAGTTTTATATAAGTAAAACAAGAGTTAGTAATTCAGGAAAGAATAAGGCTCTCCAATTTCATCAGACATACGTTCAGGCAGACAATAGCTTGTAGTAAAGAAAAATATGATACTCAAACAAAGAACATTACATTCTGTCCATATTTCACTTGAAACAATAGCCAAACACATTGCTTATAGCAGTCATTTTGGACATTGCCAGGGCTCTGGAGAGAGATGGGAAAGCTGCTGGGCAAAGCCGTCAGGTGTACTAATGAGATAAGGGAGCTGGAGAGCTTCTTTGAAAATAGTTGTTGGAGAAGTTGGGAGGGGGGAGTTTAGGGGTTTGGGTTTTTTCATTTTTGGGCCACACATGCTCAAAGAAAGATTTGTATTGCATATCTCAAAGGAACCCACAGAGTATACCTGTAAGAAATACCAAACAATAATAAGCAGTGCCCAGCAACTTCTGCTCTCAGTGGATACATGTACAGAGATGATGAAAAGGAAGCTAAACACCAAATTGAATAACACAGCCTCTAAAATAAATCACAGTATTCAGTTCAAGTGTAACCAACATTCTCAACATTCTTTTGGCAAAACAATAAGAAACTATTGCCGACTCTGCACAGCCTTGCAAATTCATTTCATTTTTTAAAAATGTTGCATTCTTTCACTTCTAGAGAAGAAAATCAGTGTGTGGAGAACATTTAAGAATATATCATCTTTCCATATCAGATATTCCAGATATAACTGGCTGACCTGCTTATTCTCTTGGAAGAAATAAATCAATTAAAACAATTAGTTACATGGAAAATATACGTTTGATGGTTCAGCAAAGTTCAACTATTTCCAAATGTGAGTATCCTAACCTTTGTTGATGAGTTCAAGTAATTGAGATTATTCATGCAAACTAGAAATTACTCAGAAAAAAAGACTTTTGACTTATAAAATTGTTTCAGCTCTTTTTTTTTTTTTTATTATGATCTCTACTTGCTTAAAACACACACAGGTTGTTATGAAATCATATATCACACAGAAAACAGAGATCTGAAGAATTTTCAGTATTTCGTCTTGATCTGCAACTTTTCTGTTACCAGTCAGTTCATGCCCCTTATGCTTTATCTCTATTTCTTTCCACTACAGATGACAGAAAATATGATCCAGAAAAGGTATTGAGGTAGATTTCTTCAGTTTAATGGAATACTTCCACTTTTTCTATGAGAAAGAAAAAATATGAATATAAAATTTGCATGTGTGCTTATGTTCTTTCAAAGTTAATGCACTTTCAATCTTTTGTCTCATAAACCTTTGGGGTCTTCTGGAAAAAAATCTTACAAATAAATGCTTTGTATATTTTAAAAAATAAAAATAATTAATTATGCTTTTTTATGAACATGAGATGATCATATTTCTTTTGAAACACCTCTATGCAAGTGTAAACTACAAAATGCTCTCAGATCTTTAGGAGATCAAAAAGCTCATAGCTTTGAAAGTCAGCCTCAGTTAACTGCAGAAACTTCTTCACATTTGGATATTTTGTGATTGCTAAAATTTTTAATATCTAAATATTTTGACTATTTAAAGTCAGGACCGGTCAACAGAAAGTGGGGTAAAGTACTTCTCATATTACTTTGTGGTCATATGGGTTCAAAGGAGGCTATTCAGCAAACCTGGTCATAGAATTAATTTTTGAGATCTTAGTCAGCAAGAACATTAACCTCCTAAGACACTTACATAGATTTCTTCAGAAATTCTGTCCCTATTGATCTCACTAAGACTTTGCTTTGACGTAACTGGGGCTTGTGTATCGAGCTACGGAGGATTACTAGATTTGCCCTCATTCTATCTGAGAAAGAATATTTTCTTCTTCCATTCAAATGAGGTCCTCCCAGACCAGTCTCTTATGCAATGAAAGCAAGAATGTGGTCAGCTAAAGATGGCAGAACAGGCAATCAAATGCCTTTCAACACTAATGCATTACGAGATCTTCCTGTCCAGTAGCTCTGGTGAAGAAAAGGATGCAACAAAGCATGGACAAACACATTTTCCTTTCTTTCTTCTCTCTTCTCTTCTCTTCTCTGCTCTGCTCTGCTCTGCTCTGCTCTTCTTTTTTTTTTTTTTCTAATTGAAGATTAAGATTCAAGAATTATGTATTTGAAAAGCAAAGGTGAAATTCATGTCTGTCATGTTATCTCACTTGTTAGTTTTTGTCCTGTCTCAAAATTATGTAGTGCACATTTTTGCCAAAATTTAAATCAATACTAGGAATTAGGGGCACTATAACCGACTATCTCAGCAACCAACTGACCTGTTTCTTTACTTTCTATATGCTGTCTTCTAACAAAAAGGAAAATCTCTCATAAAAGAAAGACAGAATAAAAACGCAGTAATGGGAGGAAGCCAATGGAAAACCAAAACAATCAAGGGTCAACAGAATATCTTAAAGTTATATTTAGGCACACTCAGCTGGGATACAGGGAAGGAGACTAATTATGGAGGTTAGATGGGTCAGAAGTTAGGAAATTAACCTTAGACTTAGAAGCCTTGCATTCAACTCCCTACTGTGCCACAGATTTTCTAGGTGAAACTGTGGTCAATTCCTTTTACTTCTGCTTTGAATTAAATTATCCACATGCAAAACTTAGGATAATAACACTGCCCCAACACATTCTATTGATGATTTTCATTATTTCAATATTACAGTGGCTTACAGCATATAGATTTGGATAAGGGCAAACAGAAGGACAAAAGAAACAGGGTTTCTTGAGAATCTGAACTGCTTCCAGAGGGGAAGTCTCCAAAATAATTATAACCATTAAGACAAACTCTGCCTTCAGTGGGTTGCAATTCAGATTGCTGAAATTTATGCTGTAATGTCACCCTGAGTATTTATTCCCTTAAATCTCTTCTTTTTCTTTTGTTTAAATCAGAACCCTAACATTACTTTGGCCCAATTTTTGTGCTGCAATAGAGTGGTATTCATTAATATGTTGCTCCTTTAGTTTACGTCTATAACTTAAAGCAACTATGAAAGTCAAGATTCAGTAAAACCTATGTTCAGAAGTTCACAGAAGCCCTGGTAAGGGTGGCACTTTTATTGGAACTGGTTCTAAATTATATCAATTACACAGTTTGTGGTATTATATAGATTTAACTATTGGAGATGTTTTCTTTTTCTGCTGCCCTGAGTATAGAACAATTTGCAAAAAAGACCTAGCTGATGATTGTATCTGCTTCTGTACATTAGTTTAATTTAAAAAAAAATTCTACGCCTTTTGTTTATTGTTTTCAATGTGAGCTGATGAACTGCTGAGACTGAAATATATAATGTTGCTCTGAAACCCAGCATGGCCAGGACAGTTCTATATTGCATGAAGTCATGAGGTTCCTCCTCAAAGGAGACAGGCCATGAAAACACATATCATGTGGAAGATTAACAGTAGAAAAAATAGTGCAGAAGACCAGCCAATAGTTTAATTTATATGCACACTGACAGTCTCTCTCTTCCTTATAGCAAATACATAGATAGCTCAGCTGTCTGCAGCTTTCTCATGACTTTTCAGTACCTCTGTAAATCGTTTATTCACATGGGTATTCCATGGGGTATATGGGAGTAAGAGCAATTAACTGGGCAGTACAGCCTCTTGCAGTTGTAACACCTATTATTATGTTCCCCTTATTTGCATCACCTGCTCCAATACCACTTCTTAAGAAGAACCTGCAGAACTGCACAGCCCTCTTCCCCACTTGTGCAGGTCATGTTCTTGATGCGGCCTCTTAAATGGAACAATTTATCCTCAAGGAAGTGAGTCACACTTCAGTTAATGATGACGCTGAAGCCAGTAGGAGACAGTCTAAAGGTTAACATGAATATTTTGCAGCTGATATATTAACAGAATCATCCAGGTTTCCTGGGAAGAGAACAATTGCTCTGCACCAGCTTGGTCTTGCTCTTTATAAAGGACTGTAAAATAAAGAAGATCCAAAGCATAAATTTAACTTGGGCAAGAACTCACTAAACAGTATTCAAAGATAGGAGGAAATATTTCCAAATATTTTTAAATTGCTTTCATCAGCTATAAATATTGATTTCAATTTGATAAAGTGATCCCTTCATGGCATTCCCAGTGACTTCCTAAGTCAGTCAGTCAGCTTTGATTTACAGCTTGTGCATGGCTTTAAGCCCCTCTGATAAAACCTTAGAGTTACAGTCCATTGAAATCAATTAAACTGCTTATCAGTAGGCTTGAGTAGGCTATAAGGACAATGGAAAAGTTCTGAGATTTAGTTGTTCATTAAAAAGCAAGAGTAATCAAACATTGATCAGTAAATACTTCCAAATGTACACATATAACATTTACAATGGCATAATAGGTGGTGTCAAAATGGCTTTTTGAACAAATGAAAAAATATAGAGCTTAAAAACACCTAATCAAAGATTTGTACAGTATTCCTATATAATAGAGATATAGTAGATTTTCATTAACCTATGAATAAATCTATCAGTATGGATTTATAGAATAAATTCAATCAAATTTTTTAACTGAATTAATGATTCTTACTATCTAATAGGAGAGTTTGCATCTTAAACAAAAATAAAACACAGAAATTCAACCACACGATGCATATTACAGAAATAAGATTTGCATACCTATGAAACCCTACAAATAAAGAGTTTAATCTAATATTCTATTTCATACCTAACAGTTTGTTCATTTTTCTTATTCTGTATGACAGAACATGCAGTAATTAAGGGTTTCTGCCAAGATTTTCAGTCTTTTTTTGTGGATTTAAAGCAGAACTCTTAAACCCTGCTCTAAGGAAGGTTTGGGGAGTGGGTCTTGGATTTTTCTCTTTGAATATTTGAAAACAAACAGCTTAGGTCAATAAATTTTCAGACAGATTTGCTTGAGATATCTTTCCTAGAGCATAAGAAAAGATTGTTTTCCTCAGCTGCTAGCCCCAGCTCCCACTCCAGTAGCAGACAGAGCATGTAGAGTCCTGAAGCCAACCCAGGTCTCTAACGGAAGGAGCATAACCAACATACCAATGACCAAAACTACAATTCAGAAAAATAAAGATTAAATATCTCTTTCACACCTACCTGCCTAAAAAAATTATTTCCATCCAACTTTGCCGTCTCAATATGCTTTCCTTCCTTAGCTGCTTTTCCTTTTACCTTTTCTCTCTTATAGTTTTAAAATAATAAACAAGACAGAGAGAGTCTCTACATAGGACTCATTAATTGCTTCTACATTCACCTGGTATGATTCAGATCTCAAGATCTTGAGTGATAGCAAACACACCACTCAACCCAGCTGAAATAATAAGAACTGACCAGGACCAGAATCATAACTGTAGTCAATTCCATGTTGATTCTAACCTCCAAAGATCTTGTGCACAGAACCAAAAGAACAAGGAACCTAATACAACTGATTACATGAAATATAGCCCAACTTTATGTAAAAGTATGTGGTAGACTGTATCCTAACCCGAGTGAAACATTGAATACTGTGTCCAGTTTTGGGCCCCCCACTACAAGAAGGACATTGAGGTGCTGGAGCGTGTCCAGAGAAGGGCAACAAGGCTGGTGAAGGGTCTGGAGAACAAGTATTATGAGGAGTGGCTGAGGGAACTGGGGTTGTTTAGCCTGGAGAAGAGGAGGCTGAGGGGAGACCTTATCGCTCTCTACAACTACCTGAAAGGAGGTTGTAGTGAGGTGGGTGTTGGTCTCTTCTCCCAAGTAACAAATGATAGGACAAGAGGAAATGGGCTCAAGCTGCACCAGGGGAGGTTTAGGTTGGATATTAGGAAAAAATTCTTCACTGAAAGGGTAGTCAAGCATTGGAACAGGCTGCCCAGAGAGGTGGTGGAGTCACCATCCCTGCAGGTGTTCAAAAAACAGGTAGGTGTGGCACCTGGGGACATGGTTTAGTGGGCACGGTGGTGTTGGGTTGATGGTTGGACTGATGATGTTAGAGGTCCTTTCCAACCTTAATGATTCCTAGTTTTTACTTTCATTAAAAAATAATCCAGCCACCAAGCCAGGAAACATGAAATTGCTACTCTACCCTTAATTGGTTTAGTGGTGGACTTGGTTGTGTTAGGTTAATGGTTGGACTGGATGATCTTAAAGGTCTTTTCCAACCTAAATGATTCTATGATTCTATTGATGGTCCCATTAGTATACTATGTGGGCCCCAAAGTATCAAAAATAAAGCCACTAATGAGTGTAATTTCTTGGGAAAATTTTTAAACATGTTGGTTAATTTTACTTCTAGCAGTTGTTTTTTTGTGTAACTACTGAAACAGTACCTTGTATTATAGTATTCACAGCTGTGACAGCAGACATCTACAGTAGTAATCACATACAGCATTTCTTACAACTGAATTGCAGTTGTCCACATTTGGCCCTGGTATGAAAGCCACTCATAGACACATAAACCATCGTTTAAACAGCAGATGGATCAGAAGGAGTGGGAAATTATACCACTCCCAACTTTACTCCTGCCAGAACCTAGCTGTGTCACTTGGCCATTGAATTTGGCTGTGACGGCTGCCACCAAAGGGGAGAGACAGGCTGTCATCCAGTGGCCTGGAGTGCTGGAATGCAGGGCTGGGAAGCCCCTTCCAGAAGCAGCAGTCATTCTCCATGGTCCCTTCTTGCACCCTATATGCAACAATACTGCCAAACCAGTTCCCAGAGTGGGGTTCCTCCTGCCCATCCCAATACAAACTTACCTGCAAAAGGTCCTTGAAGCCATTTCTGAGAAAAAGCAGTAGTCTCTCAGACGGCCCTTCCTCTTTTCCTTCAGTGAAATTCATCTTTCTGAGTTAAAAGGGAACATGTCTTCTGGTGTAAACAGGAATCCAGCCTAACATTTCTCTGAAGGCACTCATAATCAAATAGCATAAATCATATAGTTAACCTTTTGACACAGTAGTTTTAATTAATAAATTTTTAATCATACATGACAAGATATATCAGCTAATGAGTCATGACACAGGCTACAGAAAGGAGTATGGTATTGAGCCTCAGGAATTCTGCATTAAGTGTGACTGTATTGCAGACCTGTGTGGATTTCAGCAACTAGCTTACATCCCTGTTCAGGAAAGCTCCAAAGCTGAAGTTTCAATACGAACGTATGAGTTGCCTATAGACATTCTGAAGTAGCTTTTTGAATCAAAGCCTCCACTTCCAGGTAGCTTTGTATCTCAACCTGGACAATAGGGACTATTTAATCTAATTGTACTCTCACAAGAACAGAAGGATAATTTAGAAACTGTTTGGGGCTAAAAGATGTCACTCACATCCTCATCTTGAGATAGGTTATTTACTAATCTGTTCAGATGAGCTTTTCTTCTTAAACACAGCTAAAGAAGACAGAGGAAAAAGGCTTTATTTCCATGTAATGTTATGGTGTGTTTGATGGTCCAGTTCAGTAGTAGATCAACAGCATATGAAGATTTCCCCGGAGACCTTCATCGTTACTGGTGTAGATCGCATCACAATTCAACACATTTATTGCTCTGGCACTTTTCACAGATTACTGTGACACTAGTTTTCCTCCTTGGCTTTTTTCAGCAACTGTACTTTAAAGAAAACAACCTGGACTAACAAATCTTGTTAAGATTCTAACATAAAGCACTAAAAGGATAGAAAAAGTCTCAGTTAAGAATGAAATGTACCATATGCCCTCCAACAACTATGCACCATGTAGAACCACCTTTGTGACTGTCTTATTGTTCCCAGTTGTATCTGGATGTGTGTAGAGATAAAACTTTCACTCCAAGCTGTAAATTTCTTTCTTTTCATTATTTTTTTGTCGGTTCTGAAAAATATTTTTTGGCACAATTTTTTGTGAGAGATTTTATATAGATAAATAGAGCTAGGTAATTAATAGCCCCATAGACATCCTCTATTATGAACATTTTTAGTTCAAGAGCACAAAGCAATTTTAATTAATGGGGCTGAGTTTTTAACCTACTTGCTTTTTATAGGACTTATTAAAGATAAAAGTGATGTATGGAGAGTCACTGTCTTTGAGTGTATGTTATAACCCTTATTTGCATAATAAAAGTGACTATGCATAAGCTTAATAGTAATCATAAATGTATATTAATGAAGACATTTATAGACACATGAAAATGTATACCACATAGGGAAAAAAAATCGAAGTTATTAATGTCGACAGATTCAATACAGATGATGTTATGTATGTTAATATTATTATAAATCCTTATTGTTATTCATAGACTTATATTAATATTGTCATTATGAATCACATTCTGTCAGTTCCCATGAGAAAATAAAAATACATGATTGCAATACATAATGGAAAAGTGGCATTGTCATGTTTATATTAACGTCAAGTTCAAATTAAAATTAGTTCTAAAATTAGTGACAAAGACATTGTTTCACATTCAAAAATAATAAGCATTCATGGTAATGTTGTTAATAAATTGATATTGAACTAACCAGCTTCAATAAGTATAGATTGAAACTGTTGTCAAAATAAATGGAAATATTCTTCTGAAATTGTCATTACTGGACAATGAATAAGGAAAATGATGTGCAGACTCTTTCCTTACAAATGTGATGGTCCTGATTCTTCTTCCTGATGATATTTATTTTGCCCTAGAGTTGGTTTATGGATTTCACCCTGCTTATTTTTGATCCTCATGCCACAAAAGCCTGGTTCAAGGCTCGCTGAAGGGCATGGATGGCTCTGAGATCCAAACACAGGCTAGTCACTGGGTATCCAAGGGTTCACTGAGCAGTACTTCACCTTCCTTCATCCCAGCTCAGTTATGGACCACATGCAATGTTGAATTGTCTTTGGTCCAGCCTACTGCTAGAAGAATCATGACACTTGTTTGCTTAGTTACATTTCCACTCATTTTCTTAAGAAAGTTTTAAATGAGAACTTACAAACATACTTAATTTAAGGGTTTTATTAACATGATGACTGAAATTGTTTCACCTTTCTTCTCTAGCACTGTGTCAGCATGGCATTGTTTATTGCATATGTAGTATAGTCAGCAGTTTTGTACTGTTTTCATCAGAAAATGTGAAGTCCCTGGGGGCTGTTAATCACAGACAGATAGTTAAGCCTTGCACCATTTTTTCTCCTCTCTCCATTTTATTTTGCTTGGGCCAAAAACATGTGGAAAAATCTGCACAGAAATAGGGCTCAGGGTATTATTATTTCCCAGACAGAGGCTAAAACAGTTTTAATATACCATAACATACAGTGAGAACCATTCATGAGAATTAGTGTTTGGATTGAATTATATTGCTACTCTGAAGAGGATTTAAGAAACCCTAATAGAATACTTGATCTTTTGGGAAATACAATAGCTACACATGCAGACTTTTGTTTTGAAGAAGTTGAGCTCTATACAGATTCTCACAGACACACTTAACATTTTCTACAGCAAGCAGCGTATGCAAACGGACATCTGTGTACACAAAGGACTTCAAACATGTACAAGAAACTGTCATTCAGTCACTGAATTTTCATGTTTACTTGCCATAGATACTTCACCATTTAGGTAGAGTTTTTCATATTAATCTACTGATAGATCTTGTCCTTATTTTTTTAAATATTTGGGCTTAACTAAGGATACAAAAATCTATACAATGAGAAACTCTGCACAGGACGTATGTATTAAAAGTTACTTCTGCCCTTTTTTCTATTCCCTGACAGGTCACCCTTCATTCAACCTATGCATTACAGGTGTCATACTAGCCTTGATCAAAGCAGAAAACCTATATAGATGGAACAACCTTCCCCAGTTGTTATCCCACTTGGGAAGACAAATCCCACTGCCATTCACATTAATACCCACCCACTAGATCAGCACCACTGAGCTGAACTGAGTTACTCTGTGGTCACACTAGTCAAAACCTAACTTAATCTACATAGGAAAAGTTATTTCAAAATGAAGGTTAACTAATAGTCTGCACTAGTACCTGTGTACAGATTCCATAGGAAGTAACTATGCAGAAAAAATTGTGAAAGATGACAAATCCAAGAAGAGACTCTAACTTTAAACTAAGCAAATTCAAAATGAGAAAGAAATTTTACATCAAATCCACCCAATCAGGACTGATAATTCTGTCTGCAAACCCCTAATCTTGTTTCCTGTTCAGGAAAAGATGAACTCAGTAATGCATAGGACCCTATTTCAGACAAATACTTTAATGGTATGATTAGTTTTAATAGTGTAAATTATCCCATTAAAATCTATTTACCAAATCATGGAGTAAAATAGCTCAGAGAGCTGTATCCTTCAGTCTCTTTTCACTCTTTTTTACCCTAGAAGCACAGAATTTTGCATGGAGGTCTTGGCAGAAAAGTAAAAGAGAACTGTACTTTAAAAAATGTTTACAAGCTGAATTTTCCACTTAATGTGCAGCATTAAAATCAAGGGCTTTCCTTTAGATATATTTTCAGACTGTCTTGATTTGTGTATGGATAGTTTTCACATAGATCAGCAATGGTGATACACCTGGATCATCTCTTTCCAATACCATCAAAACTGGAGAAGAAGACGTTGTTCCCTCCCCTCCTTTTTCTGCCCTCCCGCCTTTCATTTAGGAAGGATGAGAAACCATGCCTAACCCAAGGAAAGGAATGAAACACAGACAAGCTACAGAGCAATCTGCAGCTTAAGCCTGGCATGAGATCAGCCTCTAAAGTGCTCCCTTTCAGAGAAGCAGCTTACCTACCTTCCATAAGTATGTGAAAGTCTGTTTCTTTTCTACGTTTTGTCAACACTTGTTTATCTCATCCTACCAAATCTCCTTGAATTGACTTGTGTGTCTGCAAAATGAATCCAAGGCTCAAAACAAGCTATTGACATTCTCTGCCCCCACCCGAGAAAAGTTTCTTTTTTCTGTTGGCAATGATCCATGACATTTAAATTCTGTCTTCCACAACAGACTTATAGAAACCTAAAGAAAGAACTACAGTGCCAGTGAAGGAAACATAACACTATCATTCTCATTTAAACCAACTGGCAAAGCCAGCAAGGATAACGTGAATTTTCTTTACTAGCTTATTTCTTGACTTTTTACATGACTGACTTTCTGACACATTGTAGTGTGTCATTTTCAAGATCCTAGTATGGATTGCCAGAACAACAATAATCTCTATGATGGTGAAAGAACAAGGACCCTGAAACTATATCTGAGTTTGTCAAGAATCAATTTGAAACCCGTTTTAACAAGGCTAGCGGCTGCTGTTTTACATGGAAGTGAAAAAGAAAACAAAGTCCCCTGACTAAGCCAGGCTCTCAGCTGGCTTCTGCCCAGCCATGTTCATGCCACCGCTGGTCTGGAGGAACTCCAAACCAGACAGTCTGGCTGTCTCATGTATTTCTTCTCACTAACTTTTAGTGTTAAGGCAAAGCTTTTCTTTGATGTGCGACCTTAAAAAAGCAGCATTACCAGAAACCTCATCTCTGGGGTCTGCAGATATTCAAGCTGTAGGGAAAACAAGTCCAGACTTCTGGAAAATGAATTTCCTTGAAGAGATGTCCCATTCAGTGTCACCTGATAAAGCTCCTATGATTTCATGGCAGAACTCTGAGCACTCAGGCCCACTTCCCACTGACATTTACTTCACATTTTGCATTCCATATTTTTCCTTTTATTCCTGATTACAAAGAAATTAACTCTTGTAATCAAACCTGATAAGGAGCATACAACTTCACCTTTCCCTCTTTTCTGTAACTCACTACTCCTCTCTGTCTTATTTTTAACAGAAGATGATTCATAGAATAATAATAATGATAATGAGAAAGACATGCTAAATGCATTCTTGTAACTACTAGCGCATGATTGCTCTCTGACGTATGCTCTCCAGTTTTCCCCAAGCTTGCTGTAAAAATGATGGCATTCCCATGGGGAAAATACTTTCCTTAAAAAAATACAGTTTTTATATGCAGCCGATATTTATTTAACCATAATGTCATTCTAAGTTTGGATCATTTCCTCACCCTGTTTCATAATTGTATGTCATATATCAGCTCATCCATTTCCATATTTGCTGTATAGCTAAGTAAAACGGTAGGGACCTTTTAATTGTTCCTCATCCTTAACTCCCTCCTTCCATCGTCGTAACCTTGTATTTATTGGTACCTTGCTGTAGGTGGTAGAACTGAAGACAATAGCCCACGCGTGATCTGACCAGAGATCACAATACAGTAACAATGCTGCCGTGCAGAATGATTGTTCCATTGGTTTACTACACAAGATCACATTACTTTTTATTACTACTGCGCTGCATTGCTAACTCCTACATAGCTATTTGCCTGCTTTCAGCCCCAGATCTCTTTCAGTATGAGGCATCTCACGTAATTCCTTCTGGAATATCTAGGCTTTAGAAGCATTTTGGTTCTGTTCTCTAAACAAATTACATTTTTTCTGCCTGGATATCTGTCAGAGTATCCCCTTATAGGAAAAAAAGCTTTTAGTTGGTACATCTAGGGACATAAAAATAGTAATATTTCCTCTGTCCAGTTCTGGTTTGGTGAGATTTACCTGCTTTCTCATCATTCTGCAGAAGGAGAAAAGTGTTAGGTTCCATATCACACAGACCCAACAATCCAAAGAAGACACGTCACCTAGTTAGTACTCATCAACTCCTTATACACACATGCATTTATTAGCATTTAAAGATGCTTGATATCATAGAAGACCTCATGTAAATTAGGCAGCATTTACTTTGCAGTTATCCTAGTCTTGAGTCCTGTCCACCTTCCAAACCCTTTTTACTTTCCAAATATCTAAAGAATTTTCAAGAGTGCAAGGAAAAGGAAGAATTGTACTAAGAAACTTGCTGACCCCTTTCTAAACATCATGCAAGTGATTCTGAACATAGACAAATCTCTTTCCTCTTGGTTCCTATGGAAACATCCACCTCTACTCTCCTTTATCACCATATAGCTTATTTCTTGTGTCTCTAGGTATTTTCTTTCTCTGCTTCCCAAAATGCTTGAATTGAATATACTTTCCATATTTACTCCTTATGTGATTTGACACTTTCTGTGTCATTGATGGAAGCATTCAGCAAGATTTCAAGAGAATATTTCCCCCACTCCTTGGCAAAATCTCCATAAATTCACTAGGGAAAGGGTGGACTGTCAGGATTTCCACACAAACCTATTCCTATTTTAGGTGTGCTTCTTCCAAAGAGGCAATGGATGTTCACCACTGAGACAGGTAGACTGGGTGGCTGAAGATCATATGCAGCCTCTCTTCAGCATTAGAATCACACATTTGCCTGTAAAATTAATCAAGGTAATAACTGTAAGCATCTATTTATGTGCACGCAGAAATGTGAAATACAGGTTGGGCAGGCAATTTTCAACATTTTGCTTCTTTTTCTAGAGCAAAGTGATACTTGTGATAGATTCAGTGCATTAAATCTAATTGTAACTTTAGAAAAGGCATAATTTCAGAAGAAAACATTACAGACTATGAGTTATATTACCTTCAAGCCATGAATACATCATTTCAGTCTTGCTGCATTTTTTAGTAAAGAAAAAGGAAGGGGACACAGGAAGAAAGTCCATTTCTGAATGTCTAAGACCAAGGTCTGGAATAATATTATGCCATATCTAGGGGAGCGAGTTTTTACATCACCTGGTGAAGAAAAAACTTTTATCTTACCTCTGGATTAATGGTTCTTCACATCTTTAGTTATAACACTGCTTCTATCCCCCCAAAACCAGAGCTGTTTTTAACAAGGATTCTATCATTAATGAAAATTACTATGTGGTCTCATTAATAATTTTATCAGCAAAGTTGGGGTGTAGTAAACTCGGTGTAAACAGAAATGTGCATCTGTGGATACAGAGGAGGTAAATCAGTTCTAATACCAAAGCCAATTCTAACACCGAGTCATGAAATTACCACTAAACAGCAGTGTTGGAACTGCGTATTGAAGTGCGATAAGAAAGCCAGCTAAAGAGCAAGCACTGGGCATATTTCTAAAAAAGGAAGGCCCAAGTAACCTTCGACTACCAGGGTTTTTTTGCACTCTTTGCATTCTTACTAGATGATGCACAGGGAAGATAGTCACATTTATCATTTTAGAACATGAAAGAATTTCAGACAAGACTTGCATTTGGGGGCACATAAGTCTCAAGGTTGTCTTTTTGCCAATGTGCTGTAACATTATTGCACTCAGGGTGCACTGCTGACAGTTGCTGTTCTGCAAAAATGACAGAAAATAGGGAACAGGAGTAAGCAGATTCACTTCTTGCACACAAAATGTCAACTTAGCTGTTATCTTATGGCCTAAGTGATTAGCAGAAATGCACAATCATTTCTGAAGCTGTTTACTGTATCTGCCACAGAGGCAGCCAAATTCCCAAGCTATCTGAAATCTTTTGCTTCCGATTCTCAGGGTTGCCTGCTTGTATTAGAGAGGATGCCTCAATCTCTCACAGTGATTTTGCTGCCAAATTTTTGTGCGCTGTTGTTTTATTTTCTAACTCACTTCCCTTTAAGTAATGTTCTCTTTTACCAGAGGGATGAAGTGATCAGGCATTTTTCAGTTCAAAGAAGCCACCAATCAAACATTTGTTGCATAATTTAAACATGTGGCAAGGGAGAGACTACTGGTATAATTCCATTGTGTTGTTTACCCAGCGTACCCAGATAAAGTCCCTGAAGGCACCATAAGCATACCAAAAAAAAAAAAGTTGCTTTTTCCATCTTTCTCTTTCTCTTACTCCTTCATTACACACTGGGCTTTCTTCCAAAATACTGGAGGTGGGTCTGAGGGGCTTTTTATCACTTAATTCTTAGAATCTGGGATCTACATTTGTTTTTTCTTCACCTAAAAAAAAAAAAGAAAAAAAAACACATTTCTTTCTGGTTTGGATTTCTTTTTTTTTTTCCTGAAGAGAAGTTGGATTCTCAGCTCCATTGGGAATTACATTTTCTTTTCTTTCTTCCAAATGTGGCTGGCTTTCAAAAGGCCTTTAATTATCTATACTAAAATTGCCTGATTTGTCTGTTCAAATGTTTCATATAAAGCAGAGTGCTTAAATCTGCCCCCTCTGACAGACTGTAGCTGAAGTAATATTTTATTTTCTAATTCTGAGATAATTTATTATGATAAATAAATTACTTTATTATGGTAGTGAATTACATCAGTAATTGCTGTTATATGGCTTCAGGGCTTGTTAAAAATATATGTTTCTGTTGTAATAATGATTTTGCACTTATGTATCTTAGTACTGTGCTTTTTAAAAATATATGCTATGATTGTAATAAAAATACTGCATTTATATATTATCTTTCACCACGGAAGAGACTAGATCATCTACAGTATATAGTTGTGATGAGATACAGAGACTCTACAGAGAACTTTAGCAGGAATAAAGGAGTTAATTTTCTTTGGGTGGACATGGAACAAACTCTAGTACAAGCACTTTGACCTCCCCATTCTTTATATGAAATTAGATCCAAACACCAACTGTCTTCCACTGAAAGTCTATTTGGAAATTGCATCATCAAACATTAAAGAGAAGCTTTATATAGGGACACCACAGGAACAGCGTATGAATTTTCCATATTCCAAGGTTTCTCAAACTATAGCCCCTGGAAATCATAGGTCAAAGGCACCACCACACCCTTCTTTGGAAAGCACACTTTTTTCCCATCCATTCATAGCAGGGATATGATGAAATGGGCAAAAAAGTCAAACTCTAAAAATTGTATGCTATAGAAGTGAAATGCATTTGCTGTGTATATTCACATAATGATAAACTGAAAAAGAGGTATCATCCTGCAGAATACATCTCCCACAAGTGTGCCTCTCACTCATGAATTTTATGCTGAACCAGATGCAGCTGTAAGGAGGAAAAAAGTACTCCTCCAACTTCTGAGATTTTTGGGGAAAAGTCTTTAACAGACAGTATACTACATTTTGCTTCAGTAATGATAGAAGCAGAACCTGTGTGCAAGTTTAGCACCGAAGTGCCACAGTGGTATTTGTTCCAGACTTAAATGTGCTTCCTACTGACTTTGATTGACAACTAAAGTCAAAGATGCCTAAGCCTTTGGTTCCCCAAGGGCCTGGCCAAAAAACTTTGATATATCTGCGTTAGACAGCACAATGCCTGTTTTAAAGAACCTATCCCCATAAGTATCATCCAAAATCCAGAGCTATGAGCTGTGCTCCCTCTATAATATGAGAGAATCAAGTGCCTTAGAAGTATGATTCAAAAGCTCATACCCTCACCTCGGAAAGGAATCGGCCAGTCAAACATACAAATCCAAAGAGGTAAACTCCTAGTTTTCTTTCACATTGATGCCTGTGAGCCAGAACTGTCCATAACACGAGGGGATTCAGACATGCATTCCTCACCTCCTTACACTTTTTTTGAGCATGAGTTTGTGGGGTGGGATGTAAGGACTCTGGTTTGGGCCAACCAGTTTTCATGTGGCAATAATTTGACACCTCCATGACATGCGGCAGGGTAGTTTAACTCTCTTAGCCAAACAAAGAGGTGGTTTCCACAGAAGAGTGCTTGGGGCTTACACTGGACCTGCAAGGCCAGATATTTTTCAGTATGCTGTCTAAGATCTGGAAATCTTTTAGAAATAACTCACTCACCTGCAGGGAGCAATATGAGTCAGAGGAATATCTTGGTACTTCATTAGTCACCTCCTGACCGATGGACTTAACTGGAGAAGTGGCAGAGGCCATGCTTTTAGCTTTGCAGAGAGTGCTACTATACAGGTTTGGGAGCTGGGCTGGAGGGCACCCTAGCATCATTCTCAAAGTTAAAATAAAAGTTAAGCAGCAGCAATAAAGAGCAGAACACACTTGTGCATTGATGGCAAACTAACTGTGAGTTTTTTATTGACCATGTGCAGTGGCTAGGCCATGTTTCAAGTCACCAAAAGGCAAGAAAAAGCACTCTACAAGTCTTGCTCTGCCGCTGAACAGTTCTCAAGGAACTGAGACTGCAGACTGCTGTTTCCTTACCAATTACATTCAGGAGTGTTCCCCAATTTCTGTCTTAAAAAGCAGCTGTCAGTTCCTATTGCAAATTCTTCCCTTCCACAACTTTGCAGCTAATGGACTGATTTCTGAACAGACTTGGAGTTTGCTTAAACATAATAAGAAAGTTCATTCACAAGAGAATGTTGGGCCATCTCAGCTGATAAAATCACTCCCCTTGCAATGACAGAAACATCAATATGTACAGAAAGCAAGGAGAGATTTTACTGTTATTGAAGCATTAGCCTTGGATGCTGGGTTTTGGTAATAAGAAAATGGCTCTTTCCCTAACAGTGTTAATGATCTTAGGGGAGAAAGGTATTCAACATGATTGCATTGCCAGCAAGAAAATTGACATAACAAGGCTTTCTGGCTTTATAACCTATATTCACTTAGGTAGGTAATCTAGCTGCTAGCCTGCTGAAAATTACCTGTTTAGTGGTACTCAGTGCTAACTGATTTCTGATGCAAACCTTTATTGCACTTGTTAGTTTCAATATCTTTCCTATTTGCTTTTGGTAGTGGTGATGATTTGGGGTTTTGGGTTCTTTTGCTATCTTTCATTTCAAGACTTGAGACTCACCAAGCCAGAGAGTCTCGGGTTAAAAGGAATTATGACCAGGTCTCATCACATCATAATACCTCTACCTTTCTCATGTTGCCAAATTAAAAGACTTCACCCAGAAGCTGACAGTCTAAAAGAGCGATGTATTATTAGTGCTCCAAATTTGCAGTTATGGAAAGGTTGGGGTTTCTTCCTCCCAAAAAATGAACTCATCTAAATCATTTAGTAAGAAAGAGGTTTAGCTTTGAATGAAGAAGTATTTGTTATGACTGGAATTTATAGTATCAGACCAGTGGAAGAAGAAATATGTTAGCAATACAGATTTGAACAGTTTAACAACCATAAAAAATTCCTTTTACGCTATTTACTTAAATAATGCATGGGCTAAAAAAAAAATACTAAATATTTAGAAAGAAATGGAAAAGGAGAAAATTTGAGTTTGCTAAAGTCATAACTGATTGTGCAGCTGTGATTCCTAAACTATAATTTTCAAGTACCCTGTGCCACTGAGCCATCAGTATGCATACAGCGCTGCTCTCCACCAGGTCTTACAGGAGATATATCCTTACAGGAGTTCTTTACTACAGCCAGTCTTCTGAGGGAAAATTCTAAGGGAATCGGCTCCCATTCATTTTTCATTCCTTGGATTGTCTAATAGGTAGCAGTTTCATGATATGGATATTTGTCTATTAGGAACCTGATGGAAATTACCAAGCTCTTTCACATATATCACATAGTTCAAGGCACAGATTTATTTCCTGGCATTTCTGATAGTTAAAATGTTCTAAAGCATAAGGTGAAGTTTTAATGAGATAGAACTGTACTCAAGTGTTCTCTACGAAATACCCTTCTCTTCTTGTTCTGTGTAGTTAGGGTTAACTTTGAATTTTCTGCAAGGTCAAGTATTTCTGATCAAATTTGGAAAAGAGATTGACAGGCACTACAGGGTTTATTATTAATATTATTCGCTTGCTTGAATCTGATTCTGGTTTTCTGGGGATCATTTTTCACCAGATGTTTTGAAATGTTGACATGGAAAAACAAAAAGTAGACAGGTCTTTCTTAAGCTGCTGTAGATATAATTTCCAGCTACATCAACAACACCTAAAGCATATTCTGTAAAATATTCCAGGCATAAAATACCTAAAGGATTTTGGTTTTATGATTAACATTCTGAGTTGGTGCACTAACTGGTAATGCAGTTGATGGTTGATGTGAGAAGCAACCCCAGCACATGTTGTTGTAAATGTCAATATCACTGAAAGACACAAGAGTATGAAGGGGTATCCAGTTTCTGCTTTATAAACAAATAAACTCCACGTACACTGTAGGAAGAAAGTACTAGAATAAATTTGTCCTTCCCAGTAGCCCTCCTGTCATATATACCCTGATCCATTTCTTTGAAACCACAACACCAGGCTATTCAAAATGGAAAATTTCCATCAGTTGTGATTCTCAATGGCTTAGAAGTTCTTGAAAAATTCTGCTACAAGCCTTGTCTCATTTTAAAATTAAAATCCTGCTTGTCTGTCTTTTAAACTGAGGCGAAGGCCATTAGACCACTTATTAGGCATCTCTGGCCTAAAAAATATACCTCCGCAGAAAACAAGATAGATCTTGTAATCTGCTGTACCCTATGAAAATTTTATATTTCCCTAATTTTGCAAAATAATGGACATTTTCATTTTAGAAAAGCCTTTAGTAATGCATAAAATTGTTCCTGTAATCTAAAATAGAGGCCAAATTCTCAACTAATATAAAGACTTTTAGCTCCATCAAATTCAAAGTAGCTAGCCAATGTACACCAACTATGGATTGAGTAAAGCTGTATGTTAATCCTCATTCTATTTATTGCAATGAAAGGATGAAGATATTATGCAGACACTTTGTTCCTCCTACCATTGTCAAAATTGTTTTGATGTCAGCAATACCAGTCTGACCAACCAGGTTAACAAAGAGGAGAGATTTATGTAAGCCAAGTACATGCGTGCCTTGCAGGCCTGTCTCAGAGAAGGTGGCAATTTCCTCTTGCCCTTTTTCAGTATTCTTTATGCATAGCTTTATGAAAAGTTATAATATTCCCAGAGACACAGAAAAGATCCAGCTAGCCTTACTTACTCAGAACTGAAAGCTTTAAAGGTTAGTCTTGAGGGACATTATTACACTGCAGGTCAATAATGCCTAGTAACCTTTGCCATGTCTCCTGAGGCTGAACACACATTTTATGATACCCCTTTCTGCCACAGATAAAAGCTTTTGGAAAGGCTGGCTTAAGGTTAGGAATCGTATGGAAAAATCCCCCAGAGGATGCTCTGTAAGGGGACTGAGTGCATGTGGAACAGCAGCACATTTGCCTCTCCTGCCCTCGCTCTGATATCACTCCGTCTTCGAAGCAAAGGTGCTAATGGGATTCTTGGCTCTAACAGAAGCTGATAAAATATTTTAGAACCATGCTTCCCAGACCAGATATTTTAAAGGGAAGCATTTGAGACTTAGCTGTTGATGAACACTATGTTTCAAAGCATGTGAAAGAAGAGACTGGGTGACGGGTTTGTTTGGGGTGGGAACATTGGGTTAGGATTTTTTTTGCTGTTTTTTTTTAAGATTTGTTCAATTTAAGATTGACTGTGCTCTTCTCCACTTAAAAGTTGAAGTTTCTGCTCATTCCTTTTTGAGATTTCTCAGCTAAGCATAAAAATTGCTCCAGGAAATTTTCAGTGGAGAATCATTTCAATTTTGTAATGCATTTGTTTCAACAATCACTGTGTTCCTTATCTTAACCTCCTGAACAAGAACAAGCATACTAGATTTTGCTTCAGTGACAGAGTATAGTGTGATAAACTCAGTTTTTAAGTTACAGTCTATCAGATTATAGTAGTGAGATTAAACATTGCTATTTGACTTACTTGAACAATCATAGCTAAAAGAAATACTTGAAATCTAGTGTTTACAGCTATAGTATTTTGTGCTTGTGTTTTCTTCCTTACTTGCTGTGTTTTATGGCAAATGAAGAGGTCACATTCCTTTTTCAGTTAAAAATTATTCTATGATGTTGAAAATTGCAAAGGAGTTTTAAATGGAAAAGAACAAAAAACTTCTGTCTTCCCTCAGAAATCCATGGAAAATCAAGGTATTTAAATTAACATCCTCTGACTTCTGCTTATAGCAGAAAACTGGCTACAATATTAAGCTCCCTATGCAGGTTGTATTTCTTAAATTCTAGAATGATTGGATCATCGGTCCATTGTCACTGATACAAACCAGAAAAAATAGCAGAGAAAATCCTATCTACAGCTGACATAAATAAACTGCACTCAGCTGAAGTTTGTCGTTCTGTAACGATCTGAACAAGTTACAAATCTGGTCCTTGAATGTGTAGGAGGAAAAGTTCAATAGTGCAAGAAGTTCATATTGCAACAAACCTTTCTGTTTTGGCTGTAAGAAATCTGTTTTGGAACCAGCTCTGCAACCAACTTTCTGTTTTGGCTCCAAAGGCTAATACCACAATGCATTGCATTCCCAAAGTAAAGGGTTTAAATATAGTTAATCACTTTAAAGGAGCACCACTGCCATGTTCTTGCTTTTGTTTTTTTTTTTACTTTGTTTTTATCCCTTCTACATTCCCTGCCTAAAGGTTGGCTTTCAAATTTGGAAGAGGTCCAAAATCCAATCTATCTTTGCTTTTCTCTGCGTTTGTAATGTCCATTTCTTTCTTTGTCTGTTAAGTAAGGTGTAGCTTTCATGCTTTCTCTTGAATCAAAAGAAATCCTCAGCCTCGCAGAAATCAACACAATGAGGAGCACAGCTAGAAAACATGTACAGTAGAAGCAAAGACATGTTGATGTAGTGTTGCATTTTCTTGTCCAACCTTCAATTTGCTGTTAACAACATGTGTGTTTTCCATTAGAATTAATGACTCTTGTAAATCCATTTTTAGGCTCACACAGTCACATTCTGATTTTCCAGGCCGCTAAGCAATGAATCAGGACTATCATGTCTCAAGTACCGAGTGCCTGTCACCTAATCTACTCTTCTCCATGCACCCCTGGGTGCAGGGGTACACCTCATCCAGCTCTTTGCCAAACAATACAGGGAGTCCCTCACTCTTCACATCACATATCAGATGCAAAGGCGTTCTGCCACCTACAAGCCCCATCTTCAAAGCAGTCACCCTGGGTGGCTCGCTCCCCAGGTGCAGCCTGACACCACAGCCGCTGCAGGTAGATTCTCGCACATCAGAAAAGGAGAAACTCGAGTTTCTTCTTCAATGGCTCAGTGGGACATGAGTAGGCTCAGCACTTCAGAAAAGCAGGCCACTTATTTAATCACCTAAATGTGGATTTAGGTTCCTATTGTTGAGAATCTAGGACGCAGCATATGGGCCATTTTCACCGGGACACCCTGGCTGCTTTTTCATTGCTCTAGCAAACAAAGCAGCCATAAATCTGGCTGGGTTTATGGCTGTTTTGCATTACTAGAGCAGCAGAAAGCGACCAGAGAACACTAGTGAACCTGTCTATATATATCAAATGCCTCGACATTGTCCTTTTTTGTCAGATTTTTCAGAGAAATAAATCTATACCTTTTAACATCTGTTGTGTAATGGACAAGGACAGTTAAAGAGCAGATTTCTCTGTTTTTTTGGCCTTTCCACTGCTGAACTCTTAACTTTTCTAGGAAGAATTTCTTTTCCCTTCATTTAAACAGACCTACCCTTCTTGAACTTCTGGTTGCGAAGCGGTGCCGATATAGAAATGATTCCACCTTTAAGTGTTTGTCATGAATAGATAGCACAATACACACTTTCATTATCACCAGTCAAAGAGCATGTAGAGCATAACACTCTGTACTTTTCCACTACCAGAAAAGGTGGCTGCCTAAATGCAGGTATCACAAAGTGTTCTGTGGTGGACTTGATAAACCAGGTCTGTCATACAGCTGAAGGTTTAGTAAGCCATACTTCTTGTCCTTCTTATGATGAAGGGTGTTCATACACACTTATGTGGGCTATATATATGCGGTCACATCCTGAGAAATAGTCCATAATTTTGCACTTGCTTGACCATCTCTCCATCAGACATTTGCAGCCATTTAACTATACCTATTTACTCTGCTCATGCAAGGAAGTCTGTTTTGACAAGTACATTTGTTGCACACACAAAGATTTCAGGTGAAAACTTTTAATCTGAAGAGACCTTTACCTTATTGTACATCACGATAGACATCATAGTGTACATCACAGACAGCCCTGCCATTGAACACATCAATTCCGTAGTTAGGAACTGGTTAGGAAGCAAGCCAAATCACAGAGCTATACATTGAAATGCAATAGATGTAGTCCGACAACATAATAGGTATATTTGGTGCTGGGAACAGTCACTTCACAGTTACTTCATTTTCCACTTTGAGGCAACCCTTCCCCAAAGAGTATTTCAGTGCAAATATATTCACAATAGAAGAAGGCATAATAAATAATAAGTAGTAATAAATCACATATAAAACATAAAAATGTTATAAAAAAATTTTATGATTTTCTGGAAATGTATTCTCATTGCAATATACTGTTGGAGGCATTAAAGAGCTAAAAATCTATTTATGCTAATTATTTCTGTCACTAGCAGGGAAGCCAGCTGGGAATTGTCACAAACATAGATATGGCCTGTGTTTTCTCCCCTAACAAAACTATGCAATGGCCTTCCCACGGGGGCCAGTACGTGAGTCACGGCTACTGCTAACAGCAGCCAGTATGTACATTGTATGAAAATGTCTCTATGTATTTAGCTTCAAATCAGAACTAGTGTGGTTGCTTCTGTTGCATATAGGAATATTTCTACTTGTTTTTACACTGAATCTGAGAGTTTGGCTGTTTTGCAGACGTCAGAATCAACCAAGTTTTTACTTCATCAAAAAGAAGTCACTGTGCAACCATGATAGTGTCACTTTTTGATAATACCTCTACAGCTTTCTGTCCTACTTTTTCAGTTTTCCTTCAACTAAGATTTGCTGAACCTCCTTAAGCATACTTCAATTTTCATTCTTTTTTAAGCCCAAGCAGCTCTTTCTCTGCAGCTGAAAGAGGGACTGGTGTGAAAATATTTACAACTCTCTCAGCTGCTGTGATAGTTTGGAGCAGCCTTTTCTTGTGTCATCTATCACTGACCAAAAGAGCTGAAATCAACACAAAAATCTTCCTTTTATTCACATTTCTTCTTCTAGCCATGCCTCTGACATGTCTTCCATACCAAAGGCAGAGATAGCTCCCTGTGCAGGAGATGGGAATCCACCAAGGGAAGTCAGAAAAAAAAGACTTACTCAAAGCAGACAGTTGGAAATGTGTGAATTTCCATATCAACACATAGCAACCAAATTTCTGGGTAACCAGCAAGTGCTGATATAAATGACTGAGTACGATGTGCCAGCCACACCAGACACCAGTGGTAGGTACTCTGCGCTGGCTGTAAATATCTGTTTAGTGTTCAGTACTGAGAGGTGACAGGGTTTAGTTCTGAACTCTGATCCATTTCTAAAGCTCTCATGAGGCAGAGCTAGAACAAAAGGGCATTATTAATATAAAAGTAGCATTCAAGGGTTGCACCAGGATCCCTTCATTTATTCAAACATAAAACTAGAAACAGTTCCTTCCTTACAGGTACAGTAAATCATGGTCTTGATTTACAGCACATCTGCAGTAAGTGCCCATGTATGTGTTTTACTGCAGATGTAAAAGTGAAGTTCAGAAGGAAAAGGAGAGAGAGATGCATCCTACAATTAGTTCTATATTCCAATATGGGCTATATGATATTCTTCTTCACCTTGAATAATACTTTATAGTTCAAGTAATACTACTGGAATGCAAATACATTGTTGTAATTTTGGGGAGAGAGAGAGAGATACACAGTGTGTACATGAGCAAGCCTAGCCCAGCTGGAACGTTATACTGCACAGGGGAAAAGTTGTGCCAGCTATAATTCCATGAGATGTATTCAAGATATCCTTGCTATTTTGAGAACTCAGCTATTAATAGCTATATGTATATTTAATAATATGCTCCCGTTAGCATATGTTAAAAAAATCCAAGTCTTCTTTTTGACAGTAAAATTGACATAAATTTACTTTTTCAACTTTTGTGGGGAAGGCTGAGGTCTGAAATAGCAGTGGTGTCACAGGTTAAATCTCTTCCAGTGTGTGCCTGCTAGTTAGCTCTGCTGATCATCAGCTGAAATTCTGGGGACAGGATGAACAGTGAATTGAATTTCTCCTTTGCTGTCTTTCCCAAACATATGTGTTGCATCAGTAGACAAATCCTGGGTAAGAGATGTCCCATTGCAAATGCACCAAAAAGATACTGCTGATAAAAAACCTCAGAATGCCTTGTTGTCAAAACAAATCCAAACTCTTTGGGGGAAATATTAATTTGGGCTTTCATCATTTTAATTTTAATCTATGTAAGTTCTTAATTGTTTTCACATTATTTTGTAACACAGTGATTACAATGCACATTGGGAATAATATTATATCATGTGTAATAAGAATAAAGTTATATCATTGTGCAATACTTTTAAGTATTGTTTATCATGTTATTGACTAACCTTTTACATAGTTCTGATTAAAATCTCTCTTCTGAATCAAAACACCTTCAGCGTCTCAATTTAGCTTAAATTTTGTGACAGCATAAATAATTCCAGACTTAAAAGGAGAATTTTAGGGGTGAGAAGAATCTCCATTAATTTTATGGGCACAGTTTATCAAGTGGAAAAAATACTGAATGTTTAGAATAAATTAAATTAATTTTGTCTTCTCTTTTTCTGCTTAGAATGGAGATTTAGCAATAAAATAATTATATATTTTAACACAGTTTCTGTTACAATCCCTACCTTGGTATAATACATACAAAATGCCTATTACGCTATAGCTCTAATTTTACATAAACTGTCTTTATCTTCCAGCTCTGATTTAATATGTGCTGACCACTGCTGCGAGATGTTGCCTAAAGGAAAATGCATTTCCTGACAAAATCATCAGAAATTAGCCTGATAAGAAATGGTACATGAAAATATAATGTTGGAAGAAAAGTGGTGTCTTTGTGACAAACTCAGGTGTTGAAACAACTTGATTAAATGCCGTCTTCAGTGAAGTAAACCACAGCCTTGTTGTTAAACATTTATTATTTTATATCAACCCCAATATATGTGTAATGGCTCTATTTTTCCCTCAATAAAAGTTAGCCTATTCACAGCAAGACATATACCTGAATACCTCTAATTAGAAGGCATGTCTCTCTTTTTAACAACCACATTCGCCTTTTTCCGCAAGGTGTGGGAGTTGTCCCACCCTGAAATGTGTGAGTACAAATAGATGTTAACAGTAAACTCAGATAGCATTGTTCCAAATGTTTGAAATGCTAAAAGCTACTTCTAGTTTTCTGCTTCACATCTACAGATATTAAATGTCTCCTGTGTGCCAATGTTAATAATTTGTATATTTCCTAATCATTTAGTGAGTTCATCTAGTTAACAGTCCTTACCCACTGTAGTAGTTTTGTTGCAGTCATGATGGTCAAATAGTATCAAAGAGAGAAGCTTTGTAGCTTTTATTGAACTAACTAACATTGTGGGAAAGCTTTGGAGAACATAAACCTTCTTTAGGTTGTTTTCACCCAAATTAAGCATTGTATTGACAACTTCATCATTTTGAATGGATGTTAGCTAATTAACTACTGTGGCAGTGAGCCGACAACAACCTCTGTGTTTCCTTCAACAAAGAAACTTAAAAAGAAGCCGAGTGCAGTTTACTGCCTAGAAGAAACATCTACATCATTTCTAAGTCATCCATCACACAGGCATCTGAATGCTAGCCACAGGTCATCTGGATACATAAAAAATGTTAAAAACTGTGATCATACTCATTCCTTGACAGGAACTTTGTTTATTAATATGGTTTTTTTTAAATGCCACTCCACAAGTTAAAAGCTTTATGCAGAGTAAAATACAACACATATTTCCACACTGGGTTTCAACACTTATTATTCAGCACTTGTTAGCTAATATAGCTTTATTTTTTCTTCAGTGAAGGTCTTATTTTCTGTAATTCCAGATTTCTGTTTATTGGGGAAGATGAGGAAATTATGGCAAATCATAAGATAACTTAATGTTTCCTCATGAAACTAACAATACTTTCTCTGTCATACAGGCCTTAGAGCAGAAAAATTTCTCTGTTGCACTGGCAAAATCTTGAACTACATTCAGCTTAATATTGATCAATGTCACTCTTGCTTTTTTTTTCTTTTCGGCACATTTTTAGTTTTTTAATTTATGATAATCAGCTCTGTTTCTTTATATTTGGGTTTGTTTTTTGTAAGTGATGGTGTTTTGGAGCACTGACGTTCAAAACTGAAGGGTGCCAGACACAAATCCCACTCTGTGTGGTAGTCTGAAAGATTTCTCTTCCACATTACAGTGATTAAATTAGGCCAGAAAGTACCACAGCCCCTGATGTGCATGTGGTAATACTTTGAAAGGACAGAAACAGTTCCCAACAGCTTCAAAATTGTCCAGCACAGAGTAGCTGCTGTGTGGGCTTTTATCCTCCTACAGATAACGTCAAGCATAGCTGCTGCTGTGTGCATTCTGCAGCCTTGATAAGAGGAAGAAGAAAACTTTTCAGGACTACAAGACACAGTTAAAACTAGAGCTTTCTCTCTATCCACTGGCAGGTATTTGGGATTAAAATAGCGTAACTCCAAGGTATTTTGTTAGTTTTATAGATATTGAGACCATAAATGCACTTGGATTTTATTTTTCTGGGAGTTCCTACTAAAAAAGACTATGCAGCCATAATACATTTAATAATTACAGTAGTCTCAAAAAACTTGAAATACAACCACAGTGTACAGTGACCTTAGATATAGGTCAGATAATTACTGTGCAGTGCCAGAGAAAACTTCAGGCAGTAAAACTTATTGTTGCTGGTTTTGCTGTTACTGGTGATAATGTGGCACGTTTAAGTTATGTAATAGATGTATATGTCAAATTAATCTTTTCCTCAGCAGAATCCTAGGAAAGCACCTTTGTTTCTATGTACCCTCTAAGGTCCATCCCTCTGTGAATCATCAGTCTATGTCATTAGTATATTAGTCTTCAACATTAAACGTGCAACATTATGGAAGGTGACTTAAGCAATGTGACCTGAAGTACTGCAGTACATTTCATGAGCTTGAAATCACCATTGGAGGCAGAGCAAGGAAGCGATCTCTCACAAATGCCCACCCATGCTTTGTTTTGTTTGGTTTTGCTTTGTTTTGTTTTTAACATAGTTTTCTTGTAAGCAGACAAAGGCTTTTTGGCAATACTGTTGATGCAGGACACGAACATGTTGTGTATTGTCAAATTAAACACAAATGTAGTGAGTGCAGCAAGAAGAGAACTGTCCATATTACAAGGCTAAAATCCACAACGGACCTTTCTTGTGCCTGAAGATTTATCTTGATTGTATGTTTTCTTTGGCAGTGAAGGCAACTTAAGGAGTTCCCATGTTCCCAACAGCCATCCCATCAGTTATTTCTGTTACAGGCATAGCTGCTTGAGGAGCTTTAGAAGGTTTGGGGAGATTGTTTATTGTTGTTTTGGGGTTTTTTTTAACCTGCAAGACTTCAGGGACCTGGCTGACAGCCTGGCATCCCAGCCTGCAGTAGCATGGCTGAAGGCAGCAAAAGATGAATTGAGAGGCGGGAATGAACAGGCATGGTCAGGGGAAGGAGGAAGCTCACCTGAATAACATAAGCATGTGGTTACACCCAGAATTTATGGCCCTATTTTTGGCATACAGTGCTTGGCCCTGAGGGTGCCATCAGGGTCTGCAAGCCCCTCCTCAGTGGCTGCCTGCCTGCTCCCAGAGCCAGCGCTGGCATGGCACAGCCACCCTGGGACCTGGGACCAGGATGCTGCGAGAGGGTTGAGCAAGATGAGCTGGGAGAAGTTTTGCTGGTCCACATCCCTCCCTGTTTGCTCCAGAGCTGCATTTACACTCAGGTCCTTGCCTGAGCCACTTGTCAGTGTATCTGTGCTGGCCATGCTCCTTGCTGATCCTGACCTTGACTTGATTTCCAAGCTTGTTCCTGGGCCTGCCCCATCCCTATGGACCCGCACGGTGATCCGGGTTATGGCTGACCCTGGTACTATCACTGGACTTGCTCTGCTCTTCTTTTGAGATACCATGGAGCTGCCCCCTGTGTGGGTGAGGGCACCGCTATGCCAGCCATGCTCTCACCCTCACTCCCAGCTCTCTACACCCCACAGCACAGCTGACCCCACTGCTCCCTGACATCCAGTTTCACAACAATTTCAACAGATCTAAGCTACGGCTGCTGAAGGCCCTTTTTTGTCCATTCGGTCATCTCCCTCCCTTACCTAAGCTATGGTACTTATCAAACTTTACATGGCCCCTCTTCCAGGAACTAAGGCAACTCCAGGAAATCACTGTTTTTGATAGGGTTGGTTTTGTTTTAATTAGGGTTTGGTTTGGAAGAATTAGTTGTTCAACTTCATGAACAGTCTCAGCTTAGAAGCAGATAAGCCTTGATTTTGGTGTAAGGGAGAAGATGAGCAGAAGGAGCTCTTAAGGTCAGCTGGTCGCTTCTTAAATCCCCTTAGCTGTGATGAGAAGCTACATTTGAGGCTGAATGAAAGCTCCTATGCAGATATGAAAGTCCTTTGGTCCCTAATCCAGCTCAGCCCTTTGTCACAAAAATGAGCCAGAGGAAGAGAGACTGAGTTTATTGCCTGATGGTTAAGGAACTTCTGTTCAAATTAATATTTAATTAGTATTTCTGAATAGAACAGCTGCAACAAGAGCTCCTTAACTAAACTTGCAATACCCCTAAGTTAGGGCAGTAATACATAAGAAGGGAGAGCTGGATTAAAAAAATGCTTCTGAAGAGAGAGGGCAAACTCTTTTAAATTAAATGTAAACACTATTTTCCCATTTTTTCTGCAAAAACTCTTTAATTAAATTTGATCCAAACTCATAAACTATTCCAGTCAAACTTGAAATTATATTCTGCAGCAAATAAAAATGCATTCGTTTTTCTCTCTTCATTTTCAAGATTTCAGTGCTGCTGAAATAATCCTTCACAGATACATCCCTCTTAAGTGAGGCCTTCTTCACCAGCAGTTGCTGCAGGTGGCAGCTGTGTTCAACCATTGGCAAGGACTCTGGTACATGATTCCTTCCAAAGTAAGCTGAGGAAGTTATTTCCCCAGCCTCTTTCCCCTGCCTCCCCTGCAAAAGATTGTCTACATTACAGAGGCAGCAGAATAGGTAGTAGGCCTACTCCTGAGGTTTCCATAAACAAGGGCAGTAATTTAATCTATCATATATTTCTGTTTTGAACTTCAAGCACCAAGCAAACATACCACTTGATGAACTCAGGCAGTCACTTCAACAGGAGCTGGTACCTGGGGTCATAACCTTTCTAACTACTGTCCCCGAGTCCAACACAAGTCTGTAGGCAGGGTAGGGCAACCTGAGATTATCAAGTTAGCTAGTTTATAAGAAGTTAATGCTTTTCACCTGAGACAGATACTGGTAATTTGTCTATTCCTAGTTAGTTTTCAGTGGTGCTCAAGTTAGCCCCCTTTTATTTTGCATGGCAAGGGCTTGGCACCTTCCTAGCCCTTGTGGGCAATCACTAGCCTCTCAGCTGAGGTTGTTTAAAGCCGTGTAAACCAGATCAGACAATGACCCTGCAGCCTCGTGTGTTAGCACTGTTTCTTGACTGACTGGAGAGTAAGCCAGCTCAGAGAGTCAAACCAGCCCTTTAAAAAAAAAATGTTTGGGGTGATTTTGTCTCTCTGAACTGTTTCACTCTGAAGGATACACAGGTGCTGGTGCCAGCAAAAGAAACAGAATGGAAATATCTTTCAGGAGTTGCCAATAAAGGCAAAACCATGGACATGTTGACTTAGACTGACTGAAACTGTCACAGGACTGTCCCCTCTGGGGACAGTAATTTCCAGCTGTAGGCAGTAGTCTCTTAAAAACAGGAGTTCAGTCACTTGCGATTCTGTGACCATAACCTGAGGTTAATGGCTGACATTAACTGTGTCATGGTTAATGTCATAACGTAGCTGGCATTCAGTGTAAATGACAGCAATTTTAGGCAATGGGTGTTTGAGGCAAATAAACATTTCCAGCCTAGGTCTTGATTAAGTTTCTTGTTTAGTAGCCATGAAAAAACGCCCTCCCAGATTTATTAATGAGTCAGATGGATATGAGCGCTAATGAAAATGGACAGGTAGGTAATGAGGGAGGTGCAGTCAGAACATAGGATTAAAGTCAGGTACAATTAAAGTTCTGCTCCCTAGTCAAACACAGGCTCCTTTGGGGACATAGGTAAATCATTTATGTGCAGCCTCTCAGTCTTTAAAGAGGATAATAACATTCATTATCTTCACACATACACCTTGAAAGCATGAGCAGCTTTCCTGTACCCTTTTTTCTTAATTCTCAGAAGTGCCCAGTAGATTACCAGTATCAAGATTACAACACCAGGCAAAGCTGGACCGAGGCAGATGCTGTGTAGGTTTCTTCACAGAGTTCTACTAATGTATTGCAGACATCTTTACCCCTTATCAGTTATGCTAGTCCACTGTAAGCTTAAGACAAGCTGCCAGGAAAATATCTGTTACCTGTAGGAGTGGTGCCACATCATGAGACAATCAGTGCCGCACTAACGCTATTCCCAGTGGAGCTGCCTTTAAACACCACGTCTCTGGGAGTGACTTGAAAGACTCGGTAGACAATGGCAGCACAAATGTCAGGTATCCAGTAAAGGAGAGAGCAAAATACCTGTCCTACCCAAAGTTTGTAAAATAGAACCAAACAATGCAGAAAATTGTAGGGGAAGGAGAGGAGGGAGGGAGTTAGTGAGAAGCAGAGAAACCAGTACATCAAGCCATCTGGATTAAAACTAGATCAGTCATTCTAAATTGGTGCTTGAGTGCTGAGCAAATGAGCTAGAGGAAGAAAAAAATCTCTGTGTTTGTATAGCTGCATTGTAGGGCATTAAGGAAGTGGTGTTTTACATTTTAAGCAGAGGAAAGTCTGTGCCCAATCTATTAGCTCTGGCTGATATTATGAAGCTGTTACTAAGAAGTCAGGTGTATTTTGGGATATCCCCATACACATGTACTGCTGACCAAGGTCTGCATTACAGCCTTTCCAGAACCGAGGCAGCAGTTAGTAATTAAATCTTAATGGTTATCTGCTGAGATGAAAACACTTGGGACAGCAAGAAACTGAAGTTTAAGAGGCTCACCTCTCTGTAGAGAGGGAGTTTGGAGCCAGGAAGAGTTACCACAGGCAAAACAAAGATGTGGAAGACAGGGATAAAAAAGCAAAAAGCAGAGAGATAGTAAAGGAAGTGAAGAAAATAGAGATGGGTGTATTTGAAAAGAGAATAGTTGACTTACCTGGGGACAAGCCAAACAGGAGTTAACTCATGAGCTGCAGAAGCAGCTTAGGTTGTCACAGAATGAAAAAACCCTCACACTGGGAATATAAAGAGTAGTTATTTTAGGTAGTTTGAAGATTTTCTTGCTCTATTTAGCAGAGAATAAAGATAATTTGTTTACAGCACCACATGCACCTGAGAAATGAGTTGCAGCTCAGCATGCTCATGCTAGCTAAAATTTGGGAAAGGGTAATCTGAAGCAAGGACAAATCTCAAGGACTGAAGTTAATCCTAAGACTATTCGGATTTTGTTCAGACTTGAAGGCTTAAGGCACACATGTTCTAGTGTCTGGTCAATGTCTGGCCAGGGAGTTTAGCCAAATTTATGACACACAGGTTATGTATACGTATACGTGCCTTTAAACAACTGAGCTTGCACTTCGCGTTGGTATAGGATCAAGTGTAACAGAACTGCCTCCAGACCATGTTTCACTGTGTATCAAAGTCTGTCCAGAAAGCAGGCAAATCCATGTAGACAACAATCCATTTCCCTGCCTCCATAGCATTTTCTCCACAAGTAATGTGGCTTCTCTGATAAATCTGCTGGTCATCTTTTAAAGGCAAAAGGCATGAAACACATTAAAAAAAAAAAGGTTTTTCCTCTTTTTTGTTTTTACATCTGCAACATTATTCCAACTGGTGTGAAATTGCTGTATACTCAAGTGCTAACACTCACTGTCTGTGAGAAGTGGTCTGGTACAGTCCACAGCTCCAGGAACATGGGGAAAATGGGAGGGGAGGTACTATTTAAAAGCACTTCGCTCATCAGCCATGCCAGTCTAAGACTGGAAAGGGAGGTGGAGGGAAAGTTTTACCCACAAGCATATACTTACCTGTGAGAAATGGAATAATTGCTGCTATTAGCTCTATTATCCTTCAGATTTTTACTTTACCATCAATTCTGGTTGAAATTGCCAGCAGGTTTGAAAGTTAATGGAGAGAACACTAGTATACGCTGTGGCCATGTAACCTGCATGCCTTAGAAATCTGGGTACAAGTATCTTGAAATAACCTTCTCAAGGACATACGTAAAAGCTTGATTCATCTTCTTTCCTCAGTTAGTCCTATATCAAAATAATCTCAGGTATGGTAAAGGTTGCTGGCTTGTTCCTTGCTTTAGTTTCAATTTAACTTAACCTAACTAAGCTCAAGTAACGCTCAGTCCCCTCATGACAGAGGCTGAAAAACAGCAGGTGTTTCACTATCCTTGATAGTGCTTAAACTTGCTTAGGGAAGAAATAGCTAATGCCATATCCCAGACTAATCCTGCATTCTCAGGAAAGCTCAGTTTCGTGATGTCCAGAGGCTGATATTTTGTTAAAAAAACATATTAAAAAAATACTTAATACTTTCAGCAAGTTATTTTTTCTCTTAAAAAATCCATTGCTTTCTTCAGAAAGCAGCTCTTAAAACCAAAAGAAAAATCAGCTTCTGAAATCAAATCAGAGACAGACCTTGCTTCTGAATCTGTCAGCCTGCAATATCTCTGAACTGAAATTCCTTGCAGCCCTAGAGTCATCCTATCATTCTAGCCTGACTCCCCCTGGAAGCAAGGCTTGAGCAGTTCCACTGTGTACAAGCGTGCATACACACATTTGAATCCCATGGCTCACCTTCAACTGCGAAGAAAGGTAGAAACCTCAAAGATAATTTTCTGCAAGTTTCTCATAAACAAGCAGCAGAGAGAAATCCTCTGCATGCTCTGAGGGACCATTTGCGTCACGAAAGCTCACTTTATCAGGCACCAAGAAATCCACACTGCGGGATTGCTGCAGCAAAGGTCCCAATCAGAGCTCATGAATAACTAGAAGGTACAAACCCATTAGCAAAAGGTCCAGCACTCTCAGAACAACTTGTTAAAAGTCATATTAGCTCCATAAATATACAAATAGTCTGAGCATCTTCTGCTCCCTTTCCCTTTGCGGTTTGGAGTATTGCCAGAAGAAAGATGAAGAGCAAAAAGGAATCATAATGACTTCAAGCAGGTGCCACATTTGTGCTTTTGTGATTTGAAACAATGTGGTACTCCCAATTGTAGGCAAAAATGTTTTTAGCACTATATGCTTCCTTTTCTTCCTCCCAAATGTGATCTAAGCATATACGGTCAGAGTCCATAAACTACATGCAAACTTTGGAACCATAGGGAAGAGCATGGAGCTACTGGAAAGCGCTGGCCAAATTACTTTGTTCAGAAAAATACATTCCAGACAGATGAATGACTCATATCCACTGCCATCTGTTAAGCGGAAATAAGCCATCTTTGCCTTATTAAGGTAGAAATTATCTTCTTTTATAGTCAATGATGACCTACTGACCTGGACCCCAACAGCTCAGATCAAGTAGGTTGGGGCAGCTGATGCTATTAGGACCATTCCCTGCTCACTGCAGGGGGGTTGGGCTAGATGACCTCTAAAGGTCCCTTCCAACCCAAAGCATTCTATGATTCTATGATTTCCTTGTCAGTCTCATAAATGATAATTTAACCAGACTTCCACCCTCTCCTGAAATAATTCCTCCACGTCACAGTTTTAGGACTCAGCCAACTTCCCCTCCCTTTTGTGCTTGGTTGAAGGCAACTAAATGTCCTAAATTGTAGCAGACCATCCCTAATGAGAAGAAATCCTTCTTTATCCCAGAGCCTGGTGAAACTTCCCTGGATGTGGGAGTGACGTGAGGTGGGATTCACAACTGCTGTGAAGCCTAGAGACCAGCTCTGTAGGTATTTCTGAGATCTCAACATCCAGTCAGCAGGAGGAACTCGCTCAGCCCCAGTGAGGAACAAAGCCAGATCATCAGCTGCTTTCCAGCTCTCAGCAGAACGGGGGACTTCCAGGTGCTCCGGGCAGTTGTGGAGCCACAGCAATGCTCATGAAGGGCTCCTGCCAAACGTGAGCCACCTGTGAGAACCGCTGACCATACGGTGCTGGCGGCCTCGGATGGGAGCTGACAGGCACAGTGATGGCTTTTGGATCCAAGAATGCAGGTTCAGATTCAAATACAGACACATTGCGCTTGCAGTCTGTGTGGGTATGTGCAAATTTTGTGTGTGTGTGCAAGCTATGAAGAGTTGTATTTCTTGACCTTCCTCAATCCCCAGCATTATCATTTTGGGAAAAGAGTAAAAGAAGAGGGGCCCTCTTGTATGCACATATCCAGTAAAAGAGCTGACAGCACTGGTAAGCAGGTAACGACACAAAACTCTCAAATATAAGGAAAAGGGTGAAGTTAAGGTTTTTATTCCAGATTTTCCCATTGTTTACAGACCACCTTCCACTCACTTGTGGACTCCAGTTCTGAGCACAGCCTGCAGGCTGAAATACTGGAAGACACAACTACTGAGCTGGACTATCCTGAAATTATGTCCTTTTCTATCATCACAGGTACAGCATCCAGCTTTCACAACATCTAATGGCTTCAGAAAAGGAATGCACATTCTGTTGTTGCAAATGCTGTCAAGATTACTTCCCCCTGAAGATCAATTTCATAGCTATTGCCACACTCTGAAGAAGATCCCTCATGTCTGATTCCCTAATAAAACAATAGAGGCGCTATAAATAAAAGGTACCCAAGCTTTTCAACTTGTGACAATTTAAATGCTGGAATATGAATCTTTCTGCTTTTCTCTGAGACTGGTGAAATATGGGATCAAAACTTTCCTCTCATTCCCCCCCCACCCCCAGCACCTCAGGAAAAAAAAAAAAAGTTTATATCTGTATTTTATAAAGCACCTGAGCTGTGCTGGACTGTGTCTGACTTGATGCAAGCAAGCAAACACAGCATGGTGCTTACTTCCTAGCCATGTACAACCTAATTAGATGGAGACCCAAAAGTTCTGAAGTATAAGGAGAGATTCTTGTCAACTCCCACACCAGGGGAATTTCTTTCTAGCTCTTCACAAAGTAACATCATTCCTGCACACCATGAGAGCAATGAATTAGGATGTCCATAAAGTATGGGAAGAATGTCAGAAATTGTTTGGAAAGCTCAGCATTGCATGCAAAGATATTTGAGTACAGCAGGAGCTACAGCGTGGTTGAGGGTTTGAGGATTTTCACCTTCAGTTAGCTGAAATTTGGAAAAAGATGGGATGTGGAGAGCCTAGAAAAGCACAGGTGTTTTTTTTCAATCTTTTTAAATTGAAAGCCCCACATAAATGTTTGAAGAACAGGCACGGACAGTTTTGCTGCAGACAGTTCCCATAATTGTCTGTCAGAAGGTGAAGGGAAGCGATAGACAAATCAAATATTTAGCGCTGTGGTAAACACATTTCTTTGTTGTGTTTTACAAAGTCATAATTTTATTGTTAGAATTACCATAATTTTAATTAGGCACTGACAGAAGTCAAAAGCTGGCTCCCAACTGTGCCTGTGTGCTCACAGGGACATGTTATACCTGCTAACCGTGGGGGAGTTGCACGTGTGTGCTTAGAAATAAACTGCAACCATTTTGCAGCTTGCTTTCTCAAATCTGACATCCCACCAACAATATCCAAAACAGAGGCTGAGTTACCCTGAGCATGGCAGGACATGTCAGTGAGATGGATGAAGGCTACCTGGGCTTGGATGAAAAATCCATGACTGATAGCAAGAGGAGAATTTTATATGAACTCTTACACTGATTGCTGATACCAATTCTAACACTGTATTTTACTACTATTTTCCTTATTAGAAAAGTTCTCATTTTCTTAATCTTGTAGTTTTTTGGGTTCACTGTTCCAGTGCTGAGTTTTTCTTCCATGCAGGCATAAACTGTTACTGGCTGACTGCAGTCACAGCTTTAAAGCTCGGTTCTGCCACTGCGGAAAGAGCTAACAGCTCTGAATACCTGATGTTCACGGGGGTTTAGGTCTAAACTGGTTTTCTAACCCTTTAGGCACAAACATTTGTTCCTCTGAGAATGTCCTTCCAGTTGAATGATTTTAATATCCTCTTCCTAGAGTTTGGACTAGATTTCTTTTTTTTTTTCCTTCCTTTTTTTTTTTTTTTTTTTTTTTTATCATATAGGCACTTTTGTGTGTGTGTCAAATACTACTGCTATAGCAAGTGTGACATATAGTCTAGTGCAACTTATCAAATATAGGCTGTCTGGCAGTCAATTTCCAGCACATAGTGGTTGTCTCATGAGCTGTGACTAAGGCCTGTATAGTTTTGATTTCTAGATCTCATGACTGACCACGTACAGCTGCTGTTTACAGAGCTGTCATATTCAGGCAGAGGGTGTTAATGCAAACCTTCTTACCCAGTAAAGATTATCTTGCAAGAGATTAATCAGGGGAAATAAGACAAGGAATAGACTTGAAAAAATGCCTAGCTATTGCAAAATTCTTTTATAAAAGCGATAAGCGCATATACAATACACCTACATAGGCAGACATACATAGGCAGGTGGGTATATTTATATACTTAGGTATATATAGAAGCACACATCTATGATCATTGAAAAAAAGACTGTAATATTCATGGATTGCATTCAGTAAATAGCATACATATTCAAGTTGCAATCTGTCAATTAAGAAACTTGTTCCAATACATTTTGCAGTCAAAATCACACAAATTTCACTTGCAAACAAGTCCCTCTTTTTTTAAGAAAATCTTTAAAAGCTGCTTCCTTTACTGAACCTTTTTTTATGCAAACCCATTTATAATAGAAGGGTACAGTAAGTATCCTAAACTAACAATTATAGATGACGACATTCTCTTTCATTATCCGGGATAATAAGCAATTTTCATTCCTTGGAAACAAGCAGATTCTACAGCAAGCCTTCAACAAATAAAAAGATGCATAATAGATGCTAGGATCATATAATGTTTCTCTTAATTTCAGGCTTTCTTCTGGATGACAAAGTTATACTGTAGACTGCAGTTTATTTGGAACAGAAAATAAGATGTCTTGAAAGTAAGATCTTTAATTGGATTTTAGAAATACTATTATGCTTTCAAAAATGATACTGCCTTGCATGTGCTGCCAGAAGAGGTGTTGAAATTTGCAGTTCTGGGGGTGTGCAGTTGTTCCTTTTTAGCTGACTATAAAAGCATTTCTGACTTGAAGCAAGTCCTCACCTGGGCAGTTGCAGGCGTTCTTCCAGCATGACCTATGAAATTAAACAGCTTCTTTAGCAGGCGAATTTGCCAGAACAAAGAAAGATCAAAAAAAAAAAAAAGAAATAAATGAAAAAAGGTCCATGAGAAAATCGCTGACAAACATTAGCAGGAATTAAATAGAAAATCATTCACTGGAAAGTGATAGATGAAAGCAGCTAACGTCGATTATTTTTTTAACACTCCTACCCCAAGTACAAACTGGCCTTAAATGGTAGCTTAGCTAGAGCCAAACTGACAATCTAAGAACATCAAGATTACAACTCATATTCTGTTACTGCTTTTAGAAGACGACAGTATCTATTTTTAAGGGGGTACGTGTTATACAGACTCTATCTGGTCTGTCTCACAACTCTGGCTCATTGCTTCTTTCAGCCCACTTCTGATGCAAGCCCAAATGCAGGAAAGGATTTAAAAATAATTTTAAATAGATGAACAGTGGACCTCTGAAGGACATTTTTTTAAAGGAAGGAGAAGACTGAAGGACTAGGAATGTGTTTACCAGGGGACTAAACAGATGGTGTCAATGCCTCTCTCCACCCTCAAAGCAAGCCCAGATAAACACTTCAGTGCCACCTGATACCGTATGCATGATTCCAGCTGTGCCACCCCACATCTGCATGCATAATGGTGCTGCATTGCCCCTCAGTACTTCTCTGATTTGAGACATTTGTTACTTTCTCCTCTGTGGTAAAACTGCAGGATGTGGTTCCTCCCTCCAGCTTTGCAGCCACAAGTTTCCATGCAAAAGGACTGAGGCATCAGGCGAACTTCAAGACACATTGTCACCAAATGCAGGGGACGCAATCCAGCTCCTTTTCTGCATTTCAGAAGAACGGTTTAAATGATGTTTGCCTCATATTAATGTCCCAGCAGTAACTGAAGAAACTTCCTCCCGTTGCTCCCAATCACACATGCCCACATTACACAGAGACAGTTTGGGTTTGGTTTGCCTTAAGCCTGTCTTCTGAGTTGTAATATACTTTGCAGCCTTAAATAACAGAAGAGGTAAAAGAAAAGAGAGGTCATTCAAGAACCAAGGGATAGAAAGCACATTTAATTTGGAAACAGGTGTCAGGTCAGATGGGGGAGGAGAAAGAACAGCTCCAAGAACAGGATCTGCAGAGCGGAAGACTCTGGTCAAAAACCAGCAAAGACTATAAAAGCTCTCAGACCACACTGCTGCTAGTGCTGACAAAGATAAAACTAGTTTGTGTTCATTTCACGTGCATCTTAAAATCATTCCTTCTACTCATATACACCTCTTTTGGAACATGTGCTAATTTGTGCAACAACTGTTTCCAACTTTTTTCCCAAATAAATACAAGTCTAAAATGTATCAGAATGTATGGGAGCTATAAAGACTTCAGTATGTAACATGGGCTATCAAAACACACTGATTCTTTGGCTTTGATGATTCACTAGGTGGCTACCTAGTATTTGAAGCAGATAAAGAGAGTCTAAAGGGCTTTTCTCAAGAAAAATTGTTCTCTCCTGGTTTTCAAATGGTGAAGGACACTACTAATGGAGGATTAAAACAAAAAAATACAAGAAAGCAAATATATAAATCTATTTTATCCAATCTCAAATGTTCCTTGTCACTTAGCTGGAAAAGAAATTGCAGCACTCACAAAATATTTTCCTTACTGGCACAACGAAGAACCTTCTTTTCACAGCTGGATGTCTGGGATAAGTATTCGTTCTGGTGAGCCTAGTGTAAAATGCCCTGATTCTTTAGAGAGGCACTAAACAATTAAACAGACGGAGTTTCTTTTGAATTTGAAAAATTAGAAGATAAATTTAGGGTTTGTGGCATAGCAGCCACAAAGTAGGACTGAGTTGCATGTAGGCAATAGAATGAAGCTCAAAAGGGGAAATCTGTGTGTTTGAAGCCATGGTGTTTACTAGTCACTTACACAGCCTTCTGCTAGTAAACTCCACATCCTTAGCACATGCAAAGTATATGGTGGATTTTATAACCCAGAGCTCTGACAGATTCTACAGGACATGGCTGGTTTTATCTTTAAATCATTCCAACTCTTTCAGCTGCTGCAGCAGTTATCTATTATTTCTGCACCAGGTAGGGCGTTGTCTTCACATCTAGACTAACATCTAAAGGGAATATGGATCAAACTGCACGACTGAAAGCAGTACTAATCATTTATGCATACTGTTTGGAAACAATTCTCAGGTTTGAAAAGTGTCTTTCGAATAAATATAGACCAAGGAAATGTAATCATCAAAAATGACTTAGACATCACCCTCTTCAAAAAGAACAAATTATAATCACGACATGTAATAGCTCTTGAACAACGTTCAAATCCCTGTCAGGGGTTCTGAAAGATTGACAAAACGGTATGTGGATATTAAATGTTTTTTTCTCTAAAAAAATACACATACACGGTAACAGTTTCCTGGCAAGCTGAACTTCACAGTTTTTGTCACTTTGTACAGCCTGTCTTGATTTATAGAAAGTGTTATCTCCAGCATGCAAAGCTACAGTGAAAGGGGAACTGCTGTCTCCGGCCATACACAACTGACCCAGTTCTTCACGTGTGGAAATTAAAAGCAAAGACTCTGGAAAAGGTAATGTTCTTTATCGCATCTGGGTTCTGGAAGTTCCACAGCACTCCCATGTTATGAACCCCAGAAGCAAAAGCCTCTTCCCTGAGACTAATCTTTTCCCTTTGGTATCTGCTAAAAAAAGAATGAGGCCATTTCAGGAGGCTGCTTGCTTTATCCCTTGCCCTGCAACTGAAGCCTTGGGTTTGCCCCAGAACCCCTCCAGCGAGCAACCTGGCGAGAGAGGGAACTGAAGGAAATCCTCTCCTCCCTCTCTGCAGACCACCTGCACAAGGCTGCCCCACTGATCAGGGGTGGAAAGGCTACTTTTCCTTCTTCTGCCATAAATCATAGAAACATAGAATAGTTTGGGTTGGAAGGGACATTTAAAGGTCATCCAGCCCAACCCCCCTGCAGTGAGCACAGACAGCTTTAACCAGATCAGGTTGCTCAGAGCCCCGTCCAACCTGACCTTGAACGTTGCCAGGGATGGGGCCTCTACCACCTCTCTGGGCAACCTGTTCCAGTGCTTCACCACCCTCATCGTAAAAATTTTCTTCCTTATATCTAGTCTAAATCTACCTTCTTCTAGTTTAAAACCATTACCCCTTGTCCTGTTGCAACAGTCCCCTTTAGGTATTGAAAGGCTGCAATAAGGTCTCCCCAGAGTGTGTCCCAAAACTCATATGAGCAGTCCCAGAACTCGCCAACTGCCCCTCTGCAGCTTCAAGTGGTGTGGGAACCAGGCCACTGGTTGCCATGGCCTTCCTTCTCCCACAAGCAACTTTTTGCTTCTCGTTTTTTGTTTGTTTATTTTTTGAGTCTTTTCCCAGCACCAGGGACAGGCCTGAGAGGCCAGCACCTCACTATGGGAGCAGTACTTGGGGTTCGCCTCTCCCACTGCTAAACCCTCCAGCTTCTGCTCCTCTACACTGGATCCCTGGGAGAAGGAGAAGAGATGGAGAAAAATGGGAGTATCTTGTACTTCTTCGATGCACTGACCTTTGCTAGAAACTGGCCTTGTTGCTTGAATAATGTGGATAAAATATCACCGGCGTGTTTCTCTGCACTGCGGTGCCCACTTCCCCAGACCCAGAGATATCCCCCTCCCGTCTCAAACTGAAATCTGCATTCGTCATACTAGAGGTCACAATAATAACAATGGATATATTTCTTAGAAGCTGTTTTCAAAGCACAGGGAATGAATGAAATCCCCATCTGTTGCTTTATATCCTGCTGCTTTAATCCTCTGAATCACTAGCAGTGAGAAAGGAAGCGCTGGACACGCAAGAGAGCTATGCCATCTCCTTGCTGCCATACTGCCATGGCTGCAAGAAGAAAAGCCACTCAAGCTGAAAAAGAAGGTGACAGTTGCAGAGCAGTCTCTGTGAGGAGGTCTCAGCTCTGGAAGGGACTCACTGGTCTGAAATAGCCTGGGTCTGTTGATCTCCAGGGCATGTTACAAGAAGCATCCCTCTGCTCACACTGGTGATGACCATGACATCTGCAGAAAAAGAAGAATTTGTGCGAGCTCTGTAACAAGTGAGGGGAGAGTGTGGTCGCCTGCTGTAAGTGTTGACAGCAAATTACCAGGTTTTTTTACTTTTTTTTAATAATTTGTATTGAAGGAACACTTGTGTACATCCCAGCAAGATGAGATACAGGCACAGACAAGTGGTGATAATTGTACCTTGATTTCCCCCTGCCACCCTCCTGTGACGTAAGTTACCTTTTAGTTGTTATTTGCTGGCATTGTGCAATAGGCTCCTATTTCCCTTGTGCGGGTATATCTACAGCCTAGCCAACTTGTGTATCCATAATACGTTCAGCTCAGCTTTAGCCTTTAGGCACTAGCAGCTTTTCTCTCTTTAGCAGGGCTGGGAACAGGTGTCCTTTGTTTGCGTTCGCTTTGCTTTAGTGTAGACTCTGGGCTACAGGGAGGGAGGTGAAGGCAGGGGATGGAAGGGTGATTTAGAAGTGAAGTTCTTAAAAGGGAGGCTAGCGTCTCCTCTCGGTCCCAGGTGGATTTCCTTTTGTTTAGTCTACCAGAAGAGCAGCTATTTCCTGCTTTACATGCACAAACAAAAACGAAACCAAAGATGTTGAGAGCTGAGGGCTCAGAGGTAAAAATAAAACAGGAACAAAACAGCCACCCCCAACCCCAGCTTCCTTGCATGGCACAAGGATGGCCAAGGATGGCACATAAACAAAGTTCTACAGCTGATATGTTGCTGATACACAGGGATATATAATATTGCCCATAAAATTAGTCATGTGTTATTGCGCAAAGTGGTGTGTTCCATAAGAGCTGCCTATTTAGCAAGCCTGATCAAGAACATTAAATATGAAAATAAGGAAAAAACACTTAACATTGTTGAAAAGTAATTAAAAATATATTTCACCATATGCTTCTCTGCCATTACTTCATTTTAGCAAAACAAATGCCTGGAGCATTTATTATCCCCCATCATTTTTTAAAGAGGCCTAATGTTCCCACTTGGCACCGGAGACACACAGATAAAATGAATCAGCCCTGAAATGAATTGTGTGAAATGCATTTGTCTGAATTCAAACAGCTTCCCTGTAGTCAATAAATGCATGAGTACTTCCGATCTCTCAAAATGCACATCTCTGAAAAAATAACTATTTTTGTTGGTTATACACTGTGTGTAATCTTTGACAAAGGCTAAAATGTCATTAGCTTTATTAAGGTTCTGCTGCAGTCAGTGTAACAACATTCATGTTACTAATACAGCCCTCAAACAGCCTTGGTATTAAAAAAGCAAAACAAAAGAAAAAATGATAAATAAAATACAATGCACTTCACAAAGCTTTCAAAGCACAGCTAAACTCATGAGAGTAAGTTCATGCATGGTGCAATTATGCTCTTTCCTGCGCTGTGATGCCAGGAATAAATTTGACCACGGGGCTTTAAAGGATGGATTATAAGCAATTTTATTTTAATTCATGGTGGACAGAAGAAGGTATCTTCTTTCATAAGTGATGATCCAAAGAGCAGTAGTTTGCAAGGCTGCATTCTGAGATTTATTAAAAAAGTGATGTGTCACTGGCTAGTTAATGGAGGGTGGGGATATTATTCTTTGGAAGAACAATGGATTAATAAAAAAGCAACCTAACAGAAAAAAAGTCCTTGTTTGTGTCAAGTGTTAGGAACACCCATAATTAATGAAAATAATATATAAACACAGCTGGATAAAGATATTCATGCTGTGTAGTTGATGTGGTAGTTTATGCATTACTGGCGCTGAAACATATGCTGTTTCTCTTTGTCTTTACACTGACTCCTTTTGAAAATGTGAAATTTGACCCACCAGCCTGTATAACAAAGCTCTCCCATGCAAGACAACTCACTGGCATTGACCTGGCACATAGCTGTGAGATGAGTGACCTGAGACAAAAATCAAACGCAGCAGATTCTTCCTGGGTGAATGGAGGCAAGGAATGCCTTGGAAGTGATGTGAGAAAGCCCTAGCATGCCCTGCAATGGCCAGAAATAGTCCCTCCCTTTCTGGGAGCAACGGGGAGAGACAGAAGAGACTGAGGAGGTGTCCTGGTTTCGGCTGGGATAGAGTTAATTTTCTTCCTAGCAGCAGGCATAGTGCTGTGTTTTGGATTTAGTAGGAGAAGAATGTTGATAACACGCTGATGTTTTTAGTTATTGCTGAGTGCTGCTTATGCTAGTCAAGGACTTTTTCAGCTTCCCATGCTCTGCCAGGCGCACAAGAAACTGGGAGGGGGCACAGCCAGAATAGTTGATCCAAACTGGCCAAAGGGCTATTCCATACCATGTGACGTCATGCTCAGTATAGAAACTGGGGGGGGTTTGGCCGGGGAGCAGCGATCGCTGCTCGGGAACTGGCTGGGTATCAGTCGGCGGGTGGTGAGCAATTGCATTGTGCATCACTTGCTTTGTATATCATTATTATTATTATCATTATTATATTGTTATTATTATCATTACTATTTTACTTTATTTCAATTATTCAACTGTTCTTATCTCAACCCAGGAGTGTTTCTCACTCTTACTCCTCCGATTCTCCCCCCCATCCCATCGGGGCAGGGGGAATGAGCGAGCGGCTGCGTGGTGCTGAGTTGCTGGCTGGGGCTAAACCACAACAGGAGGAAAGAGCATATTAGATTAATCCAAAAGATCTGTCTTTTTCTGTCACTACATGGAAGGAGGCGCAGAGGAAAATGAGGTGGGAATCAGGGTGATGTGGATGTGGGATTTGGGACTCTGGGTAGACTCTGCAGGAGCAAACTTTCCCACACTACTGCAAAGTCCATAGCACACTTTTCCTAACAAATAACATGTCTCTCCTTCTCCCCACTTCTACCCCAGAATGTAATTTCAGTTCAAACACCACATTCTGTTCCTCTCTGAAAAAAAATTATGAAAGTGCAGCACTGGCTTCAAATGGCATCTACAAGTGGAAAAGCAGGATTGAAATTTTTCAACTGTAAACCACAATGGTGCTTGGTAGCCTGGAAACCCTGGAAACTCCCAAGTGAATCACCGTCATTCACTGCCGACCACCATTAAAGAATATGGCTGACATTGGCAGACCAGGAAAAATGTCTAAATGTTATCAGATCCATGGTAAAACCATGATAGCTAGAACTCTCTGATTTTCAGCTGATGCAGTTTTGTTACAGTTCCAAACAACAGAACATGGCTGTTCAATTCAAGCTCTACACATGTGTTCTTGAAGCTCTGAAAGTCCATTTCTGAGCAATGCTTTATCAGGCAAAATGATAACACTGATCCAGAGAGTGAAGGTGGTGAAGCTGGGGAACGCAACAGATTTGCATCTTTGGGACCAAGGGCATATGCTGATCAATAAATCCCATCAATAAAATAATGTATTTTGAGCACAAGGGTCATTTGCCCTTTATGTAAGAAAATAATCCAAGTTTGAATTAGCTTCTTTAGCACTTTCAGTTCATTATTTGATCTACTCTTAAAAGTTTTGCTATCATTACTGAGCTGAACAAAGCTATGAAAAGTAATCACACTTTAAACCAGAATATGCAGACATAGTTCCTCAAGGAATAGATTTTCATCTGTACCAAAAGAGGAACTGTTTTTCTAATGTAAGCCACATTTTAACTTCAGAAATTTGTTGGTATGAGTGGGTATGGTTATACTGGTAGACCTCTGTAGGTGCAGACCAGCTCTGTAAAGCAAATGAAATATTTAAGTACAGAGTCTAAGAAGTTTACCTAATGTTTGCAAACTGATGTGAGATCTCCAGGCTGAAAGATGCTTTAGAAGTATAAACTGCTACAAGATTCATTACTCCTAAAAACGAATGTTTTACTAATTCAGTTAGCTGAAAAATCTTCTGTGATTTTATTATGTCTTAAATCATCTATAATCTTCTAAAGATTCAGTGTGGTGGATTTGCGGTATCAAGCTAAAAAGCAGAGGGAGGCGAAGCGTCAATAACACTTGGCACGGCCACTCCCCAGATTAGCTATATATCCCCATCAAAGGCATCTCCTATATACTAGGCTGGGATATATGTTCCAGGGGCCTCTCAGCTTCCAGGGCCCTGCTAGGCAGCAGCATCATAACATCATTATATCTACTTCACTGTTACCATGCATATTATAGATATTAATGCGAGATATGCTTTTAATTAACTTGTATTTTTAGCTACTCCAAATGACTGAAGCTCATTTTTCTCCAGTGAGGATGTATATTGCGTAAGTATAAATTAGCTCTATTTTGAGCTCAGAAGCAGTGCATAAGACTGTTGCTGTCCTGATTCAAAAAAGTGAATTTCTGCTAGAAAAGGAAGGAATAAATAAGTGTCATCTCCTGATGAACATAAAAGCAGAGGAGGAAACAGATATGTGATTTGGAAACAGGATTAATCATAGATTCAGAAGTAATAAATCCAATTACCTTGCTTGATTCATCAATAAATGGGAAAGTAGTATTTTTTTTATTATCAAATTAAGTTATTCTTTGGAAGTAATCCACTTAAAATAATTGTTCCCTAGCATCAAGCAAAAATAATCAGTAAAAAGGAACATAAAATGTCTTTCTGCTGCTTTCTGCAAAAGGCTTTTTCACATTTTTTTGAGCACCAGATTATCTCATTATAAACAGCATCAGAGAAATCCAAGGAATCCAGATAAGTAAATGTTGCTTTTAAAACATCTCTTATTCCAACTACCTGGCACAGTGGTTTAAAAGCAAGAGTTCTCACACCCTAGACTCAGAATAAAATGGTCTTTTGGGAACCCCGCAAGTCAGCTACCGCTGAATTTTCAGTCCTCAGTGAAGCAATGTTGGTGAAACCTTTGACTGCCAGTGCTGAAGTGCTCTCAAGTGCATCTTCTGCTCGTAGGACATTACTCTCTGTGTGCAGAGTACAAAAATATTGGCAATACTGGTTCGCCAATATTGACACAATAAATACTGGTTCACCTATCTCAGGAGCAATAGTTTAAGTAGAGGCAGACAGAGAGGAAAAAGCTTGCAACAAGTAATATGTTGCAGCTACAATGTGTTCCTACAATTTTATGACTTACCTGAGTGGAACTTGCAAATGTAATTTATGGAGTAAAGTAGGGAGAAAAATACTTAAAATCTTGACCTTCCCTTTTCTAAATCTCCTTTCTGCAAGGCAGCCGCATCCTCTACAGTCTTTGAACTGTGAAACAGTAAGGTACCTAGAATGCTGTCTCATACTCAGAGTTTGGTATGCAAAAGAATTAAACATCCCTCTGGTTTTTGAAAAGGAGATCATCAATGGCACCAATGCAGACAAGGCTTTTATTTGCCATCAAAGATCTGATTCAACTCATGCAGAGTGAGATCCAATGGTTGGATTAGAGACATTACCTGGCAGCAACCAGAAGTTTTTGTGTTCGTTCTGCTCTAGCAAGACTGAGAAGGTTTTCATCCATCTGCACAGGGACCCTCCACTGTGTTTCTTTGGGAAGAGGTGAACCCACTTCCACTGCAATGCTAGACATGCCGCCATAGAGTTTAAGACAAAGCTGTGACTCACTGATGATAGATTAAATTTTAAATGACAAGTTTTCTAACTTTGTAGGAGTGACAGTGTGGAGCAGCCTTCTGATAGTGTAAGCATCAAGCAAATGATCAATTTTAAGCTGGAACTTAAACAGTTTATAAAAGGCTTTGCGTAATGTCATTGTCCATGAAAAGCATGGTGTGAGGACCTGGTTCCATGACCCAGAGACATCTTTTTCTCCTGTATCTTATGCTCCTAAATTGGTAGAAGCTGCAACGTTGCACCAGACCACAGATCTCCAATGGAAGCAGATGTTAACCCTTCAGATATGTAGGCTGTTCAGCTTTACACTATTACATATATGCAAGCTAGGATCTAGCTTAATAACGGACGAGCTACAGAACTCTTCAGAGTTCAGTTATTTCAACATGGCAATCTATTTCTGGGTGTCACTAATACTAATGTGGAGGTTGCATGTACTTATCTGGGACAATATTTTTAGCTGGCAGAGACCAATCTGAAGGCATAGTTGCCTGTCTACAGTTGGAACCAAAATGTCAAACCATGTAATATCTAAAAATATTAATGTAATTGCATGCAGAAAAGTGATAACTATGTAATTAAATACAAATGGATAAGTCAGCTTCAGCTTGTGGAATATGCTATTCTATTTTTTCTTGCAATACGCATAGATCGTGTTAATTTTTAAAGATTCAACATCCAAATATTTTTATGTAGTCGAGTGAAATATTTTGGTTTAACTTTGAACACATTATGAAACAGTGCATTTCTAATGTTTATCAAAAAACCCAACTTAACACATTATTATAATATTTTACAATTTTAGAACATTTACATAATCTTTAAAATATCTAAAATGCTGAATTGAAAATTCTCAGAAAATATTCAAGTGTTAGCACGATGATAGGAATTACCATTCTAAACATTATATAAAAATTATAACTGCACATTCTGCTTCTGAGATAGTTTAATCCAGCAGTTTCATTTAATGATACTCATTCTCAAATGAAATTGCTGTACTTGAAATTTTAGGGAACCTGAATTCAGTGGAGAACAGTTTAGATAATAATAACCATTGATGCATCAGAATGAAAATCTTAGGATAGTCAAAGGGAGAGAAAACCAACAGTGATTAAAATAAATGAACAAAGAACAAAAGTCATAGATATAAATTAAATCAAATACCTTTAGGCTCCTGTGAAGTCTGAAGCATAGCACTACAGGCTAATTTTGGGGAGAAAAATCAGAGGAGGAATTCTGCAGTGATTCTAAATAAAGTATACTGTAAGCACAAGGATTAACCACAGTGCACTACATGAAAAAATAATCTATTTTTGTCATCTGGATTCTATGACTCCATATTTTTCAGTTCCACTATAACAGCATTTGAGGTGTTTTTTCTCCTCTTCACCACACTTAGATATGGTTTTTCACTGAGAATTCATTTGAACAACAGATCAAAAGCACCTCTGGAGTATGTACACAACAAGATTGCGTGACCAGGGTGGGCATTTTCCCTTGTAAAATTCTAAATTCTGAAATCCACTGTCATTTCCTGATGTGAAGACCATATCTCTTACTCCTACGTTATGCTGTGGACAGAATTCAACACTGAGGAGATTAACAATTAGAGACTGAAACTGGAGAGTGAGGACCTGGCTCCCATAATGTTTGAAGGCTCAGGCTGGCTGCACCTCTGCTAAGGAAGCCAGAAGAGGTCTGTAGTTCCTAGATCTTGTTATGTGTTTCACTTGCATGGGAACTCCAAGCTGAGGAAGACCCAGTCTGCGCTGCACCTTTCCTATTCTCTGATTTCCTCAAAAAAAGGCAATGTGCTTGTGACTGAGGTGGGAACAATTGCATGTTTCAGCTGGTGCACAGAGAGGGAAACCAAGGGGCCAGAACCCAAAAGCAGAGCCTTTGTGACAGGGCAGACTTTGAACCAAATAATTAGAAATGCTTTGGGCAGAAAATCTAGCCCTTTCCCAATTTATTTTTAAAACCTTGAATCCCCTACAAAGGTTAATACTGTGTTTATTAATATTCCTGTTCTTTGGATTTCCACTGTCACTCCTACTTCACATACACAGACAAATCCAAACAGGGGGGTGTGATCCTAGGAGATGCTTGGGCTTCTTCAGCTCTAGCTTGTCATTTCACAGAACTGGGCAGAACAAAGCAGTAATTAAATAAAATATCAGGTTGATATTTAAAAAGAGAGAAATTATCAAAGCACACTCAAAATACACAAACATTTTTGTTGAACAGCAGCTTATGAAACACTGGGTGATAAGTAGAGTAATGAGTTTTATTCCCAAAGGTTAAGTTCTGGGTGCATTCATCAGTTCAGACTTCTTTCAGTATTCCTGAAGCACTTTGTAGGACAGAAGAAAAATCACCTGCCTTCACTCTGTCTGAACATGGCCCCCCGCAAAGGTGGAACTCACGCCCAGAAGACATCAGAAACACTTAGAAACTCAGTGCCTTCAGAAACCAACGTGGAAGCTGTCTTTTACACTCAATCTTTCCTCAGAAACTCACACAGAGCAATTTTATTTTTTCCACCAGCGTGGAGAAAGCAGATAGTCACAGAGATCCCTTTCTGTCTATGACTAACAGCTGTAGGTCTATAGATGTTGGGCTTCATTTGGTAGAGCTCAGTCATTGTATCCTCTATGTTAAAAGGCGGTGAGCTTGGTTTTGATGTGCTGTTGTTAAGTGGCATAGCTCCATTTACACTTCTGGAAGGTCTGGACCGGTGTCTCTGTCTTGGTTTGTCCTTTTGCTAGCTGAGCTCAGTGAACTTACGTTCATACAGAGAGCACAGACTTTGAAGTTATCAGAGGCAGGTGTCAATCTTATCATCAATAGCACTTCTGACACATGACTTTAACTGGGATTCTAACTGCATTTTTGCCAATACACAATCCTTTAACTTCCTCTAGCTTAGCATAATTGCATTACAGGAATTTCAAAGAGTTCTTTGAACCACGGTACAATTAACATCGTTTCAAAGGACATTCCCACCCAGCAGTTTACCCCAGGTAAACTTCCTTTCTGAAGAGTCTGTTTGAATGTAAATCAGCTTCTTCACTTCTAGAAATTGTTTCCAGTTACTTCTCAAATACACTTTCACACCAAAACCTGTCTTCAAGGCTTTGCATGTTATAAGGTACATTTTCAGCTGGAAAGCAGATAAACAATGAAGTTAGTTTTATAGATGTAGTTGATTATCAGAAAATGAGTGTCTACCTCTAGATTACTAGACCATGGATTCAAGTAAGAAAAGCTACTGATAGTGGATGTCCTAGGTAAAAGCTATCAGTGGTGTTCCACCTTTAATTTAAATCTTAAGGTGTCCCCAGAAATCCTTATTGCAAACTTTGGCTGATTGGAAGCTGAATGGCAGCTGTAGGAGTCAGAGGAAGAATAGCCTGAACGACGCAAAGACTGAATGAACCTGTCTTCTGTCCACTGCCGCGTAAGGAGTCTTCAGTTCCCAGAGCTGTCATTTTAGCACCTTTATATAGCACTAAAACACACATTTAGAAAAATCCAAGTGTCTTAGTCTCTACACAGTGTCATTTAGGATATCGTCTGGCATTAGCTAATCATGCACATCCTCTTCACTTCCCTAAGCCAGACACTGCTGCTGAATGGGAGAAGATAAGGAGCCTGTTTTTAAAAGCTTTTAAATGACAAATGTTTAATTTCATCATTATTTTTAGGACAGAAAAATCTTTATAAGCCTTTTAAATAACAGTCCATGGCCCTGTGGTAACATCTTGGCTGGCAATTATAGGTGAAGGTATTGTGCTATAAGAAGCTTTGAAATGTCATAAGAAATTCTTCTCTTTCCTTTGCATCTAATCATGCTACAATTGCCAGTTTATGCTGCACTCAAGGTATGCAATTTCCAGGGGCAACCCATTCATGTGCTGTGAACATTTATGAGTTATACATCATGTAGTATTTATTAGAATTTGGAAAGAAAATTAAGAGTTTTAATGGTGAAGTCATATCTCATTTTTTCTAAACACACGCAAAAGGGCTTGAACTATTGCCTCTATTTTTTTCTTGGATTATCAAGGATTAACTTAATGATTTGTGTGGAAAACAGAAAAAGGAAAGAGAGAAGGAGAGGAGAGTTTTGGTCATATTTAAACAAAAGAAATCATTGCTAATAGCTAAGCAGATGCCATGAAAGGATCATTTCCACAGCTTAGCAGTTTAGTTCAGGTTGAGTTTGTTCTGAGTCAAATATTCAGCCTTTAGATGCCTTTGCATTGGAGATCTCATAAGCGTCATCTCTTTTCTGAAATACCTGATGTATGAGTAAAATACAATCTCCTTCATCACAGGATTTTTGGTCAACAAAATGTTTTTCACAGATAACACATAACCACTTTTGGCTCCCTCAAAACATCACTTAACTGTCAAGCCGGGCCATACATTTATTCCTGGACTGCAGGGGAAGCTGGGTACCATTAGATGATCTATTTTAAAGTTCAGGACCTGGAATAAGAAATCTCAGTTAGGTTTTAGCTGCTGGTTTTAGTGGTCTACACTACATATTTTGATATTTCTTGGTTCGGTCCAAAGCAGGAACAAAATGCTTACAAAGTTCACCCTACATCTGGCAGATACAGGGTAGAGGAGATCTAAATCTGTGTTCCTGAACTAATTCTTTCAAAATGGAGTCAAAGGAGGATTTAATCAAGCAGGGTTAACAAATTCACCAAGCCCTTATGATCATTATGGTCATGCTTTTAGAAAAGATCACAAATCTCAAAGACAGCTGCTCTCAAAAACAGAAAAACAAATGAAGCAGAACAAGCTTAAGCTCCCAGAAACTTGCTCCTTGCTGTGCTAGTCCAGATTGTGTCTGGGGTGAGGAGATAAAAAGCACTGGATTCACACTGCTCAAAAATTGAAGCAGAGCAGGGATGAATCAGGCCATTAAATTTGTAATCGGATCTGTTGATTGTCCATAGTGCTTTTAGTTCTGCTCTGTTTTAAAATAACTAGGGTTTTACTTGAGAAGAGAGTATATATCACAAACAGGTTAGCAGCCCTGAAAAGTTGTTTTAAAAAGCTGAATTATCAGATTGTCAAACTTGATAATTCCTTACAAATTCCTATTCAAATTAATCAATTACAAAATCCATAGTATCTGTGGAAGAGGAACAGTCCTGGGAGCAAACTTCAACCAGTGAGCATTTCTTTTCCACTGAGATCAAGGTTGTTCAAATTTGTTGCTTTTCTTTTCTTTTCTTTTCTTTTCTTTTCTTTTCTTTTCTTTTCTTTTCTTTTCTTTTCTTTTCTTTTCGGTTTTGGGATTTTTTTTTTAATATGTGCTGCCAGATCACACTTGCTGGTGCTTCCTTCCTTCCCAGAAAAAAAGATGAAAAAAATACCCTAAACCTTTCTCAGAATTTATTTAGGCACTAAGTTCAAATTTTCCAATGAAAGACTGTGGTGTTCTTGCAAAAAATATGTATTAATTTACATTTGCTCATGTTAATTTCCATACTTGTTTCTTTGTCAGACAGACATTTAAAATATTGCTTATACATGGATATATTTATATATGCATACGTGCATTAATTCAGATATTACGTTAAGAAGTTATTCTTCTCTTTGCGTACCTAACATACTTTGGCATAATTGCCCAAATAACATCAATAACAAAGAAGTTAGCAGGTCTGCGTTGGGAATAACCCTAAACAACTATGCTTTAATGATTTAGTGATCAACCTTGGACTGGAGACGGAGAGCATTATGTATTTCCCCCACAGCTATGTAGTCATTTGTTGTATACATTTTGAGTATATAGAAAGGACATTCTTTAAACAAAGGCAGCAAAAAATAAGTAATCTTCAATCACTGTCATGAATATTCTATTTAATTGCTGATGGCTTTTATTTCACCACAGTGCAAAGCCCAGTCTGTTGTTTTGCAGTTGGGCTTTGCAGCAGATCGAAAGTTACACTGGGCTCTTCTCTTCCCATACTCAGAGGCCCAGAAAGGAGAGCAGAAGCTGCCAGCTCAGACCGGTATCTGCTGCGGGGCGACAACAGTGCTGCAGGAGGAGACAGATTTCTCCCTGACAAGGCAGAAGACAAATACCATTCCAACTCGCTCTCCCTTGATTGAAATGACACATCGCTACATCTTTCTCTCATATGTGACTCTTACGATCACAGCTCATTATCCTTGACCTGTCCTTAGCACTGTACAGTCTGCCTAAAATAAAGGCTGAATAGTCTTTTTGACTGCTCTGTTCCCACAGAAAACTTCTGTTTGTTTTGTCAGAAGCCATATATTTTAAAAGAGTATCTACCTTGACAACTCCACAGACCTTGACTGTACCAGGAAAGAGTTCTGCTCTTCTAATAGAAATATCACCCCTTGACAAGGAGTAAATATATCACCCATAACTGCCTCTGCTCTTCTCCTCTGTTTGACATCCAAAAGAGCAGATATAAACAGTGTGTGGCTGGTTGGCCATGGAGAAAATGGTAATTCTGTCCTAATGAGGAAAACAGGCAATTCTGGAGGGAATCCGGCATCCAGGGAGCAGGAACCAGAATCAAAGACCATGATGATGTTGGTTGCCACATGCTATAGTCTTCCCAGTTTAGAAAACGCCACATTTCTTTGAAGTGCCCACAGAAACATCTGTGGGTCTGTGGGTTGGGCCCTGTTAAACTTTGAAGCATCTCTCATCCGACCCTGTAATGTATTTGACCAAAATACTGCAAAAGCAGCAGGGTAAGTTTTGAAAAGCTGTCTATCCAAAACTTAGTAAACATAAATAATGTATTTCTTCCTGGCCACGGTCTGCTTTAACACAGCAGCACAAAAGCAGTCTTGCCATTGCTGCTGAGTGCAGCTAATGGTCTTTTTGTCTAAATTACAGTTGGTCCCTCTAAAAGTGTGTTTCCTGCCAAGTGCGGTTTCACGAAATGCTGAGTCAGAGGAGCTGGGAGGAGGGGCTAACAGCAGCAGCGGCAGCTGGCAATGGACCCATAAAATTAATGGCACTTTTAAAAGAAGGTTAAGAAACAAGAATGGTTTTGTGCAAAAGGAGAAAAACTGGAAGGCAAATAAACTGTAAGGCAGGAGAAGTTACAATGTATTGTTTCCCAGAAGGGAATATTATACTATAGTGGTTTGATGACATATAGAGTAATGCCTTAATATTTAGGAGCAGATCCTGTAAAATATTCATGTGCTTCCTATTGGACTAAGGGCTCAGATATAGAGTCAGGTCACCATACATCAGCACAGTGATCTGCCCCGGGGAAATTTGAGGCAATTTGCCCTAGTTCACCTTTCTGTAAGAGAGACTTAAGTAAACCAGCTCACTTTATATTTGCCTGAGGACACGCACATTGGCAGCTATTGTACTTTAAGTGACAAGCTGTGGGTTGTTAAGTGACAGTAATTCACACTAGTATCCAATGCACACAAAGTCTGAATACTTGTGAGGGCATTAGCCAACTTTCTGGCTTGCGGTTGGGTAAGAGTTTTGCCACCTCATCTACCTGAACTTGCCCTTAGCGCTACCAGCCAGCCACTGTCTCTGAAAGACAGAAGATGACAGGGCCGCAGCCTGCAATGACAAGAAGAGGTGAAGCATCGTTTGCTTCTTAATCTTGATGACTGGAAATGGGAAAAACAGTAGGAAGTAAGTAGAGTGAGATGGTGTTAAAAGTACTTCAAGCAACTCACAACCTCCCTGGCCACTTGTCCCTGCTCCGTGTCATCCTCCCCACTGCGTCTGCAAAGCATATGTGGGAGGACAGAATGGACTACATGAGGGATCTCATGCATTTGAAAATTAACCCCTACTAAAAATGCTTGTTTTCCACCCAGAAAAGTAATTTAGCTCTATGTACAAGCTCTGGGGTCAGTGTAACAAAGAGGGCAAGAACAAGTGGCTGCAGGGCTGTTTAAGCCAGCACGACAATGGAAAAATGTCCATGTAACCACAACCACCTTCTTAATTTTCAATGCCTTTTCCTGCTCCAAGCTCTAATTCCAGCCACCCAGGACCTGATCTTGTTTCCACTTAAATAAATTGCAGCTTTGCCATTAACCTTGATAAGAGTAAGATTGATTCGTGATATGTAAAGAGAGTGATTTGCCACATTTCTTCAAGGGTAGCGTGGTGGAGTACGCTGGCATCGAGTCCAGTCCTCCACACTGGCTGCTCTGTAGTAGGTATTTGGAGGAATCAGAGACCAAACTCCACAAGTCCCCCATACCCCACCAAAGGGCTCCCAACACTGCAGGACAGGAGAGCAAGGGCTTAGCAAACTGCAGCTGATGCCACAGCAGGCAACATTACTGTTCTGCGAGCACGGCAGAAGGTGGGTCCCATGCACAGGGTGAGTTCTCGCAGCAGTTAATGCCAAGCCAGGGCTGTTCTGCCAAAATCCCACCACAAAAGAAGGGCCGCAGAAGGAGGGAGGGAAAGTCCATGTCAGCAATAACTGAAGATAACCTTCAGTTACAGTGAAACTACATGTGTAGGCTACCAAGTTCAAAGTGCATAAACACAAGCCTGCTTGCAGCTTTGCCACGGGCAGGAAGTCAAGGCCAAGAGGACTGAAGCCTGCCTTAACCCTGCAACTTAGCACAATTACGGAGCAAGTTACTTGCCCAGAGCAATGAAGAGACATAAGGGCCTCCGATCGGTCCTCTTATATCTCCGTGAAGAAAGCAACCACAGCAACGCTTTCGTTTTACCCTAGACACTCTTGCCTCCTGACCTGTTTCTCACCTTTGACAGGGTTTAGAGGTTTTAGTTATAATCTGCTCTTTCTGCTTATTTTTCACTCCCTACTCATACTTTAAAAGGATTGTTGATGCAGATAAGCAACACAAAGGGGAAATGGACCTTCTTATGCTCCCTTATAACCTTAAACTTAATTTGTGGGACAGAATCAGCAACACCAACCTGGAGGGAGGTTTTGAGAAGCAACTAATCGATTGGTACAGTGAAGGTGTTCAGCTGTGATGTTGATGGGTCCCTTATGGAGCCAGTTATACAATGAAACAATAATAATTTATACCACTGTTTTCTGTATTATACCCTTTGTTTCAGAGTTGTTAGGTTTTGGTTGGTGGGTTTTTTTTTTTCAGGAGATATATTTATTGCATTTAGCTGACTCTTGGCCCAGATTTTCATTTGTAAGGAATGCCATAATTTAAAAGCCTGAACTTATTCATGTTTGGTTTATTTATTTTTTTAAGGAAACATTTTGCATATCAATGGAAAATATGAGGGCATTTTCCTCAAACCATTTATTAGGGTAACTGTTAAAGAATGCCACCCACAGTGCTCTGAGGAAGCGAATGATACAGATGTCTTTGGGCATTCAAATGTCAGGCTGGGCATTTGTGTGCTGCAGGAGCAACCTGGGGGCTTTCTGCTGATGGCTCAGCTTTATTTTATATGTACTTTCTCATCACTACATTTTATTGTTGTTCATAGAAGCTCACTTATGCATTCCCTTTCATTCCTTAATATTTTTCCAGATGAAAATCTGCCTGAAGCGTTTTATGTACTGATAGAAGTTCTCCTCTTCTTTCTTTTGATTTAGGTTTTTATTTCACTTTTTCCTAAGAAAACCAGACAAAGCTGATAAGCTAGGGTATGTAAGGACAACAAAGACACAAACATCTAGAGAAAGAAATGGGACTATGGCTCAAGAAGCCAATGCAAGTTTTTACAAATGTTGAGCAAAGCTGCCTGGAGTGCACGGAGAGTCCCTCCAACAGGTAACAGCTTAGTAAGCTACTTTCTCTGCTGCTAGCTTCTTTACTTCTCCTTCCCGCGTTTTCTTCAGTGTTTTTCCAAATGTCCTCCTCATTTTCCCTCATGGCCTCTCACCATCGAAAGGTAAAAAGGTGCACGGATAGCAGAATAATCATGCATCTCTTTAGGACATGTTCCCAAACGCAATTTAGTCTCCAAAATGAACAGCCAGATCTGTGCTGTTTCACAGGTGTCAACGACTGTGTTTTCCTTTTGTGCTTGACTCCAATTTTCAGCCTGTAGCTGCTGAAACAGTCCATAGTAACTGACAATTGTATGCTGCTCTCTTAACAGAGGGCAAGTGGTAAGAGGAAAACATCCACTTTTGTACTTCCACGACTGAAAGGCACATTGATAAACACGCTGCGCACTGTTACTCACAGAACCCAGTTACAAATGAACTTTAAATCTCTTTGCTGTCTTACTTTTTCTAGAAGTGTTAAGGAGGTAATGCTGTGAGGGCTGGTCTATGCAGAGACACTTGGAAAAGTTATGGCCGGCTAATAGCCCATTTAACAGGTTAAATGAGCATAAATAAATGTAGGATTGTGTGTTTCACAAGACTTAATTTTATGCTAGTTTCTGTACTCATCGATTTTCCCTTTTTTTTTCCTTGAACAGCACCCATAAAGGGAAACTATAGGCTCACCTTCTTCACACCTTCTTAATGAATGCAAACGGACAGTTAACTGCTGTAAGTCCTTACATTTTTAGCTATAAGGGAAAGCAGGACGTGCAGAAGAAATACAATGAATGAAGAGCAGGAGAACTAGAATACCAGTTTAAATGGGCATTATTCAAAGCAACGGCCTCCGGGCATAGCATCTCTCCCTGCCTGCAATGAGCTCCCTCATTAGCTGCCACGCAGGATGGAGTGAGGTTGGGAGGAGCCGGGCTGACACAAAGTGCTCTATTGATGGGTGCGGATGTCTCCCATGGGCTCTTTGGGAGGCAGGAAAGGCTGGTGAGGGTTACTGCTGCCTCTGAGGCACTTGGACTTTGAAGTGTTAAGAGTTTTGCCTCAACCCTTCTGTAGACTGGTTGGCACTTCTGATAGTTTTCAGTCAGTAAGAGCAGATAAGGGGGAAGGAACACAAAAGATCCATTTTGAAAAGTAAATGTGAAGTTTTAGTCATAAGGGAAGATTGGGGTAATCACATATTTGTATGATTTTGAAATGGCTGGGCCTGGTGCAGGGTCAGAGGTCTTACATCCTATAGCATCCCATGACTGCCCAACACTGGCATAAACATTTTGGGTTTTGGTTTTTTTAAGTAACTCAAGATTTGCCCTGGGGTGTAAATTGTATGACTTTGGCTTGTATCTCAGTAATGCAGATTAATGATTAGTGGTACCAGCTGACTTCAGTTTACCCTGAGTCTAATATATTTGAAATCTGATTTTCTTTTCGAGTAGGACAGGTTCTTAAATCCCATGGTGCCTTCTTAATATTAGAGCATATATTGCCTCTGCTGAAATCATATAATTGTGTATTCATGGCCAACTCCTACAGTTCCCTAATCTTGTTCGGATAGCACACTGAGTTTGTTAATAGCAAACAGCATTTTTTATAGCTGGCCCTGCCCTGGATCATTCCAAAGGCTGGTATTTATGGGTAGAAGAGAGTTTGACGGTGTTCCAGCAACAACCAGAACATCTCTAGACATAAACCTTATTTCACAGACAGAGCCACCTGCATGTTATATTTTTGTGTTAACTTTGAAACCAGCAGACAATATATTTTAGGTAATGTGTCATTAAATGTGGTACCTTTTTAGATTAATAGTGTTCTACATTCCTCATTTTTATGTTAAGGTTGCCCCATTGATCTTAAGTATGAAGTTAAAGGTATACTAGGGCCAGATTGACTCTTGACATTGCAAGATACTTAAAAAGCCTTGTAACAGCAGCTGAGGATATTCTCCGTGCCAAGTTCTTCCACGCAGCGCTCTTGCATTGTAAGGGTGAGGCTAATATAGCAGCTTACTTCAGTTATTCATAGGTGTGGTAACTGCCCCCAGGGGACTACTGCAAGTTGTCAGGGCAGAGCAGAGCAGACTTGCCCACACGATTGCCCACAGGGTCTGATTTCTCCCACATCCCCTAAAAACGGAGCATTTTATCTATGAAACCAAATTGGCCATGAAGTGCAGCAAGGAAATAAAAGGGTGATAGGATGCATTTTTTGCTTGTTGGATAGCTGCATCCGTTGCTGTGTTTTAGCATGGTTACAAGAAGTGTTAGTCGGAAGACTGGAGCTCTGACTCTGTCTCAGAAGACAGTACGGCACTGCCAACTGCGTTAATCATGCCTCTGAAGAGGCAGAGAAAGCTGTAGTCCAGAGGTATTAAACAACCTTCAGGCCCAGTGTCTAGTTAAAATTAATGGGCCAGAGTCACCAGCATGCTCTGGCTCTTCTGCACTGCCTCAGTTATAGAAAGGAGATGTAAAACTAGTCTGATGAGCCAGATAGCCAGATAAACACCATTTGAGGTTATTTATATTTCTAAGGAAGCACAAGAGGAGCTGGAACACCTGACCCAGGCTGTTTCCACTTCCCTCTCTAAGTCATGATGGTATTTAATTGCTAATGTTTCCAAACATATTGAAAAATGTATTAATATGGAAAGCAGGCAAATTAAGAGATCTAGATTGTTCTCTACCTTAGTGTGCTAATATTGATTGTACTTTATAAAGCATGTAATTATGTTTCTGAGCACAGCAGTAAAATACACTGACAAGTTTTCAAGTACTGATCAAAAAGCATACATTAGAGTGACAACACTATTCTTGGATTTTGAAGGAATTTGGCCGTATAATTGCCTTCATCTCAATAAAGAGAAGAAAATATGACTTGCTAGATCCACAAAAGCATTTAGGAGCCATCGCTCCATAAAAATCAATGGGAGATAAGTGTTTAAATGGCTTTGTGGATCCAGCTGGTATGTAAATGACAGAAGTCCCTACCTCTTCTGAGCTCCTTATTTACAAGTGGAGGACAACATCTATTGCAGCATCTGTAAAATATCAAGGGGGCGAGAGAAAAACATTCCCCCACAGAGATTTCTGGTATCCACAGCACTAGGGGTATAATATCTCCTAAGCAATGTAGGGGTTTTTTGGAAACAATTTATCCTGTCATTCAAAAAGGAGTGTGTGTTTTCTGTAGCAAAGCCTGCATCATCTGATTCCTCAGTCCGTTTAAGGGAGCGTATAGAAAATACATACATCAATATGTCAAGCAATGGTTTGAGGCAAAAATAGATGTTCTGGACAATTGAAATCTTTTCTGAGTTTTTCATACTTAAGAAAGGATTGATCTTCTGTTCCTGAAGTACCTCCAGCTCCCATGGATTTCAGAATGGCTTTTAGATACATGGCTATAAAGGGGGTGACTCAGTTGCCTTTATTCTCCACTGCTATATACAACTTCTCAACAATTTTATTAAAACGTGATTCACAAGAAAAAATCTCTTATTTTCTGTGTTCATCTTTTGTTTCATACATAGGAATTAGCAAACTGTGCTTACTGGGTTGGGAAAGACGTCATTAAGTCAAGCCACTGAAATATCTACAGTTTAACCTGTTACAGAAAAGGAGGACAAAATGCATTCACAAATAATATAATCATTGCATCCAAAAAAGGCTGTCAGATAAACTGTCACAAATAGCACATAGTGAGCTCTAAGTTTAAGAAAAACTCCTGAGTAAACAGGCCTGGTTTCTTCCCTCCTTAGCAATACTATCAATAAAAATAATTCTGTAAACTTCATGGAATTACACCAACATGGGATAAAAAAAAATCAGATGAATAAAACACACACTGCATCAGCATCAGCTCAAACAAAGGATTCCAGATGGACTAGGAATAAAAACAGTTTTGAGCAGACCTCACCCAGATCGCAGGCACATTCCTGCCACTATATCCATAACATGCCCTCTTCTCTTTGGAAGCCCTTGCAGAGCGCTGCTACTGTTCCCAGATATAAGGCAGCATCCAGCATTTGGCTAGACCATCAGAGCTGGAGCCAGAACAGCTTCCTGCTGAGCAGACCTGAATAAAATTATCCAGAGGGCTTTGGTAAAAATTAGTGGGCTTCAGTAAAATTACTCAACAGACCTTAGTAAAAATTAATTGCATAGCCTAGCCTAAAGCACAAAGGAAAGCAGTACCAAATGAACAGCAGCTGAGTTTGGCTCACATTGGAAAGAGCTAATTTGATGTTGGTCAAAAAAAAAAGCGGAATTTATTTTGTTACTGATTCCAACAGGAAATGAAAGTAGATCTTTTTTTAAGGCTGTTTGTTGAGTCATACCCCTCTGAAATTTTCTTCTTTGTACTTCTGGGAATTATATGCAGCGCCAAAGTACCTTCTTGTTTAAACAATGTTTTGGATTGCCAAAGCGGGGAGGAATGTGTGCCATGTTACATGGTTTCTATAATTCGGCATAAAGAAGCAGATGAGGCTGGCTTGATCCCTGTGGAAACCTCAGCTATATTGAAGGTTCCTTGTGTTTGGTAGCACTTTAATCACAAGGTTCTGTATAATTCAACATCACTAGAATAATGGTTAATTTGGGAAAGTACAGGGATACAAATAGGAAACTGAAGGAATTAAATTCAGCAAGGCTGCGTAAGACTTTAGTGGGATTATGGAAAACACAAAACTATACAGGCAGCAGGCTGGGTTGCCTAGAAATGGGGTAATTGTTTAATGTAGTTTAAAAAAATCATTTATGTTCCTGCGGCCTTTATTGTTAATAGCTTGGTCATCTGTTTGTTTTCTACCTTTATCAAAGTGTAGGTGAGCTCTACATAGTATAATGAACTCACATCACTATGCAAAATAATATTGTTTTGGGCAGTAGATACCCACATTTCCATGGAAAGGGATTCATTTTTCAAAGAATGATTGGAGAAAGAAAAGACCTATTAGGTCATAAAATCTGTTCCTCTGCCAATACAGGATTTGTTGTTTCTATGTATATTCATTAGTGTTTTGTTCAAGCTGGTTTTCAATAGAAGCAAGGGGACTTCCAGTGCTGAACTAGGGAAACAGAAGCACAGCTGAGCAGATCTCACCAGAAGTTCACCCCTTATACCCTGTCTACCTTTACAAGTGTGATAATAAATACACATTTTTCACTTTCAGAAATGCCTCTATACTAGCCAAATGTTTATTACAGTTGCATCTTAATTTAAATGAATAATTTCTTCACTTTCAGACAGCTTTTTTGTCTCTTATTCAGGCAGAACTGGGGTTACTGAAATTTAGGAAATGAAAATGATTCTTCCCTGAACTTTCCCACGTCTCTGAATACGGTAACCAGGATGTAGGGGTTGACAGGTGACAATTTTGAAGAAAAAGACATGTACTATATATCAACATGATGTAACATTTCACCTGTCTGTGTCTTATCTGAATTTCAGACAAATCTGCATTATGTAAATTCATCTCCACTGTTGAAAAGACTTCAACCTATGCTCTAAATCAAATGAGAACTTGCATGTGATTAAAGTCAAGCCCAAATAAGGGCTCTAAGTCAAGAACTTATTAAACTGTTTTTAAAAGTCTTTAATGAGCTTGCTAGTTCAAGAAAAATACCAAGATAAGTACAGTTTCTTGTTCTCATTCATAAATGCTTTTCAGTATAAAAACCTGCTAATTTCACCTAAATGCAAATTTCTTAGGTGAGATTCAGCTCAGCTGTGTGAATATAGAAGGACTTATTAGCAAGCAAATGGTCATAAACATTATCAGTCAAAATCACATAAAATTTCACATATTTTCATAGTGCACACAAGTTCTACTCTTTGAAGCTGAACTCAACATTATTTTTATTTTTTCATCATTTTAAATAAGCCTTTGTATGAATTCCCAGAGGTGCTTTGGGGGTTATTTTATTATTGTTCTTACACTTTTTGTGGATGATAAAATGAATATGATCTGATTGATCTATAGATAAGCAAAATCCCTGTGTCCACAATGGCGACTCAAATCATCTTAGCACTTTTACAGGGGGATAAAAGAGATAGAAAAGTGCTAAGATAATTTCACTGGCTCCTTGTTCACAGGACTAACTGCTTAGTTTTATAAGCCAATTTGTAGTGTGGCTTAGCCACTTTGTGCTGACCAGTCTTGGTATTTTAGCACCTTTCTAAAAAAAGCATGCATAAGGACAGTGCCCTAAAAGAGCATTGAGATAGGAGGGTTTTTTTAATATGAACATACTCATCTATTGAAAAATCCTTTCAGTGATGCCTGTCTGTGGCCCTCTAGAATGACAAGCAGAAAAGAGACCTCCTGTGTGCATGCCCACGTTCGCATACAGGTGTTCCTCTTGCAGTGCCTCTTGCCTGTATACTCTTACAGGAGTATATTTTTTACCCTGATGAGAGTTTTGTATATGAGCACACGATACCTCAAGAGTCTGCACTAACTTTCAGGAAGCTATTAGAAAGGTTATAAAGTTCATAAAGCAGCAATACTTCTAGATGGTATCATATTGGTCAGTCTTGCTGGTGCTGTAATCAGCAAAATTGCTCAGCCTGGAGCTCCTTCAGTATAAAGAGGAAGGTGGGACTAACAAGGTATTTTCAAAGACCTCTGCTATGAAACACATATTCCTGGTTATTGAAAAATCAGATCTCTCAAACTTTTGGCTTCCTGCTTGTCTGTATTCCCTCTGGCTTCCAGGGGCAGGTTTCCAGCCAAGGTGATGAAGATTGAATGTGGTTGATTGTCTTCACAATAGCTGGTGGATAGACACTCTGCTAAGGTCTGCCTGTCACATTATTTTTATAGGTTCTGACAACAGCATAGTCAAGTTTATGAAACAGATGATTCATACTATGTATAGCTTTTTATGCATCTAAAATATATATACATATGTATTAAAAACATGGTGGGAACTGTTGTCACATAATACGCCTGCATAAGGAGAGACAGTAATTGTTCCTGAAAGGGAGGACCCACAAAACTGAAGTGACACTCTGGCATACTGAAATGCTGAAATGCCGTTCTAATGAGATAAGCAGTCATTTAAAATTTGTGCTCCACCATATTTTCAACTGCATTATTTTCTATGTATCTAAAACTTCATTAGCAGCATAAAGGTTTGTCTGGAAGTAATGTGCATTTATTTGTACATATTTTACAGTAGGAAACGTGCTAAAAAGCCCCAATAGCTGTTCTTTGGTTGAATGATGGTCATGCGGGATTTACAATTGAATTGTAAGGACAGGCGGACAGGCAGAAGACAAGTGACAAAGACAAGAGTCTTTCTGCCAGCAGGGAAGAAGAGCTGTAATGAGCAAAGCTCCCAACTTGATCTAATTTAGAGCCAAGCAGAGCTTCAGGAATGTGTGGGAATTAATCTTTTTATTTATCCAGAATGAAGGAAGAGAATTAAGGGCAAGCGGAATAGCACTGAAATGGACAGATTTGTATTCCCTCCTGAAAAACATTGCAGCTAAGTGCCTGACAGCTAAAGTTCATGAGTGCAACAGCAGATTTTTAAGAAACTGTACAGCCTTTCTGCTTGTTCTTTTTTGATGGGGGATGGGAACGAGGGTCTGGGTTTGACCAATAATGTGACCATTGTTGAAAATCTACAAGCAGTACAAGAAATGAATGGGGAATATAGTCATAAGAAATAGGAAAACACAAAAAAAATAAAGAAGAAGAAAAGATTAATGAGTTTTCCTGACTTAGGCCCCAGCTAAGCAAAGTGTCTAATCAGAGAGTCAATGATTTGCAGTGTTAGGCCTTTCAGCTTGAAGAGATGTGATCAGTGTGCCAGCATGGTTATGGTTTCTGCTCATCTGGGTTTCGACAGTTTCCAAACAACCATACCAAATCTCCACCTGTCTGCTCAAGCAATTCATTTTAAGCCTAAATAAAATTAAATATATGAATGACTTACAGAAGTCATGCCCTGTTGGGAATCTCATAATGTTGCTACTGTTCTTTGATATAAGCCAAGTCACATAGCTGGACTTAGCTTCCACATAGACTTATTCCTATAGTTACTGGCTTTTTGCACTCACATGTATTTTTATATCCCCTTCTCCACAAGCTTCTTTCTTCTTTCATTTTGGCAGGTTGCCAGTATAGTAGCCAGATCCCCTATTACATGCCAATTAATCCCTTCTTGATGAATTTGAGTCATTTGTATTTTATTGTACATGATACGGAAATACATCACGGCAAAATGTAGTATAAATAGGGCATGGGTTAGTCAAGTATAAAGCCTTTATTGTCCTCTGCTAGATGCGTATTTATCATTTCAAATTAAAATAACCAATGTCCTACTAGAGTAGCCTTTTCCATTGTATTTGAGAAGCTTTTTAATAATTTTTTCCAACATAATGCTAACAGTGTAACATGCCACGTTTTGTTTTAGAAACACAGATGAGAGGTACAGATGAGATGCAGCATTACAGTACTGTTCTAACAAATAGAAATAATTGTGTAGTAGTAATACAATAGGCTGCAATCAATTTTAAAAAGGCAATTGTAGTTAAGGAGGTTTCTGCATACCTGTGGCCCCTGCCCAGAGAAGAACGGGTTTGCTCCTCTCTTAGCCAAAACAGAGGACAGTTGCATGCTCCCACCAAGGCAGGGGCATGTGTGTGGAGAGGCAGTGATGGCACAGAGTCAGGAGACATTTTAATCAGATCCCCACGGTGGAGTGTTGAATTTACCTCTGCTTAAAGCACACACTTAAATCCAGCTGACTTTAGTGAGGCTGCTCCCATGAGCTAAACAGGGTGCTCAAGCACATCACTGAGCTGCAGACTTGACTTTGGCCTTAGGGCACAGTCCCATACTATGACTGAGCTGAACAAATGGTCCACAGTGTCTGAAAGACAGAGATTTTGTTCCCTCTTTCCTTTTTTTTTTTCCTTCCACTCCCCTTCCTGCCCCCTCACTATGCATTTACCCTCTCCTCTCCATCTCATCAACTTCAGTGCTTGGCTGACCCCTGGGTAAACTCATTCAGTTTGCTCTACCAGCAAAAAAGGTTCATATTCCCTCTTCTGCCAGGTTATTTTCTGACATTGTAGTTAGCTGAGGTGCTATGCTCCAACAAGCACCAAAGCCAGTACAAAAAAAGTGGGCATCCAGGAGCAAGAGAGGAGGAGAGCTTGAAGAGGGGTGGGGGTTTCACCCTCATAGCAGCTGCTCTTAATTCATATCAGGTTGCATTAGCCACTCTTTAAAAGCAAAGTGATTTCTAAAATAGCAATATAGTGCCACCTCTTTAAACACACTTGTGTTCATAAAAGCACTGGCTGAACTGATCTTGTTAAGTCCAGTTTTAGTTATAAAATCCTACACAGGCATTTTATTGCATAATATTATTATGATGCCTAGATGCTTCACTCAAAAGTCAAAAGGAATTAAAGCTCTGTAACAGCAAAACTATGTAGCCAATTAGAAGACATAAACTCTTCAGACAGAAATGTCTGTATGTTTAAGAATAAGAAGGATTTCACTTTTAACCAACCTTATAACACATTCTCGTATGTATCCTTTACTTGTTAATCTGATTTTATTTAGTTCTAAAAAGGGGCTTTGCATACTAATTCAGATTAATCAGGTCTGACTGCATGTAATTAAAAATTAGTAAGACAAAGGCAGACCCTAAATCAATTCTTAAAGAACATCTTCCTTCAACTACAAAAGATTAGACTTTATGCATCAGTTGCTCTGAAAGGAAAAACAGTTATTATTGAAGAGCATGCTAACATTTTATCATTAAAAAATGAAGCACGTTTGCCTAACAAAATTAAATGATCCAGACAATAAAGCACATTTGCAGAGATCAAGAATGATAAAACCAACAGTAGAGTAAAATCCAATGCAAAAAATATTAAAGCCCATCCCTGCAATGAGCTTCTGGCAAAGGACCTCTGCGCAATAAAGGTCATACAACATTTCAGTGTTTGCACTGGACATAACCCAGGGAACTAAATCCAAGCCTACAGCGGAAAGAATATTATTATTTTTTGTGCAATTCATAAACAATGCAACATTCACCTTAAGTTGCATGAAAATCAGGAAAACTACCATAATTACCTCACCTTTTTTTAAAATCCATTTTGAAATAATTTGAGAAGCTTTATTCACCCAGTTTACTGCAGTTAGATACTGCTTATCACAGCAAAAGATCAGAATTTCCAAAGCTTCTTTGTAATCTTTTTATTTTTACAAAAAAGAACATTGGAATTCTTACAAAAAAAAGTATTGTTAATTTACAAATCTCTGTAAAACAAAGAACTTTGTTGCAAGGACAATGAAATGACCCAGAGCAGACACCCAACTGTCCCCTTCACAACTAAGGTCACATCCTCAGTTATTTTACAAGAAAGGAGCAAAGGAAAAGTAAAATTCAACTCTGCGCCCAGCAAACAGGCCGCATTCTGACCTTTGCAAGTCCCATTTGTGTTATTTAATGTCTTTCAAAGGAGCCTTCAGCCTGCCCTAACATGCAAATAAGTATTCCCCTGCTCCCACCGTCTCCGTCACATGTATCAGGGCAGGAAACACAGCAGCCCTGCCAGCCCCCGTTAAAATCATGGTGGCAGGGGAAGTCCTCTTTGGGGCCCAAATACAAACCACTGTGGCCATCATTGCCCACACAGGAGAACCTCAGGGAGTGATGAGCCTTGACCTGCTTGCTTGCAGTGGCACGTCCTCAGCAAATGGAGGACCTCACTAGTGAAGGATAAGGGGTATGGCACTTGCCTCCAGCAGCTAACACTGACTTACCACAGGTGAAACACATGCTGCGCTTCAACCCAGGGGGCCAATAGCCCCAGAAATACAAGCAGAGAAGACTGGCATTTACTAAATCGCTAAATCGTCCTTCAAGATGGACTACAGAGTGTAGGCTTCTCCCCATAATAGGTATTTATTGATACTAGAACTCAAAAGTTGTCACTAAAATTAAAATTCAATACATTGAATTCTGTTCTTCAGAGGGCATCCAGTCTCCGTGTCTGTGACCATCAAAAGTCTTATTTATTTCTTTGGGATCAGCATTTTATGATGAACGCTGTCTTGTCCATGTCACCATCTGCTTACAAATGGCTGTTGCAAGCATTTGAATATCAAGGGATTTCAGAATACAACACAGTTACAGTTGCAAATATATTAAATATAGAGCTTAAATTTATCTCAGGGTACGTAAGACATCCTCTGGGAAAGCTGCACAATGCAACCGTGCTTTCTATTTTTGGCAATAATTAAACTATACTATGAAGAGTTATTAGACTAAAGACACTGTAAACCTTGAAAGCAAAAGAGCTAACATCTCAATATGCTGTTCTTAGTCCTGTCTCATACCTCATTCTTTTCAGCTCTACTGCAAATGAAAATTAGAGTTAATGGAAACGAAAAAAGTATGCTTTTTTATGCATGGGCTAACATATTTAGCTAGATGAGAAAATAAATACTGTTTACCTTTTTCTGTTTAAAAGCATAAATCCTTCCTGCTGCATGAATTTGTAAGTAAAATTGCTCAGTACTTATACATCTCTCATGCTTATCTTCTAAATCAACAGTGATAAAAACAGAATTTTGAAAGTAATAGAGTATATAATAGGAAATTCCCTTTGTCACTTGCATTAACACAGTGCAATGAAGTACAAAAATACAAAAAAAATAAACTAAGATTCTGACAATAGTCACTTGGAAGATAAATTTATCATGGTTTATATATTTCCTTTTAAATAATGCATCACATGCTTTTCTGAAGCATTGCAGTTCCTTCTCAAGGTGTTGTAAAAACTGAGCAACCTGAAGCATATTTATACAGATTAAGTGGTTTCTAATACTCCAAAGAGCACTTAATCTGCATGAATGTACTTTGTGTTGCTATGTGCCTCTAAAGCCTGAACAAGGACCCTAAGTGATTCTGAAAGTCTGCAGCACATTTGTATTTTGATAAGTCAAACAAAGGCAAAAGTGGAAGAAATATGTTAATGGACCCTGGCAAGCAAGACAAGCAACTGGCAATCAGACGCTTTCCAGCCTGAGCTTCTTATTCTCCAGCCATGTCCTTACAACATCTCAAATTATACAAATAATGCAAGTCATTATGTTAATATGGACTCAAAAACAGAATAATGCTGGAAATGATGTATCCTTGATAAAACGTTCCATAATCACCATGACTAATGTTTATTAAAATGCTGCCCTAGAAACTGAAGTAAAGGCCAGCTGTTTTACCTTAAGGGTTCTGCTATGGTATTTTTCAAATATTATGTGTTTATCGCTTTTTCTACACCGATCATATAAATGAGAGAACAGCAGTAAAACACTCAGCAAAAGAGCCTTCAGATTCTGCCACCTTCCTCTGGCAGAACCAGGAGTTGGTTATTCAATAGGCAGCCAACATACCTACAAGGTATCCTGACGGCGAAATACACACATAGGAAAAGAGAATTTCAAAACAAAAATAAGTGGTCTTTATACCAGTTCTGCACTTTGTCCCATATTGATGAAAATAAGAGGAAGAAATTACACCAGCAAAATTAGCACATGACTAATTGCTCTTAGTGACTACTGCGGGGGCACAGACTCAGCAGTCTGTTTTGTTGCAGATGTTCTTCCTCTTCCAGTGTTTGAGATGAGGACACAGAGATGTCTTGTGATGTGCAGGAGGAAGACACTCCCCCACTCTCTTTGCTTGTAGGAAATGCAGAAAATTGGCGGTAGATAGGTTTTTGAAGTCACTGGCATATATGAAAATTGTTTCTCATGTAATTCATACTGTTATGGAGAAAACCTTCAAAAGACTGTCAGAATATGGCAAGGCCTACCGCATATGTTTCATACAAAATACATACAAAGCATCAACACCTCTTTTTTTGTTTTACTCTATGCAAAGTAAGAATGTGTGGGATCTTGTAGAACATGTAACAAATATTCAGTACAAACTACTTTTCCAGCAACTGGGTCCCAGAGCTGTATAAATATCTCCAGAAAACAGTGCCCAAGGCTTTAAGAGTATGTGAAATGAAAAGGATACATCTGTCAGCTGGTATGTAGCACAGGAGGCAAACTGCTGAGTGAATTGGCAAGGGAGGACAGAAGATGATAATGAAGACAACACTAAAGTCACTAGAAGAGACGGAAGATAACATTTGCTGGTCTTCAGTTCAGCATGGTTCATAGCACTGGATCATTTGGAATAGTTCATAGGTTCCTAAGGCATAAAGGTACTTTCTTCACAGAGTACTCATCCCAGATATCTTCTACTGATGCCTGTTCTGAGAGACAGAAACAGTTTTCCAAGCTAATAAACAATTCATATGGTGCTTGCCACAGAAGAGCAAGGAACATTTGGGGTTCATAAAGGGCTACTGCAATAGCTGTAGGGAGGAAAAAGAAGTGAAGGAAAAAAGATTAATGCCTCAGAGCTGCCCTTTTTTTTCTTGTTTATGGTTTTTGTAAGTTTATTTATTATAATCCTAAAGTAACATTCTAAGCTGGCCCCAACCTCAGGGGGAAAGAGAGGTCTGCCATAATATCTTTGAAAGGGAAAGCTACAACTCAAGAAAAATAGTCGTATAAATGGATGGTTCAACCCAAACAGTTAGGCTACAATACTAAATTATTTCCACAAACACATTTGTGGGGTATGTGCACTAATTTCAACTGTTCAGACACCTTCATGTTGAACTGGTCCTTTGTATGCATAGGGACAGAATGTTTTCTACCTCATCAGCCAAAAAGGTTACAGGTAATAAAACCAGTGCAATGTGCAAAGCATGGCACATACCAAACTGCTCCTTCCTCCCATTTGTCACTTTACTGAAGCCATAAAACTTGGGCATGCGGAGGGGGAATCAGTGGTGTTTGGGTTTTTTAAATACTTGGGTGGAAGTGTGGTTAATTTGGTGATGAAGCTGGGTTGGTTTATAGGTGGCGCAGAACAGACCCTCCACCCTTTTTGGGTGCTCAGGAATTGAATTCTAGCATCCATTTCAGAAGTGCGAAAGAGTTTTCCCTGCCATTGTTAATGCTCTCTTACTATTGTTGCTTGGAGGTTTTAATATACCTCTGAGGTGTCCCAGAAATGGAAGTCTGCAGGACAGCCAATCCCCAGTAAAACCTTTGGCTTTTGAAAAAGCAAGCCTAGCAGATCCAGTGCCATAACACTGCATTTGATTTGTATGCTGTAGGATGGTTTCTTCTGCATTTTGCCACACACTGCTTCCAAAGGAAATTAGACCATATGGTGAGCAATTTGCTTGTGTGTGCGATTTACCATCTTTGCCTCTAACAGGTGTGGGTACCCCAGCAGGAATGGACTAACAGGATTTTTGTCACCCAGTTGTTTGCCTGCTGTGAAAGGGCACCCTCCCTCACCGCTAGTCTCCATCTCTCCGTCCTCCAACCAACTGAAGTGCCAAGTGCAGCATGTTGCCTGATGCTTGTCCATCTCTGCTATGCCACTGCTAGGTTACTTTTTGAACTGGTGTTTTCAGGCAGCTGTTTTCAGCTTCTCCATTACCGCTGTCATTCCTGTGTTCAAAACGTACCACACTACTGTGACACAGCTCCTGCAGGACCATCGCTTCAGCTTCTCTAATGCCTCCCAGCTCTCTGAGCTCTGGGCCTGCCACCCTGTCCTCCAGGAGTGCAAACATGGTGATTCTCCTTCCAGCTGGCTGTCAGGGACAAGGGGTCCTGCTAAGTCCCAGCACACTTTTGACCTTTCATTTTGGGAGCTTGAGATCAGCAGTGGATACAGGGACCAGAAGGTCCTTTTATAGCAACAAGGGATTTCATTGTCCCTGCTCTCAGCGTACCTCTCTTACCACTGGGAAGAAATCATAGCACAAAAGTTGTTCAAAACAACAAAAGCAATAACCTTTTTCAAGTTTGCCAGTATTTTTATATGGCCCTTTTGTAGATCCAAATTTCCGCAAATTCCCCCTTTCTTCTCCCTCTACCTTGTCTTTCTGGCTGAAGCTCTTGCCAAGCTAATGAATCCACAATAAGCAGGCAAAGCAACACAATAATCCAACCAAGACAAAGTAGTCATAAATTATTACAGACAGCTCCAAATCCAATCTGCTGTTGTCTTGGTGACTGACTGGGAAGCACCTATAATTTTTTTGTTTCTTCTCAGGCTGCAAGATGTCATCCGTATTTGTCTGTCTTCCCTCTCTTCCCCACCCTTCCTTTTCCAGTCCTTGATGTTACCCCCTCTCTCATCTTGTTTTCTGATGAGATAGCTTTGGAATTAAGCAATCCTTGATCTTTCAGTACTATCTGCTACTGTATCTTTTTCTTCATCATTTTATTATTTTTTAACAAAAGCTCAGAGGCACTGGACCCTCAGTCCTGTGAAAAGCCCCCTTCTCCCTGCAGTTCTTGCATTTCCTTTTTATATGCTGTCATGCAGCCCTGTGTGACAGGTTAACTCAGTCCAGGAGCCAGTATGCCACTTTGTCACCCTGCTGCTTTGTGTTCCTTTGACTCCTTTCTGTCAAGCACACTGATATTTCTACAGTCAGTCTCTGACTTGGAGAAAGCAAATAATGGAGCTGACCTCATCCTGGAAAATAAAGCGGTCTTTACCTGGGCACGTGGTAGCAAAGGGGCTCAGGACACCATTTCCTCTTGGCACTGCTTCTTTGCTCTCTTTTCTATTGCCACGCATGGTCTGCATAGAAGAAAACTTCTAATCATTTTAAATTCTTTTTTAGTCCAAAGTTAATTATTTTTGTGGTTTTCGTTCTCTGCTCTCTAAGTATTTTTTTTAACATTTTCATGTTGCCTGGAGAACACATAGGGGTGAGGCTGTTTATACCTTCTTCAGCTATACAAGCAATGATGGACACTAAGATATCATATATTCACTTAAACTAAGTAAATATTGTGTCTTCCATCAAGAGGGAGTACAATTTGCCTAGACAAAGCATATATCAAATATGGAAAATTGCAAATACAGAATGTGTGTATATTTGATGCCACAATATGTTAGAGTAAGGAGTTTACAAAAGCAGAGCTATGTAATTCCTATCAACCTAGCTAGCCACCTTTGCTTCCTTCGAAATTTTCCTCTTTAAAAGTTGAAATCACTGTACAAGAGTATAAGAACACACTACATTTAGGAATTAGCTGGAGTTGTGGTGCTATATGCCTGTAAGGCAACATTTTGAAAATTTGACACTAAGAAGGCACAATGTAGAGATGTTCTTTATAAAAGCAGGTGGCAGGGGAGATGTTCGGTTCAAAATGGGTCATTGCAATAGGATCTCAGTACCATATGTTAGAACTAAAAAAGAAAAAAAATTACTCTAGTGTTCCTATTACTAACTATAGATTATAACAGGTGGGTTATTTTCACCCACAATTATATAGGTGACTCTCGTCAGGTGTCTCTTTCATTTCCTAAACAGGAACATGAAAGTAAATTTCTTGAATATTCACAGCTGGGATTTTTAATTTGCAATTCCCATAAATAGTTGCACTATTAAAGATGACACCATGATTGCTCACCTTAAACAAAGAGAAATTGTGAAGATGGCTGGAGTTCACTTCAGCAGAGTAAATACTTGTAATACAGCTACATGTGCAATAAATTCTTCTTTAAAATTATTTTGAAATATGTGCTTGCCTGAACACATATCAAATTTACATCTGAGATCAGAGAAAGACCCAATAAAATTATGTCAGTCATATTCTTGGCAGCCATCAACAGGGTAATGCTGTCAAATGTGGTATAAATTTCCTCTTAACACATTGTACGTTCTGCTTATCTTGCCTCACCCACAGCCATGCAAACAGGAGGAGGTGGAGGCTGGTGACAGCTTGGTGACCAGACAGGACCCACAGGTGGCCCTTAAACACCCAACAGCACTGAGTGTGTCAGAGACCACATCCAACCAGCCCAAAACAAAGGAGTAATCTCCATCAGGAAGAAAGAAATGCAGGAGAGGACCCCTTCAGCTGATACAATAAACCAAGGAGTCACAGAATGGCAGGAATAATCCCGTGTCCTTGGTGACTATAGCATAAAACACATCTGTGAGCAGAGGATCCAAGAAGAAGCTGGTAAAAAGGGAAGAAAAGCGATGGAGCAACATTAAAAAAAAAAAAAAAAAAAAAAGAAAGATGGAAAGAGCTAGGTGGAGAATTAAGACGACGTTTGCTGTCATGACGGAAACAATTAATTGCACCCTCTGGCAATAGCTGTTCGTTCCGCAGCGGTGGGGTTTATGATGGTTTTGGGAGTCTCCACCTACCTTCTTTTCCTACTGCTTAATTTTTCCCCACCACACCCTCACTTCTGGCACTGACGCTTCTTGCAACCTGAATAGAGGAATTGCTCTCACTTGAAAAATAAACCAGCATAAATAAAAGTGAAAAGAAAAGCAAGCTGTTGTGGAAAAAAATAGATGAAGGGGGGATGATTGCTCAAGATGGCACCAGTATTAGAAAGTGAACTTTGCCATTCTGTCCTGTGTACCTTCACAGTAACACCTCCCTCCGATACTGCTGCGCTCTGCTCTAATCCCTTGCAATGCCGAAATAGGCGGGTGCCTTCAAATAAATCACCCCTCCTACCTTCCCCGGGGCACCGCTGCCTCAGACGAGGGCAGGCTGGGCTCCTGGGGGAGTCCGGGGAGACAGGCATCCATTGCTTGGCCATCTGAGAGCAGCTCTGCTGGTTGCTTCCCCTCAGTCAGAAATCTGATTCAAAAGGACAAGCTAGAAAGGTCGGTGGATTAGTCTGACATTTCCCTCTGCACGGTGGCACTGCTTCAAAAGGGGAGATGAAAGGCAGCTTCACCTTCTTACCCCGCTCCCCATGGCCACTTAACCAAGGGTTTAGTTGTTAATATACCGTCTGGGAAAGTGGGATGCTTAAAAACACATTTTAAAGATGAAATGGCCTCAATCACATTTTGGGAAGTGCCCTGGACGGCTGATACGGATTGGTGTGCAGTGAGAGCACTTCCACACGCAGCAACTCTTCCTGGTTTTGGGATTGCAGATGGGCCAGGTGCCATAACTGGATGCTAACATAAGGAGGCGCAGAAAGCTGAAAGGTAAGCAGAGTTTTTCCAGAGAACTATGATGATGTGAAAGATGACAGAAGCTACAAAGCCTACCACTACTGCTCAGCACACATCACAGCTAGAGGTGGGCTATGTTACCCATTAACAGGTCGGCATTGCACAAAGTCCACCAGAGTCCCATTTTAAGCATCTTCACTCATATCTGGCCACCAGTTCTCAGTTTTATCTGTATATAGCTTTAAGTTTCTCAGAAAATCAAAGCTTAATGCAGTCTTTCTGAGAATTACCCAGACAAATTCTGTGGACATCCACCTGGTTTATGGCTGGGTGCTATAGGCTGGCTGTAGGTCATGCTTCCAGATAGTTCTTCAGGGCAGGCGTAGGTGGTAATATAGAAAGGCAATGCTGTTGAACACATGGATTTTGTCCATGAATTTAACAGTGGAGGATTTTCTCCTTGTATTAAATACTCTTGCTGTGCACTGATTAGCTCAGATATGTGCACACATACATATTTATGTGCACTTGTGTATGCAAATAGATATATACACATATTTTATATTATATTAATTTCTTACATATAATGTCTTTCCTAAACTGATGGTTGCACAGGAAAATACAGCAAGTTTTGTTGGATAAGTACCAGACATGTCAGTGGACATAAACCCAATATTTTTTATTACATAGATTATTCATCTCATGTTACTGTAGGTTTAAATCACACATGAGAGCTCACATTTACCTATTTGAACACATCATAACTGGGAATTATTTACTACTACTTAGGAAAAGGATCACTCATTTTTTGTTGTGCCCCCACCTTATTTGCAAGCTAATGCACAAGGCAGACCTTAGGCAGCCTTAATTTAGTTTGCTCTCTAAGCTCTCAAATCCCTCATCTGTACACTGCCATTCAGCACAGCAGGGGTGTCAGGTTCCCAGACCAGAACAACTCCAGTCCCTCTAATTATTGAGTGAACTTTGTCTATGGCTTTCACTGAGGTAATGGAGCCCACAGGGAGCAATGATCAGGTCTGAGGTATAATGAAGGTCACTCTCATCAAGATATTTATTTCTTTAAATTAATAAGGAGGCAGAAAAACACGTATCCTGAGCTGTAAAAACCCTTTGTTTTTGTATAAGCTACAACCAGCAGATAAAACTGTATCACATGCAGGAACAATAAGAACTTCTGAAACAGAAAATGAAGAAAAATGCATTGTCTGCACTCATTAGACTCTCCAAAGTCTCATTTTACTACTAGTATATCCCTGCTGAGGTGATTGGCATGCAGCTTGCAGTGTGGGATAGCTGCTTAGATTTTCCCAGGTTTCACAGGTACAAGCAGAGATAAGCAACCAGAGAAGTTAGAAAGACAAACACAGGATAAAGAGAAAATCTTTGTGAATCATGTTCACTTTAGCTTAGTCAGGTGGGGTAGCTAAATCGGCTACATAAAATGTGGCTGCATTTGCTGTCTAGACAAAGTTAAGCTAGCTGAAAAGGTAGATTCTTTATTCTTTTAAAGAAGGGATGTGTTTGTGGAAGATATTGCTGAGATAACCCTGGGGGATGAAGTCTCCCCTTTAGCCACAGTGCAGAGAGCACACATGGAGTAGGCGGCATAATTGGGACTTCCATGCTATGGGGGGCCTCTACAGTCATAAACTCGAAGCTATGGACTGTTAATAACAAAATCTAATGGGTATATAGGGGTAGGGAATGAGATTGGTTTTTAAACACTGGGTGAGAAATCATAGAGAATGTTATCTTGCATAGCTAAGCTCAAGAAGCAAGTCCATGGTTAGTGGTGTTAAGGATAGGTTCAACTTAACCTTCAAATGCCTCCAAAAACCAGCAGAACACAATGACGGTTAGTGCTGCAAATCCAAGCACTGTTCGTGGGGCTATTGCAACTGATACCAAGGTGACTTTTGTTTTAAGTCAATATGCTTTAGCAGACTCCTCTAATGCAAACAAACAAACAAGCCAACCAACCAACCACTAATAATCTCTGCAAAGTAAAATGTCACTCCAAGAAAGTCAAAACGGTCTTTGTGAATGAAGTTTTCTTTTACTATATTAAAGACATAACATGCCTGTAAGGTCAGGTATACATGGGGCCATAAAGTTGATCCTATTTTCTTTTGTTTGGGTTCTTCAGGGCTCTGTATAATTATTCTTTCCTCTTATGCAGAATAAATGAGGGCAAGAAAGCTCTTTGTATTTTGTAAGTAATTGTAAAATAGACAGGGAAAACCTGGCATATCATAGAACCATAGAATGCTTTAGGTTGGAAGGGACCTTTAGAGGTCATCTAGCCCAACCCCCCTGCAGTGAGCAGGGACAGCTTTAACCAGATCAGGTTGCTCAGAGCCCCAGCCAACCTGACCTTGAATGTTGCCAGGGATGGGGCCTCCACCACCTCTCTGGGCAACCTGTTCCAGTGCTTCACCACCCTCACTGTAAAAAATTTCTTTCTAATGTCTAGTCTAAATCTATTCTTCTTTAGTTTAAATCCGTTATTCCTTGTCCTGTCACAACAGGCCTTGCTAAAAAGATTCTCCCCATCTTTCCTATAGGCCCCCTTTAAGTACTGGAAGGCCGCAATAAGGTCTCCTCGCAGCCTTCTTTTCTCCAGGCTGAACAACCCCAACTCTCTCAGCCTGGCCTCGTAGGAGAGGTGCTCCAGCCCTCGGATCATTTTGGTGGCCCTCCTCTGGACCTGCTCCAACAGGTCCATGTTCTTCTTGTGCTGAGGGCCCCAGAACTGGACGCAGTGCTCCAGGTGAGGTCTCACGAGAGCAGAGTAGAGGGGCAGAATCCCCTCCCTCGACCTGCTGGCCATGCTTCTTTTGATGCAGCCCAGGATATGGTTGGCTTTCTGGGCCGCAAGCGCACGTTGCCGGTTCATGTCCAGCTTTTCACCCACCAGTACCCCCAAGTCCTTCTCCGCAGGGCTGCTCTCAATCCCTTCATCCCCCAGCCTGTATTGATATTGGGGGTTGCCCCATCCCAGGTGCAGGACCTTGCACTTGGCCTTGTTGAACCTCATGAGGTTCACACAAGCCCACCTCTCCAGCTTGTCCAGGTCCCTCTGGATGACATCTCATCCTCCTGGTGTGTCAACCGCACCACTCAGCTTGGTGTCATCTGCAAACTCGCTGAGGGTGCACTCAATCCCACTGTCTATGTCATTGATGAAGATGTTAAATAGCACTAGTCCCAGTACGGACCCCTGAGGGACCCCACTCATCACTGATCCCCATCTGGACATTGAGCCATTGACCACGACCCTCTGGATGTGACCATCCAACCAATTCCTTATCCATTGAACAGTCCACCCATCAAACCCATATCTCTCCAATTTAGAGAGAAGGAAGTTGTGGGGGACTGTGTCGAACGCTTTACAGAAATCCAAGTAGATGACATCCATTGCTTTTCCCTTGTCCACTGATGCAGTTACTCCTTCATAGAAAGCCACTAGGTTGGTCAGGCAGGACTTGCCCTTGGTGAATCCGTGCTGGCTGTCTCGAATCACCTCCCTGTCCTCCATGTGCTTGAGCATATCTTCTAGGAGGATCTGCTCCATGATTTTCCCAGGCACACTCTTGAAGGCTCCTAAATAAAGAACATCTTCCCCACTGAAGGATTCACAGTAGCCCTGAAGAAGCTTTGAAGGATCCAGCTTTCTTCCAGAGAGGGTATCTTGTGGTATGTTTCCATCCCTGCATCCTTGATTTAAACAGATATTTGAGCATGCTGATATCCAACTTTCACTCTAGCATTCCTATATCAAATACCAAACCTTACAATGGCTTTTAAATTCTGCCTTTTTCTTTTTTCTGTTACAAGGACGTTTGAAGCTGTTTTTCTGAAACTGCGTGCCTGCTTGATTCCTAACCACAATCCTGTTGACACGACTTCTGGACAAGTTGACCTTCATGTCCGGATGATTTCATAACTGTGTCCTATTCTGATCCTGTGGACAACCCATCCTGTCTGTGCCATGCAAGCTGAGAATGTTTTCCTTGAATGTGTCTCCTAGCCCCTTCCTCACAGACAGAATCTTCTGCTCAACACAAGTGTGTCCGAGATTTTCTTCAAAAAAAGCACACTTTCAAATTAATTTTTCTGCCTGGGATTTTGAGATAATTCTTGTCCTCTATTACTCAGAAAGTTCTGAAGATTTCTTGTTTTACAGCTATAAATATAGGTGGCTTTTTTGCTTTTTTTTATGAAGCTCAGCTATTTTGTTTCCTTCTGGTGTCTCCGTTAACTATTTAGGATTTTCCTTTGTAGCCTTTCTGAAATGTGACAAGCATTGTTCTATCTTTGCAGTTCAGAACGTAAAGTAAAATTTCAATACTCTATTTTGCCACATATCTGTCACTCATAATACGTAATGTAGCTGAGATGAAAATAAAAGCAACTCTCTTGAAAAACTCTGAACACCCTCCAGTCCTACTGATTTCAAGGGAACTGTAGCCTAGTAACAGCTCTGAAGCCTGACTTTCTTGTCCTGACTAGTCTTGTTCATGCAGTCTTTTGCTCCTTTGCAAAGCACATAGCAAATGCCACCACTGGTGCCTGGCAAAACTTTCCCGCAATACACTGACTGACATCTGCTTCAATTAAAGTAAATGGGTTTTAAACTGTCCGTTTGCATTTATCTAGTAAAATCCTGTTTACAATGTCCTTTTTGCTTCAACTTCAATTATTACTTCCTGAAGTCCCTACTACATGTAAAGAAGGGAGTATTTTGCTCAGGTTTGTGAAATGGACAACTGAATTATTATTTCTGCATGTCCAAAATATTGTTTGGTAACCATGTCAAAGTAATGAAACAACATCTTTAAATTAATTTAAAAAACAAACTATTCTATTGGTATCAGTGTTAAAACACTGATTGTTTTTTTTTTTTTTTACAATTTCATGTAGCTCCTGTTTAACTGCATTTCAAGGTGCATAACTAACTCTTCAGATGGTTTAAATGCACATTTCTCTTAGTTTTAAAGAGTCTTTGCCACATTGTAGTAACTGAAGTTCTGGTAATTTAAATATATAGAATTAAAAAGGAAATACATGTCTTTTATGTTCTTTTCTGTGCTATCAACACTTTCTATTAAATAGCCCCACGGTCTTCTTTCTACTACAAAAGACGCACACATCAAAACCAACCAACTCAGTGAAGAGTTTTATTGGCCACAGTATCTTTACAAATTGGACAAAAAAGAACTTATTGATATAATTCTACACTGGAAAAATTCAGACTTGCAGCTATCTAGTTTTTCAGGAGCAATGATGGAAGCTTTAGGGTCAAGATAACATAAGCAACTGTTGTCTTTTGACCAAGCTTTGAACTTATGCCTGCTCTGTGCTCTTCCACCTTGGCTACTACCAGTGGAACAAGATAAAAGAAGATCTTTTAAAATACAAATAATGTTTATGAAGTGTATCATTGGAGTTGAATGCTTAGTAAAACTTCTGACCTTCAGTCCTGCTGAATTTGAAACACAAAGGCAGCTTTGAAATGCTGCAAATTGGGCCCAGCTGACATTTAAACATCAATTCTGAATGTGTCCACACCCAAATATCGATGCATCAGAAGTGGGACTATTGATTTTTTTCAACAACGTTTCAGCCATCTGCTTTCCTTCACCTAGTTTTACTTCTGTCAGTTCTTACAATGAATAGACTTCAGCTGGAGGTTCACGTACAATGAAACCTCTCATCTAAAATAAAAATGTACCAAATAACTGTGTTTGCCTGAAACCAGTGCCCAGACCTTGTACCATCGTACTGCTAGCCCTGCTCACCCAGCCCCTGCTAACAGCAATGTACTATAAAACAGATGTTGCCTGTGAAACAGTTGTGTGGAGGGACCTTGCCCTGAAGGACAGCTAGGGTCCAACCCATAAATTGCTGGATCCTGGAATTCCTGCTTTCATGCATTCAGGCTCCTTGGAGTAATACCAATGCATGGCTTAGCCTGGGCTTTTGTCCACAGAACTCCCCAAGCCATCATCTTGGAGAGACTGCTCTTCCTTGCCCCTCTGCCAAAACAAGCAAGGTACCTTAAAGCACCTTGGCTCACACTGACCTGCCATCAAATGGGAAAGGAAAACTCTACTGGGCAGATAAATCTATGAGTTTGATCAAAATATCCTTCTCGCCCCCACTCAGGTGTTCAATCCTTCCCCTCTCCCTTCAGGTCTCGGCCCCTCTGCTCCCCATGACAGAGGGTTTCAGTGCTGAGGACAGAGGCCGCCAAAAACAAGCTGAGGGTTCAACTTGAATGATCTGTGAATTAGGCAAAAGCTCAGGCCCAAGTCAAATACAGATTCGCAGGCAGAACTATTTTTCTCTCATTCCCTCCTAGTGCATAATTCTTTCTACCGTTTTTAAGCATTTTGGGTGGATCTCGGAAAGGAAAGCTGAAAAGCAGGAGGGTGATAAGATAGGGACCTTATGTTGTAGGTCTGAAGAAGACAACAAAAGCAGGGATGTATTGGAGGAGGAGCCGTGCACCATACTGCAGGTACTATTATTATTCTGCCAGTACCAGCAGGTGGGGAGCTGCGAGGGAACATTTATTTGGCCAGGCATTTCTGAAATGCATTTTGTTTATTAGCACTAAATTAACCCTTTGTTTGTTGTTTGGGCTTGGGGCTCTTTTTTTTTTTTTTTTTTTCTGAGGGAGGAGTTATAATTTACTCTGGCTTCTTTAGCTCTGAATGCTGGCAACCTGGCTGGCCATATGGCACTCGAGAACAGTTCCGCTTGGCTCCCATTGTGTCCTACCACTTTGCATTCAGATATATCCAGGTGCTCTGCAAAGACAGAGGCAGATCATTGTCCCCTTTTTATGAATGAGGAAACTGAGACAGAGATCACAGGGTTTGTTTGGTCCTTCTTGGGACGAAGATCCAAGAATAGAGCAGGCGACCCCTTGGCACATTCTTCCTCCCTGGAACAGTGAATTGCCTGGGATGGCACAATGAATGGCACAGGTGTGGGGGAGCCAAAGGTAGGCACAAGCTGTTCAATTTAGATGATTATCAGGTTTTAAGTGCATCCTCCACTTTGCATTTGAAAAACTAACTGATTGTACTATTATGTTTCTCCTCACTTCCAGATTCAGCCAGATGCATTTCTGCTTGCACCAGAGACCAAGGGGCAGTTTCCCCAAATCCTAGATGTAGGTACCTGTCATGTAAAGGAGAAATACACTGATTTTTTTTTTTTTTTTAAAAAAACTCCTTTAATTAAAACAGGTACAAAAAATTGGACACAAACTTTCAGTGAAAAGAAATTAAGTAGAAAAACAACAGAAAGAAAAAATGAAGCCTTCTTTTAAAACTTTGAGATCTGGGATGTACAGAGCCATTTGAAGTTAATGGAGAGCCTGATGAGAAGGCTTTACTCCCTGATCTCCAGCTCCATTTGTAATGTATTGTCCTAAGCCACTTCATCTGAAAAAGCATTCAAAGAATAAACATGTTCATCGCTTTTGCTGTTATGGCCCAGTATATTTAGTCAAAGAAATTGGGTCAGTGTACTTTTTATTTTCTTTCCATTCTACTAACTCAACAGGATACTGGCCAAATTCCAAGCATGCTGTGTCCCATTCCTGATTTCACAGACACTGAAAAAAAAAAATAACACCAATGAAAAAATGGACTGTGGATGGCTCAGCTGACACAGCCACAGGCAGGAAATGGCTGGTTGTTGCAGCATATTATCCACAAAGCTAGCCAGACTGTAGGTCTTGTTATTTCACATTTCACACGGCCAACCATGTCTATTGGTTGTTGCCATCAGAGCTACTGCTGCTGCTGCTGCTGTAGGATAAAGTAAAAAACTAAAATAACAAAGATGGAACAGCAGAAACAATGGTTGGCACTGTGAATATACATGGTGGAGCAGTGTAGGTATAACCTGCTACTAGCCTGATCAATTAATTGGTCTCTGATACTTAATTCATTGTACCTTGTGAGAGGACTAGGTTATATTCATTAAAACTGGTCATTTGGAGATGTGAATGCTTTGTGAGATAAAATAGCTTGTGAAAGGGACACTCTGCGGTGTCTTTCTGATGTATGGGCAGGTGAAGGGGCTATAGCTACATGCATGTGTATGTACATGCGTGTACATATACATATATATATGTATGCATGCACATTATATATGACTATACATATATAAAGGACCAAATGCTCCTGAAATCTAAATGCATTTTCCAAACACTTTTGGGAGCTGTCTTCTCTCCTTAGTCATCTTAATGTGATTATATATCTAAGCAGTCTCACTATAGAGGAGGAAGCTTTGTACACCTACTCTTGGCATAATGATAATATACATAGAGGGTGTTGAAAAAAAAATTGAGAACTAATTAGCTTACCATATCACTCTTGGATAAAAACAAATGTGCCTTGTCATTTCTAATCTCTTAGAACAATTTATCTGTGAAGGGAATAGCTTTTTAAAAACTCTTCTTGTTCCTCAGTTGTTGGGAATTTTTTTAGTTTTGGTTGTTGGGGGTTTTTTTACAAGTCTGAACAAAGAGAACAGAGAAGTTGTCAGCCTTGAGAGTGGGGGTGTAGGTGTGTTTGTATATGTATGCATGTGGGGGGGATATATAAACAATGGGAAGAGTTTAAACAGATTGGAAACTTAATTGAGAAAGATTCAAAGAAGGTCAGATGCTGCACACAGCCCCATAGACTCAGGTGTTCAGATTGCTGCAGCAGGCTCCAATACTCCCACTTAATCCATGAAGGGAGCACCCAGTAGGGCTGGGACAGTAATGATACTCAGTTTATGCACAATGCTAAATACCAAGAAACAAGCTGTAACTTTCTGTACAATCACGATATTGCCAGCTGTTGATTACTGAATTAGTTGAATGACTAATCTGCCCTTGGTAAGTGTGGAGCAAGCTCATCTTTGAGCAGCAAACAATCCCCGGGATTTTCCTAGCACTCCTATCAAAAGGCAAGTTAACACCATTATTCCAGTAAAACTGAGGCACTGAGAAATCCCTAAGTAAATCACTGACATGGCTGGGAATAAAAACTGGACTCCCCAGTTCCCAGGCTCATACATTAATCACTAGAAAGCTCATCTCCTTTTAGTCAGTGGGGAAAGACAGCAGAATTCCCATGGGGGAGCAGGGAATCCCACAATTATTCTGTATAATCCTACAATTATAAACCAATGGTTTTACTAAGGGTGTAAAATAAATCCTACTGTAATACACACAATCTGTGAAAACCAGGCCATGATGAAATAATGAAATCAAAACAACATGGTCCATTTTTAACAAACTAGGATTGTTAATAGCCTATTCACACTTATCAGACCAGTGTCAGAGAGCAATCACAGCTCATCACAGACCATCTCACAATCATTAACAGAGATACACCTCCAGCACCTCCAGTCCCCCCACAAGGGAAGGCACTATCTTATCAGAGGTAAAAATGAGTAAAAAGTGATTGCGGGCTATAAACTATGAATTCTGCCAGGTAATACAGAAAATCATTCTGGGATTCATTTTCCTGATTCCTGTTTACTCCTTCCTGCTCTAGTAAATGAATATTCTGTGTGACTAAAAGTATCAGGACGTGTCTCCAGAACGCACTGTCTGAGGTCAGGATGGTTTTGGCAGAATTTGGAATACAACCCTAATCCCCTGAGTCCCAGAGCGCTCTCATCAGTGAAGAATTGCAATCAGGGCCTTGTAGTAAGTAATCAAATAGAAATGATTGTCATGAGGACAGAGCACATGGAAAAGTAACAGAAAATTGGATAGGACTTAGGACAAGTAAGAGATAAAGAGGTGTTGTTGAATAAAACCCGGTAGCAAGAATTCCTGACCTATTTATGACAATTTGATTAAGAAGGTGAGAAGTAACTAGCAAAGCAGGGAGATGATAGCTAACAAGTGATTATGGGAGGGTAGGCGTTGGCACCGCGTGACTGCAGTGGAGTACAGTCAGTAGAATTTCATGCTATTTTAAACAGCAGCAGGTTTTTTCTAGGTTGGGGGTTTTTTTTGTTGGTTTTTTTTTTTTTTTTACTTTTTCCTATTGGACCTGTCAAAAGTGTGATTCTACTACCCATCCTTATAAAAGCACTGACATTTGGAAGCAAACCCAGGCACTGAAAGAGACAGGCTCAGTGCTTTTAGCTCACACCTTCAGCATAAAGGTCACAGCCCGCAGCATCACCCAAGTAGAGAAGGTGATACACAAGGTCCAGGCGACTCAGTCACCTAGCTCAGAGCTTGCATGTAGCTGAACTGTCATTCACCCCTCATCACTGTTTGCTCCAGAAATCCAATGTTGAGGTCAATTAAAGGGCAGCATGGGAAGTTAACACTCACCGACTCAAGGGCTGCACGATGGCTAACTTTGGAATTAATCGAGGTCTGAGGTTTTTCTGAGTTGCCAGTTGTTTTAGCCTGATGCAGACAGTAACTCTTAGAAAAGAAAAGAAGTACCTGGTAACCTGCCTACACTAGATAGTTCACAAGGTATTTCACTTGGGTTCTGTATCAGCATCACAGCAGACCTCTCCCCACTCAACTTGTATAGAAATCAAGCGTCGTGCGACTGTATCCAGGAAAAACAAAACTGCTTGAGTCAAGAAGCCATGAGTAAAAATTCAAGTTGCAAATTAACTGAGTGCCTAATATTACATGCTGAAATCAGTTATCTGTAAAGAAATCAGGACAGTCCTTCACAAGTGTGACCTGAATTTTATTTCTTAGCTACAATAAGCCGTAAATCACTTCCCTTCCAAATGGAGTACATACTTAAATAATCACACTTAATTTCGTATTTTCACAAAATCAAAAAAAGGAATTACTAAGGTTCAGCATGTTCAAAAGAAGCAACTCTTCACAGTCTGTCAATTGCAGCTATAACAAGGAACTTCCAAAAATAGCTATTCAGAGGTGACTGTATTTCTGTGGTGAGCAAAGTGATTTCCATTATAGCTTTTGCTTTTTGCAGAAGAGTAAAATATTCACTGAAAACACAGATTTCCCCTCCTTTTTGGGCTTGGTGGATTTTTGTAAAAACACATTTCTTGCAAAATGTTCCTAGGTCACGAAAATTTCAGCAACACAGTCACGATTTGTTTTCAACTGTCGGTAGATAAGTAGAAACTACAGGACAGCTTTTTGGTGCGTTTTTGAGTTACAGAATAGGTTGCAGGGAATCAGACACATGATTTAACATATGTTAGATCCTGCAGACAGATTTGAGCTTAGCAGTAAGCATGTGGCTAGTCTAATTTAGAGGAATTATAAAATTAGGCAGGACTATTTGCAGGATTGGGTAGGAGATTCATTTTTAGACTCACAGCATTTGAAGAATCTGATCGGTTCTGTATTTTTGAAGGGTAATTCCCTTTGTTTTGTTGCGTTAACTAGCTTACACCAACCAGTTTCCAAGTGTCAAAGATAAATGTCCACTCAGAACAACAGTTTGGGCTCCTTAATTCTTCTGGGTAATGTCACAGCAGTCGATGCATTGCCATTAGTGAGCCATGGACATCTCTTTTCAGCAGGACCCATGTTTTACACTCTGTGGCCCCTGATACCCCTGACCAGACACCTCACCTTGGTAGCACTGCCTCTGATAGAAAAAGCTCTCATGCTGCTATGGGAAATAGGAGTATCTTCTGCATTAAGCCATTGACCCTTAACGGACGTCTAAACAATTAAGTGGGTTTTGTTTATCCCTTGTAACACCTTTACTGTCTTGGTATTTTCTCTAAGAAACATTCCACTGACTTCAAAGGGATTGGTATTTTATTCTACATTTTTAAAAGTATGTGTTGCGTACTTGCTGGGTTTAGTTAAGAAGAGCAGGAAATGTTGACACAGCATAAACTGCCAACACTATACAGATAACCTTAGCTTAACCTTGGATGATATTCTATCTCAGAGAACTTTACAGGCTGAGAATGCCAAATAAGGATATACTTTTAATAAAAATATTATTAATATAAGTTTTTTCTCCTTTTTGTCCACAGAATATACGTTGAAACTAGACTCAGAACACTTTAGCTTGGCCTTTTACAAACCTATACCACAACAGAATATAAAGGCTTCATCACATGGCAGCATGTCAAATTGGGAATTAATATTTAGCAAGGCTTTCATTTACAAAATAGATTTTAACCATGAAAAAGCACACATAATGTAGTGTTTTTGCCAGCAAGATGTTTTATCACTTTCTTTTGAAGCTCAGAATAGAGAAGTGACAAGGTGAAAGGGCAACTGATAGCCATCTTTACCACAGAATTCTTCAATGATGCTTTATCTTACATGGTTTCTTCAAGAAGTCCAGAAAAATACTATGCAGATTATAAACCTTACTCTGGACTGCAGGAAGCTGACTGGTACATTAAATGCAAGTGTTAACAGGTGTCATTTGCTATACTTTGCATGAAAAGTCTGTGCCTTTCCAATTTTTTTCCAGTTTATAAGTTGTTGCTTCTTTAGAGGCATCAGGAATTAGTTGTTGCTGGTGTAGAGGAAGAAAAGACTTTGTTGCTGAGCTAAAGTTACATTTCACACTGCTACAAGCATTGCCCCCTCTTTCTGAATCATAAAACATGACAACCCCAATTACCTAGCATGAAGTTTCTTTATGAATAGGGTTTAATCCTCAATGAAAGGTCCATTACTTCTTTTACTCATCAAACCCTTTTTCATCAATTACTACTTCATGGACAAACATTGTCCGTGTTTTTACTCCAACTTACATTTCAAAATTGCTTCAGGAAAGTTAAAAATGTCATAAGTTAATCTATAATAAACCCACAGCTTTGTATCTGACAAGGCATAACTCACTGCTGTAAATGAAACTCCAACTAGCGTGCTCAAAAAAACGTGCCTGCTAAAAGTACATTAAATTTTCACCACATGCTTTTATACTGGTTCCATACCATTGCATATTTTTTTCTTCTGCTTCCAAATGTTTAAATTCTCTAAACTTCCCCCACCTTTTTCTGCATGGTATTTTTCCCAGATCAGTTTCTCAAACAAGCTCTCCTTCACCGTAACACTTGCACTAGCACGAAGAAAGAAGCAGCACAGGCAGGGGAAAAAATGGTCAAGAGTATTCCCCCAAGAGAAATATCTGTCCAACCCAGACTGAGTGATTAACTGATAAAGAAAATACTTGTAAAATAACCAGATACAAGCTTCCTGGGTTTTTCAAAACATCAGAAGTAGACACTGGGTCTTCAGAATTAGGTAAAAATGCATTAAAAAACAGTTATTCCATTTAACACAAGTAGCGCTAGTATGTTTCTAGCCGGTAATGTATTTTTTCCTAGTAAAGTCTAATAATTTTGGCATGAAAAGCCTGACCTAAATATAGCTTCTGCAATCCAGTAATGTTCATGTTTAGAAATTAAGTTTCCCATTGGGTTTGTAAGACTGCTGAAATACAAGCTTAAAGCAAATGCAGCCTGCGTGCCTGTTGGTTTTCTCCCTAGACTAACACTGGCAGACCCCACAGCAAAGCCAATTCGTTGGGGTTTTTTCCCCTCAATCAGGACTGGCAAGCCAAAAGGGTGTATAGCATAACACCATGGAAAGGGCCAAGGACAATGAAACCCTAATGTCCTAAAAGCAACAGTTTCCTTAATATCCATCTGGAGAAGCTTGAATCTGGAGTTTTTAGTGTTCAACAAACAGATGAATCACCTAAGGATACATGACAATCAGTTTATCAGCTGGACTAAAAAGCTGAATACCCAACAAGGGTAGACATTGCAATAAGGCCTGACATACCTGATTAGATAACTCTGCTACTGCCTGAACACAGGGCCCTGCTATGTGCCATGATCTGGGCTTATATAAACACAGGCGCACTCGAGCATTCGATAAGGCTCCTTTCTGTTTTTTATAGCATTACTGGAACCTTCCCGAGAGTGCGGCAACAGCATTTGTGTTGGAGAACAAGCCTCATTAAAATAAATGACACTGTTGCCACTTCCTCAGATAACTTTGCTCCTGTCTCAGCAGAGCTAGACTGGTTCTATTACTGGGAAACAGTCTCTATTGCCAATCCTGTGGTAGAGGAATGGCATTCTAAATTTAAAAATCTTTTTCTATTGATCCGTGTTTATCACGTAATACTACTCTGGCTTGCATTAAACAGCGGAGATACATTTTCATCCCTATGAAGGGAATTAAATGCCCAATTCTTATTATTGTTAATAGTTGTGTGCCTAATGCCCATTGTGCCTTCCTGCAAACATACCCCCTTAATTGCCTAATGTGCAGTTTTGAGAGAAGCAGATTATTCAGCTTTATGTTTCTGCATTTGCAAATATACCAAGGAACTGGTGGCTGCAGCACGAAGAACAGATTTGTCAATTTGTTTATTTTCAAAACAGGACAGCACAGGGACCTTGTTCTAGCAACTCTTGGCTATAGCGCTGTGAAATTCTAAAAAAAGGAAGTATTTTAACATATGGATTTCTACAGTGTGGGAAGGCTTTGCTTTGCATTCAGGACTCTTTCCAATTAAACTGAATGTTAGCTCAGCCCATTTAAAATGCATATAAACTGTACTTACAGCTTTGCAGTTATGCTTACCCTCCTTCTGCAAGATACCACAAAGGGCATGATCAGAAATGCAGATATGTTTTAACCCTGAAGTTTACAGCTGGGTTTCTCTTGTTTTTTTCTTTGGATGGAAAAATATAGATCCCTAAAGACAGTATTTACCACTGTTTTTCAAAACAGTTAAGAGTTGTACATGAAGAGTGTACGTTGAAGTGTACAATGAAAAGCATACATTCTGAACAATGATTTCTATTCAGCATTACAGCAGGGTGAAAACATTTTTGACCATGTTGAGTAGTCCACACAGAGCTTCATTAACTTCAGCGGAACTAAACCTGGTGTCACGTTACTTCCCACAATGACAATATGAGAATTTATTTGTATTAAGTGAAACATACTATTAAGAACTGTACACTTGCAAATACACTCTAAGGTTGGGAATAAATCTAAAAAATTCATGCAGGTGGTTTCATAGTGACTGTATCTATTTTGGAATCCAAAGTTTATTGGAGTCCATAATGTAATAAATCACTGTATCCTTGGTAAAATCTTGTGGCTGAAGTTCTCATGTAAAATAATAAAGACATTTCAAATAGGTTTCTCACAGAAGCTGTCACGAGATTCATTCAGTGCAGATCAATCTGTCCGCATTATCTCTATTCACACATTCCAACCACCTCCATTGTCAGAGGGAAAAAAGCACAGCCCAGAAAAACATATAAACAAATAAATAAATCCCTTTTCCTGTGCTTTGACAAAAGTAGAACTATTTCCTCCCAGAGAAGCCACAGAGAAGTAGGTGGCTAATGGAAGAAGCGTATGTCAGCCAGGAGTCTCAAGGGTAACAAGGGTGACAAGTTGCTTCCTCAGAGGCAAACAAAGCTATATCCTGAAACTTCTGGTGTCTCTAAAATGAGCAATTCTTCTACGCTTTCATCTGGGGGGAGTGTTTTGCACAGGGAGGCCTCCTGGATGCCTCCAGCCATGAGGCAATCTGTCTTTCATCGAGCCCTGCCTAGGAAAGCAGCTCTTGGCTGTATTCTCTCTTGGCTGTATTCTCTCTTGGCTGTATTCTCTCTTGGCTGTTGCTCCTGGGTGTTCACCTCCATGTGAAAAGGTCCACGCTACAGCTCACAGCATCACTGTGTCTCTACGCCATGATTAGGTAGAGAGGAGGCCATTGTTAGCCGCCTCATGACGTCAGGGCTGAGGTAGGCCAGAGGTTTACAACGCCTCACGTCTCACATTTGCTTGAATATTTCTGTCATCTCTCAGACGGGGCAATAGCATACTGAGAAATAAACCTCTTTACTCTTCCATATCCTTGTAAGTGAGATATCCTCATTAGCAATTGCCTGAGCCAGTCAGTCAAAGTTTTCCCAAATGCTTTTTAGCATCAGCTAAGTCGCATAATATTAATACCACCGATGTCTGCTACATCTCTATGGGATTTTAGTAAAGAGCGAATGTTATTAGAAGAGATAGTGTGGCTTTCCCTTCATTTGTTCTTACACTATACTCATTAAACAAGAAGCAGTTTTTCAAGTCATGCCAATCAAGCAAAGCTATCTAGGACCTAATGTTCACCGTGAGATGCAGAAATCCAGTCCCTAAAAAGCCAGCTGGGTGCCTGGGGATGGTGTAATGGTACTGGGAACCTTGCCAGGTCATTAGTTCCAAACCAGCTCTGGCTGGCACTGGCCAAAACCAGCACCGTTGCCTCTATTAAGTGAGTTGGCACTTTCTCTCCACTGTCCACAGCAGAAAAATAATTATCCCTACTGGCACTCTTTAGAGCCATTATTGCCCTCCTCATTGCGAAGTCCCAGGTTGTCCAGGTCCCATAAGACCCATGCACTTCTCAGGAATGTCCTAGCTTCATTGGTGCAACTGGAGGGGATTTATGGGTGGGAAAGGGGAAGCACAAGATGAGGCAATGCATCTCTGCGTGAAAATAAATTTATTCTGTTGCACAGGCAGGAGCGAGCTGACTCAGAGCTGCATGAGCAAAAGCTGAAGACTCTCTAAGCTCTCCATACTTACTCTACCTCCAACAGGATACAAAGTGATAATTTATCCAAACATTGAGACAGAGTTCCTCGGCTAGCGTAAACAGGAGTTTACCCATTGGCTCTGGCCCTCCTGAGAACAAACTCCCATTGACTGATAAGTGATCCTGAGGATAAGGCACTATTGTTGGGCTGTTTCTAAGAGCTGGCCTTCATAAACTAATCCTTTCATGGGTGACATAGGCACCACATTCTAAAGCACTAAATTCACTTGAGAAATCCCACAATTAGGAAGGCAAATTGACTCACCAATTTCATCTGTAAAGGTTTTATTTTACCAACCTATATTTAAGAGGGTGCAGATCTAGGCGTGATAAGATTAGCAGTGCACAAATAGGTGAAGCACAGGCGGGGCTACCCCAATGTATTTTCAAATCAAATCTACAAAGAAATTCCATGTGCTCAAGGGCAATTATAGTCATGCAACTGTAGGTGACTGAAACCCATGACTAATAAAAATTAAATTGGCCCAAAATTAATCATATGCAGCAGGAATGATTTGATTCAACCAGATTAGCTGCTAAAATGCCTCTAGAGGGTTGGATTAGCAGAAGATATACCCTTCTATCTCAAGGCTCAGGGAGCAATATCTTACAAAGGCAAATTAACAATAGAATACATTAGCTAGTCCTCTCTTGATCTCTGCAATGAAGAAGAAAGCAGGGAAAAACATGACTCTATATGTCTTGGGCTGTTCCTGCATTTTTGGTTCCTCCATCAAACTTAACTGCAGCAGACGCAGCAGTGCATGGTTGATGGCAGACTGGGCAGTAAGCAAAAGATCACCTGGCGGTAAGTATAGCATAGAATCATAGAATCATAGAATGCTTTGGGTTGGAAGGGACCTTGAGAGATCATCGAGCCCAACCCCCCTGCAGTAAGCAGGGATTGAACCTGTGAACTTGGCGTTATTAGCACCATGCTCTAACCAACTGAGCTAACCCAGCATCCCCAGTTTTGCACTATTTGACAGTAAAAAATTGGATAGTCAGGACAGATTTCTAGTATCCAGTATAAGGATGGTTAATCCAACTTTGGATCAAGGAGATGGGCTAAAACTAGCTGGTCTTTTCAGATTGCCTCCAACCTTCTCTTCCATCATCTGAGCGAGCAGTGGCCTAACAGACCTGCTGGTTGGATGTGCCTGGTGGTGTGCATGCTAAACCACTGGGCAGCTCACTGGGCCAACCAGCATGCTCAGGCTGACTGAACTTTGGGAAGGAAACCTCTTGTACAGGAGACCTCACTTGCACACTTGCTGTTCAGACAGACAGTCTGATCTTGAGGGTGGCTGCAGAGTGTCCCTCAAAACACACCAGAAGGATGTGACCAGCACTGTCATGCTTTTCACTGCCAGCACCTGAGCTAGAGATACCTCTTGTGGTGAGCAATGACCTAGCTTTCCACAGTCCCTTGTGTCCCCTTACTGCTTCTGAATGTAAGCAGCAAAGGAACAAGGGAACAATCAAGCAAGCCATGTGCAAAGATAAAATGCTGCAGACATAGTTCCTTTTATGACTTTTTTTTTCACACAACGTGTTCCGTTTGCATGAAACTCAAGCATATCATTCATAGCATTTCATATTTATTTACAGGGTTAATTCAACTTGGTAGTCCAGCTTCACATTGTATGATATCCTTATTTCACAGCTATGGACCCTCACTCAACTGGCTGCTGGAAACCTGCTCTAATATCAGGGCCCCGATGCCCGGGAACTTCTGTGTTCTTCCCAAGTGATATCAAGCAGATGCAACAGACACCACAGTACCCTTCCAGTGTGTCCAGGAATACTGCAGGTGGTCTGTGTTGCATGTGAAATAGTCCCATTCATTCTAGTTTAATTTACAGCAGACCAGAAGACAAAATGGCAAAGAAAAACAGCCTAGATATCTTTACTACCCTCTTCCCATCTCAGAACCTAGGATTAGACATTCACAGGTTCTTGTTTTGTTCTTCCTTTCCATAAAGCTTTGTTGGTTCAATAAATAAAGTATAATCAAAGTGTAAAGAAAAAAAAAAAAAAAAGACTTCTCGGTTTCCTCAGAGGTAGATAGGGCTAACTCTTGTATATCTAGGCCTAAGGATCAGCCTACACATCTCCAACGGTATTTCAAAAGACTTCCCTCTCCATTCTCCCAGGCAAAGGTACACAGCTGGATTTTCATCAGAGTACATGGCACTGTCCCCTTGGCTAACTTCTAAATATGGAAAAAGCATAATCCTGATGTCCTATGGTTTGCTCTGGATTTCTTGTGTTTATTTGTAGGGACGACCACTGCCACCCTGTATCTTGTAAATAATTAACTGCACAGAATAATTCCCTCTATCAGCAAACAGTATGGTTCTGACAATTTTTGGAGTGGTCTGTACCCATCGGTCATTCGACTGTCCATGGAGCTAATCAGCTAAAACAAAAAACAAAAAAACAACAAAAAAAAACCCCAAAACAGAGGAAAAAAGACACACTTTCTTTAAGGCTGCACTGCCAAGATGAAAATTTTGCTCTAAATAGGCAACATATGCATTTAGTTTTCTCAAAAGCTGGATCTAGCACTGCGTAGGAATTTCTCCAGCATCTGATATAGACTAGAACTATAATACCATCCCAACTTTCCAGCTCGCTCAAGTCTTTTAGTCCACTAACCTGTACAGAAATGACATCAGTCCCATAACCCTTTCGCTTTCCCTTCTAGCACAAATAAAAAGAATCCCTGCAGTTCTCAGACGCTAGTTAGGAACTGTAACTCTAATGAAACTGTTTTGTAATGTAGCTGGCTGGGTTGCACAGTGGCTGGTCACTGTGCTGGAAGCTGTTTTTAAATTTGATCCTAACATGGATTGACTGAATTCACACAGAATATGGACAGGGTCTCATTTATCTGAACTCTGATTTATAGTAAATGGAAAGAATTCAGATTTCATTTATATAACTCCCTGAAGATGCATATTATTCATAAATTTACTCACCTGCTCCTGTTCCCTTTTATAAACCTAGGCAAAGATGATCTCTCCAAGAATATCTGTTGGAAAGCCTGGGGGAGAAAACAGAAGAACTGATATGTGTGGATGATTTTTTAATGTTGGGGAGGCATTTAGCTCAAGCAGTAAACACTTTTATTTTTATGAATGGTATTATTAAGGAGATTTCATGACATTAAGAAAGCTTCATTATTATAGCTTTCCTTGAAGTCACTACTGAGTCAAATATAGCTGCAAAACCTTCAGTGTGTTTGGTACTTATACTTGAATCATCTTTTAAATTTTCCATAAGTCACAATCCAAAGAGAGTAAAAAAGATGAAGTATAAAAACTATGTCAATTAAAATAATCTTTTTTTAATCATCTTTCTATGCAGATCAAAATATGGCCTGTGTGAGTGTGAGGTCTGTTTTCTCCCCTTACAGGAATTTTTAGACAAGATTTTAAGCCTTCAGTCACTATATTTGAAATACATTTACAGTGCTGATGGTACCCAACACTATTTATAGAGAATCATAGGGAAATTTTAGTTGGAAGAGAGCTCTGGGCATGACCTAGTCCAACCCTGCATTCAGAGCAAGGCCACTTTCAAGGGTTGGCCGGGTTGCTCAGGACTTCGTCCAGTCAAGATCTGGGTGTCTCCAAGAAGGGAGATTTCACAGCCTCTCTGGGCTCCTGTTCCAGTGTCAAACCACTCTCCCAGTGAACGACTCTTCCCCTAAGCCCCACTGCTGCATGGTGCCTTAGATGCCTTAGCCTGTTGGCTTGCAAAGGGCCTTCTGCCTGCAATGTTGTAGACTGCCTTTTCATGCCCAACTTTGCACACTTTCACCCAAGCTGCCGAGGCAGTGTTTTCCAGAGCCTCTGCCATGGTATCATTCCTTTTTTGCTCTCATACTGTTTCTCTCATGCACCTGCCAATACTGATAGCACTGTTGCGAGGGTTCTCATGGGAAGTGACTTCTGCTGGTGTGACAATCACCCCTTCTTTCTCCCCTTCTCCCCTTTTCCCTTCAGCTGTAGCTTTTGGGTCACCTTAGGGGACCAACAATGCACATGCACAAAGCTCAACTACCAAGCAGTGCACAACACCTGCCGCTCATCAAGGCGTGCTCCAACCAGCACTAACGTCTTCAGGGGGAATGACCAACAAGGAGTTTGAGCAAGGGCTGGTGGAAACTATAGAGTTACTGCGGGAAAATCATCAGGGGGGAACCCTGCTGTGTAGGAGAGAACATGCAAGGAGGATGTTCCTCTGGGAACCCTCATCACTTCCCTTCCCAGCTGGCCCGTAAGCAGTTTCCCCTGTACCTTCTATCTGTCTATTTCTCCTTCTTTACCCTTACATTTTTCCCCCAAAAGTAGCTTTCATCATCAGAATTGAAGTACACCATCAGCTATGGATCAACCTTGCTAATATGCCTTCATGCATGTGAACCTGTCTCAACACCCTTTGTGTTGAGAATTTTTTAGTGAGAATTTTTTAGTGAGAATTTCCCTTTCTGCAACTTGTCATTGCTGTCTCTCATCCTCTTTTTGTGCACATCAGAGAAGAGTCAGGCTCTGTGTTCCCTGTAACCCTTCCTCAGGTAATAGAAGACAGCAATTAGACACATACACATAAAAACTTAGACTTTCCTTGTGTCACATCCTCCAGTCTCCTCAATGTCTTAGCAGCCCTCCGCTGGACTCTTTCCAGTTTGTCAACAATGCTTTTTAGGTGTCCTTAAACCAGACACAGTAATCTAAGTGTGGCTTGTGAGTACTGAGCAGAGGGGAAAATCACTTTGTTTAACCTGCTGGATATATTCTTGCTAACACAGCCCAGGATGTGGTTAGCTTTCTTCCCCATAAGGACACACTGGCACATTTAACTGACTACCAGGACTGCAAGGTCCCTTCCTGGAGAACAGCTGCTTCCCCAGTCAACCCCGGCTGGTGCCCATGCATGGGGTTATTCCATCCCAGGAACAGGAATTTACCTTTGCTTTTGTCGAACTTCACAAGGTTCCTCTCTGCCCATTCATCTAGCTTGCTGAGGTCCCTCCTCAGCAGCCCTGCCCTCCAGCATGCCAGCTGCATCCTCCAGATTGGTGCCACCCACAATGTTGCACAGGACTCATTCATGCCAGCCAATCACCCAGGCTGTTGATGAAGATGATGAACAGGATCAGCCCCAGTGTCAGCCTCCCAGGAACATCAGACTGATGCCAATTAGACTTCCAGTCATTAACCACTACTACACATCCAGTCCTTATCTCCTCAATGAAGCTATGTGGGTACTCTGCAAGAGTATGTCAAAAGCTTTGCTAAATTTGAGGCAAACATCTGCTGCTTTCCACTTAGCCACAGAGCCCAGCATTTCACCACAAAAAGTATTTGGGCTAGTCAAGCACAATTTGCCTCTGGTAAATCCATTCTGGTTGTTCCTAGTCCTCAGAGTTCCCTCAGGGTTTCCCTGTTGCTTCAGCACGGTGTCCTTAACTCAACCCCACTTTGACAAAGACAGCTAAGATTCCTTATTTTCTAGAGTTAATATTCTAGCCTGAGCCAGTTTAATGATATCGTGAAAGCATATAAAGATCTTAAAAATTAATGCCTTAAGGCTTCTTAAATTTTCTACCAAGACTTTTTCAGAAGATATATAGTGCAGCACTTCCAAAGGGGAACACCCTCATTTCCCTCTTTTAAAACAGTGGGCCTGTATTCTGAAAAGCAGAGATGCTCTTCTTCTAGCGGCTAAGACAATGAAATAAGCAAAATTTTAAGGGTCATATCCTCACTTGTTTACATCAATCCATGCCCTTTAACTTCAGTGTAACTGTACTAGTTTATGCCAAAAGTAGGATCTGGGCTCCAGGTTCTATTTCCAGCTCCATTTTGATCATGTGAATGCAGCAGTTAATTTGGAACATACAGAAGAGGTGGGGGAGGGAGTTCCTGCTCACACAGCTCACGCAGCTAGATTGATTTCTGCTAAAACTTAAAAAAACCACAGCACACCATGTGTGACAGTCACTGTCCTGCATTTCTGATATGAATTATACTGTATAAGAAAATGTGAGTGTTAAAATTTAGTAGCATGGCAGTTATGCTACGCAACAATTCACCTGCCTGGGAATACAGTTATTTCCATTTTCATAGTAATGGGATATTGTATGCCAAGATGTGCTGAGAGAAAACACACTAATGGGATTTTATGTGAACACCTGGAGGACCAATTTATACAATGGAACTGGACCGGAATTATTTGATTAAATGCAAATCATTAATGTTGTAAACAATACAAATAGAGAGTAAACAAAAACTGAATGTGAAATAATGAGAGAAAAATGGGCTTTACAGTGTTTGAAACACATGGGTCAGATCACACCGCTTCCACAGTATCTGCTAAGGCAATTTTACAGCAGAAATGTTTTTTTTTTGTTGTTATAGCAAAACCAACTTCAATCTGATTGACTGGGAGAGATGTATTGCATTACTGAGTGTGGTCTCCAGGTCCATGAAAGTATTCCTAACTCTTAAATTACCTCCCTAATTTCCCACTGAAATCAACTGGAAGCATCAATACCATACAACTTTTGGGATCTGAACTATGGCAATTGAATCCCTTCCACAAGAGTTCTTGAGTTGAAAGCTTTTTCTCCAGAAATGAAAATAAAGAGTATGTCATAAGTGAAAAGCAGAAGGCAGCTTATATTTCACAGTCCTTGCTTGGATGTGGCCCACTCCCATGCTCCCACAGAGAAGCTAGGATGTTAGACAAACAAGATGGCAGGAGCTAGACGAGATGGGAGAGTTTGCAATGTAAAGGCAAAAATATTGCAAATTGGGAACAGACACAGTGAGAACAGGATTTAAGTGCTTATAAATACCCATTTCCTATAGCAAAGCTGTAATCCAGATACAAAGCTGCTTGCTTGTGTCCTTTACTGAATTTTCATTGCATCTCCAGGGGCAGGAAGGCAGGGAAGAGAGGTGTCAAAGTGACACTGTTCCCTGAAGTTTCACTACAGCTCTGTGCTGGGCTGTCTCATGTGGAGCACTTGAATTGTAAAGGTGCAAAACACAGGTCCCTTCAGGTACTGCTCACGTTTGTAAGAACTGCAGAAATGTGACCACCTTAGGAAAGATTCCTTTTTTTTTTTTTTTCCTTTTTAAGCACTCACAGTCTAGATTTAGGTGCCCAACTTTAGACACTAAACAAGTTTTAAGATGTCAGCTTTCATGCCCAGCTTCTTGAATGCTCTTTTTTTGCAATAATATATTTAGCTGGGTCAAATGCATCCCTGAAGTAATCTGGTCTATTGTGCTTACAGTCTGCTTAACTTTTATTTTCTGATTATTTCTTTTTTGGTTTACCTTTGTTTTTCTACCCTGTGGCAAATAAACAATCCTTTTATTGAAGATAGCTGGAATTGAATGTGAAGACTCGTATGTATTACTCACTGAGGGTGCCTTAGAGCAAAGGGAACTACCTTGCTTTTTCTCTTCTCTCACCAACCACTCTTGTAATAGTGCAGAGTATTGTTATTATCATGGCATGACTCAGAGAAACAGCCAAAGAGACATTTTGGCAGACAGGATAAACAAGTTCTGAGGAACTTGGGCCCTATTTCTGTCTTTTATGCATCCTTTTCAACCCCTTGCTGGGCTTTCACCAGATGCTCTTTTCAAATCTCATGAGTTATGGGGCTTCCCTACATAACAGGCAGCTCAAAATTCACTGCTATCTTCTTTCTCCAGGGAACCCTGGAACAAATAAGATTCAAAGACAACATTCAGCCAGACACAAATTAGTTTGGGGTCGGTTTGAGATTTGGCTTGAGGGCTGAACCAATTCTTCCTGCATCCCCTGCTAAGCCAGGTTGTTCATCTCTCATTTTAAACTCTAGGTACTTTACAGTAGTGTGGTATGCACTGCTTCCTGTCTAGTTGATATGAAAAGACTTTCATATCTGAAAAACATTCAGATACAAAATCACCAGGAAATTTGGAAGATGGAAAAATTCCAGCTTTACAAATATTCTCCCAGAAGGGTCTGCTGCTAAATTGAGATCTATTTGTTTATCGCTTTTTTAACTCTCCATGGGAGACACAGCACTGGGACAATGAGCCATACAGATAATGAGCTGGGAAGAAGAAATGCTGTAAGAAATATCCTCAGCTTCAGGGGATGTAATCTCTCACCATATTTTTTTTTAAACACATTTGTCATACCAAAAGTTGTAACTTAAAGAGCACTGGATTTCTAGCCCGTAGGAGACTACATTTAATAATAATAATAATAATAATAATAATAATAGTAGTAGTAGTAGTAGTAGTAGTAGTAGTAGTAGTTATTCCATGAGCAGCAAAACTCATGAAGAATTTCCATGAGTCTCTGTTCTTTTACCCTCATGTCCATCTCACTACAGGTGCCCCCAGGCAGTCTCTGTCTTTTATGATACCTCTAACTTGCAAAAGATGATACATGCTACAATCACTTTGGAAAAAAGGTCAATCCAATAAGTCTTCTACTTTTCTATTCCTAAATAAATAAACACACAAACATGCATAATACATAGAAAAGGGCTCCAAAGGAAAGAAAAGCCTGGAGTCATGGTCCCCATATTGGGGTAAATCCTGTCATTCACCACCAGGACCTATGATACCAGCAGAAAGAACAACCTGCATGGGAAATAATGAGTGAGTAATAAAGGCAGGTTTATAAAGTCTAGTTCTGCTTTGATCAAGCACTGTTGTACTTAAAACACCATCAGCTGCTAAGACCTATACTGCGGCTCCATTGCTGGTGAAACTAAAGGAATGCCAGAGCAATGGCAGTAATGTACAAGAAAGTGCCGATTTAGGGGGGCAAGACCACATGGAATGAAGCAGCTTCACTAGCAAAGGGAAAAACCTCCATTCTTGTTAGCCTCAGAGCATAACCTTAGTCCCATCAGGACCAACTCCATTAATGCCTTTAATTTAGTAGGAACCATCAGTGTTTAGCTAGGCCAATGAAAAAGACACCTGTATAAATTTTATTGAGCTGATATAAATTTCCACCTGCCTAGACTTTACATCCCTAGTAGTAAATCCCACTGTGGATATGCAGTATTTTTACAAATCAGAATTTTGCCATGGTTTAATGGTGGGAGACAGGGTTCACCCATGGTAAAAAGCCACTGAGATCCAACACCAATTAAGAAAGTCAGTGTGGAAAGTTAATAGTGCCCTACTTGGGTCTCTAAATTATTTCAACACTTAGACTCTGTCCTCCTCAAAAACACACATCAAACAGATTTCATAAACTTGTGATAGGGCTGGGAAAATCCCTATTCCCTATTCAAATTCCTTTTGGAAGTATTTTAATTTCTGTTTAGCTTCCAGTATCAGAATCTTGTGAAAGCACCCTGCAATATGCATATCTTTAATTCTCTTTTGAGGTTAATATTTGTATTAAAACCCTCAAGTTCTTTCCAAATTCAACACTAGTAATCCTAAAATACATCTGAAGTTACAGAGGACAGCAGCTAGCTCAAAGCTCAGAAATATAGTGGTATTTTAAGTGGCATTATCATTGCCTTGGGGAATGAAAACATCCCTCTTTTCAGAATCAGAGTTTTCTTATCTAACTGAGACTCCAGTGGGTAGCGTGTGGTCATCTTTTGGCATCCTTTGAATGCTTAACATTACATGGGGAGGGATATTTGAATGATCACTCAAGTCACTTTCATAAATACTGATTTCATCTATGTCCACCATGTGACAGCATGCATAATACTGAAACAGAGAACTTAGGAATCAGGACCTATGAGAAGAAAACAAGATATTACAGAACCAATGCTTTTTTTTTCTTCCCATGAGAAATTTCTTCAATGTCCAGTTGTGAAAGACTTTTCCCAGACTTTTGTAGATCTATTTCTTAGGCTGCACCTTTTTGCCTTGTGATAAAACACTTTCCCACAATGTGTGAGAAACTCCTCTCTCTTCATGTAATTATGAAAAAACTGTAGCAAATCCCATTGATGCTAAACTTGGAAAGGGTTAGCAGAAATGCAGCACTGCTAGTGTATTTTTTTCCCTTTTGTCAGATGATAAAACAAAAATACCCAAAATGGCAGAGTCCAAGATCAGATTGCTGATTGTGACATTTTCCTCTGAAGATTCCAATATAAAAATAATGTCTCTTCTTCATGAACCTACTGTCCCATAATCATGGCACTCCTTGTGATTGGGAAGATCTCTGTGCTCAGGCAACATGCCAGCTGAAGTCGGCTAAGGAAAGTGCAACTGTTCCTAAGTAACCATTAACACACTCCAGAGTGTGCATTTGTCAGCCAACATATACATATAATGTGTAGCTGAAGAGCTTTCAGGCTAGGAACATTTTTGAGTGCTTATGAATAAAACTACACAACTGTACTTGCCAGTGTAAATCTAGATGTGGGTCAGCTGCACTGTACACAGTGGGGCTCAAGCAAGCATCACCTGTGTGATGCAATACAGATGAAAGGAGCCCCTCTGAAATCTCTGCTTTGTATGAAATCATCACATGTACATGAGTTCACATACATGTAGCTGTGCTGATACAGTTAGATCCCATCAGCATTTCTGAACCACGTGTGCCCTGGTTTTGACTTTTCATCTGACTTTGGGGGACACTGCTTTCTCTGGGATATTCACACATTTGGTCCTTGAGACATTACATGGATCCTAACAATATTAGTATCTCATCCTTGGCTCATTTCCCAATTTACTATCTCCCTAACCAACCTAAAAATGTATAGCTTTGTGATAACTATGTGCCTACACTAGATTAGAATCATAGAATCGTTTAGGTTGGAAAAGACCTTTAAGATCATCCAGTTCAACCATTAAGAAACAAGACTGTTTCCTTCAAATCACCCACCCCTGCATGGAGTGCCACTGGCAGCAGCAGCAGCAGTCATTCTAATGGAGACTGGCTTTTATCAGAGGAGGGCAGACTTCTTTCTTACTTCATGCACAGCAGTGCTGTCTGTCCTAATGCTCACACTTGTGCTACTACCAAGAAAAGCTTAGGATTGACATTGAGGGTAATGACTGACAGAACATGCCAAGTTAATACCAATAACTTAGCAGCAGGCTATAAGCAGGCTGGCAGGCTCTAACCTAAAAGCTACGTAGCTCCTGCTACAAATGGTAATACTCTCTCCTACACAAGGGTGTTGTGGCCGTCATTCTTATACCACTTCTTTCTTGGTTTCTAACTGTACTGGCACTATACGATATTATTCCTTGGCCCAAGAAATGATATTTCAGATCCCTTGAATGTCCAGAAGGAAGCAGCCAAGAGGTGAATGAATATTCAGGTATTCTCTTTCACTGCTTCCACGACTTCACAAGAGAAGCCATAACAAAGCCATATACAAGCCGTGTTCCAGTCCCAGTTGCCTTCATCTTTCCATCCCATCCCCTTTCTCTCTGTTGTTTTAGCAAGACTGCAAAGTCTTTGGTGGCAGAGCATCTCTTCCTATGTGCTTGTACAATAAAGAGAAATGGGCTCCTTTCCCAGCTGAAATCTCTGGATGCTGTTTTAGACCATGAAACGCTTTTGGATCTTGGCCCAAAACAGATAGCAGCGTACACAAGACTGTAATAACCTAGCTCTGCCTTGTTCTTTTTCACATGTAGCAGTTTCCTTGACACTAGATCTGATAATTATTGAATGAATGGCCCCTTCTACTCTCAGCCCCCAGCAACCATTATCTTAATTACAGTTAAGCTGGAATCAGTCACAAAAATCCCACAAAAATTAACAACAGCAAGATACACCTTCAGCACATAGAGCTGCAACCCCATACATCGAGTCTGAGGTGTTATGTAAATCACCTCAGCATATTTCATCTGTGCTTCAGGTAAAGTCCACTCAACTTTGGTAAAAGCATGAAATTTATAAAACATTTTCGTTTGAATGAGGTTGTAGGCATGGTGAAATCACAATCTATTTGGGAGAGGTGAATTTTAAAACATGGCCAGGTGGAGTTTCTTCTTTCACCAGTCGGTAAATAACTTAGAGCCCATTAACTTCTGGTGACTTCTACCTAATAGGAAAGTTACACATGAAAAGTGAAGAGTACTGTCATCTGGCAGATCTGGACTCACTGGGATATTTTAATTTTCCAGCAAGCACAAGAAACTGCTTAGCAGGTTGCATATTTATGCTTCCGTATTACATATTTGCAGGAGCAGAACAGACCCAGATACAGCACTATTACATGGTTTATTCTGACAATACAATATGTAATGAATGAAAGAACTTGTTACCAAGGAGATAATTGGACTTGAACAGTGAGAATATCTCAATGTGCCCATTTTCAGCATCAGTTTTGCTTTTGCTGTGGCTGTGAATTATAGCTGGCCACATTTTTATAATAGCAAACTAAGGTCTTTATCTTATTTTGTGTGGCAGATTCCATAGTCTAACATTTTCCAACCTAAATGATTCTATGATTCTATGGTATTTCTCTAACAGGGATTTTATGCAAGGCTTGACCTGCTATATATTAATGATAATTTTTTTGGTGATAAAAGAGGATTAAAAAACCAGATTATCAGTGATAAAGGACAGTTTACCCACATGTCAAAAAAGAGTAAGGACAAACTATATTAGTCCAGATATCCTCACACGAAAAATTCAAAGAGTGTATAGAAAACCTTTTGGAGGAGGCATATTCATGTCATGTAGTGAAAGGACTCCTCATACCTGTCTGGCCAAACTTCATTATCATGTTAACCTCCAGTCTTATTACTTTAAACTCTATTACGCTCCGCTTACTAATATATTTTTCTAGGCCTCTCTGATAACCACTTTTAGCATTTTATCTGTAGATGAAATCTCTTTGCCTTTTTTTTCTTCCTTTTTTTTCAAAAACAACTTCAAAACAACAAACTTCTGAGACATGCATATCACATAGAGTATAACAAATTGATTAAATTGCCTTCTCAGTCTATATCAAAGCACAAAGACTAAGTATATATGACAATTACTTTTAATCTTTAGTCGATGTTTGATATTTGGCTGTTCACCACGTGGAGGGATGTCCCCATTTGCCATATTGTTTCCTGTCCTACTTGTTGAAGGTGAAGCAATCAGAAACACTGGGTTTTTATTACCAGCTGCAGCCTGTATCCTACACTTCAGTGCCCCTAAGTTTATATATCAATGAATTACACACACACACAGAGGCACAGTTTGGGAATAACTGAAGAGAACAGCCTAAAGGTTTGTCTTTAGTTACTACCTTAAAAATTTTATTGCACCTTGCTAAAGTTTCTAAAAGTGTATTTTTGAACGGTAGTTACAATTAAGGCTATGCATGTTCATCTTCCAAAACTAGGAGTGCCAGCTGACGACATTTCCCTCCTCAAGGGCTCCCACTGTCCACTTGAAAACTGATGATCCTTCAGATCCAGTGGATAAATTCTCGTGCAAGTCCTCCTTAATCAGTTGCAGTCTGAATATGCCATGCTGGTAAATGCTGGTCAAATAAGCAAGACAGGCCAGCTCCTTCTGGCTGCGGAGGGTAAGCAGTGCTCACAGGAGCAGCTTGGTTGGTGGCCCTGGGAGAAGCAGCCCCCCAGAGTAATCTGGTATTTATGTATAGCCATCAGAGGGAGGAGCAGGGGGTGGGAGGCTCTGCCAGTGCATGTCTGTCCACAGCCTGTGCTGTGCTGCTTCTCCCCATGCTAGGGTCATTCATTCAGATTTCTTTCCAGCCTCTAGGAGGTTGTTCTAAGTTTCAGAAGTCCAATGCTTTTTCTTATCTTTTTCTGAAGATTCACTGGCAGTCATCCAGATGCAAAACTGAAAGACAATGTCTCTTTTGTTCAGAGAAGAAACATCTATACTTCCTGCAAAACCTTGCCTAGCACTGCCATGCTAGGAAAAATATATAAAATGCCCACTTTTCCTGAATACTTGCTTCTCATCCAGTTTCTCTCCCCTCCCACAGTTTCCTCCAATAAACTGGTAACATTACAGGATTGTTTTCTAACTGTCGGTACACAGTTTATTAGAGGAGACAAGGAGATTTGCTTTGCAAGACATAGGAAAGCAGTAAATAGCTGTGGAGTCCTGCACAGGGATTGGTCTGTCCTGTCCTCAAAGGAGATGTCAAGAATAAGTAGGGAACATCATTTACTTCACTCACCACAAAACCTGTATCCATATGCACTAATGGAAGAGCAGCATATAGGGAGAACAAGTTCTACCCTACAGAGATGTCCTAGCATATATACTCTCTAGAGGTTTACTGGAGGCAGAACACCTCTTAGTGCTCTCTGCCCTGTGTTTGAGGGTACATTCTATATGACAAGCAATGGATAAAATGCTGCTTAACCATTTGCTTTAGTTTGGCTTGAAATTCTATGCCATGTCTAGTAGTGAGGTGGGTGTTGGTCTCTTCTCCCAGGTAGGTAGCAATAAGACGAGAGGAAATGGGCTCCAGCTGCGCCAGGGGAGGTTTAGGTTGGATATTAGGAAAAATTTCTTCACGGAAAGGGTAGTCAAGCATTGGAACAGGCTGCCCAGAGAGGTGGTGGAGTCACCATCCCTGGAGGTGTTCAAAAAACAGGCACATGTGGCACTTTGGGACATGGTTTAGTCTAGTCTACCTTTGATTGGTTTAGTGTGGACTTGGTAGTGTAGGTTAATGGTTGGACTGGATGATCTTAAAGGTCTTTTCCAACCTAAACGATTCTATGATTCTATGATTCTATGTTTGATGTGGTCTGAATGCAACAGAGGAACCAGAGCTAAGCAGAGACCTCTAAGTTTTTCCTGAGCCTCCTCAGCTCTGTGCAACTGTACTACTAACAGTCAGGAGTGATGCGCACACCTCCCAAGACCTTGACAGCTTCTGGTTATTTTATTTTCAAGCTCGTTAAGGCAGATGGGAATAAGTTCCTTGCCAAGATAAAACCTATTAACTGGGGTCATTCTATCACCGCTTTATTGTCTTGAGTACCCACTAATCTTCAAGCAGCTTCACAAATGTGTCCCGCTCCATAGCTATTGAAACTTAACTAGCCAGTGAGTCTTCAAGTGATAAAGATGGGAGGGACAAAAAAAGATGATATTACTTCTTTTTTTTTTTCTCTACACATCATAACAGTGAGACTGAGACAAGAATTTAAGTCAGTGGAGTCACTTTCTTTTTAGATTTTTCTAATGCAGGAATTTTTCTTCCTCTTCGTCAGTTAAATGGCTAAGAAAAATAGGTTGTTGATTTACTTATGAGAATGCTGCACACAAAGTATATTCTGATATCATCTTTCAGTTTCACCAAATAACATTTGTCATCACTTCTGATGAAATGGAATTAAATGTTGGTCTGCATCTAAGGGATCAGCTGAGAAATAAAAACGTGGATATTCATACAAAAAAAATACAAGTATCAACATTAGCATGCTGAAGAATGCAATGATGCAGAGACTTTATACAGACAGAAATACAATATAGTCTCTGCAGAAACCTCTTATTGTCCCCATGCAAATTAAAGGGAGATTGGAGGAGTGTGTGGTATGGAAGTAACAGTAAAATAAGGGTAGTATAATAATTCTAATTCCAAAATTAAATTTGGGAAAACTTGGTTTCTAGTAAATTTAAATGTTCTATCTGATGAAATTAAATTATTCTGGTTTTAGCTATTTTTAGGTTTTGTTATCCATATGGAAAAAACAAACCTCAAAATGAAAATGTTGCCTTCAGTTCCCCCCCGATTTCCAGTTCTTGGTCAAACTGCACTATTAAAATTTTGCCCCATCAACTAGTCTCTCTTCTCCCCTCCATTTCTGACCTCCTTTTCCCCCAAATCAGTAATTATGCTGTCAGTTGCCTCACATTCCTCTCCAAGGTATTTTCTCAAGGCTTGTCCACACTACAGAAATTTATGATACAAAGAGCTGTGCCGGGCTTCTAAGGATGCTTGTAAAACACTTCACATCCATACGCCAAAGTGCTCCAAGTGGTTTGTATTTCTGCCAAAAAACACTTGGATTTTTCTTGTGTTCAGCAAGGGCTAAACTTGGCTCCAGGCCAGTAGGGACAGCACTAAGGGAGATAGGACGCAGCACTTGTGCTGCAGCCCTACAGAGGCACTCTGTATGGTCCCAGAATCCACCCTCTGTCAGAGCTGCACTGGGAACCGGGAGATGGCTGCCCAAAGGGCTCCGCAGCTGAAAAGCTTTGGGGATGCAAGCAGAAACGCTCTTATTCGGCATAGCAGTCAGCAGGATACCGCTGGATATAACAAATAGTTTGCATTTAAACCAAGGAACCGGGATAAGCTTAATGAGAACCCTTCTAATTATCGTGGTATTAGTAAGGAAGTGAGAAAATGACATAGGTAATAGAAGGGATTGCTACTGCTTACCCCCCCTGCCCTGCCTGTCCTCCTCAGCCTCGCATGCAGAGCTCTCCCTACCCTCCTTTCAGTCAGGATCTAGGAAAGCAACATGAAGAAAAGGGGGAGGACGGGGGGGAGACTCACTTTCAAAATAGCAGCAAAGAGCTCCTCTGTAAAGTGTGACTGGAGGTATAAAAGATACAGCTGGCAGCTTACACTGCTTTGCTGAAATAATGAGACTAGAGTTGTAGAAGCAGGCTACCTAAAATGGGCATTATTAGTTTTCTTTATTAGGGACTGGGTGGGAGAGTGAGGATGAGCAGCACTTCCCCGTGGTTTGTTCCTGTCACTTGACAGCTTTTTTGTCCTTGAGATATTCTCTCAAGGGGCGAGGAGTACACACGGGCTCCAAGTCACTCCACGGTCGGGAGAGGAGGGTGAAGCTCAGCATTTCAAGGGAAACATGTCCACAGCAAATTTGATTGTTTAAAAATAATCTAGAATAATTTTGTCAGGGAAGTAAGATTCAATTGTAGAGAAGGATTTAAACTTAAATTGGAAGGGATTTTAAGCATCATTACTAAATTCCCCATATAACATATTAGGCACAGCACAGGGAATCCTGATTTAACCTAACGATGAGCAGACTGACCAGACTGTCAAAGTGAAGTAATGGGATTCCTGCGGGGGAAGGAGCTGGGTTTGGTCACAGAGATTTGGGGTGAAAAGCAGCACAAAAAAGGAAAAGACAGCCAGTTTCCCTCCTCCCCTACTGTACTGCTCTACCTTTTCTCCACTCCATTTGTGAGAGGCACAAATTCCTCGTTGGGTAAGCCCCGTGACAATGAGTAACAAACAGCAATGCTGATGAGGGAAGTCAGCAATGCTGGGCATATTGTACTGATGTGATTAGCTGGACAAGAGGCAGAGCCAAGCAGGGATGGAGATTGCCCACCGCAAGAGTTGTCGTGCTTCTAAATCCCCATCCAAGAGCTGGGGTTGCATGATTTGAGGACAAGATACACTGGTCAATAGCCTCACACACACACACATACCCACAGTGCACTCACAAAGTCAGACCCACATCCTCACTCTGTTGTACAGGTCATTCCCCTATAAAAGGCTTATTTCACTGGCTAAGAGATTCACCATATTCTTTTCATGTTAACTGTTAGAAAGTCTTAATCTCGTGTGTGCTGACATCTTGCATCTATCTCAACAACCTTGAGATGTTTCACACAGCAAAACTGTCGGGTTTTGGCCAACCCTACTCAGCAGCCCTGCCTGAGGGCACAGGACATCCTCACCTTACCAGCAGCTGGGACATAGCGAGGAGCTCTCCAGCTTTTTGTCCTTTCCCGCATTATTTGAAGCAATGCCTGCTGACCTAGCAGGATGTCTGTTAGCTGAAAGAATCGTACCTCAAGGAAAACTTTTTTTCCTCTTCCCTATGTTCCCTTTTTCAGATGAACCTCTCCTCTCAGGCTCTCAATGACCCTGAGCACTCTCGTTCTTTCCAAAATTATTGCCCCTTGTTCTCTTGCACAGGAGAGACATGCCAAAGTCCAGGACTGGTGGCAGAGAACACCTCCATATGATTTACATTCCTTACATGATCCGCCCCTTGGGATAGTTGCATGTGATATTTGTACATCTTAGATGATAAGTTTTTTCCTAACAGGAACACAATTTTTATGTGGTTTTTTTCTCCTGTAAAATTCCTCTATTGCAAATAAATAATGAAAAACCTAAACCCCCTACACTGACTGAGGCAATTTAATAGCTAAAAAGAGTAAGGCCAGGCTTGAAATAGAACTTTCAGTCTCTACAACAGATGTAAAACACATGTGGGTCTGATGGGACAAGCTGGAAATATGATATGATGGTGAGCTCACAAGTACGTGGCACCTCTGAGACTCATTTGGTATAAAATAACATACTAATGCCATCCTAGAAAAGGACTAGTGGGGTATTTAAAAATGTACATAGGTACTACACTTTGCTGCCTTGCCTCCTGTCTGTCAAATCCAAATCCTGCTACTCTGTTCTCCGCATACACAGTACCTGATCATTTCTGTCTGTTCAGGCAAATAGTAACAATAATAGTAATGGTCATAGCAGTAACAATAGTCTCAAGTAGGTTTCTCATTTCCAGGCTTAACTGCTACACACAATCTTTTCTGATCTCACTAAAGTGCATGTTGCTTCTATTTGCTTAGGAGGATAGGATGCTACTGCTGAAATGGTATTTGCTATCCAGTGGCCTAAACATCCCTGTTCGAATGCATTTGCCTCCTGTTTCTTTGCTACCCTGATCTCCAGGTATGCTTCCTGCTGTTTTGTCTGACTGCAGTATTTGGCCACCACTTACTCTCAGTACATAATACCAGCTTCAACACCCCACACCTCCCATTATTTTCACTGTGCTTGTCATAATGCTCCAAACATGCGCCAAGTCCATGCAGCGGTCTCCTGGTGACCACCTTGTTCTTTTAAGTTCTCCTAATGGTCCTTTTCTGTTGAGACTTGACTTAGGCGATGAAGATATCTACACAATAAATACAATGTAAGCTACAGAGTGCCACAAGCCCACCATGCCATGCGCCCGTTCTATGGACTTTCTCCCTTTTCTCCTCTTTTGTTCCTCCTCAGGAACCACACTGCCCTCAGTATTTTTGTAAGGTTTCTGAGGAACCTTCTCTTCTGTGTGAACTGGGTTGCACGCAGCACATTACCAACAGTCACTCAGCATAATAAATGATAATGAGCAACAAAGCTTCTCTGGACTGAAATGTTGCTGTTCTGGAAAATTGCTGTTCTGCTTCAACAAGATGAAATGAAAAGCAAAAAGAAAGGGAAGACCAATGTTTTTGCCTGCACCAACTGCTCCCTGCCAGCAGGTAATGCTCACCCAGGTAAGCTGCTAATTTCTTTCATGCTTTCAAAGTTGAAATGTCTTCATGGAAAATCCAACAAAGGCCAAGCATGTATTATTTCTCATTCAGCCAGCACTGTCACAGAATGGTGCCTGACACATACAGAAGTGGCGAGCTGGAAGAATTCTGCATTTTAAGCTGCATTTTGAACATCAGATGTCATTGTAAAAGTTGAAGATGATCAGTTAGACTACTTGCAGTAAACGTCCAGAAAATTTTGCTCAAAAGGTACAAGAAGCCTTAAAATTAGGCATGTCTTCCGGGGCAGTGAATGCCATGCCATAAACATTTCTTCACATTCATCTGGAGATACAGGTGAAAGAGAAGGAACCATGTTCAAGACATAGGACAGTTCAATATTCACAGTATCAAGGAATCTGTTTGTGTAAATCCGGCCCAGGGATGCGAAAGCGTGAGCTCAGATGGGAAATTAGACCAGCCTTTCTGTGATGTAATGTAAAATGTTCAACTGTAACAACATTACTACATTTCTTGAAATGCAAAAGTTTAGACTCAGAATTCAGACAAAAGTTGATTCTTTTCTCATTGTGAGCAATGGGGATGTCAGAGAGGATACAATTTTCTGTTCTCTTTCAAGAAATCTCTGAAGTCATGCCAAAACCAAAACTGAACCAATTATAGAAGTTTAGGAGCCTGATTTAAACTTCCTCAAAACAAATTATTTTTACATAAATAAGTACTCATGAAAAAGCAAAGGGAGAAGAGGGCAGAGTGTTGACTAGATATCTACACATAAACAGCTATTTATACCTTTAATAGCTAATCTACTGTATTGTCCTTTTATATCCCTACTAGCCCCTAGGTGACTTCCAGAAAGCAGAAAGTGCCATTCTACAAGGCCTGGAACTTGGCTTTGTTGCTAGAATGCCGTGTGTTCTTACACCAAAATTGTCTCGGAGATTAATGTCATTTGCAAAATGTGGCACAGAATTCTTCCTGATAGACTGTCAGACTAACACCAGCTTATCCCAGCTAACTTCAAACTCAGCTGCTCCTTTTTACAAGGGAAACAATATGCTTCTCAGAAAACATTATGCTGTTAGAATATTGTTTCCCTGAAGACACTCTGAGGGTCACCATGAAGGATGCTGTATTGGTACGGCTGTCTTTATACATGTGTTTGAATCTCTGAGTGTCCCAGGCAAATTCAATATTTGATTAAAAAAGAGATACTCGGTTATCTGAAACGTGGACCCACTGCCTCAGAAAAACAAAATGCCAAAACAATGTTGTCTCAATTACTGGAGGACTGCACAAATGCCTTCCAAGGACACAACAAAGAGTGGCAGTCCTCAGAGAAGCTAGAGGCGTAGTTCTCATTTCAAGATCTATTTTTTTTAATTTCTCCCACATTTACTGCTGACACCAGGAAAAAAGGTTATTTCTTGTAAAATGAAACATTTTGTCCAACTTGAAAAGATGTGTTTCACTTTGGTTTGGATGTTCTTACTTATTAACACATTTTACATTGCTATTTTTAATTAAATTTTACATTGAAATATTTGAGGCAAAACTGAATAAACATATTTACCAAACATTAAAATGTCACAACCTTTATCAACTAAAATTGTACATCAAATTCAGCACAACTTCCTGCAAAGGTTTAGCTGTACTCAAAAATGCATTTTTCAGCAAGCACCATTTGACAACAAACATTCTCAACTCAACATAGCTCCATTGTTGCTTCCTTAGCTATCATCACTGAGAACACCAATTCACACATTATCAGATATTATGAAACCAGAGATGCCTAAAATATCAAGAGATTGGGTTGGTCTCTGTTGCTCGTCAGCTGGCAATAGAGGGAATCCAGCCATAGCGCAGTTGGGATAACAATAGATTTTCAGCAAAGTAGGCTGCTGTGCCAAAGCCCTGGAGATCTTCCTGACCACTGATGCTGCTCGTGCTGCCAAAGTGCGGGTGGGAGGCCTGGGGTGAAGGTCCCCCCAGAAGAACACAGCCTGTCCCCTCACCCAGTGCAGGAAGGAGCCTCCCTCCCCATGGCTCCCTTTCATCCCATCTCCGCCCATTCCAGTGGCAGGAGAGGACGCTGGCCTGGCCCCACTTTTTCAGCTTTCTGGTAGTATAACTCTGTTTTTGCTATGCAGCTGAGAAGCTCGAAGTTGGCGCTGCGCCAGGCACGCTGTATTGCTATGCTTTGGAGGTTTTCACAAGGATGAAAGAAAGCATTTAGGGAGGTTCCAGAAACGATGCTGATGGCTGCCATGCTAATGCTTGTAATGAATTCTAAATTGGTAATGGGACCACTTATGGATAACTAAAGGCTTATTCACTCCCCTGGATATCTGCTTTTTTCCTTTACCACTTTTTGCTGGATTTAGTGCCAGTATTCACTTTGCACTTTCTCTTTTCCTCTTTTTCAGTTCTTTTACTTTCCTACTGTCATTTCTCATGCTGTACTCCTCCTCTAAAAATTATCACCTCTAAGGCTCTCCCCTTATTTTAGAGGCCTTAGTGCAGCAAATGCATGTCCTGCAAATCTCTAGGTACCATTGTTAGTTCTCTTTTCCCATATGGGACTAATCACTCAAGTTTGCATGATTTTGAAACAACACAGTGTGGATAATAACATTTCTATGAGCATATAATTTCATTTTACATCTACTGGATAATGCAAACTGCATTCATACCACCTAGAGATAGGTGGTATAATAACAAGTGGTAAAATAATGGGTGGTATAATAACGAAGGATTGCATTAATGGGCAGCAATCATAACTGACACAGACCTGCAGTTTCTGGCTGATGCAGGTTTAAATGATGTTAGTGTTGATTGTGGTGTGTCTTATTGCCTTAGGAGATATGTGTTAAGTATAAAGGTTTGCAGTTAAAATTCTGCAAGGCACAAGGCTCCTCTGGAACATCTATCATGTCAGCAGAACTGCTAAAGTGTAACTCTGGTCAAAAAAAAGCCAACACTATAAAAATGACATCTATCATGTACTGTATTTATTTTCCCCTGGTGATTTCCAGATTAAATCTGCTCAGTTTACAAATCAAAAAAGACTTTTTTTAACTGCTTTTTTATCCAACAGTCTATGTTCTCTGTTCAGCCTCTGCCTAAAAAAAATTAAACTATGTTCTTTCTGTTCCATACATCATTTTCCATCCACTGACAATAAAAATTCTCCAGCTAAAATACGGGTTGTATTTGTACTGACATTGAATGAATCAGAACAAACCATATCTCACTCACCTTTCAGATCAAAGTAAAACATGTTTTTTCTCCCCAGTAAGCTACATACGTATATAGATGACATGGAGTGATCAAACTGGTCATTTTTACTATGGCAAACTGAACAATATTCCATACTAAATATATAGCTAACTACATGTTACACATCTATCTATCTATCTACCTATCTATCTACACACACAAATAAATGTGTATGTATATATGCATGCATCTATGTATAATACACACCTGTGTATTGCTACACATATATTTGGATATACTCTTAAGCATAGTCCTAATTAAAGGGTGTCAACAACATTATACATCCCTTAAACATTTGTGCTGACATCTCTCTGAAATGTCCTTCCACATACAGGAGAAACTGCGAAAGGGACAGCACCAGACTTTACTAGCACCAAATGACTACAGCCCCCCACTGCTTCATCTGTGTTGAAAAGCATTAGGATTATTTGCATCACTTCCTAACTCTTTCCTCTATCTCTTATTTGCTCACCTATATTTCATTAACTCTCCCTTTTGACATGGCTGAACTGTCTCAAAGTGTGAATCTTTTCAATTTATAATGGGTAATACAGTTACCTAGTTCTTGGAATCTGTTCATAGCATAAGAATAAGGATGTTATACACAGTGTTACACCACAGAGTGGACATGTCTAATTAGCAGGTATTTTTCCAATGGCAAAGGAATAGAATTTCAAACAAAAACTACTATAAAGAAATGCTATATTTAAAATATCAGGATTATGGACACATCAAGAAACGCGGAGATAAAGCTGATAAATTTTAAGTTAACATTTAGCTCTACTTCATCTTCAGCATCAATCACTAGGATGGCAATCATATCTCATGAATGAAGTATAGCCAAATGGAGGTGACTCTGAGCAAGGCAAAGGTCATACAGGTAAATAGAATATACTTTGTGGAGTGTACTTCACCATGATTGAGTGCACTTTGGATGAAAATACGTGTCAGCAGATGGTCAACCTGACTTACGGTTTTGGAGCATTTGCTTGTACCAAGTTCCTCCACAATTTTATTTGTGAAGTGTCTTCTCTATTAACACTATTTAGTAATGTAAATCTGGTGGTGATTCCTCCCTCCATCACATCCCAGAGGAAAATGACTTTGCCATCCATCCTCTTGTCCCCTCAAAACTTTACTGCAGGAAGTTACCTGGACAGGAAATTATCAGCCCTTAGGAAGGCTAATTACAAAAAAAAGCTGTCCTCAGTAATGTAACCTACCACGAGCACACCTAACCTATTTTCCACTCCTTGTGCTGGGCCACAGTCTTTATCTTCCAGACAAGGTTTGGCATGGAACCAAGGTAACTAAAAAATCACCTAAAGCTCTCAAATGATGACTAATGTGTGGTAGTTCTGTTCTTCAGACACAAGGACGATTTTATGATAGAGGTAAAGCTTGCCTATGCAGGAGACAACATTATAGCGGTGTCTACGAGACTATGAAGTAAGCTACCACATGAAATAATGCCTATACAAATCTTGCCACTTTCTGCTACAACTGCATGTGATCAATGTTAATCATTTAATTTAATGAAGTGCTGGAAGGTGAAGGGGAGAACAGGAGCTGAGATAGAATGTAAGCCTCAATTTGTATATATCAATGATGGTTGGCTTACAATATGGTCTCCTTTTAAGTCTTAATGTATTTGTGTCAGTTAATAAATTTGCTATAGAAACCTACAATAAAACTGAGTTAAGGTTGACAGCGTATATCTGAAATCTATACTAAAACATATTCTTATACTGTTAGAAATTAAAACTGTATGGGAAACAGTTTAATCATCATGAAAAAGGTCAAGATTTTGTAATCTTTTCCCACCCCAAATCAAGAAAAAATTGAGATCTCAAGGATATGCAGTACAATCCAGCTCAATTTAAACAATTCAGTCAACAATGTAATCAATTTCAACCAATCACCTTATTTAAAAGATTTAATTAACTTAAACTTGCAACTGAAAAATTATTTTGACTCATAAAATGATTTATTTTGTTGTTTTCTAGACAAAGAGCCTTGATTTGCAATTTTTGAAACTGTCAAATTCTTCTTAAAACAGAATCTTCCACAAGAAGTGGTTCTGATCAAAAATCCTGCTCAAAATTTGTTTGACCAGCTCCACTGTATTTTTCTGCCCAAAGTCATCACACACGACATAATCAAAGTATAGCTTAAATGTACAAAATATATATAAATAAAAAATGTTAAAAGTTAATTGACTGGCTACGGATGGTGGAGGAACACAGTCAACCTCATCTCTGACCTCCAATGGCCAATGAAATCATGCAATAACCTCAGGTCACGACTCAGGCATTCGTCTGGATCCTCACCTTCAGCGGACTGTTTATTAAAAGGAATGCTTCTCAAGGATGCATGAAAGTACCTTTTTCTTTCTCTTTCTGGTGGCTGAGGTGTCCATGCTGGGCTTCCTCACAACTCCCTGCCCTCCCCTGCAGGACCATACCGCCAACACGTGCTCTCCTCTGCCGCGTTCTATTGAAATGCACACCTGCACACTTATCCCTCCTTATTCTGTCCTCCTCGCCTCTGCTCAGAATAGATGCAGTACAGTAGGCACATGAGTAGCCTCTGAACTAACAATAAAGACACAGAGACGAAACTTACTTTCATTAGAAGCCCGTGCATTTTTTTCTTCCTGCAAAACACAAAGAATTGTTCTCTTTCAAAATGGCTGCTGTTTCCCACTGCCTTTGGAAACACTAAGGCATGTATAAAGACAGTGGATTCCTACGCTGAAGGAGGAAAGGATTTTTAGAATGATGTTCATAAAAAGGAATTAAATGTTGAAGTGTGTATCTGCTCGGGTAAGTGTAGTCACAGATTTATTTTGGCTGTACTCCAAGCTAGGAAGTTGTGAGTGTGCTTTGGCTCGGCAGCCGGAGAAGCAAATTAGCAGAGTGCTAATATACCCTGACTTTCAGCTTACTGCTTCAGGTACAACGCTAGACTAGGCTGACTCATATTTGGGAATCTCAGAAAGAAAGATGAGAGAACAGGAAAATCTGGCTACTGTTGACCCTCAGCTGTGAACCAAAAGAGGTCAAGAAATTACTTCCAGAATTAAAAAAAAAAAAAAACCAAAAAACCACACTGATCTGCTAATAAATTTAGTGCAAATTTTACTGTAATGCAAATATTCATAAGTAGCAGCATGTTAACATTCATAAGTAGTATCATGTTAATATTCATAAGTAGCATCGTGTCAACTTAAAGTAATTAAAAGAACCTAAGTGGCGAAATTCTTAGAGTTTTAACATGTTAGGTGTTAGACAACTTAATGAAGAGCAACAATGGTGCCCCAGCTTTCATTGTGAAGTTGTGAGATAGTGAAGATCTCATTGCACCTGTAAGTGGGAACGCTGGTAGGACACGAGTTCAAAGATGACAAGCAGCAGCCTCACAGAGACCAGCTCTCTTAATGCCCTCCGAGGTATCCCACACAATCCCATATACCCAGCTTATCTAGGCAGCCCTTAACTTGATCAGCCTCTCCTCTCCCAGTCCTTGCTATGAGACATGGACACCTGGGAGGCCTGAGAGTACTTAATTCCTCACCTATTCCTTGCACATTCTCTTTTCCTATGCTACATTAATCTCCATGGACATAGAAAATACAAGCAACTCTTTACATATTTGAAGTTCATAATCATGTCCTTCCCCTGTCTCTTTCCTTATGGGAAACATCTCATGATTTTGCAGTCTTCCCTGGAAAGTCAGGTTTTCCAAATTCCAGATTATGCTCATTCTTCTACTTTTAGCTAGTCCACATCATTCTTGAAATTTAACACCTAGAACTGCACTCAGTCCACCACCTAATAGCCTAGTTTCATTTAAACCACTGCAGTTTTCCTGCACACCAAATATGTACACCGAGATTTCAATCCTTCCCCCCACCCCCCCGCCCCCGTTGGCATAACACATTTAGATTTCATGGCATTTAGATGAGAAAAAGGCTGTGCAGGACTGATTCTGTGCAGTGGAACTCCAATGACAATTTTCACTGATTTAAAACTCAGGCTTGGGGTCTCTAGGAGTGGCTTCAGATGTCCTCCTGTGTTATTGCTAGTTCAGACGCTTAACCTACTTCCTACTTTGTCCAAGATTTAGAGGCAGCCAAATGCATATCCGCTACCTGGATGAAACAGTATGATGAACAGCTATAAGTGTTGCTTAGTTTAATCCTCTTGATCTAAGGCTGAGGCTGTATCACTGCAAAGTTACCGCTAGCTCAATAAAGCACACTGCAGAAGCTTAGTTTATTTTTCCCAGACCAGAACTGGGTGAAAGTTGATTAACCAAGCACTGAAAGTAAAGGTTAAGATGTAGTTAAGAGGAAATATGGGTATATACCTAACCCTTTATCTTTTTCCTGCTTTTCTATGTTCTTTGAATGAATGAATAAATACCTCAATTTGAGTCATTTTTACCCAGTGTGCTGATCACAGACTCTTTGGCAGGAATGATTTTGCTTTAGCCAGATATGACTGGGTCCGTAATGCTAACACAGCCATGAATACAGAGTTACGGGACTGTACGGCTTTGTCTTTTGTGAGGGGTAAAGGAAACTAAGCCTATCACTTGATAAATATCCCAGCAGGATCTAAAGCACAGTTTGTCATGCAATCATAAAAACATGCTTGGATTTTCTGTACCAGATACTTAAAAGAAACCTAGGCTAGTTTGTACCCAGTCCATAAAGTTGAAACCCATTTTTTTATGCTTTGTAGGAATTGCATAAGCATTTTTCTGAGAGCTACCTGCTGTCGTATTTTGAAATAATACAAATAATACAGGTGAGTGCATGAGAATGCAGATGCAAAGACCTTCATGGCGGAGAGATAATGGTGTGATATGACAGCAGTATCAGCGCTGATTCAGAGCTGTATGCAGCATGCAGCATCCCTGGGTCGTCCACAGAAGCAATTTGGTACAGGAGCCATGCTCCCCTCTTTGGTTGACACATACAGCTGGGGCTGTTTAATGGAAGAAATAGAGCTCTTTCATCCCCTCAGCAATCTTCCCTAGAGATCATACATCTTATGTTTCCCACTGAGAACAAATTACAGACCTCCTCAAGTCTCTTTCCTTTATGTAATATTAGTACATTTCAGGGGATGTTGCCATATAAATGCACTGTAAAAAAAAGAGATAGAAAAAGTTATTACGCACACCTACCTGATCTCCAAACAGTAACAGTTTTGGTTTTGTGGTTTTCTTTTCTCAGACTCATACAAAATTCAGTTTTTACAGTTGCTTCTGTGGGTGGAAGGATGCAAAAGATGTGAGTAAAGCAGGCTTCCTAAAAAATGTTCTTGAGATTGTGTATACTTTAATCCCTTTTAGGAGTTAGAAATTCTCCTTAATTGTACTTAGTTGTTGAGCAATTTGTTTTCTTCAGTACAAGATGAAGTGATGGCAAAGTCTGAGAGCAACAACAATGAAAAAAAATAGTCTTTCAAGCTGAGTTTCATAGCCTCAGCCATCTTGAGGACCATTGTTTTATTTGCCCTTTTAGTATATTAAGTCTTAAGGTATTATTATTTCTAGTAACACTATAAATGTGACAATTTCTCTATACTGTGGTTTTATTAGTGGAAAATGCGAAGGCAGTTTTGGCAATGGTTGAACAGCATGTGACTGGATAGACAGTACAGAGAAGTCTATGACACATCTGCAACAGCCAGAATAGCAAAATAGTCATTGAACCATTGATGATAAAAAAACTCTGTAAGCAAATATATCATCAAGGACTGAATTATTATTCAGTTCAAACATTAAAGAATCCACAAGTCAAGGAAAATGTCTGGATTTAATATTTTTTTAAAGGAAATCTTATTGCTGCTGAGTTTAGAAATTGATTTCTGAATTGAAAAACATCAGAGTTGTGAAACTTGAAGAGAAAGGAGTTCTTCTGATCACACTATGGACCATGTGAAAGGATCCGGGAAGTGGAAAGGAGAATAATTTTGCTGTTCATATTGCCTCAACCTTAAAAGGAAAGAATATCTATTTTTGATCCAATGTTTGCTGTTTACTCCTAATTTTTTTGTAAAGCCATACTGGATAACAGAACACTACCTATATAGAAGAGATATGAGAATGTGTGCTTGAACAGAAGCAATATTGGTTTACTTTTTTTAAAACAAATCCTGTGACTTAATTGCCTTTATAGCTTTACAAAGTAATACAAATTGACAAAAATGCCAAGGCTCTACATCTATCTCCTTCAGACCATGCTTTCCACACCATAGCTCCAGCTTAAACATTTCTTATGTTTGCTGCATACATGCCAACAAAAATCACTGACAAGTCAGGTGATGAGATGGGAAGAATGATTCAAACAGAGACTGTAGTGCTTGGAAGGTGCTCATATTTACTGTTGGCTTCTCAGTTAGAAAAAAGATTTCAGTCAGATTGTGAGACTGAACTTACTTGTTTGGTCATTATAAAAGTCCTTTCTTCCCTATGATGTAAACCTGTCCTCTATTCCAGCCTTGTGAACAGAGGGAAGCAGGAATTTAAAAATCTTTAAAAATGTGGTAAGTAGCAGGTATGTGGAGTGAAGATGGAAGAAGAACTAAAGATCTAACAGGCTTGTGTGTATCTTAAAGAGTTGAGGTTTAAAGTGGCTTATTTAACATAAATGTTACAATAAAGTAATACAAAATTGTAGCAGAGGTTTTCAAGCTTCTTTCTGGGTGTTCTGCAGTCTTTATTCAGTTAGCTACTGAAAGCTTTTTATATGGATTTTTGTGCAAGTTTTTTTTAAATAAAATTTTCTTTGGCAGTTCCAAGTTGCCTATTTTTATTAAAACCTCAGCAGAATGTTCCAACAATAACCATAATGTAAGTACTTATCAGAACTCTAACAGCACAAGTCAACATTTATTAAGTTTCAAGTACTATGTAATAGTGGATTGCTGAAAAGTCCTGTCTTAAGTCTTGTTTTTTCTCTAACTTTTCTGAAATTTGGGATTTTTAAAATTTAAGAATACACAGGACAGCATCTACTCAATTTACAGAGCCTCCTTTTCTTGGTTAACAGGTTCATTCAACTATAACATCTTCTGTAGTATCATTCTCATAAATCAAGTCTTACCAGGCTAGAGATACTCTCAAGGATAGAGTGTACACAATCCCTCTTCACCATCCTTCTTGAAGATGAAGAATAACTTCCTACTTTCACTCCCTCTGCCAAGTCTAAAACTAGCCTCATTAGCTCAGGAATTATTTTTCTTCTTTGTTTACATAGTGCTCAGAACAAAAAGGCCCTAAACTCAGCAGGGGGCTGGTAAGCAGTGTCAATAACACAGGCACGTCGAAAGAGGTTTTGCTAAGAAGCTCATTATTGAGTTGCACTTCTGTTCCACCTTCCATGGAAATTTTGAACAACCTCCATCATTAATATCTTTTGGATATAAAGAAGAGCGTGAGGGGAGAAACAGCCCACAATTTTAGTACTTTGTTTATCTAATACTGAGTTATTTTGGTTTAAATACCTTGACATTTCACTGCATTATGAATACAGTGTAAGAAACAGAGAAAGATTGAGAAAAAACTATGCAGAGAAGAAAGTAAGCAATAAGAGGGAATGAGGTGTTGGTCTCTTCTCCCATGTAGTTAGCGATAGGACAAGAGGAAATGGGCTCAAGCTGCACCAGGGGAGGTTTAGGTTGGAAATTAGGAAAAATTTCCTCACGGAAAGAGTGGTCAAGCATTGGAACAGGCTGCCCAGAGAGGTGGTGGAGTCACCATCCCTGGAAGTGTTCAAAAAACGGGTAGATGTGGCACTTCGGGACATGGTTTAGTCTAGTCTACCCTTGATTGGTTTAGAGTGGACTTGGTAGTGTAGGTTAATGGTTGGACTGGATGATCTTAAAGGTCTTTTCCAACCTAAACGATTCTATGATTCTATGATTCTATGATTTAATGAATATGAGCTTATTTTTATTATCTTGTGACCAATTTTTAGATTTTGATCAGAATTAAGACACCATTTTGCTAGATGTCATATGAACACATAGACACACAGAGAGAAGCAGAAAGTGAGAGGAGGCTTCTTCCCTTGAAGAATATACAGACTGATTAAAGTTCAGTTTGGTAACACTAGAATTACAAGGAAGCTTATTCTTTTCCCTTGAAGCATTAAGCAGTTCTAGAAATGCCTCCAGGATGCTTGAAGAGCCCATCAGTCTGGGCAATAGAAGCAAAAACTTCATTAACATTTCTATTTCCATTTCTTGACCTAAGAGGCAAACTTGAGGGAAAGGCTGGAGGCTCAAAGCAGAGGAGCAACTTGTAGAGGAGAGAAGGTATGAGAAGAAGATGTGGGAGTAGGACACTATGGCTGTTTCATGTTTAAAGCATCTAGAATAAGAAGATACCATCTTTGGAAGGGGGGGGGGGGAAGAGAGATTTTGCCCTTCTGTTTTTTTTTTTTTTTTTTAATTTGTTAACAGAAAAGATAATTGTTTCTTTTTTCTCTAGCAATGAGATCCCAGCTTTGCATCACTGAGAATTATTGCTCAAATGCAAAGACGACCTCTTGAAAAAAACATTTTAGCTAAGCAGCTTTTGCAGTTTTGGTCCACACCTTACTTATAATGCTACTTAACATTAGTTTTAACACAGAGCTAGAATAGAGTGCCTACTTTTATCAAAAGCCAAAAATAACAGAGCACTTGGTATTTTTCTGTGCAAATATTATTAAAGTTGGGGGAAGGAGGGAAATAAAACTGACCTGAGCAGAATGAAAAAATGTGCTGCAATTAAAGAGACTCAGCTGTGGTAGAGAGAGAAAATAAGAAAAGGAAAAATACAGTAGCATGTAAGAAATAAACAGCAATTAGTGAATGAGAATATTGCTGCTTAAAATTGGTATTTAAAACTTGGAAGAAGATCAAGCAACTTTCTTGTAGCTTTCCTATATAAACATGTACAATAAAACTTCATATCAGCAAACTGCAGCATAAAGAAGTTAACATGTTACGCTACCACTAAAATAGCATGAAAACGTCTTGGAGGGGAAAAGAAAGGAATCTGGGGGAGAAAGGTTTCTGCAGTTATACACAATGATTTATTTTGTCTCATGGATTTGGAAATGAAGATTTAAAATTTAACAATGACAAGGACTGTTAGTATTGTAGTTAATGTTCTAAGTAGAGGTGCTTATATTATTTAGATTTCTGCTTATTAATGTTAGAACTCTGTTATTACATATGGAGAGACAGACAAATCCTGTAGAGTAACAATATGTCTGGTATAAAATTGTATTTCTGGTATAACAAGAATGCTTCTCAAAGCATACTTTATTCATTTTTAAAATGTTATAAATGCCCTCTGTTTCAGAGCTAGAAGTTATATTAATATTAATCTAAAATGTTCCTAACATTTCTTTTGCTTAAAACAACCAAAGTTGGAAGAGTTCAGTTGCTGTAATGCATAATAATACACCTGTCCCCAAAATGTCTTTCAAAAAAAATTTTTTGAGCTAGCGAAGCCCCTACTCTCTCTGGAAATTGTTTCAAAGCCTATCCTATGTGCAGGCCTGCTTCAGTTGACATTTATGTGATTCTCTTCATGGGCATTGTAGGGAGGTCACAGTGCAAAATCCAAGTGTTTGTTTTCCATTCCTAACAGCAGAGAGGTTTTAAACATGAAGCAATCGCTCACTCCTTCAAGAAAGATAATTTATCTCTTCCCTTAGCACAGTCAGATCCTGGAGACTTGCCACTTCAATTCTCTGGGACTTTACAACCCACACTACAATATTCAAATAAAATCTTATTGTATTGTGAAAAGAAGGGGAGGAAGAGAAACTGTGTTAGCACTGATTAAAGTTGAAACTTCAGTTCTGTGAAGGTCAAGAAGTTCAAAATAGCTTCTTATAATATCTTTACCCTGCTTTGGTGTGTGAACATGTAAATGCTTCTTTGCAGACAGCTGTGTGTTCATGTGACAAAACACTTTTATACAGTTTGAAAATAAACTAATTTCAAGGTGATCAGGAGCTCACTTTCAAAGAAAATCCTCAGCAACATGACTAACTTTTCCTTTTTAATCAGCACAGTAAAGCTGTCTCAGTCTTCCCTGCCCATGTTGCTTGACAAGCAAAGTTGGTGGTACCCAAACCAACTGGCTCAAGAAAACTTAGACTTGTTACCAAAGATATTATCGGTATGATTTCCAACAAAGCCCATAGTAGCTGAGAGTGTGAAAACCAGACAACTTATTTAAAATGTACCCTTTGACATGTCAGCCACCAATTTGAAAGGTAGCTAAACTGTCTATTAAGTCCTCAAAGCCAACTAAATGCCTACTGTCTTAGTATTTCCAGTGTTTTCCCTAAAATTAAACTTTTGTATTTTCTTTAAAGGGAACAGTAATCATGTCATTGCCTTTGGACATAATGGCCAAAGCTGAGCATGTTTTTAAAATTATTCACATTATTTTGTCAGACATCTCTCCCCTTTTATCAGTTGAAAAAATAGCCTCCTGTAGAGAGTCAAATCTTTTATTTATCATTTCAGTGCTAGCTACAATTAACTTTGTTATTTTGAAGAAGTTATCCTCTTACTGAACAGACCTGAAGGAAAAAAGAGTCTTCAGTTAAAAGGACACATACTGTCAGCATTGTTAGTCTTTGAAAATTGCCTTACATTGTGCTTTTTTTTTTTTTTTCAGTACAGTACATAATTCACACACATACATGTAAGTGGCTGGAGCACTGGATAATAAATATTAGAATTTCTGTATCTTCCTCTGTAAACAAATTGATTGCTTATGCATCCTATCATCTAGCAGTACATTGCTTCTAGATTGATTAAAAAAATAACTACAGGAATCTTTAAAACAAGAAGTTCAACACCAGCCAGCTGTCAAGGTCTAATCACAGTGGCCGCATTTGTTTAATAATGCAGTAGCCCGTTCCTCGAGCAACATTTGCTCAGAATCTAAGAGATAACATCAATGGAGTTCAATGGAAATTAAACTGAAGCTGAATTCAAGGAATTGGGATAAATCTTAGATACACAGCGCCAAGGCAAGGAAAGGAGCAGACGAGTAGGTAAAGCACAATACAGGAGAGGGCACACTGTTCATTCCCCACAGTAGGAGCCAGACAAAAGACAGATTCTCAGGTTGGGACAAATTTAAAGACAACTGAAGTCAAGGGACTCACTCCTAGCTGCAAATGTTGCTTGGACTTCACCAAGGAAAAGCAGCATTCAAATATGACCATTTAGTATAATATCAAAATATTCACTATTTCTTTTTTTCCAGTGACTTGTGGATGTTATTAGTCAGTCCATCCTAACAGCAGGCTGCTTCAGCGAGTCAAAGCAAACTGTTATCTCAGTGCCTAATTTTTAGGGGGTCTAAAATATCTGAATTTTTTTATTTGTCTATACTGTGCTTGATTTAATACTTAGGAAAACTTAAAGCTTTTATAATAGAGAATTACCAGTTGAAAAAACTTGGCCATAAAGGCAACAATGTAAAGCAGGTGCAGACTCCTTTATCCAAGCCTCTGAGGCCTTCCCAGCTTTAAGATTATCTATCTTTAAGGTGATTACAGGAGTAGTTTTGACAGTTCCGTGTTTGAACTGTTGGCAGGACACTTGAAGAGATATTGCTTAATGCCTTGAATATAGAAGGGCACAAATAAAATGTTCTTCCTTGTTTGGGAACTTATTTTAAGATTTATTTGCTCTGTAAGAACTAAGGAGATATCCCCACGCCTTTTCTGTACACTTCTCCACAAATAAAGAACAACAGAATTGATTGTTAGATGGTTGGAGACCTATAAGCTATGATGCTTGCGTAGACAGATGAACGTATTGGCTGGCCAGAGTTATATTTCTGATCCTTCCATCAAGCATTCCACGTAACATAAACAGAGTGTTAACATGTAACACTGCGTTACATTCCATGGAACGCAAAGAGGTTAAACCGCAACACAGAGTAAATGGGTTTGTTTTATTTTATTTTTAAAAGTGAGTATTCTTTAATCTTTTTTTTTTTTTTTTTTTTTTTTTTAGTTTGGATTTAGATGAGTCATTACCTGGGTAGAGAGCCTTGTGGTAACAGGATTATTATTTTTTCATTTCCTTTTAGTTTGAAACAAACAAAATCTTCCATTGATATCATATTCAGTATTTTGCATTAGGAGTTTTTTTCAGACCCAGCATGACATGAACAAAATTCCTGCTGTCCTTCAGTTGACACTGGCAGTCTTTGAATTTTTGCTAAGATTGTGCAAAGAGTTCTTAACATGTATTGGCACTGTACTCTATCATGACTTCATATAGCTAGGATAATGTACATTATTTTGTACTAAACACTGACATAATTCTATTCAATGGGATTTTGTCTTGTAACAATACTTTATTGGTGTAAAACCACATTGTCTCGGACTGCTTAAATGGTCTCACTAAGTGGCACTGAGGTTAATTGCAATCTTAATTATGTACTTTTGTGTGTTTACAGGGCTTTGCCCAGTTTTTAGACAAGAATGGACTAGGGGAGAGCCATGGCAGTCAGTAAAACAGACTTTCTCAGTGCATGTTAAATACTTTTTGGTACAGGTTTGAACAAAGAAGAGCAAGCAAGATCAACTGAAGAAATGTTTTACACACACCTTTCTGAGGCTGCACTTGGAATTGATGGTACTTAAGATGAACCAGTTTACTCTAAACACAGCAATTTAGCAATATCAAACCCAAGTGGGTCTCTATCACTTTACGACACCAGCTTACAGTAGTGTCATCGTTAATGCAATTTTTTCAAATGCACCGCTCTGTAGTCGGGGAAGATGCCCTACGGTATGATGTACCACCTCTAGCCTCCACGTTTGGGTTGGGGTTTTTTTTCACAATGCAAGATAGTCCTTGAAGACAGGAATTTCAAACTGTGACTCAGACTAACACTCTCATCATTGCTTTTTTGACATCCATTACTTTTGCCATTTCTGTTTTTGAACTGCTGTCAGAATACTTGAAGGAATCTTGATTAATGCTGTGAATATGTCTTATTAATACAAATAGGCTGTGCCTATGCAACTGGAATTTTGTAGCAGATGGGTATCACTCTGCAGTATTGTGTACCTTCAGATGTTATGGTCATTTGGCTTATGGAAGAGGAGTAACAGGCTGAAAAAATAATTCTACAGAACATGGTGCAGCTTTTCCTAGTTGGCTTCTGCTACTGCGATAAGGCAACTGCAGTGACAAGGACCAGAGCAATGACGCTGCCAACTATGGCAGCAGAATTTCAAGATGACAAAGGCTGCTTTCCTATGTATCTGCATCGGTGTTTCCACATCTACTATCATCAGAAAGCTCACTTACCTGCTGCTTGCTTGTCTTTAGCTAACTGTTTGATCAGATCACAGTCGAGCAATCATAGGGAAGATCAGAAGTACCGCAAGGAGCAGTGCTGTTGTGTCATATCAGTAACTTTGGCTGTTCAGAGAGGCCTATGAATTGTGTTGTATGGTTGCATTCCTGATTCCATCAGGACTCATAGAGGGATGTACATGACTAACCTTCCACAAGGTTTCAAGCCAAAATCTTCATCTACAGGACAAGATATTTTTTCATGTTGCTGCAAGGCCTCATCAATTATTAAGGAAGGTTCACTAATATTAATGTGGAAACATCAACATTGCCAAGAACTGGGGTTCATTTCCAGCAGTGCCCAAAGGAAAATCTGCTCTCTGGATAATATGGATATTAATGGTGTTAAGATTTCACACCTCAGTAGGGAATATCCGGTTTATTTTCACTTCCCCAGCATATGGTGCTTTCTCTGGGTTCCTCAGGTGGCAGAAAGAATAGTTTGGCTTCATTTTGCTTAGTCTGAAAATGGAAAATGCTTTTGGGCCACTTATGGTTAAATGCTGAATTTCTCCCAAGGATGTGTGGAAAGGACCATTTTATACTGCAGGGAGGAAAGGAGTGATTGCTGTGGGAAGGTTCTATAGCCATTGCTTGAAAAGGTGCTCCCCACAGTGATGGCAGCAGAGCTCTGGGCCATGCTGCTCAACCTTTTGCTGAAGATGTCCGTTGGTATAATTTTTCCTTTCATTTTCTTCATTTTGACCCCTTCCAGAGCCTTTTGCTCCAGTCTGGTCCCCTGGTTCTAGTGTAAGAAATTATTTGCTTCTCAGCTCTCTCTTAATGGCTCTCTTAGAGCAAATTCAATAATCCCCCAAACAGATCTTTTCTTCTTTCTTTTGCTGTGAAGATTTGTCTGCTTCTCAGGAGAAGAGCTACCCCCTTTACACAAGCTGCAGCATGACAGAAATATCCCAGGCACTTGGTGACCCTTCTTCATAATATCAGTGCCAACAACATAAAATAAACCTTTTCCCCTTTTCCACCTCCCCCAAAGTTTTTGGGGAGCCATTTCCAGCTACTCTTCTACCTTGGGATTTCTTTTGACTTCCCTTGAGAGGCTGAGCTATGTTTGAAATTATTTTCTCCTACTTAAAGCTTCTGTGACAGTACCTGGGTGTTTGACCAGCAACGTTAGTCTTTGCTGGGTAGGTAGAAAAAGGGATAGCAATTAGATGGTTGCTAATAGCCTTCTGCATTCATCAAAGCTGTTCTTACTTTTGAGGATGCTACCCAGAGGCAAGACTTTCCTGAGGTATAGAAGGGTATTACTTCAAACAGCCAATAGGCAAACTGGAAATATGCACAAGGGTGCTCTTTTATCATGATCTTTTCCTCATCTTACTCCTAACCATAGATGCACTCCAGCTGCTGGAACAGTAAAGGGAAATACTAACTATCTGAGCAGGCACAGGAGAGTTTTTCTTCCTTGAAGTCTGTGCACCTTAGCTTTCAGTTCTTTTTTATTACACCTACAAATAATTATAAAATACATTGCAAAATTAATAGCATTCTGCAGTAACTGTTTAAGGGCAAGTAGTTTCCAATGTCTTGAAAATCTCTACTCATGTTTGAATTGTCTCTGCAATGTGATTTTGGCTGTTTATGTTATGAAACCTTAGTAGCAGGAAAAAACAAGAGCACTAATGAAACCATGAGCCAACGTTCTTTCACCATTTTTCACGCTGGATCTGTCACTACAATAAGCATCCTTCCTCTGCAAAGCATCATCTTTGGTTGTTTTTTTCCTCCAAAGTGCTGTTTTGTCTGCTTTTTGGAAGAAAAGTAGAGAACTCACAAACACTTTAAATTCCCCAAGTCCAAGTGTGAGCTGTAGCCACATCCCATCTCCATACTGAAGAGACACCTGAGCACATATAAATCCCATTTGCCTGTTCTCCACAGGAGAAATGATGACCAGGAGACTGGGTCTCAGAAGCATGCAACCTTTAAAAAGTTCTCACAGGAATTAATTGAAGTGAATTGCTATTCCATAATGAGCTGCATGTTAAGGAATACTTACCAGTTAGGAGGGAGACACATGTTGAGATTAGCTTATACAGGATTCTTTGGCTTTATTGGACATGTGATACCAGGAAGAAAACAAATTTAGAAACTATTTTTAAATGAGCACCTTATAATGATACGCCACTTTCTTCAGCAGGAGCGTTAAGATATTTTGGAGGAGATACTGTGAATGGATATTACACCTTTTACAGCTTTGTATTCATTCATACAACTTGTTCACTGGAGCTGAAAGGGAGAAGAGTATGAATGGCTGTTTACCCTCATCACAAAGTTGCTGTCAAAGGAAAATAAAGCAGTTAAAATCCCCCGAAAGGTTTAAACCCTTTAAGGACATGGGAAGGAGAAAGGCTCACTTCTGTACTTGTAAGCAATGGTCAGGAATTTGCTTTTGGCCAAGCACCCAGACAAATACGGTCTTCAGCAGCAATAATTGCTAGATTTTTGTTTCCCTACCATTCCTCAAGAAGAGCCACTACTGCGATTCGAGGGGGCTGAGTCATGATGTGGATGTGTACGCAAAATGTGCAGAAGTCACTGAAAGAATAAACTCTTTCCAAAACTTAAATGTTGCTCAGCAGAGTCATCCAGTTCAGACTGAAGTTTATGGAGCTTACACAGCACTGTGACTCTAGGGAGGTAACAGCACCAGGCAGGAATAGATGTGAGGCAGAGTAATATGCATGAAGAAAACCCCAGCCCAAGGCCTGGCATTTATTGCAAAGGTACAGCCATGGATCATATCAGTTGTGGTTTTTGTGGATAACTAAACACTACATAATTCTTTGGTTTGATGCTACCATGATCCAGCTCCTCACACCTGTGACACATCCAATATCAGCAGGCCTCTTCTGGTCCCCTCATCCTTCGGTTTCTCTGTTACCACTTCTTAGCCATTGACACGAGGCCCAGATTCGGAAGGATTTCTTCACTAGATTTCACACACTTCTCGTATGTGTTTACAATTTACTGACTCATCTCCAGGTGGAATTACACATGCTTCTCTTCAGAAGTCTAGGACATGTTCACACAGAATCAAAGGGGACACGGCTGCTTTAATGGATGTGGAAACTTGCTATTACTTAGCAGTGGAATGGGGCACTCCTGGCTTCCCAAGGGTATTCATTTGTACAGGCAATCTGGTCATGATGACTCCAAATCAGTGTGAGGAGAGAATACGGAGAGATGTAAAGTGATGAGCGTGGGATGGAAGTGGAAGACTGCCAAAAGTGGAGCTGCAAAGAATGTATTTACAAAAGCTTCAGCACGGAAGAAAATCAGGGTTCTTCCTGTAAAAGTCAGATGCCTGGGAACAATTACTGAAGGGTGTGTTTCAGAGCAAGGAATACTATTCTGGGAAACTGTGGCTCTGACTGGGGAGTCGACTGATAACCAAAGCAATGGTGTGATGAAAGGGTTAATGTGATCATTCTACTTGTTAACATGGGAGCATTGAGTAGGAATCTGGTACGTGTTATCACTTCTGTTTTTCAAATGACTACAGCTTCTGGTGAAATATAGCGTGCAGTACTAGCACCAATATTTCAAGCAGCATGTTAAAAATTAGACAGTCAGGGAAGAACTGGAATATTTATTAAATGATTGGGAACTACGTGTTTTAATGAAATACTCAAGGACTTTGATTTAGTTAGCTTAATGAGGAAAAGCTTTAACTTATCAATGGTTACCGGTCTGTAGTTCTAATACAGGAAACAGACACATGAAAAAGCAACTCCCTAGCTTAGTGTTGAAAGAAGTAACAAGAGTGAATGCCTGGAAATTAGACAAGTTAGATAAATGCAGCCTACTCATGACACAGACATTTTTAAAGAGAAGGGTAACCATCCACTGGAACAACTTAGTACAGGTGACATTAGGCTCTCCATCACCAGTAACTTTTAAATGAAAATTGGATTTTTTTGGAAAAAAACCCCAACTAGTTCAAGCAGCAACTACTTCAGCAATGTTTTATAACCAATATTACATAAAAGGTCAGCGTATAGACTTTTGTTCATTTAATCTAGGATATATAATATTTCCAATCTAACCATTTTAAGGTAAATCACAAGCATGCATAAAGAATGCCTGATTACAAACCCTGTGAGGCATATATGCATTTTCAATATTTACTTGCTTTTCTCCAAAAACTATTCTTGGCTGTGCAGTAACTGTGGTGCAATGTAGATACCACCACAGCAGCACCAGACCAGGTAGCAGCAGCACAAAGCTCAGCCCTGGATGCAAAATCCCTCTGCAAATCAAAGTGAATACTTGGGTGTTTAGCCCATGCTGAGCTGCCTGCTGTCGCCTGCAGCTCAGGAACTGTGAACAGACGAGGTTATAGCAGCAGCTGATATTGCACCCTCTCCAAAGTGGTTCAAAGAAAGGCCTAGGTGGAAAAAGTGTCTGTCCCTGACTTGTGAAGTAAGACTTTCCACAGAAGAACCGTACTCATTGGAAAAATTTAACTGTCGCAAGACTTGTGGTGGATTCTGTCACTCTAAATCAAGCTTCCATGTCTGTCTCAAAAACATCCTCTTGCTCTGCACAAGCTCTTGGCCCCATTAGGAAAATTACTAGGTAATATTTTTAAACCTGTGTTTTGATGAGGTCAAAATAAATGATTAAAACCATCCCTTCTGACTTCAGAAAATATAAAAAGCAGTGGATGTGATCTGTTAGTAGTGGAGAAAAAGTAAGAGATTTTATTTTAAAGCCGAAGAACTAATGTCCTACATTTTTAGTTAGTTAGTTAGTTCGTTAGTTAGTTAGTTAGTTTCAGAATGTGCACATGTACTGAATTGTGCTCCTTAACACAGAAACAAATTTGGGGCTATGATTTAAAAAAAAAAAAAAAAAAAAATTCCTTAATTTCAACTCCTAAATACTTCTGTTAAGACTCTGGGAAAAAGATGGATGAACTTTCAAACATAACAAGCACTCAGCAACTCCCACTGATCCTAAGGTCAGAAGCAGCAGAGCAGGGTTTATATAGAGGCATGACGTAGATTTAGGGCTTTGACAAAGGAGCCCTGGCTCATCTTGCAATGACAGTTGTTAACACCTTAATCCAAACAACCCTCCTGCCCCTTGGCCTCAGAGTCACCATGCTTTTTGTTAATCCACTGCCCGGTAGCTACCTGGGGGCACCGCTCAGCTGTTTAGCTCAGGATGTTGATGAGTTTGAACTAACGCGGTGGACTGCAAACTGAAGAGGGGTACGAGGATGTGTTCCCCTCAGCTCTGGGAATGGACACCTCTTGGGAAGAGACAAGGTGGGCAGCTGCTAACAGTAGCAAACCACAATGTCACAGGAAAAAGCTTTTTTTTTGTTTGAAGAGCTTAGTTTCTTAGTTTGAAGAGCTCTGTGCCTGCAGAGATCAGCCTTTCCGCAGGACGTTCCTGGCACTGTGAGGACAAAACGCCAAGTCTCCAGGCTGCCGGGGTCTAATGTAATCAGGGGAGAATATTCTTCCCCTACGAATAAATGTTTATTCCCCTACAAATAAATGTAGAGACTTCCTAAAGTTCAGGTTAATGATCCAGTCATATAAATTCAGGTAGCATCTGGAGATATCTTAGACGTGCATTACTGAAAACCGGAAAGAAGATCTCCAACATGTCATTTCAGAGAAGAAAGCTATTTTGAAGTCCTACTAATGTAAAAAAGATTCAAAAACCAAGAGGATTTTTTTTAATCCTCAGATTTCTCTGAAAGTATGTAAAATATTTCTGCGTGGCTACTTCACTGTGTGTCAAATTTTAACTTGGACTGAATTTCTGCAGACAAATTGTAAATACTTTTAATAAGAGCACTACTATTACTAATCTACTTGTCAATAAAAACAATTTTTCAGATGCTTGAATCCACAATTTCCTAACTTTCTAAATCCTCTAAACTCCTTGAATCTGTGGAACAGGCCATGTAATAAGTTTATTTTAATCTGCAATTTTTGGGAACGTTGACCGTGATCTAAAACTCAGTTTTTGTAATTGCATTTTCTCTCCTTGAAGCAGAAAAGGGTATCAACAGCATATCAACTATACTATCATACTTGGCCATTTTATATTCTACCTTCATGTTTCCTATGTGTCGTGGTTTAGCCCCAGCCAGCAACTAAGCACCACGCAGCCGCTCGCTCACTCCCCCTACTCTGATGGGATGGGGGAGAGAATCGGAGGAGTAAGAGTGAGAAACACTCCTGGGTTGAGATAAGAACAGTTTAATAATTGAAATAAAGTAAAACAGTAATTATAATAATAATGATAATAATAATAATATACAAAGCAAGTGATGCACAGTGCAATTGCTCACCACCCGCCGACTGATACCCAGCCAGTTCCCAAGCAGCGATCACTGCTCCCCGGCCAACCCCCCAGCTTATATAGTGAGCATGATGTCATATGGTATGGAATAGCCCTTTGGGCAGTTTGGATCAACTCTTCTGGCTGTGCCCCCTCCCAGTTTCTTGTGCACCTGGCAGAGCATGGGAAGCTGAAAAGTCCTTGACTAGCATAAGCAGTACTCAGCGACAACTAAAACAGCAGTGTGTTATCAACATTCTTCTCCTACTAAATCCAAAACACAGCACTATGCCTGCTACTAGGAAGAAAATTAACTCTATCCCAGCCGAAACCAGGACACTATGGAAAACATAATTATCACTATTATAATCCACGACAAAGGAAGGTATCTATGGAGTGTAACTACAGATTATATTGACAACAGTTTCTTCACTGAAGGAAGCCATATGTTTCTGTTGTTTTGTGATCAAGGAAATCTTAAAGCACTACAATTTTTTTTCCCAGTATTGCATCCAAAAGAAGTGTTGTCTCAACCTTTTCCTTCAGCTTACCCTTCGATATATCATTAAGACCCAGCTCCTCCTCCACGCTGTCGGGGCTGTTCAAGGGGAGAAACAAACACATAAAAAGAGACTGTCTTTACCACCTCTCCAGTGCTTAATACAACAGAAAGCATTAGAGACTCCAAAGCAGCTCCTCCAGTCTCCAAATAGGGGATGCCGACTTGTTCTACGAAGATGGCTTGTTTGCAGAATTTTTGCAACACAGCAGTTGTTGGGGGAGTAAGAGGTATATTGGATGCAGACAGATCCATCAGGGGATAGCTGTGAAACTCTTCTGAACTATAATAACATAATTTTCAGATCTGTAACAATGCCAGATTTTGGTCAACTTTAACAGTGACTGAAAAAGGCCCAACCTAAACCTAAGAACCATGCTCCTCCCAAAGTTAAAGTCCATGCTCCAGAGCCTGAAGCCTCAATGAGATGGCAGTAAGAATTTAATAACAAAAATAAAATGACATATTTTCCTTGATCTCATTCTTCCAAAAGGAAAAAAGGATTTTTCTGAAGTTTTCAAAAAGCACTTGGCTTGAAACAGCCAACCAGCCCAGAGATTTCAATATCGTTAACTAAAAAAAGAAAGAAATATTATAGTAAGTGAAAATAAAATTTTGGGATAGAAAATATTAGGCAACTCTAACTATGGGTGTTAAAAACTCTCTTTAGTAATGGAAGTGGTAATCCACGACAGGTCTTACCATTTCATTAAAGCAAATTATTATCTATACTGGTTTACCATAAACAATTAGGGTTCCAGTTTCTTAATTTTTATTACCTAGAATTCAAGAGTAATAATATTGGTCTTCTGAAAATTTCCAGTGTTTCTTTTTTCTAGGTGTTACATACATACATTTTCAGAGAAGCCAACAGGTTCGTTCATGCCAGTGAATTCTGGCTATGGCTAAGGAGGGAGTCTGGGATGCTGCAGACTGCGTGAGTCAGAAAAAAGTGAGACTTCTGATTCCAAGACAATAAAATGATTACTTAATTTCATCTGAAAGGTCACCAAGAAAAAGGAGATACTTCACTTCAAATAAGTGAATTATCAGAAAATTTAAAAAAAAAAAAGAAAACTTTATTTACTGAAGGAAAAAGGATTTTTCTGAAGTTTTCGAAAAGCACTTGGCTTGAAACAGCCAACAAGCCCAGATAATTCAATCTTGTTAACTAAAAAAAGAAAAAAATATTATAGTAAATGAAAATAAGATTTTAGGATAGAAAATATTAGCAACTCTAACTATGGGTGTTAAAAATTGCTTTTTAAGAGGCAAGTCCACCTCTTTCTACTGACCTATTCGATATGAAGCAGCTCTGTGAAACTGTAAAACTTTCTTTTGTGGTGATCAGAAATTATCACAGGCCCTTGTTACAAGTTGTCATCCTTTCAGTCCTTTGATTGGCCATATGATTAAGGCCTTGTACTGGAAAATATTTTTTTTGTTGTTGAAGATATCTGACTGAATAGTGATTCTACGCTGATCAGAAGATCTTTTTCTCTATCTTGATTTTCAACAGAAACTCTCCAGGCCAAACAGCTTGCAGGCACTGGGCAGTGATGCTGAATGAGATCCCTGGAAGAATGAATTACAAGCACTAAGCCTGACTATGTTGATTCCCAAATCATCACACTGAGGGTATAGACATGAAGCCAATTACACAATATGCAAATATATTGTATCACATCTGGATTACATATGCTCAGTTTCTTCTCCATAGAGAAATCCTTTGCAAAAGTTACTAGCAATTAACAGAAATATAACTATGGCGACAGATATGATTTAGCTATCAGAAAAAGGGAAAAAACATCCTCCTTCACCAAATCACATATATATATATTCTACATACATAGCGATTGAAAGAGATTGATGTTGCCAAGCGTTGCTAAAGCAGAAACAGAACTGCTGTATACAACATTCTTCCATCCTAACCCAGATGATTTTCAAATCTGAGCAGAACAGCCCACTAACTGCTGCAGCTGCAGTTACCTTTCCATGTCTTGCATTGCCTTGATGTAGGAAACAGGCTGGAGAAAAATGCAGGGTTACGTATGTTAGGTAATGACAGTGCCAGAAAAGCCCATGAGGATAACTTGGCTAAGTTCTGTAACAAATTGCAAGATATAGTCAAGTAAAAAGTACTTACTTCTAGGACTGCCCTTTTTCCCCCCTCTTTCTGAGACTATTTCCCTAAATAAAAGGACAATTAGAACTTACAGATTTTTTAGTTCACATAGGTGATCAACATGAAAAAGCATATTTAGAAAAAGCACTCAGACCAGATAATTCAAAGGGTCATACTTATTTTACTAAAGTAAGAGAAAGACAGCAGCACTAACAACAATGTTTTAATTATCCCCATTTTTAAAATATTTAAGCTGTTTTGGCATCTGTGCTGCTCAGTTTTTCTTTCCCACTTGACGCTATCTACATAAAACTGCAATCTTCCTGGCCATGCACGATTATCTACTTCCTAAAACAATCATTTTCAAGTGTTGCCAACGACTAACAATCCTACAATTCATAAAAATCTCCCCCCCTTAGGAATTTTACATGCGTGAAGCTGCTATACAGAATATACAAATTTGCTTTTTCCCTGTTGCCTGTCACAGACCGTTCAGAGTAAGTCTGGGGTCTCAAGGGGTCCACAGAGCCCAAGTTGAAAACCACTGTCCTAAAAAGTTGAAATTTTGGTTTTGTTAGTGCTTCTTCCTCTTCTGTTGAAAGAATATCCTGAGAAATCTTGGTTAGCTGAGAGCATGTGCAGCCTTCGTGTCATAGTAAGACACAACCACTGTTTTTTCCACTATTGTGATAAAGCTCAGTAATAAGCATTGAATGCCCTCAGACCCATTAATTAGGTGGGGTTGTTTTTTAACAAATGAAAATAGTTCCTCGTATGTAATGAAGAATACAAGGAAACTGGGTAAACTAATACGCCCTTAGTACTTTTGCTCAGTACACTTACCCTTCCATCTTGTAAAGACTTAGGCATATGAACAGTGGCAGGCCTGTGTGCAGTGCGACTCCATTTGCTGAGATCACATGTATAAATGTTTGTCAGATCAAGGCCTAAACTGTCAGTAAAGTGCTTAATTTGCATCATTTGAATTGAGGAGAGTAGTAGTGGCAGTACCTGGCAGATTAAATGCAAGGATAGACCCACAAGGGAAAAAAGGTCTTTTTTTTTCCCCAAATATTTGAAGCCATGAGCAATCTAGTATGTTCCAAATTGAAAACATTCATTTTTTACAGAATTTTTATGAACGCTAGGAACGAAAATTAATTTGGACAAGTTGAAAGAGAGACTCAACTCCATGACTAACATGGGAATTACCCTAATCCTCTCTTCAACTTAATCATGGAATTTTAACAAGGTTTTTCTGGAAGCCCTTGAGATCTCCTAGGTTGAACATTAACTTATGTCCATTATTTTTATACTACTTAAAACACACTCATAAATGCAATCTGTGGCCGAGTTATGTGATAAACCCTTCCAGTTCTAAATCAATTGTTTGAATCTTGGCCAGAAACAGCCACCGTTTGCTGGCTTTTGCATGATGTATGTGAAAAGGGTTGAGGATCTCAATCTAGCATCAGTCCTAACTCTGAATCTCCAGCTACGCCATCTTATTGCTAGATTATTTTGGGGGGCGCCGGGGGGGGAAGGTGGTCTCTTGGGTTTATGCTACAGATGAATAGCATAAGCCCTGAGGAGTCATCCACGTCTGGAAGCAATGCACAAATTTCTCCGCTGCTTTGCTCTCCCAAACACACGCCTCCCACCCATAAAGAGATGCGGTGCAGAGATTATACCTCAAAAGGTATAATCCACCCCCGCTCTCTTAGCTTCTCTTTGTCACAGTACCCAAAACTAGGAAACTGTGAGCCAGAGTAAACTTTTGGTTACGACTGTGTAAATGAGGGAAGTAAACTGCTTGATAGAAACATGTTCGAGGCTGAAAGATTCAGTAAAACTGTGTTGGCGAGAACAATTTTTCTGCCGGTGTTACTATTTCTGCTAAGTAAATTTAAAGGCAGCAGCAGAACCGTAAGAAGCGTCAGCTCAGATCTGGTAACCTTCCAGATACGCTGCAGAGCCTTTTATTTTTTCAGGCCTTTAGGGATGGATGGGTTGAGGGATATGAGGGGCCAGGCTCATTTAGATGATAGGTAATTACTCTCATTGGACAGTTGGTTTATGGAGTTGTTTATAATGTGCGCTTTGCATTTTGTAGAACACTTGTAAGAGTGAATAAATGCTCAAATACAGTCATTAGTAAATGTTAACAGTATGCCTACCTACCAGAAAATACAAATAGAAGCCTGTTACTCGGAGAAAGACACCATTTCATAAGCAAATCCGGCCAAAGACCTTAGAACTGCTAGAGAGACCGAACACATGCTCCATCAGGTGCAAACCCGGGGAAACTCTTCCCTGTAACAGGATATAAACATCAGCTGTGCCCTTCTTGCTTACTTTCCCTCAGTCCTGGCCTAAATTTTAATGCAGAAAGTCATTACCAGGCGTTGTCTCCCTCACTTGCTGTTCTTCACAGCAGTTGGCTTGGTACAGTTTCATGGGCTACAACTTTAAAGAGGGGGCGGCGGGGGGGGGGGGGGGGCTGCTTTTCTAGTTGGGGCTGCCTTTCCTTAGCTGAATCTCATTCGACTTTCAAGGCTAGCAGGTGGCTCGCCTTGCCCGCGGCCCCGGCTCCGGCTCCGGCCCCGGCTCCGGCTCCGGCCCCGGCTCCGGCTGCGGCTCCGGCGGGCGCGCATCTTCCCCCGCCGCGTCTGGCGTTTTCTCCCCGACTGGGATAAACAGCTGCATGGCAGCTCGCAAGTGACCGGTATTTTCAATTTGGAAGCTAATGAAATCAGCATCGTACAAGCACGTACTTCCCCCTCCTTTCCCTGACAAAAAATAAAAAGCAAAGCCGCTCTTTCAAAACACGAGCACGGCGTTTTGCGTTATCTTCTAAAGCGGGGGGGGGGGGGCAGCAACAGTATTTTTCTTGCAAGTTCAAGTGTAAAATAAGATGCTTTAAAATAAGTAATGCACCATTTTGAATCAGCGCTTCATGAGATTGTCTAGGGGCCAATGCCTACAAATCCTCCCCTTATTATGTCCCGGGATGAGAGCTCTGATGCATGGACACAAAACAACTTTGCTCAGTGACCTGTGGGCGAGAGAAAATCCTTGCCAGCTCTGCAAATGACCCAGCACTGATACTTGCTTCTGTAACTGTTCGCTCAGCAACACTCCCCTAGCTCCGTTCTGCACGCTGACATTTTTGGACCCGCGGACTGCAGCCCCGGCCAAGCTTTTGTAAAACGTTTAGCTGATAAAATTCAGCAGGTTGTTTGGAAAAAAAAAAAAACGGAGAGGAGGAGGAGGGTGGGGGTTAAAACTGAAGGGGAGGGAGCTAACCCGCTAAGCAGTAACAGTTGAGCAAAACTTGCCGCTGCGCCAGCACCTGGGGGAGGGGGGGGGCAGGGTCGTCCCCGGGCCGGGCACCACCGGCGCCCCCGCAGCTTCTCGCTACATCGACCGTCCCCTAGCGAGCACGGCGGGGACGGTCCTTCCTCCCCCAGCAAGTTCTCTCCTCGCCCCCCAAACAATAAGCACGCCAAGTTGGTGCGCTGGGATTTATATATCCCCCCCCCAGCTGTTGGCGTTGCAGGGTGAATCCGCTCCGGCCCCACTGCCCCCAGCGCCGGCTCCCCGGGGAGCGAGGCGGGGCAGGGCAGCGCTACCCGCCGGCAGCAGCGATCCCCGGCGCTTGCCGCGCCGTTGCCATTGGCCGTGCGGCCGAGAGGGAGCGACGGGAGGCGGCGGGGGAGCTGCCAGCAGCAGGCAGGGAGGCGGGCGGGCGGGCACCGGGCGAGCGCATACACACACGCACGGCAGGCAGAGGCTGCTGGGGCATTGTTATCATTGTGCTTCAGCGGAGGGGCTTGCGTGCAGGGGGAGGAGTGGAGGGAGGAGAAGAAAGAGGGAGAGGGAAAGTGCGGGGCGAGCATGCAGCAGGGCTGGGGCCGGAGCAGCGGCGGGGCTGGCGCGCCCGGGCTGAGGCGCTGAGCGGAGCCGCCTGCCCGAGCTCGCCGGGGGCACCGGCGGGGGGAGCGAGGCGGGCACGATCCGGCCGTGGGGAAGGCAGCCGGCCGAGGGGAGCCGCCGCCGCACCGGCCTCGCAGCAGCGACTACTTCTTTCTTATCTCCCAGCCTTTTGTTCGCCCATCCTCCTCCTCCTCCTCCTCTTCCCTGCCCACCCTCTGCACCGCGGAGGGGGCTCGGCAGAGAGAAAAGCAGCCCGACCCAGAGCTGAGTTTCACCCATCCTCCGCCACTCTCTCCCTCCGTCTCTCTCTTCCCCCGCTGCATCGCTGCCCATGAGCTAGAGCGGCAGCGACCGCCAGCGCCGCGGCAGCCGGCTCCGGCAGGCGGGGGCAGAGGCCGTCCGCAGCCCCCGGCAGCTGCCGCTGCCCGACCCTCGCCGCTGCTCCCCTCGCCGCGCTCCGCGGGCTCCAGCCGCGCTCCGGGACTGCTGGGGGCCGCCCTGCCGCCGCCCCTCCTCGCCTCCATGTGCCGGCTAGCGGGAGCGCCGCCGCGGATCCTGCCGCCGCTGGCGCTGATGCTGCTGGCGGCCCTGCAGCAGGTAAGCGCCGCCGGCGGGGAGCGGGGCCGGCCTGCGTCTCTTTGTTCCCCTGCGGGCGGCCGTGCCCGGGGAAGGCGGGAGAGCCGGGATGGCGGGGAGGGGAGGGGGGGCTCCGCCGCCGTGGGGGTCTCGGGGAGGGGGTAGGGGAAGGCGGCCGCCGCCGCGGCCGGGGCGCCCCGGGCTGCTTGTGGCCGCTCGCTCGGAGCCACCTGCTCGGGAGCAGCCGCCCCGCCGCCGCGCTCCGGGAGAGGGGAGCTTGTGCCCGGGGCCGGCCGAGAGGGAGCGGGGGGTCCCCGGGACGTGAGGGGTTGCGGCGCCGCTGCTGAGGGGACGCGGATCCCCCCCGCGCTCCTGGGAGAGCAGGTGTCGGGGGGGGGGGGGGGGGGGGCTGTCCGGTATCCGCTCGGCCGGCCGGAGAACGGGACCTCGGCCCCGCGGTGAGCGTGGGGGACGAAGTACCGGCGTGGGGGGACGGAGCGGAGATCAGCCCCTCCGCCCGGCGTGGGGAAGGGAGGGCGGCGGTGCCGGGCGGAGGGCAGCCCCCGCGCCCCTCCTCAGGCGGCCCCTGCGGGCCGCGCCTCGGCCACCCCCGGCTTCCGTGCCCGCTAATCCCTTCCCGGGAAGAATTCAATCAGCCTGGCCGCCGGGCTTCCCCACCCCCTGCCGTTAACGGGAATTTCCACTGGGACGGGCTCGGGCTCCGAAGTGTTTTAATTTATTATTATCGAAGTCCTGCCGCTGCCTCCCCCCGGCCGCCTCGCCTGGGCGGGCTCCCCCCCTGCCCGAGCGGCGGGGTCCCGGGCAGGCAGGCTCGGGACGCGGGGCAGCGCCGGGCACCACCGGGGTGCCCCGGGGAGGGGGGTGCCTGTGTTTCCGTGCAGAAAGTCGGGGTCTGCGGGCCGGCGCCCCTGCGAGGGGGCGTCTGGGGCGAGGTGGGACTGACGGGACGCTGCGGGAGGAGGGGGATGCAGGACGGGGACGAGAAAATGGATCCCGGCTGGGGTAGCGAGGGCAGTGCCTGCGGAGCGGTGGTGGGGCTGGGGCTCCCCTCCGGCGGCGGGTCCCGGCCTCCGGCGGCGCGGGGCGTCCCGAGCGAGCGCGGAGCCGGGGGGGAGCCCCGAGCGGAGGCCGCGGGCAGGTGGGGAGGGTGGCGGTGGGTGCCCCCCTCGCTTTGTGCTCGCTGGGCTGGTGCCCGGCGCGGCGCCGGGGGCGGAGAGGGCGGTCAGCCGGAGGGACAGATGGCGCGGATCACCGCCTCTTAACGGTATTTACGGCTGGGGCGTTGCTGGCGGGCCGGGGGAGCGGGTTGAGGCGGGGCCGGGGTGCCGGGGCCGGGGTGCCGGGGCGGCCGGGCGCCCTCCCGCAGCGGCTGGCGCAGGGCACTGGGGGGGCGGCGGCGGCGGCGGCCACTGTCCATGGTGCAGCGCACCCTCCGCCGCAGCGGGGGCAGGAGGAGCCCGCTCGTCCTCCCGGCTCCTCTTGCCCTTCTCTCTGACACCCCCGGCCCCTCACGGCGTCCCCGGGCGGTGTCTGAGCCGCTCTCGGGGGGCGATGACTCCGAGCGAGGTGCTGAAACGCTGCTCGGCGGCAGCGGGGATTTTTCCTTTGAGTCCTGAGAGGACGCGGGGCCGGCTGGCTGCCGTGACACGGGAGTGTCCGCCTGGGCTTGAGCGTCCTCCATGTGAGAGCAGCCACCCTGGTCAGAAACTTGGGATATGCCACTTACAGACTGTTGTTTTGTCGCGTTGCTTTTTGGGTGGGTTGCTTTGTTGTTGTTGGGTTTTTTTTGTTGTTGTGTTTGTTTTTTGCCTCCCCCCCCCCCCCCCATTGTATTATTTTTGCAGATTTGTACATGCAGTTGTTTGGTTTGGTTTTTTTTTTTTTTTGCAAGTCCTTATGTGCTGTTTATTGTATGTGCTTTCAGTTCTTTTCAGTCTTCCTATCTCAATAAATCTTCAAAGCACTAATTCTGCAGTAAGCTTTTTTTTTTTTTTTTTAAACTCAGGGCAGGTTTGAAATTAAAGCACAAGCTATGAATTAAGGACAGGAACTAGCCGTATTGCTTTTATGTATCACTCAGTGTCACTGGCACGTTACGGTTGGGGAATCCAATTTCCCCCTTGTTTAGGTATCCATTAAATCAGGTTAGGGTTGATTTTTAATAGTGTGTAACAAAATTGGAACTTGGGTATGAAATCAGATTTATAGACCTGTGTTTGTACAACACTTTCATTTTAAAAGCTCCCCCCCCCCCACTTTTCTCTTTCATGCATACTGCAAAAGAACCCTCACAAGCTAGATGCAGTGGTAACTTTTTTTTTTTCCTGTCATCATGCCTACTACTTCTAGTTTGTAGAAGGTTATCTGTATCAGGGTTTTTTTAAATGTTGAACCTTTCTACTTTTTTCCCCTCTCTGCAGCACAAGACCTATCTACCTTCATTTTCTGGAGTTACTGATCACTTCATTATTCATCAGTGATGTGGAAAAGCTGTCGTTACTGAATTACGTGAAAGATCACAACTGGAAGCACGTTTTAAGGCAGATCTGTGGGTGCTGTTTATGTTCAGGAAACAGGGCTTTAGATTTTTGGCAATATGTAACCTGCATGACTTGAAGAGAATAAAAACTGCACTTTATTTTGCTGGTTAACAGATCAGTATGAGTCTGGAAGTATTATATGAAAAACCTGACAGAAGAGAGGATAAAAGGAGCGAGGCTTGCTTTTCTGGCCAAAACAACAGTTTCAGTTTTTGGAACTGGGATAACAACAGGATTGAAGAAGCAGTAGGAAAGCTAGTGTGAGAGTTAAATTTACAGGAATAAAACTACTGTTACAAATGAACTGGAAAAGGGAATAGAAATTAAGTTCTCAAAAAAGGAATTCTGGTTTGTTTGGGGTTTTTTTTAATATGTAAGGTGATTGGATCACTCCATGGATATTATCTATTTCTAAATCAGAAACAAGTAAACAATATGCAGTTTTGGAGTCTTTTATGCCTAGGTGACTGGTTTGAATTCAAATTATGGTGACAGAGGACCTAAGTTACTACTCTCTGCAGGCAGTTTTGGTCTTATTCCAGGTCTTGGCGAATGTATCCAGGTGATAAAGCTACTACCCTAAATGACGCTGCTGTTAAGCTGCCTCTGCTGAGAATCTAGCAATGGCATTTTTTGCCAACTGCACCCCTCTCGTAATTACCCCCAGCAGTAGTCGCTGGCAGAATTGGGGTGAGGCATATTAATGTGGTTTTGTGCAGAAGTGGCAGTGAGATCTCTTTTTGTGGGTGCATCTTCTGTCTTCCATAACACACCTGTGTCTTAGATTATTTTTCTTTTTTTTTAAATCAGTCTACTTTAAGTAGTGTAGTAAATACGTGATTGTATAAGCACAAAAATGAGTTTCAGAGTGTCTCTTTTTAACAAATCAGACTCCAGCATCATTAATTCCTTTCAAAGTGAATTGAATGTGTTTTATAACGCATTTCATAAGCCCCAGAACAGGATAGTTATGTGAGTGGCTCAGCCTTTTTGGATGTAGATCTTTCTGTTCTGGTTTTGTTTTGTCTTCAAAGAATCTATCTGAGGAGTTAAATGTGGCAGGATATTGCAGCAAAGAGCTCTCTAATCCTTGTCTGTCTAGTCTAGGTGATGGTGATACCACTGACACATTCTCAAGATTAAAATAATTGCAGAACTGGGGGGGGGGGGGGGGGGAAGAAGTATCTCTTTGGATATGAAACTGCATATATTATTTAAATACTTATTTTGTGAAAAGACTTTTTTTTAAAACTACTTTTTATATCTATTATAGGACAGATAAGGTCACATAAATCAACAATGATTTTTTTGAATTTAAATCGTTGGTTGACGAAATGGGAGATAATTTTGTGTATTAAACAAATTCTGATTATCTGAGCAGATATTGTAGCAAGCTCAGAAATATATATATGCTGCTGATGTAACGAGAAGGTCTATATTCTCTTTTATTGTCAATTTATGTATTTTTAATAAATGTTATGTGTTTTCTAGAAAGTCTTCTACTGCTCTATCTCTTCATGGGCAGTATTGCTACCTAGGCATGCAGCTTAATGTGCCAGAAAGATGAATGTATAGTTTTTATGATTCCAGTTTTTAAAATATTGCCAAAATTATCATATTTTTGAACTACATTTAGTCAAGACTTTGTAATTAAAAAAATTCCCATCTATTGGTTCTCTTTCTGCTCCCAGAAATGGGAGGAACTCCCAGAAATGTCACTGGAAGAGCCCTGTCATGTCCCATCTTAATTAGTTTCAATGACACTTTTATGTCGATAATTTAATTTATTAGGATTTTTTTTAATAACTGAATACTGTAGCACATAAGACAATTTAGTTTTGACAGAAGTGCATGTGTATATTTAAAACTAGATTGAAGTTGTGAGCAAAGTTATTTTTACTCACTACAGACAGTCTTGCGTAAGGGACTTTGTCATGTGGTAAGGAGCAGGAACTGTCAAATGGCTTTTCTTGCCTAAGAGGATGATTTACTAGTTAACAGTGAGAGACAGAAAGAGAGGTTTTTTGTAAATGCTTTTTTAGGTTAACACAAAAAAATGTTTAGAAAACTTGCAGTAGTTTCAGTAGTTCACCAGCGCTCCTATTAGTATGAGAGTTTAATTTATTTCAAACGATGTACACATGCAAAACATGAGTCTGCTCCCCAAAGGCTATACAACCTCTAATGTTCCCTGGTGTTTTTATTGTAAATTGCTTTTTGTTACAAAGCATAGGAGGAACCTGTAGTGTCCTTACTGAATAGCCTGTGTACTTCCATTAACCTAGTGGCGCTAGTTGTGCGTAAGATGCAGTGAGACCTGTCGGGTCGAGAGTGATGAAAGCAGAAGGGATACCTTAATGTCTTTTGCAATGGCGCTTATGATAGCACTTCTCATCTACCACTGAAGTGAGACTTGCTAGTTGGCCGAGTTAATACTGGCATGCATAGAGGCGAGTCTTGAGAGGAAAAAGGTGTTGTACGTTATTGCAGGATGAGTTTAGGGAGGATTTGTGTTTTGCCAAAGCACATTTGTAGTTTGGGAGTGATCTGATGGAGGACCTTTTTCACCTGGCTGTCGGGCCGTGCTGCTGTTCCCCTTAAGAGGTATATAACCAAATCTGTGTGATTCATCATTTGATTTGATCCTGCAGCTCTCACTGAAAGATCATGGGAGCTCTCTCTGAATAAGGAGGGGAAATTAGGCTTTCTATTTTTAAATGGCTTATGAAAACAGATATGGGATCAGCAGCTTCCAAGATGGAAGGTATATTGCTGCCAAATCTTTTCAACGTTTCACTTAAGCTATTTGGTTTTAGTCAGTATTCGTGTATTTAATTAAATATCATGTTTCCAAAAGGCGCGTTTATCCTCTCCTCTAGGCGCTCCTTGACATATTTAAAAAATATATTTTTACCAACAGACTCCTCTAGGAACTCCTCCATTCCTTATAATTAGCATATAATTATCACCCAGCAGCTGAAGACATAGTTAAGATTTTGTGATCCCCCAAAAGAGTTCTTCCAGATAGGCCTTGCAAGCCTCCCCCGAAGGTCGGGAAGTTGTAGCATCCTCCTGTAAGCATTAGCAGCAGTTGTCATGGGCGGAGATGTTCAACATGAGCAACGCAATGACTATTATCAAATCAGTGGGAGGAGGTTTCCTCTCCTAAAGCGATGAGGATACATAGTTAAACACAGGGCTGATACGGGCTTGTGGGGTTTTTTGTTTGTTTTGGTTTTGTGGTTTTTTTTTTTAAATTAAAAAATGTGACTTAGAGAAATTCCATTTGGTTTTGTTATTGCAGTTGAAATTTTAAGACATTCTTCTCTGATAGGAGTCATGGCTTGTCTAGAAAAGCACATGTCTTGGAAGATGTTCTCCTAGTTGGGCGAAGGGGAAAGTCCAAACCTGGTTATGGCTTTGTGCTGTGTGGGATATACACCCAATAAATGTATCTGTGTTTAATAAAGCAAATGAACGTTGTCTCTCAGTTGGGGTTAACAGAATAGGCTACGAACACGGTTTGTTGAGACTCTCTAATTTGTAAAGCTACGGTAACCTGTGGTAACCAGTGGTGGTTTAAGGCAACTCATTTTAAACCAGATGGTAGCATAAAAGTTGCAGATCCTGTTATTTTGGGAAAGTGTTTGAGAGCTTTAAGTGTTGGTTTAAGCAGCTGGATTTTCTGATGTAAAATCTCCTGGTTCATGAAGTAGAGCACTAATTAGAAGTGTAGATGGCATAACGAAAGCCCTTTCTGGTGTAACTGAATGACCTCTGGGAGGACGTAGCCTGGCACCCACTTTGGAAGCTTTTGGCTTCCAGAACAAATCGGATGAAAGGCACTTTTCTTTTTCTCCAGTTGCAATCTACTGTTGAAAACAAATTGTACTTGACTACATTTGCAGGAGTACTGATTACCGTGGAGGTATAAACTGTTGCAGCTCTTCTTTGCAGCAAGTCAAAGATTAAGAAGGAGTTGCTGAATGTTTTCAAGTTTAGCAACTAAAGCATTTCAGAGATGTGTCTATCATCCTGCAGAGTATTTTTTTTTTTGTTCGTGTTATGGTAGTAAGTAGAAGCTAATCATAAAATAAGACCCACCTTGTACAGCACATCCTGCTGTGTCAGGTGATGTACGTACACAAACCTAAAAATGGTTAGAACAATCCCTAGAGTTAGCAAAGTTTTGAATGAGTATTGGGTACCATCTTGGCCTTTAAATTAATGAGGAAACACCCCGTCTTTAAACACAGTCACAAATGTTTCTGTGATCTGTGCTTAAGTTGAATATTACTGTCACAGTTGCAAATTAATGTTGGTTATTAAGGAGGGAGAGCTCAAATACCCGTTCCTGTTCTGTCATACATATAATTATGTCAGACGTTGTTTTGAGCTTTGCACAATAATGCCCCATGAATTGGCTGGATTTGGCAACTAGCAGCTGTACTATGTCCAATTATAACTGTATAGTATGATATTTTCTCTGATGCATACCCCTGCATTTCCCACTTCACTACCTAGGCTTATTTTCCTATAGGAATAAGCTACATTGAGCATAAAAGAAAGCAGTCTTTCAAAAACAACTTCCCTTGCGTTTTGGTACAATCAATATTAAGAAATCTGATGTTGTAGTACATGCAGATGCAAACAGTGGAAAAACAGATACTTTGATATTTCAGATTAATAGCTACTAGTGAACTCCAGTGGTATGTATGGCGTATGCAGAGAGAAAAAGATAAGCCCTGTTTGAAAGCTGTGTTTAAGAGCCCAGTTCTGCAAATTTAGGATGCATGTTGTGATAAAAAATTGCTTCTACAGTTGTGTAGCGAGCTTGCATTTTTAAATAGATGTTTCTTTACGGAATTGCATTCTAAATGTGTCTACTTTTTAGAAAGTATGGCAGTGGGAAAGAGGTATTAGTCCAGAACTGTCAATGCTAGTGAAGCATTAGAGCAGAGGTAGGACAGGAGCATCTCAAACCACAAGTCTCTCTTCCTCAAGGAAGAGAGATTGGGCAGCAGTGTAATCTCTCCACTGACAGTCATCACCAAGCTTTATTCTTGTCTGGCTTTATTCTTGTTTTAATTTACAATCTTTTCGCAAGTGTGAAGCCTGTATTGTTGGAATATGCTTACTGGTGGTGTTCAGAAAAATATGTAAACACAAATCTGTTAGAATTCTGAAGTTGTGATTGTCAGCAGGTTGTTGGTTGGTTGTTTTTTTTTTTAAATTGAGCTGGAATACCACCTTGAAATTAAACCACAGGTTTCTAGACACTCATATATCTGGATATGAGCAGGGTATGAAAGCTGCTGGCTGAAGTGTCATGAGTATATCAAAACGTCTAATTCTTTTAATTGATTGAATAATAACTTTGACAGAGGACTTCTAATTTACATCATGTTGTTTCATAATTGCAGTTTGCCTATTGCATTTAATCTGAGATCTACAGTACTGAGTTTATATGCATGATGTGACACCACATTTAACTAGGTGTTAGGACTTGAGCATCTGGAGATAGTAATGCTTGTTACTGATTTTGCAGTTAAAAAAGACTAAATAAACCATAAGGGATCAGGAAAGCAGAATAGTTTTTCAGTAGTAACCCTATTTTGCTTTAGCAAAGTCTGTTAGTACTTGAGAATTTTCCAAGTGCTGAGCTTTGTAACTCCATTAAATAGGTTTTATATGGGTACAAGCTAAGGTAATTGCTTTCCATCTTAAAAAACTATCTTTTAAGTAGTGTCCTTCTGTAGATGAATGTACAAGTAATATTATCTTATGTTTGAAATAGTCTTGGGAATTGTACTAATCACAGAAAATCCTGTAAATTACAATAATGTGCCCCATAATCTTCACTGGCTTTCCCCTTTTGCCCCAGATAAGGGGATAAAAATATTTCAGCATCCTCCTTTGCTTAGAGTTAAAATGGTTTTAAGTCTTGCAGTACTCTTAGGCTGAACTTGATATGACCCAGTGTGTCTGAAGCTACAACTTCTACTTAATTCAAAACGCTTAACATAGGGTGATTAAGAATTGCTGAAAATTTGAATTCTTCCTTCCCTTGTGTTTTTATTCTCAAACAATCTTTACAAAGGGCTGTTTTTGGAGAGCAGAGTACAGTCTTTTGTTTCCGGATAAAATTGATGGCTGCAAATGAAAAAATAAAAAGGCGCTTTATTCATGTCCCGCAGCCTTTGTTTCAGTGGGCATTGTTTCAGTTTATAAGAGCTGTTTAGTACATATAGATTACTGGAAAGGCTGAAAGATTCCCAGGCGCATCAGTGCGGACATGTTAAAAATCCTGCTATCACCTCAGCTGCCCACCCAGGACCTTTTTGTTTCAAGAATACCATGAAAGGCAGGTTTGTTTTTTTTTTTTCTGCTCGATCACATTTGCTTTGAGGTCACCTTTTGTACAGCAGTTTAAACAAGTCTTGCTATTTTTCTTTCAAATTATGGAAACCTTATCAAATCTGTGATTTGAGTTCTAAAGCTGAGGAAGTTGGCAGTTGGAATCATAATTATTTTTGATTTACCATCTTCTCATCTTAAAAACTCAACATGTAAATGGACTGCTGGAGCTTAGCTACAGATCCAAGTTACAGCTTTGCAGGTAACATAGTCCCCTGGCAGCTTAAAACTGTTGCTTTGTGTTCACTTTCTCTTTAGGGTCCCCATGTAAAGATTTTAAAGTAGTTAAGTAATTGTAGATGAGATACCTTTGTAGTACTTAATCACAGTTAAGCCCACGCCACGGTTTAAGTTAACTGGACACTTGATAATTACAAGTTCTCTTACTGGGTGCTTACCTAGATAGTTCATTAACTTGGAGTTAGATAGTAAATTTTTTTTTTTCTTGCTAGTGTCAGTGTTGAGCAGCTTGCTCAGGACCATGTTAGTATAAGTGCAATGCAATGTGTTATGAATCCCTCCTTGTATTAGTGATAAAGTTACTGTAATAGGGGTTGGCATGCTGAGCTTGGCGATGACTGTCAGTGGAGAGATTACACTGCTGCCCAATCTCTCTTCCTTGAGGAAGAGACACTTGTGGTTTGAGATGCTCCTGTCCCACCTCTGCTCTAATGCTCTTCTTCCCTGAGGTTACAATGCTAAACAGTTACACCATTATCATCTCCTCTTTCTCCATCCTTTTTCTTTTTCCTGTAGGGCTTTCTTTGCCAAGTGTATGCAGACATGCTTACATGGCCTTGAGTAGGTCTACTTGAAGCCCATCTGGGAAAGTAAAAAGGAAAGTCTAATTTAAGTCTTGATCATATTTAGGTATGATACAGCAGCACAGTTGCTCGTGCTGTCAAAGACCATATACTACATCTGGGCATGCACATGGATAGGCCTTTAGTTGGCACGTAGGTGTGTTTGAGATGGTGTGAGGGCTCTCACGATTTCTAGGATGTATTCTCAGCCCAGGCTGGCGTGGGAGCTGGCCTCTCTGCCTTGTGCAGCGTGAAAGGAGTTTTGCCATGTATGGTCACTTAGCCACATGTAAGCTGGGCTGTTGTTTTCTGCAGCACTAAAATGGGACAAAAAGAATCCACTGAAAAGAAATCTTAGTCCTTTGCCACAGAAAATTGGATGATTTGTTTGGTTTGTTTTTTTTTTTTTTCAACTAGGCAACAAACTGTCTTGGAAACCAGCTTAGCCATCAGAAGTATCTTCTGAATATGGAACACTACATAACAAACAAGTTTCCAAATGCTGTATTATATTTCTTAATAAAAAGGCATTTGTGAAACTCACAAGAACATGATTTGAGGGGAAACTTTCTTAACAAGCGAGAGAACAAACAGTTTCAGTGGCTCGGCTCTTCCCTTGTTGTGCAAATCTAATAATGAGCTGCTCTCCTTTTAACTTAATGTCCCTTTGAAATACAAGGAGATTGCATTGGAAACATTTGGCTTTATATGGTATCTGTTTGAATGCTAACACAAATATAAGTTCTGCTAAGTTACTGCAAATGTAGCATTTTATCTTAGTTTACTCGTACTGGTGCAACCTCACATAGAAATACTCTGAATAAAGCATTTTAAATCGGTGGTTGAAGTCGTTCCTCTCAAGTAATCTGGCAGTGAAAAAGTTGCTGATGGGTTTTGTGCAACGTTTATTTCCAGAGGAAGGAATGTTTTTGTTCCCCCTATGATTCCCCTTCAGTCTCAATGGCTGTTTTAGTGGAAATGTTCAGTTTTCAGAAGAATCAAGATTGTGTATTATTTAGATCTTACCAGACAAGTGGGATTTGTTCCTTCCATTCCAGTTATCAGAAAGATTAACCCTTTGCCCTCGCGGTCCTAATTGCAGTCGTTGAGAAACAAAGACGCTGCTTGTACAAGACAGCAGCAAAATGGAGTATGTGCCAACTGGAATGTTTCTCCGGTGAATGAGGATTGCGAGTATTACATAAATTTTGTCTTGCATTTCAGGCACCGATAAAAGCAACCTGTGAAGATATGTCATGCAAGACTGGATTTCCTGAAGATGTTCACAGTGCAGTGGTGTCAAGGAGTGTACATGGAGGACAGCCTCTTCTCAACGGTACAGTTAGAAAAGACCTTTTGATTTTCTTTTTTTAATTTTTATTTTATTTTATTTCCTGTAGTCATAACCATAAATTACTCTAGAGCATTTTCATCCTTAAATAAGGCACAGACTCTTGCAGGAAAAGAATGTCAGCTGTTCTGTGATTATTTTTTGATTACTGTTATAGGACGTGGAAAATCTTTTGGCATTAGTAGTAGCACATGCACCTCTGTTGACTGTAACTTGAAAATACTGAGTGTTGCGAACCTTCCCGTGATCATCCACTAATTCTGTTTCTCAGCACAGCGTTCAAACTGATGTTTCTTACTACCACTGACGATACGTATACAATGAGTCTATACTTAGAGCCCATGCATGAATGATGAGGAGGTAAAGAAAATTTCCCTTCTGCTTTACATTTCCCATGGAAGAACTGCACTTACACCCAGTCCTAGCGCTCACGCTAATGCCGAGATAGTTCCCTTACTGCTTTTTCCCAGCAACCTGAGGGGAGAGACCTATGGAAAGCAAGACGCAGGACAGGCAGCAACACGAGAGAGTGGTTGCCTGTGAGCCCTCGGTCGGTGACCGCAGCACTGCGGGCTCTGCCAGGAGCTGTGCCAGGAGAAGCAGGACAGTGCCGGTGCTGTCTCTTGGACGGCATGCTGCTCTCTCACCCTGGCACCTACCTGCATCTGAATGGCACGGTGCCCAGGCCGAGGACGACCCGCTCACAGCGTGCTTGGCAAGTGCAAGCCCTTGCCTCCACCGGGGATGCACTGCAGTCAGTACATCTGCCCATGGGTCGTCCAGGTTGGGAATTCGGTTCACTGCTCCTTTTGTCTCTCTGTTTTTCAGGGATAGAGTACTCATCTGTAGGACACAGAGGCACGTGCTCTGAATCTTTCCTAGATTTCCCAATCAGTTAAGGTTCAGTATACAAGTTTGTAGAAGTAGAACATTTTAAAAAATGTGCATTAATTTGGCTGTTTTCTAAACTACTAACATAATACATTTTTTTGCATCTAATTTGGAAATTGTGGAACTGACTAAAACTGATCAGTTTTAGATGGTTTCAAGTACGTCTTAAATAAGGACTAATTTAATTTGTTGTTTCTTTCACATAAATATGGTTACACAGATCAAGACATTTAAATGAAAAAAATTCTAATGAGTCTGCAAAACAAATGAAGTGAAAGCTGTAGTCTTGATTTTACATGCTGTATGTAGCAGTCTCTCCTTAATTATATTTTTACAGACCTGTTTTGTGCTTTTTTAGAAGTATAATGGAAACTTGAATGCAGGATGAATTGATTAGCTTTAGTGTATTTAAACTTGAGTTATTAAAGCTTTTTCTGTTCAGTTTCAAGGAAGTATATTCTACCACCACAGACCTGACTTTTATTAAAAAAAATAACTTGGAAATTCATGTATTAAAGTAAATGTTCTGCCAATTGAGAAAATAATAAAGAGGAAAGAGAACTTTCCTTGCTTTTCCACCAAATGGCAGTTAATAGATGACTCTACTGTAGAATCCTGCAATAGCCATCAGCACTGAGAACTCCTTTGGTAGGTGATGCGCAAACCTGGAGAGAGGGGCAGAAACAGGGACAGACCATGCAGCGGGCAAGTGATTTCCAAAGGTGCTGCCTTGAAACCACCAAATGTTTGTTACTGTTTAATTGTCATGCTGTCAGTTCATCTTAAAATGGGATTCACACAAGTTTTGAGACCTACCCTCTCTTGTGAAAGTTCTCTTCACTTTTCATGGAAATCAAGACCCTTTCTGCAATTTCTCCCTCTTTTTTTGTTTACCAACCAGCTAGGAACTACAGTGACTGCCCACTAATTCTGTGGCGGCATTGCTCATGCAAATCTGATGATAATGACTGACCAGCCTTGACTGAGTCTGAACTAGTAACATAGGATGGCAGACCACTTCCTTTCTCATTACTCATCGCATTCAAAGTCTCTTCCCTTGCTTCTTAGGAGTGAGTGAAGCATGACTGTTGGTTTATCCTTGAATGGTATTAAAACGCATAGCATTTTAGGGAAGCAGGAACTGGAAAAACTGTATGGGGCGTACAGTATGTATCACATCATATCAGCTGGTTGACAAATGACCTGGGGGAGTTGGTTTTCTACGGCTATTTCCTCAGTTGAATTACTGCAATGGTTAATTCTTTTCAAAATTCTGACATGCTTAAAAGCATATAATTTGCTGGTTACTCATAAACATACAGTCCATCATTGCATAGCTTTAACTTAAATTTAATTACACTGTCATTTTGAAATACTATAGTTGTCAAAAGCCTATTTTCTGGTTATTAAACTAGATTCAGATGATGCTGCAAGTTAAGTATAGTTATGTGACATTTGTTTCTTAGGAACAACCATGGGCCTGATTTTGATCTTGGTTGCCTTGCCTGTCTAACTGCATGCTTATACTGGTAGGAATTCAGAAGTAAGGCGTGTAACTGTAGGTTTTCTATATGGTTTAGAAGTGAAAGTTTTAGTTTTCTTTATGCTTTGATACGACGAGCACAGATGCTTTATGGTCCTGTTGCCTTTTGGCATAGTGTCACTGGTGTCCCGTGCTCCCATGTTCCCTGGTACAGACTTCACTGGTTATATAGTCTTGGAGACTCTTCAGAGCTGATGTCTTACACTTTGTCTTGCACAAAGTCTGGCAAGTCTGACTTCAAGATGCAATATGCTCAGGTCACTAGGTGCATGTAAGCTAAGTACTATAAGTCTAATTTTGAATTTACTTATAATGCTTTACATGTTGTTCCACTTGGTACCAGTCACTTCAGTGAAAATACGGTGATTTTTACCAAAGAACTAGGTGAGCTCAGAACTAGTACCTTAATTTCTGAAAAGGAGAAAAAAGGTAATAATCCCTGAAACAAAATTAAAAGAAACTTCATGCATCTCTGAAAAGTGTCTTACTGATGAAACTGTGGAGTTATTTGGGCCTCCACATCTTTTAGAATTGAATATACTTTTAAGGACTAAATGTTCCAGCATTTAAAAAAAGAAAATAAATCATATGCAAATAACAACTCGCCTGCCATCACCTAGTAGAAGTAGGTATCTAACCCAAATTTACAGGCACAGTACTTCTGAATTGTTTCTGTAAATAAAATATGATTACTGTCTGGAGGACCATACATAAGATGTAGTATTTGGAGAAGAAGAGGTTAAGTTAGAGAGAGTTATGTTTACTATATTAAATGCCCTTGCTTGTGCTGGTTTTATCGCAGTTTCGTAGTTCATCCAGGAGAAAGTACTTGTGGCAGTTTGATATGTATGTCCAGGCTGTTTATCTAATCTTTGTTCTATATCCTGCAAATTTTAAGATACATATAATGCATTTCTACTAAAATCATTCACCTAGGAAGGTTACTTGCATGGTTATTTGCAGAAATCATATCTTAAAGTTAGAGATTCGTACTCCGATAATTTATTTTAGTGCTTTCTTATCTTTCAAAGACTTTAACATTGTCTGTCCTGTTACTAAACACATTATTTTTGTTCTCTGCTGAGCAAATTCATTGTCTAGACGAGATTCTTAAATTTATCCTTTTGAGCGTTGTGCATCTATAAAATATCTCTAAGCTCTTTGAATTGCACAATGATAAAGAGAAAAAATGTTTTGGTGTTGATCGCTGAGATAAGCAGTGATTATGGATGAGTAACAGCGCAGTTTCATGAGCCATTTAAGCCGGAGCAAGCTGACAGCGTTGCCAAAAGAGGCACGCTTACGCCTTCCCTCCTCTTTGAGCCTGGTACCAAGTGCTCATGAAAACATAAAATGAACAGGGTTAACCAATTTATCTGGGGTGAAACTCACACTCCTACTCCTTAGGTTTTTGCTGAAAGATTTTGTATGCTTAAACAGAGCCGTGGTGTCCCTGCTGCCTTTTCTCTTCTAGCAGTGAAGTGCTTAGAAAATAATATTTGTTTTGATGCTTTCAGACTGAGTGACAAAACTTGATTTTGGCATTTCCATTGACTTACTTTGTAGTTTACCGTTGAAAATACCAGTTGGTCTGAAACAGCCCAGAAACATGTTGCTGGGAGTGTGGTACTTGGGAGTTGCCTGGCATTTAAAACTAACTAATGTTTTTTCATGATGTCGGAGGTTACATGGGTGCTGTCTGTCCCAGGTGAAGCCACTCGGCTTTTTTTGCTGCTAGTGGTGTTTTATCGTTCTATGTATAAAAATGCCCATGTTCAGCAAAGAATAAAATTCCTTTTAAAAAAGTCACCATGCTTAAAACTGAAGTCAGCAGCGTATCTTTCAAGGTTTATGTCTCATTCCTTTCTATAAACAACTTCTATACAATTGTATTCTTACTATGGTAGCATGCACTGGTGGCTTTGATATTCCAGTGCACATTAACAGTAGAGCTAGGAGAAGTATTTTTAGCAGAACCATATTTTCCAAGAGAGAAATTAGTCTTTCCCCACAAAAAAAAATTTGGACTTTTTTTTTTTCCCCATGGAAAAAAAAAATTAAAATGGTAACCACTTTGTTTGAAGTCTCCTTGCCTTAAGCAAAAAGACAAGTTGACAAGTTCCTTCCAGGCAGACAGCCAAAGAATCTCAGATGGATGGGGTCTCTCTATGAGCTGCTGGCAAGCTGGGAAAAAATGTTTCAATTCTTCCCAAATGTATTTCTCTTCTGAAATTCTCGTCCTGTACCTCCCCCCACCAAAAAAACCCACACCAAACCCCAAACAAACAAAAAAACCCAAACCAACCCACCATCCTTCTAGTTATTCTTTTAAGCCTTAGTGGGGGTGAGACACACCCCCCCCCCCCCCCAAGGTTATGTGGGGAATATATAAAATTTTTTTTTCCCTCCCAGTCCTGCTGAACATTTAATAGGTTTAGTTTTGCCCTCTTCCATGTGAAACAGAGTAAATTTTAATGCTGTTACTTGGTGATGCTGTGCCTTGTTGATTTATTTTATGTTGCAGTTGCATTCCAATTCTCAGTCTCTTGCCTTTTTAATCCTTTTCCTCCTCTTTCCTCAAACAGCTTTCCTGTTTGTCCTCTTTCTGTACCACACAGCATCCTAAATTCTCCTGTGTCAGTATTAAGCTTACTATCCTGGATTGGAAGAGCTTCTGTTTGCTTTAACTACACTAGCACAGTGCCTGTTTTATGATGCCTGTTGTCTGTTCATGTACTAAGTTCTTAACGTATTCTCAGATACTTGTCCCCTGAAAATCAGAGCTTTCTTTTGCTGAAGCAAGAGATTGCTTTTCTTGAGATGTGGTTTCCTTTCTCCCTTTTCCCCACTCCTTAGTTAAATACAGAATATATCCTGGAGTATACATAACATATGTTCACCTTACTGAAGGTGGTGTGGTAAAATATCCTTGAATGGTGACTCCTTTTTTCTCACTTCAATTTCTGTAAAGTTCTATGTCTGAGTTGTATGTGATGCCTGATTTTACTCATTAGTATTAAGCTACTGATTAATGTTACTTTCTCATTGCAAGCTTGTATGTAGAACATTAGAATCATAGAATGCTTTGGGTTGGAAGGGACCTTTAGAGGTCATCTAGCCCAGCCCCCCTGCAGTGAGCAGGGACAGCTTTAACCAGATCAGGTTGCTCAGAGCCCCGTCCAACCTGACCTTGAATGTTGCCAGGGATGGGGCCTCCACCACCTCTCTGGGCAACCTGTTCCAGTGCTTCACCACCCTCATCGTAAAAATTTTCTCCCTTGTATCTAGTCTGAATCTACCCTCTTCTAGTTTAAAACCATTACCCCTTGTCCTATTGCTACAGGCCCTACTAAAGAGTTTGTCTCCATCTTTCTTATAGGCCCTCTTTAAGTACTGAAAGGCCACAATAAGGTCTCCTCACAGCCTTCTCTTCTCCAGGCTGAACAACCCCAACTCTCTCAGCCTGCCCTCATAGGAGAGGTGTTCCAGCCCTCGGATCATTTTTATGGCCCTCCTCTGGACCCGCTCCAACAGGTCCGTGTCCTTCTTGTGCTGAGGGCTGCAGAGCTGGACACAGTACTACAGGTGAGTTCTCACCAGAGCAGAGCAGAGGGGCAGAATCACCTCCCTTGACCTGCTGGCCACGCTTCTTTTGATGCAGCCCAGGATACGGTTGGCTTTCTGGGCCGCAAGCGCATATTGGTGGCTCATGTCCAGCTTTTCATCTACCAGTACCCCCAAGTCCTTCTCCGCAGGGCTGCTCTCAATCCCTTCATCCCCCAGCCTGTATTGATATTGGGGGTTGCCCCGTCCCAGGTGCAGGACCTTGCACTTGGCCTTGTTGAACCTTATGAGGTTCACACAGGCCCATCTCTCCAGCTTGTCCAGGTCCCTCTGGATGACATCTTGTCCTTCTGGCAGGTCAGCTGCATCACTCAGCTTGGTGTGGTCTGCAAACTTGCTGAGGGTGCACTCGATCTCACTGTCTGTGTCAATGATGAGGATATTAAACAGTACTGGTTCCAATATGGACCTCAGAGACACCACTCGTCACTGACCCCATCTGGACATTGAGCCGTTGACCACTACCCTCTGGATGCCATCATCCAACCTGTTCCTCATCCACCAAACAGTCCACCCATCAAATCTGTATCTCTCCAATTTAGAGAGAAGGATGTTGTGGGGGACTTTATCAAAGGCCTTACAGGAGTCCAGATAGATGATATCTGTAGCTCTTCCCTTGTCCACTGATGCAGTCACTCCATCACAGAAGTATTGCACCCTGCCTCTGGTAGGGCTTAGCTGGCTTAAGAAGTTACCCTTAGTGCATTCCAGGAGTCTCCTGTATTGCCTACAGCTCGCTGTGCTACTTTTCCAGCAGACATTGGGGTAGTTGAAGTCCCCCAGCAAGATGAGAGCCTGTGAGCGCGGTGCCTCCTGTAGCTGGAGTGAGAAGGCTTTGTCAATAGGGTCCTCTTGATCGGGTGGCCTGTAGTGGACAGCAACCACAAGGTTCCCTTTGCTGCCTTGGTCTCTGATTCTTACCCATAAGCTTTCAACCTGTTTGTGGCTATTCTTCAGAGACAGCTCTTCACACTCTACCCATTTCTTGATGTAGAGTGCAACGCCTTCACCCCCTATTCCTTGCCTGTCCCTTCTGAACGGCCTGTAGCCATCGATAGCCGCACTCCAGTAATGGGATTTGTCCCACTTAGTTTCAGTAATGGCAACTAGGTCATAGCTTTCTAGCAGCATGGTGTCTTCCAGCTCCTCCTGTTTGTTGCCCATGCTGCGTGCATTGGTGTAGAGGCACTCAGATGGGCCGTCTGCTTTTTCCAGAGAAGAAACTTGATTCACCTTTATTCCCTGCAAAAGGAACGCTGCTTCTATTTCTGGTGTAGACTCTTATAACTACATCTTGATAAAAAGAAAAATACACTCACAGAGAAATTATAGAAATCCTGAATGGCTGCAGTGTTCTGGGATGTGTAAATTAGTTAATTAGTCCAGCACTGATAGTAATTTCTGTTTATGGTGCATTTACTTGGAATGCACTGAATTAATTAGTACTTATTCCTTTTTCCTATATTCAGCTGGTTACTTATGAGGATCTCAAATGTAGTGTCCCTTCTGTGTGCAGAAATATGAATTACAAGAGCTGAGTTGTCAGCTGCCCCAGTAAGCTCTGGGCATGGCTCAGTGGGGGATGGCAAAGGAGATGTTTGTTTCTGCCTCTGAAGCTGGGTCTAGCTTTATACTGCTTCTAACACCATTTGGTGTAGCCGTAGCTCAGTTTTAAACTATGCCATCTGGCCTTGATTCCCAAAGGGCCATTATTTCTGCTGGAATTGCTATAGTTAGAGCCTTCTCCAAGGCTGACCCATGCTCTAGGGGAGGCTGGGAGGAATGGTGGTTGCAAAGCTGTGCAGAAAGCCTCCCCAGCAGACAAAGGTGCCCTTAGGTATGGGAGATTTATTTAGTGATAGAAGAAAAGTTGCTGTTGCTTGCCACAGCTGCATTAAAAAAACCCCAAAACTTCTTTATGTGGGTAGATCAGTATATGGAATACAGGGAGCAAAACCTCAGGTAAGGCCATCTGCGTTAGCGAAATGTGAGACACATGGTATGTATAATTACATATTCAAATTCTCGCTTAAGACTACAATATGTCTTTTGTTGACTTGTCACCTAACAATCCAGAAGACAAATTTACTAGAGCATCCTATTGAACTGACATTATAGGAAAATGCCCTTTATTACAGAACATATTACCTTACTAAATAGAGGTAAATTCCAGTAGTATTTAAACACTTAATGACTACATTAAATCAAATACTACTGTGTTGAAGACTTGGATGTCAATCAACAAATCCAAGTGCAGTTTGAACTGCTTTGATTTTGGTTGAATGCAGTGAGGCAGATTAATTGCTTTTGGTTGAACTTGTGACACTCAACATAGGGGCATTTTTTTAATCTGGAAATGATAATGTTTGGAAGAGTTCGCTTCCAAACTTACAAGGGCGTGCCCTAGGCATCAGTCAGCCCTGCTGAACTGAGAAGATAGGAGGGGCAGAAGGAAGGTGTAAGGGAACAGTGTCAGATTTTGGATGAAAGGGAAATGACTAGAGTTGCTATTATCTTCCAGTTTCCTTTGGTACCCTTTAAATCTTTCCAATTTAACACAATAGAGATGGTTTTCAGCTCCCCTCCATATATGCCGCAGCTGGGTGATTTGTCTTCCACAGGGCAAGGAGAATATTGCTGGGGGATGAGTGGAGTGGAACTCTGGAGTGGAGAATGAGGCTGAGGCTGGGGAAAGGATGCAAGCAGAAGAATCCGGGTGATGAAGGATGCTGGAGTGGGTGGAGGAATGAATGGAGACCCTGGTGTAGTTCAAGGGGGAAAGGAAAGCGCAGGTTCCTCACAACTCTAGAAAGAACAGAGAAACTTGGCACTGGTTGAAAGAAGAGGGCAGAGGCAACCTAAGGTGGGAAGGAAAGTATCTTGGAGTACTTTCAGATTTCCTCATGACATCCAGTTTGAGCTAGTCATGGGCAGCTGATATCCATGCTAAGGGAAATGCCAAGGACCCAGTGGAGCTCACCAAAGTGAATTAAGTGAGCAGATAGTGCTGAGAAGCTTGTCTAGGAGAAACTGCTAGGCCTTTTCTGACATCAGAATGACAACATGATGCCCATATCTCCTATTTTTTTTTTTTGCAACTTACCCCAATGCCAAAAAACTTAACTGAGTATTCAGTGAAGATCAGAACATGCACAAGGAAGAGCCTTTTGAAGATAAACTGATCTTACAGCAACGATGTGAGGTTGACTAAAGAAGTATGTATAGCTGCACATTGTGGTTTGTCTGCTGTTCTGGAGGCAGCATTGGGTTTGAACACTCGGAGTCCCTCAGTGTCTACAGAGTCATCTTGAAACTGACTGCTGCTTCTTGCTACCAGTAATGTTTTTTTCATTGTTTCTCACCTTGATTATAGATGTGCAGTTTAAATGCATGTGCAAATACCAGCCTTAAGTAAAGCTAGGAGAGGCTATACCAAAAATGGAACTTGCCTTCCTTGAGTTATGAATACATAACAGTGATGTGGCTGGGGGATGAGTGAGTTAGATCAGCAAGTTGATGTGACACAAAACTATCCCTGCTTTTTGTGGTGGGCTAGTTCTCCCCTGGGTCAGCTTGCTTTGTTGATTTACTGGGACCTGCTGTGGAAAAAGAGTAAGTTAATGAGAAAAGGGGTCTGTTAGGGATGATGAGAGAAAAGGAGGTTATAGCTGAATGAGACTGTGGTGTTAGATTCTCTGTTTGGCATCTTGTTTTGTTTTTTCCCTTTTCTCCCTGCAGTGCAACCAGGAGCTTTCTTCCTGTTGTTTTAATTTTTTTCCAGGGTTGGGCAGCTGAGGATCAGCTCCCTGCCTGTCCCTTGCTGCCTGCTGCATCCCAGCCCTGTCCAGGCATAGTGGTGAATTGCGCTGGCAGTTCTTAGCTGGATTGCAGATGACAGTGAGCAATCCCATTAACCCGCCAGCCTGGCTGCAGATAATGTGCAGAACCAGGGCACCCAGCGCTGCCCGCAGCTGCCATCCCTTGCCCTGCTGCAGCCCCTGCCTGCCGGTGGGCACTGATGCTCTGGGCAAAGGAGCAGCACAGCACAGCTCGGGTGCATGTCCTCCTTCTCTGAGCTGCCCACAGAGTTTCAGAAACTGGCCCATTTTGAATTTTTTCCTCTTCCCTTTTACTCTTTGCTTTATTTTGGCAGACCTCTGAGCAGTGGCAGGTATTATGATCTTGTCTGCTCACCTGCAGGAGCAAGCTCACTGCTGGCTGTGCTGCCTTTTAAGAAATAGGTTTTGTTTGGTTTTGAAAGTTAACGGCACATGCCTCTCAGGTTGTAGAGAAAAGGAATTATTTAAGACCTTCTGTGAGTTCCAGTTTAACATTCTCCTTAAATAGGAAAGTTACGAATCCCTAAAAGCATAATTTGTAACATAAAAGCTATCAAAATAGCAGTGCAATCTGTTAAAGTGTTTAAAAATTTGATTTTCTGCAGTTTAAAATGTGAAATAAATGTACACTAATTGTTTTGAATGGAGATGAAGATGGTGTTTGAAGCCAGTCTTTAAAGGAATTAGTGAGATGGCACTGCAGTTAATGGTGGAGCACTATTTTTCTGTAATGGGCTCGGCAATGTTCTCTAATTAGCTTGCAAATTGATATTCAAATACAAGTAAACTGGCAATCAAATACAAGCAAAACATCTATGTAAATAGACTTTAGTTTCTGCATTTAGCATACCTGTATCAAAATTATGTGTGGGTGGAGGGTAAGCTCTTGGTTGTTTTTTAGCATGGAGCTTTTATTAATGGTGGCTCACTGGTAACATTAGGTCAATATTTTGGTTGAAGCACATGAAAATGGGGCGGGGGGGGGGGGGGGAAGGGGAAATCCCTTTTCTTCCCCAAGTGAGTGGCTTTTAAACATCAGTAACATAATCCTGAGTGTGTATGAGGTTTTTCCTGCCTTCATTTCTTTCAGGTTTTGTCAACTAGTTGTGCACGTAGGATTTGATTTATAGCTGAGTCAGTGGAAATTATTCTGTTGACTTTCCTGGATTTGGATCATGTTTATGTTCATTATGAAAATTATTGCTGTATGGTATAGCCATTTAATTTTCAAGCCTTGTGCCAGAAACTGGATGCATAAAATATCATTGGTGTTTGTGTTGTAGGGTTTTCCGCTGCATACAGTGCGGTTCTTAAGCTTGAATTCAACTTAATGCCTGGCTTAAGTAGTTTGTAAGCTTATTTTTCTTCTAAGGAAAACTGTGCAACAAAGCTGTTGCATAAGAACTGTTGTGGGGAAAGGTAAATAAAGATCATACGTTTAAAATTTGGATTTCAGGGTCTTTTTAAACTCTTCATTCTCTAATCTATAAAACATCTCTCAGTCACTGACACACTGATAACTTGCTAACTACCCTCTGTAAGCTATTGTTTGTTGACAGATGGAAGCGTGACTGTATCAGTGGGTCAACTATGTGGTTTTATCATCCCCACATACTTCTTCCACCAGCTGTCCATGGTGTTTTTCAGCATCATCTTTTATGCTAAAAATTCTTTGGAATGTACTTCCCTAAATCAAATTCTTATCACTGTGCATTCATTAAATCCAATTATTGTTTACGTAGATTTAGCTTTCAGTGCTGGTTATTGTCCGAGTTCTTCATGGGGAAAAAAAACCCCAAACGCAAAAAACTTCTGTTAAGAGTTTTCTGTATGTTTTTTACGCCATAGAAATAATACATCAGTGAAAGTCTTTGGCTTTCTAATTCAGTATGTGCTTTTCTGTTCAGATAACCGCAATTTTCCCTTTACACTGCTTTAGTGCATGTTTGTGCTTTTATAAAAAATTGATTACTTTGGTTCTCGGGGGATTGCTAATGGGGGAGTGTAGGTCCCTTGGAGGTCACAGGTTCAGATCCAGTCTGTCATCTTCATCCAGTAGCCACTGACTGATAGTTGATTTGTAGGTTATGCAAAAAGAGCCTTGCTTGGTTTGGTTTGTTCTGAAGTTTATGTTGAAAAAGTACTTATTACATAAGAGCAGAAATACTGCTGAAATTAGTGGAAACTGGGGCAGCACATGCGAGCAGGGAGCGTTGGTGTGTATGAAGGTAGCTTGAGAAGGTCAATATCACAGTGCTTTCCAGACTGTCTAGGAGAGAGAAGCAGTGAAATGGAGTGCAAGTTTAACCTCTTGGAGTGCATTTATGCAGAGATGAGATACATTAGGGCAGGAGTTTTAACAGCTTGGAGCAAAAAGCCTATCTAGTGTTCCACGTGTTGGAGGTGTTTTTGACTACCTGTAATTGATTCAGCATGTTTCCCAGAACAGGAATGAAGTCTGTATCGCATAGAAACTTAAAAACCAAACAAATGGCAGAAGAAACCCCTGTCATTCTTACGCTGCGTGTCACTATCTGCACTTCTGACTGTGTCAAGTGTCATTTAATTAAAATCTTGTCATTGTGCTTATGTGCAAATTAAGTAAGAATGATATGTGTCATTATTTATAAAAAAGGATCATTTTCTCCTCAGAGGAGGTGATTTTATCAGTTGTTACAGCTGCAGATGATCTGTTAGTTATGTCCTTCTGATTTTTGCAACAAAGGCTCTGTAATTTACAGATGCTGAACAACAACAGCAAAAAAAAAAAAAAAACCAAAAAACCAAAATAGTCACAAAAATGAAAGGTTTTGTTAGCCTTCAGTGGGTTTGTAACTTAAAAGAAGCAAAGCCTGCAAAAGCACAGGTGCACCTGGTTTTAGGACCCAATTTTGCAAGAGAAATATGTGTTATGATCCCAGAAAAGCTTTGTGTGGCTGTTTCAGTCTGCTGGGCAGGTCACAGCACAGGGATGGTGGCTGCCATCTCAGAGTCTGTGGGTTTTATATTCCAGCTGATTTCAAATGAAAAAGAAAGTTATTGAGTAATAATAGTATTGAGTTGTGTGTTCCTCTTAAAAACCGACAGAAGTACACAAAGATGCTTCTTAATTTTTGAAGCCCCTTTTATCATGCAGGACATCAATAATAGACTGAAGAAGTAAGCTCTGAATGTTTGTTCCTGTAAGTGACTATCAACTTTCACGTGGTACTTAAACTTTTTGTAGGGTAACCAAATAAGATCTTGGAAAAAAGCTGGTTTTGAAGACTGCCTGCTGTCTGCTCAGAGGTGATTGTGTGACTTCTGTTGCTCACCACAGAAGAACGCTCTGCCTGGGTCCGCTTGGGGAGGAAAACGCGTTGTGTTGCTTGTCTTGCTGAGCGATCCACAGCTGCGCACCACGCATGGCCTTGCAAGCAGCGTGGGGCTTAGCTGGAGCCGATCGATGGATGCGGGCCCCTTTGGTAGATCAATACGCTATAATGAACTCGGTGCCCCAGTTCCCTAGTAAGGATCACTGGGGGGGATAGGAAGGTGCCTGTTTTTCTGGAATGAATCAAAATGAAAATTATGTTTGAAGATTTCCCCCTGCCACCACCACCACCACCATGTAGGGATTGAGTAACCTTTCTTAGTTTCCTCCACCAGCTCTGAAAATCCTGTAATGTGAACTCCTAGGTTATCTGTGAACTGGATGCTACATGTTTTTCATGATGACTTCTTTTTGAAAATACCATGAAGTAAATTACTAACCACTTCAGTTAGAAATCTAAAAGAGTTTTGGAATACTTTGTTGTCGATTTGTTTCCTGATTGTTGTTATTGGAGGTGGTCTGTGTTTATTCCTCTGGGTCAGAGTTGTTTTTAATTTTCAAACAACTGAAATATTGTGAATGTGAGCCTAGCAGATGAGCAGAGTCTGGTAAGGGTTTTATGTAGTTCCCTATACGTATTTTTTAATCGCAACACCTTCTTGTAAAGCATAGCTTTGTAGAAGGTGTAGAGGTAGATAAATAGTTCAATAAGCTATTGCACAAGTGTTTTAATAATGTCTGTCAGCCACATGTATTTATGATGCAGAGAATTTTCCAGGCTATACATGTCAAAATGCCACTGAAGGTCAAAACATGGTTTGTTTGCTTAGAGGTCTTTGTTTTTATTTGGTGCTAGACTTCTCAAGTCTCTGTTTGTATTACTGCTTTAGCAAGAATCTTGCTGTCTTTCATTTTAAAATTTTTGCTAGCCATGCACTGATCTGGCACAGGATAAATTGAATTCTGAGTGTACTGTACCATAAACTTGAGAGGGGGAAAAAGGTCACCTTTGTGTGATAAATGCAAACCGTATTGATGCCGTTACTTATCACATACATTATGTTAACTTTGCTAATTTTACCAGCAACAAAAGGGAAAATGTTTTATTAAAAAAATGGTAATACTAGACAAGTCTTTAGAAAGAACTGGAGATGCCAAGAGGACAGTCAGGTCTGTCGTACTTGGTAAGGGACAAGCAGGTGGTTTTGGGTTGTTTCAGATTGTACCCGCTTAGTTCTGATAAAATGCTTGGGGGGTTAATACTCATTTATACGGTTTCCTTGCCTTTCCGAACTCATGTGCATGCAAATGAACATGGTATTTTTCATCTTTTGAATTGATGCTCCTACAAAACGTTCAAAATAAATTTTCTTCACTATCGTGAATATGAAAATTAAGGTTTAGCTTGTAAAATACTTTTGCTGCAGGCTGCAGAATTTTTAGTGGTTCCATGACTTGAATCATCAGGTGTCCAAAGCCCTCTGAGATGGATGTTGCAGGTTCCAGGCAGTATTGTGGCTTTTAAAAAAAAAGACAGTTAACTCATCTGTGATTGAAAGACATAAAAGATGCTGTCATGTGGGGTTATTGACAACGGCCGGGAAGATGAGGAGGCCAATGTAGGAGACTGATTGCCCCAAGCTCCCTCACAGTAAGAGTACAGTTCCCCCAATTTAGAGCATATAAGAATTGCAGAGCAGCAGCAGCAGCTCCCAAATGGAGAAGCGTATCTTGCTAGTGACAGACAAACATAGAACAGATGTGCAGTAAAATAAGGTTTGATGATACTAGTCCTACTTGTGCCTTAGTCTCCCAGACCCAAATGCATTGGGACGTTTGGTGTGGAGTCACTTGCATTGCTGTGGATGAGGTTGCTAAAGCGTGGTCTCTGTTTTGGTACTGTAAAAGGTAGCAGGACCAAAGGGTGATGGGCTGGGGGGCAAGAGGAAAGAGCTGTTTTGATGAGGGGCTGAATGGTATTACTTTCCTGATGCGAGTCACACTTTAGAGAAGACAACAACCCAGTGCATCTTCACTGGTGATAGAGGAGCTGGGGCAGATTTGCCTTCTCACGTCTAAGGTTGAAGTTCTCCATTACAATTAAAGTGATCTAAGGGCAAATTACTGTTGGAGAGGGCAGCCCCACATCTCTTCCCAGCCCTACCTGGAGGTCCAAATGCTTCTTGTGCACTGGATACAGCGGTTGTGCAGCCTCAGTATGAATCAATGCATTGGGCTGATCAAACGGCAGGCCTAACCTGGAGCAAAAGAGCAATGATCCAGCTTTGGATTGCCTGGGTGAATCGACTTGTCCCGTGGCTGCGCTGCAGCAGCTTCTGGGAGAAGAGGGAGATGGGACTGTGGATGGCAAGACCACCGCCTTTGACAGCATCTACTGCCTAAATCACTTGAAGTGTTATGCCAGAAATGCATCCTAGCTGTGTCTGTAAATATCCCTCATCCTCTACAGAGGTCTTCATCCTGCGTCTCTGACTGGCCAACAGTATTGCTTTACTGTCATTTTAGATCTGCAGAACCAGAGTGTTTGATTTGAGCATCTAGTATGCAAATGAGATGACCTTTTTGCTGTGATTACATTTTTTAATGAATGTATAAATCATGGATATTTCACCATTAGCTCAAACCCTTCTGTGAAATATGAGAATGATGTGCAGCATTTTAATCTTTTCTCCAGTCCGTCCAGTCTCTCTCCCTCCACTGTGACAATCCAGCATTAAAACCCCCGAAACAAGCGGCAGTCTGTTCGGCCAAGAGGAGTTGTATGTCTTACTGCAAATCAGCAAGACAAAGTGAAGTAAGCAAAGCTGACTACTGGGGTTACAAGCCACTTTTGCATGTACTCTTGAACTCTCTTTAGTCACCTGGGTTCATGTAAAACATGACAGTCTACCCAGGCTGCTCCTGGAGCTTTAGCGGCATGCTTGCTCCTCAAACTCTTCTGTGCGAAGAGGTTTGAGGGACAGCTCTGCTGGAGCCTCCTGCCCTAGCTGAGGATGCCGCTGCCTCCATGTATCCATGCTGGCTCTCTGCTGGAGGCTGCCAGCCTGCAGCAAGGCTGATCACGCAGGCTGCCTGCCTGGGCTTGGCCCCTGAGGGTCAGAGCCTCCTGTGGGTTATCAGTAAAGATGTGCTGATGCCAAGGCGGCAGCAGAACTAGAGCAGCAAGACGAGGATGCACATGCCTTTTCTGTTGGGTCTTGCTAGGCGCTGTCCTCAGCAGAGAGGCGAGATAGCTGGCTGGGGGTGGTGGCGTTTTGCGGGAGGAAGGCAGAAGAACCCCAGGGCTCCCCATTTGGTTACAGGGACTTTTGAAAGCAGTCTTCAGAAGTGGTCCACAGCTCGTTTCTGCAGTAAGTTGCTGCGATGGCAGGGCTTGCTGCTCTTCAGGCACAAAACAGCCAGAGCTAAGGTTGAAGTCGTGTTCCGGGTATTTCTGCTGTGGCAATTGGGGTTAAAAAAAAAAAACCCAACCAACGTTCCCCGTGACCGGTAATAATCAGTTCAATTCAGTTTGGGTTGAAAACAACAGGAATGCTTCCTTTTAAACTGAAGACTGTGATTTGTTTTGGACAGCATTTTTAAAGCTTCCCTTTAAGCGGGGGAGGGTGGGGTGGGGGGTGGGAAGGAAGCAACCTTTTAAATTATCTACTCCAAAGATCTTTATATAGCACAGTCTACTTCTGCTCTTAAATTAGTGGTCAGCATAAAAGTAATTCATCAAAACTGGTGGATTTCCATAAGTATAAATGTGGTGTAAGAAAGAGGAAAATTAGTTCCAGAGTTTCTGAGAATACATGAAATTTGAGGCAAAACTGGCTAGTCTAGAATCAGCCACAAACTTAGTAAGTTTCTAGTATTTAGATTTTTTTTTTTGCTTTTTTTTGAATATCTCAAATGGAAAAGGGGGATCCTGTAGAATCTTCTATAGATCTTATATTCTGGAAAATATTTGAAAGTTATTTTTATGTATGTTATGTGAATGTTACAGGGAGTGACAGTGATGCTGGTTTCCTGCTCAGGGACAAATAGGGATAAGGGTGTCTCTGGAGGCTAATAATTAGTGTGCTTTTGTGTACGATGGGGAACAGAATGTATCTGATGGCATAAATGTGTTTTTTTTTTTAAGCTAAAGATTTTTTGATATCTGATTTTATTTTAATCTGAACTAGTGGTCAGGAGTTCTGTTGCTGCTTCTTATGACTTAAATGTCTTCCTAGTATGGGTTTTCACTTGTTGGATGTTTGATAGTACCTTTTTTTTTTAATTAGAATACTTGTGCAACTGCATAATCTAAACATCCAAAGTTACATTAGCATTTCATACTGATTTACATGGATTTTTTTTTTTTAATTTGCCCTTGACTTGTAATGAGCCTATTAGCCACAAGCTATCTCCGTGCCTGTGGGCAGATCCCAATTCTAAAAGTAAAAGCTGACAGCTGTGGTCAAAGGGGGCTTTTCAATGCAATACAGTGTGGCTTTGCCAATAATTTTAATTTCCTAAGCAGACTTTAAGGGGGGGCTTTCATTGTTGAGTTAAAAAATTAATGAAAGAGGCATTTCTTTTTTATTATTTTTCCTTTTTGTATTTGAAATATTTTGTGCTTTCATGAGAACATTGTGAAAATAAATCTGCACTATTTAGATGGAAGTATTACAGAATGATTTCCTCATCTGAATTCAATGACTGCCTGCCTTGCATGGGTGAATACTTGTCACGGTCCAAAACTTCAGAAGTAGACTGTAATACTGGAAAAAGTAGAGCAATTTCAAGGAGTACCAGAAACTTGATAATGTTCAGGTTTTCTGGAATCCTGTATAAGGCACTGAATATGGATATTCAAAGATGACAAAAATCAAAGCTTACATTTTAAAAGAAAGAATTTTGATATACTTGTGTCTGTGCACCTGTTAAACGGAGATCAGTAAATAGCTCATGATAGCTAACATGCATCTCAGTCTTATTGCAAGTATTCTGGGAGAAGAAGGAGGAAAGCACGAGGGAAAAACAGAATTGGGAGACAAGTTTCAATGATTTGATTAATTTTACCATGGGTTTTTCTTCTATTCCAAGTCACAAGTTGGGAAATTCACAGTGAGACAAAATACGGAAATACGCATTTCATATGTACTTACCATTACAATTTAAGACTGATAGTTGCATGTTAGCTTTGTAATGTTTTTCGGATTTCTGTCAAACTGAAGTAGATCTGAAAACCAGGGAGGTCTCTTTCTCTCAAACAATAAATGCAGTACGTCAGTGACAATTAAGTTATATATGCTCAGTTTTTGTTAAATGCATGGTTTTGTTTTTTCTCATTTACCTTCTCAGAGCAGCAGAAAATAATAAAATTTCATCATTTACAGTCAGCACAGAAGTTTGCGTTCAAAGCTGAAAATGAATTTTACTTTGTAGCAGTTCATGGTTAACACTGAAGATGAATCTTGCCATACAGCGCTGAAGAGCAGAAGATCTTGTGAGCTGATCTAGTGTAAGAGCTGCAGGGAACTCTACAGGGAACATCACGCTACTTTTCGGCAATCCCTTTCCAGCAAAACACGGTCGCTGTTGGGAGCTAGAGCCCACGTCCTTTGGTGTGTCAGAGGGAATGTCAAAGGGTTGGAGGTGGTTTGGAGGTGGAGTGCTTGCTGTAGGAGGGGTTGGCTGGGGGGTGGCAGCTGCCAGAAAGGTCTCCTCCTCTGTTCACTGCTCTCTCGGGAGTGTTTCCTGCCTGTTTTTATCATTTCCCCAAAAAGGAGGGGCAAGAAAGCATGCCCCGCCCCCCCCCCCCCCCCCCCCCCCCCCCCCCCCCCCCCCCCCCCCCCCCCACCCCCGTTCTTGTTTATTTGTTTTTCACTACCTACTTCATTACTTCCTACTTAGCCTTGTAGGAGTGAGGAGCGCTGGAAGGCCAGGCCCTGACGATTTAAGCCTCTCGCCAAGACTAAATGATCTGTGGGTTTTGCAGAGCACATACACAGTGCTGGTACTACCACTTTCCATTGCTTCTCAGAGTTCAGTTGACTGTCAAATGTACACCATTCATGACTGTAGCAAAAAAAGATAAATGAGTGCAAGTATTCATTTTTTTTCCCCCTTGTCTCAAATTCAGCACAGGTATTAGTGCTGTCTGTCTTTATACTTGGGTGTGGGCTTAAATTGATCACTACCTAAATTTCAAAAGCAGTGGTGTTTGGTATTTGGGAACACCTTTATAGCTGTATGACTTCGACTTAGAAGGTAAGCACAGCTTTGGAGAAGTCTGGAGAACAGCATTTCTAGCACAAAATGGCTAAGAACGATTTCCAAAACGCAGAGCAGTGTTCACAGTTTAGAGCAGTTACACCTGAAAACTTCCTACTCAAAATGTCGAGACACGATGGACTTTTCAATAATACAGCAAATGTGCTGTGTTCTAGAGGCTTTGATTTAAAAACAAACAAAACACACACACACACACACCCCCCCCCCCCCTTGGTTTTATGTAATCTGCTGTGCAGCCTTTGTCTTTTGTTTCATGCCATTCCTCATGGAACAGCTCAGAATGTAATACCAGTTTTTGACACCTAGTCCAGTTTGTCGTCTTCCATATGCAACCTTTGCTCTTAAAAGTATGTAGGCGTGCACACAGGAGACTACCATGTGGATGAAAAGTATCTAGCTCAAAGTAAGTGTAAGGCTATTTAGAAGTCATTTGGTTGCCTTTACTGAAACAAAACATGGTCTCCTTAAATGCTGTAATTTGTCACAGTCTGTTTGTCATACTGCCTGGCTTTGTGTGTATTATTGGTCAAGGTAGCTTGTGTCCTGTCACTGCTTCTGTACCATATTGGTTTTCTATCTTACCAGCACTGTGCTACTGTAGCTCATAGGAAGATTTATTTCAGCAGTGGCTTGTCTTGAGTTTGCTGTGAGTCTGGTGGGCTGATATGGAAACCTTTCATTGTGTACCTGGGAAGGAAAGGTCTGGGATTAGATTGCTCTGAATGGAGCCACACATACTAGTGAGGTCTTGCTGCCCACTGACAGGCGTGATTCTAGAGCCAGAGGCACGGGCAGCCCCCAGGCATGGTGGCATCTGTGCCGTGGAAGGGACGGCAGCGGGCAGCTGGGTTTACTGAGGCACAGCATGCCACCAGTTCTACCAAGCAAGGCTAATCTCTGTCTAAGGAGATTAGACCTGTGCTCCGCTCTTGCACTGGGAATGAAGGCTCACTCGCAGTCTTCAAAGTCTTGGGTGACTTGACGTGCATTTCTTAAAAGTGCATTTAAAAATGGAAGAAAAGGCAAAGTCTCAAAGAAGATAATCTTCCTATTTAAGAAGGGTGTAGCTATAGAATAAGCTCCCAGAGACTATCTTGAGTAGAATAGCCTTTAGAGAGGAAAATAAGTCTTCTCAAAGAGCAACTCTCTGTTTCACTCCTTGCAGTACAAGAGACAATGTAAGAAACCCTAGCATAAAGTCTTTTTACATGTTCAGCTGAAATAGTCTTTTGTTAAAAAAAAAAAAAAAAAAAGTGAGAAAAATAGGGGGACCCCCCTCACCTCAACAGAGGCTCAGATTTGAACTTCTCATAGAAGACAGATTTCAGTAACTGCTGACCTTTTGCTGTCAGTATTTTTAGCGTGGAGAAAGCTGAGGATGATGGTTTAACCTTTATTTTTTTGCTTCCCCCCCCCCCCCCCCCCCTAGTTTTTTTAGCCTCTATTAATCTAGTGTTATGTACTGGAGAAGGAAGTTTTTTGTTGCTACCAGTTAGTGTCTGTTCTTTAATACAGTTTGGTTTTTTTTAAGTCACAGAAAATAAAGACAAATAAAAAAGCATCAAGTGAGTGAATTCAGAGTGAGACTAGAAAGTGCATGTGCATCATACTTCTCTTTGAACACTACAGGTACCAAGGCTATTTAAAGCAAATGGCATAAGAGGCGTGGCAGTGAGTTGATGGCCCTTGTCTCTAGGCGTGACCTCAGTGTCAGATCCGATGGGACTTAGGCACACAGGCACGTGTGCCATATGCCCAGCTGCCGTCCTGCCGCAGCTGCGTGGAGGTCAGATGCTGAAGGCATCTCTGGTCATCTCCAGGCAGCTCCCAGGATGGTAACAGCAGAAAGCGGCTGTGGTTTATTTTGGTCCAGTGACTTTGTCTGTGGCCACAGAACAGAGATATGAAATAAAAAAGGACTGCGTGCCTCCAGGAGCCTGTAGTGGGTATGATTTAAGAAGTTACCTGCAGGTGACAAGGTTTTCCATAAACTTCAGTGTATGGATATTGGCTATCCTTTCTGCTAGATCTATTATTAGCTGGTAGTCATTATTGTTTTGTGCATTAAGTTAAAATGTAAAAGTGACATTTTCAGTCAAAAGTGAAGCAAAAATTAAGACATCAAGGGAAACAAGCAGTGTAGGTTTAAATGCTGGATACTTCTAATAGCACAGTGAATAGCTGAGCATGTTTCTGTGGGCATCATTTACAGCTGAAAGAGGAAGAATTGGGGTCAAATCTTGCCATGCTGGATGGAGAAGTCATTTGTTTCCCCACTGGCACAGCCTGTAAGGTATGACAATCAAACACGCAAAGGTGGCACAAAAAATGCTGTTAAAAGAAATAACATAACCTTAAGGTGGGGGGCAGGGAGGAAGAAAAATCATAGCAATGCGAGCAGAAGTCTTGTACTTCCCATTTGTTTGTCTGTCTATGTAAAATCATGTAGATCTAGTAATTTAAAATTACCAGATAGTAATACGAAGAATCTTCGGTCCTTAGGTAGCTAGACCTGACCTACAACCCAGCCATCTGTACCCTTTGCCTACTACATTAACCCAGCTTTTAAAATGCCCAAAGGAAATATTTAAGGGGAGGAGGGTACTACACTGAGGTACAGCACCCTGGAAGTTATTTTTCATGTAGAAAGAACAGAAAATAGAAATTGTGACAGCTCTGGTAGGAGGATTGAACTTTTTAGCAGCTGGTGACAACTGAAGTTTTTGTGGGTGCAGGGTTTTTTGTTTTATTGTTTTTACAGGTCCAGGTTACTACTGAAAATATATTTACTTGGAGGGGATGGCCTTTATCGAGTTGCTTCTTATACCAGCTGTACACATAATTCTGTAGAACCTGCTTTGATGTTCCCCGCCCTAAAAGAAGGCTCAAACTCTCCATTGTTAGACCTGTGAACCACTGGCAACTGTGGCTCAAAGGTTTGATACAGAATTAATACATGAGAGAAGTAATGTGCCATTGCCTTAAATCAAGATGGTCTTCTGTCATCTTTTACACTCCTTGAGAGCAAAGAGACTCGAGTTGGCATACTTATTTGCCAGCTGAAGTCTAAAGACGGATGTGGTCAAGAAGGAAAGTTGGGGGAAGATGTCAGGGGTTTAAAGCTCTTTCATATTTTTCCAGGCAAAATTTTGTTAGGAAGGACCTTTGTGGTGATGCTTTTTTTGTTTGCGAAGCTTACTGACAATGAAAAGCCCTGTGTAGCACAGGCCATCATTATCGCTATCTGTGGTCTAACCATCGCACAGTACACATATTTTGTGATGTCTATAATCTCACAGGACAGGGCTGTTAAAATGCCATGTAAAGTTCATTCCATCCTTTTTACTAGTTAGCTAATATATCTTCAAAAAGCTGGTTTTGCTTCGTGGCAAACCTTGCAAGACATTCTCTGGGGTTTTCTGTATGTAAGAACTAATGACAGTGTTACAAAAATAGCCCCAAACTTCTTTGATTGAGTTGTCTTGCTCCACTCTTCATTTGTTTTCAGAGTAGTTGCACATAGGCTAAATTGACCTTTTTGACTTAAGTTTGCATCATGCAACAAGAAACTCTGGAGTTACTTAAAGGACTCCCAAATCTGTCTTCCCTACAATCCTGTTATATTCCTGTGTCCCTGAAAGCAGGACCCAGCCCTGCCCCTCTGCACATTTTCATCCCGCTTTTCTAAATGCAGAGCCCAGCATTGCTCTTGCTACCGTTCCTGCCATCGTTGTCGTCCTCCATATCCCCAACCTGCCAAACCCAGGAAGGCCTCATCTTTTCAGTGCGTACCTCAAGTGCCAAATGCACCATTGCTTCAGCATTATAGGAGTGGTACTCTCCTACAGGAACCGGTTACCATTGTCGCCTGTACCACTGTCACCTAGCCAACTTACAAGTTGGCAACCTCTTTGTGCATATCCTTAAGTTGTGGCACATCCAGATGGTGGAAGAGAAAAGCTACCATGCGTTGCTAGTGTATGCCAAAAACATTTGTAGGCATAAAGTAGATATTTCTAGTGCTATTGGTTCTAACTAGATCGTGCTGCAAGTGTACCTTTCCTTTCTTGTACAGCCTCCTCATGTCTCTGTGAGACGTGTGCTGCGGGGAGTTGAGACATCAGGCCCCCATGATGTTTGTGTGCTAAGAACTGATCATCTCATCAGGCTCACAGTGCAGTAGGGATGATTTTTTGCTCTTTCTCAATAGCAGTATGTAAATATATGCCAAATAGTAGCATTATTCTTAAGAGATGGTGTGCATGGTTGAGAGGGTAGTAAAAGACCAGAAGTGCAGGGGTTACACAACAAGGAGGCATAAATAGTTGTGCAGGAATGGGGAGAAGTTATGCTGCAGTTGTCTCCTGCTCTCTTGAGATGCGGTGCAAGACCAAAGTTAACTTATTTTGTCATAAAACCCATAATCTGTCAAGTTACTTAAATGTTTGTGGTTTTGCTTTGTAGGAAGCCTTTCCACAAGATGCTGTACTCAAAGGGCTGTGTTCGTTCTCCAAGGGAGATTACAGGGTGGGGAGAGGTGGTGTCAAGTTTAAAAATAGGGAGGGCAATTCAGTCCCTCTTTTAACTTTCTTTGTAACAATGATAAGGCTAACTAGACTTTGAGGTCAGCCTGCATTTTGAGTTAGTAATTTGCTGAGGGAGAAAAGTGTGACTGGTTGATTTTACCACAAAAGTGTCCAAGGTGACCAGGATATTGCAAGTTTTGAAAAGTTTTTAGATAAACGCTGTACCTTTTTAGAGTGCAAGTGAAGCACAGAAGTCCAGCCACCTTTCTGCTCAGAGCAAACCCGATTTTTGGTAGCTCTGCGTTTGGCTTTGCTGCTGAGGTCTCTCCTAATGGGCTGGAAGGAGTTGGGCAGTAGCTGCGTGGTGAAATCCCGAGGACCAGCCCGTTGGGGTGCACTGGCGCTGGCCGAGCCCCAAGTACGGGCAATTGCATTTCGGCTGCTTGCTGTCGCAGCAGCTGGACCTGTTTAGCTGGGCGCTTCCCCTCTGTCCTTCAGCACCGTCTGAAAAAAAAAAAAAAAATTGCTACTGACTTAGATTGCAATTAGAAGAAAAAGTTAATGAGGGCATATGTTAAGAATGAATAAATGTCCAAAAGAAGTTTATACTTACAGATGTTTTGAGCAGTTGGTAGCTTGCAGGGCTTTATTTTCTTGCCGGGAAGGGACCTCTTGGTCAAATGCCAAGACTAAAGTGTTAGAAAATGAGTCTGTTTATCTCTTCACCATTTGTCACGCTCACTGAACATCTAGCTGGTTTTTGGGGTGGGTTTTTTTGTTTTGTTTTTTTAATTAACTGCCTTGCAAGCCACCTCTCCCCACATATTTCTCGCTTCCCAACACCCCCCCAGGCCCTTCCCACCAGTTGCAGGTTATTGTTTTGTTTGTCAACCAGAAAGGCGCTAGTGGATTTTTAAACAGTTTCAATTAAAAAAAAAATCTGGATAATTTGGTTTAATTCATGGAAGAATAATATCTGTGTTGTAAACAAGGACTTCTTTCAAGACGAATCTTGTCAGTAGCTACAAGAATGATACTAAGGAAAACCATTCTTTTAAGGCCCATATGGGAAGATTTTCTTTTGGTAGACAGCAAAGGGTGAGCTACAGAAGATGTTAATGGTGTGGCTTCATCTCCTTTCTGGTTTGCAGGCTGGCTAACCAAAACATATAAAGAAAGTTTTTGCTTATCCTTTTCAGGAAAGCATTGCCTCAGAATGAGGCATTTGCAGACGCTAATTTTTTTAGTTTGTGCAGGTGGGCTAAAGAAGCAAGTTGTAGGTTGTGTGCAGTTTTGGAAACATAAATTAATCAATATAGATACATAATTGTGGCGCATCTTTATGTGCATACAAGAACTAGAAATTTACAAACAAGTATGATTTCTAATACAGTAAAAGATTATCTTCTTAAAATTAATTTTTTATACTCACTTGTAAAACATAAAATGACCAAAAATAAGCATTTTTGTTGGCTTTCTTTTATAAATTACTTTTCACAGGTATATTAACTTGAAAAAAACTAGAAGGTTATTTATTTAATGTCTTGAATTTACAAAATTGCTCAAGAGGTTTTTTTTAACTGAAGTTTATTTGGATTCTGTGATGGTCATTTTGATGCCAAACCATGCTTTCCCCAACATCTATGTCAGCTATTTGGGCAGAGGTTAAAGTGTCTTGCTTTCCATGAAGTTTTGAGATGTTGATCATTCCAAAAAGGAAGTGGCCAAAATGCTGTGTTGTGTGGTATTTACAATTGCTATTTTTTAAATTTCTTTTTTAAAGAGCAAACTTGAAATGCATAATGTTAGCTAAGGAAAGCATGGGTCTATTTGACTGACAACCTTCTATGCTTTCTTCCCTTTTCCATTACGACTCAGATAATCTCATTTCTCATGCTGCTCAGAGTTCCATAACATAATTCTGAGTAGACTAAATGTTCAGCTTCATCTAATGACTTCCGTGTGCTTTTGAACTGACTGCATAAATTATATAGTAGAAGATTCATGCACAAAATATACAAATACTGAGCAGCAGTAAATGGGGTTTGTGGATGAAATTCACTCCATGCCGACGGCCCATTTAAGACACTTCAACTTGACAGCCTCTGCCAAAGGTACGTTTGTGAGAGGAGGGAGGATAGTAAAAGGATGAAATGTAATCCTGGCACCATCTAAAAGGACAAGCTGTAAGTAAGCATCTTTCTTGACAGCCTGTCCGGATTGGGGGATCAGGTAACTTGGGTGCAGTTCTTCATCTGAGTTTTTTTTGGTTTTTTGGAGATTGCAAACAAACATTACTTGAGAAATAGAAAGAAAAGTAAAATAGTGCCGTTTTTGCTTAAGAACTTGGTTACTAAAGGGGGCAGCAGTCAAATTAAAGGAGTGGTCACATGGTAGTCTGAGTGCCATCCCTCAGATAGGGTGAAATATAATTGCTATCTGGTGTGTGGAGCCAAGGGACACTATTTTGCATAAAGATTTAAAATTAGACTCCAAGAAGGGAAATGTAAATTCTGTGAGCTGTGCCTAAGTTACGGGGAAAAATCAGAGGGAACAAAGAGTCTGGGCAGGCTGATGGCAGGGCTGCAGGGGGTGCCCTTTGGGACAGCACCCTGTCATAAAAGCGTTAGGCAAAAATTACTACGTTACGTTGTTAAACTAAAATTTACCTTAGAAATAAATCTCTTTTGAGGAAAAAGCATCATATAAAGTTGACATTATTTGGGGCCCTTATTTGTATTTACAGCTATTAACAGATATCTGTTGCATTTAGAGTAATGATGCTTTTCTAAAAGAAATTACTGCAAGCAGCAAACATCAAAGGTGAGTGTTACCAGAAAACTCTTTAGGATATTTGAACAAGCTATTACAAATTAGGAGGCTATATCCCATACCTAAGGGGTGGTTTTTTTTAAATACAGCCCCTTAGGGTAGAGGGAAACCTTATAAAAGATACTGTGATGGCCTTTTATCTAAAACTGGAGGCTCTCACAAGCATAGTAACATTTCATACAATGGGACTCACTCTGGAAGTTGAATGGAAAGCTGTGGTATGTACAGGATTCAGATAGCAAAATAACAAAAAGTCAATAGAGGATGCTATATCCTGTTCTCACCCTAAAATGTGTGTGTTCTGGAAGTGTGTGTGTAAAAATGGCGTTGTACATCCCAGTGTGTTGTTCATCAGTGAGATTTACATCAAATATGCTTACTGTACAAGTTTAATTATGTTCCCTCTAATTGCTAGTCTTGCATTTTCAGTCTGGAACCTAAGTTTAAAGTGTGTTTTTTCTGTCATCTTCAATATTAAAAAATTTGTGGATTCAGTGAAGCCTTTATTTTTGTAACTCCAGTTCCGGCAAGTGTGCCCAGTGATACTGGTGCAGCCATATTGTTTATATACTTATAAATAAAAGAAACTGCTTTCTCCTGGTACTTAGTCAAAGCAACCCATCACCCTCCAAAAATAATTTTACTTATGCTCTCCTTGGTGTGTCAGCTTTTTGCATTTGGCTCACAGTTTATAATCAATGCATTACTTTGTTCAGGAAAGGATCTTTCTGGAAAGGATGCTATAATACCATTCTTTGCCTTTCCTTTTGTGTATATGTAAGTGTCTCCTTTATCCCTATGAAGTATGCATCCAGTGATGTATTTGTTTGTTCAGTTGTTTGGGGTTGTGTTTTTTTCCTGGACAAATATGTAACTTTTCTTATTGCCTGATATTTTCAATAGACTTATTTTTGCATCTCCCTCTCTAGTTTAGTAAATCTTAGAGCCACAGACCCTTTCAGAGACTAGAGGTAAATTTGCTGTCCTGGAGCATCAGTGTTGCTAACCTTGAACCTTAACAGACATCTCTTCCTTGTCTTCTGGAGTCATATAGAGGCTTTCATGAATGAGACATAGCAAAAAACATTGTCTTTCTCTTTTCCCATGAGCATTTTTCTAAACCGATGCCAGTTAGAAAGCTGATGTTAGGAAATTCCTACATAGAAGTACATGAACTGCTGGAATTTAAACCTTTCTGTCATCTGCTCTACCTTACACTGGCTTGACATGTGCATGAATATGCAGGTTCAGCAGCCCTACTGTTTTGTTTCTGCCCTGTTCAGTGCTGTCTCTGGAGAGTGGTTCATAAAGCAGTTTTGTGGATGATTTTCAGACGTTAATGTAATTGAAAAAAAGATGGGCTAAGATTTAGTGAATCTTACTTAACACCTGAGAAAGGAAAAAGGGACGTGCTTCTTATTTCTCTCACCCCTTTGTGGTCAGGTGTTCATCACTGGAGCATGTCAGAGTATTACCCCCAGATTCTTCTGGGGAATTACGTGGGGGATTTATTGTTGTTGTTCTGTGGGTTTGGGGTTTTTTTGTTCAAAGGTTTGGTTTTTTTTCATGTTTGAGAAGGACTCTCTAAAGGCTTTCTTATTTTGCTATTCCTGTTTGTGGATTTTATTTAAAAAAAAAAAAAAAAATCACCTCTTACTCATCTGGCCACTGATAGTGCTTTCCAAATCCATGTTTTATAATTCCTGCTGTACCAGCAAATCCCATGTGGGGAAAAAAAACCAAAATTGCAGAACAGAAAACAAATTATGCAGGTGAATGACAGGCTGGATGCTGTCACGTAGCTTGCAAAGAACTAAGAGCTGTTCCCACCCGAAAGGCTGCTTTTCTCCAGAGATGGTGCAGGGTGTTGGAAGTTAAGAAAGTCAGGGGAAGTGTTACTTCTTTAAACGAAACTGTGTGACAAGTGATTTTTATTCAAGACTTTTCCGGATACTCTGCTTCTATTGTCCTTATCCACGCAGGCTGGTGCTCTTGTGGTACCCTCATGGGTTATGCAGCCTTACAGAATTCATTCTCCTCCTCCCTATTGTGTGTCCTTCAAATACCTTGCACATAATTATTATGACTCCCTCATTCGCTGGTTAGTCAAGATATACAGTATGTTCAGCTCTTTAATCTTCCAGTATAAATTGCTCTTGCCAGTCTCTTTCTTAGGTTTGTTGCTTACCTTCCTTTGGTTTGTCTTTATTCTTCCCTTTCGTAGACTTGGACAACGGATTTGGAGGACTAGTAAGACAAGATAATAGAGTAGACTGAGCCTTTATCACTAATTATCCTGCCTCTAGGCTTCCTGGACAATGTAGCCACAAACAGCATATGCCGTGTTCTTTTTCTCCTGTAGGTCATTAGAAGAAGAAAGTAATCTCTAGTATTATTGCTTTGACTTAAAAGGAAGTGTCAGTATCAAGTAGATGCAATGAATGTAAGGGTTTTTTGGTGGAGGGGAAAATGATTTAAGGAAGTATGGCAGCTTAGCCATACTGTGGTTATGAGAGAGGCTGTAGATTTGTAGTCCTTCTGTAGGTGTATTTTCTTGACCTGGTAACCCTTAGTCACTTTGTATGTTTGAATGGTGTTTTTAAAACAAAGATCAAGGAGCAGTTGACAGAAAGCAGGGGGTTGTTACAAATGTGTAAATGATGACAACTCTTATTCTAGTGAGAACTAGCAGAATTTTTACAGCAAGTTACAGAAGAAATATGTATGACTTACTGCCAGACATTTTGTGTCAAGACAATTAAAATTATTTAGGAAAGCTGGGTATCTGAAACAGAATCAGAAAGCAAATCAGTCTGGGGAATTGTCCCATCTGGCAGCTGTCTGCAAGAGATCACTGCAAGCAAGAATGATCTTTTCTTCCCCCCAAATAATACATGCTTTTCCAAATTTAACAGCAGCCTTTTAAGAAATACGTGTTTTGAGTTTCATTGCCCCCACTGGGTGCAAGTGAGCACCAGTGAGGAAAGACGGATCTCCAAACTGAAGCAAATAAAAGAATCATTGCCTTCCAGAAGTGTTATCTAATAGGTAAAATCTCTCAATCTCAGATTATTTTTTTTTTTCTGGCATAGTAGATTTTTTTTTTAAAAACATCTTAATGGCAGAGTAAAACAACAAATATCATAGGATTTGAAATGCATTGAGCAACCATGACTTCCTTGTCTCCACAGCCAGCTGCCTTGTGTCACTTCTAGATCTCACTTGTAATTAAATAGCTGTCTTCATTACTATGAATTTTCTGTCAACAATTGTGTTGTTTGTAGATCTTGGAAGGTCTGCTAGATCTGTATTAAGAAAAGAAGTTCTGCTATCAGTAGACTTAAGTTTGTTAGATGGAGACATACATGTCCAGTGGAAAATATTTTAGGCCTACACAAAAGGAAAAAAAAAAATTCCAACAACTACTTGCTTCCATGTGTTCCTAGCTCTTTTTGGATGTCCTGAGGAAAGAGATATGATGACTGCCCTTTTTTCTCCCCCCACCACCCACCCCTGGAAACTTGCTTTTGGATTGGGGAGGGGAAAAAAGTCATCATTCTGGGTATTCTTCATGAATTTTTAATTTCCTTCCTGAAATTAGTGCCCCTTTCCAAATCCTGTGTTTCCTTTCTTGTGAGTTGAAAGAGGTATTTGAGAATGTATAATCATTGACAAGTAGTCTCTGACAAGCTTCAGTGGGTGGTGTAATACTTTACAGCCCTATCGGTAGTACGATTTTAAGTGTTGTGCTCATCGTTAAAGAATAGTTGGGTTTTTTTAATGTAAATTGCCAGATACCACAGTTCTATCTGAAGTATTTTTCCCTGTGCTTGGAACAAACTGCCTGGCTGTTAGATGCTGGATATTTATTTATTACTGAACTAATCCTTCTAGATACTGTTTAACAAAGGGTATTCAGAATAGCAAAGACTTATTTGCAGGCGCACCCATTTTCTTTGCCTGGGAAATATTTTTTGATATACAGCTCATTTGCCATGTTTTGGCTTTCTCCAGCTTGAGTATTTCGTTTTGGAAGTCATCAAAATTTTATTGACTACCAGACATAGAGTAGAATAATCCCTTATAGTAAGAAGCTGACTGGTTAGATTTAAAATTATTGCAGCCATAAATAAACCTTGGCTTCTGTATGACTGTATATGTTCACACCTGAAAGACTCAATATTTAGGGAAATAATTTATATAATAGGAAAAGAACTGTGTGGGGAAGAACCTGTCATGTGGTGGACCACATAAATCAGTACAGCTTCTCTGAAAGTTTGTATTTTAAGTTCAATATTTTCAAGACAACAGTTTTTCTTTACTCTTTTTATAACAGTCATGGGCGCATCACTTTTGCTCTGCTCTAACAGCACGGAGGTGGTGTCATACATACATAGGGAACTAAAGAACTACAAAGATAGAAACACTCAGCAGAAGTTTAGACTCTTCTCTGCCTTGCAAAGACTGAATTCTATTATACATAACTGGTATAACTAACAGCATGACAAACTGGCTTACCTCACGAAATCAGTGCTCTGAGATGCTTTAAACCCCACCTCCCCAAATAGTAATGTAAGCTAGAGAGGAATCTTCCTGGAATCCTGACTGTTTTTCTATAAAATAGCAGTGCAATTTTACAAGTAGTTTATTGTATTCTGTTCTCGTTCTCATGCTGGCGGAAGTCATGCTTAATTTTGGCCAAAATTAAATACTACATCTTTTTGTCTGTGTGGTTTTGCTTTTGAAACGAGCACCAGAGAACCGTGTATTATGCAGTATATTTCTCCGCCTCAGTCACATACACAGTGTTTCTGCCCTAGCTGTCCCTTCAGCACATACCAACGCTGTACTGTGCTAGGTCACATGAGAAATTTTAGTTGTTGTGATGGAGCTAGGGGGAACTTTAACTGTGACCCAGGATTTATACTGTGGTCTGCAATACTGTGAAAATGTTATTCAGTAGAGTCCTATACTCGTAAAGAAATGTGTGCTGGGATGTCAGTTCTGCTCTGAAGTGAACAATACATTGCCTGTGTGAAAAGAGGTTTTGCTTGTCTCTGTTCATACAATTATTCAGAAATGAAAAAAAGAACAAACCCCTTGAATTCACTGTGTCCCAAGGTGTTGAAGTAAGGTATTTTTAAATGCCTTTAGTGTTACATTTCAGACTTTTTCCAGGTCTAAGTTGATGTCCCTTCCAAAGTAGAGAAGATTGGATGGCTTGTTGGTCATCATTACGACCTTAACAAAAGCCTGAGATGAGTGCCTTTAAAGCAATATTTGGGGTTGATATTGGCAAAAAGTCCATATTTATTTATTTATTTATGTAACCATGATGGTGAACTTCTTTTGATCATAATTTATTACTGTTTAACTATCCTTGAACTAAGAGGTAATGTTTTAAAGTTGGATCTGATACCCAGCTCTCGGATATTGGCTCTTTATTATGACTATGTAAACAGCTGCAAGGTATTATCTTGCTGCGTGTAGGAAAAGTGCGTATTTCCTTGTTCCCAGAAATGGAAAAATGCATCATCCACAGTTTTGCTCGTCGGAGCATTTGCACATCTTCTGCTGAAACTGTATTATGCAAAGATAAACACCTAATAGCACAAAACCCCCCCAAACAAATAGCCTTTGTCAAATACTTAATCTACTTGAAATGATTTGCACTTCTTAAACAGGCACCTTATAAAAGCAAAAACTTAAGGGGTGGGAAACAAGACTGATGTTTCATTGCATATCCTGTCCTCCTGTAATGTTATAGTAACAGTGATGCACACATTTTGCACTGCTATAAAATGTTGCATCCATTGCATTTTGTGAGCTTGGTATCGGTGCAGCTGCATCAGTGCACGAACGCAAAAGAAAAGAAAAACCTGACTGAGCAATTAAAAAGACCCTCCATAGAGGCAAGGCCTAAAGCTAGTTCTCTTCAGCCTGAATGTTTCTTGCTGTTATTGTTCTTGTTGGTCATTCTCAAAGAATAGGAACAAAAGGGCTTTTATGTCTGAGTAAAGAATAGAGTTTCTAACAAGGTAGAACCAATAGCTGAGAATTAAGAACCTGGTCTTTGGAAGAGCCAGAAGAAGGGGGGCTTCCTGTTGGGAGACATCTATTAACAAAACAAAATGCACGGATGGACACAGATACACCTGAGGTTATTAGCAGTGTTCCAGCCGTCTTTATCCCTGTCTCGAAATCGAATTTCCCATAGATTTGCAAGTTTTGCCTTGGCAGGCTGTTAAACGGATGACTACACTGCCCATAAATTAAACAAATTTGAAACTTAAATTGCAGAAATGAATCCTGTCTGGCATCTTTGTCTAGCATTAAAGTTTCATTGACCACCACTGCTAAATTCTAGGAGTAAATTCTTATTATACCCACTTAAACTTTTATCTACGTGAGGAAATAGGCTTTTACATTCAGTTTTCATAGTGGAGGAGAAGGTAAGATGCTCTCGGGTCTAGTACAGCACATGTTGAAGCAATCTGAGTTTAGCACAACAGTGTCATCCATTGATATATTGTCAGTCAACCAAGAATTTCTTCATAATTAAGTTTACTTGCATAAATGGTGTTAAAAATTGTTAAAATGGAAGAGTAGAAAATAATGTGAATAAAATGAATGTTAAAGAAACCAAATTTGATATTACTGAAGTCCTTTGCAAATATTGAAGTAGAAGATTATGCGTAGCGTTGTTGGTCAGCCTTTTCATTTGTTCTTTCAGGGAAAGATTCATGTAATCTGTGATGGCACCTTGCATTGTGCTCTGTGGGTAGAAGCGCTGCGTATACTATTTCAAAAATAACTTTTCCAGGCAACTGTGCTCTGGGAACTTCTGAGAAAACATCGTACACATCAGGCTGATCCTTATGCTCTTAGCAAAGTGGTCTCATCAGCAGATCGCCAATTCTGTGCTTTAGTTGTGTGCTCATCTGGCTTACTGGGGGAAGATGATTATGGAAATAGTTTTTCATGTTTGGTGTATTATTTTTATTAGCAGTTGCCCTCTCCCTTGCCTTTTTATCTGCCCTGTGTACTACTCCAGTAAAAATGCATTTTACATGCAAATGATGTTAATCAACCTTTGCAAATCCATTTGGTTCAGTTTTTAAAGAAGCAGAACTGGACTGATTGAAGAAAGAGGAAGAGGACCCTTGACAAACTCATGATATGCAGTTCTTGATATGGCATCTTTTTTTCTATCTTTTAATATAAGGAAAAATAATATGTGAGGGGACAATGGAAAACTACATATCTTGCTTTCTGTGCTTGGGTTTAAAGAGACTACGGTAATTTTACGAAGAATATTACTGTTTGATTAACCAATTCTTTAATTGATTGAGAACTCTTACTGCTTCTGAAAGCAATTACACTTACGAACTTAATGCATTACCACTATTTTTTCAAATGAGGATTAGTTTTACTATAGTGTGATGTACTTAAATTGTTTTCTTTTTATGGTAAGTTTCTTTTGAAAACTATGTTTAATAAGCCATTAACATGGAAGGCTAGAATAGTACATTAACAAATTGAATGTTTGACAAGCATGATTTTTTAAACGTACATTGTTTTTTCTTTTTATATGATTGTAAAATTGAACGTACCCTTAGTGTAATTCACTTTCAACAAATGGTGCTTTTAACCAATTGAAAAATAATTACTTTTTCTTTCTATTAAGCAATTTAAATATTTCTACCAAGCAACTAGATTATTAGCTTAATATGCATCAGTTATTTTGACCAACGTGGCGGGGGGGAAGCTGTGTGGTTCTGACAATATATTCAATCTCTTGTAGCAAAAAAAACCTCTAAAAGTTCACGCAGTAAATCATACTGCATTAATTTCATAGTATAAAAACTACCATTTGTCTTACTAGCACAAGTTTGCATAAAAAGAACGATGTAGAGAGAGTGGGGAGGTAGATCATAACTGCTGCAAACTAAACGCCATGCCTGTTTAAGCTGTTCTTTGCTCCGTGACATTTTTTGAGAGGGTGGCTGCAAAGTTAGCAACAATATGTATGGAAATGCAGGTTGCTGCAGGTAAGGTGACCATACTGACAGAAAGTCTAATCTCTGAATGTTTCCATACTAACTTGATTTCGATATTAATAACTTTAGTCTGAGGTTTTATTTTGCTGTCACAACTTTGCACTTTCGGTGAACTACAGATAAAAATGAGTAGGTGGATGTATAACTATTTACATGTCACTTGACATCAGGCATGATAGTTTAACAGTAAAGAAGATTCTCTTCTTAAAGTCGTCTCGGAAAAATAGTTTTGAAATCTAATGTTACAACTGACATAGAATTACTTTAATACAGAACGATTAAAAAGTTGTCTTTATTGCATTTAGTAGCCCACAAAAGAGTCTGTATTTATAATTTTCTCTAAAGTTAAGCAGGGAGGTCCAAGCCTACAAAGTAGCACAGGTATCTCTCCTTTCATGCATTCATTCAGAGTTGAGTGGATGCGCGGGGGTGTCCGCGCTGTGCCGGTGGAAGGGCCTGTTTGACTTCTCTTCCAAAGTTCTGGTACCTTACACGGACATGAAGAAGGAAGTTATCCAAGGCCGTGGATTGGTGGTCTATTTGGTACTGCTTAGGCTGGTTTTCGTCTTCATGCTTATGCTAACATATTAGTATTTGTGTAATATATGCACCGTCATCGTTGTGTATATAACTTAAAACACAACTATAACAATAGGGTAGTTCAGAACAAAGGATTTGACCTGTCTTTTGGGATGATTGGCCAGTATCTGTAAACATTTTTGTTTATGTGTTTGGTATTATTGTGGTTCAATTCACTGAATCTGCAACAGTTTCCTCTTTTCTTGGAGTGAGAAGCTCAGTTGCCTTTCTTGTTATGTTTTTGTGCATGCCTTTGTTCCCACTTTAGCTGGTTTCTTTGATAGCCTTGATGTACCTCGTGACATCTTGGTGGTTCATCTCAGATCAGCAGCAGAACTGCTTTATCGTGCTTTTCTTTGGGCAGATGCGCAGCCCTTTGTGCGCCTGCCTTCCACCTTTCATCCCGCCTTTTGTCTCTTTGGCGTGGAAATTGATCCCTCATAAAGAGCACCATCAGATTCAGCCAGTGGTAAAAGGATGCCATCTCAAAGCTGGAGGAGAAAATCCGAGAGGTCCCGAAGGATGAGCCTGTCTCAACATGGCTGCTGAGCTAAAATACTAAAGCTGGTGGCAGGTGGTGAAACCCCTCTGTGCATGCCATCTTAAGAATTTGTCAGTGTGAATAACCCCCAACCCTCCGACTGTATGCAAAGCAAGGAGGCCTGAATAACAGCTTTGTGCTGCAGAAGCTTAACGCATGGAGCAGGACTAAAAGCCGGGTTTCACTGGTTATTTTGGACATTTAACATTCAAGTCGTGTAAAAGAAAGAAGCTCATTATGACTCAGTTCCGTTAATTAGACGTAAATTACGGTCCTTAGTGCCTTAACACAAAGGAAGGTAAGGGGACTTCAGCAGGACCAGAGGATGCAGAAATTGTAATTAGATGAGGGCATGGGCTGGGAAAGGGTGGCTGAGCACAAGCCCCCATTGAACTCGGGGAGCTCACACTGAACTGTGCGTGTGCAAGGACTGGAGTCGGAATAATCACTTTTTAACCTCCACCCAGATTTGTTATGTTTTATTCCAAGATGATCAGTGTGGCTGACTCTAAATGATGTGATGAACAGATGTAGTTCATCTAGTAAAGATTTTCTCTACTGTGGAAAGCTTTAAGCAATCTCCCTTTTAAAAAAAGGAGATTAGCCTTTAATTCTTAAAAGTTCAAAGAGAGAACAAAAATATTTCCTGACTGCTCATGGTCCTGGGATAGCCATGGGCATATCAGAGTATTTAGCATGTCTTTATCATGTATAGGCTAAATACGTTATGCCTATTACATATTGTCTAGCATACCTTGTCCTGAAAATTCTGGTTTAGAAGCAGAAATGTAAAAGCATTAAGGAAATAAATGAATATACCTGTATCTGTATTCAAGAAGAGGTAATAATTTGAGTCGAAGCTAACAATCCTTCATTAAAAGCTGGGTTTTTTCCCATTGCTTGCAAAATTAACCATATATAAAATGTATGACTTAAAAGATACTTTAATCCACTAAAAAGGATTTTGCAGTTTTGCCTGTTGGTAGCTTCTAATTCAGAGCTGAAAGGATTGTTTTCCATAGTGTGAACATGGGAATGTTTCTTGTCCCCGTTAATAATGAATAACAATAGGCACAATCTTCCTTATTCCAACGGTAGCACTAACAAGCCTCTTGTGCACTAAACAGTCTTTGGAGTTTTGTCCCCTTCTCTTGAGTTGAATTCAGAAGTAACATATTAGCATAACATCTAAATGATTAGAGGCAAGACAATGGAGTAGTCGTTTCTGAGAGACTAAAAGAAATAGGAGTATTTAAAGCAGCATTTGATTTGTTTTTGAATGTTCATATCTAATAGGGAAAAGCTATTTGTAGATAAATAATACAAAAATGATAGAGCAGGTTTATTGCTAGGAGATGGACATGGTAGATTTTGTTTTGTTTTGTTCCCGTATTGTTATCTGTCCGATTGTTCAATGAATACTTTTTAGGGCCAAACAGTGAACCTTTCTGTAACTTTTATGCTGTTTCTCTAAGAATAGTTTTCTCTTCTTAGGATAGTAATGTTGGTAAGTAACCAGGCTTATACATAGAGAGACTGGGATTTGTGGTCTTGCCTCCTGATTTTTAGACTTTCTCTGTTCAGCAAAAAGCCATTGAAGTTTTAATAAACAAAACAGCAGGTCGTTCAGCACCATTCAGAAGCCAATATAGTGGGGGGGAGGCAAGGGGAGGACACGGAAGGACTTGTAAGTAAATATTAATGAAATGTAAAGTTTCAGGCTTCCTTGAAAAAAAAAATGGGACAGTTTAAAACTTGGAATGAAATGGTCAGTTTGGGCAACTGACACCTAATGTATTATAGAATATATAAAAAGGGTTTACCAGTTGGAATATCACTGTTTGAAATGCAGGAAGCACGAATGTTAAATGTTTGTGAAGGCTGTTGTTAAAGCAAAAGTATGATCTGATCTGCTCTGTTCATAAGAATTACTTCTGGGTTTATTTTTCATTCATACTCATTTTCTAACCCATAAACTACCTTTTGAAGTAACAACCTAAAAAGAACAGAAACAGTTTCACAAACTTTTGTACTCGAGAGGCAAATCAAACCCTCAGGCACATACTCATCTACAGGCATATTTGCTACTGGAAATGCTAAGGGTGACTGTGAAAGCAGTTGTCTTCCATCTATGCTGTTGTAGAACTATAAAACCTTAACTTGTTCTGAGGTGTCCTGGAAAAAGCAAAGTGATTTCTTTGTTCAAAGTGACTTCTTTTGTTCTTATCTCAAACTGTTTGGCTTGTAAATCCCATTTTAGCCTCATCAGTTACTTCAGCAAGTTGATAGGGAAACACTGTGTTCTTCACTATGCAATCTTATTCATTAACTGCGGTTACTGTAAATCATCATAGTGATCATGTGTTAGTGACAAGACAGAAAATACCATGTTTGTCCATGCAGCTGGAAAGGGCATAACTGTTACCACTAAAGGTAGTTTCTGAATGCAGAAGGAATAGTGGATATTTATTTTAATAACAATTTTTTGCATGACCATTGTTAAATGTTTCATATATCCAGATTGTGAGAATGTCTTCAACAGATACAAAGCGCAATTTTTTTTTCTCATTGCAATGCTGCCAGCTGAGAAAATACTCTTATAGAAGTTACTGATGTGATTCTTGTTTTACGCAGGACAGAATTCTGCACTGATTCTTTCTGGTCAATCAATTTACCATGTAGGCCATTTAGTGAAAGGCTTATTGAATAAGAACTCTTATGTACTATATAAATCATTTGAGAAGCAAATCCTGGAGCAGACCTAGGAGCCTTGCTGTAATAGCCTATGTCCCTCACATCCCACCTTCTGCATCATCTGATGCTGATCTAATATAATGAAGTGCATAAAACGTGAGCCTAGTTAAGTCTGTAGTTATCAGGTTTGTGTCTGTGGACTTACTGGTACTTACTCCCGTGTCCCAGCATGTGTTTCTCTCCTTCCTGTTAGTGGGAGAATGACTTTTGAAGAGGTTGAGTCAGATTAAAAATACAAATATAAACAAAGAAGTGTTCAAATATACATGATTTCTTTCTTAATCTTGAAGCACAAATAGCAGGGACGCGCCTGTCATACATAACTTGCACGGACCTCCTTCCAAGCAATGGATCTTCTGCAGTTAGATATTTGTTAAGAATAAGCGTGCGATCTCTTCTGCCAGCTTGTCTGAAGGGCTCAGCTTCCAGCTGCTAATTTTGCTCCCTTCTGTCTGTGTGCATTTCTTACCTCAAATCTCAGAAATTTTCAAAGAGAATAAAGGCTCCTTCTCTAAAGAAGGAAATGTTTTTCTCTAACACTAGGAGTGCCAGATAGTGTATCTTCATTAGCAGTATTCAGCAGCTGGTACTCTTTTAAACCTGGATGGGTCCTGCTTGGGAAATGCCTTGTCATAGTTGTCCAAATGCATGTTTTGGTTGGCTGCTTGGGCATTTTTGAGAGAAATGGTGTGTTTTCAGTAGCTTCAATGGTTATGTAAGATCTTAACAACACAGAGGGAAGAAGTATATCTGAAGGTTCAGACAACTAGAAAAAAGTTTACGACACCTCTTCCACGTCATACTTGCTTTCCCTCTGTAATCACAAGTCGCTTTTTTCCATAAATGGTGAACGTATGAATTGGAAGCTCTGCACGGTCTTCTAACAGAGCTTTGTTCAATGCCCTTTAGTCTTACTAGCTTCCCTGCCACCGCAGCACTGCGAGGTTGTACCAAGAGTGAAGCAGAGCCTCTGAAGTGCAGTCGCTGCTCTCTGGGCAGGTGTTCCTTCCCAGCCTGTCTGCAATGCATAGCACCATGATGTCCAGTTCTTAGACTTCAGACTTAGGTTTTAGAGGTATATCTTAGAGGTTATGGAAAGAGGAGGAGAAGGTGAAGCAATCAGTAGTCTCTTTCTGTCTGAGCCTCTACACATTGGAGTGTGGATTTGTGGGGCCCCTTCATCAGGAAGGGAGCGGGAACTGGTGGTACAGCGTGCTGCCGTCTGCTGAGAATGAGGCAAGGAGCATGGTGAAATAGTGGGGCAGCAACCCTAGATAAGCAGTGAAGCTAAATGCATCGCAGGCTGAATACAGTGGGAACCTGGTATTTTCATCTGACTCATCGCTCTAAGAATTGCGTTGTGATCTCTCCTTTCCAGGGTTAGCTCCTTCCTGCTTCCAGCTGGCACATCTTCTCATATATTAGGCCTGATGCCCTTGTTCTGCAATCTTCCACTATTATTTCTATTGCTGTTTCATACTTAGCTCATCACAGTTTTCTTCAATGGCCTACTAAAGCTTCCCTCTGGATTCTTCCTGCTCAGTTGGGTACCGCTCAGCAATTTATGGGAAGCTTTTTGTTTGTGCCCATCAACTGCAATCCAAACTAGAGAAGTCGTTACTCCTTGTCAAGTGGCAGCGCTAATTGCGACCCACACTGGGTATATCATCAAGGGTATTTCAGACCTGGCTGTAAGAGCCTTTGCCAGGCCAGCTGGTATCTGTTCAAGGTGAGGACTTGGGTACCAGTCCCTGAGGGGCAAGCACCCAGGCATGTAGCTATAGCTTACTGGAATGGTTATATCAGATCAGAGACTTCTGAAAGACTGGTCACCCTCAGACACTAATTCTCATCTAGACTATTTACCTGGAGGCAGTCTCAAACTCAGAACTGTAAATAAATTTCTCAGTAATTTTTCCCTCTGGATATCTGTATGTACGAACCATTTCTGATCTGTACTGACTCACTCCTTTTCAGAAATACTGCCTAAAAACAGGCTCTTGTTTCAGTCCAGTTAATCTTACTAAGAACAAATCTGTTTCAGTCTGAGGTTATAATTTAAAAAAAAAACCAACCACCACCACCACCAAAAAAAACCCCAAACCCCAAAAAATCGCAACAAAACTCCTGTTGTTCCTCCTTGCAGATCGCTGTTCTTTGACTTTGTGGAAACAGTTGCATAGGTGGATTAGACCATTTAAAAAACATACACAGTATTAGTGGGGCATAGGGTTTTCTTGTGACTTGAACTGGTCTTCTATCATCAGTAGCCAAATGTATTCATTTGGTCGATGACACCAAAGTACCTTCATGATTTGAATGTGCCCTGCAAAAACTCACCCAAGCCATTTTCACAAGTCTCTCTCTGTTCAGCGCAAGCACTCCAGAAGTATCAGATAAGTGATGTTAACTGGGGAAGGAGCCCCCCTGCCCCAATGTACATCCAGAACCACTTCATCTTTGATCTTAGTTTGCTGGTGGTTTGCACAGTAGCCCTGGGCAAATCTTTCGATTTTGTATGTTCGCCTTTCCTTAGCTCCAAAATAAGAATACTTGCCCAGCTGAGAAAAACACTGTGAGGATTTTAAAACAAAAAAGGGTTTGTGTGCCCCAAATCTTGTGTCATTTTTTTCAACAATACGAGTTGGCCTAATGAAAGATACTTCTTCATATAAAACTTGTCCTTTGTTGTTAAGCATCTAGTGTATGTTGTCTGGGCTTCTGGCCTCTCCAGTGGAGAGGGAGTTATTTTTAGATGGCAGTTTGCCCAGCCTGTCTTAACCCTTTAGGAAAGCAATTTGTCTTTCAGTTGAGTACAGACAGCTTCCAGATGATGAGATGTTTGGACTCACTACAGTTGGTTGAAATGAATTCCACCGTCTTCAGCCAGTCATTGCCATCTTTAAAATGTTTATATTTATTTGATAAATTGAGTAGAAAATGGAATAAAGATATGCCAGATACTTTCTGGAAGTCTGGTTCTTTGGAGGATCAGCTGAAGACATGAGCCTTTACATGAATACTACAACATCAACAGCATCTCCATATCAAGGATTTAAAGATAGAGTTCGCTTATGGTTGGGACAAATAGCATTCAGTGTCCTAAGGCATTGATGTGCATCCATGTGTTTTTATTAGTATGTGTGCGTAGAGCATGCTTGTATATACAGACAATGCAAATGTCCTAAGATACAGAAAACCTGTTGTTTTGCATTCTGAGTACATTCTGCATTTTTCTGTATCCCCAACTACTAACTATATCAGTCCTGTTAGGGGTAACCTGTAATTCTGAAAATATGCTTGTTGATGGTCCTTTTGAATGTATGTGAGGTTCTCTTACGTATCTAGTACTTGTCTTTGGATAAAGGCCAAAGAAAACTTTTTTTTGATGGAAACAAGTTAATGCAAAAAGTTTCAATTCACTGTTGGTCTTCTATTCTTTTGTTCTGCTCTCAAAATGGAAATTGAGCTTTTACTATCTATTACAGATACATTCTTTGAAAAAATCAGTTTTTCAGCAGTGCTATTAGCAAACTTTGACTCTTTACCAGAGAATTTCTAATGAAGGAATGTGACCACTTTGGAATAAGTGTAGCAATAACCAATATATTTTGAAGTCTTAAATGTTGGAATGATTTTGAAAATAAGATTCCCATCTCTCAGAAACTTGAATGACTCTCCTATGAGAACTGAAGTGGTTCTGAGTCTATTTAACAACTTCACAGGCAAACAGGTCTCTTCTTTGAGCTGTACTTAGTTGTGTCTTTAGCTGAAAAGGAACTTGTCAGACTTGATGTTAGGAATATTGCATTAGAGGGGAAAAACATTTAATTGTTAATGTATAGTTTATTTGACATTACTGAGTTTAAGCAATGATTTACCCCAAACTCCAGGAGTTATACACACCTATAATTTGGAAGCAAGTTGGAAGACGGTTGATTATAGAACTAGCATTCCTGTTGCTTCTGCTTAGCAAGCTGTCATGCACGCAGTCGGTGTCTGTAATATTTATTATACACCAGGATTCCTATTTTGCTTTTCTCCCCCTGTACATATTTTCTGTATGCTAGAGCTTTGCATCTCTGTTCCCTCCTGTATAGTAAGACTCTGTGAGCGTTGGTGGAAGTAGAGCAGAGCTGACAGTATATAATTCTACTGAACTTCCCTCTGCTTCGGCGACACAATCCCACAGCAGGCATACAGGCTTGTTTTGCCTGGTTTTTGGTGTGTGGTTTTTGTTTTGTTTTGTTTTGTTTTTTTTATCTATACAGTAGAAAAAGGATTTAGCTGGAGAGAATGGGGAAGGGTTATAATACACAGATTTAAAAAAAGTAAGGGGAAAATGAGCTACAGGAAATAATGTTAAAATATAGTATTAAGAGCCTGCTCTGATGGGTTTGAAGTGATTTTTTTGCTATTTTGGAAGCAGATCACTAATAAAGCAATCAGTCATAGATACCTTTTTACTTGCATCTCCTACCAAATTTTTCATCCTGCTAGTTTCTACCACAGGAACAGCATGGATCTAAATACCAGCTGGAGCCATAAAAGTGATCTTAGCAGCAGGAGTGTAAAACTTCAGTACTTGAGCTACTGTATGAATACAAGGATGTGTTAACAGTCCAGGACTGCATCTCCACAAAGAATTTACATATGTCCACTTTGAAGTATGTAAGTGGTCCTATGGACTGACAGTATTTATATCAATACAAAAACGATTTTGCTGGTTCAGGCTTTGCTTTCCAGTCAATCAGGCAAATCCTACATGGTCTTATGTGTTAGCTAGGGCTGCAAAATAACCTTTTGATTGTGTGGTATAATACTGTGTATGTTTACATTACAAACATGTCATTCCTTCATGATCACCCTTTGTTCCTGTGATTCTGACTGTGTCTGTTAAGATGAAGGTTTGGCTTTGGAAAATTGGAAACAGGACCTGGGTTTAGAATTGTATCCATAAACCATGCATGAAGTCTAAATAAGGAACAGAATTCCCATAAAACAGAGTAATGGAAGCAAGTGGCTCCTGCTGCAAAGAATGAGAAGACCTGTTCTACTTAGTAATAAAAGCTTCAATATGTTAGTTTGCAGATATTTATTTTGGGGGCATCAATCTTGTGCAAATTTAGTCCATTGGCTGATTATTGATGATACAGAAAACATAGAGAGGTTTACTACCCAGATGGTAATAGGTGTGCAGAGTTGCATTCTCTTTATGAGAACAGGAAGGAAGAAAATATTCCAGGTTCTAGTTTTTACAGTTATGTCCATTTTTGTTGTAGCAGGACCTAGTAGGTCTGTCAGTGGTAACTTTGTAATTTGGCAGTCTTTGTACATCAGCCATATGGAGCACAGACCCTTATAAAAGTTCTGGGAAACCGAGCTGCAGTGATACCCCAGATTTTGAGCTGGGGCAGAGGGGAATGCTCTCTAAGGAGCTAACCTCTAATTTGCTGTTTCCCAGCTTTGCTCTAGTGAAATAATTTTAATAGACATCCGAAATGCCAAAGGCACAATGGAACAATTCAGCTATCAGTAAAAGCATGTTATCTTTTCAACTGCACCTGGTTATAAATAGATGTGGTAGAAGACCCTAATTATAGTTTGTCTTAAAAGGTAGGATTAGAGCTTTCAGGGTTTTTTTCTGGGAGTCAAGAGCAGACTTTTGTCCATGGTTTTTGGTTTTTGAACTGGATATAGGGAAAGATTAAAGGGCTTGCTGAAAGTTTCCTTACCATGGATGTACATTATGGTCACGTAATTATTTTGCCAAATGTCCATGCATTCAATGTGTAAAAACATCTCATGCCCCAATTATGAGCTGCCTTTGAGAGCATCCTCTAAAAGAATGAGGTAGGCTGTGGATAGGCATCCAACCTGAAAAGTGATTTTGATGCAGAGGTATATGCAAGTGTCCAGCTTGTTCATCCTCCAGTTGCTCTGCCTGCCTGTTAGAATGTGTCTCCAGTGCAACATCACAAAATAGATGCAGTTGCTGTCTATATGAATCTCCCATAATATTTCTTTTGTTTATCTACAAAATGGAAATGGATGGAAAATGAATGTTGTACAGTGTGTTCTGCCTCATGCATCATCATCAAAACATACTCCTGTGTTTCTGAGCCTGGTCTTTACTGCTGGGATCAACGTATGAAATGGTGATAGCACAGCTTGATTCCTATAAACTTCCTATAAAATTCACAGCAGGAATCATGATACCATGAGTGTGGAATTCACCTCTGTCTATCTTAGAGGACCCCTTTGTGGGAGGCAGGATGTTTCACTGTACCACTGATGTTCCCTAATCATCTTGGACAGTTTGGATTTTAATTTTACTGAGGGAACAGAATATTTTTTCTTTATAAATCTTACTGAATTGTACTGTTACGGATGCTTCAGGTACACCAGGTAGCTACACCAAGGAATGGGTCATCTGTACACAGAGTGTATCGATTTACTCATCATCAAAGAAATTCTAAATGATGAATCAAAGAGGCATTTTTATTCTGCCAGATTGGGTCAGTCTGGAAAACTAAGACAGTTTTCAGATTTGTACTTGCACTGCTGAATTTTTTTTTTTTTAAGGCAGTAGTGGCAGATGCACATTATATGTAACAGGTGTACATTGTATGCACCCCTTCGACTTTTGGATGTTTGACAAGTCAAAGACTGCACTTCAGAAAGTATGACCAAGCACTGGTCATTAGGATGCTGCAGCCATTAAGTAGTCAATCCAAATTCCTTGGATTTTTGGCTTGTACCCAAGAAAAAGCTGGGGTGCTGGGTACATCTTGTTTGTTTCAAGTACGGACCCATGACAGTACAGACATACAAAAAAGGAACTTGTTAGCATCAGCCAGTTAAGTAAGCTTCACGCTGTGAGCGTAAAGCAGTGTGGCCAGTATGGATGGCAGTATGCCCTATTTGTGGCATGCCTCTGCAAGAAGACATTGCTGCAGGATACTGAAGCCTTAGCAGAAAAGCAAGCACCACAGACTGAGCCCTGGAAAGGTTACGGTCAGCTGGTGTCCTGGGTGGTGTTTGAGGTACACTTTACAGGGGGACAGGATTTCTGGATTGTTTTTAACCATGCTGATATCACAGGCTCTCCAGCTGAGAGGTGAAGGTGGAAGCCTTGATGATGTTTGGCGTGGTCTGGATATGCCTAAGCTATGTGATGCCTGAAATGAGATTCCAAAATCCATATTGTGGCGTCTATAAACAGTCTGATTTTTAGCAGTACCAAAAAACAGAGCTGCTGTCAGCAATTCGTTTAATACAATGTACTGTTTTGCATTTAGTGGCAAGGCAAATGGGCCAAAATTAAGAGAGATGGTGATCTTAACACTTCTTTATTGCATAGGCAGATCTGATTCAGAAAGATGGCAGGGGCAGTTGATCCCATCAGGTTGAGTATCTTTTGCATCATTTGACCCAGGTTTTCTGCTATTGCCAGTCATGCTTTTGAGAGGATAGCAGTCATCTACTACAGATGCGTAGTTTTACGTAAAGATGTTGAGCAGTCTTCTAAGACTTGATGGTGGTGGTGCCGATTATTCCAATAGCCCTTTGTCAGGTACCTGTTATCTTCCATTTTATAACCCTTCAGAACAGATAGGGAAGGCAAAGAGTTAACACCTATCTTTGCGTAGCCTCACCCCTTCCCTCCTTTTCAACTGTACAGACGAAAGAGAGGAGCAGCATGAAGGAAGAGGAGGTTATGATGTGGAAAAAATTATCAATTTTTCCCTGTTCATCTCATCTTCACCCATCCTACTGTCAGTCAGAACTAAATGTGGATATATCATGCACAATTTTTGGTGTACTCAGAGAATTTAAAGTGGGCATATAAAAGTCAGCAGCCCGTGAAATCAGGAAATTTATAAATGTTCATGCAAGCAGACAACCTGTGGCAGGCTGAGACCTTCTGTCTTTTTTTTTTTTTTGTGAGAAACAGCTACAACCCCTGTGCTCTCTTTGCAAGTAACAGTTGGTATCACGCCTGTCCTACAAGAGGTTTAGATGTGGAGACAGTGAGCCAGAACTCTTGCAGCATATATATTTAGGCTTGTGTTGCCATGCTATCCCGCTAGACCTAAGTGTTGGCGCTTAATTCAAGGACTGATAGGTGCACGTGATGGTGTGTGTCTAAAGCCAGTAGTTGCTATTGTTGTCATGGCATCCTCTGATGTAGGTCTGAATTACATTATCAATGAAAAGTACTGCAAATTGAAAAGATCCTTGTACATGATGCACATATTACAGTGCAGCATAGAAGAGGTCCATTCAGACTGAGTGCTGCTTCATGGTAATAGCCTTCCTGTCCAAGCAGGTTAAAGGGGGACAAAAATTACGTGCTTGGCCTGTCTCTTCACAAAGCTAGAATCTGTCGGAGTTTGGTATGGAAGTTACACATTACAGAGTTACAAGAGCTACTCAGTAGTGGGAATAGGAAGGATTCACTGTTCATGGTCTCTTTAAAAAATAAACTTCCATTGAAATTCTTTTCCGTGCGTATCTCAATTGCAGTGACATAGAAATTGCTGTTTTCATAGTTACAGCCTAAATGCCACTAGCCATTCCTCTGCTAGCTGATGGAAACTGTGGCTCTGTTACCTCAAAGTACACGGCCAGATTTCTGCCTATAGTTTGGAAGGAGCCTTGCAGAAGACACTCCGATAAAGAGCGAGTCCCTAGAGCAGCGCCAGGGCCCTTGCACAAACCAGGAGACACCGGTTGCTTGCTTTATTTCTCTTAAAGATCCTTAGGTGGAAGGGTTTAACTCTCATGCAGAACTAAACCTTGAAAGTGAGCAAACGTGAGTCTCGTTTGCTGGAGCTGCTATGTCGCACATTCCCGGGGACAAAGGGTGCTCTGGGGCTGCATGACACGCTGTCCGAAGCAAGTGTGGATTTCTACCTCAACGAGCTGGTCCTGCTGCCAACATTCTCTGCATACCCATCTCAGGGAGGCCCTCCTCCGTAAACTCCACATGAAAGAGAGCAGACTAAAAAGCCTTAGAAAGTGCATCCAGCTTTTTGTTTTCTTTGTCATCAATGCAGTGTGTTCTGGTGTCTCCAAGACAACCGTGTCTAAAAGGCTGACTGCATCTTTCACTGCTGCTCTATAGTGAGCTTGCCGAGATGGGCTGTGAAGGCCAACCTCTAGCCATTTTTTATCCGTGAGTTTTCTGGGTAGTACCTAAGTACTTTATGTGCTTGCTTCGGTTTCAGTTTTATTGCAGGAATTAAGCTTTGGTTTATCAATTTTAAAGATATTATCTTGGGGTTGTCCCAGCTCATCTTTCTTTGAATAATTGTAACAAGCAGTTAGGATGTTGTTCCCAGTAACGCCTGCAACAATGCTGGCTTTCTTTGCATTTCAGGCCTATTCTGCATCTGATAATAGATGCCTTCCTGCCACTGAATAGAGATGTACTGAATCTTGTGTTCTGCGTGCTCTTTGTTGCCCATGTGTGCCGCCTTCTTGAATGATTGCTGATTTCAGATTTAAGTTTAGATAGTCAGAATAGTTACAGTTTTAGGATTTCTGTATAGTTGTCTTGTCAGTTTGCAGATTTGCAAATCTGAAGAATTTGCAGGCAGGGGGAATCACTCATGGTATGTGTTCTCTGAGCAGCAACACCACAAGGCTTTCCCAGTGCTCATCTGGCCTCTATGGCCCCTTCTCTGTAAGCTACTTCTCTGCCACTTGTTTAGAGAAAACGGGTGATGAAAAGTGATTTCAAGGGCAGCACATGCCTCCTATGAGGTCAGGAGCTTTGGGAATTACAGTTGTTCCTTACAGTTGTTAAGGAGAAGCTGGATCTTTTAGCTAAAGAGAAGAGTAGTTAAAGATACTTAATTATTTGTGGTTTATAGCTGCAGCGGTCAAGAACAGTACCGCATCCCTGCGATGGGCCTTGTCAAGGTAGTTAGCATGGGCATTTGTAGGAGTAAAGCAACTGTTTTTCCTACTGTCACTTTCAGAAATGGCCAAGACCTGTATGTTGAGACAAAAGAAAAAGAAATAAAATGATCTCACGGCAAATTCCAGCCTGAGTGGTTGCAATTTTGTTCTGTTGGCAACCCCAAGGTACTGTAAAAATATATAGATAAACCTATAGATAGACAACATAGTTATGTATGTTGGGAAATCTTTATTAAAGATCATTTGTCAATTTTGCTTGTATTATATATGCCTTCAAATCCATCTCAGATCCTGAAGATGCTGCATCAATTTAGTATTTGTTGTAGACCATTAATTTATTTGTCTGTCAGAATCCAGCATCTTAAAGATAAATTGATTTCTGCAAGCATTGTGTTGGTATAGTTGAAAGGATAAGTAAGGGCTTGCCTGTAGACAGTAAGAAAGGACTGAGAACAAGACAGTATTAGTGGAGCTGTAGTCTGCAGTGGAATGAATGAGAGCAGCCCGTGATGGGTATGACCAGGGCCATAACTAACTTGGCAGAAACATTTCCACTTGCCTGTGTGTGGCTGTTGAGATCAGTCGTGTATTCCCTTAGCACTATATATTTAGAAACGTTTCCTCTCATTTTCTGCTGACTGTACTGGGGCCTGTGCAGAGCAGCCTAATTGAGGTGCAAGGGGATACACTATGAAGGAATGGGGAGACTGGGACATGCTTCGTACTTTGTCAGCCTTGATTTTTGGGGTGCTTTTCCTCCCCTATTTTTCTGTTAGCCATGAGAGCTTTTTGGGAAAGCCACAGGAGCAAATCCTCCATTTGGTGGAAGGATTCCAGGCAGCAGAAAGTGGTGTACCTCCTTTTCATTTTCCTAGGATGCAGTCTTGCAGTTCTCATGCATACCAAACTCTTCCAAATCAATACCTGTGTGTGGTACAGAGAAGTTTCTGGTATCTACTTGTTTCCCTTCAGTGCTTTCTTTGCAAACACAGTGACTTTACTCTGGAAAAGCTGGTCTTTGGGGTTTGATGTTTTATTTATTTATTAAGTATCATTTTGAGATGCCTGTCCAGGAAGGTTTTTGTTTAACTTTCAAATGAAATCACAAGTGAGAACTCATGCATTTCTCTCTTCTGTAGCAGTCTCTTCATTTTCTCCTGTGTTATCTCATTTAAAACAAGTATAAATAATAGTAAGATTACTTTAATGCTTTCAATCTTTGGGGTTTTTTTTGGAAAACAACATGAACTCAAATTTCCAGTAGATGCCATCCAACAATTATAACAGAGCAGTGCAGTAAATAATGCCTAGAAGTTGGGGGGCTTTTTTTTTTTTTTTTTAGGTTTTAGTTTTATATGGACTTAAGGTTCATTTGATACGACTTACTACATTAACAGGCTATGGCTGATTGGTTCAGGCTTTTCAGGTCTTGCTTAAATTCACCCTAGTATTGTGGCTGCCCTGCTTCAGTTGTTCAGTTGCACCATAAATCATTTGTTTCATGTGTATGCAACGGTTTTAGTAAATTGGCTGATGTGGGCATTGAGTTATGTAATGATGAAGACCTTGAAACTATAATTAGTTTTAATCTACTGTGCGCTATCAGAATAACCTAAAAGACACAGCACTTTGCGCTGAGGTATTGTTGGTAGTAGCACTTAATAATCACAATTCATAATCTGTTAAATTTTTAATAATTTCAGTGTTTCATGTTAAATGAACATTTTGGTTTCGAAAGGTGGGTTGTTCCTTTCTGTAAATAGCTCAGTATTAACCAGAGTCACCTTCTTATTCTTCAAAGAATGTAATATTTTACAGTTGACTTCAGTTTTAGGAGTTTTGACAGAAATTGCACTTTTACCTAGATAAGGGTTGGAGGGGAAAGATAAAATGATTGTTCAAGGTTATTACTGAAATCCCTGTTGTCACCAGCTGTGTTGTAATTTCTCATTTAACATGTGATAGCGGTGCAGCATAAACTACATAATGGCCCATAAATAAACTTTAAAAATCCATATTTCTGTTTTTATCGTTGGTAATGACTGCTAGTGGTCACTGTCACTGTAACTTCTGCCAAGCTGTAAATAAAACTCTTTTTCAGCCATTTATTGCTTCCTTTAACTTGCCATGCAAATCTTTAGCCTGAGAGATTTTTCTCACCGGGAATCTGCATGGCATTGTGTTTTCCTATGAAGATGAGGACAAATTCTTCCTCAAATTGTAAACCTTTGCAAAAGCAGCTTGCTAAATACTTTGAGTATTGGAGGGATTTGTTTGCCTGCTTTCTGTTTGCTTTTGGACTGGCAGGCTTAATACTCTTTCTGGACACGTTACGTGGAATAATTGGGGTGGGGGGAGGGAGAAAAAAAATATAAAAGTGTGCCACACGTAGCTTACCAGTTGGCAAACTTGATAAAGAAACAGAGCTAGGACTCGGTCTGATTTCCCTAGACAGCAGTCAAGTACAAACGCTTTTATAGCTTTCACTGCCCAAGGCAAGCTGGAAAGAATTACCGCCCCTCCTAGTCAAAAGCCACTTGCACAGTAAACAAAATAGTCACTAAACAATTTGCTGCCCTTGATATTTTGTTGACCTGCGTGACCCCTTGTCCTGCCTGCACGGCAGAGCTGCCCCTGCAGCAGCGTCACTGGAAAACTCGGGGCTGCAGCATTTCTGTGGTGTTTGATGTTGTATTCTAGAGCTGTGTGTTCGTGTGTCGGAGCATAAATTCCTCGGCCGAGGAGAGGCTGAGATGGCTTCTCTTGTCTGGAAAGACAGAGGTCTGTAGCGATTATAGGAGGAGTAGAAACTGCTTGTGGTTAGGCGCGGATGATGCTCGCCTTGTGCTGCATGAAACTGCCCAGCTCAGCCCTGGCAGCAGTAGCAGCGGATCCTCCTCACCTCTCATCTCTCGATCTCTGTTTTGCTTCTGCAGGGCAAGTCCTCCTGTTTGATCGGCAGGGATGGTCCCTGGGGTCACCCAGAGCAGCATTAATAGGGGCAGGGATAGACATGATGCTCTATTCCCTGCCTCCTTTACTGGAAAGTTTTTAGCTGTCTTCGATCATGTTCTGTAGTAGGTGCATTTGAAGCCCCCAAGAAGTTTGTTGTTTGTTTTTCTTTGAAGTTATCAACCATGGTAAGGAAAGGAAGTAGTCAAATCATTACTACATGCGCACGATGTTTATGAGCAGATGAGAAATCTAGACGTGGCTATTAGTCTAGTAAATGTAATAAAGTACTGTGTCAGGAAACATAAATACACCTTTTCAACCTTGGTAAATTTAATTTTGGAGAGCAGCAATATTTCACAGCCCAGCATTAAACAGTATCAAAACTGCATTCAGTTTTGATGAGCCAGTCTTCCAATTCAAAGTATTATACCTTTTGTTGACTAGGCCTTCTAAATGTATTTCAGGCTTGGATGAAGAAAGTAAAGGATGAAGCCGTCTTCCTTACATTAATAAAAAAACCCCACATCTCAGTTTTCTGCAGTTCATTACCACAACCAAGAAAAGTATCAAATATTATTAATAAATATTTTTAAAATAAAAAACTGCTACCTGACTGAAAAGACATTTAGGGAAAGATGAATCCTTTCCATTTTCATCTAGAGAAATGACATAGCTTTTTTGCTCTTAAACATTCAGTTTTCCCTTCAGGTCAATGAGCACCACAGGCTCAACTATGCTTTTGACCTGATGAGGCTACAAAGAGAGAATGGTCCTATTTGACAAGAAAGGAAACATTTACATGACTCATACTCATTTATTTTTTTCAATAAGAATTAAGGCAGAGAGTTAAGGCAGAGAGTCAGGTTGTGTCATATATAGAAGGCAGGTTAAGAAGAGGCGTGGTGGAGGCAAGGTGTATTAAGAAAAGGGAGATTAATTAATACTAAAACAAGATAACATTGCAATACTGGGCAAAAGAACAGAAATCCATTGGATCTGAAGGTAAGCTAAAGTAAAGATAAAGCTATGCAGCTGTACATGAGACAGTTGAATGTGATTTATAAATAGATTGAATACAGTTACTGATTTTTATCCTGAGGGCTTTTTGAGTACCACAGATAAATCACAGTTGCATGACTAAAATATCAGATGTCTCAAGTTATTCTGTTTACTTGGTCCTCAAAGAAAAGTTGAGTTGTAGTTAGTATTGGAGGCATCCAGCAACAAAGGAGTTAAGGAAAAAGCATGTGGATTGGGTCTATAATGGGCAAACTGCCAACAGTTGGACATCAAAAGTGACATCTCTGCATTTTTAAGAAAAAAGCACTGTAGTGAACTTCATCAAAATGTTAACTTCTAATAAAGGACAGCAGTCATGTTGTGTGCTTGTGAGCCAAAAGTCTTGTTAATTTTACCCAAATACCTTTTTCCATGCCCACGTTACAGTACATAATTCATTTGTGGATTCACTTATAAGTTCCTTGGTAATTTTTCTGATTTATGATACTGCTAAGCATGAATCTGTTAGGACTGTCACATGAATATTATTATTTTATGACATCATAGTCTGTTGTCTTTTGTAACATCCTTAAATTATGTACACAGTATTACAAGGATTATTGAAAAATGGACGCGACTTCTAAATGGAGTTCAATTTTCAATGGCTCTTTGCTTTCCCTTGGCAGCATATCAAAGCAAAGTAATAATGTCTTGGTGCCAGTATTTTAAAATGTAGCTCAGATGTTCAGTGTAAGGTCAGATCTGTTCCATTTCACTTGCTGCTTCCTCCTGCTGCTGGAGAGGCTGCTTTTAGTTTGCAGAAATACCTTTCTCATGGGAAGGTGAGCTTTAGGTACCACGATCTGAGCCTTGAGAGGCAAATCAAAATAACGCATCACTCATTTACTGTACGCATTGCCCAACTTAAAAGAGTTATTCTGGACACAGAGCACGTGGCTGAGATGGCTGCTGGAATTGGTTGTATTGCTTGCTAACCTGTCTGATTACCCTGTCAAAGTGTTGCACACCAGCCATGTGGACTTTCTCCACTGGGCAGGAATGTCTGCAGTAGTGTCCCTGTGAGCAACCTACGAAGTCGCTTGAAATGAATAGAAAACATTGAGCCTTGGTTTTCTTTTGGTTTGGTTTTCACGGTGTGCATGCATGAGGGAGATGGTTTTGTGGCTTTTTGTGTTTTGGTTTGTTTTGGGGTTTTCTTTGTGGTTTTTGGGGGGTGAGGGGGTGCGTGTTTGGGGGTTTTGTTTGCTTTTTTTAAACTTCGAGAACATAGCCCTAAAGCATAGTGAAATAGATCCTAAACAGCGTTGCAGAGTTTGACTCTAGTCCTTGCTGCGGGATGTAGACTAGCCAGACCTGCATGCAGATGGCTGTCAATTCCCTCAGATGTAGGTGGGAGGAGAGGGTGGTTTTAGCTGCCGCTGATGAACATCAGACTCCCAACATCTGATGACAGGTTGCTATTTCATGCTCTACAGTTTTGTTTCAACAGAAATTGAGTATGTTGTCTTACTGAATGACTTCGTCTTCTCTCAGTAGGTGAAAGTATCACATTTATGGACCAAAACCATTTTCATATGCATACAAAGACATGCTTGGTTATAGTAAGTGCCTGAGATTTATTGGAGAGGAGCCGCGCATCGTGCACCAGGACAGGAAAGAATTTTGCCATGAGTAACTTAAACAGTCATTTAGATAGATCATGAATCTGCTTATATTGGCTATCAAAAGCGTTTTGGTGATCTTTGTACAAGATGTTAATCATAATGCTTATCCTAAAGAAAAATATCTGCATCAGCAGTCATTACCGTAGGACACACTGGGTAGTATTTTCTGAAGTGCACAGCAAGTGTAGCATGGCCTTCTTTATCCCCTATGCAAACTGGCATTGTTTTTGGGGAGAGGAAGTGAAGAGAGATGTTTGTTCTCATGAGGGAATGCCACAGGTGTCTTTTCGGGGAATTCAAACATTTGAGGAAAATTGAGAGGAATACAGATGGCAGTTGAAATAGCCATTGAAATGTTGAAATGTTTATTACAATGGGGCTTTTCCACTCAGATTCCTTTTGGAAATGAATATTTAGTATTCTGGTAAGCAAAGCGAAGAATGCCTTCCTATTAGAATAAGACACTACTTGGGTTTCTAATGGCAAATTTTGTTTCGTTCTTGTGATGCATTGATTCTGCAAGTTACCACTGAATGTTTCCATTATCCAGGTGCTTGGACTGTGTTCGATTCATGTAAATGTTAGAAGTTATTACAATTTTCATCTAGTATCTAGGACCCTCAGTCAAGGATCAGTCCCATTATACTGATTGCTGTAGGGATAATCCCCAGACACTTTGCAGGCTAGGCATTTGGAGGGTGATGCTGCATAATCTTTACTAAGAAACTTAGGATGTCATGACTAATAATTGAAAAATCAAGACTGCATAGAGCACAATACCTCAGTGCTTCTCAGCAAAATAGTCTTGACTCAGACAGCAATAGTCAATTGCCACATCCAGAAATGAATCCTAATGATTCCCTTTAGGAGCCATTATCACATGTAGGGTTTTCATTGTGATATTTATACCTGTAATCTTTGGTCTTGAAGCTCATGTAACTGTTCAACCCAGCAAAAGGGTTCAGAAAGGTAATATCCTGTTCCTGTCCTTAGGCTTTGCTAAAAGTAGAATTTTTAGTTCTAGTTCAATCAGTCAAGCCCCTGCCATTTTCAGTGCCATTTTCAGGCATTATTCCAATCTAACACAATTTGAATGTCAAGTGTCTTGTGTTTTACGATCACAGGGCCCACAGGAAAGTCTAGACAAAAAAAAAAAATGTTGCATTTATCATAGGAAGTGTATCTTCAAATATATCAGAATGTCTGTTCTTTTCTGTTCATCTGTGGCTAGACTGAATCACGATCGTTAAATGCGAGGCTGCTCAGCCAGGTCTGTTTCTGTCTGTTCCCACCTGGAATAAATTGCATAAATTTGCACAGCATTGTCTTGGCATAGGATCCTGAAGTATGTCTTAATTTTGTGGTGGCTGTATTGAAAATTGCCTCTTGAATGAAGTCTGTCTGTATCCCTCTCATTTGTCTGCATATTGTATCCGAGGCCTATTTTTTTTCCCTTTCCTGTATTAACCCAGGTACCATGTTGTGCTGCTGTCATGCTTGTCTGCATTTTGTGAAGAAAACAGTTTTTATCAGTGTTTTTTCCTAGCACGACACTTTTTTTACTCCTGTCAATTTTATTACTGTCAATTTGAATTTAAGCGGATTATTTGAGCCTCGTAATTTTGTAATCCCTAGACAAGATATGCAGAGTGGTAAGTGTTCTTGAAGGAAAGTAGCATCACTTGAATTTTGACTTCAACTGTGTCAGCTGTGTGTAAGTGACCTCATGTTAGTCATTTTAAAGAGTTTGCGCTATGTGGTGCAGTCAGACATGAAGCGACGATACTACTTCTGCTTGCAGCTAGTGTTTCTCTAATTTACCTAGAGCCAGGTGGACCTTACATGAAATAAAATAATAATTTGAAAAGACTCAAGTCTGGGGTCCTGAGTACGTAGCTCAGACCCAAAGAAGCCAAATTTCTCTTCCTCTTTTCTTCCTCTTGTGCTGTTGAGATTTGGTAACATGGCAACGATGGATGGTTTTCATCTCATTGACAATATGGTTTAGGTAATCAACCAAGAAGATAAAAGTAATTAATAATCATGTGGGAGCATTCACAAAGTGCCAGTCACTAAAAAGTATTCCAGCGCGGGATTTTTTTTTCTTATTTTATTATTATTTTAGCTCAAGAGGAAAAAAATTAGTGCATGTAAAATATGTACTAATTACTCTTTGCTGCCATGTGTAGGACTGAATGCAATTCTAAGGTTTCACTATGGTGTTGCAGTGTTTCAGGTGAATTTCCATGGTCAGCAGTGTCAAATGATTGCCTATATATTTCTAATTCATTTAAACGGGATGGCTAATACTAGTGGGCCTTCATTTATTTTTAAGGTATCTACACATTTATTGCATCAAGGGGAAATGTGAGGTGTGTTTGGAGAGATGCTGTAACAAGCTACTGAATGAACAACCCAGGTGACAGAGGTACCTTCAGATATATGGTATTAGGCATTTTCCTGCTAGTTCTCTTGGTACTTCCCCATCTCTAATTAATTAATGCTTAATTAGCACATCACCTTGGCTGTTTTAAATGATGAAAGCAATACATAGAGGGAGAGAATACCCATTTAGAGGTTACTCTCACCCACAGGTACTCCCTTATAACGAGCCAGACGTATCGCCCTAGCTTTTTGAGTCCTGTGCCTTGTTACGGGACGTACTGCTGTGGCCTGGCTGTGAAATACATGTACTGGCCTGCACCAGTCACCAAGTGCTTTTTTGATTTTTAAGGTCAGATATCTGTGTTTAATAATAATAAAAACCTGAGGTCTGACTAGATAACTTCAAGCTGCCATGGCAATTAGTTTTCAGCCTGAGGCCTGCTGGACATGATCCAGTGATAGTATAATCCCTGGGATTTGGGCTTCTTACTGCTATCTAACACGAAGTGTGGATGCTGCTAGGCTGTCTCTGCCCTTCTTCCACCCCGCTCCGCAACTGGTAGGTTTCTTGCCCTTTCGTGATACAAAAGCACAGTGTTCAAGCAAGTAGGATATTTTTTTCACCATTTTCCATTTGCTAAGGTAGTGAGCACCCCTGTATTACAGGGCGGTTCTGCTTTGAGATCGGCTGTGCCCGCTCTTTGCCGTGGGGCTGCTGGTGCAGTTGCGTGTGCTGGCTGGGACGTTCTCCAGCTTCCCCCCGGAGATACCAGAAGTCCTGTTTTAGGAAAGAAGTGGCATGCAGAGCTGCCGTGGTAATTTGAGTATGACTAAGGATGTTTTAAAAATCATTAAAAATAATTGCGGCTTTGGAAAATTAGACTGCAGCATGCCCGGAGGAATGACCTGTGGGGGAGTGACAAAAGCCACCAGTGTTGGACAGACCAGAGAGAGGAAGGGAGGAGAGGAGATAGGAAAAGCAGTGCTGATGTTTCTGGAGGGTCATCACACTCGAATGTGCGCTGGTTTGTGAAGAGCAAATTTAGGGAAAACTGTCCCCTTTCCCCTTGCTGCATCCATAGCCACCTCGGAGGGACTGCAAAATGTGCTCCCAAGCGACGGGTGGTATCCTAGGGTATGCAGCAGAATACAGAATACTAAATGGTCCTGCATCTGTTTCAAGGTACTTTTTTTTTTTTTTTTTTTTTTTTAAATGGGAAGCAGGCGTGTTGGCAGGATCACTGCCATTTTGTCAGAGCTGGGAATTTTTGTTGGTTGCAATGCAAATGCAACACTTGCTTCTCTGCCTGAGCAGTCCTGTAATTTAATGAGAAAAATCCCCTATTTTATTTTATTTTTATGGTAAGAATTGATATATAGCCTAAATGTGATATGTGCATGCTTCTCCCCTATGTTCTGTTGTTGTTCCTAAACCCCTCTTAGGGTGTGAGCTTAAGCCACGATGGAAAAACTGCTGACCAGTTGAATAGGTGAAACAGTTCATCAGCTCATTTGAAAGTATGCGCCCGTTTGGTATTTCAAAAAGTCCTGGCTCTTTACAGAAACTCCAGCAGCCTGCATTATTATTTATTTAGTTAATTAGTGTAGTTTTTTTAAAGACAGCCCTCAAGTGACAGGCTCTTTCTGCCTAGGTGTGCTTGAAGCCTGAGCTGGTCTGGGTTGTCAACCCGAAATTAGTAACGCTTCTGCACCTCTGCACTTCTCACAGCAGCACGGTTGAAAGGGGGGGCAGGAAAAATGGGAGCATCAGGGAATAAAGTAAGCTTAAAAAAAAAATCTACAAAACAGAACACCTAGAGAGAGAGGGAGGAGGAAGAACAAAGAAGGAAGAAAGAACAGCTAGAAAAAAAATGTGAAACCTGAAGCCTAGAAGGACTTTGGGCCAGGAACAGTTAGCAAAGAGAACACAGAAAAGCATCTATTCTCTGTTCTCGCTCTCCTTATTGCTGGGGGGGTGGCGGGCGCTAACTTCTTTTTTTGCTTGTTCTAAAGATAGACTAAAAGGCAAAGCTGCTTATTTTGTTTTTACTAGATCTTTAAGTCATTACTGTAGCAATAAAAGTGCCCTTTAATTGCTGCATCATAATTGTAGGTATTTGTTTCTTACACTGCTTAAGGTCACATAAAAATGAATAGAGGTAAAAATAGGTTTGTGTTAAGTGCCTCAATTTTGAAACCCTGTTTTCTGCTAGCTATCTGCAGAGACAGTACTTTCCCTTTAGTTTCCTGGTTTGACTGTTCAGTAGATATATTTTTTTAATTACCAAATTGGATTTTAGCAGGTGTAGTCAGTTGATGCATTATGGGTATAAGAGATTAGTGTTTAATCCTTCTTTTTATTACTGTGTAGATTGGTATACTCGGGAAAAGTATTAAAGGCGCGCTGCGTAGTCCAAAGTACAGAAATGACATTTATTACAGAGTTTTCTTTCAGCTAGCATCATTTAGGAAAAAAGCTGGCACGGAACTCTGCAGGGGCCTATAGGCTCATCTATACTAAAACCGCCTTAAACAATACAGAGCGGAGGGAAAGAAACCTTTTTGTGTTTTAAAACAAAAGCAGTTGTTGAAATGTAAGTACTTCCCCTTCTCGAAGATGCTTACTCTCTTTTTCGGCATTTTATTTTTTCTAAAATAAAGACAAAAGGGGCGTCAAAGCGCAGAAGATCTTTGTGTCAGTGAGTGGTAGAGGCAAGGACTGAAAAGGATCAGTGAATCAGATATAATTTGGACTCTGTTTGAGATACCAGTCCTGTGTTTTGCTGATGGCTGGTATTCCCGTTCTGAAAAGCTGCAGAGGCATTTCTGTCGAATAGAAAGAACATTATCCCCATTTTCATTCTGGCATGCCTGTTACGACTTTGTTCTGTAAACAAAGAGGATTATGGGAACTGGAAACTAGATGGCATTTTATTAAAGAACCGTGCGAGTTGTTCGCTGTGAATGCAAGAATCGGACAGTCTGGTGATAGCTACCTGTGAAAGAAAATACTTTAAAATTAGACCTTAGTGTTTGAGTTAGTAGGGTTTATGAGGAGGCAGTCAGTCCTCTAATGTAGGGCAGAGTATGTGCTGGGCTTTAATATTCCCCATTTTCACCTGCAACAAAATACTTGGGGAAAAAAAAAAATCTCAAAATGCAATTGTACAAATGAAGAATGAAAAATATATGCTGCAGAAATAGGGAGAGGGAGGTCTATGTCTGCTGACCTGCTGTTGTGTAGGCTGCCAGATTGCTTTCAAAGTATGTTATTTTAGGGAATGTGCATACTCGTCTATCTAGAACTAGCTGCGTGGGGAGTTAGGCAGGAAAGAGAAATGCATTGAATAAGCATTAGTTGCAGTTATTAGCACAAATTATTTTTACCAGTGTATCATACAATTTTCCATACAACTTTATAGCTTTTCTGCAGTAGACTACTCACTTAGCATCTCAAATTCCACAGAGTAAAGTCATATATTAGTACTAGGTTTTAGCTAATGCCTGCTGCAGATCACTCTGGAACTGCTTTCAGTTAATGAAATAAGTGTACAGTATGAATTAAACCATAACTCTTGCAAATCACTTTTCCTTTTAATTATTGTTTTCCTAACCAAATAGACAAATGATTAAGCAAACAGCACAGCATGGAAATGTGGAAGTTTCTGCTAAGAGTCAGATCATGAGACACCTGAAGTTGGTAAACAGCTTGAACATACCTCCAGGTTTACCTCAGTTGAAACTTTTTGGTGTGACTGTGGGTTTTTTTCTCCCTCCTCTTGCGAGCTTCATGGCCTGGCTTTCACTTGGCACTGGGTTGTAAACCTTGTGAAGTCAAGTGAAAATAGGAGTTAGAAGCAAGTGGCCACATTTGGCCCTTAGTAAGTGGCAAAACTCCAGTTGGTTTCGGGCAACCCGCTGAAGGTAGCCTTCTGCTCGGCGTCGGCTGGGGCGGTGGGATGCAGTGCTCAGTACAGGGGTGGAGGTTTTCAAAAGCAATTACTGAATTAGCAGGCTTGCTTTTCAGAAAGTGGTAAGCAGCTGCCTTTTGACAGCCAGGCTTTCTTTTAAAGCGTTGCAGGTTGGTTACTCCAAAAAGGCTCAAAATGAGTAGCGCTTTGAGATTTTTTTGGATGGTCTGAAGTACAGGATAAACTACAGTGCATGAATAGAAAAGTAGAAAAGAAAAGGGGATTAAGAAAAAAGACTAGACAAACCCATTAGAAACAACACTGCTGTACTGAAGTATCTCTAAAGGCTATAATGACGAATTACACAGGTAGGAAAATGCCGTTGTCTAAAATAACCTGATTATATTCTGTATTTATTTTTCATCCGCAATTTCTGTAGCTACTTTTCTCAGCTTACAGGTGAGAAGACATCTTCCTGGCTGCTGTAGAGCACCCATGTATCAAAAAATAAAAAATTAAGTAATGTTTTTAAGCTGGTCTCAGGGAGTTCTAAAATCGGACCCACTTTAAAAGTGCTGCTGGTAATGGAAAAGGCAAGTTAGAATCTAGTTCATTTCTTTGTGATTATAACAGTCCACCATGATGTCAAAACCCCACTTCTCTGGAAGGTTACTTATAATTGTAGTAAAGGGTGTCTCATGGGCGTTTCACATGCCACTCTAACAAGCCATGAGCTGAAATACGAGCATGTGCGCTGTGTTAGTAGGGCTAACAGATCACCTTACGGATACAGAAATAACCAGTCTGAATAAATTACTGATTTATAAAGTAGTTAATTTTTTTTAATGTGTTTTAGTGTGGTTTTCAACAGTTTCTCTCTCTGAAGAAAGTAGGAAGACTTGTTAAATACAGTGGTGTGGGGGAAGGTAGTGTTCAGATATTAAGTATGCAGATAGCTAGACAGTTCAAGCAGAATGTTTCCATATAATTTCTCATTCTGTCAAAGGTAAAAGTGGTATCTGGCAGGTAGTTGTATGTAAGCTACTCTGTTACTCTATTTATTTTATCTGCTGCAGAGCGATCCTGAGTGGATTAAATATACCTGGGGTTTCCATTTTATGATGCACACTCTTAACTGTATTGCTGGAGTGCATATGTTGTTAGCACTTGGAATTTGTCAGGACTTCCATAACGTCCTCTAAGTGTGTCTTAGCCTTGAGGTTGATGCTTAGGCATTGAGAGTAGATTTCAAGAGGAGTAATACTGTTCCAGCAAATTTACAGATGGAAATACACTTTTTTGTTTGTTTGTGTGCATGTGGATGTTATCTAGAAGCTAATTGGATATTTTTAAAGTGCAGAAATCCAGATGGCAAACTCAACACAACTTTCTTGGGAGCAAAGCATGTAATTAAAACTCTGTGTTAATATTCTATATTGTAAATTAATATTGTCACGAAAAATTGATGTTGTTAATATAGCCCGTTATACCATTCTGTGCTCAGTCTTTGGGTCAAGTAATTCAAGTAATTGCCTAACAAAAAAAGCAGAAGCAGCTTGTCAAAGAGCGCAAACCAACATGAGTAGCTGAAAAAGGGGTTTTATTGTCTGAGAAACAGTTCTAGATAATTGAAGATTACTAGTCAGGTATGTGAGGTTAGGCATGTATTTTACAGAGACTACGAATCATTCATCTTGTTAGACCTGAGTATGAGTGGTGTAGCTCTCTAGTGCACTTTAAATGAATTTGCATGTTTAGTTCTTAACGTTTTGTGCACTACACATGTATGCATATGTTGTAATTACTTTCATGCAAGAGTGTTAAATTGCAGATTTTCATTTTAGAATGTTGTAGTCACAGAGGTTCTCTCTTATTCTTTTTTAATAGATTACGCTTATCTTGGTTTTAGGACAAGAAAAGACTCAATTAGGAGAATAATGGTCTTTTGTCTTAGGGTCTAGTGTTTAATAATAATCATATGCTAATACTAAATACAATTTTTCTTCTGTTTAAAACCCAAGTTTTTGTAAATCCTTGTGCGCAGCCTTACTTTGAGCATGGGAACTAATTGCATTTACTCCCATGCATCAAAACTGGTGTGCATATTATTGTTCTGATAGGACCAAAGGTACTCTCTTTAAAACCAAAATAGTTAAATTTCAGATTATGATTGAATACTTCCTAGTGCTTTCAAATATATACTTAGAAATCTTTTAAAAAGCAGATACTTTTCAAAGGGTGCAGAAGATACTCAAAAGAGAAATATTAAAAAATTGGCAAGTTGTTTTTACAGATTGTGAAATACTCGTATCTGATCATTTACGTGGAGAGTGTTATTAAAAAGCAGTAAAATAAGATACTTGATTACTCCTTCTGTTGCATATAAAGCGACTAGATGCTGTATAGTATCTTGTTAACCCTTTTTAAAATTAAAGGAATCCATACAATTGATCAGTGAACAGAAAATTACTTTTGGAAAGCATGCCTCCCTCCTATGTGGTTTTTAGAAAGAATATGGTTGGCATGAACAGCCACTATTCTCAGTGGAAAAAAAAAAAATTCCTGTCACAGTTTTGCAAAAATCTTTGCCTAAAAACCTACAGTCAGAAAAATTGCTCTTTGTTCATACCAGTTGAACGCTGAAAAATAAAGCAAAGTGATCTAAAACAAATTTACAAGGCTGATAACCATGCAGCTGGGGGGAGAGTAGCCACTGCATAAGCTGTACTCTGTCAAGGTAATTTAATTATGGTTGGTTATACTTGAGTGTAATTTGTTAATGTGCGCTCTTTGCAAAGGGAGAATAATTCTCACAAAGCATTGATAACTTCATACATTTTTACTGGGGTACTGTCAAAGGAAAGGGATTTTAATTGAATTTCATAATAAACAGTTGCCTGAAGGAAGAATATCAATGAAGTGGCTAGCAGGGTGGGGTTTTGGGGGGCTTCTTTGGCTACTGGAGTCTATGTGTAAGAAGATGGGGGGAAAGAAATGCTCTTCTTTATGAATATGAATGTATAAAAAAATTAATACGTTACTGTGCAAGAGTGGGGAAATTTTTTTTTATAAAATATTGTTGCGATATCTTAATCTTTTGGACCACAATGACTGTAACGCTCGTTTCAAATTTCACCTTTTTGAAAAACAGTAATGATCAAAGTTTAGATTAATATTCATTCTCTTTCCCAATACCTACTTTTCAGAAGTAAGTCTGAGAAGAGCCAGAGGTGAATCTGGCTCGTTCTTCATCCTTTGGTCAAGACATTCTTTTGAAGAGCAGATTTAGAGAGCAGCTGTAGCCGAGATGAGAGGTCAGCAGAGGCGCAGAGCTATGGTGTATATCGCTGGCTGGTTTTTTCCTTAGTCTCTCAATGTGAACTGTTTCTAACTGAGAGTTTTGTTTGTGAACAGAGATGATCCTTGGAGGAGGCCCAACTTTCCCCATGACTGGGGTATGGGTGGCCTGTGCCTCTGAACCCAAGTATGAGCGGTGCTGTTTGGTAGTCCCGTCATTAAGTTATTAAATCATCAGATGTAGTGACTTTTGAGTAAACTCTTCTTGGACAGCTCTTTATTTTTGTGCTAAACAATACAGAATATCCAGCTCTGACAGTTGGCTAATCAGAATTACAGAATTAGGACTGTGGTAATGATTCCTGGGTACTGGTATAGTTGCTTTAACTGGTAGTTTTACATCCTTGGCTTAGAATTGTGCGTTTTTGCAGTTGGCTGTTCCATTGCAGTATACCGTCACAGTAAGCTGACTCAAGCCACGAAGCTCGGTGTTGAAAAGAGCGGGAGATCAGCTGGGCCTTCTGCCTGTCAATTTTCTCTTCTCCATGTGAACAGCAAACCAGAGGTTCTGTGACCTTCTCCAAATCTTGCAGACCTGTAGTCTGTAGATCCATAGGAAAGGAAGTCAGTAGTACTTTTAGGAAAGGAAGTCAGTCAGTAGTACTTTTAGGAAAGGAAGTCAGTCAGTAGTACTTTTAGGAAAGGAAGTCAGTAGTACTTTTTAGGAAAGGAAGTCAGTAGTACTTTTTAGGAAAGGAAGTCAGTAGTACTTTTTAGGAAAGGAAGTCAGTAGTACTTTATGGAGCAGGTAGGATGGACTTGAGCAATAGCGATTGCCTAGAGAGTAATATATATGAAAAGTTATGCAAGAAGATGAGTATTTATTAGCATTTCAGTGAAGCACTCTCACTGCTAATGAGGAAGCCCTGAGGCAACATCTACAAGGAGGGCCACAGGAGGAGTCCTAGTACTGAGGCTTCAGCCTTTTACGGAGGCAGATTTGTTCTTCCTGGGTTCAGTGCTTTGTGGGACATGACATGCTCTTCCTGAGGCGAGGCTGGCGTTTCATGGAGGGGGACCTTCAAACTCTGCGAGCCACCTGGAAAGAGCAGTATCCCTGCCCAGCCCAGCAAGATCAGTATTAAGAAGGTTGGTGTTTTATCAGGAGGAGTGTTGTGCTTTGTCTCATTTTTGTACATGATGGACCCTTTCAGAGAAGGATTTTGTACAGTCTTTTCTGTCAGGAGAGGGCAAAGGGAGGATTCTGGATAACTGAAAGGGTGCAGTAAGGAAACAAATTTTATATGTCATCTGAACATTAGCTCGGTCCTTGAAGTTCAAATACAAAAAAGTATGATTCTTCTTCTCAGTACCTTCCTGGAAACAGTGCATTACAGAAGAAAGCATATGATGCATGACATTTAGTAGTGATTTTTCTTGAGAGGGACCTTTAGGTTTTGAAGCTAAATAGTTTGTGCATGGTTTAGCACAGTATAAAAAGCCCAATAACTGAAATGAGGCATAAAGCCTCACTTCATCTTCATCTTCAGTGTGTGCATTTCAGCACAACCTTCATAATGATGTTTTGCACTTCTATTGCCCATACAATCAAAATATTTCATAATGCTTTGGAAACATTAAAGAACAATCATTGGTTATAAAAGCACACTTTCATTTTTTACCTACTATTTTTTGCAGTAACCCAGAAGATAAGTGGAAGTGAAAGCAATTGGGTAAAGAAAGCAGCAACCTGTTACCAGTTCTGTTTTGTGCACTTCACATCATTATCTATACAATCAGTTTTACTGACTTCTTGTTCCAATGTGCATCTTTCAGACAGGACAAAAAGGAAGGAGAGGGGGAATTAAACAAGAATGGGTAACTCCTCAGTAGATGAATGGACATGTATGGTATATGAAATAGCTTAAAAAAAAAAAAAAAGTGAAGCCTTTAACTTAGATTTTCTCTGTAAGTATTTACTGCTGCCTCTGTCTTGTAGATGAGGGATGAGGAAACTTGGGCCCAGAGCTCGTAAGTGACCTCCGTGAGATGATGCAGCTCAATTGCAGGCTGAGCTGGGCATAAAAGTTAATCTCTTAACAGACTTCTGGGTTTCTGCCTTACCCCCGTTGGCAGAGAAGGCGCTGGAAGCACAGTTGTGTTTGCAATTATGGTTGCAGCATAATTAAATTTGTTGAGTGTTTTTAAAGAATTGACTGGATCTTTGTGAAGCTTGAAGTGCAAATGCCTGCAGCTGTTCCACGGGAAACTGACTGAAATGTGGTGTAGGACGTGGAGGGAAATGGTTTTCTTGCTGGGGGTGGGGTGGGGTGGGGGTGTCTTTGGCAGGGAGGCAGTCTATCTAGGGTTAAAAATGCTGCCTAGTAGTTCACAGAAGGATATCGCTGTTATGCGGACTGACCCCTAAAGTACAAGTCTTAACTCATAATTGCATGCGATAATACCAGCAACAAGTTAAGTCTTCCTGCTTTTGAGTATTTGTTGTTAATGCATTTTATGTCACGCCGAGTTCAAGTGGGCTGCTTTTTCATTTTTTTTGTTCTTCATTTTGTGTCTGTTTTACAGTGAGGTTTCAAAGCTGTGATGGAAACAAAAAAATACACTTTGGAAGCAGTGAGCCAGAAGATTTCAGAGTAGGTGAAGATGGTGTGGTCTATGCAGAGCGAAGCTTTCAACTTTCAGCAGAGCCCACAGAGTTCATCGTGTCTGCTCAAGACAAGGAAACCCAGGAAGAATGGCAAATGAGAGTGAAGCTAACCCCTGAACCAGCTTTCGCAGGGGCTTTGGAAAAGGTAAAAGAACAACTAAACGCAGCCTGTACAAATGCATCTCCACAAACAGGTCTAAATATAGGGATTTGATTCTCTCTGTCACGTACCTCTCCATGAGGCATTTTATTAATGGACAACTAGTGCATGCAAAGCTGGAGCCTCAGGAAGAACATTTTTATAGCCTGTTATTCTGTAGCTTTGCTAAGGCATGGAAAGGCATGCCTGTTTAAGCATATAGGATTCATTTATGTTTGAGCTTTTTGTTTGTATAGTTTGAGATTTATACCTGAATTTAAGTCGGACATGGTCATTTCTTTATTTTAAATTGCTTGAAAGTATTACAGCATTTATTCAAGCGGTTAAATACAACCACAAAATAAACAAATTTGTGCTGGAATGCATCAGTCACGTTTATTAGATGGGAGCTGTAGATTTACAGCAGTAGTAGGAAAGCATTTCTGGCAGGGAATATTGGCTTTGTCTTGTCCCTTCATAATCAAATGGAGATTGTAAATTATTCATGATTCCAGCACTACTTGCTAAGGAAGATAGTCTCCCTCTGCTGGAAGCTGCCATAGGATAAACCATGTGCTGTAACAAAAGTCAAACCTAGCAATATACAAATAACAATGCATTTACTTTAGGAAAACAGTATTAGGTCTACTACCTTTTTCTGTTATATTACTTGCTGCCTGCTGTTTCTTACCTTCTTTTACAAAGTGCTTAGTTTAGAAATAAAGAACAAAATTTATTCATAGGTTAACATACCTGTAATAGGTACACATTAAAGATTTAAGCATAATGTCAAAATAGACAGTGTGGTTATGCGAGACATTTTTCCCGAGAGCACACTGGAGACCAAAGCTGTGTAATCCTCAGTTTTTTGTTTGCTTACTTGATGATTGTTTTACATCTTCTAAGGCATGTTTTTAACAATGGAAATGTTGTCATTTTGTCCGTAAAAGTCTAGTAAAAGAACAGATCCTTAGGTGTGCCAGAGCATACCCTGTTCTTTCCAAAGATACAGTTCAGGCATCCTTGCCATCAGCAGAATGTAGGGTAGTGGAATCCGGCCTTCAGTTGGGCATCTGTTTTTACTCTGTGGCATATTTGATTAGATTTTTTTTTTAAGTTTTTCTCTTAAAAGATTTGGAAAAAGTTTTTTCTTGCCTTGTCTCCACCCTTAAGCAAACTAGCATGGCTACACGTGTGCTGGCATCCAAAGGCTGAAATGAGTGCAGATATAGAAGGGAATAGGAAGGGAGTGTTGACACCCAGCAGAGATTAATGCCCCATGTGTAAAGTGGGTCATCTACTGCATCCATCATGGCTGACATAGGTTTAAAATAATTACAGCATTAATTCTGTGGGATTTAATAGGGTCATAAATATTTGAGACATTCCTTACCAGTATGTATTAAACTTCTCTTGGAACTCAAATTATATTTTAGCACACCCAGATCTAAATTTAATGTACAGTAGCACATTACCTGAACTGAAGCTCTGGCTAATGAGAAATACATAAAGGCACAATATTAAATTCTGCAAAATATTAACTACTTTTCAGAAAGTGCAGAATAGTTTACACAGCAGTGCCATGTTATAAATGGTTTATAATTCCATTTCTCCTCCAACTTGAATAAGGAAGAAAGAAAAGGAGTTCTTAAAATTTTGCGGTGCAGTTGTAAATAATATTTGTTATTTTCATACTGCATGGTGAATGCAGACAAAACAGTTCTATGAACACAGAGGAAAGACAGCCTTTCAGTCAATTAAGTAATTGTATCTGAACTATTTTATAATGTCTACTAGTAATTCTCCTTCTAACATGTGCTTAATTTTATCTTGTACCTGGGAAAGGACCAAAGGAAAATTGAAGACATCATATTTCCATGGCAACAGTACAAGCACAGCAGCCCTCTGAAGAGGCAGAAGAGAGACTGGGTTATTCCTCCAATCAACCTACCAGAAAATTCCAGAGGACCTTTTCCTCAGGAATTAGTTAGGGTAAGGAAGTTAATAGAAGTGTGGTTTCAGTGTCCCTCAGAGAGCTCTTGAAGAGATTTTGTGTGAATGATGGCTTGTTTATAGTCCAAACGTTTATCAGTCTTTGGGGCTCGTTTATGTTGCTGCCTCTGTGCATATTGGGCTGGGCTGCATTTACTAGGTTTTTTTAAGTTGTCCGTATGCTCCTGTACTGGTGGAGGGTGACCTTGGTTCTGGTGGTAAGTGCTGTGATAACTTACTTAAGTGGTTAAGGAGGATTTCTGCCAGTTCAGGGATTCTCCAGTCTTGTGCACTGGAGTTCTCCACCTGGGGAAGGGTGTTTGGGGCTGAGGGGGAGGAGGAGTGCACCAGGAGGAAAGGGGATGTGGCGGGGTGAAGACACTGGCTGCTCCATAGCATTCTGCAGCACAGACGTGGCGGTTTGCAGGAGCCCAGCGCAGGAGAGCGCTTCCAACCATGGTACTGGTTGGTCTTGATCAACTCCTGCAAGGATTTGTTGAAATTTGTAGAGCATTAGCCCAAGTTGATAGGATATAGTTTTGCTGTGCTTTGTTGATGTGCATGCTGGTGATTCACCTGCTCCTCACAGATGCACTGACCTTTAATTTTTTCCTTGGAAGATGAGACCAAAGTTCAGTCTCTAAACAAAAACTGCAAGTTTCTAAAGGGCTACTGCTAGTAGCGGCAGGGAGTCTGTAGCTTTCATCTGCGAAGATACAAGAGGAGGGAAAAAAAAAACAAAACACACTTTTTATTTCTTATGTAGTTTTATGATAGTATATGTTTTCGCTAGGATCTAAACAATTCTGTTTAAGGTAAAAATACTTATTTGTGTTGGTTTAATACAATTTATCCTATTATGAGAAATAAGCAGGGATATTTTTATGTTCCTGAAAAGAGTGCAGTTGAAAACCTCGAGCTTTATACTAACTATATAATTTCCAGAATAATGTTTTTTACAAGTTTAGCTTAAAGATGGAAAAAAAAGAAAAAAGAGCTGCTGCTTGTCTCAGGGCAGTCCCATCTACTGGTTGTTTGTAGCTAATGTAAACATTATCTTTTTTGACACACAGATTAGGTCCGATCGTGATAAAAGCCTCTCGCTACGGTACAGTGTGACTGGCCCGGGAGCTGACCAACCTCCAACAGGCATCTTCATCATCAACCCCATCTCAGGACAGCTGTCTGTGACAAAGCCTTTAGACCGGGAGCAGATTGCTTCTTTTCATGTAAGAGTTTAATTTACCATAAATCACATTATCAAATTGAAGATTAACATCTGCTTCAAACATGACTTGAGCAGCCGGCATTTAGTTTTCTACGAGATATGATGTGAAGCGTTTGTAGCAGATTTGTATTTATTGTACTTACTAAGGCTAACTCTTAACTATGTTTAAGCAGCTTAAATACATTAACATACATAAACAGTGATTAAATGTATTTAGGTAAAGTAATTTTAAAAGATTGAAATATGGAGACTGTAGCTTATATTTCAAATACAGACCATTGATCACAGTCTCCAACGTATTGTATATTTTTTCAAAAGTTTACTTTTAATTCAGCAGCTTAAATTAGGACATGACTGCTATTAGAATTGCAGCAGCTGTGATTTGAGAAATGGATGGGAAGAATAACCTACCAATTTTCATTTTCAGGGGCAAATCTAAGCATTTTAATGGAATTGTAAATTAGGTCTGTCAACTTATGAAAATGATATTCTTTGCTCTAAAGAAATTGACAAAGTAGACCATGGATTCCAGTATTAGTGGGGAAAAAAGGGTTTGAAGGAAGAGGGGAGACCAGGCTGTGACCTAAAGTTGTCTCTGCTTTTGAGAGACCACGCTGAAATTGTTACAGCAGTCTCTCAGCTCCTAGAATTTCCAGCATGTCGTGGATTAAAACACTCCTTGCCTCGCACTCCAGGAATCCCTTCAAGTGCTGCTCCTGAACAGAGGAGGCAGCAGGAGGCATCTGGGGGGAGGCAGGGGGAATGGCTCTCGCAAGAGCACAACAGCTCTGGCATCAGTAAGATTTTTACTGAGAACTTGGTACTGGCAATTCAAGATTTACTGACTTAGGAATTTACATTTATATGAGTCGTTTCCAGAGTGGTGAGTTAATAATGGCCTCTTGCTCCTTTCTGGTAGGTTTGTAGCCAGAAGATATATGTGTGTGTGTGTATAATGGGCTTTAGCAGGATTGCTATAGGAGAAAGTTGGTCTTTTGCCTAGTAATTACCAGGTTCTGGCCTGGATACGTAAGTTTAAATTTGCAGAAAGTACTGTGTTGGGGTTTTTTTTCTGGCTGTCCAATTTAAGATGATTTAGGTAAACCTGACTGTCAGAGTTAGTTACTCAGTCCTTTTTGACAATCAGGGCATTAAATTTAAGTGTCTCATAACTGTAACTTAATTTTAGCCTGGAATTTCAGTGTGTATTCTGACAGTGATTTATCACAAACCTTACCTTTGTGTTCCAGGTGACACAAATCCATCCCGTACACTTTTCCTATGCATTCATGTCCATTCAATATCCATAATATCAGTAAAGAATTTTTGAAAGTGATGCCAGTGTTCATTCCCTATGGATTGTTAATAAGTTGCTATCTGATACAAATCTGCATATTTCTAGAGTCTGTTTTCTAATAGTCATTATTAAAAACAGATTTATATATGACAGCAGACATTGGTATTAATTGAAATTACATGATTCTAAATCATTTTTAGCAAATCAACGAAGTAAATTTGCAGCTTAGAATAGTTTAGAAGTATGAACAGCAGTTCCATTAGCAACTTGAAAACTCAAATGGTCAATATGAGGGAGCAGTGGCAGATAACAAAATACATTGACCTAAAAATGTCTGGTCTGAAACTTCCTGCCACCATTATTGTATCTATTTGTGCCTGTATGTTGTGCAAATTCTAATATTTTTAATGATTTTTGCAGCTGAGAGCGCATGCAGTGGATGTAAATGGAAACCAGGTGGAAAATCCTATTGACATTGTTATTAATGTCATTGATATGAATGACAATAGACCTGAATTCTTACACCAGGTTTGGAATGGGACAGTGCCTGAAGGATCAAAGCCAGGTAATACATGGGCTTTCAAAGTGTATGCAATAACACTTTGAAGGTGATGAAGGGGGTGCCTTCAGACCTTGTAACATTTTCAGAGGTGTCTTATTAGTGTGATGAGCAAAACCTCAGATACTGTCTTATTATTTCACCTTATTTTTAATTCACTTTTTAGCATGCTAGGATTAATTTCCAAAAGAAGAAAGTATTATGTACATAAACTAAAACAGAGAAGTCTTTAAGAATATGACTTTTAGGTTCCTGTTTTTGAAAATCCTATTTATAGTGTCAGGTTCTTACAGTTATGTTCATGTGATGGCCATTGACGTTCATTTAGTTGACAGCTCAGGGTATAAGAGACTTCTGAAATATCAGCAGGTCCAGTTCTAGTTCTGAATCTCAGAGGCTTTGGAAATGCTGGGATTTGAAATCAAACAGTTTCATTTGAATTCTCTAGAAAACCCTAAATGATGTTCATATCTCATTAAAATTCTAATCGGCTCAGACTGAAGTTTGCACTATGGCTGAAACCACTTTCTTAATTTGTCAGTCGTGCAAAATGAATTTTTTAGAAAGGTTAGCCCAAGAAATGTATTTTCTCACTTTGCAGTGTTGACTTGGCATTTGAGATGAAAAGAACATGCGTCTCAAAGACCTTTGAAAGAGTATTATTTACATTGATTTTCAATCACTATCAGTATGTGCACCAATTCTGAAACTTAAGTATATTCCATTTGGCACAATTAATAACGTTTTTTTATCTAAAACTGAGGAGCTCTGTTGTTAAAGAAATGTTATTTATGGCAGAATTGTAGGATTTCACTGTTTGTGGAGCTTCTTCAGGTCTAAGCAAATCTGATATTTTATAAACACAAAGTATTTTTATCTCCTCTTATGTATTTTAATTATTCTCTTGGCGAGTCTTGTGTTTAACCAGTTTGTTTTAAGTAGGAGAAGGAATGTGCAGAGTTTACCAAAAGTACATGCTTTGACCATTGCTTGTAAGTGATCTTATGTAATCTGAGTAAACTGTTTATATAACATCAATTATTTATCCTGCTGCTAGGAACCTACGTGATGACTGTTACTGCCATCGATGCTGATGATCCCAATGCACAGAATGGGATGCTGAGATACAGAATCTTGTCACAGGCCCCAAGCAGCCCCTCTCCAAACATGTTTACAATCAACAACGAGACTGGTGACATTATCACCGTAGCAGCTGGGCTTGACAGAGAGGTACGACAGGTCTTAATCCCATAGGCTGGGTCGTACTTAATATTGTGAAGAAGCACATTTTTTGCTAGTAACTTACAAATGCTTCTCTTCCTTCCTGGTCTGAACTTCCTCCCTGGAAAAGAGGAAATTAGGATGGGGATGAAAATTGGACCCACATATTCTGTACATGTAGTAGTCACTGTTGGTTCCATGGAGCTGTGGAAACCATCTTGTCTCAAAAGCCTGTTTGTAAGGTACAAACTAAAGCAGAGCAATGCAGATAAGGACCTCGGATGATTGGCCTGGGTGCTGAGATGGGAGGTGTTCCTCAGCTACAGCCCTTCCCTCTTGCTGAGCTCCATAGGCAAAGAGTAGATAGAAAATGGAACTGGCTATACATTTCATTTATTTTGGAAGGTCCAGGAGAGCTTCTGTCCTCTTCCTTGTTCTTCACAGGGAGGTAGTAAATACTTGAAATCTTCTGGATGCTGTGTTGCTAAATTTGCAGTAATTTGCTTATTAAAATAAACCAGGAAAAACATCATGGATTTTAAAATTCGAAAAGCACATTTCTAAATAAACCAGTTGGTATTGGAAACGGCATAGATAGAGACTTGTCTCAAGGCCTGGACACACATTGAAAAGCTTATTAAAAACAAAATAATAAAAAAACCCTGACTGTCAGTAATTCCATGCTACATGCTGGGCAAGTCCTGTTCTGTTTATAGACAGTTCTTCACTGTGCCCAGCACCCGAGAAAGAGGGTGCCAGATCCTCTGCTCTGGTTCACCCATCTGTGAGGTGGGAATAAAAATATTTCCCTCCCAACTCCCGATCTGTCACATGGACTAACTGCGCTTCTGAACTACTTGAAAACTTCAGAAGAGACAAGCATTATTTTATAAACAAACTACACAGTCCAAACACATCTTATTTCAACACATCTTGTTTCAACTTCTGTTTTACTAATCTCATTTTAGCTCATTAAATCTGAAGTTTTTTTAAACTGGATTTGCTGTTCAGCTTTAGGCTGTTTGGTTATTCTTATTTAAAAAGGAGAACAAAAATACTTTCTGATGCTCTGGGTTGGCTATTAATATTCTGCATTTCAGTTTGAAAGGGGCAAGCAGAAGATTTGAAAAGCAAAACAGACTGTTAGATATTGCAATTAATTTTTTTAAAGGTTTATTAACATTCATTCTATTTAAGTTGGCTTTGAAGCGGATGGATTTGAGGAAAGGAAAACCCTGAACTTTACAGTATTGCCCTATTAAATTAAAAGAATGATGGGCAGCTTTGCCCTTGTTTTTAAAATCCCCTGGTCATCTTTGACAGGTGAACTTTCAGAAGGACATAGTGATAACTCTGAGTTTTATTACTTAGTGACTGGCTGTACCAGAGTGATTTAACTTGGAAGAAACCAGCTGCCTGTGAAGCTTAGGTCCTCACATTAACAGTTGGAAAAGCCTTGTCATTTGCCATCAGTTTTCCTGATGGGTCACTGTAGTGATACCCAAATGAGTATTTATAAACATTTCTTGCACATCTTGGATATTAATGATTAATGTTAAGTCATTCAAATATTAAATTAGACTAATATGAGATAAAAAGGTTTCCTTCCCAAGTCATTGCTCTGCTTCCTTCATTTCCTGAGTCATTTTGTGGAAGTCAATTAAATTAAAACGACCAGGAGTCTAGAAAGCCAGACCTGAATCCAGCAGGTCTTCTGACAGTGGGCTGGGGAGTGCCTTGTTGCACAAAGTTCCTTGTTGTCCAGGAACCTCAGCTGGGCTGCCCACCTCTGCCATTATGCCCTTTTCTTGAAGTCTTGACTCTCTTTGTAAAGCTCTAATTAGGCTCATAAAATACTAGACACAATTTTAAATTCTTAAATTCTGTGACTCATTATTTATGGGAGCATAAGTGTCCAGGCATTAAAAAAAAAAAGTGGTTCCTCTAATAGCATTCCTCATCTGCTAGTATTTTAGGTTAACATGCACAATGCATTATCGCCGCTCACATGCACAGGAGGAGAGTTGCTTAGGTAGGGGACTCGGCTAAAGGCAGGAGTAGTCTTTCACTTGCTATCCCAGAAGATGCCCTTTCATGAGATCCAGCTGTTCTCATTTTTTCCACTATTGCTGTGGAATTCACTTCAGCATTAAAACATCTGCCTTACTGCTGGAGGTGCCGAAGAAGTCAGGCAGGGTACTTAAATTTACACACTCACATTCCTGCCTCATGTGAAGTTAATTCAGTGAAGTGCTCTTTTATTTGGCCTGTGTTGAAGTGGAAAGATGTGACCTGATGAGTGAGGTCTGTGTTCTTTCTTGAAGTTGCCAGTTTGTTTTTGGATGTGTTGCTGCAAAGTCTCTGTGCAGGCTGCTGACAGATGCTCCACGGCTCATTCCTGGCTCCTTCTCAACCCGCAGTTAAAAGAGGAGAGCCATGTCCCCCAGTTTCCCCATGCTTGAAAAGTTGTGCACTTGTTGATTTCTGAAATTTCATTCCCAGCAGTTAATCTTCTGTATGTGAGTGCTGGAGGGAGGGGAAAACAAACAAAAACGCATACAGGCTGTCTTTTTGGGCAATTTTTGGGGGCAGTTTGTAGTGTGCTGCTTCTGTTGGAATTAAAGATGACAACTGTATGGAAGTTGCATGTAATATAAAGGAGTTTCCTTAATGAAACTTACTTCTTGGGATCAGTGTGTTAAGACCCAGATGAATCAGAAGCACCTGCTGTTTCAATAACGTAGAATCATCTGGCTGCAAGATTTGCTTCAATACTGCTCTAGATTTTATTGCTTCACAATAAGTAAAGTATACAAGTGGTAAAAGTATTTGATTCCCTTGTGACTGCTTCTCTTGTTGGCGTCGTGAAGGAAACCTTTAGGATGTTTAGTTAAGCCTTTTGAAGGTCACCTTGCAAGCATATTTTCCAAGCCAGAATTCGTATACATATTTATGCATTATTAAATGTATATACTGCATTTCTGTGTAAATAATATTTGTCTTGCTTTTTTAAAGAACTGTGGGATGCATATACAGTAATATACATTTCAGGTGTGTTGTAAGAGTTGTTTTGTAAAAGAGGGGATGAGCATAAATTATCTTCAGTGGCAGATAAAGATTCATACAGCTTATTTTAAAAACCTTTTTTATTCAGTGGTTCATATTTGCTGCTTGGAAGTGTGCATAATCATTAAATCTCTAATGTCTATCTCAGTGTCTGGCCAAAATATGAAAGAAAGTTAGACATTATCTGTGGAATTGTCCTTGCTTATTTTTTGTATCGATATCCACAGTCCCTTTTTGTAAACAGTTTCCATGAGAAGTCATCTGTCATACACCCCAGTCTTTAAGTAGTGGGAGAAAATAAGGTACTGAGTGGAAAAGCTGTGCTTTTCCTCAGGTTATTTTTATTTTGCCAGAAGTTTTTTTGCCAGTGTTAGTAAACCATTCATGAAAAGTGATATTACAAAGTAATAGCAGCTTCTTATGTTTGTGCATTTTCTTTTGGAAAGAACTGAATGGTAACACCCAGCTCTCTCCGAACTGAGAAACTGAACTGGCGAATGAAAAAGCATACACAATATTTGCACGGTAGAAACCGTTGATGAGTTAAAATCAACTTCTTAGCAACTCCTACACAAAAAACATCCTTTTTTTTTTTTTTTTTTTTTTTTTTTTTTTAAACACAACCTTGTTGACTGTTTTAAACATCCAGCCGGTTTGAGGTCAGGTCTCAGTTGGCCATTTCTTGTGCTTGGGCGAGCCCAGGCGCCGCTCCAGCCGTGACCAGGAGAGTGCTGGTAGGCGCGGCAGCGGGGGGCCTGGGGGAGGAGGAGGGAGCTGGTGGCCATCTTCAGCCCGGGGTGTTTAACGTTTATGGAAATAGCCCGTCTGGTTGTTCCCTCCCCCTTTCTGCCAGTGCCCTTACTCGTCTCTCTCAGCCTTGACATCTTCGGTTTCCATAGCGATCGCAAGAAGAAGTTGCAACAGCGGTTTTATACTTGGGCTCGGCTGTAACAAAACCTTGGCAGTTGTGGCCGTCTGGCCAACAACCCTGCCTTGGCTCGGTCCTCTTAAATGCTTTTGAGGACTTACCCTGCTCTAGTATAAACTGCACTCTTGGTTTTTCCCCGTTTGAGAAGCGTTGTTAAATCTGTGATAATAGCATTAACTGTATGAAGTGGTTTTGATTTTGAGAGTAGGCAGCAGGCGGTCTGCCCTCGTCTCGGTGATATTTGAAGAAAATCAAGCAGTAGTTCAGTGTCGCGAGATGCAACCCAGTGCTGTATTCCTGTGGCAGACTTTGCTTCTGTCATTTCAGGTGATGCTAACTATAATAAACAGTGTGGTAGGCTCCATTGCTTAGCAAAGTGCAATTTTGGAAACACCTGCTGTCCTGTGGTAATGTTAGTTTTGTTTAAAACTTATGTTGGTGTCATTTTGTGTTTTAGAAAGTACAACAATATACATTAATAATTCAAGCTACGGACATGGAAGGAAACCCAACATATGGTCTTTCAAACACAGCAACTGCTGTCATCACTGTGACAGATGTCAATGACAATCCTCCAGAGTTCACCGCCATGACTGTAAGTACAGGGTGGGAGTAACTGAAGGATGTGCATATTTATAACCCTTCCCTGCTTTTCTCATTATATTCACGGAGAGTAAATATCTATTACTTATTAAATAGTGTACTGGCAGGCAGAATTAAAACACGTGCAGAATAGATATCCCGTAGATACGGTATTCTGCTTAGGCCAAAAGGCAAAAGCTGACAAGGGAATCAAACCATCAGTTTTCTGGGTGGCCTCAGGTAAACTTTGTTAGATAAATTGTCAGATCTCCAGTGAAGAGAGATGTGCTCCCTAACGTTGATGAATGTTCAGTATGGATGGCGTGGCTCTTGTGTGCTTCTGCAGCCGAGGTAAAATGCCTTCTTGTTTTCCGCAGTTCTACGGGGAAGTACCGGAAAACAGGGTGGATGTGATCGTAGCGAATCTGACGGTAACGGATAAAGATCAGCCCCACACACCTGCGTGGAATGCGATGTACCGAATGACCGGAGGAGACCCGACAGGTCGATTTACCATCCTGACCGATCCCAATAGCAACGACGGGCTGGTGACTGTTGTGAAGGTAAGCGATACTTGCACTTCAGAGAATTAAGCAGGGATGGAAGAAGTGGGAGGACATTGAGGGAGCAAAATGTGAACTCCCAGGGCCAGCACAAGTCTGGAAAGTAAAATGGATGGGTACTGTCTGTCTTGCGGAAGTAAGCCATCAGTCTCTTGGAGCGTTTCCTTGCTTACGCTATCAGTAGCATTCCAACTGATCAATTTTAAAAATCAGGCTAGGTTGTTGAAAATGACAGATTTTGAAGCTTTATTTGCCAGAAGATAGGAATCAGTCTGTGAAAAAGCGTTTGCTTAGCATTTGTTGCTAGTGTAAAGGAACACTTTACTTCCTACCTCCTGGCCTCCATTAGTAGTCACACTTGTTGTCTGCAGGTTTTATGTCAACATGTTCCCGTTAAGGAACAGATATAGGCAGTCAAGGCACAATCAGAGAGGAAAAAGTGATAGGTGGGAGGCTACTTCTACAAGAGGCTTTTAAAGACTGGCTATTTTTAAAACCTCGTTTAGATACCTTTTATGGAATAACCTGTCTGTCTTCATTCTCTAGCCAACACAGCTCTGTGTTGAGGGGTGACTTATTTCAAGTGATAACAACAATGAGGTTCTATAATTAAACTTGCCAAGCAGTAGCCACATTTCCTCACGACCCTCTGATAAGTGCCTCATCTCTGAGTTGGCCTGTTCTGGTTTTGGCTGATCCAGTTACAAAGCCAAGTGTGAGATGCCAATGTTCCCATTTAGAAATTAAAAGCATTCACCTTCCCCACCCTGCTTCCACCCGCCCCTGCTTCTTTTCATCCTTTTTTTTTTTTTTTTAATGTTCTCAGTATCTAGGTGAGAAAAAGATACAATTTTTGTACAGGTACAGTGGTAATTCACGCTAGTTTGTTTGGGGTCTTTTAAGAACTGTCTGTTTTATAACTGCACTTCCCCAGAGGTACCAGTTGTTACATTGCAGTCTTACAGCAAGAATTATGTGAGTGTCTGTGCTTTGTAATTAGGCCCATAAGCATCTTTTTCAGATCTAGGAATGGTATCAAACTAGAAATGTCTGGAAAAGGGAATTTAAAAAAATGCTGAGATTAAACTAAAGTATTATAAAGAGAAGCAAGCTTAAGATTCCAGATCTCTAACCTGTTTGATACAGCTTTGCTCGCTTACAAATTTATTTTTAACAAATTCTATCCCCTCTACTGCCAGAGTATCTGGGTACTTTGCTACATCTGACCTGGTTTAACAACAGAGTAGCAGCATGTGGGAGCCTCATTGGAAAAGGAACTTTTTCCTACAAATGCAAGGGAATGATGGGCCTGTTCAGAAGGGGGGCAGCTATACCATCTGAAATCAGAGGCTCTTAAGCAGCATAGGAAACAGCCTGAGGTGGTAAATGGCAGTTCTGGCCAGCAGCACGCCTTTAAACACCCGGACATGGGAAGAGTTGGAAGCCTGCCTACAGTTTTTATTGGCAGTGCAATGAGTTGATCTGTCAACCAGTAATGAAGATTGGATTGTCTCTTGTCACTAACTTCATACTGTCATGTGCAAACTGTCCCTGTACGGTGCAGGGTTCCTTCAAGTCTAGAGTCAGTGTGAGTAGTACAGTGCTTAGTACTAAGGTGAATCAGGTCTCAGGGACTGCTTCACCCCTATGCAGCATGACAGAGGAATTCTAGCCTCAAACAGTTCTTACTCCTCCTTAAATTAGACCTCTGGCTCAGTGAGGAAGTCTCCAAACTGAAGGTTTTCCAGACTGTGAAGGTGGGACCTGTAGGTATAGCAGCAGTGGGATTGGCTGGGATTACAAAGTCTTTCTAGTGAAACAATAAGGGCATGGGAATCTGATCTATGGGGCTAGGTATGGTCATGATCTTGTTTGAAGGAAACCTTTGTCCTCATAATAGAGAGAGGCAGGTTTCTCTCCCCAGGAGGGCTCCTCAGGAGGCATGTCTGCTCACATGAGTACAAAGCTGGGCGGTTTTACGTCATCTTCTGATGAAGCTACGTGTTTCCTCAGTTACCTCTCATGGCAGTACCAGAATAAGTTAAATCCAAGAATGACAAGGTTTCTAGCTGTTCTGACTTCAAAACTGCTGCTGCTGCTAAGCAAAACCCCAACCCAGTCTTGTGTTGAGGTGTTATATTGATTCTGTTCTCTTTAGGCTCTGTGCTCATTTTTGAGAAAAGCAGTACAAGTAATGTCTAAAAATGTGCTTTAAAGTAAAAATGTTATTTTGTGTTCATCCCTATTGTGAGTAAATGCTAACGTTTCCTGCTCTTTCCTTTTCCCAGCCTATTGACTTTGAGACCAACAGGATGTTCGTACTTACTGTAGCTGCGGAAAATCAAGTGCCTTTGGCTAAGGGGATTCAGCATCCTCCTCAGTCAACAGCAACCGTGTCCATTACAGTCATTGATGTGAATGAGAGCCCATATTTCGTTCCAAACCCTAAGCTTGTACGTCAAGAAGAAGGGCTACTTGCTGGTAGCATGTTGACAACTTTCACTGCTCAGGACCCAGATCGTTACATGCAGCAAACCTCTCTAAGGTCTATATAAACATTTTGCAGTTACTTAACAATCGGAATGCGCTATCCCTGTTATAGAATGGGTGGGGAGTAAAGAGACTGCATATGAAATGACTGCATTTACCGTAGCACGCAGCTATATCAATACCTCCTGTAGCTTTTGTGCAGTGGTCTCTAAAGGGATTTTTGGCTGTAGAGAAGGTGAGCTGACCAGCACTCGTAGATGTGTAAACTGGGTCATCTTCTAATACCAAGTCTCACTTCATCAAGGTAGAATGAAGCTATGCACCTGTGTTCAAGTATACGTGGTATCCCAACAAATTCAGAGCAGACGTATACTTGTGTGAACTAAGATCATTTGCAATTTAAATTAACCAATAATTTTGACACGGCAGAAAAACCATGTCAGATTGTTGACCAAATCTTAAGGGTTTTCTTCTCATTTACTGTCCAGCGATGCAAAAGTGCTGCTGTTGTCCATCTGCGAACTCTTGTACTGATAGCTGTGATCATAATTTGATCATAATTTGTTAAATGTGTCAAACTATGCTAAATGAGAAAAGTGAAGAGGATAAAACATGGGAATCTTGAAGCATACTTTCACATACCTCATTTAAAACACGGTCACTGACTGCAAAGCTAGGCACAGCAACTAGCTTTGGGCCAGGACTCAGGTTCCTAGCTTATCCAACAGCTTTTTTAGCTCATGTGGAGGAAACTCCAGAACTTACTTTCTGTGTTTCCTTTCAAAATCAAGGTTCTTACAATTTTATTGTGTCTTAATTTTGGTTAGCTGATGCTGTTTTCCTCATTTCTGGACATAACCATCGTAGACATGGTAGCATGAGGACTTAAGGATATATGCATTTTTAATACCTAAGATAGCTTGCACTTGATTAATGTCAGAGGGCAACTTTATCAGATAGAACGATGATTTTGAAAGACACTCCTCTTTCAAATTAAGATGAGAAGCATGCAGTAAAACCAGGGCCTCTAAAAAATTAATTTTAAGTGATATTGGAAGCACTAGAATAATGCGAGTTAGTGCTACTTTAACACTCTTTATCTGTTGTTACCTCTCCTGCTTTCAGCACTTTGATAAAAGTTAGCACGAACAGCTCTGTAGGTATAGAACAAGCAAGAGGGGTACTTAATGAAGTATTTTAATTGAGTCTGAATATGAATGTTACATAGTTTGTGGTAATTCTATAATTTACTCCAGTTACATGATAACTTACATGGCAGGGCACTTCAAGAGTCTAAAGGTAGGACAGTTTTTAATGTTTTCAAGAATTTTAGCGACAAGGCTTAATAAATGGAAATTTGTGAAATATTGTCTCTAAATACCAAAAATGTGTCAGAATACAAATTAGAATACTTAATACTGTCTTTGTTGTCAATATTTATGTTGGTAAATAAATAACACATCTTGTGATCAAATACACAGGTACTCAAAACTTTCAGATCCTGCAAACTGGCTGAAAATTGACCCTGTTAGTGGACAAATAACTACTACAGCTGTTTTGGACAGAGAGTCAATATATGTGCAAAACAATATGTATAACGCAACGTTTCTTGCTTCTGATAATGGTATGTGTCAACATTGTATATGTTTTCAAAAAGCTTTCTTCTGTGTGGTTGAATGGCATTCAGTTTAACCAAGGCAGAAAACAAGGTATGCTTAGAATACATCCAGTCAGAAGTCTGTATTAGTATCAGACTTTGTATATTTCCCAGATACTCGGGAAGTGGGCTGAAAAATAATTCTATGAGTTTGGAGAAAGGCACTGGCTTAGTTACATTAGTTGAGTTTATGGAAAAAACCTGCACCAGGAGTACAGTAGGCTGAGTGAATGCACAGCATGAGTGGACTTTATGGGGAGTAACGTGTTGAGGGAGGGGTACTGTATTTTTCCACATTCAGGCTACAGCAGTGCAGAGGGAAAAGTGTCTTTCCATTGTCACTGTGTTAATGACAGTTAACAGTCTCTGCTCAGAAATGAGTCCTTTGAGTTCAGCTGGAGTGCTGTGCTGTTCGTAGCTGATACCAGAAAGATGGACAGGTGCAGTTAGGAACATTCTCTCATCAGAGGGGAAAAAAGAAACACTAGGGCTATTTACGTTGGAGAAAAGACAAATGGTAAAATTTTGCTATCTGATGCAGCATAACAAAACTAGATCAACTACTTCTGTCCTTTTGGCTCTGTTCTGGAGAACAAAATTAAATGGAACTGGAAGATTATGGGGGGGTGGGGGTGGAATGAGAACCATTGCTAATTATACTGAGAAATTCAGTGCCACATGTTCACATAAATGTGTGACTTTAGCAAGGTTTATGGAAGCATCACACATTCGGTATGGATAGCAAGAATGTCTAGAAGTAGCATGCTGAAAGTCAGTATTAGAAAGAATTTAAATAGCACACTTGTGGTAAAGAGTGATAGTAAGTCCTCAAAGTTACAACATAATTTCCCCAGAGGATAAACTATCCCAATTTTGCACCTTTTTCTCTGAAGCATTTGATTTGGACTGTCCCTGGAGAGGAACTGGCTGTCTCATCAGTAAAGTAGTTGAGTCCCTGATCTGTGGATCTGCAGTTATCCCCTGATTTTTGCTAAGTAGGGCATGTTTTCTGAGGACAGACTACGTAAGAATTGGTACGTTAGCAGGAGCAGTGACAGTGTTACATTGGCTTGGTAAAGACAGAATCCCAAAACTGAGGTGAACACATGTACGTGGTAATTGAAAAGTGTTGGTATAGCTTCAGTTAAATAACTTTCCAATTGGAAACAGGCTCAATACTATTTTCTTTTCTTTAAGGAATCCCCCCGATGAGCGGAACTGGCACACTTCAGATATACCTGCTGGACATCAATGATAATGCCCCCCAAGTGAATCCAAAAGAAGCCACAACTTGTGAAACACTACAGCCTAACGCTATTAACATCACTGCTGTAGACCCTGACATAGATCCAAATGCAGGCCCATTTGCCTTTGAGCTGCCTGACACACCTGCTAGTATTAAGAGGAATTGGACTATTGTTCGAATTAGTGGTAATTAACATTATAGAAATCTTAATCATTTTAAAGAAACTATTGCATATGCTTTTCTGTATTTTACTTGGGTGTTATTTTGCAACATACATGAATTTGGTTAACAATAATAAGTCTGTTACCCCGAGCGTCATGTAGTGGGTTGAACAGTAAGTTAACACAAAGTTCAGAGATGAGCCATTTTTGCCAATACTGTTTTAAACCCACATGAGCAGTACATTACTTTTTAACAAGCGCCTTGTTTTCACACGCAGGTGATCACGCCCAGCTCTCTTTAAGGATCAGATTCCTGGAGGCTGGTATCTACGATGTGCCCGTAGTAATTACAGATTCTGGAAATCCACATGCATCTAGCACTTCCGTGCTGAAAGTGAAAGTTTGCCAATGTGACATAAATGGAGACTGCACTGATGTTGACCGGATCGTTGGTGCAGGGCTGGGCACTGGTGCCATCATTGCAATTCTGCTTTGTATCATCATCTTGCTCAGTGAGTAGATAGATCTCTTAATCCTAACTCTTGTTTTGCAAGTACCGTTTTATGTTTCAGTCCCGTGTACCTTGACAAAGACAGGGGAGTGATTAAAGACTGAGGTCCAAGAATTGTTGCTGCTTAGTTTGTCTTGGACAAGTATAAAAACTTCCTAACGGTAAAGGATTAGGAGTCTGTGAGACAGATCATAACTAGCACTTGCGTGGCAGTCAAAGCCCCACAGTGGGTTTGTAAAAGAGGTTTTCCATCTGTTTCCATGGGCACTTGTTACGTTACGTCAGTGAGTGACCAGGTTGAAGATGTGATTATCCCCCAGACATCTAGCCTCTCTTGTGCTGCTGGTACTGTGTGATTTGATGCCACCCACAGCGGGTAATAGTGCCTTTAAGGAGTGCTCTGGTGCTCTACTATTGTGCTTCAGATTAATGTCAGTAGGTTATTTGATGATTTTGGAAAGTAATATATTACAGCCCTTCATACAAGGCCCGACAAACAGGCAGCCATGCAGGAACAGAGATGCATATGTGTGCTTAAGTATTACATGAAGCTGTGCTAGTATTTTATTTTTGTGTCAACTGTATTCAGTAAGGGAAATGACTAAACATCATGACTAAGTGTCTGTCCAGTGTAGTAAATTAGATGCTAGCACTTCTACACATTATGGTTAACTGATTTTTGATTGTGGTGGAACACAAGGAAGGGATTCATCTGTTCAGAGTATACTGTGCACCAGTCCAGAACGTACAAAATGATGGAAAGGGGTAATTTAAAAAAAATAAATAAAAAAAAGTATTTGAGCCTGGCTAAGTCCATGGCTGTACACAGGCACAGTACAATTATTTTCCTGATACAAGATACTCTTAAAATATTAGGTATTGAATTAACAGAGTCTTATTGAAACGATTAAATCCTTTAAGCTACTATTCATATATTGACATTCTAGGTACGTTGGAATTTCTTTCCATGAAGATGGTTGTAATTTGAAACATGCCTATTGTATTAGAAATTAATTTACTCACATTTATTCTGTTTTGTTTCTCATTTGGTTTTCTTTAACAAGCTTTAGTTTGTAAACAAACAGTATAACTTGAAATTGTTGAGATTAAAGATTAAAAATATATAGCTCTAAATGTCACTGCATTTTCCTCAACATTGGTTCCTCGTGCTTCTAAACATAAATCTAATCTTAGGCAAATACGCTCTGTTATCGTGGACTGCTGAACTGTATGCCAAAATAGCCTAAGCTTAGTGATGTTCAAACATCAGAATTACTTAAACTGTATAAATTTCTTGGGACATGGCAGAAAAAAAATATAAATAATGTAATCTTTTAGAATACTTGCCACTATTGGAGACATTCCCTTCTGAATCCCGTTGTTTATGAAGCTTGGTCTGTCTTACTACTTTTCATGACAAGTTTATTTTGCAGATGTGGAATGGATTTGTGACTTATGACCTTGTTGAATATGTGATTGATTTCCAAATCAAATTGCCTATAGTAGCCTCAGTTTAAACATCTCTTGCTTAAGCTGCCTTCTATGAAATATTTTAGTTCAAACAAACAAAAAAAAAAAACAAAAAAAAGAAAGCCTCATCCAGACCAGTCAAAGCCAACTTTCTTGGTGTTTTTCTTTTTTCCTCCTTTTCCTGCTCCTTTTCTTTTATAATCTTGGTCTTAAATTTGTACTATTTTCTGTGGCTCTACTTCAGAATCAAGATGTGGTTTTGTGTCTTCCCTTTTTGCAACTTAGTTTTAGTTTTAATGTTCGTGGTATGGATGAAACGCCGTGATAAAGAGCGTCAGGCAAAGCAGCTCTTGATTGATCCAGAAGATGATGTAAGAGACAACATTCTGAAATATGATGAAGAAGGTGGTGGAGAAGAAGATCAGGTGAGGAATGATTGATGGGTTTTATGTATAGATCTGCACTTCACTCTGCACTTTATCTATTTTGTTTCCATTGACACATTATGATAGGTAGCTAATTTTTGCATTAAATACTGAAGGCAATAAGTAATGTTTTAAAAACCTGAAATATAACATTGCTTTCTCACATTGTTTTTTTGCAGTTCCAAAAGTACCAATTGCTTGCCTTTTAGATGAGATGTAAAACAGTGTCTTGTCCACTTACAGTCACAGTATTCTGACCATACTCCAACTAAGGCTGTTATATTTAAATTAAAATTAACATCCACTCCCATTGCAGTCTGTAAACCTTCTTCACTCCTTGTCGAGATCCTGTTGGACAGAATCACCAGTGCAGAGTGCCTAATACAGTCTGTTCCAAATATGACCCTTTTTTAGTGGTGGGTGAATGCCTTTCTAGATATACAGTAAAGCTGGCTATTGTCAGGTTGGCCACTACTGGGATTTCAGTGTGGAAAGTATGTATGTTTCAAGTACCTGTCAGGGCACATCTGTGTTTATTCAGATACCTTTCCAGGCAGGTGCCATATGCATTTACTCTCACGTCACTTCTGATTGAACCACTGCTGATATGTTGGAGGACTAGGAGTGATGTGTATATGCTAAGAATAGCTTCTTTTTCCCCTCTTTCTCCAAGTTAGTGATTTCAAAGCAGTGTGATTTTCTTCCTTCAGAGGAGGTTTATTAAGTGCTTTATGAATGTGACAAACAGGAGATTTATGCACATTATTAGTGGTAAAAGTAAGTGTCTTAATTATGAAGGGAACAGTGCATGTAGTAGAGCCTAAGAAGTTTTCCCATAAAAACCCTTGAAAAATTAAGTGTAATTCTTCCACACATCCTCAGTCACAGTCACCCAGCACTTGAGTTATCTGAAAAGTGTCTCCCTTCACTGGTACAGATGTTTATAGCTTCCCTCTGCTTGTTTGTTTGTTCGTCTGAAATTTGTGTTCCCCTTAGTAATTTCCATGCTTTGTGCATTTCCCCAAGTACTGTTCCTACTTCCTGGCTTTTCTGCATGACTTTTTTTTTTAAGCAGTTTGCAAAGGAGACTTCAGATTATGCAGTTTTGGAAAATTGTTTATGTTACTAAGTAAATTGAAGATGACCCTTTGAGTCTGTATATGTGTTCCAGTTGTTTGTACACAGATAGTTTCAGTACAAGAATTGCATCCTGTTTGTGCATCTGTTATTGCACAGAAAAGTTACAAGCTTAAAAAAATATCAAGAAAACTCCGTCCTGTGAGAACTAACTTTCCAGTTCTCATATCCCCAGCTCTTGTTCACCCACAGTTCTCTGGTGGATCTGTTCAGCAATTTTCATGTGGGTTTTGATTTTTAATTATCATCCACACAACCCTGAGGACAGAGACAGTAAGGTTCTCAGTATATACTGTTCATTGGGAAGTCATAGGTGATGCTAAGAGTACTGTTGGGAGAGGTTGTGCTGCAGATCAGAAACTTTAAGCTTTGTTGTAACAGTGTATAATGAGAGTAAAATACTTAATAGGTTAGAAATGGTGCTGAAATCTCTCCACTGTCCATCTTGTACTGTGCTCCTCCCCAGTGAAAGTGCTGTCGTTGTGAGAGGTATAGAGGGTGGTGTGGCAAGAGGTAACATTGTGTGAATGCCACAGAGAGCCTTTCACCAGCAGTGAATGGGCATGGTGCACACAATGAAAGGAGAAACTGTCAATGGGTGGAGTAGCAGTAAAGTGGTAAGAAATGTGAAATTAGGATCATTTCTGCTCACAGTGAGCAGAGGAAGCACCTAGACACAGAGAGGTTTAAGGGCTTACAGAAAATTGAATTATTTTTAGCCACAAAACCCCTACTTGCTTTCTTAAGACACATTTTAAGGCCACTGTTGCAAATTAATTATCTTAGCTGTCAGCCACATAGTGCAGATACACTGGTCCCTTTACTGATCCATTGAGCAGACCATAGTGCCTGAGGGTCTAAGGTCTTTATACACTCCAAATGTAACAAATATTGCTGGAAAAGAAAATAAAAGCTTGCTATACATTGTATGAGCTTTTATGACTACTTCTGTAGCAAGAGTTTTAGGCCACTGTGCAGGCAAAAAGGGGGTAGGTTCTCCCGCAGCTCCAAAGTTAGGAACTTTTTAGGAACTTGTTAGGAACAGCCAGAATGGCTGACTAGAGAGCACAAACTTTTCATGTAGGCACTTAATTTTCTATCTACAATGGATGATGTCTTGCTTTTCAGGGACATCATTTTACTTTTTCTTTTTGTTTGATGTTTTGTAAAATCTAATTTCTGTCTGTGCTTAACTAGATGATAATAGTTCCTAGGTTCATTTGTTCTTGATTCCCTCCTTGCCCCCTTCACCTCCTGTGCCCAGGGGAAAGAGGGAGGATTGTATTTGGTTGGGTTTTATTTGGTTTTGCACACATTTTATGTGAGATTTAAGAACTTGAAATGCTAAGCTTTTGAAATGTCCCAACAAGTTTCCTACAAGTAGTAATCTAATCTTTGCAAACCATGGCTTAGCAAAATACTGTACAAGCAAAGCTGTGTGTAGAACACTGTGGGCAAAAGGCATTGGCCATGAAGATCTTTGCATTTTTGTCAAAGTTAAAGTAAGTGTTAAAGTGTCAAAGTTAGTGTTCTAAAAAAGCATGAGACTGCCATCAAAAATCTATTTTCAGAATGAGGCCTCATAGGGTAACACTGCCACTGTTCTATTAAAATCAAGAAAAATTATTTTGTCAACCTTGCATCCACAAGTCATCAGCAAATGACAGAGGAAAATGCTCTACGTCAATGTTAACTTTTTATGGTGCACTCTCCCCAAAACCATCAGAATTGATTGAAAATCAGCTTTGGTTGAGTCACCTTGTGCACTGTGACTTCTGAAACACAGAACCATCCAACCCAGGGTGCATCTCATGCAGCAAAAGAGAAGGGAATGCTCAAAGCTTCATGTGAATCTCAGTGAAAACAATATTTTAAAAGCTTCAGATATTTTCATAATCTGTACCTTTTAGAATTACTTAGTTGTATTTATAGCAAGCAAATTATTTAGGCATTTTTAAAATCATGTGTGTTTCCGGATGAATACTTGAAGATTTACCCTGCGTTGCCTCATTTTTCTGGTTTATCCCAGTTGTTTAGGTGACTTGAAGATACAGCTGGTAGGCCTTGAAGATAAGTGCTAGAACTTAGGACTCTTTGCATCCTGAACCAAACTACTTTTGGACTCGTAGTTTTGCTCTTGGAGTAATTTACTTATTTAAGAGGGTTTATTTATTTATTTGGAAGCTATGCAGTTGGGTTTCTTAGCTGTCACGGCAGACCCAGAAATTCCTACAGCATGCTCTGCATGTTCCTTTCAAACTCTTTGTACATGCTGTCAGAGTAGTGTCTCCCGCAACAAATTTGATGAATTCCAAATTCCAGCTAGTTCCTCTGAGTCATAACAACTGTCAACAACAAGGTAGGATTCCTGCTTGGTTGAGGTTTTTTCCCCCTCCTGTGCTAGCATTTCCAAGGAATTCTGATACAAACTCTGCCACAAAAGAGCAGTTTATTCCATTGTCAAGGTCTCCCGTGAATCCCATCTGAGCCCTTCTTGGCCTGCTTTGTTCATTCTGACAGACTGAAGGTTTGTAAAGAAAATTGAGGTTCTTGAATGATTCATAGTCTTCCTCTAGCCTGGCATGATGTACACAGGGTTGTGCGATCTCCACAGCAGTTGAGAAAAATGCTTTAATTCCTGAAGCCAGGAAAAATTCTTGAGTTGTGGGTCATAACTGAAGTCAGCCTGCTCCCCACTGAAGAGCGTTGTCAACACTGGAAATGTTCTGGGCTTTTTTCACCTAAACTTCTGTTTCTCTGAAATACGGGCCGAAAACCTGGCTCTGAAAGCTGTACAGCACTCCTGTCATTCCAGGGATAAACATTTTTTCCTGGTATCAGGAAAGATCAGTGTACTAGCAGAAACTGGGGACAAAGGAGGAACCAGAGGAGGCAGAGGTATTCCAGATAGAAAGTCTGGGATTCTTCTCAGGATTTTGTTTAATATTTTCTAGTTTTAACAATTTGGCTACCTGACTTACAGGAACTGGGCCATGAGAGGCTTTGAGTCAGCATCCATTCCACAGAAGTCAGTGGGACTGGTGCGGTTACTGGTTTGGGGAGGGGGAGAAGGAGTTGTGGGGTGGGTTTTTTGTGTTTTGTGGGGTTTTTTTGTTGGGTTTTTTGGTTGGTTTGGGTTTTTGTTTTGTTTTAATTGCATCTGAATTTTAAGCCAGCAGTTGGCATGGGGAGTGGGGGACACTAAAGTTTGCTATAATCTGAAATAGATGTGCCTAGTTAAGGTACAGATTCTGAAGCTGGTGGTGACTGTCTTTATTATTAATGGAGCACATGATCTAGAGCTTGTAGTTGTTCAGCAAACGGGAGGTGCGAGATACAAATGATGAACGTTCTCCCTCGACACGATGTGCTCTCAACTTGTAACACTATTGTCAGTTCTAAACACCAAAACCTCATGCTGGCTGAGTGTTAAAGCACTTAGCACATGTCTGCAGCATAGTTCACGCACATAGCAGATCACAACCCATAAGCATTACTAATTTGTTTTCATCTTGTGCCATTCGTATGATTTACATCGAGGCACTGGGATACCTGCAGCATATGTCAGCCTGATAACTGTGATACTTCCCCCCCCCATTTAATTGCTTTTGTATATATCTCATTGCACAAGATTATCCTCTCATCTCCTCTGAGGCCATTCCTGTAGTGTTTTCTGAATTTTACTAGTACTTGCTCATGCAGGTGGTCCTGTTGAAGCAAGTTGCCCAAGCAAGTGGGAGGTATGCTTTGAAAGTATCGCAGATCAGCTGTTTTGAGTCTGTATTTTAATCTAGCCCTTGGGTCTCTTCAGCACAACAGTTTCCAGTGCAATGATTTTGCTGTTATTCAAAGTAGTTTTCTTCCTAACGATTCTGCATGTTCCTTCCTACATCACATTTTCTTACAAGACTATTCAGACCTTAGTCAATACCTTGCTTTTTGTCCTGTTTTATTACATGTTTATATAGAGAAAGAAAACAGTAGCATTTACTTTAAAGGTGATAATAGCATTAAAAATAAAAACATAATGGTTTATTTTTATGTGTGCTGGATCTAAATTCTAAACAGAAATTGCTCCTTTATAGAAAGGGTAGCTTTGTTCCAGCATTTGTGTGTCATTGATAAAAAGAAATTGAGTAATCCTTTGGATTTTTTGTTTCTTTTCTTATTGTCATAACTTTCTGTATGCCTACATTTTAAGATTACACTGGTCTTCTATGCTGGATCTTGTCATAACCTCTATTGTAAATGTGACAGTGGTCCTTACCTACTCAGCGAACTTCATAAATTAATTTGATTATATTTTATTTTCACCAACCTCTCTGAATGTTACTCAGATCATTTACTCTCACTTTCTAACCTTTGTTTTGCATTGCATTAAGATTGGAACATGTTTTATGTTTAGAAATTTTAATGATAATGAATGAAACAACTGTTGCTAAGATATCCCTAGGAATATACAATATTATAGCTAGAAGGTAGTTATTTTGGGGATTGTGTTTGCTTACTAAGACATTAACTTCATTTTTTTGAATGAGTGACTCATGCAGTGCTCCCGTGGAGGAATTACTGTCATTCCTTGGTGAATCTTTATCTCATCATACGAAAAGTAATGTTTCCATAACTCCCTTACAAAATTGTTTTGTGTTTTATTTTATCCTATCTAGAACCTACGCCTGTTACTGTGTTTTATCTGCAGCTGGAGTTTAACTTTCACCTTTTTATTATTAAAAAAGATAAGCTAGCTTCTTGGTTATTCTAAAAATTATTAACTTGTAATACTCCAGATGCATCTATAATAAAAACAAATGGGAAAAGCAGTGTGACAGAAAGTAATCAAAAAGTGAGTGGCAAATAAAGAGCAACTGTTAGTGCAGGCGTTTTAACTAGCTTCGCACCTGCAGCCTGCATCTAGTCAGTCCTCTGTGCTTTACTTTTTCTGGAGTCCAATTATTTCAGCAGATGTAAGATCTAGGGTGGGTTGGAGTGTTTTGCGGAACTTGGGCAATATTTTATGTGCAAATTTCCCACAATTTTTTAGGGTGATGTTTGGTGTGTTTGGGGGTAGAATGGTAAGATACAGCAGGATTGGGTTTTGCTTCCTTTTTGTTTGTTTTTAAAAGACCTTGGCAGATGGGAACATTCAGCTGTGTAAAATATTTCTTCCCTTGCTTCCCCATCCCATTTGTCTATTGGAGTAGATGGTAATTGTCTTTGGAACACAAAGGCAAAGCAGAACTTGTGTTTTGTCCATAGGTACTTCAAGTCATAGTTTGCTCTGTTCTCTTAAGCCAACAATAAAATTTGCTTTACGCTGAGGCACCATCCTGTAAAAGGGATGGATGAAATGCAAACTTTCTGACAATGTTGTTAACAAAACAAGTCATCCCTAAAAGTGTGTAACACAGTCTAATGATTAGCCAGGAAATAAACTGAGAGCTCTGAGATAACAGAGAAGCCAGATTTGTAAATCATTAAAGAATATGTCAGTCAGGTTGCCTGTACTAGGATGTATCACTAACTAGTGTTAGAGAAAACTTCTTAGTAGTGGAAAGCTCAATTTAGGTGTAATGCGTTCCAATATTTTCAGAGTTTTCCTATCTGGAAAGAAGTCAGTCTCGTCTATGCATGGCAATTTGTAGTTTTAGTAAGTTGTGGTTTGATTCTGTTGTTTGCAGTTCTGCTTTATAACATTCTGGTATGCATTCATATAAAGCAGGTCAGGTTACTGTAAAAATTTTAACTTTGTTAAGTTTTTGCCAAGAACTTAACTAAATCTTTTAAAATACAAACACCACCAGAACAGCTAATTCAGAAAGAAAAAAGTTAGCTTTATAAAACTGGAAGCTTCTGAGAAACTCTTGCTTAGTTCCTGGCCTGTCCCCTCATTTTTTTTCAGGGATTGTAGAATCTGGTAACTGTCAAGTCAGAAAGCAAGGTACTTTTTAAGAAATCTCTCTTAACTGCCGTTAACTGATGACTGCTGTATGAGGGATTATTACTCAAGTGCTGTTAAATGAATAGCTGCCTTGCACAAGAGGAAGTTGTTTAAGGGAAGAGATTTTGAATGCTACATTACCTTGTTTCTCCGTAAATCAGTGGTTACTGGGGAATGTAAAACGGCCTTTTCTTCTATGCTGGACGTTTCTTCTATTCAAGTTGAGATACTTGGACTGTGCTTGGAACTACTGTGTAGATGTTCCTAAAAGAAGTGCTTTTTGGGGTTTTGGACCCTTCTGCCTACGCATCTGGTAAGGTGATTAATTTGTAGGGCTTGGCTAGCTGGTTTGGACATTTAGCACTGTCTCACTGGGATCTCACGTTTCAGGAATGTGAGGTGGGAGTTAGTAATAGTGTAAGTCTTTGCTTAAAGCTGTCTAGAACTAAGTGAATAGCTAATAAGGTCAATGCTTGTAATCTGCTTGGAGGGGCGGGGGTTGGTGGGGTTTTGCAGGGTTTTTTTGAGATTGTTTAATTTCACAAGATGCAACTTCTGATAAAATGTCCTTTTAGTACATCATGATTTTATTTGCTTTCTTAAAACAAAACCAAATCAAAACCAGAAGTTTTTCTGTTTCAATACAGATGTCAGGGTGGTTTTCAGCAAGAGCAAATAGTGATGCCTGAGATGCTAACCAAAGAGACAGAAGTTGTTGTTGTTATGTCAAGAGAGTTACAGTGATAAAGCAAGCATTAAGGTTGTCACCTCTTTAACCACCGGTTATCTAAAAGGTAGCTGTGTTGTCTCATCCAGTGATACCGGATCCCTTTATAAATGAGGAGAAAGACAAGGGATCATTCAGCTTGCTTCACTTAGATCCCTGTCGTAGAATGGGAGGTTTCTGTTTCCCTGTTGACTGTAGACTTGGACAATTAGACTAGTCTAAATTTCTGGTTTCTAAAGGCCTGAATTTTTGCTAGATGCAAAATGGGAGCAAGCTAATATGTTTTAGCGACCTTCCAATAGAGAAAAACTAATACTAGATTCTCCCTTCCATCACCAATCTAAGCTTGTCTAAGTTTGAGCAGAAAAACTCAAACAAACTCTCTGGATTTGCTTAAATCCAAACTGAAGGAAGGGAAAACATACTTGTTCTAAAATTGCTGGAGTTAGCCCTAAACAGCATAAATAAGTAAACAAATACCTCTGACAGAAATTGGCAGCCACATGAATTAGATGCTCACAACCTTTGCTCAAGTATGTTTCCAGTGGGGGGTCTAGTCTTGTTCCTTATTAGTCCCTCAGCAGATTGTAATTATGAACAGGTTATATGGAAAAAGACTAGAGCAAAGACAAAACATTGTTGACTTGTGGTCCTGAAATTAAGAGTAAAAATAATGACCCAGAACATTTCTCAGAGCTGGCTGTCCCACCTACCCCCAGCACGTCTTGTTCTCTCTCTGATGTGCCACAGTTTTCCATTTAGCTGTCACTTCTGCAGTTAACTATCTTAACAAACTCTGCTTGAGACTAACCTTAAAGTCTGTTCAGCAGCCTTGGGTAATACATGAAAAGTTTTCCCATTTTTCTAGCTGTGAATGCAGCATTGAGTGAAGAGATGGCTTTTCAGCAGCCCTATAAACAGCTTACACCCTGGCTCTTTAAAACATTTTTCTTCTGTTACTTTGCAATAATTGAATGGAGTTGGCTTTAGACAGAATGTTGAAACAGCTGGAGGTGTTGCATGATGCTGTGTTGTATGGTACTAAGCCAGTTTGGGGAGATGGTAGATGACTTGCCGTACCTGACTGACGTACAGTTAGTATTGATTTTAATGATACGAGAGATTTGAGAGTCCGTGGTAATAAGCACAATGGATCTTCTCTTCCTGTCCAGACACTAATAGACGTGCAAAATAAATTTCCTCTGATACAAGGCTAGATGGCAGTGTTATAAATTACCCTAGAAAAGAAAACCAAAGTGAGAGTCCATGTAAGGACATATCCTTCACTGCTGTTGCTTTGAGGATGGCAGTCTTTGCTCTTTTTCAGCTATAGAGCCTGGAGATGTCTCAAACTATACATACACACAAGAGGATGGCCTTACATGTGAAGATACTAGACTGACTTCATACTGCGTTTCTGTATGGCCACTAATCAGAAAAAGAATTGTATGCGTATATGAGTGGGTGGAAAAAACATTTTGTCTTTATAAAACTGAAATGACTAGAGAGGCTGTCCTGGTTCTAATACATTGGTTTTTAACCATACCTGTTTGAATTCCTCCATAATTAAATGCTTAGTGTAAAAAACAAAAACAAAACAAAAAAAAAAACAAACAACCACCCAAAAAAAACTCCACCCAAAACCAACCAACCAAACAAAAAAGCAACAACAGTATTTTTCATTTCTCCCTGTTGGTGTCTTCCACCTTCCATCTTTTGGGTGGGTATGAAAAGCACTCTTGTGTTACATTTTTATAAATTCTAAAAAGTACATTCTTCTCTGTTTGCTAGGATTTTCTGATACCATGTCTCTAACCTATTTTGATTTATTTTACATAATAAAAAGGGAAAGGATAAAAAGTGTTTTTTTCTCCAATTCATAGGGCTTCATGGAGATCAGTTAATCAGTTTGGTACATGAGGAACCAAAGGGTAGGAGTTACAGCTTTGCCCCAAGGAACTTGTAATCTAATTAAAGTATATGAAACTGTATTCTTAGATCTCGGTGGAGCTGTTCCACCTTTTTTGACTGTATATTGGTGTGCAATCAGCTGAGGACCCAAGTAACAAATAAGAAGGTGTAGTGGATTTGATGGTCAGTTACAATTCTCCCAACTACCTTTACTGCTGTTAACAGATCTCTCCTCCTGTTGAAAAGCCTGGTTTTGGGGTCACAGTAGGTCATACTCTCAAAAAGGACCCACATCCCATGAGGTGACAGCAGAAGTAAATGCTTGCATTCCTTCCTTTAGGAGCCAGTAAGGAACCAATGAAAATGTAATTGTCTGTACAGATGACTTCCAGCCAGCTGAGATTAGAAATCAGATTTTTACCAGAACACCACTGCTGAAAAATAGAAACTGATGATAAAGGAGCTTATTTAGGATGCTCCTCGACTGCTTGGATTATTTGTGGGGCAGGGTATCTGGCACAGAGTAGAACTGGCATGAGCCCCAGTCTACTGGTAGTTCATGAATGGTTTTAGTTTAAGCCTTTAAGCCCAGTTCTTTGCTCTGCATTTTTACCAGTGTCTCTAGACATCCTACAGCATGACTAGCTTTTAAGCATGACAACAGTGAGGTGAATGACAATGCTGAAATGCATCACAGTGTGCGAATAGTATTCAGGCATATCTATCTTAAATGCATAAACATTCATCTAATTAAAATTTTTATATGCATACATACTGCTTATTGGAATTCATAGTGCTATGCTAGCTTCATCAGTCTGCCAGAGTTTGAAACTGCAGCATCAAGTACTTAATGAACAGATCCATGAGTAATCTCTAGAAAGTGCTTAGAATTAAGGCCAAATCTGAGGAGCTTTGTACTTCTTATGACATTTTTCCCCCTTTGGCTTTCATATTATGGAAGCTGTATGAAATCAGCAAGGAGTCTTAAATTCATTCTTTGAAGGTATTATAAAACGCTGCAGAGGAGTGCGCTTGCCTCTTCTCAGAATGAGAATGTCTGGCATTTATTTGCTTAGAAAAATAAGAGTTGGATTTGGCATCTTTGCTCTATGCAGTAAATCATCATTACTAGGCAAAGTGTTTAGTCTCTTAATAGTACTACACAAATCCTTGCTTCTCAATAGAAAACTTCTGAGAAGCTCTGCAAATCTGATGGAATAGAATCAAAACCGTAGATTCAGGGAGTATAAATCAAATAACATCCTGTTGGTATGCAAATAACAATGTTATTCTCAGTAAGCATTACAGTCCTGAAAATAGGACTTCTGGTGAAATGCTACTTTGCATTTTGCCTTTTTTCCTCCTCATGTTTCCCCCTGACAGATACTGTTTGAAATTCTCCTAACATACGCTCTTTGTTTCATATTTTTCAGGATTATGACTTGAGCCAGCTCCAGCAGCCTGACACTGTGGAACCAGATGCTATCAAACCTGTTGGAATCAGACGTCTTGATGAAAGGCCACTCCATGCAGAACCTCAGTATCCAGTCAGATCAGCTGCTCCTCATCCTGGGGACATTGGGGACTTCATTAACGAGGTAAGGGAGAGAAAAAGAGTTTTCTCCTAAGACCTGTTTATTGTACTCTGCATGAGTAGCTGTTGTGTTTGAACGTAGTAACTTTTTAAAACTTACTTAGACAATTAAAATTGTCTTGCTAGATAGAAGTAAATATGTTCTTTCAAAGTGCAGACAAATTTAATTAACTCATTCAAACAGAAAGGGAAGATGTATCAATTAACTTCTGTGCATTTGTATTAATTACATTCATAATACCTTATCAGCTGCAACCATAGTATCTCCAAGCAGGATTATTCTTTGGGTTCCAAGTAATAAATAGACTAACAAAATTATAGTTTAGCCTAAATTCATTTATTAATTCACAATAATTTAATAATGGAAGAAGTTCATTTTCATTTTCCTCGTACATTACCCTTTGAATCCAGGTAATAGTGGAAATTCTACCTTCAGTAAGACCAAAAGAATTCCATCAAATACGATTAGTGAGCAGGGCAGCTAAATTAAATGTTATGTAAGTGCTTTTAATACTTGTCTTGTCATAGAGCTTTAAAAGTCTTTGCATTATCTTTGATTCTTCAGTCTAATAAAGATAGATGTAAGTAAGATTCAGACTGTACCAGATTACTCACAGTTCTGAAAGAAATGGTCCTACAAATATTTGTTTCATTATTTCTATCACTGGTCAGTCTTAAATTATTGGGTTTGTGGTACTTAAGATAGAATGTGTTTCTTGTGCTTGCTGGTTATAGGAAAACAAATATTAACCAAAATTCTACCACTTAAAAACAAGCTATATTCTGTAGATGAATAGTAGTAGTTAATTATTTTCTCTAATTTTCTCCTATCTTCCCTGGCAACTACAGCTGGACGAGTATTGCAGAGTATTGCAGAACTGTTTTAGCAAACGTGTTTATTCTTGTTTGCTTTAAAGAAAAGTCAGGCTAGTGTACTAAAGTATTTTGTGTTAGCAAGTGGCAGAAAATTGAGTTTGCTCCTTTTAAGGTATACAGCAATACAATTGTAAAAAAAAAAAAAACCTGCAGGGAGATGATTAGCAGGAAACCTACAAATACTCTCATAAGACATTGTATTTTAAAAGACTCCAGGTTTGGGGAAGAGCTGTATTAGAAAGAGATGTTTCAACAAAGAGGATATTTGAATGCCTTGCACTTCTAATTATTATAATTATAATCGGCTTCTGGAAAATAGTGGAGACATGGGACAATAAAAGGCTCACGTTGTTGTCCAAGGCAGCGTGCACACAAGGGCATCCTTGTGCTTCCTTATCTTCTTCCAGACAATCAGTTTCCCATCCTATTCTCACACAACTGTGACCAGACACTACCCACCTGGCAGGCAGTCGGGAAGAACCAATGATCCTCAATACCCTGATTTTTCTTGTCCTCAAAGCAGCTATCAAGCTCTCTTATGGAGCCAAGACAAGGAATGAGTGTGATTCTCCCAGAAAGCCAGAAAGGGGCCAGAGTTTGTCCAGCCTCCTACAATTTTTAAATTACTTAGCAAGCTGTTCTTGCAATACTGTTTTTCAGTAGGCTATCACTTCTGAAGATCATAGCATCAATGTGTACACGTAGAGCTGTAGAAACAGTACATGCTGTCTTGATTTAACCCAGTATGTCTATATTGCAGTACAGACAAGCATGGAGTCATTTTCTTACTGCCGTCTATTGTATTAGATCAATACTTCCCTTTATGCTTCCCCTTGCTTCCACCAAAAGAGAAAGCTTCTCCCAGCTATTCCTACACAGTAAAATAATGTCAGTAATGTCATTGACTCTGAAATTAAAGAAAATATGGCAATTTTCTTGTCTGCAAGTTACCTCAGAATTAATTATATCCTCTGATTGAAAGGAACTATATGAGGTAGTTTCTATGTTTCAAGCAGCATATATTTAGCTTCTTTTTTTCATAAGGTATTTCTTTCTTGGGGGTTTCACAGCAATGTATCAATTTGCTACAGGGCATTCCACTTAACCCTCTCTCTATCAGACAGTAGCCGCCCAAAGGCTGTCCATGCTCTGTTTTGCCAGAAGTCTGAATAAAATGGAGATTTTACTTCTCCAAACCAGCTTCATCTTAATTTTTGTTTTATGTTAAAATTTCCCATGACAAACGTGATTCTAAAATGTCTATTGAGGGAGGGGAGGGGAATCAGTCTTTTACAGTAGTACTCACTACTACTGCTAAATTTCCAAATTATCAGCATCTAGAGGCTAAACATTCAGGCTGCACAGGTTTTCAGACTCTCTTCACAGAATTCCACCTGCAGTCCTGGCAAGATTATACCTAAACAAATTGGTAAGTTCTTCTCAGTTTTACTTGGAGTAAATGGAAGAAATACCTTGTGTAAAACCTATACCAGACATTTCTTAGCTCTGCATATATTCTGTATGAGCTGCCCTGTGAAAACAACATAGCAAGATAAGAAAGGGCAAAGTTCATATCTCTCTGCTTCCAGCTTCAACATCATTAGGCAAAGAACTTTCTTGCACTGTAACTGCAAGTCATACTGTAACTTTACCCTTAGGCAGCCCTAACCCAAACCACCTACAAAACTAGCCCAGTTGCTGGCTGAGCAGGGAGAGGCTGCCTTTGGGTTGTCAGTACCTTGGTAGCAAAGTCTGCATTACCCCCTTGGTTTGAAAAGATGCAATGCTTTTGGAGATCAGTCTGGTCTTTTGGAGGACTTGGCCCTATTCCCAGAGATGCTGATCAGCGTGATCCTTTGGGATGCTGGCCCACGTGCGGGAATTAATTTAGTCTGTTGAATGCTCACCAGCACCCCAGACACACAGGCAGCATTGTTCAGATTATCCTCTGAATTACTCCAACTTTCGACAAAAAAGAACTATAGGTCATTGATTTCAGATTTTGGAGGATTTAGCTACCATTGCTGAGCGAGCATGAGGTAGTTTTTTCTTTCTTTTATTACAGAGCTGTAGAAACAAAAAGTGAAAAAGACCTAGTGGGTCATTGTGTTGCTTTCCTTTTGGCAGTACTCTGTTTCTTCTGGTATATTATTTTATAGCTGCCATCAGTTGTATTAAATCTACTTAACTCAATGAGACATACGTAAGTGTACTTTGTAGTGTTCTAATGACTTCTCAGTTGAAAAACAAGTTGCAAGTATGATAAAAACTTCAAATATTTTTATAACGCTTACAAAGTTAAGATAACACATACAGAGCTATGGACTTTCTAAAATAAGAGGGTTCCAGAGGTGCCTTATAATCAAAATATGTTTTGCAGGCATAAGCTAAATGACCTCGGGGACTTTCTTGTTTTGTCTGTTTCAATGGATAGATGAATCTCTAGTTTAAGGAGGGAAGGGAAAAACCTCCTTTTCTTCCAGTCCAGTGTACAAACAAGTCAGTGAAATAAGTCGTGTGTTATTAAGAATCCTCTGTAGACCTTGTTTTCCATTTTGAGCCTTTTAAAACATAACCTGCAGAGTGTGGGGCATAATTAACACTTAGAATAGTCAGGATTTGCAGGACAGTGTAAATTAGGCCTGTTTGAAGTAGCTTTGTTAATCCTGTTTTCAGGAACTGCCGATGCTGTCCCTAGAAATCTTAAATTATATTGTGGTAGGGAGTTTGTGGCTAAGAATATATTTCTAATCAATAGAGGACATAGCCTGAGGTAAATTAGATTTAAATTACAAACTAAAGGTCTCATCCCATGAGGACATGGAGGACCCTCAATTCATTCTTAGTAAATGGTTATTGATACAGTGCACCTCCAAGCAGAATAGGGACCCTTGATGTTTTCTCTTTCCTCTTGTCAAGTAAAAAAACTTCAGTTTAAGCCATTTTTCGTACTTCCCTGTAGGGCTCTGTTTTTCCTTTCCTTCTCATCAAAAGTCTGCTGAATCTGATTAAGTAGTAGGATTAATGAAAATAAAATCATTAGATTTTGTAGTGTTTCATGTTAGCATTTCAAGATTTTGAAGGTTTCCCTTGATTTGAGACAAATTGAGAATACTACACATACTAAGGAAAGTGTAACTTAAGGTTGCCATTGTTCCTCAGTCAAGGCATTGTAGTTTCTCCTCTTCTGCCCCTTATCTCCTCCTTAGTGAAAGTTGCCACGACATATATAAAAGAGGAAAAAAGTGAGATTGCTACTTAGTCTATCCTAGGTCTCAAGCTGACCTTTGTGTTGCCGTGGCTCTTCTGTGACTGCTTGTTGTGCATTGGTGGTATAGCAAATGCAAGGAAGCGTGACTTAGTTCACTGTCTCCCAGCAGGATCACCTGGTCCCAAGTGTGTGCCCCAGCAATTCTGTTGTTGAATAAGCTTCTCTATCAAGTAAACACTTTGGGTTTTCAGATCAGGAAACTGTAAACCGAATAACTACAACAACTCCGGTCCTCTGAGATTATTGAGCACATCTGGGGAAAACTTGACCTTGAGAGATCCCTTCAGAAGCGGTTGACAATACCATGGCAGTAAAATCAGTAGAAGCAGTTCCTGGCAGCCGTTTGTTGCCTGTTCAGTTACGCCAGTACAGCAGGTTGTGGTACCACCCACTGAAAGGGATGGCATAATAAATAAAAAAAGTGACAATACTGAGACCAAAGGGAGCTTCATAAGCCAGTTTCACTGCCAAAGCTGACATCCAGTAACGCCAGCTTCAGACATACTGTAGAACCCAACAGCAAAGTGGAGCAGTGCACTGGGTAGGTTCAGAGAAGACGCTTAGCAGAGGGAAAGTGAAAAAAAATGTAGTATTTCTTTATTATTTTAATACGTAACTTGCCACACAAATATAGCAGAAAACTTGGTGGTTGTTTGAAGAGTTAGAGACTAATTTCAGTCGTTATACTGTGAATCTGAGGAATTTTTAACCAGAAGATAGGTGCAAATGTCAGTGTAACTTGGACTGTGCAGTTGAGTCAATACCTCCATAACACGTCCCGTAGCTACATTCTCTAAATGAAATGGATTACACAGTAAGCACAACCTTTGAAACAGTGAATTTTTTAGTGAGATGCTATCTTGTAAGTCAGTAGCTAAAAATCAGTTTTCTTTTTAAATGCTATCGTGATACCAGCAGCAAATTGCACAAAATCCAGCTTCCCTTGTGGAAGAAAAGATGGAAAGAGGCTTCCTGCTGCCTTGCCGTGGATGGCTGATAGGTATCAGAATTTCTGCAGTGATGTAGGAAAATTTGATTTTTAATAAATTAGTATCTCATGGTTTGCTGGTTGTTAATAGGCAGAACTGCAGGAAAATAGCATTTCTTCTCCAAGCTGGCTTTCTAAATGACTTTTACACACCAATACCTGGGATTCATACCTCAACACTCCTTAAGCTCAAGTGGTATTTATTCTCCTTCCCTGTCACCTGTGTTCGAAAAACATGGGTGTCTGTCATCCCAAGCAGTCTTAAGGGAAGATGCTGTAAGATACAGCAGATAACAGATAACTGTAAGGCCAGTTACTGCCTAAGAATTAAGGTTGCATTTCTGCTTCAGCAGCAGAAATTGAGAGAAAGACTTAGAACTGTTTCCAGCTTTGAAGCTGGATAAGGGAAGTCTTCAACACTTGTTATTGCCTTTTCGGAATCTCAAATCTTTTGTCCTTATTACGGCCATCGGGATGGAAAACTCCAAAGAGAAAGATAACAAGCATCACCAATTATTCTTATCAGATAACTCAAAATTGCGCTTCTAATGCAGGCTATTAATAACCTGCTTGATGTTGTTGTATTACATGAAACAATCATTTTAAGTCCAAAATATGTTCTTGATTAGAGGTCACTGCTTTGATAAATATGCTGGGCCTTTCCGCCACTGATTTGCAAAAGTTTTTTAGGTACATTTTGCACACTTCTGAATGATTTTAGATAGGCAATAAAGAACCAGGATTCTCTTCTACCTTATCAGTGCCATATGCTTTCATTAATGGGTTTAGCTATATACTTATTTCTAGAAGAAAAATCAACATCCGTTTTCATTATGTCACATTTAGACTAAACACAATTGAGAGTAAAACATACTTTTCTAAAAACAGAGTTTGTTAAATAATTTGAAGGAGGCACACTCAATCCTTCAAATAATTGGGAGTATAATAAAGCCATTCTTTAAATAAATAAACATTAAAAATTAAAAATAAAAGCAGCACAAATAGCACTGGTTAAAATTAACAGTGAGCAATTTAAAATCTTAGCTCAGCCTTAGAGAATTCTGGATGATACATTATTCTTTGTCAGTGGCTGCCAGAGTAGACCCTATTCAAAGTGGAAGATTTTGAAAAAAGCATTGCTAATCCTGTGGAAGAAAGTTTGAAAGGTTTGAAAAATCCAAAACACAAGAGGGCTTTTAACTTCAGGCTTCAGCCTTTTATATTCAACTTGTAAATCTTCCCAGGATAAGCACAGAGAGCAATTGTCTCATATTCTGAAATTAAACTTAGTGTTTGGGTTTGGACCTGTGTAAGAAAACAGGGAGGAAAGAGGCTTTTCTCTGGAAGAAGTGTGGTTCTTCCCCTGCTTTCCTCTTGTTCAATTTGTTTTGGTTTTAGTTTGGGTTATTTGGCTCTAGGCAGCAGAAATTTAAAATTACTGAGGACCCAATATTTGTCTGTTGATAACTTTAATACTTTGAAATGAGGAAGCAAAAATGGTTGTAATCATGTATTTGGTCTGATGTCATTGTGTGTTTTCTGAAGAGCAGGTGGAATCTTACAGGGGGTTATGGCAAAGCACATAAGGCTTAAGCCAACATACTGTATCTTTCTCACAGCAGCCTACAGAGGTACATGAATTTTACAGAACTAAATACGGCTTTTGGCACACGCAGATAGCCTGCAGGCCAGCAATGTCAGTGGATATGTTACCGGCCATGTGAGATGGCTGTTAAAGTGAATCTTTGCAAACGTGCCTATTTCTCCTTCCCCATCTGTCTGTTTAACCACTCCCATATTGCTTATGCCGCGGGTTGTGAGCTGTGTAGCTCTGAAACTGTATATTTATTAGCATCAGCCTAGTGCAATGACGTTCCTGTAAGGTTTTGTTAGAGCTGTATTTGCAGCTACATTCAAAATGTCTAGTGCTGTAATGCTGGAAATGTGGCCATTCTAAAAGGAATTGAAATAACTTCTTGCTGGAGTTACAAAAACATTAATCCTGTTTTGAATTGGATTGCAGAAGAACAAGAACTTGGTTTTCTCAAGTGGCAATTGATAGATACTGGCACTGTGATATTCCGGTTATGTTTTGCCTCTCTCTCTCAGATACAGAGCTTTATCTTTTTTCCTCCCTCTCCTTCTTGCAGGGACTTAAAGCAGCCGACAATGACCCTACAGCCCCGCCATATGACTCCCTCTTAGTCTTTGACTACGAAGGAAGTGGCTCCACTGCTGGATCCTTGAGCTCTCTTAACTCCTCAAGTAGTGGTGGTGAGCAAGACTATGACTACCTAAATGACTGGGGCCCACGTTTCAAGAAACTTGCTGATATGTATGGTGGCGGTGATGACTGAACTTCAAAGTGAACTTTGTTTTTGGACAAGTACAAACATTTCAACTGATATTCCCCAAAAGCATACAGAAGCTAGGCTTTAACTTTGTAGTCTACTAGCACAAGTGCTTGCTGAAGGCTTTGGCTTAGGCTGCAAACCAATTTGGGCTCCGTGGAATATCAGTGATCCAATGCTGTTTGGAAAAAAATATTGAGCTCAGTTACACTTGAATTTTACAGTACAGAAGCACTGGGATTTTATGTGCCTTTTTGTACCTTTTTCAGATCGGAATTAGTTTTATGTTTAAGGCTTTAATGGTACTGATTTATGAAATGATGCATTAAAGAGACAAAATATGTTGGGGTGGGGAGGAGTAAGGTGAAACACAGTATGCTTCAACATGCTTTTGTTACATCGCATTGCTTTTATTAAAATAAGAAGATTAAAAATAAACAAAAAAAATCCTCGTGGAACAATTTTATTATCTGGGAGAGAAGACCATGAGGTGGAACAATGTACATTACTTCTAGTTTTAGATGTTAGGGGATTTTTTTCACTAAAATTCTAAAACTTATGCAGCTGGTTGCAAATAAAGGGAGTTTTCATATCACCAGTTTGTAGCAGAATTGATTTTTTTTTTCTTATGCTAGAATGTTAGACACATTTTGGTCTTAATCCATGTACACTTTTCTTTTTTCTTTTTTTTTTAATTTCTAGTATTTTTTTCCCACTTCACTGTAAAAAAAGGTATGTGTACATAATGTTTTATTGGCATAGTCTGTGGAGAAGTGCAGAAACTTCAGAACACGTGTATGTATTATTTGGACTATGGATTCAGGTTTTTGCATGTTTATATCTTTCGTTATGGATAAAGTATTTACAAAACAGGTTGCAAACAAGTGACATTGATTCAATTGTTGAACTGTAGTTAGAGTACTCAATTTTTTTTTTGTTGTTTTGTTTTTTTTTTTTGTTTTGTTTTGTTTGGGGAGGGAGAAAAGTTCTTAGCACAAAAGTTTTACATAATTTGTACCAAAAAAAAAGTGGGGGGAGGGGAGTTGGCCTGAATACTGGTGGCACGAGTGAATATACAGTATGTTTTCGGGGCAGGGAGAGAAGGGGGAAGGAGCTTTCAAACTGGAGAGACTTCTGAGAACAGCTTTGCCTCTGTATTGTGTACCAGAATATGAATGATACACCTCTGACCCCAACGTTCTGAATAAAATGCTAATTTTGGATCTGGTGCTTGGTTTGGCATTTTTTGTCCTACCTGGGTAGCCCTGACTATAGTAAATAAAAGTACACAAAGTGCATTTGAGCTTTGTGAGAAGTTATGTGCACTGCTTTAGCATTCGTCACTGCTAGACTGAGAATAAGCTGCATATAGAACTCGGCACAAATTTGGAAGGCAAGTTCCCAGGTGGAAGCAAAGTGATCCGTGCCATTTCTGGGAATTCAAAAATTTCAGTTCCACATCGATGGCTGGCTCTTTGGTTTAATGTACATTATCTAAATAACAGAGCTTGCATCATTTTTGGCTCATTTCTAGACTGACAGTTTTACGATTGTGTGATTATGCTGCGGGTTGCATAAATACAATAAATTGCGGATCCTGGCAGTCATCTGCTGCCTGGACTTTATTACGCTAGTAAAGACAAGCCCCTGTTAACTTCAGTGCACATCAGATCACGTCCTTCAAGGAGGTGCTTACGGTCATGGAGCTTTGTCAAAAAGTACCATTAGGAGTTAGTCATTACTAAACGTGTTTCTAACCTGTTACAATGATTTATTTGCAAACGAAGCAAACATAGTAGGTACAGCAGTTCTGCCTTCTTCCACTTGCAACAATCTGCTCAGGTTTAATGTCTACATTTACAATCATTAAGGACCTAATTGTGAACAGCGTGAAGCTCAAACTCAGCAGAAACACCACATTTCTGCAGTCTGTTGAGAGAATTGGAGCAGCAGGAGGGGATCCGGGCACCAGGACTGGCGTAGCAGCCTTCTGTGCTGGGAAGGCTCGGTGGGCAGGGCGTTAGTCTGTGGGTGATGCTCTTCAGCATGATGCTACTTCAGTGCTTCGTCAGCACTCAGGCTGTAATTTACATAATTTGACTGTGACTTCCAGAGGTAAATCCTGAAATCTTGGAGAGCATTAAATGCGGTACGTGAGGTATCTCCTCTTCGCTGTGCTTTTCATGGGCATGTCTCCTGTCTTCCTCTTACTCTTGATGATGCCTGTGAAATTCGAGAGGTAGCAATCCTCTCGGACTGGGATATAGCATTTCAGTGCCTGCATACCTGGCTATTACTTATCTTGTGCCTTCGTAATGATAGCTTGATGCTGTAACAAAGCCTTGATTTTTCAGTAATGTATGAAAATTACCAATGACCTTCTTTAAGCTATTTCCATATCAATTAGCAGCGTGGGGAAAAAAGATGTAGAGCAGGACATAAAAATGAAAATCTGGCTATGCATAGTTAAGAAAGGAAAACTTTTATAAAGGGTAAGATTTAAACTGTAAAGGCATGTTATAAGCAAAAGGCCACTTTTAGCACATTCATTTTCTGTCTTCTGTAATTTACGCAAAAAATGTATTTTAAGCATAATAATTCTGTTGTTATTTGGAACCAACATACTGGAAATGCTAGATGAATTTTATTTAGCTGACATTGAATGCTGAAAGATACAGAGAGGGGGAAAGATTTGTGAAAGATTTCCAGTTTTGGCTATAGCACATTTTTTTGTTAGAATGGAGCAGAGGTCATCTTTTATGAGCACTCAGCTCTTTTGCACAGCAATAGGAGCTTTATCTTGATCAGACAATTTTCCAGCCCTATCTACAGCTGCTTTGAAATTGTAGCAATGGTTCTCAAACCTAGTGTTAGGTTAGCATTAGGTCTACTGAACAGAACAAAGGGTAAATCATCTTTATGCATCTCAAATGCTTTTACAAGAAAAAAAGATGTTTGAACTGATCTTCTTTCATCAAGCTTCAGGTTGGTTCTTACTCTAGAAATGTGCAACCAGGTTTTGTACCCATGATACATGCTTAAATCCCCATCAGAGGACCACACTGAGGGGAAGATGATGGCTGACCTTTAGACCCTACAGTTGTCTTGGGGAAATTCTGGCAGCCTGTCTTGGAAATGGGATCTGGCAGTGGTATATATTATCTCTGCCTTGCAGAGGCTGTATCCAAGGGAAGTCACTGGCAAGAAATACAGCCTTAGGAACTTTTCCATCTCAGCCATTCTACAATTTGTATTTCCTTTCAATGATGGTCCTTCATAGCCTATGTTCTGAACTTCAGGGGCTAAACAGATGAGGAGGAGAAGGGTGTTTTTGGGGAATAAACATCATAATGGATACACAAGGCCTTACACAGGGATGGATCTAGCTTCCTGTGTTTCCTCTGGGATTGCAAAGTATTGGTGGAAGGACATTAATACTTGTCCCACAACAGTCTAAAATGCAGTTACCATGCTCCCTCCAAGCAGTTGAACCAAGTGATGTTTGAGTTTTCACTTGTTGATTTTACTGGTGGTGATGTGCTCTCAGCTGTAGCAGTGTTACAAGCTGGTTGTAAAGCTCACTGTGATCTTTCTGAATACAAAAGCCCCACATAAATCCATTTGATGGGGCAGACAATGAGCACTGACTTCTTCCCCTTACTCCAAGTTACTCTGTCTTGCTTGACTCTGCTTTATAAAATGTTTATAAATTCATGTAAATTTTAAGTGGAAGATGTTTGTGTTTGTCATGCACTGGTTTGCAGACAGAAGACAGTTGTGAACAAAAATATTTTAAATAGCCACTTAATTTCTTTCGGTGCCAAAGGAGCAAGGTCGCTCTGATGCTAAAAGCCACATGAAGTCTGCTTCTTGGGAGTTCTGTTTCTTGGTACGTAGTATTTTTTGGAACCCTACCAAATTCCTTACCCTGAAGAACATTTATATCTGCTCTGCTATGGTCCCATTCACCTTAGCGCACAAGGGAAAATGTCTTCTGACAGGTGATGGCACACACATCTCCAAAAGGGTGTCTCAAACCTGTCTGTAGTCATTCAAGATGTCTCAGGTAAGCCACTGCCAATTATTACCTTACGCAAATACTCTCATCTTCCTAAGGAGCCTTCCTTCTAACAGAAGCAGCATGGTTTGGGCAGATTTACCTTTGTGGATCAGGAATATGAAAGCAAAGTCTCTGCTTTTACCTCAGTCAATATTAATTACTCAAATAAAATGCAGAAAAGTGAGTCATGTCTTAATACCTAATCCACAATGGTATATTTTATACAGTTTTCCTCATTCAGCCAGAGATCATCTAGGTTTGTACGATGTCCTTACTTTTTTCATTTTCTTTAAATTTCTTTACATAAGCTTTACTTTGTACTCTTACTGTAGGCAAGGATCTTTCCTAGAAGTTTCTCTAAACCATAGGATAGCTGCCTTTTACTTAATATATGTCACAGGAATAATGAAAAATTTTCTCTTTAGCAACAAAGCCCAGCTGGGAAGTAGAAGAGAAGAATGGCTAAGGAAAAAAGGCTAAGCGCTTCCCACAGGGACTCAAGGTGCCTTCCATGATACGAATACGGAAAGAGCATCCCATTTGTTAGGGACCCTTCGATCAATCAATGCAAGGCACTCTCCAACCAACCTACTGGTTCTGTACTGGCCAAACAGCTTTTTTGGTGTAATGGAGGTGCCTCTTCTCTGGAGCTCCTGGTGTAATGCTGCTGCCTTTCCTGTTGGGGTACATTCCACCACCGAGCTTTCCCAGTTTTTCCCCTCAATTTACCTAGATGGTTGAACAGTGCCAAATCTCAAATCAGGCCCTATATATTCTTCAATTTACAGCCTCAAAGAGTCAAGGTCTCAGTCTTGTTTTAATCTGGTGGTTTTGCTGTAGGCTTGAGGATGATTCTCAACATAGCAATAGCTGGGAAGACTGGTCTTCCTTTTCAAAGATTAGTGTACCAAACAGTATTTTTTCCCTGCAACCTTTGCGGATTTCTAGAACATCTAAAAATGCAGCAATTGCCAGTAATACAGTAGCTACTTATAATCAGATTTCACATTTATATGCTCTTTTGATTTTTCTGTCACAGAGGAGCATACACTAATGTGGTGGCAATGTGAAGTTGCAACCCCCGTGGAGCTCTTTGGAAAGATCAGTCAGGGTGAGGTGGTGGGCACGTGCTCTCTGAACTGCTCTCCATGTAGCTCTGGCTGTAGAGAATGCATCTACGTGTGTGTAATGAACTGTTAGCACTCAGAGGATTTAAGTGTAGTCGCAGCTCTCTTGCCCCTCCTCCCTGAGCATACAAAAGCCACCCACATATGACCCCTGAAACGCAAAACCTGGACCTCATGGGCACCCACATGTCTCACCTCATTCCTCCCCACCGTTCCCTTATCACCTTTACAATCACCCACTACCTGGACAAGATGGTCATTATTTTCTCATTGCTTCCATCTTCTCCTCCCCCCACCTTGTGAGAGACTATTTTTTAGAAAGTATTTAGGACCATTTGTCTTATTAACGAAGGGAATGCTCTCTGGCTTATTTATTACTTCTGTTGCTTGCTGCATTTCCCACTCCTAGTATATGGTTTTAAAACTCTTTTGGCTTGCATTAACAAATTCTACTTTCTTAGTTCTCTCAACAAGCCTGAGAGAATGTTTCTGGTTTCCCCTTCCCCGTTTTCAGTTTCTGTAACCAGCTCTTTTGCTGTTGTTTTCAGACCTTTGATCAATCTCCTGTAACTGAACTAAATGGTCAACCTCTTCTTCCTTGAAGTGGCTGATTTTATTTTTCCTTCTAATGGGGAACATTCTTGTTGACTTTGTATTTTGCTGTGTGGCACCCAGAAAAAAATTAGATTTTGCATTGTTCTCAATGTCTTATATTTATTTCGACTTCTTAAAATATATTTCTTTTGAGAGGCTTTTTTTTTTTTTTGACATTAATGCATTGGTAAACCTCATGGTGGTACGCATTTATGTAATTTCGTGAAACCACCTTCAGGTGGTTCACCCCCTCCCACAGAGCCTAGATACTGATTCTGAAAGCAACATATTTCGCTCTGGGTATGAATAATGAATAGCAGCATTGTGCAAATTATTTTTATACTCCTACTCCTGAAGATAAAATTTGTTGATGTTGTATGGGTATATATAGACAGACAGATCTGTGGGGCCACCCCTTCTGTGTTCCATGTTACAGAAGTTTGATTATTACATTACATTTGTTATCTGCAGTACTGCAGGGTGAGCTTATAAAAACCCAGCTGTCTCTGTGCTCCATAAATCAAAAGTAATGGCCAGATAATCAAAATTATGTTCCAATTCTAGAACATTCATTACTGTTGGCATTGTATAAAGCAGATATAAAAACAAGCAGAATTTTTATGCTAGGATGATTAGAGGGAATTACACTAAAAACGTAGAATCATTATTGGTATGTTTTGACTTGAAGTTAATAAAGAGCACTTTGCTCAGTGAGGTTATTTTAAGATAAACTGAGAAATAAACAAAAATGAATCTTTTAGCCTGACCTAGTCAGGAAGCAATATTCAGTGCCCTATATTTCTGAGAACTGATTTTTCCTCATTTGGGCAGAATGAAGGCAACCAAGAAAAACAACCAAAAAGAGTAAACCCAACCCTTAAAAACTCCTCATGGACTGGGAGAGGCAACTTCAAAGACCTGCTCTGCTGTCATGTCTCATAACAGAAGAATCTCGGGCTATTGCTGAGTTTTTTGATCTTCCCATTTTTTGGGTAGCAAGAATTCACACCGACTAGAGCCTAAATAATCTGACTGCAGAGTGTCTTAAGTCCAAGCTCTAACTTTGAGTTAGTCGCTTTGGTGTTGCCTGTTGTTCTCTGTTGGTATGACTAATTAAATATTTGCTGTTCCTGAGAAAAGACTTTAAAGCCTAAACTACTGTTTGGAGTGCTAAAAGTACCAGTCCATGTTCAGGAAAAGGGAATTGTGCCTTGGTATTTTATCTGCTGAGTGAATGCCCTAACCATTATTTTGAAAACAGTCTTTTGAGTTTTGCCATGAAAACCTCTGGAAAGCTCTAGATTTTATCCTGAAAGAAATAGATTGCAAATCCTTTGCATTTATTCACAAAGTAAATTGTTTTCTGGACATTCCCACTCAGCCTGCAACTCTTTGAAGGCAAGACTCAAATGGCAATAAAGTTTTCATATGGGACAAGGACCACAAAGAAATATTTTGAGCACAAGCCTTCAGGCTTGTTCTTCAGAGACTGGAAGGCAATCCTTTGCTGAATAGCAGTCCATCAGGTCAAGTTCTCATGAAAAATTTTGCCGCTTTGAAACTCAGTAGTGTCAACATGTCTACTGGAGCAAGGAATTACAGAACGTAAGTAAGAGTGGTAGAATACAGCCCTTCAAAAATGGGTTCAGATGCAAAGCTTCTGAGTCAATGGAGATGCTGCCATTGTGGATGCCCTTGAAGCAGCATTCAGCTCAGAGAAAACATTTAAGTCTAATATTCCTGCAGCCATATATGATAGTATATGAAGCTAAACAACATTGAACAGCCGGTAATATAAGGATGAACACGTTTGTTTCAGAAAACAGACTGGCATCACAATTCCAAATTGTTATGAATTGTCAGTTGACTTCTTTTTGAAAAATGTCCTTTAATGACTTTATGTTTACTACAACTCGTTCTGTTCACTAAGGTGCTATGTTTGCTGAATTCTGGAGCATGCTGTGATGACAGGTGACCCTGTTTAAATGAGCTTTTACAGAAATCTATTTCAGAACTGAGTATTTGGAAGAGAATTTTGATGGCGATTTTGTTGGCTGATGGTCTCAAACACCAGTAGATACTCGGACCTTTAGTAGCTGCCACAGGAATGAATATCAGAGCAGCTGCCATTCTAGAGGAGAGGGAAAAGATCACTCCGTGAAATTAGATTTCAACACTGCTCCAGTCATACATACAGCAGTAACAAAGCATGTAGTAAAGTGCTGGGTCATGAGCTATATGCTGCATGTGTTTTTATTGTAGATCTGTGGGCCACAGTCCCTGTTCATTCAATACACCTGCACAGTGATGGTGATTTTACAAGGACATGATTCATAATCAGTGTCAAATAAAACATCAGTCCTCCCTGAAGATCATCACAAACTTGTTTGTCCTCCCAACTCACATGAATACGCAGTACTTATGCATATTTGGGCATCTTATTGCAGGGGAGATTTTTCTCCACCATTGAAAATCCTTGTGAGCCTTTGAGTGCTATTTTTATTACTTGAATATAACACTGTGTGGGATCCCCCACAAAAAAGCATGTTTGCAAATGTCCATTTAATAAAGAGTGTAATGAAATTAGAGTAGAAAAGGGCGGATTATAATAGTATCCCACTGACAACAGTACATAAATTTGCCCATTGCAGACAATTAGAGAGGTGTTTCATGACAGCATCATCTTGTTGTGAAACCTTTTTTTAATTCTAAAAATGCAACAAAATGGGTATAATTTTGGAACTAGAGAAGTAGGGAAGGAATGAGCACTTACTCTGCGGTCATGAAGATTTGGGACTTGTGATCCCCCTCAGTGAAAATGAAATTGCTAATGTCAACCCATCTCTGGCAGACAGCACCTTGCATTGATTTTATACATAATTCAGCACAATTGACAGCCTTTTCAGGACAAGCTGGAGACTGATATGTTATGGAGCCTAAATTGCTTCTCCCTTCTGGAAAAGAGGGTCCCTTGAGGCCACGATTTATGTTTAATGGTGTGACAGTTGGGACCGTGAAGAAGCAGGACTATGTTATGGCTGATGTGAAGATACTCAAAGTGCAGCACTGGCACAGTTAAAAGACTGCCTATGCGGAAATTGTTATTGTCATAAGATGTCAAAAAAGCCCTTTTTCTCCCTCTGTCTTGCCCCAAACTGTAGTAAAAGAAATTAGAGCACCTTACCAATGTTTAGTTTTGCATATGGAGTACCAGATGTATTGTCTGAGCAGTCGGCTGGCAGGCCAGCCATGGTAAACCTAATCAGCAGAAAAGAAAAGATGATGGGAAAATACTGCAGCTTCCTCGCTGATGCTCCTCTGCTTTTGTCACCGGTTGTGTTGGTCAGACGAATGAGCAGCTGAGGGATAAACCTGGGCACAAAACCGAAATATTCTTTAACTGTCTGGGTCTGAGCTTTCACTGCGGCGCCTGGGTGGTTATGATGGGATCTCTCCAGGGTAAGGGCAAATGCACAAGGCCTTCTCATGAAGCAGCTGCTAATCCCCACCCTCGTTCACACCACAGGAATCTGTGTTTTGGCCCCACAGTGCCAGGGGCAGGCAAATGTGAAATAATAAGCCTAAGGGTACATTTTTTTTTTTCTTCGCTGTCTCATAGAAAATCTTTTTACTCCGAGAAGCACCACCTCTGCCAAACAGCCAGTGCGCAGCTCTCGTTGTGGTGCCCTGGTTTTGGCCATGCAGATGGCCAGTCTCTGGCCACCACACACCTCATGCAGGGTCAGAACCAAAACAGAAAATTCTGTTCCTGAGCTGGACGTCCCCAGAATTCTCACTTTGCTGGAGAGGTTTATTATTTTGAAGTACTAGCAAAAATATCTCTGTTGTTTGGGAACAATAGTAGCTGAAACCCATTGTTCTATCTTATTTTCTTTTTTTTTGTTTATGTGAGTCAGTGATGAACAGTCTGTACTCACTGATGGTATGCAAAATTCAGTACATGTAAGAAACTATTCTTGCAGCGTAATCAGGTAATTAGATGTTTTGTCACTGTCTTGCAGTGTTTAGTATAAAGTTTGAATTTGAATGACAATATGGCAGCTATTTCCAGGAAACTTCACAGGCTGCTTGTTCCAAGCTGCGGGTTAACTTTAATTGGGTGTCCTGAGATTTACTACAAGGAAGGTAATAACCTCGGTACGATAGCAAGAAGCTACATCTTTTCACTGTTGTCAGTGTTGTAAATAAAGGCTAATTTTCCAGTGGACTCACTCGTTCTCCAGTGATCAGGTTTACCAAAAGAGGTATAACCTGATCCCATAATTTCTGCAGACTCCGTAATATACAAATGCATCAGTGGTCCAAGTGGTACTGTGTATGAATGAGTATATGGGAGTGGGGGCTGACAAAGGAGAATTACACTTTGAAATAACAACATGAATTTTATTGAAACAGCAATGAGTTGTTTGCCCTTTTATTTAGCCTTTATGATAGCAAATAGAAATCATTTACCTTGCCAGTCAGAGCTAGAAATGGGGAGGGGGAAAAAACCAACCCAAAACCTCAGTGTAATTTTGAGTCAAATGATGTTTGGATCAAACTCAATGCAATTTATTTTTATATACTGTCCTCCATACAGAGCATTACAAAGCAGTTTACAGGGAGAGTCAATCATCAGAAGCTAAAGGGAAAAAGAAGGTTTTAAAAGCAAGAATAATTTGGTAGCTGGAAGGAATCATGCGGTTTTTTTACTGGCATTCTGAGAGAAATGAGAAAAGTTCTAGGTAAAAGACTACTTTTTCTGTCTTTTGGTAGGCAAAGTACCGTATTCAGTTGTGTCAGAAAATGGCACATTCTTTTTAATGACACCACCTCTGAACAGCTCATCTTGTCAGAGGCATGTCGGTGCCACCCAACCTCAGATCTGTTCCAGTTCAGCTCTGAATAGTAGCCCCATGGACTTCTGGCCGTAACTAGGAAACAGTATTGCTGAGATATGGCTTCATGCATTAATTACAGGCTTTCCCCTGTTGTTTTTGTTTCTTTTTTTTATAAAACCTGGTATCCTCAGAATATCATCAACTGGGTCCATTTTGAGGTTGAGTTAAGAAAGATCAGGACAGAATGCTGATAGTATTCTGGTTATATGGATGTGAACACACGCACACACATATAATATATTCTACTATTTAATATTTCATATATTGCGGCAGATTCCCCTATCTCTTGTTTCAGTTTTGCTTAACTACTGAAACCATTCAGGCTAGGATAATTTACACTAGCTGAGAATTTGATTTATTTCACTTGCTTCATATTTACAGGTATCAATCAATTAGTAGTTCTAAGTGCGCTGTTTTAGTGATGTGGGATGTAGGAGGGCCATCACAGTAACCGAGTCCAGCCCCAGAATGATGGGTACACATGAAGTCAGCATTCCCAAGGTGGACTGCCGGGCTCCCATGGGCACCCCAGTAAGCAAAATGCTTTCCAGAGCTTCAAAATATTCCAGGCAAAACAGAATTTTCACCTGATGCCTCTTCTTTGTTAGCTGAGAATGTCTTTCCCTAAAAGAGCAAAGTAATCCCTACAGCACTGTATTATGTTCACTGAGAAGTCTTTGTTTTACACTGACAGCCCAGCCTGGAATATACCTCAAGAAACAAAAGGGAAACGGATGTGAATCCTTTGTTTTTTTTTTTTTCTTTTGGCTTGCTATGAGCTTGGAATAGCTTGGAAGATCCCAAGCAGCACATTAGTGGACCACAATTCCCAGCTTAACCAAACCAATAATTTGTCACTGGTCAAATTCTTCAAATTCTTCCAACAGTTGTGTGTATGAAGTGTTCTGTCAAAGAATTTGATGCAAGAGTGTCAGCCTGGCGGGGAGACTGGGTCCTACCATAGCCTGGAAGTTGTTCAGCTGCTTTTGGGAAGGGAAAAGAGGTGTGAAGTTAGTAGGGGTCAATTACAGCCCCACTGTAAACAGAGGAAAGGAAAGGGAAGAGGTGTTAAGCTATACACACTGATGGGCGTATAGCAAAGCAGGGTGCTGCCTCTTAGATAGCACTTGCCAGGAGAGGAAGCAGCTCTCCACACTGCACCCTGGTGAGCTGCTTTGTTTCAATGTGTGAGTTGGAATGTGCTTTATTCTCACCGACTGGAAGTATGTGGTAGGATATTGCCATAGGAAACTATTAGTCTAGCTCACGGAAGAGGCAAGAAGATGCAAAATGCTTTTTCTTTAATGTGGGTGATATGAAATGCTTTTGTCATGCGTTCATTAACAGTGTCATTTCAGGAAGCGCTGACTCTAGGGGATGCTATGCCTCAAGCTCCCTTCGAGAATACTTTTAAAGATTATTGTGATTCCATTCATCGCTTTTCTAAATTACAACCTCCAGCCACACAGTTTTTACACAAGTGTAATTTCACAGACCTTGATATTCACGCTCATTACTGCGAGGCAAAAGTTGAGCCCATGACTGTCCATGTAAGAGAATGGTGGTGACCCAAGACCTAGATGTTATGTGATATTGTGTTACAACACTTGTGGGTTATTATAACACCAGCTTCTCGATATTAAGTCTCTTCCTAGTACAAGCATTTTTTCCACTAAAAGCAATGCTTGCCTCCCCCTCCAAATTGCCCTTCAGCCTGAAGGCACTAAGTTTTTTTTCATTCACACATTTTCACTTAAAATATGGGTGCCTTTTGCAATAGTTTGCAGTGCTTGGGAGACAAAAATGTTTGACTGTAAAAATCAAATAAGAGTATGCTTACAATGAACTTTCTAGTTCAGAAACTTCAGAAATTTACCGCTGCCTCATGTGTGCTCTGTGGCCACCCAGATCTTGTAAGGCCAAAGATGCACAAATAAACACAGGTTGCCTCCATTCACTTCTGACACTTATTTACTCCTCTGATGTTTCAGCCCTCACTTCTCTGTCTCCTGTGATTTCTTTTTCATACTTGTGAACTTCCAGCTTTATCTGATGCAGCCAGTACAAACGGGTCTTTAGGAAGCTGGTAGGGCTGTGAATTACTTATTCAGGAGGCCAGTCCTTCTTGGATTAACAAGAAAACAAGACACTCATGAACTGGCTCTTGTTCTCAGCCTGCTAGTTTTCTCTTGAGATTCAGCTCACATATTTTGATACCAATGATAAGAAATCAGATTTCTAAGATTTTCAAAGGTGTCCTTGACGGCCACTACATTCCAAGGTAAATACTCCTTTGTAGTTTGAAAAACAAACAAACAAAAATGTACTGGGTTTATGTGGCAAGGTTTTGGTAGTGGAAGGGCTGCAGGGGTGGCCTCTGTGAGCAGAGACCAGGAGTTGCCCCCACGTCAGACAGAGCCAGTCTCAGCCATCTCCAAAACAGACCTGCTGCTGCCCAAAGCTGAGCTCCTCAGCAATGCTGTTGGTGACTCTGTGACAACGTATTTAAGAAAAGGTAAAAAACACTGTGCAGCCGCTGTGAGAGAGGAGTGAGAAAATGTGAAAGAAACTGCAGACACCAAGCTGAGAGAGGAAGGAGAGGGAGGAGGTGCTCCGGGTGCCGGAGCAGAAATTGCCCTGAAGCTCCTGGAGAAGACCATGCTGAAGCAGATTGTCCCCATGCAGCCCATGGAGGACCATGCTGGAGCAGGTGAACATGCCCTGAAGGAAGCTGCGGCCCATGGAGAGGAGTCCTTGCAGGAGCAGGTTTTCTGGCAGGGTCCGTGACACCCACGCTGGAGTAGTTCTTGAAAAACCACAGCCAGTGGAAAGGACCCCATGCTGGAGCAGGGGAACAGAGTGAGGAGGAAGGAACAGCAGAGACAAAGTGTTATGGACTGACTGCAACCCCTATTCCCCATTCCTCCCTCCCCCACTCCTCCAGTAGAAGAGTCAGGAGTGAAGGAGTGAAGATTAGCCTCAGAAGAAGAGAGGATGGAGGAAGGTATTTTAGTTTTGTCTTTCTTTGTCACTATCCTCCTCTATTTTTAATTGGCAATAAATTAAATTAATTTTCATAGAATCATAGAATCATTTAGGTTGGAAAAGACCTTTAAGATCATCCAGTCCAACCTACACTATTATAACCTATTATCCTACACTATTATAACCTATTATCCTACACTACCAAGTCCACACTAAACCAATCAAGGGTAGTCTAGACTAAACCATGTCCCCAAGTGCCACATCGACCCGTTTTTGGAACACTTCCAGGGATGGTGACTCCACCACCTCTCTGGGCAGCCTGTTCCAATGCTTGACCACCCTTTCTGTAAAGAAATTTTTCCTAATTTCCAACCTAAACCTCCCCTGGTGCAGCTTGAGCCCATTTCCTCTCGTCCTATCACTAACTACATGGGAGAAGAGACCAACACTCACCTCACTACAACCTCCTTTCAGCTAGTTGTAGAGCGCGATAAGGTCTCCCCTCAGCCTCCTCTTCTCTAGGCTAAACAACCCCAGTTCCCTCAGCCGCTCCTCATAAGGCCTGTGCTCCAGACCCTTCACCAGCCTTGTTGCCCGCCTCTGAACACGCTCCAGCACCTCAATGTCTTTCTTGTAGTGAGGGGCCCAAAACTGGACACAGTATTCCAGGTGCGGCCTCACCAGCGCCGAGTACAGGGGAATAATCACCTCCCTGCTCCTGCTGGCCACACCATTCCTGATACAAGCCAGGATGCTGTTGGCCTTCTTGGCCACCTGGGCACACCGCTGGCTCATGTTCAACCAGCTGTCTACCAACACCCCCTGGTCCTTTTTGGCCAGGCAGCTTTCCAGCCACTCTTCCCCAAGCCTGTAGCGCTGCATGGGGTTGTTGTGACTAAAGTGCAGGACCCAGCACTTGGCCTTGTTGAACCTCATACAGTTGGCCTCAGCCCATCGATCCAGCCTGTCCAGGTCCCTCTGCAGGGCCATCCTACCCTCCAGCAGATCGACACTCCCACCCAACTTGGTGTCATCTGCAAACTTACTGAGGGTGCACTCAATCCCCTGATCCAGATCATCGATAAAGATATTAAACAAGGCTGGCCCCAAAACTGAGCCCTGGGGAACACCGCTCGTGACCGGCCACCAACTGGACTTAACTCCATTTACCACAACTAAGATGAGTCTGATTTGCCCCTGATGGTAAACGATGAGTGATCTCCCTGTCTGCACCTCAACCCATAAGCTTTTTTGTCTTATTTTGTCCCTCATCTGTTGAGGAGGGAGAGTGAGAGAGCAGCTGGGTGGGCACCTGGTGACCAGCCGAGGTCAACTCACCAAGAAAGCATGTAACTAGTAATATTTGAATGGCAGTATCACTGGATCACTAAGTTTTTAAAGCATATACAGAAATACACACACACACTCGCCCCTTAGTTTTCTCAGCTCTATGTAGCATGAATAGTGAAATACCCTAGGAATTTTGCAACCTCAAGGATTTGAGAGAGGCCAAAAAAAAAACAAACCACCAAAACAACCCTGAAGGGAAGCTGATAAAACAGAACCAGGGGACTGAATAGGTTTAAAAAAACAGCAAGTGGTTTAGAGCTGTAATGAGGAAAACAAGCCTCTGGTTCAAAAGCAAGTGCTTTCTTGTCCATTTACAGGATAATCAATATCTCATCCTAAAACATCTGTGAGCAGATATAAAAAAGAAAGAATGCTTTATTCTAGAAAAGATTTGCTGACCAAGCCCAAGCTCCATCAGAAATTGAAGCATAAATAACTACAGAATATTGATAATGATTCTTAGGGAAAAAGAGCTGAATAAACAGCACTGAATAAAATGTAAAATTGCATTTTATCTTTCTGTTTTCTCATAAACCTCTGTGGTAGCAGACATGAACAGTGTCTGCCTCTAGCATTTGATCAGAATTCTTTCTCAGTCAGCCTTTTTTTGTTTCCCTCCCTTATTTTAAGCATAATTATCGGATTGATAAATATGTGCGTCAAGCATAACATTAGCAGAGCCTGTGTTCTGAATTACTGCAGGATTGGTGCTTTTAGGGAGCAGAAACAATTTAGGACCAGAAAATGAGCATGTTTCACTGAACAGATTATCTTTTTCAGCTAATAATAGTTCATATCAAATACCATTTTGTGAAAGATAGAGACCAACTTGCACACTTTCTGTAAAAAAGAGTGGAAAATGTTCCCTACAGTACTCATATATTATGAAATCAATTTTGCCTTAAAGGACACTTTTCACAGTAGTTTCAGTCCTAAAGTAGGTCTGTATGTTGCTGTGCTACTTATATATTTATGATGCAGTGAGCAGCACAAGGACCCAACAGTGCTACCATTTCGGGCCCTCTGTAAAATTAGGTTTAAACTCACATTAATGATCATGGAGAGTGAATTGTTCTGTTCCGGAGAATTTTTGCCTTGAAAGTTCCAGTTAGACCCTATAATACATGCACTTGCTTAAGCTAAGGTTCTAACTCTTTCAGTAAGTCAAGCTACTCTCTCTTTGCAGCTCCATTATAGATGCTGGTCAATCTGCTTTCCTGCCCCACAACCCAAGGCTTGGTTTCCACACCAACACACCTAAAAATATCTTCTCTTCCTTAGTATCACAGTCTTTCCTGAAGGCAAGCTTATCTTTGGCACTTCTAGGAAATGTTCAGCCTCCTACTTGCAAGCCTCTGAGGGACTGACAACTTTATTGCCAAGAGAAAAAAAGTGAGCTGTCTGAAACAACATGCTTCATTCAATGAGCTCAAATCCTGTACACAACCTGATGCTGGACACCACGATGGGACAGCAGGGTGGCAATCAGCCAAGCAGCAGCTAGCTCCATGTTTCTCATGCAGTGGTCCTTCCCTCTGTTTTTTATCATAGCAGATTGGCAAAGACAACAGCTGCTCAGTAGTGCTTTCCTATCCCCTTGGTTCCTGCAGCGTAGAGCTGGCTGACGGTGATGGGTGCTAGGGATGAGGTCCTCTTAGGTAGTGAGACCACTGAGCTGAAGGCTACCTAACAAACATGAGAACAAGAAGTTTCTGAAAGGGCCCTGTGTTGACTACTCACAGGTCCCTTTTGGGTCTCAAAAAAAATGGTCTTAAGCCACTTGCTCTAAAGAGTACAGCATTTTCCACCTAAGACTTTCACAGGGCTATTACGCTCACATATTGTATCTAGAGGCTTTAAATGGTCTACCTGCAAAGCCTTGGACAGGCCTGAGTTGCAAGACTGGGAAAAAAAAAAAAAAAAGTTATTTTGGATTTGCTAAAGTCACACACAGGACTATCTTTTGGAAGGTTTTGGCTTCTCCCTTGGGTGGGTAAGGAGATGAAGTATTTTAGCAAAAAGATACTCTGCATTCTCAACCACTGGGAAACTGTCCGCAAGCTTGTATACCTGATTTAAAGCATTGTCATGTGTTACAGAAACAAGGAGAATACACAGCAATGCTGTCCCTGCTCTGAAAGTTTTTTTCAATCTATGTAGGTTACATTCAGAATCTGTACACAATTCTCTTGCCTGTGTGACCATACAGACTATGTTACTGCACATGTTTTCCAATTATCCAACTTCTGTGGGAACAGAAGGTCAGCAGACCATTCTAGATAAATATTTTTGTCACCCTGTGCGTGATAACTAAGCTTGCCAAAGGGTAAACAGCCATGATTTCATCATCAATCTTGGAATGACAAGGTTCTCAAGTGCATGGAGCTCATGGCATGCTGCTTCAATGATAGGGGCAGAAGACGAGCATTGACAAATGGAGCAGAGGGTGATATTTTGATTGATCGTTTGCGTAGGAGCTTATTGGTGAGGCCTGAGAATTTTGGTAAGATGCAAAGATGATGCTATAGAATTTGAACTCAAAACCTTATGTTTCTGTTGCGGCTCTGGGGAGATATGTGGACGGATGAGAGTTTTGAACAGTACAAAAAGTCTTTGAAGTCTCTAAGAAAGGAGTAATTCCAAATACAATAATAAACTAATTAAGCACTGTTAGAAATACAGGGAAACTAGCACTGAGCACTACCTCCCACAAGCAACCTACTGTCTTAAATAAGCACTTAAATAATCCCCATGTGGATTTCGGTACAATTTTGTCTGACCTTTATTTGAAGACCACCAACAGGGCAATTGATTATGGTCGGTCAACCTATGTGAATTGGCTTTAACTTAGAGTCATTTCTCTTTATTTCTTTGCCTACTTTCTTCCTCCTTATTTTTTAATACAGCTATCTTTTTAGTGGTTGGTTTTTTTTTTCCCCTTTATCAAAATCTACTGCATTTTTCTATCCTCCTGTGGCTTATTGGTCTCTTGTTTTGTTCTCCCCAAGGCTTTTGTAGCCAGCTCCTGATATTTAGAGGTCTTTTTCTTTGCATGAAACAGTTTTTAAAACTAAAATCTTTGCTGGCTCACCTAAAAATTGATCTAATGCCTATTAAAAAAATGCAGGACTGGATTCACTCGCTGTATAGCCGCAGTCACATTCAACGTATCTTGGGGGAGGAATTTTTTTTTATACTGTAAGTGTTGTCCCCTAGCACTGCTGCTGTATCTGGGCCAAGAGTTGAGTATCTGTACCGAGATTGATAGAGATAAGGGGTTTCATCCTTGAATGTGCAGCTCTGCCTTTGAGAGGCTGTAAGATCTGTACTGTTGAATAAGGATTGCAAGATCAGATGAGTCAAACTGAAAATGTAGGCATAGCTGTGCATGGCCAGTGCAGTCATTCTCTTCCTGGATTTCCCCCTCTTTAAAAGAAAAAAAGATGGTCCTTCCCTCCAATATCAAATATTCTGAGATCCTTAACAAACTGCTGCTGACAACCATAGCCGCCACACACAAAAAAGATCTGTCAAAAGGTAAGAGATTTTGGAGTAGTAGTTCTTCAGTTCTAATTTATACCTTTGAAGAAGCGGGATATATACAGCTGCTTTGCTGTCAAAGACATGAAGATTTGGAAGGTACTTTTTTTTCCTCCCACATTTAGCATATGCTTTAACCATGCGTAAGACTTTTCCAGAGTGGAGGGAACAAGAAAGGAGGAGGAGGGGCAGGGAGGAGGCAAAATTGTCTTCCTCTCTAAGATGCAATCTGAAGTGATTATAGAAATACTCATGTTAGCTATACATATTTTTGAAGATGACTTGTTCATATCAATCAAAACAAAGTGGCAGCAGCAGAGCGATTTTACTTCAAGCAGTTCTGCTTTGCAGAATCTGATGCAGCCCTTTGATATGTTTGTTCAATTTGTAGAGGGCCCCTGATGTCACAGGCACAGCTGGTTTCCCACTCAGCTATCACACACAACAGTGGGGGGCTCTCCTCCACTGCAGGTGCCTCTAACATCAGTACTACAGGTCTTCCAAAGGCCACAGCTTTCCTTGTGGGCCCATGGCCTCTCCCATCTTACCTTCGTCTTACTGAGCTGGTAAATAAGCTGTTCTTAAGGTTTCTTTTTTAAACTTTGTGACTAACTTCCAGCGACTGGTGATTCCAAACAAATAACACCTTGGGAACTAGCCCTTTGGAAGGAAGACAGTGCAAATCTACTAATGGGAGTGGTAAGTAAAGAGCGGTGGTGGAACCAGGTGAGACCTGGCCAAAGAAGCAAAGGCCCTGAATGACATCCAGGTGGAAAGTGCTGCAGAGTTAGTCATCTGCAGAAGCAGAGCAGTGGGAGAGGCGTAGGAAATTCCAATTTTCTGCTTTCTGAGCTGATCTTAACCTGTTATATCCAGTGCAGCAACTGTTAGAGCTGCTAAACCATTTCCACTGACACCAATGCCAACCATTTCATTGCCTCCAGTGAGAATACAGCTGAGTGGATATTGAGTACCCTTACCCTAGAAAGGAACATTTTGAAGCACTTAATTTTTATTTTAAAAAGTGGATTTTGTGGATGAACAGTCTTTATTTGCATCTCTTTGGGTTGCAACTGTCTGAAACTGAAGCACTGCTAGTTTTCTGATAAGAGATCCATGACTTCCTTCTTTTTAGGTTAACTGTAAAATATCAGGAGAATTTGGGTATCATTTTTCTGCCTTGAGTAAAACAGACAACATAGAAATTAGTATTTTTACAGTATTTTTATTTAAAAATTGTAGTTCCTGCAGGTTTTGTGGCAACATTATTGGCAAATTCTGACTGTATATGAAGGCAAATGAAGAGATGGCTATATATAGTTTTTATCTATAGCTGGTGATGGTGGACAGTCAATAGTTGCCATCGAAAATAGTTTGTTTATATGACAAATGTTAACTGTTCTCCTGGAAGCAATTTCCCTGTATCCACTATAAGCAGTGCTGGTCATTCTCCAAGGTCTGAGTATTTAATGGCTTGGTAATGGGATTGGTGAAGAGCCATACTATCCTAGACTGACTCTTTCTTGGCTTGGAGATGATAGACTATAGCCTTGCAATGCAGGATCCATCCTTTTTTGTGCACTGCCAAAATTCCACAAGGAAGGAGTTAGGGACCACTGTCACTTGTGTTGGAGAGTGGCAACCTCAGGTGGCCAAGTAAGTGCAGCATGCAGAAATAGTGGCACGGAGAGTCTGTCAGCTGATAGGGAGCTCTGAAACACCTTCAGATACTGTCTGCAAATTAGCCCCTAACCATATAAAGCCAGAAATCAAGGACTAACCTTGGAGAGAGCCTGGGACATGCTCAAAGCAGGACTTTCAGGCATGGGAAGGACAATGGGGTCTCTTTTCTGAAAAGTACTGCAAATTCTCTAGATATAGTGTGGCACCATCATCAACTAAGTACATCTAAGAGTGTGTTCAACACCAAATTTAGCAAGAGAAGCTTCTGCATGCCATGCAGCCAGACTCTTACAGACTGCTTATACCTTCCCACCTGAAAGCTGCTCTTTGGAGTGTTGTTTTATCACTTCCTCCCAGCAGCTGTGTAAATCCTACAGTCTGGTGTTCCAGCACAGAAGAAAGGACTAGAAGAAGAGGCGGTGTGGAGCACACTAATCATTCAGTGGATAAATGTGTCAGCAGTGGAGTGCATTGAAAATTATCTGTCTGAGAAGAGTCCTAAAAAAAAATAGAGGTACTCAGGTGGCCTGCAGCTCCTCACAAAGCTCTTCAATCCCCTGGTCAAGATGCTGCAAAACAAAGAAGTTGCATCTTTGGGATACAGACTTGGGAATGAAGTATGCTGAGAAGAAAAGGTTACAGAAGCCAGTGCAGTTATTTCCAGCCTCAACATGAAATACATCATGAGGTTTTAGCAGGCAGACGGACAGAGCTAGTTTGTAACCAGCCTTTCTTGGCACTCAGAGGCAGACCCCAGATTGTGACTGCCATTCTAAAATGCTGCAACACATAATAATAAATCTTAAGCACAGAAAATCTGCAGTAATCCATATTACTTGTGTCATTCATACAATGGCCACTTAACAAGGCCAGAGAAATTGTAGTAAAGATAACAGGTTTGCCAAGTTGTTCAGAATTAACATCCACATATTCTTAACTCTCAGACATAGACAAAAACATCATATATGGCAGAAAGTAAATAGATATATTGCACTACAAAGTGGTCATCAGCCTCTCTAGGAGCAATCCAGGCTAAATCCAAGGTGCAGATGGCATAATCTTCACTAAGGCAAATAGGCAAATTCACATAGAGGGCTTAAGCTAGATGTAGCAAACTTTTCTGTGTACTCCTAACTGATGTTTATAGGCGTTGTTATTACAGTAACAGAAGGATCAGACTGTAACAGAGAGACATGTTTTACATTAAAAATCACCTATGATTTGTAGTGATCTCCTAGCTAATTACCTGACAGTCAGGATGGAAATATCTGTGAAGAAGATAATTTGTTTGAACTAGACAGCTAGAAAGGTTTGGCAGAGGGGGAGGGTACTTTGCCGACTGTCCTTGCTTTTGTTGAGTTTAAAGCAAGAGAGATGCATCAGGTCACAGAGCTGATCATATGCTGTTAACATCATTGCAACAAAAATGGAGTCAGAAGGAAAGGCAGGCTTCACGTGACTTTCTTAGCCACCTACCCAATTAAAGCTGGGCTAGTTAAAAAATCATCAGACATACACTCTAACAGCTGTAGACACTTGGAAAAAATTCCGTGTGATCCTAGTACTTTAATCATACTATTGATCTCCCTTTATCTATGTCATTATTGGATTTTGGATTCTCTTTTTTCTGTGGGTTTTTGTTTTTTCTTTTTTGCACAACCTGCTAAGTTATTACATTCAGCCTTTGCATGAAATACAGAGGGCCAAGTCTATGCCCTTTTGTACAGCTACAGACAGCCCACGCAGCATTAAAACAGCCATCATTTTTCTGGTCATGTCATGTGTGGGTGGTAAGATGTAGAAATATCCCTTAAAGGGTATTCTCCCTAAGTCAACACAGGATGGAACAGGAGACCAAAATAAATAGTTAAGTTCTGTCTAACATATAAAAAACTATAATAAATTACAGAAATGACATCACAAGAATGAAGATAGCAAGTCAATAACTGAAAGAAATCGTTTTAGTGCAACTGATTTATGTTTCTAACTAAGAACTATTTCACTATTTCACATTATTGGCACAAAGAAGTCTTTGTTAAACATCCTGATCACCTATTTCTTCAATTACGATTTTAGATGTAGTAGTACATATTTTGTGGCATTTCTAATAAATCCTTTAGCAGACCACAAAAGATCAAAACCAACAAGTTTTACGAGGAGGCTGTTCTGGCATTTAGACATCCTACAGAAGATATCAGAAAACAAAGCCAATTTAAGAATTGCTCCCCTCCTAATGCACCAAACAGGGCCTGAAATTATTCACTTTAAATTCAGTAAAAAAGCCCCATTACCTTTAATGAGTTGCATCAAGTTCCCACTGTGGTAGTCACTAAAATGTCAATATTTACAGTTGCCACCAAGAAACATCAAACTGTCACAGCATTCCCCTTTTGATAATGCAAAACTAGCTCTCCTTGGTTAACACCACATGGTAAGTACAGGGAATAGCAGTCACAGTAGGGATAACAAAACGTTTGATGAAATCCAGGCACTGAAATCCACAGTGCCTTTCTCTTCAGAGGCACTCAAAATGCAATAGGTCTACAGTGGCACAGTAAGTAACTCCCACATCAACCTCCATTAGATAAAATAATTAAGTCTACATCAATGATTTTGAATAACAGACCATTGTCACAGGATCAGTGTTGTGCACTTTGAAGAAGAAAGAACCTGAGCTGCACCATGCCATTTATTTTCCATAAATGCTTTGGCTTTGCCGTGCTATTCTTGCATCTGCAGGAGCCCATTATCCTGGAGAATATTCTGTTCCATTGACAATTATCTCTTAATTATTTCTGTCCTTTAAGTAGCCACTACTTTGAGGATTTTTTTATTATGTGATGCAATTTTCATCACTGAAGCGCCTGTAACTTTCACTGACAGGAGTGCATTTTTATATTAACCCTTGCAAGTACCCAGCAATACCACCTAGGAGTCAACAATCTGGTAGAGTTTTCGATGGCTGCAATAGGATGATCACTGTACAGAACCACTGCTTGGGAACTAAGTGATTTGTATTTAAGCAGTCAGCAGGGACAATAGAAGTCCCAGGACTCAGAAGAAATGAGTAGATTTAGGCTTTTCCCACATGCTGTTTTCTCAATAATGCGAGCTTTCACTAAAAGAAAAAAAACTTCTAGCCCTTCCAATTGCAAAAATAGTCTTCGCTATGTAAATCCCATCACTGCTGTTTTGTTGAGTCTGCAGCCAGCCAGACTGAAACAATGGCACCCAAAGATCCCACAACTCCCCGGTTGCATCTTAATGGGCTGTTTGTTAACTTCAAAGCTGACCATTTAAATGCTAACTTTATTAGGCAAGTAATCCAAAACATAAGCACCCAGCTTGAATCATTAGCATTTAATTACCTAACATTTTCTCTTGTTTAATCTACAATACTGTGCAAACTGGTCTTAATTTTTGTTTTGAACAGTGGAGCACTCACGTTCATGTCTCCCTATGTGGAGAGTCATAGTATCGAGAAAAAAAAGAAGAAAATATTTGAGCTTGCAAATACATGGGTCTTAATGCCACAAACAATGCAGTTTTTCCCTAAAGTTTTCTCAGAATTTATTGGATTTATTTAGGTTATTTCTATTGACTGGGATCTGTGTTACCTGCTCTGGACAAAGACTGTTGTTAAGAAGTAAGTGAAGATTTAGCTGCTAATGAAAGAGTTCAAAGTCACTTCCCCTCTTCTTTCTTTGAGCAAATGGGGAAAAAAAGAAGTTTCTATTGCTTTTTCAAGGTAGTGTAAAGGTCACTGACAATAGCTCCCCTATAGATGCCAATGTGTGACATTTCGCCTGAATACAACAGAAACATGATAAGCTACAAAAAAATTCAAATTCCTTTCCAGATAAAGCTGTTTCTCAAACGTGACTTGTTCCTTAAAATAAAGTACAGCATTTAACTCTTATCTTATGATCTTCCCTGAAGCTTAGAGCATGTCTCCTGAATGTAAAAGACTACAAAAAGATGAACTAACACTATTCATGTAAAATACATATAACAAGACCTGGACCAAGACAATCTAATGTCTATAAACTGATGATTAAAGTAAACAAATTATTCGAAGTTGCAGTTTTCAACAGCTGAGTCCACATCTGGAGTATGAGACTGGATATTCCATCCAAATCCACAGACAGATAACCCCTCACCAAAGACTAATCCCCAAATTCCTTTTTTATTACTGAGAGGTTCCTTGTTGTGCATTTTGGAGGTGGTGGTAAGCCCCCAGCAGCGCTGAAAGTGCCTACACTAATGCCAGGCGCAGCGGCACCTACAGTCAACAGTCAAGGCTTGCCCCAAAGAATAATTCAGTTTTTGCAGGGCAAAGGTTCATATTCAAGGCACTGCTACCAAAAAGAGTTCTTATTTAAGTTGTTGTTAGAAACACAGAAGCTGTGGCTCTTTAATTCAGTTATATTTCAGAGACTAAAACCTGTATAAGTATTGCCAGGAACCTAAGTAATTACCAGTTTTGTGAACAAAAAAGAGGTGGTGATAGCAGAAGATGAGGAAGGTGACAAAAGCAAGCAATTGTGGTGTATTTCTGACACTTTGTCCTCTGAAATTTCTGTTGTGCTATTAATTTATTTTTTTCAGTGCTTCTCTGAAGTCTGGTCTTCCTTGCTAAACAAGCAGTGTTTTTTACCTTGATCTAAGAAGTATTTTCTACCCCAGAGAAAAAGCATAATGAAGGTTTCATACCAAAGTTTCATTTCAAGGTAAATTCACCTAGACCAACCCCATTCCCCACTTGAAGTTAAGCTTGGAGTAAATTTACCTGGAAGGAAATATAACACAACTTGTCCTCACAGTATTTTTTAGCTCGGGGTGGCCCATTTGTATTCAATTCCGTGCAGTTAGAAATGCAACTTTTTTGGCTGTGAAGAGAAACCCTGAAGTAGATGGATATATCAAACCTATGTATGCAGGAGAACAAAGCTGCCATGAGGCATTTTTACATATATTTTCATAAAGAGACTAATTTATGTAAGATTATTTTATATAAAGCCTGTAAAACTACCTGGATTCACCATTACACAATATTAGACTGCAAGTACTGCATGGATCCATGGTGAAGAAGTGGATAAAGGACTTTCTCATCTCTGGATGAAGAAAGCATTACTAGGCAGATTCACCATCCAAAAGAGTTATGAGGTGGAGCTGCCAGCTATTCTTCAAGATCACCCAAAAAAGCCAAAGAAGATCACTGTAAAAAAATTGGAAAAAAAGGCATTGAAATTAGTGACTGCAGGACTGGAGTTTGGACAGGAACTCAGGCAAATGTAAAGCAAAAAGGGTGGGAAGGCACAAGCTAGGGTCCTAAGGACTGGACAGCAAACTGATTAAAGTTCTACTTTGTCTCTGGCTGCCTGTAGACCTTTTCTTTTCTTTCATCCATAACAAGCAATCAAACAAATCCCTCTATCATTCTATAGCAAGTTAGTGTGGGTGGCAGTCCCTTTGCCCATTCCCAGACACCGCTTTCTAAAAACTCTTGTGTGGTTCTCCAGGTGAAAATATGGGCTGAACTTGGCAAACTTATCTCAAGCTCTGGTGGTTTCATACCAGTTTGGCCATTTCCATTACACTGACATCTTCAATCCACTCTTTTCTAAACACAGTCATGGGAATTTTATGAATCATCTTGTTGAAGTTGTAGAGTAACCTAATATTGCAATGCAATAATGGAGGATACCAGCAGATGGTGACATATGTAAATTGCTATAAGGATTATGTGCAACAAGAGTCTTTAGAAGGTGCAGACACCCTATGTAGTTCTGCTCCCATTTCTTGTAATGTTCAAGAAAAAAAAAAAATCTTCCTTTCATTATTTCTAACTTGGCCTGCTACAGCTCGTGGCAGCTGTTTGGGGACTTTTTTCCACCACTCAGATAATTTTGTTTGGCATTGATGCCTGAGTAGCTGCTGCAAACCATCTTGGAAACTCCTACAGAGTGTGCCTACATTATGCTTTTTTGCTGAGCATTTTTTCTTTTCCTTTGGAGAAGTTATTACCAAGTGCACTGTTTACTGCTTATTATCGATATCACAGGGGAACCAGAATGCAAAATAGATGGCGGTAATAGCCACAGGGTAGCATACTGGGGGCTAGCTGAGGAGAAATGCTAATTCCCATTGCCATTTCCTGGCCCAGATGGTCAGGACTTCAGTACACGTTGGTTTGAAATGCTATTATGAGTACAAGCTAATATCGATTCTACAGAGAAGACTTTGGCAAATCTATTACCAGCTCTTTTAAATTGCACCTCACTAACAATTTAAGGTAGCTGTTCATCCAGAGAAAAGACAGCTCTGGGCTTGCTGAACTCTTCTCTGAGTTGACCTTAGGAGGGAAAAACTTTGCGAAGTCACATTAGTGCTTTTTCTTGGCAAGAATGAACTGCAGATCTGTCCTGCAGAAATCACTTCCTCAAGCAGCAGGCCTGTCCTTGTACCCCATACAAATCTAGCTCACTCATTCACTGGGAAAACACTTGTGGCCACTGAAGATGTTACTGCCCCAGCTGTTTATTGTAGCCCATCCACTGGAGGCTTTGACCTCAAAATAAAAAGGGCCACGTGTTGCCACTCCACATCTCTCCAGCAGTCCAACCCTTCCTCTCTGGTGGATCAGATGAATATGTAGGACTGTGAAGTGGGTGCCACTTGAGGCACAGGAATTTTCTCTGAGGCTTTGGGGGTGGACAGCTGGAGGGCAGGGTGGGCAACTGGAGGCACCGATTGCACCCCTGTGGCAAAACTGGTCCCAGCTCATCTGTTGGAGCTTTGCGAGACTACGGTGGTGCTGCCCATGGGGTTGTTCTTTTGTGTTAGCACCAACTGGTGCCATTCAGAAACAGGGAAGAAAACAAAGCAACTAGAGTGTCGTAGTCGAGGAACCAATATGGTTTGCTGAACAAAAGGAAGGTTTGAATTCCTACCGAGCATTATCCCACATATTCAGACTTAGGAGAAGAAGAAATTGAGGACAAGTGGTAAATAATGGAAATAGACTAAAGCAGTACAAAACACTAAAGCAACCAGAATGGAGACGATTTTACTCTCAGACATGGTCACAGTCATCAGTGCACCCATCTCATGCGCAGCCCTAATGTGATACAGGCTGTTTGGAATTTTCTTTGCCCTGGCCAGGTCAGCTTTCACTGCCCCCAAAAGGTGATCCTTTCCCAGTGCTAAGCTACACTGGCCCCACAGGTGCCAGATATAAGCAAGAGGTATTCTCAAAGCTCCTCTTCTTTCTTCTTAAGGCTCCTAAACCATGCAGTCTCCTTCAGCCTACAATTCATTTGGTCAGGCTATGTGAACAGCAGGTCTCCTCCATTTCTAGGTAGCCCTAGAAGCTACATGTGTTTCTCCATGCAAGAGCTGAGGTGAGCCAACCGCTGCTGCCACTTTAGCAGCATGTACAGTAAATGTAACCATTTTATTGCAGGGGAGGCCCAATTAAAAAACATGGTCTTAAATGCTTAAAAGCTGTGAGGAAGTTCAAATTTAGAAGCAAGCACAGTGATCTAAAGCCATCCCTTTTATTTTGGAACGAGTAATTTTCAGTTCTTTGGGATTAAATTTTCCTTAATAACACGAAGTGTATACTTATAGCTCTGGGATTATTCTGTCTGGGATGACCTTTTCTTACAATAAAATCACTTCTTATGGCCTACAGTCTTTGTATCTCTAGTTTGACTGTCCCTAAATGCCATTCACTCATAAGGCCATTGCTACATAGCATGTGTTCTTCTGCCTAGCAAGCTGTGTGTCCATTAACACTGATATTTTTGTACTACTCATCATGATTTCAGCAGCTCTAGATTATCCTGAGTTTTTGCCTGAGTGTATAATTTTCCTGCGTCAAAGGCTTGTTGTTTTCCATTTATGACCCTTATAGTGCATTTTGGGGTTGGAGTTTTTGTGCTGCATAGCCTTGGGAACAAAGACACATAAATACACAAAGTTGTTTGCCTGCAACAGGCAGGTCATTGAAGAGAGACATATCCTGTTATGAGGTTATGGAGCACTGCACAGTGGTCATCATGTTGTCCTGTTCAGAATAAATCAGAGAGGGAAGTGTATAATTAGGAGCCCTGTGTGTATGCAGATGACTGTGTATAGATACTGATGCTGGAAAGCCTTGCAGAATTTGTAGCGTGAGTAGGAGTGTACTCTCCTCTTCAGATCTACTCTTCTTACATGGTAGGAATTGATTTGGTAGCAGGGCTGGCTTCAGGCAAAAATAAAGCAGGCAACTGCCTATATGGGGCAGCAAAGCAAGCCTCAGAAGGGGCTGAGCATTGCCCTGTTGGGTGAAAGCAGAGTCGCTGGCTGGACTAGGGGGTGTGAAGGTAAATGCGCCTCTGGTGAGAAGTAGCAGGCAATGACAGGCAGGCTGGCTTTGCTAGCTGGACTTGGCAAGGCAGAAGAAGACAGAGAAGAGGTAAGGGTGGCACCTGTGTTTGCTTCCCCCATGCCAACACCTGCCTGTTCCGCATGGCCTCACCCGTCTGTCCTGTGCTGCCCTGCCATTGAAGTTTGCCTCTGCTGCTGACAAGCTGTGAGCCAGCTCTGTCCCGCAGGCACAGAGCTGTCCTTTCCTTGAATGTAAAGCTCTGGTTTTCCTCCATCCTCACTTGTTACTCTGTGTCTGTGTTGTAAAGGATCAATCCCCTCAGACCATGTTTTCTCTACCATTCTCATTTTCCCAACCTCTCCTCCACCGTGTTACAGTGCCATCATCACAGCATACAGTGCACAAGTGTCAGCTTTTTCTATGCTGCATAAGGCATTGGCACTACTGCTTAATTCCTGAGTTCAGAGCTCTACTGAGAACAGGATATGGGTAGAGTGGGATAATTTTGAGATCAATTGCAGATCTAAATTAACCCTGGTTTTAGGATATATGTTCACAATATGGACAAGCTGATGTACAAGTTCACCACTGACAAAAAGGGGAAGCTGTGGTAACCTTTCTTCTGACTCTTCCTTTCTCCATCCCTTCTCCCTTTTCCCCTCCCTGTCTCTGACCCCCGCCACCAGCTTTCCCTCCTGATTCTTTAATAATGGCTCATCTGATCTCAAGTGGAACTGCTTCATCTTGTCACTTTTTGCCATCTGATTAGGCTGGTGTGGCTTGCAGCGTGACTTACACAAGTACGAGAGTCATCTCGAAGTGAGCAGTGGGAGGGCATGGCTAGGAGCAGGAGTGATGGAGATATTTGGGAGTGGAGCTGGACCTGCTGCTTCAGCATGTCTCAAGCCATATCATAAGGTCAGACCCTAACTGTGCCCATGCGCTGGACAGAAATCTTGTAATTAAATTCATTTATTCTTTAGTCTGCGCATTTCATAGAACAATAGAGTCACTGAATTAGTTGGGCTGGAACAGATCTCAGGATGTCTTTCAGACAGCTCAGAGCAGGGTCAAAGTGACCATTAAAGGTCCCTTTGGTTGAATGTGTGCCAATGGACTTCAAGACACCCCATTTGGGTTGTAAGATTTACCTGCTGACAATCTGTAGAGCATAAAAGTACCTATACTGACATGAAAGGAAGCAAGTGGATTCAGCCTCCCTGACACCCCATGAAAGACGTCCTCTGTGTAAGTGGTATTCATGGCCTCGTATTCTCCTTCTGAATCTGCAGGTTTTCAGAACAGTTCTCTTGGTACACGCTTTCTTCTGTAAGGTGTCCCTGGAATGCTGTTTTCCACAGCAACTCCTGGCAGGTTCAGCTGAGAGTAAATGCAAAGATGTTCTTGCTTCATAAATAGATAAGGCAAAGGATGTCAGGGAAGGGAAATATTACCTCCGTTTTATAAAGGAAAGCTTTGCTGAATCTTTTTTCCCCTCCAGAGTCCCAGAGACCATGTGCAGCAGTGTAGCAATGGGGACACCAACCTCCTGAGGCTCAGCCCGATGCCTTTCCTGTAAAACTATTTTTCTTCAAAGCTGTCATCTGTAAGGATTTTGTTAGCTGCTCACAGCTCTGCGATTTGTTGGGACTTTTGCCTAAGCTCATTCTCTTTCTTGAATACAAGAGTGCATTTGTTTCCTTGATCTGTTATCACACAATTTCTTTTTAAACAGAGCTTACTGTGCAATCTTATGTCAGCCTTTGCATTTGTTCTTGTGCCATGCACAGATTTTTCTTTGTCTGGTGTGCCTCCACGCACTTTATGGAGATTATAGCTGTTCTAGTTTGTGCTATCACTACCTTACCCACCTCACTTTTAAAACCATCTGTAATTCCATTAGAAATTATTCCTTCTACAGGATGTTCCAACATCGATATGAAAGATATTTGAAAGGCTGTTACAAAGCAATCGGATGCCTTGCCTTCTTTTGCCAGCTGTTGGGAACACATGGTGACCAAATGCAGAGTTTTCATATGGGTGCAACAATCTTCTAATATTTTGACTGGAACGTTAATTTTGTTCACTCACTGTAAGTTCAAAGGTGAATGGATTATGTTAATCCCATTCTCCTGCACAGTGTGAGTTCAGCTTTTCAGCTTTTCTCCACTGGAGTCTTTTTTTCTCTTGTGCTGATGTGCACTGAAATACTCTGTCTGGCTTGTTCAGTATTTCCCTGGATGTCCTTCTAGTCTTAGCTGCTTGGGTGGATAATTTCACCCATGCACTATTATTACTCTCACCTATGATTTGAAATCTGATGTAGTTTGCCTATCCTCATTTACATTTACATCTTTGCAACTGGTGCATGAAGAGACCCTTTTGACCTCTGCTGTTTGCCAAAGTTCTTGGGCCTCAGAGCTCTGTGTTAGGAGTAAAAATGGATGACAGAGCTGGGTATCTTTGAGATAAACCCCCTCTACTCATGTAGCCCTTAATGTGGAAAGAATTGAACACTGGGAGGCAATGTATTTGCTTAAAGCTCAAAGTGGGTTTCAGTCAACATTCATCTTCAAGCTCTTGATTTTTCTCAGGGCAGTGTTTCTATTGAAAAAAGAAGTGGATATGTGTTTCTCCTTGTGTTGTTTCACAGATACCTCCACTGAAAATGCCCCACACTCACCCACATAAAATTTCTGAGTGGCTCCATCTTGCTATTTCAGTGGGGAGGCAGAGAGACCCGTGTTACTGTTGGAAAGCAAGATGTGTTTTATCTGAGAGATGTACAGTTTTATTACCACAAAGGAAGAGCAGCAACTGAATTAATCAGTGTCCATGACATGTTCCCACTCTGTGACTGTACTGTTGGTGCACCTAGAGTGCCCTTATTGTAGAACGCCTAGAGTGCCCTTATTGTAGAACGCCTGCAGTGCCAACGCTAAATCACTAAATTGCTGATGATCTTCCAGTAACTTTTTTGAAGACAGACAGGTTCTCCGGTATTTCACTGAGAAGGAATCAGCTGGAGCAGCTCCACTTTCTGCAGCCTTAAGAAACAGTGATATATGATCCAGAAACAATAATACAAGTGCATGACCAGTAGAGACAGTGACATGATCTGGCTTTTCAACCTGGCTGCTTTTTCTGCTTATCTTTCCTGATGCTAATTCCCCAAATTAACTTTGCAGTGAACATATTGCCACTCTGGTAATATGGCTGCATTTGCACTCCTAATTATCAGAAGGTGTGGCCAAAACATTTCCTGAATCATTGCCTGGTCTCTGTGCTAAGGATGTGTGAAAGGATTTTGGAAGGTCAGACACTTTCTGCGTAAACAACATCAAACGTCCTAGAATACATTGGCTTTACTGTGAATTTCAAAACTTTTCTTGAGCACTTAGGTTAGCAAAATTTACTTACTTAGAGGCATGTGAAAGACAAACACAAAGTGGGCTAGAACATAGCCAGACCTAATTCAATTTTGTATTTAAATTATTATCCTCAGGAAATTTTTACTTAGTACCACTAATTTTAAATCTAATTTCTTACAAAAGAGATGGAAAAAAGAAAGACATTTATACAGAAAATATTTAACATATACTCAAGAACTACTGTGACACTGGGATGGAGCAATGTCTGTAGACATGCAGTGCAAAGACGTCTGAGCACCTTGTTTAGTGCCTGCAAGTAGGCTGAACCCTAACTCCTCATGCTTCTGTTTAAATGCACTATTCCACAGGTCATATTTCTCATTTTCTACAGCCAGCTTGTCACCTGGTTAATATTGCAAAGATTTACACTAAATTCATGAATGCCAGTTTGAAGTGTCAAAGCTCCTTTAAAAGAAAAATAAAGTTAACCTGGGCAAAATGAATAATACATGTTTTATAGCCAAAAAGCAAGTTTCTTTTAAGCTTCAGAAGAACTGCTAGTTCCTACAGCCTGTGATTGCAACAGTATTTTTTCCTAAGGAACAGAAAGCATTTATTCCTTGATATCCAATTCCTTAAGGTATGCCTACACCTATAAATTTAAATATATTTCTTCTCTGTTCATTGTGTACTCTGGCAGAAGTTGGGAAAGATGTAAATCTTTGCTTTATACATGCTGAAGCATGAGCAAACAGTGTCACCCCTGACACCTACTGTGAAGCGACAGTCCCCAATTTTTCTCCAAAATTAAACAGAAAGAAAAAACTTTTAAATTGTAGCCCCAAACTTTGCCACAGTTGCTTTTCACAAGAAAAGAGCGCCTCACTGCTGCAGTCCCTAATGTCCATGCTGGATTGCAAACAGCTTCATACATGACGTTTGTATGCTGAAGATCCTGGAATGCAATGTAAATCTCATTACCAGATTTTAATTAATGAAAAAAGATTGTAGCAACTGTAAAGGAAGACTGCAAAGGGTCTAAAGATTGCAGTTCAGTTATTTCCAATATTTGAAAGACAGGTAGAAGCTCTTATCAAACCAGGTCATACAATGCCACTCATGGACTGAAATTGAAATTTTCAGTGATTTGGAAGATGTGCAACCCTGTTGTCCTGGGATAACATGACTATGATTCACTGCCTCAAAAGCAATCACAAATCAGCAACTACTTTCTGCCCCCAGACACTCTATCCCATGTCAGAGTGAAGGTCATAACAATTTTCAGCAGGCTGGTGAATGCCTGGGGATTTTGTGGCTTGTGTTTGTCAGAAGTATGTGAACACAAGCACTGTTCAGTTTGTCATCTAGTTTACAAGTGCACAAGGCTTACATCTGTAGCTATTATAGATTAAAGTAGTTAGGGAAAGCTAGGGCATGGAGGATAAGAATGCATCCCCTGTCTTTGTCTATATATGCTTGCATTTGTAAACTGGAAGTCCCACAGGCAGAGCGAATCGCAAGGGTGTCCAGGGCAAAGCGGTCTCATGTGGAGGAATTTTACATAATTCATTGCCAATAAACAAAAACTTACAATCACAGAGAAAAAAAGAATATGAGCACTTACAAACACATAGGCAAAACACTTATCCCCAGTCTCACCTTATCTTTCCCCTGGTGAGGCGATGGGGAGACCAGGAGGTGGGGACGTTTGAGTAATGCTCTTCTTGCTGCCCTTTGCTGCTCACTGATTTTCCTGCCAGACTGTTTCTGAGTGTCTCTGCAACAGCATGGGTTGCCCATGGGTGGACCCCGTAACTTTGGCCCTTCACCGATGTGGAAGACTGCAAAGGAAAGAGGGTAGATAAAGGAGCTGTGAAGCAACTCCTGTGGAAGGAGAGTGTGGCCGGCAGATCAGGAGAGCTGTATCAGCACTGGCAAAGGAAGGCAAGAGGCCAGAGGGGCTTTACAAATCCATGACGCAGAGGGACTCTTTGGGAGGGTAGAAGATTCATATGGAAGGACAAGCTGTGAAGAGCAGCAGAGGAAGCTGTACAGCAGTAGGGTAGAGACGCAGAAGGCCGAGGGGAAGAATTAGCTGTGGCACTGCTGGTGTGCTTCCTGAGGAGAGGGCTGGTCTTTGTCCTGCTGAGAGAAGACCACCAGCTTTTTGGAAGTGAAGGGCGTCTTACTCTGTTTTTGTGGAGTTGCGCTAGGCCTTTGGCTGAAATGCCTACATAGCACTGGTGTCCCTGCAGGTTGCACTGGCATGTCCTGTGGGGATGGCTCAGCTACCCTGGGGCATGTGAAACAGTAATCTGTTACCATGCGTCCTAGAGGCCACAGAGCACTTACCTCGGTGCATATTACACCCCCTTGAATCTTGAGACACATTAGATAGTCCCACTTAATCTGCTCTTAAATTTGTAGTTTTAATTAGCCAAGTTTTGTGCTTTTCATTTCCTTCCTGCCCCCCACAAGAAGTGCTGTGTTAACACTACTGCTGCAGCAAGTCAGTGGCTGTCCCAGGTCTAGAGCTATGTGCCCCTGAAAGAGCTTAGGGATGTGTGCTGAGAAAATCTCTTTGAGCTGAATTGCTCTAACATTCAACTAAACTGCAAAAAAACAATCCTGTATTTTGAAAGAAGTAATTTGAAACTTTGCCAGAACTTTACCAGAACTTTACTGGTCTCCCATGGGACTGCTGGTTCTCTTCTGTAAAAAAATAAAAGAGCTTTTCCTTACATATTCTTGCATTTTTGTGGCAGAACATCCGTCCATGTGCATCCTTTGGTGTAAATGTTTAAAATTTTTCCAGTGACTGCTTTGACCTAAATGCTAACATGTACACTTGCCTCCCTCATAAATGTTGAAACGCCATAGGAACCATACTTTTGTGCTTACTGCTACCATGTAAAGTGAGTGTCATGGTGATGAATAAAAAATACAAAAGTACAGGTAAAAGAAGGCGGCACTAGTAGAAAGAAGTCAAAACCAGAAAAGAAGCAGTAGGAATGACCAACTATGAATGAAGGGAAGTTCCAGAAAAGCTGACTGCAGAAGCAGCAGGAAGTGGGGCAGAAAAGGAATCCCATTTTATCTACAATAAACCCTGCAAAGATGTTAGAAGAAGGAAGCAGAGAGGCCTCCAGTTGGACAGCAAACACAACACCCATATTTTGTGCTCTGCCATCTGTTTCTACATCTTGCAGTGCATTGCTACATACAGCTGCTGCCACCAAATGCCCAGCTAATTTTAGGGTACTCATCTGTGCTTGAGCTTGGGTAAGTAGTCTCTCAGCTTTCATTTATAGGAGATGACACATGAGCTGTCCCACCTGCTGTAGATTTCCTGACAATGTCCCTTGGGAGACCATAAAGGCAGCTATGCAGTTGTGGGATGAGAAAGAAGGGTCATATAATTAATTAGAAACTGTGAAGTTGTCAGCAGCATTAGCTATATACTAAGCAGTTTGTTTTCAGCCTGGGGAGGGGTTGACTTGCAAAATAAATTAAAAATCCCCTTTGACTGGAAGGGTCCAGTATATGCATCAATGTGTAAAGAAGTGAAGGAGGATACAGCAAAGCTTGCAAACAATACAAAATAACATTTTTACAACAAAAAAGGAAAGAACTGTTTTAGGAACATAGACTGTGTTATGCATCTGGACAAAGGAGCACCTTACTCCTAGGTAGTGGAACTTGCTGCTGGAGCAACAAGAAGTTGTGTCCTGGGATTGTGGAGATCTGTATGTGTAGGACTTCTGTTTGTTTTCTTGCTTACCCATATGCATTGTGTAGGGGATGGAAGGGGAAGGGGAGTTACCTACCTATATTTTCAATGGGACCGTGACCTCAGCCAGGTGTGTGTGTGTGAATGGCCTAAGCTGTACCGTGAAACAGGTGAAGGAAGGATAAATTAGATGGTAACTCAGCCATGATTTGGTGTGTGGACGTGTGTTTCTCCAGGTTTGAACCTTTGGTTTGGGAAGGGCCTCAGAAGGAGACGTTTAAACCCAAGACAAAATGCAGGTAGTCAAAGAATTTGAAGGGAAGCAAATTGACAGCAAAATACTGACCTGCCTATAGACTGATCAGTTCTAAGTTGGTGTGCCTGCAGAAAAAAGAAGGCTTCATTGTAATCTCCGTGATGAAAACCACCTGTTGATGAAAGCAGAGATGCAAATTAAATAAACACGAGTCTGTATTGAAGAAAAAGAATGCTACTAAGAATGTATCGTAATGTAAACTGAGAGTGTACCTTCACCTTGAATACTGTCTACAGTTCTGGGCACACCACTTCAAAAAGGGTAACACTAGAAAGCGAATGGGTCCAGAGAAGGGCAAGAAAAAAGTATCAGAGGAATAGCAAGATGTCTACTGTGTACATAGTGATGATAAAGGTGAATGCTTTAGAGAGAAACAAATAAATTAGGACCTAGCAGAAATATATCCAATATTGACTAGAACAGAGAAGGTCAGACAGAGGCACCTGTTTGCTTCTGTAATAGAAAAATAGAGAGACACCATAAGGTGAAAAGGAAACCAATTTAAAACTGTTAAAAGGATGTTTTTGGAAGCATAAATAGCATGCAGCTGTGTCTGAACTGCTGTAAACATGACTGAAAAAAAGGGATTAGTAGAATTCCAAGGAGGACGTAAGACCAGATCTCCAATGGTATTTAGGTGGCTAACTCCTACTGAAGTGTATGTAGTAACTTCAATTTGCTATGAGCTCAATTTTGGGAGGTTCTGAACATGCTGGCTATAACCCAGCAATACACATGCTTTGCTCTCAGCAGATAAATAGTGTCCTTGATGAGTGCAGCAGAGATTACACTCCTGAAGTTAAGCACACACTTACATTCTTTGCTGGACCGGTATGAACATGTTCAGTACTGAGATTTCCATAAATAAAATACCCACAATCATTTATCCCAGGGAAAAAATTGCTTCACTGAGCAAACAAATACCCAATGATCTGCATACTTTAAACAACAACAGTAGCACTCATATAATAATGTACAAGGGCTGACTCAGATATGAGGAAGAATTGAGCACCAGCTGGAAATACATGCTGGTTGTTTATTCCACTGACAAGAAAGATGTTACATAAAAAAAATTCTTTTAGGTTAAAGCTGCATTTCACTGTCTGACACTCTATTTTGGAAGAAATGAATAGTCTCTTGTCAGTATGCCTTCGTGAAAAAAAAAAAAAAAGAAGCATTTTTTAAAAAATACACCCACACCTAGAATATTTAGAGAGTGAAATACATGAATCAAGTACAGTAAATAGTTTAGAAGACTTAAAGTTCTGGTTCATTGCTGTAGAGAGCTGTTAGGATTAGTGACATGGTATGTGTTCCTTGGTGGTGAAATGAGCTGCCCTTCCTCCACTGCCCTTCAGCCCTTTATGCCTGCTCCCACACTCATTTAGATGTGCCAGCACAACTGCTTGCGGGATCATTTTGTGGATCAGATTAGGGAGATCCGCATTAAAAATCAAACAAACAAACAAAACCAAGGACAAAAACCTTTTTTTTCTGGAGGTTTTCTTTTTGCCCTGGACTGTATCGAGGATCTGAGACACAGAATGTTCCGCAAACAATTGCATTGCCTACGTCAAGGAGACAGCAAATTGCTGCGGAGGGGCAGCAGCTGGGTCAGAGCAGCACAGAGAAACTCCCCAAGGCAGTTTTGTCAGCAAAAATAATATTTAATTGCCCCACAAGTCTCCCTCTGGAGTCAGAGTTACAGCAGGATCTAATTCCAAAGTTGATATTCATCCCATCTCTCTGTCGTTGCACTTTTATACATGTATATATGTATAGAAATATGTATAAAAATATTACACATGTGTGTGTGTATCTCTGGATTTGGAAAATATTAAGTTAGTGTCTCATCAAGATGCGAGATTTGTTTTCCTTGAGAAAAAAAAAAACAACAAACCAAAACAAAACCACACAGGCAAACTGATGTGTTTGGAGACAGAGTTAAAAATGCCTGGGAAAACACACTGCAATGTTTGCAAAGACCTATACAATAGAGTCCTAGCTGCCTGCCACACAAACATTCCTCTCACGTGAATGGGTGCTTAAGTGTGGAGCAACAGCCTGTAAGCATGGACAGAGAAGCAGATGGCAGGTCTCTCTATTAATATGGAGAATTCAAGTGATCCCAAACATTTTGTTGTGCTTTTACTCCCATGATCTGAAACTGTATTACAAGGGAGTGAAGTGCCAGTGGCTCCATTTTAGGGATTAGGAATCTGTAGGTAGACCTAATCTCATATTACCCATTTTCTGCCAGCTCCTGTGTATTTGCACCAAACCACCCATTCTTCCCTGCTTGCTGAAGTATGTTCTGTGTCTGCCAGCAAGGTGCTTTGTAGAGCTTGTGCATGCTGAGGTTCAGAATCAGTTTGTATACAGCCTTCCTACCTGTCCCCGGGATAAATGGCGAAACAATCTGCCCAAGAAGATGAAACAATTGATGGATCTAGAAAGAGGACTTGGGTCTCCAGGCTCCGAAATAGCATACAATGGGCTGGTCTGTGCCAGTCACTGGAATGTCTCATGAGTAAAGTTTTCCTGAGACCTGATGAGAATTGCATCCTCCTTTAACCTTTTAGGTGCCTTGCATTTTAATGTGGCTAAGAGGCTTTGATTTTTTGGTTTGGGCTTTGGTTTTTTTTTTTTTTTTTCTCATTCTAAATCTTCTTAATATTTTACTACCTGGGGAGCTTCATTAACATTCACCTGTCTGAAAATGTTTGGGGTACTGAAATGCAAATTACTCCCATACAATGCAAATATGTGATATTGTGCAAATGAACGTTGCAAGACTTACGCACATGTAAGAGCATATTCCTGATGCAGATGCTAGAGTCAGTTAAGCTGGTGATGACCATAATATGATATATTGTATGTCAGAGGTTAATTGTTCTTGCTGGTTTTGTCTTCATCTCAGCAGGTGCTCCTATGCACCATCTTCTCCTTTCTTCTTCTCTCCTAGCCAGTAACACCACCAGTTGGAAGCAGTTGGCTAGTTTGCTATCTTGTGTCAGATGTGTTAAATGCTGGGTTGCTGAAGATAGCAGCTCACTTCACCCCATGGGAATATGTGGAATACTCAGGGAGTGGTTTTGGCCCCTGGACTTCTGTGCTGTGCTTTTCTTTTTTTCTTACTTCTCCATGCAAGTAACAGCAGACTTGGAGGGACATCCTGTGAACTTTACGATATAGGAGCTGCCCCAAGGTTTCCTGCTTTCAGATTGCCTTTTGGTCTGCACTCACACCTCTGAATTAAAATTGTGGTGCTCCAGTGCTTCAAATATGATAGGCATTCCACAGACAAAGGAAAGAGCAACTGTTCCCTGGAAAAACTTCAAAAAACTAAATAGGTACCCATCCCCCGCTGAAGGGCCAATCTTCAAATATAATTATGCACTGACATATAAAAGCAAGGAATGTACTGTTTTTATCTGCCAATATAATTTATTTCCAGCCACAGGTCTACCTGACCACTGTTAGATACACTCATCGTATTCTGTGACGTACAGCAGAAATGGGACAGGGGGATAATGAATGAATACATGAAGGTTTACAAAATCACAGAGGCTGTGGATAAGATGAATGCAGAACTGTTACTGACTAAACTTGCAGTATTTGAACTAAGGAGCACTTATGGAATGTTAGTAGGAGATGCGCTTAAGACAGATGAAAGAAAGTACTTTTTATACAGCGATAATGACCTGGGTTTGGTTGCCACAGGCATTGTAGAGACAGATATTTTCAATGGGTTCAAAAAGGGATGAGACTGATTAATGGACCACAGGTCCATAAACAGATGCTAAGAGAACAGGCAGGGATGCACCCTCTGACACCTGATACAACAACTGTGGAAGCTAAGGAGTAGGATAGGAGAGAATGGACTGCAGATAGTGGTCAGGCTTGGGTGTGGTCCCAAAAAAACGCTGACACTAGATTGTTTGCTGACAGACCTAAGGGGAACAGTTCACTCCTTGCCCCCCGACTTAGGCCCCTTGAAGGGCCAGCCCTTCAAGGTTGGCTTTGAAGTTCTTCTCATCTTCTGAGATAACACTGGCTCTTTCCACTTTTTCCTCTCTATGAACATTCCTGGCTGGTATAACTGATCCATATATCTGAGTTGCCACCTTGAGTTCCTCAGTGTGACCTCAGAAGTATATGAGTAACCTTAAAAGACTGGTGGAAGAGTGTCCACAAGTATAGCTTGAGCAATACTCCCTCAGTTTCTACAAAATAGGTTGCAGAGTCTCTGTGTACTTGTTGCATCTCCAGGGATTGAAAGAGATCATGCATTAAGACCTTAAAAATGCATGTAAATACCACTTTCCAGAATCTTCATTTCTGCTTCTCAAACAATACCATCCTGACCAAACTCATGAAAACATTTCACACACTAATACTTAATAAATGGACCCAAATCTTCCAGGATGAAGTGTTCTACAAGTGGCTGGCAGAAGTCTTGCAATTGCTAGCCCTTGTTCTTGTGGGGGACTTCAACTTGCCAGACATCTGCTGGAAATACAACACAGCAGAGAGGCAACGGTCTCAGAGGTTCCTGGAGTGTGTGGAGGATAACTTCCTGACGCAGCTGGTAAATGAGCCTACCAGGGGAGGTGCCTCACTTGACCTGCTGTTTACTAACAGAGAAGGGCTTGTGGGAGATGTCGTGGTCGGAGGCCATCTTGGGCTTAGCGACCACAATACAATAGAGTTCTCAATTCTTGGCAATGTAAAGAGGAGGGGCAGCAAAACTGTTACCATGGACTTCTGGAGGGCAGACTTTGGCCTGTTCAGGACGCTGGTTGGGAAAGTCCCTTGGGAGACAGTCCTGAAGGGCAAAGGGATCAAGGAAGGCTGGACCTTCTTCAAGAAGGAAGTCTTAAGGGCGCAGGAGCAGGCTGCCCCCATGTGCCGTAAGACCAACTGGCGGGGAAAACGACCGGCCTGGCTGAACAGGGAGCTTTTGCTGGGACTCAGGGAAGAAAAGAGAGTCTACTGCCTTTGGAAGAAGGGGTGGGCAACTCAGGAAGAGTACAGGGATCTTGTTAGGTCATGCAGGGAGGAAATTAGAAAAGCAAAAGCCCAGCTAGAACTCAATCTGACCACTGTTGTAAAAGATAATAAAAAATGTTTTTATAAGTATATCAACAATAAAAAAGAACCAAGGAGAATCTCCATCCTTTGCTGGATGTGGGGGGAACATTGTCACTAAGGACAAGGAAAAGGCTGAGGTACTTAATGCGTTCTTTGCCTCTGTGTTTAACAGCCAGACCGGTCATCCCCAGGGTACTCAGGCCCCTGAGCTGGAAGACAGGGACGGGGAGCAGAATGGAGCCCTCATAGTCCAGGAGGAAGCAGTTAACGACCTGCTATGCCACCTGGACTCTCAGAAGTCTATGGGGCCAGATGGGATCCACTGGAGAGTATTGAGGGAGCTGGCAGAGGAGCTCATCAAGTCTCTTTCCATCATTTCTATCTATCAGCAGTCCTGGTTAACAGGGGAGGTCCCTGATGACTGGAGGCTTGCCATTGTGACACCCATCTGCAAGAAGGGCCAGAAGGAGGACCCAGGGAACTACAGGCCTGTCAACCTGACCTCAGTGCCAGGGAAGATTATGGAGAGGTTCATATTGAGTGCGCTCAACAGGCATGTGCAGGTCAACCAGGGGATCAGGCCCAGCCAGCATGGGTTCATGAAAGGCAGGTCCTGCTTGACCAACCTGATCTCCTTCTATGACCTGGTAACCCGCCTGGTGGATGAAGGAAAGGCTGTGGATATCATCTACCTGGACTTCAGCAAAGCCTTTGACACAGTTTCCCATAGCATTCTCCTAAGGAAGCTGGCAGCTCATGGCTTGGACAGGCATACTCTTCGCTGGGTAAAAAACTGGTTGGGTGGCCGAGCCCAGAGAGTAGTGGTGAATGGAGTTAAGTCCAGTTGGCGGCCAGTCATGAGCGGTGTTCCCCAGGGCTCCGTTTTGGGGCCAGTCTTGTTTAATATCTTTATCGATGATCTGGATGAGGGGATTGAGTGCACCCTCAGTAAGTTTGCAGATGACACCAAGTTGGGTGGGAGTGTCGATCTGCTGGAGGGTAGGATGACCCTGCAGAGGGACCTGGACAGGCTGGATCGATGGGCCGAGGCCAAATGAGGTTCAACAAGGCCAAGTGCCGGGTCCTGCACTTCGGTCACAACAACCCCATGCAAGGCTACAGGCTTGGGGAAGAGTGGCTGGAAAGCTGCCTGGCTGAAAAGGACCTGGGGGTGCTGGTTGACAGCTGGCTGAACATAAGCCAGCGTGTGCCCAAGTGGCCAAGAAGGCCAACAACATCCTGGCTTGTATCAGGAATGGTGTGGCCAGCAGGAGCAGGGAGGTGATTATTCCCCTGTACTCGGCGCTGGTGAGGCCGCACCTGGAATACTGTGTCCAGTTTTGGGCCCCTCACTACAAGAAAGACATTGAGGTGCTGGAGCATGTCCAGAGAAGGGCAACAAGGCTGGTGAAGGGTCTGGAGCACAGGTCTTATGAGGAGCGGCTGAGGGAACTGGGGTTGTTTAGTCTGGAGAAGAGCAGGCTGAGTGAGGGGAGACCTTTATCGCACTCTACAACTAGCTGAAAGGAGGTTGTAGTGAGGTGGGTGTTGGTCTCTTCTCCCAAGTAGTTAGCAATAGGACGAGAGGAAATGGGCTCAAGCTGCACCAGGGGAGGTTTATATTGGTACTAGGAAAAATTTCTTCACGGAAAGGGTAGTCAAGCATTGGAACAGGCTGCCCAGAGAGGTGGTGGAGTCACCATCCCTGGAAGTGTTCAAAAAACAGGTAGACGTGGCACTTTGGGACATGGTTTAGTAGGCATGATGGTGTTGGGTTGATGATTGGACTGATGATCTTAGAGGTCCTTTCCAATCTTAATGATTCCTGGGTTTTACTTTCATTATAAATAATGCAGCCACCAAGCCAGGAAACACGAAATTGCTACTCTGCCCTTAATTGGTTTAGTGATGGACTTGGTAATGTGAGGTTAATGGTTGGACTGGATGATCTGAAAGGTCTTTTCCAACCTAAATGATTCTATGATTCTATAATGTAATGTATACATCTAGAATGTCCCCATAAGCAGACCTATCAAAATATTTTGAATTCGCACACATTCTTCTTGAAAGTTGATATCTTATGCAGCCAGTGCTGTCAGTATGAAAATGAATAATCAGTGTGCAGAAACAAGAAGTTTTGCAGATAATCAATAAAGGGTAGTAATTTTCAGCTCTAGTGTTTTTCACAAAGCTTCTCTGCCTTCTCAGTAGCAAACCTCAAGGGACACCTACAAATTCTTTCAAATAAGTTTTCTAGAATTAAAATTTGTAACTCCTCTGAATACTAAAAAGGCGGATAATGAAGATATTACATTATGTGCCATTACAATTTGCCATCTGACCTTATTTTCATGGACATGAACGGGTTCTTTATTGTGTCTGTTCCATAAGATCTGTCAGCTCTCTCCCTGCTAATGTGTGTCACATCTCTGTCAGTGCTTTCCTCTCAAGTGATCTAATCAATTAGCAAAATTAGATTAAGCTATGAGCAAATATATCTAACTTGTTTTCAGGTTTCTTTTTGATGTGATGCTTCTTACAAGACCTAGTAAAAGAACTACAAAGTCTGTGCTTACTTTTTTTCTCTAATTGTTTTGTAAATCTAATAAAAGATAAAAGTTCTTGCAGCCCTACATCTTAACAAAATGCTGGAGAAGGTAGTCAGTCTTAGCACTTACATTTTGAAGATTGTCAGTGTGGACATGTAGGAAGCAGGGAACAAGAGAGGTTTTTTTCAGATTACATCGATGTGGAATTTTTGATGGTTCATCAGCATCAAGAAAATACATTTCCATGTTTGGCTTTTTCATGAGAGTAGGAAGATGACTTATTCTGCCTGCTGATTTGTCATCTTTGGTGCAACTGCCACATGTATTGATTCTCATACACATCTCTCCATTGGCACAAGCAATTCAGTTAAAGGCTATTACAAATGCATATTAACCAGTAACAGGTTTTGGTAACTCATAATTGCTTATGCTGAAATATATAGCAGAAAAGAAATTATTTTTTAGTGTAGTTTCCACCTCCTGTGTCATATTTTGTAGGTAAGGTTTCTGTGACTTAGAATTTAGAATTCCAAATGATGTATAAAATAATGTAAATAAAAACTTCATGCAGAATATCTCGAAGTTGAAAGATGCTTTTTTGACTTCACTAGGCTTTAGATCATGTTTGGTGGTCATTTAAGAAATAAAATCCGACCTTTCAGATATATGCACATATGAACTGGGTCCTTGTATAGCCACTGTTTCTTGGTCATTCACCTGAAAAAGCAAAATGGACTGGGAAAAAGATAGGTTTCTTTTTACACCATAGAAATGACTTCCAGGGCTTTGTAGATCCTTCTACTAGTATGAGCAATATGGGAAGGGATTTCATTATTAAAAAGGTCACAGATCACTGTTTGTAAGTGAAAGAACTCCCTTGGAAATGTTGTAGGCATATTTCACTAAGACATGCTTCTAAAGAATGTATTTAAGGAGTGATGAAAACACACTTTACTCTTTCCCAATCTGTGAAGGCAGCTGCTTTGGGAAAGGGAATGGTAGCAAGGGAGGGGGAGGAAGAGGGAAAAAAAGCCCACTATGGCAAACAACTTAATATCGTTATCTCTTTGTTTTTAATCGTTGTGTTTTTACACATTTACTTTGAAACTAGTGTGTTTGGTGGACTTTCCTGGCTGTGTCTGAGCTGAATATTACATCAAGCAGCCCAGCCTAGCAGTGGTCTCACAACCCCATCTGATATTCCCTTTGTACGTCAGGCAGAGAGATATTTTGTTTCACGCATCATTCCTAAACTCACTGCTGGGATTCTACAAGTCACTACATCTCCCAGTCCTATTGCAGAGACTTAAAACAAAAAGAGATGACGGTACAGTCTTCTTTTGTGGAAATTGCTCAGAGGTGCCACATCATAAGCTGTTGCTGATAGCAAAGATGGCACTTATTTTGAATACAAGGTAGAAAAGTAGGTATTTACTGTTGGGTCCATGTCTTAGAAGTTTTGCTCAGCCACATTGTGTGCTGTCTTGTGGTATTATTTCACATGCTGACAGAGGAGTCACCTGTAACCCCAGCAGAAAGAACAGGAGAAAACAAAAGCTATCATTTATGTGGAAAGCTCCTGCTTCAGAACTTCTGCACATCACTTAATCTTCCAGTCAATCAAAACCTTTTCTCTTACCCGGCTAAGTCACACTCAGACCTCCTTCCCCTCAAACTCAGCCTATTCTTTGCACATATTTGGCTTCTTTCCTCTCCTTTCTCCTCCTATATTGCTCCACAGTGGGTGGTAGATCCTTTCCTCGTGTTCTTTCCACCATCTGGAACAACCATTCTGTGACTGATTGAGTTGGGCTTATTTCATATCTGGTCTCATGGGACATCTATTTTCACTGGCCTATGCCTCTTTTCCCAACTAAAAAATAAAATAGAAAAAACCAATAAAACTTTCATTCCTGAAATTCTTTGCATTCCCCCTATGAAAGCATCTGAAAAACCAAGATATTGCAGCAATCACCCTTACTTCTAGCCTAGACCAGGCATGAGACCCATTGTAACAAAGGATATTCGTATTTGTGCTGATAAATGTAGCCCACAGAGACATGTTCTCAGATGTTTCTGGTAATGGCATATATAATCTATCACAGAGAATTTTGGAGCAGGGCCTCAGGATGGGTGATGAATCCCGGGCTGAATCAGTTTATAGCAAGGCAAATGTGTGCTCCTATCTGTTGCCCAGGAATTGTTCCCTACAGATGGCTAGTCACATCTTTCACTGTGTTTTCACCTGATTAGGCAGGAATATGGGAACTCCCTGATGCAGATCCCATTCAATCAAGTGAAACAGAACAGGAATTTGATGGCACCCAGGAGAAAAATCCCATATTCTAATTTCTGACTTCACATTCCTCAAAATTCCCCACGGACGGAGGGACATTAGCTTTGATCTTGCAATGAGCCTTGCTGCCTCTCCCAGTGATCACCCCCTCATCTTAGCAGTATGATTGCTCTTGTTTATCACACCTAATTTGTGCTTAAATGTTAAAGGATTCAAAACCGCAGCAGAACCCTGAAACCTGCCATGCTTTTCATACCATTCTTCAAATCATTTTAATAACATCTTCCTCTGCTGACTTCCACAGAGCTTGAAATAGATGCACTTTTCAATACACTACAATACGGTATAATATAATACAAAGTGGGTCCCAAAAGCTAGCTGAAGTGTCTTGGTGTCTAGTGTAGTATAACTAAAGGAGTCTTCTGAAATAAACTAAAATGATGAATGTGTCAGGGAGCACAAGCTCAGAAAGATGCCCTGCTCCTCTCTTACTCTTCAATGAGGCTGAGGTAGCAGTTTCTTCCTGTTAGGGAGCTAATAAAGACAAAAATAATAATAAAACCAGTATTAGCTTTGTGCTACCCTGACCTTTCTGCACTTTTCGCTCGATGACCACTGAAGGAATTTAAAACCAACATATTCACACCGCTGATGTCATGTTACCAGGAAACCCAGACAGACATTCAAAAGCAAAATTGCATAGGTTTTTCCTTTTTTTTTTCTCTAGCTCACTTTCATCTCAGGTCTGTTTGGGGAAGGAATAGCAATGGTGTTGAATAATGAAGAGACGAGTCCAGCCGAACCTTCAGGCAGTTATGTTTCAGGTCAGATTAAGGGATGCCATGACTGAATCTTATTTACACAGTGCTGAAGATCAAGTTTTGAAGTGCACTATTTTAAGCATTTTTCTAATTCATCTTCTACTACATTTTGGGATAGATGAGATATTACTTGGATACTGGTTATCTGTAGTATCATGTAACTTCTGAACTTAATTCGGTTTTCTTTACATGCAAACTCCCTCTTAGACTGTGGATGAATTCATGTTTTTTGACAAAACTAATGAAAATAAAATAAGAGTTGGGACTTGCATGGGGGTTGTTATGCTGACAGATATTATGTTTCCCAACATGCAGTGGAACTTGCTGTGTGTGTTAGTTTGTGTACACTATGCTTTTTACTGCTGTCACAACAAGCCAAGGGTGATAATGCTCCAGGCAAATCAGAAGAAGAATTCATGCCTATGAATTTGAGACACCTCCACTCACATGATATTAAAGGTGTGAGAATTTTTTGTGTGATGGTAGAATGGTACCTTCTGCTACCATATAGCTCTTTCATTGCAAGTGCCTGTGCAACGTCTTTGAAGGTTTATGTGAAGGCCGTGTTTTGCTCTAAGTAACTGCCTTGTTCCTGACTGTTCCTCCATGTGCTGCAAAATGAAGACATTTAGCCCTTCGCCCTATGAATTACCAGCAGCCTTTCACTCAGCTTGCATTTAATTACTGTGCAAGTCTTTTCCTGTGGGTCTCTGGACCTCATTCTGTGTTGGTATTACTCCTTGTGGAACAATTTGCATAACACAAAGTATCAAAAAGTGTCATTTTGATTTAGTCTGCCTCTGTTGAGGTGTAAATAGCAACTCAAGATGTAAGGCACAGGGTATTTGCCATTCCTTCCTCGCATTGATTCAGAACCTCTATGACTCTTCAGGCAGATGGATCAACATTTTCCATGAGGGAAACTGAAGGGCAAGAAACACTACAAATGCCTTCTTAAGGCTTGTATAGTATGTGAGGCAAATGGCGTTTTTCATAAAGTAGTAATTAAAATGAAGCACATAGTGTAAGCAAAATCTCTGTATGGGAACTTTAGCCCAACCTACCCTCTCTACGGCATTTGTTACTTAGATTTGCCACATGCAAAACAGAAACTGTTTGGGGGCCTCTGGTGCAAAACTCATTTTCTCTGTGAAAGGACGCTGTAAAAATAATTAATTTTAGGTCTGCTTTTATTAGTTGTTCAGGGGACATAATAATCCCTTTTAAATTTTGTAAAGGACAGTCATAGAAAGGAATTGCTGAGAAGGACTCAGTTTCTGTCATCATAGCTCAATTGACTTGCTTTCTCCGGTAGCTACACCACATGAACTGCTTGCCAAAGAGCCTGTCTTCCCTTCATTCCAATTTTCTAAATCTGCTCCTTACCTCCTGAACTCTCTGGCATTTTATCTGGAGGACATATCAGTTCAAGGCAAGGGACAGGACTGTAGAGCTTTCTGTCCCTGAAGAAGTTTAACCTTTGTGCTGGATTGACACGTCTGTGCTTTTAAAACCATTTTATACCTAAACCATGTCCAATTCAAATCACCCAAGCCCCAGTATTTCAGTTCTGAGGGAAGGGGGGCAATTTACATCTAATTTTGTGGGCAGTGGTAGGAACGGTGCCAAGAAAGATGTCAATTGTGAACAGGACAAGCTGGTTTTCACCTGCTTGTTGAGGCATATGCATAGGCAAATCCTTAGCTGCTGTAAATTAGTGTAATTCCACTTACATCCAGAGAACTATCTCAATTTTCATTATTTGGATCTTTATTTTCAGGTATTGAGTGCATTACACAATTTCCTGAGTGAGGTAATTTGCATTCAGGCATGCTCCAGCTGCATGGTTCTATAATGTTTATATGCCTGTCATTAAAAAATGCTGAGTGAACAATAACAGGGACTAAATAGAAGCATATGAAGAGGAGGAAAGCCTGGGGATGAAGTGCATGTCTCGCACAGATATTCAATGTGTTAAACTAGTTTTTTATTCTTTTCAGTTATTTCTTAGCTAGATATAGACAGCCAGTCAAAGAAATAGTCTCTTCAACAATTGGAAGAAATTTAAAAAATAAAGCTATGGCACAGCTGCTTTTTTCCTGCTGCAAGAGCTGGGAGAAAAATGCACTTTGAGGCTAAGCTTTTCAGTGTAGAGAAAGTAAAGAAAAAGGAGCCAAGGACAGTACAGGAAAACCTCAGTGTGTGCAACAAGGTTAACCCTGAAGCAAAAAGATGTTCACTGAAGTCCACAAAACGTCTCCTTGCCACCTAGTCTATGTGTTTTACTCTAAAAAGCGGAACAACTGATGAGAGAGGAACTGGGAGGCAAAAGTGCAACAATCAGAAAGACCAAGCAAAAAGTAGCCCTCGAGATGAGAACGGGAAAGAAACAAAGGAAGAGAGAAGCAGCCCTAGGAAACCTTCTGTTCCTTTATGCAGACATTCGCTTGCAGTCTCCCTCTCTGCCAGGGTCTGAGGCACGCTGAATTCTGGCTGTCAAAAGCAGCCTAACCAAAACCTTTCAGAGACATCAGATGATCTACCCTGCTGGCTGCTGGTCTTAGGTGGGATTTTATGAAGCTGTCATTTGAAAGCCACCGATGATGAGACATGACGAGTTAACAAGAGTCATCATTTAGAGCTCCAAGTGGTTTTAACACCTGGGTTATGAAGTTTACTAGAGAAAAGCATTATTAACCATTCAAGCACTGTCACACTGTCTTTTGTTCTTCAGTTAGATGTTTAGCCTTCTGATGAAGGGCTAGTAGCTGTTAGTGCAGCCCCTAATATGGGTAAAGTTGAATTTCAGAAATAAAATATTAGGCAGCACTCACACTTTGTTAAAAAAAGTTAACCTTGAGAAACAGATCAGTCCTTCGGAGTGTTAAGGACTCAAGCATAAATAATCTTGGGTATCAAAAGAGCTCTTTTACTCTTTAGTGTTCAAATTGCAACATTGCGGACCTCTGATGAGGGAGCAGAAACAGGCTCTGCCATTCAGTTAACCAGTCTCAAAGCTCAAGTAACCGAGAGCATTTTGCTTGAGAACAGCCCACATTCTGGGAATTACTCATACAAGATGCTCAATGGATATTTATGGACAACAAATGCTGCAAAACAAAGCCAGGTTACTAAATTAAAAAGCGTGTATTTCTGTAAGAAAATATACATATATGCAAAAATTCAAAATGGTTGAGAACTACTGAATTCTGAGTTTGAATTTGTATCATTGAGAATCAATCTAAGAAAATTTAGGAAAGCAAAACATTTAAAAGAAAGAGAGTGCAGATTCTTTAAATAAACATTTAAAGCCCAGTTCCAGCTGACCCCAGGGAGCATGCCTCTGAGCAAAGAGGGTGCAACCAGAATCAGCCAAATAGACATTAAACAGTAATAAACATTACGCATTGCTGAGGGACTATGAAGGATTTGGGCATGGGGAGGGGATGAACAAAATGTGCCCGATAAATGGGTTACACGGTATAATAGGTCTACATGTGAGCTCAGAGGCAGTTTATTTAGGCTTAGTTCAAGCTAGCACCAGAACTAGAAGCAATATTCCTGCATCAATGTGTCACTGAATGCAGACAAATAGATGCTGTGGACAGACATAGCCATACAGCTTTTTAATCCCAGCTAGTGTCCTCACGCGGCGTGACACTGCACCCTGTGAACGTGCCACCTTGAATCAACAATAGTCGAAGGGGTAGGAGTGCAGCACAGCAGGGCAATAACAAGGGAGGCCACTGTGCCTTGCAGCACCTCCAGGTTCACCCTTCATCTGCCCAGCACACTGATGTCGCTGAAAAAAACAATTTTTTTTCACACTTACACAGTATTGCAGTGAGGCTTACCAGTTCTTTTCCCCCTGCCATTGGAAATTAGGAACTCTAAACTTTAAATACAGAGAGGACCAATAATTTTCCTCTCTAAAGGAAAGAAAATAGAAATGAAATGTTTTTTCTGTTCATTACAAAATCTCTTCAGTGAAAATCATGTTGCTATGTCCCAGTTGGGATGCACTTTGGTCTTCCTTCATTTTCAGCCATCTAAATGAGTCTCAGTTTTGAGGAGATCAAAATAGGGTACCATTTCTTATCTAAAACTGGGGCTTTTATAGTGGGATGATTCTACTCCAGTCATTTTATTTTTGAAGACATGAGAATTGACAAGAAAAACAGAAACCTTAAGCTGAGCAACTCCAAACATGCTTTATGTTGTAGAGGGGAAATAAAGTTTGAAACCCTAACCTCACAGGTACCTCAATTTCTAATAAGCCAACCAAAAACCTGAGACATTCCAGATGTTCTAAGACTTTGGGATTCAGATTCAAATTCCACAGTATCAAGCCACTTTTAAAAATAAATATAAAATGCGGTACAGATTTAGACAATTTAATCCACTGAATTCTACTCATATTCTGTATAGACAAGTTGTTTTGCTATTCCCATCAGTAATGACTTTTGTAATTGGATATGCTGTGAAATTTAGCTCTTCTTCATAGTTTCATCTATTCCCAGTTTCTCTGTTGTCTTTTTGATGCCCAATTTATCTCATATTCATCTGGACTTTGTCAATGCAAAGCTGTTCTTATTACTAGCCCTTGTTGTTTCCTGACTTGATTTCTAGTCAAATTCCTTTCTTGTAAGTATGTATCATTAGCATACTTGATTAACTTATTAAACATTGCAGCACAAGCTCATTATGTGTTTGTCTGATGTGATTTAACTTTCATTTTTTAGTGAGTTCATTGCAACGGAAAGGCTGTATGATGCAGAGGGAGTGCAGGGTACTGCATAATGCTCTCTCCCTGTCAAGCAGTGGTTCAAATCCAGTCTCCTCAATAGCAGCTTTAATTATGACTGTCTGACAGTTTTGGAGAAGGATTGTTTAGTTGCTGCCTCATAAAACTAGGAGTTGTGTAAAGACTTTGTTGCAAAAAGTGAAGAATCACAGAAAAGGTGCTTTTGTCTAATACTGAGTAAGGGACTGTATTCTAAGAAAACTGTTATTCCCCTTGGCTTTTCTTATACCTTCTCTTTTCACTGCACCGTAGAATTTCTGCTGTGAACTTTTTCCTGCCTTCCCCATGCTTATCTTCTGCTTATTAACTAAAGCAACTCTAAGTCTGTTTACACCACAGTCTGACCCTGGGCAAGTCACTGTGTGAGCACACATCCTTTTTCCAGCTGCAGCAGTGCTAGCTGAAAAGGTTACCAGCCTGACCCAGCCTCTTAGCTACCCATCCTTGCCAGAGGCAACCCAGCCTGAGCTGCCTTCAGGAATGTACTTGAATCCAGCTGGGTTAGCAGAGATTTACTCACCACCCTCTTAAGCAAGGCCCACTTGTTTAGGCTGAAACAGGTTGGGAGCTTTGCCATGAGCAGCTGAGGTAGCCTGGAAGAATGGTAGCTTCTGCTGGGAAAGTGGTGATTAGCCTTGGGCACTGGCTAACCTGCAGTATCTCCTTCTGTCAGCTTAGGCGCAGGTAAAAGATGACACATGTCCACACTCTTTTGGTCAGCATACTTTGCCTCTCCCTTCTATAACATCGGGTTGATATTGTTCCCTGTGTTTCGTGCAAGGTAGAGTTCATCAACGTGTGCAAACTACTCCAAGAATGAGGGTGGAAAGCACAAAGAAAAGTCAAAGCATGATTATGAATTGGTATGTCAGATCCTGACAGGGAAGTGATGGTGGGTATAGCTACTACATTTGAGTCATGAAGCTAAGTAAACGGTTTGTTTCCATGCTAACTCTTCATGGCAGATAAAAATTGCATATCCCAGTGTCCCTGGAGGAAAGACCTCATGTGGCTGTCCAGCTCTGCATGCAAAGTGCATGCCAGGCTGTAGGTCACAGCAAACCCTTCCACCCCCACTCCCAGACTAGAGAGGAGATAGGTCATTTTTGCCTTCCAGGCTCATCTATTTTCCTGTCCGTACAAGCTCAGTTGGGCTTGCTACTATATTAGGGACAAGAGGAATGGGCACCCATGTCTGCCTGTTTACTGCACAACATATAGATTGCTGGTTTCCTGTAACAAGAAAAATCCCTGAGGGAACAAGAGATTTCTCTTCCTCCCCACCGTGCTTCTCTACATGGATGGACAGGCCAGGTCAGAATGTGATTCTTCATGATCAGCACATCTTTCTGTTGATGCCTCATCAGTGAAGCAGCCCAGGGCTCCCGAATGCACTTGGCCATCAGATCGCCCTACAGACAGACGGCATTGGTGCACAATTCCTGGCATATCAGTTGTTCCCTGCCTGCATTTGAAAAAATGTTTAGTTGCAATGTGGGGGTATCCTCCAAGCAGAGTAAAGTACGCCTGTTAGCACAGGTTTCTGATGTGGGAATTTGCAATTAAGTCAAATGTGCAATTTCCCTGAGTGTCTGTCTGTCGAGAAAAGCACTAATATTCCTGGGAATAAAGTCACTCACTGTGATATTCTCAGGAAGACAGAAGAAAAGGTATATCTATGTTAGGAGGGCTGGAACACAGTCTATATTAATTAAGAATTGAAATTTATATTCTCCAGTAGAGATCCCGGTTTCAAGATTTACTCAGCTCCAATTCACATGACCCATAAAGAATCTAAGAATTACTTTTGCAAAGAAACTATTCAGACATTGTTTCAGCAAAAAATGAGGCAACACGGTAGAAGGTGACACTGTCCCTTTGCTGTCTCATAGATAAAATAGCTCTCGTACTCCAGGAAGAAAAATTCTCTCCTTTGGAAGAATTAGTGAGGGAACATATACGGTCTGTATTGTGTGGAAAATCAGTCTCAATGATTGCCACTGTCCCTGCTGGCTTTAAGCTTGTCAATCGCTGCAGCTGATAGTCTGGGGTTCTGCACAAGTACTAAACTAGTCTTTAAAAAAATGTCGAGCAGTTGTATATGATACGCACCACAGGACAACCTGACTATGTGAGTGGCAGATTTTCAATTTGCAATATGTCCTGTATAAAGAATCACACTTTCTTTTAGAACAAACAGGGAAAAAATATTCCTGTGTTCATCAGACTGTTGGAGCTACATGACAACAAGCAAGAAGTCTGGAAACCATGGAAAAGAGGGCATCATAATCCATAACACTGCATAATTAATCATTTTCGCAAAAACACAATCTTAAAAGCCTTGAAGTGTTTATAAGCTTCCAGTGGCCTATTAATAAAACACAGTCAAAATGGAAATTAACTCTTTAAAATATGAAGGTAGGTAAAATGAAATTTTCCACAGGATAAAATTAGTCCTAGGGCATGCATCTCTTTGTCTCCTGTTCCTTTAGAAAGAAACACTGAATAAATCTAACTTTTGATTTAAGCTGAAGGTATGTACAATAGTGTATGGGATGGTAATTAGTTCTACAGAGCAGGAAAATTGTTAGCACAGGATCCATATAATCTAAAAATAAAACTGTTCCAATGGTTTAGCAGATTGGCTAAACAGCACAGTTTCTGAAGGGAAGAACTATCAAGAAATTCAAGCATTTATCAGTGCTTCATGATATTTTTCCACTGCCTATCACAATTTTTTTTAAATAAAACCTAATTGATTTACAATATACACTCATCATTTCACATGCCAAAAATACCATCTATTAGAGGAACATTAAGGCCAAAAAAATAATCCCACAGAGGCAAGAAAAACTGTACTTGCAGATTAAACCTCTGTGGTTTAATATAAAGGGCACCACAGGAAGACATTAATGTGGAACCTAATTTTGGAAATATAGTGATAATGGTTATTCTCCAACAGGTTAATAAGAATAATCGGCATTTATACTAGTGTCTTGCCTCCTGTATGTTCTGGATGCATTTGGTACTGCTGAAGTGAAGCTACCTTTTGGGTGAATGCAGAAAGTGGGGGAAAAGCAGGCCTGTAGCATGCTGTAGAGAGCGCTGGTAGGAGCGTTTCACACAGCCTCTGTCCAGTTGCCATGAAAGGGTCAGGGATGTTTATGTGGGTGGGTTCTGAGCTTGGGGAGCTAAGCTAAAGCAGTATTGAGTGCTTTAGAAAAGCTCAGGCTAATGCCTACCTAAACTGAAAGGAGCTGGGAGTATGGAGTCTTTATTAATTCCACTTGTGCTTGGGAAATTTTTTTCAGTTTGTTTTTAGTTATTTTTTCATTTTTTATTATGCTAAGTAAATGCCAAAAATAGATCATATAAATTGATTTGGTAGTAATATAATAATACAACCGGTGTAAATTCAGTTAAATTGTGTAATAATGATGTAAATACTCTAATTAAGCTTCGGAGAAAGCAGCATGTGTATACATGTTGAGCTGGTCCAAAGGTTCAGGATTTTAGTAATTTCTAATGCTGCTACTTCCTCGGAATTACAAAAGCTGTTATGTATTGATCATAGACTGAGTCAAAACCTGGGCTGCCAGAACAGACACAGTAGATTAGGGAGTGATGCTGGTCATCACGAAACCGCCGTGCCTGAGTTTTCAAGCTGTAGTTCCCCGTACACCTTGCATGGCCATCAGCCAGCGGTGCTGTTACCAGTCACCCTGCGCTCTCCACAGCTCCCACCCTCCGGTCGGTCCCCTGCTGTGCTGCCATCAGCTTTGGCATGTGGACGATGCTGTAAGTGTTCATGTGGCTGGAGGTGAATAAGAGTGGGAACCCAAATGGGTTAAGAGTAGCTGGTTTCTCTCTGTCTTTTTTCTGCCCCGCTCTGGGTTAGTTTTACCCAGGGTGGGTTCCCCACTCCATACCACCATGTGCCTTCACTAGCGCTGATGCTCTCTCCGCAGAGAGGAAAGAGCGGTTCAGCCACCAGCTGCCGGAGCTGGGGGAGAGCAGGACTGTTTCCTTCGGCAGCCGTGTTTGAAGCATGTGGCACCGTGGCTGCCGCCACATGGCATTTGCTCTTCCCCTGGGAGCTGAGCTGGCTGCAGGTGGCACAGGCACGGTGGTGACCTAGTTAGCCAGGATCTTGGCCCAGATACGAGCTCAGTTTTCTGTCCCTAGGGAGCCTGGTTTCAATATGAGGTAGGTAAAAATGGAAATGGGTTTGCTCATCTCAATGTAACATTTCTAACAGGTCACGGGCCACAGTTTGCCCCAGAAAGCCGTTTCTCCTTGGGCACTGTCTACACAGTCATATGTAGCTGGTGACAAACCACCTTCTCCTGTCCCCTGCACTAATGAGGTATGAGCCAACTCCGGCACTGCAAAGGTTAGCTGTATGGTTGTGCTCAAGCCAGTAAGTTGTACTGACAAGAGCTTCGCAGTAGGTGCTAAGGCAGCTAAATGGTGTCTGCTCCAGCAAGGGGGAACACACACAAGCAGTTAGGCCATAAACAATTACATCTGGTCGACATGTGCTCAGAGTAGCAAGGCAGGTTATGAGTCTACTGGTTTGATAGACACTGGCACAAGGAAACTCTTCCAGTACCCACTGACTAAATGCTGGGCCCTAAGCTGTCTAATGCCACGGGAATGAGATTGAGTTATTGCATTTGCAAGCATTAATCTTGGGCTCAGATGAATTGGGTAAGATCATAACTGAGGGCTTGGGAACTTCCAGCTTACTCTTTATCTTTCTGTGCTTTAAAATGGCTGAACGATTTTTTTGGAATTTAAACCAAAACAAACAAACAAAAATCACTGCTGTGCTAAGATCTGTATTCCAAATTACAGTACAGAGCATATTTTTATGGCAGGGTTTAAAGTAGAAGTGTGGGTAGAATCTTAATTAAAGGATTGCTATAGGACTCACATTATTGGTTGCCAATAACTATCATACTGTATATGGTTAAATATCACTTTCTAGGCCTGCATTTAGCAATATTCCTGACATTTAATGTTTCTTTTTTGTAAGTACAACAAAACCTGTACTTTAATTTGATACGTAAACTACATGTAACCTTATTAACATGATTATTTTAATTCAGTTTCATTCTTCAAATAAGATCTGTGGAGAGGAAGGAGATGATCCCAGGGTATTTTACATATACACAGTAATATCAACAACATATCACAATTCTGAGAACACACTGCAGCCCAAATTATTTAAAAGTGTTGTTCCTTTATTGTTGCACATGAAATCGGAATCATGTGTGTGGATATGAAATTGCCCCAAAACGGGGTAATGACATAAAAAAATTGGGGAGAATTCAAAAGCATGATGTTACTAAGCTTTATTCTACTGCATTGCCACATGTTTAAGAGGATGTAGTTGGGTGAACAGAACACAGTCTGTAATGGGAATATATTGGTTAATGAAGGCTCATAGCACATGGGGCCAGCCTCATCACAGGCCTAATTGGACACAACAGCACTGATCTCAGTGGTGTTGTACCCACATATCCTGGCAGCAAATCTGGCCCCATGCCTGTAGGCAATGAGCAGTAATGTTAGAGCAAATATGAAAAAGAACAACTCTACTAATGATTTTGAACTGAGATCACTGGTGACACAGTTCAATTACAGCATTAGTTCCTGGTGTCAGAGAGGGGTTAAAATGGAATGTAATAACTCTTTAGCAGATAGATTTGGAGCAATTAGAAGTCTGAAAATGTCTCTCCGTGTAACTAAAAATATAATTGCTTTTGAATAGCTAGGATATAGAATCTTTTTTCTTCTTTTTTCTTTCTTTTCCTGCACTGAAAACTGTGAGTTTTACTCCTATTACTCATCTACATGGACTTAATTGACTGAGGTTCTAAACCCCAACCCTCTAGTGAGTACTGATGAGGTTTTAAATTACTCTGAATTGCAACCACTTTAAAATACAGGCAAAGAAGTGTGCTAAGGCACTACAGCATACAGAGTGAAGAGGTGGGTTTCGATTATCTTGGTTTCACATCTCTGCACAGAACTCCACTAAGACCACCTTGGAAAGGACAGCATTGTCCACTGTTAATCGCTGTGGTGTTCCTATGCTCTGTTGTCTGCAGTGGTTTCCAACCGGTCACCAGAAGTGTGCAGAGCCTGTGTTTATTATCCCTGGCTGCAGCAGTATGATGACTGAGGCCAAAATATTTTCACTGGAGGATGACCTTGCTATCCCTTCTACACTTTAGCTGAAAACATGCAGGTCAGGAAGGAATAGGAGGGAGTCAGGGAGGACCAGTTTCATGGAGGAGTCTGACACTTCCCCACCAGCCTCTTACCTATGTTCTTGGCTACCTTCTACATCACAGGTCCAGACCAAGACAGCATACACCACAGCAACCCTTCTGTTTTCATTACCTTAATTCTGGAGCTTCTGGGAGTGACTGGGTTTCTGGGTTCTTTTGATCACAAAAGGTCCAGCTTTTGACCATCATAGCACCTGCAGCAGGAGTTTCTTAATGCTGAGTAGAGACATTTGCACTGTACTGAAATGAACAGGAGTTCTAATGGGATACACAGCAGTCATACTGGGTAGACAGACCTTGCTGTACATGTATTTCAGGCAGCTTTTCAGCCCAGCACCACTCTTCTGCAGTGCTCCCCTGCCTCAAAGAGAGGGGAAGCTCCTCTAAGTTCTGTACTAAAGGTACTCTGAACAGCAGCGTTTCCATATGACAAGAAGCTGGAGAGCCAGATCTTGCACTTCCCTCCTTCCACACCTCAGATGTGTCAGACTTCAGGAGGAATGAAAAACCAGAAAGCAATGTCTTTCAGCTGTCAGTGTGTGATCGTAACCCACTGATGCAAAACAGACCCAGAACTACTCTTATCAGGGTTGGAGGCAGGCCCAAAACCAAGGACCTGAGTAAATTCCACTCATGCACCTCAAATGAGCTAAGAAGGGTTCCTCCTGCAGGGACTGGTGAGATGCTGCTGCCCTTCCATGCCCTCCAAAGAGTCTGAAAGGCATATTGCAAAGTCACTGGGGCAGAAACTCATCAGAAGGCAGCAACAGAGGAGCACAGAAATTGTCATGCTGCCAAGCATCCTCTCTTCTTCCAGTTTTGTAACTCATTTTTGTTGTGGTGAGCAAACTTCATTGATAGACATGACAATGGAAGAATACTGATAGCTCTCCAGTAAACAGCTACCTCCCAGGTGTCAGACGCATGAGACAAAATGCATAGCAGATTGACTAAGCCATCTCTGCCTGAAATCCAATAGTGCTGGCAAGCAGCAAGAGATGCCAATTTCGGTGTCCCCATGACTTTGTTTCAGACAGGGAACTGCAGAGACCAAGAAACCTTTTGAGTTAAACCTTAAACATTGAGATTCTAGCAGTTCTTCAGAACATTGACCCAAATTGGGAGCAGAGGCTCAATGTTGGCATGAACAGCTAAAGCAAATATACATACATTTCTATCATTTTTATGGCACTACCAGATGTTCTGCCTCATCTTCTACAGTGCTAATATGGGTAATGAGGCTGCCTGAAAACATCAGGTCACTTGACCTTGAGTAGAATGTACCTCATTCCTATGAACAACAAGGTTGCGTTTGTTAGCTAGGGAGGCAATAAATGTTTATGCCCAATTTAAGCAATTGCAGACAATACCTATTATGTTTGGAGTAGTGGTTTTTAACAGCAAAGATGAATTGAAAAAAGAAAGTATAACTGCCGTTTTATTAAGACATAAATCCATGGAGGTTTAATTGGAAGGAGACAGGTGAAGGAGAGCAGTACTCTGCCTTCTTCCAGAATTTCCCAGCAGAGCAGTAAGTGCCAGCATATTCCACCAAGGAAACAAAAGGAAGAAAGATGTTATCACAAGCACTGGGTATTCAGTGATCTACAGGTAAGATATTATTACTGACACTTGCCACTTCTGAGAGTTGATTAATTGTTCTGGGGATATCAAATATATCTCAGCAGAGTCCAGTCGGTTTGTTTAAGAAGTGATCAGTGTTGGATGCTTGTTAGTGATTCCCGATAACTCAATTTTTTTCTCCTGACCACATTTTTAATTCTCACCTATGCAACCCTTACATCAATTTTCAAGTGATATTATAACACTCCCGAGTTGCAGGAGAAAACAGTCGATTGCAGCAAAAGTCCAATAACTAGAAGTTCCTGGATTCAAACTGTGATTAGCCATTAACCTACCATGTGACCCCAGACATGTATCTTAATTCTCTTGTCCCTCAGTTTAGCTATCTAATTTGTTTTCAAACAATTACAACACCTAGCCAAAAGATTAAGAACCTCCCGTGAACCAGCTATCCTGAGAACACTGAATTAGATAACAATGACAAAAGGAGCACAAAAGGAAAGTGAAGGTGGTAATGGATGCTAAAAAAGTTACCAAAAAGGAAATAAAAAGGTTCCTCTCCATTCATGTGAGTGCCTTGTTGCAGTGTCTGCTCTTTAGTACTAAACAAACCTTTTTCTAAACAATCTCATCAGCATCTGTTTCTTAGGGATTTCTTTTTCTTCTTCCAGATTTGTTGACTAATACATCTGGCATCCAGGTTTCTTTTAGAATTAATGTAATCTTATGGCTAGAGCAGATGAGAACAAGTAGCTTTGTATGTCTGGAAAAATCTGGTAGGTCACTCAAAGCTGCATTGGTGACTCCAACTCCCATCAGTGATTTTTTTTTCCCCCACACATAAAGTAAATGTGTATAGTAATTAAAAATGTGGAAGACATTGTTTTGCAAATGATGTAAGCCCAGTTCTGAAACCCTTTTATACCACTCTAGATGCAAAAAGAGATTTCTGACATAGGGAATTTCAAACACAACTAGACACAAAACCTGCTTGCACTGATGTAAACACTGAGACCTCTAACTACAGACCCAGTTGCAGGTGCTCACAAATTCAGTTGCTCTGCTCATTTTGGATCAAAAGCAGAGCAGAGGGTGATCCAGGGACATCCCAGCTGGCCAGAGAAAAGTCACTCTGATCTTGGATGTGCTCTCATGCCACACCCCAGTAGAATGCTGGTCACTCCAGCTTCACCACATCCAGAGCTAAACGTATAATCTAGATACAGTATGGATTACACCACATTAACCATAATGCTTGGATCATCGTTAGCTTAGACATCTTTGTGCCAGGGTCTGTTTTACATTATGCGGGCGCAGTCTTGTCTGTGCCATTTCTACTTCATTCCCTGTACTTCATCATCGTGGCAGACCAGTAGCCACAGCCCTGCCTTTGTACAGACTTTTAGACCTGTTGCCAGATGTAAATTCATCTCCAAAGGAAAAAAAGAACAAACTCACAATTAAAATATTTTGTATCTACATTGATTGCATCTTCTCCCTTAATTACTACTCTTCTCCTGCTCCCTATGTCTAAGATCCCTGAAGGAAGGTTGCTGCTGGTCACACATGCATTTTCGTGTGCTACAAGCCATACCATGAGTCAGTGATTTACCCTTCCACCTTTCTGGCTGGTCCATGACACTGACACTGCTCCACCACCACCGCTTGAGTCTTGTTAGAGTCCTTAAGCACTCCTAGCTGAAACGCTGCTGAATCACTGTGCTGTATTTGTCTCCCGTCCCTCCTCTGCAGAAAGGAATTCCTAAATGTGCATTTTCTTTCCTTAACATGTGTTTTCTTTTTCCAGAACCACCTCTTACTATGTGCCTGGAGAGAGCTTGCTCATGACAGTCTAAGGACACAGTCAAGGCAAGATTTGTTGGTACTAGCATTTAATAAACCCACTGGTATATTCTAAAAAACAAGCTCTCGGGCACACAAGTCCTTTTTCAGGCCAACTCATACATGATGCTTTTCATTGGTAGGCCTCAAAGTGCTTGACATTGTCATTTTGCAGATGAGGAAAAGAGGTGTGGAGCAGGAGCCTAGCACAAGGCTCGGTCAACCAGGGGATCAGGCCCAGCCAGCATGGGTTCACAAAAGGCAGGTCCTGCTTGACCAACCTGATCTCCTTCTATGACCTGGTGACCCGCCTGGTAGATGATGGAAGGGCTGTGGATGTCATCTACCTCGACTTTAGCAAAGCTTTTGACACCGTCTCGCATAATATCCTCCTCGAGAAGCTGGCAGCTCACGGCTTAGACAGGCATACTCTTCGCTGGGTAAAGAACTGGTTGGGTGGCCGAGCCCAGAGAGTAGTGATAAATGGTGTTAAGTCCAGTTGGCGGCCGGTCACGAGCGGTGTTCCCCAGGGCTCTGTTTTAGGGCCAGTCTTGTTCAATATCTTTATCAATGATCTGGATGAGGGGATCGAGTGCACCCTCAGTAAGTTTGCAGACGACACCAAATTGGGTGGGAGTGTCAATCTGCTCGAGGGTAGGATGGCCCTGCAGAGGGACCTGGACAGACTGGATCGATGGGCCGTGGCCAACTGTATGAGGTTCAACAAGGCCAAGTGCCGGGTCCTGCACTTCGGTCACAACAACCCCATGCAACGCTACAGGCTTGGGGAGGAGTGGCTGGAAAGCTGCCTGGCCGAAAAGGACCTGGGGGTGTTAGTAGATAGCCGGCTGAACATGAGCCAGCAGTGTGCCCAGGTGGCCAAGAAGGCCAACAGCATCCTGGCTTGTATCAGGAATGGTGTGGCCAGCAGGAGCAGGGAGGTGATTGTGCCCCTGTACTCGGCGCTGGTGAGGCCGCACCTGGAATACTGTGTCCAGTTTTGGGCCCCTCACTACAAGAAAGACATTGAGGTGCTGGAGCGTGTCCAGAGGCGGGCAACGAAGCTGGTGAAGGGTCTGGAGCACAGGCCTTATGAGGAGCGACTGAGGGAACTGGGGTTGTTTAGCCTGGAAAAGAGGAGGCTGAGGGGAGACCTTATCGCTCTCTACAACTAGCTGAAAGGAGGTTGTAGTGAGGTGGGTGTTGGTCTCTTCTCCCAAGTAGCTAGCGATAGGACAAGAGGAAATGGGCTTAAGCTGCGCCAGGGGAGGTTTAGACTGGAAATTAGGAAAAATTTCTTTACGGAAAGGGTGGTCAGGCATTGGAACAGGCTGCCCAGAGAGGTGGTGGAGTCCCCATCCCTGGAGGCGTTTAAAAAACGGGTAGATGTGGCACTTCGGGATATGGTTTAGTCTGGTCTACCCTTGATTAGTCTAGAGTGGGCTTGGTAGTGTAGGTTAATGGTTGGACTGGATGATCTTAAAGGTCTTTTCCAACCTAGATGATTCTATGATTCTATGATTCTATGATTCTAAGAAGGGCATGATCTCGTGGCTTTTAGGAAGCACTGAAATGTAAATAATGAAGAGAAAGGCAGAAGGCTGCATACCTAACCCCTTCACCTCGGCATTATGTACTAGGATCTCCCCTGCCTGACACTGCCAACACAGCATTATCTTCCATGAACCAGGTGGTAATTCAAGATACAACGTTTTAATTATTAATAAAAGATGCTTGGAGACTTCATGCCCTATTAGAGAAACCTCTTACAGTGAAACTCTGCAGATGGGGCAGAATGTCAGCTTAAACGATACGATTAATATTTATGCAACTTGATAAGCTAGTTTAGATCCTGGCCCTCAGTGGGTTTCACTGGACATGTTTCCCTTCCTGCATCCCTTCCCTCCCTCCTCTTCCTCCTCCTGCCCCCAGTCTGGTAGTAATTGTGTGGCTGCTGCTGCTGCTGTAGCTCTCAGACTCCAAGGTCAAGTTTTGAAGCTAGAAGGGGGATGAATGCTGCTGAGCCTTAAACTGGAGCTCCTGCCCACCCCGAACCCCCCTTTTCTGCACTTCTTTGCAAGGAAGAAGAGGAGGGGGATCTGCTGGCATCTATTTAAGTGCAAAACAGGATGTATGAAAGCAGAAAGCTCAGACAGTCAATCTTGGATTAGGATAATGGTTTTAAGTTTTGACAGGGTTTTAGGTGATGCAGAAGGAGAACAATAAGAAACTCAGGGTAGAGAAGCTCCTGAAAAAGATTAAGTGATCCTGTGAAATGGTTCTGCAAGATACAATAGACCAGGGAGCATCATTTTTACACACTCTAAAATTTAAAGGAACAGGAACCTAACATGTCTATCATGATTTTGTTGAAGAAAAGCTCCCCTATTTTTTCCAGTTGTGCTGAGTTGCCTTATTTTACCTCTCAGTGACAGTATCAGCCTAGGGCCTATCAATACATCACTGTGGGACAATTCATTCATGGCACACTTTAAATGAAATATCCACAAATTGGAATACAGCCCCAAAGCGCTCAGTAATTCATGCTTTCACTGAGTAATAACAAGCGTGCTTGCATAGGAAAAGTGACACAGAATTTAGCATAAAGCCTTGCTTTTCCAATTTTATGTGATGAGAGCAGATAAAGAAAGTGGTGTTTTGCCTATTCAGTGGTACTAACCTTAAACCTCCCCATCTGTGAGTGAATGCAAGGCTGTGAGCATTAGAGGGCAGCACAGTAACACTTTCCCACCCGCAAGGAAAAGGATTTTAGGATGCCATCACTTCCAAGTGGCCCAGTGCAGAGAGTTCTGTCAGACCTCCAGGAGTTTCACATAGCCCCAGTTAAGAGATCTCTTTTCTTAAATTCCTGGGGAACAGAGGATGGGGACAGTGTTGGCCACAGGAACAGGTGAAAGAGCAGTAAATTTCACATTGTAGCTGCTGATAAAGTTGCTGACCTTAGAGTCTCTCTATTGGCAAAGGCTTGTTTGTCCCTTTGTGGCTTGCTTTCTTTGCTCTCACTTTATAAAGCTTTTAATGCTGTTTTCTGGGAGAGGGCAGAATCAATCCAGTGCAACGATTAACATACCAGCTGAGTCATGATTGAAGCATATTGTATCTTCCAGACACCCAAAAAAAGTCTGTCTTTGGAAAGGGCAAGTTTAAACATGAAAGGAACTAATGATCTGTAATAATGACAAATCACCCTATGTGTTATTTAATTTACTAGCGCCAGGCACCTTGGCAATTTTTGTGCTCTGAGTAGGAGACTGGATCTTGGTAAATAATCCATAATTACACTACCCTCAGATGAAGATTGATTCAAGAAGGCCATTTTTATCCTGCAGGATCTGAAGGATTTATTCTTTTCCTTTATTCTTATGTGACTAAGTCACTTTAGTTGTGACAAGGTAAGTACATACAGTATCAGAATATACATGAAAACGTTACAGAACTCCTCCATTGCCCAGACAAGCCAGAAGACTGATCCAATTATAACAGGATGAGACACCCCCAGCTCCCAACTAGGTGTCACAATGAGCCCAGCTGGAGATCCAGACCAGCAAGTGTCCTCCAGACTGTCATCCTGCAGGCCAGTGGGCTGGAAGAAAGGCTAATGAGGAGGTGATCGGCTCCATCCCCAAGCCAGAGTTCCCATCCCTGCCGCATGCCCATGCCATCCTCCCCACGGCACAGCAGCCAGCTCACAGAGGACAAGCACTGATCAGAGGCAAATGCTGAGCATCTCCCAACTTGCTGTACCAGGCAATGTGAATGTCCTGAGGTGATGTAGCTGAGGGAGGTTTAGGAGGCATGAGCAACACATAAAAGGCATGCCCAGAACCAAAGGAAAGCAAGAAAACTCTTTCACAACTAATTAGAGTGGCGTGGTGTCCTAACTCCATCTTTCAGACAGGTGAGAAGCTTTTTCTCCATGATAAGAAAGAGAAAGCCTGTGAACAGATGCCTGAGGTCTGCAACACACATTCAAAAGACAGGAAGGAAAAAAGAACAGGAAAAAAGTCTGATTGCATAATTTCAGAAAACCAGCTGAGTGAAGGCTTGTATCATTGAATTAGCTTTTAAATCAACCGGACCTTCCATAGCCAAGGCCAATGTTTTCATTCTTGTACACTCAGTTTGACATCCTTTACCCACTCGGTCAAAAACTACCCGCTATCACTGAACTGTGCTGCAGGGTGCTTGACAATACAGTGAAAAAACAAAAACATACATAAATAAAATTTGGCATGATATGTCTTTCTGCCTATGTAGATCAACAGCCTTGCCATTATCATGAATTCCTTCAAAACAACTTTCCTTTCCAGTAGACAGTTATTTAGCATTGTCCAAGGGAGACTCTCTTATTTCATGTGTTTAATTGTACCACAGGTGACTGGAATCTGAGTGAGGAAACAGACACTTATGTGAATAAACTGAATACGAATAGTCTTCTAAAACTTGATCTGGAGAAAAAAAGAGATACAATGGTTGCTTCTTGATTGCCTCTTGGAGCAAGCTCTGGCTCCTGTTTGTGCCATGAATGAGTTTTTTGTTTATGTGGAGACCAGGTTATCTGGAGGGAAAGAGTGTGTCTAGTTGATTATTACCTAACATGGAACTGGGATATAACCAAATACATGTATGGATCATATATATGTGTGTGTATATTTATATATTGTGTGTATATATATATATATATATGTGACTGCACTTCCCTTATTCATTTGACCCTCTTGCACCTACAGACCAGTGGTTCACAGGGAATATCAGCACTATCCATTGCATGGGGCTTTCTCCAACAGGCTCTACCCCTCCATGGTAAAGCCTCTGGAAATACTAATAGAAAACTAAAACCCAAACATGGGTGCCAGTTACTATGAGATGCTGCTGCAGTTATAGTGACAGTGCAGGATAAGAGTGAAAGGAGACCTAAGATGGCCTTAAACTAACTAGCCCAGCTACCAGCAGCTGTGTAGCTGCCCAAATATTTACCCATGTCTTTAGCTTGCTTTTTACTTTGAGCTACTGCAAGTTCATAGGTTCAAGATGTTTTGAGTATAGATACAAGCTGCAGTCACAGCAATAGAGGCAGATATACTGTTAAGGGGAGGGGAAAATGAGAATAAATTAATTTGAAGAGAGAGAAAAAGGAGAAAAAGAAAAAAATGGCAGCTGGGGCCAAAAGAAGAAATAGCTGTCATGTTAGGCTGTAACAAGCTCCTTCACTCTTGGTCAAAAATACAGTAGTACTATATCTTATCTGATATTTCCACTCCCCCTTCCCTGTTTCACTCACTGTCCCATTCATTTTAGTTCTCTACAGAGCCCTACAGTCTCCTACAAGACCTTCAAGAGCAAGTGGTGAAATAACATAGATCATGAGAGAGCTAAGGTCCCCTGGGTGTTCAGAAAACCATTCTCCATTGGCTGCCCTGTGGCAAGAGCAAGTAACTGGTGTGACAAGAAAAAGTTCAGGGCCACAAAGTGTCTTATTACCAATCCCAGCCCAGGAGGATTATCCTCAAAACCCTTGAAGGTCATCTAAACATTTGCTAAGCCCAAACCATGGACGCCAGTCAACATTTCTAAGATTGGCCTGTGTCACAGGCCACTTTTCAGATAGCTTTGGCCCAACCCATCAAGTGTCCAAAAATCAAAGCAGGAGCTTCAACTATTATTTGGCAGGACTGTGGACCCTCTGCCAGCTTTTTCTGCTCAGTTGGATTGCTGAACATTACCCAATTCCAGCACATAACAGTGGGACTATAAGAGTTTCATTTACTTTCCTTTTCATTTAGGTCTACAAAAAGCTTTAAAATACAAAATAGTACAGTAATGTAAACAAGTGAGCACCAGCAAATGCTTGTCAGCTATTAGAAGTCTACTGTTTCTTTTTAGAAGGTGAAGACCCAGCTGTCTTCCTGTCTGTACCATCCAGCCAGGATGGTTTGGGTGGGCAAATGCAATGTAATCTTTGGCTTGTGATCTCCCTGTGGATCTTCTCCAAGGAACTGGAGGGGTGAAGGAATGTCAGACATGCCATCTTTTATATGGGACCAGATAACTAAATGGCAAGAACCCAAGTCCACAAAAGGACTTTTGTTCCTAAGACTAGAAAAAAGTCCTGCCTAAAGCCTGTCCTATTCTGCACCTGAAAAATTGTAGAATCATAGAATCATAGAATCATCTAGGTTGGAAAAGACCTTTAAGATCATCCAGTCCAACCATTAACCTACACTACCAAGCCCACTCTAGACTAATCAAGGGTAGACCAGACTAAACCATATCCCGAAGTGCCACATCTACCCGTTTTTTAAACGCCTCCAGGGATGGGGACTCCACCACCTCTCTGGGCAGCCTGTTCCAATGCCTGACCACCCTTTCCGTAAAGAAATTTTTCCTAATTTCCAGTCTAAACCTCCCCTGGCGCAGCTTAAGCCCATTTCCTCTTGTCCTATCGCTAGCTACTTGGGAGAAGAGACCAACACCCACCTCACTACAACCTCCTTTCAGGTAGTTGTAGAGAGCAATAAGGTCTCCCCTCAGCCTCCTCTTTTCCAGGCTAAACAACCCCAGTTTAGCCTCAGCTTGTGTCTATACCCAGTTCCCTCAGCCGCTCCTCATAAGACTTGTTCCCCAGACCCTTCACCAGCTTCGTTGCCCGCCTCTGAACACACTCCAGCACCTCAGTAGTCAGTTATGTTTTCTTGTGTAAAGTTCCTCAGTGCTGCATCCAAATATAACATCATGACCTTAGGATACATTTCCCTGATTGTCCAGATAAACCACTTTTTGCAGCTGTTTGCCAGTGTGTTTCTGTAGTCAGAAGGTGCTCTGGGCCTGTACCCTGACCTGGGAATTTGAGAACTCAAATGCAGCTCCAGTGATAAAACTTGCTCTGCACACTCCCAGAGCTTCTGCCATACTGACAGTTCAAAGCACTTCAGAAGCTATCTCCCACCTAAATCTGGTCACAAGCTAAAAATGTAAGTTTTGTGGCCACCTTCCTTGTCGTACCTGCTCTTCATGTCTGCCAGCAGTGTTGTGTTCTTTGTAAAACACAGGTAATCTGACAAACCTTTCTAAAAGTGTTGATGTTTTGAATGCCGCCTCAATTTTACACAATTGCGTAGTTGTGATAGCATCCACCCAGGAGATCAGATGACGGGGTGTAGTGCATTTTTGAAGAGTTAGTGCTGCTGCTTGCAGGAGCACCTCAGCAAACAAACTGTTTTGGGGGTAATATTCTGCCTCTCTTGTTGAACAAAGAAATAAGGTTTCTTGCGCAAGTGTGACTCTTTACCCTGAGAACAAGACACATGACTGGGAAAGGAGCTTCCTGGATTCCTGATTGTGAGAATACAATAGATAACGCTTTAGGCAATGATTTATTAGCACAAATAGCACTGACAGTCTTCTTTTCTTCTCAACATCATCATAAATAATTACAATACAGTAATTTTCTTGCTATTTTCTTCATTTCTAACTTTAGCTTTGTTTGGAGAGTGCTTTGATAGAAGACCCCCTTGCTCTGTTTTTTGTTCTCTGATTGGCATGGACTAGTCCCCACAGTTGGAAGAAGCAGCAGAAGATACTTGTATTCCCCTTCTCCTGATGTGTGATTGTGGTCTTCATGATTTGCGTGAGAGTGAGTTAATGCAGCGGTACTTAGGCTTTGCCTGTGGGGTTGCTTGGAGGAATGTATGGATGCATGATCTAATGTGGTCTTCCTCTGTAGACCTCAATAGGTGCATCTTACCATCCGCATGGAGCACTCTACAAGTCTGGGACCAGCTTTTGGATGAGTTCCCCCTTTATGTGAGATGTAGCTGAAGTGAGTGCTATTGTTTGTTTAGGTTTTCAGACTGATGAAATATGTCCTTGTTTATGTTGGAATATACTTTTTTTCCCCTTGAGTATCATCCAAGTGTGGAGGTGTTAAAAAATAAGTATTGGGTTTGCGTGGCAAGATTTTGGTAGTCGGGGGGCTACAGGGGTGGCTTCTGTGAGAAGCTGCTAGAAGCTTCCCCTATGTCTGATAGAGATAATGCCAGCCAGACCCGCTACTGGCCAAGGCCAAGCAAATCAGCGACGATGGTAGCACCTTTGTGATAACATATTTAAGAAGGGAAAAAAAACAACTGGACAAAAAAACCCAATGGGACAAAAAAAACCCAAAACCAAACCTGCATCTGGAGTGAGGAGTGAGAATATGTGAGAGGAACAACTCTGCAGACACCAAGGTCAGTGAAAAAGGAGGGGGAGGGAACCGGAGCAGAGATTCCCCTGCAGCCCGTGGTGAAGACCATGGTGAGGCAGGCTGTGCCCCTGCAGCCCATGGAGGTCCACGGGGGAGCAGATATCCACCTGCAGCTCGTGGAGGACCCCAGGCTGGAGCTGGTGGATGTGCCCAAAGGAGGCTGTGACCCCATGGGAAACCCTCACTGGAGCAGGCTCCTGGCAGGACCTGTGGACCCATGGAGAGAGAGGAGCCCAGGCTGGAGCAGGTTTGCTGGCAGGGCTTGTGACCCCATGGGGGACCCACGCTGGAGCAGTCTGCTCCTGAAGGACTGCACCCCGTGGAAGGGACCCACGCTGGAGCAGTTTGTGAAGAACTGTAGCCCATGGGAAGGACCCACGTTGGAGAAGTTCATGGAGGACTGTCTCCCATGGGGAGAGTCAGCAGGGGAAGAGTGTGAGGAGTCCTCCCCTGAGGAGGAAGGAGGGGCAGAGATGACGTGTGATGAACTGATCGCAACCCCCATTCCCCATCCCCCTGTGCCGCTCAGGGGAAGGACATAGAGAAAATCGGGAGTGAAGTTGAGCCAAGGAAGAAGGGAGGGGTGGGGGGAAGTTGTTTTATGATTTGGTTTTGTTTCTCATTACCTTATTCAGTTTCAATTGGTAATAAATAAAACTGATTTTCCCCAAGTTGAGTCTGTTTTGCCTGTGACGGTAATTGCTGAGTGATCTCCCTGTCCTTATCTCGACCCACGAGCTTTTCATTATACATTCTCTCCCCTGTTCAGCTGAGAAGGGGAGTGACAGAGCAGCTTTGGTGGGCACTTGGCATCCAGCCAGGGTTAACTCACTACAAGTTGCCCCACCATAGCTAGAGTAGCAAATAACTTAATAGCTTCACCCCTCCACTGCTTTTGGTAAAATCACACACAGTTTTAATGCATGACATGTTTCATGGCTTGTAATGACACATGGGTTGTGTATTTTGGTGATGAGATTCTGGTATACCGAGGACTCACAAACCTTTCTCACTCCACTAGGGGTACATGTTCTGCATAAAGTATTTATGTACTACAGACAGGGCTAAGACTTTTTCTTCTCTTAGGCAAAACACATACACCCCTCTCATCATTATGGAGGCAAAATCAACTGGTGAAGACCTCAGCAAACTCTGCTGCAGAACTGCACTACATAGTTTTGGGGAAAAGATATGCACCATTTAACACAGCTTCAGTTTTAAGGTGAAGCTTCTTTCTGGAGTATTGGATTAATTTTTTCTTTGAGAATGCATCTGAAAATATGTTCAGCATAGTATAATCTGTCTTGTTATAAAGGCAAAGAGAGATAATCAGAAGTATATTTTATGAGCTCCAAGTAGAAAAGCTCCCTCAGATAGGGACAAGATGACAGCTGGCAGACAAGCAGCAGACTCCGTCAGAGATGAAGCAAGCTACTCATCTGTTCTTTAAATTGAGTAGTAGGACTTTTAACAAGTGGGGCCTGCAATGCCCATGACAATATGTTTGGTGCACATAGCCCCGCCATCACCTGTCCTTGTTTGAATGGTACATTACTGTGATCAGTCCTACTTTGGATGAACATGCAGTCCTCTTCTAATCACTCTCTTGCAGAATATCATGTTTAATTCCTGGATTTCACAGTTCTGCATGATGCAGTTGGGCGTCGCTCTGCAGAAAGACGACTGCTGTGCGTGTGAAGTATTTGAGTGGTTGGAGCGGCAGGGCATAGTTGTGCAGGCTGTAGAAGATGGGGAAAGTTGTGAATGCAGCGTGAGCTGAGGGAGCCACTGTTCAGGAAGGGTGAAGCTAATTGGTTGGAGCAAGACATTTAGAGGACAGAGAGGAGAGGCTGGGAGTGACTGATGAGAAAAGACCATACTAGGAAAGAAAGAGAGTCCTTGTGGAAAAAGACCCTTAGAAACATGACAACATTGGAGATAATGGAATGAGAAAGCAAAGGAGGAATTTCCTTTAATGAATCTTAATTCTTAAATATATTTAAATATGTCTATTCAGATCAGTTTTCCACTCATCACTCTTAAGGCAAACTCTTGATCTTGTAACTCTTCAGTCAAGACCTGTGCACTAATATGATGAAATTCTTTCGTTCCCTGGACATTTGTCTCTTTCAGGGGAGGCAGAAACAAGTTTGCAAGTCACAGTCCTTCAGCTATTTAATTTCTGTTTTAATTTTCTCTGTATTAGTTCTTTTTGCCAGTCCTCAGCTTCTTCCTAACAAGAAAGATGGCCAATGGCCTGATTAGAGGAAACAGCTTGAAATGCAGTTGCTTTGTGTCAGGGACCTACCTGAAGTCCCAGCCTGTGCTGAGCATCCAAACAGAGGTTGTTTCTTTGGAAGTTGTTAGCCCTCTCCCTTCAGGTTTCTTTCAAAGAGGTGATGATGCTCCAGACTCCTCTGCTTTGTCTTGGTTCAGTGTTGCTATTACTGTTATGATCCGTACCCTCTTCTCATCATTTTATTTCACTCCCTTGTGGTTGATTGTTTTCTAGGCCTCTGGCAGCTTCTCAGTGAGGAGATGGGCTGTTTATTCCAGGTGGACCATCTCTAGCATGTGAATGTGGCCTGGAGAACTTCAATATTGGCTGGAAATAAACCAGCATGGGAATCTTGATGATACAAAGGCAGGCTGTGTTTTGTCTTATTTTTCAGCTTTCTGTTTTTATCCTCTTTGCTTGTTCTCCTCCAACTGTCTTTTTTTTTTTTTTTAAAGAAAGACCTTATCTAGAAATGCCACTAGGAGGATGGGGAGGGAGAACCACAGCATGAAAGGATCAAGCATTTCAGCAAATAGATATCTTGCTAGGAGCACAGCATATAAAACATACAGGTGTGCAGCTAGGGCCTCCTTAGCCAGGGAGGTTAAGCTGGAGGAAGGCAGAGCAAGGTAGGGCAAAGGGTTCTATTGCATTCCTTGCATTAAGGAACATGGCATCTGCCTTCACCTCTACATTTCATCGAGAACTGTCTCTGTTGCCTTGAGAAGTTAAATTGCATTTGCTGTGCTGCAAGCAAGGAGGTAGTTCTGAGGAAAGAATTGCTATCATCTTTTACATGCAGACCCATTAATTTCTGTGATGTGCTATATCTGCTCACTTGGTTGATGGTTAGTGCAGGCATTTTCTAATTACTACCCATAATGCACTTCTAACACCAGAGAAGCTAATTTCGCAGCCTCTGTTTTCCTCCCCTTGCATTTTGTTAGGTGGGATTATGTTGTTATCATGTAAATTTACAAGAGAAAATGTTTTCTGCTCTATAAAGCTACTGTCTGGACATCCACAGCAGAGTCAAGGGCTTCAAATGCTTATGAATGAAAGGAGCCAATGACAGAAAAGTCAATCTATTGTAATTTTAGTATAAAGTATTCTGCCTCTTCAATGCTGAAAATATATTGGCTTCCTTCAGATGTGACTTTGTTGTGTTGTCCAATGAAGATATTCATAATTCTAAGTTAAATATTTATCTCAGGAGCTTTCAAAAAGGACTGTTTTTTCCCACCCCAATGCTTTCATTTTTGAGGTAACTATCCAGAGAAATCTGGAAGGAAGACAGGGGTTTTTTTTATAAAGATGGAACTTTTGTCCTTTGTTATGGAAAAGCAAGAATAAGCTGGGAAACATAATGTCACATCTGTTTTCAACAAAAACCAGCAGTGGCCACACACGAAGAACTGGAGTTTATGGAAGTGCCACCACAATATCCCTTTTGGTGAGAGAGGTCTTCCATGTGTGGGACAGTTGGCTTTGCCATTGTCTTTGCACATGGCTGTTAGCATGGCTGCAGAGGTCTGAGTCTTCCAGATTGCATTTACTTTGAAGAGGCGTCTCTGACTGTGATTCAAGTTAAAAAAGCATTGAGCCTGCAGCCTAAACTGAGCTTGCATTAGTGAGTTGCTGTCTATGCTACTGAAGAGCTTCCTGCTGTATTTTCCTTCTTGTGACAGCCTGCTGTGGGGTCAGATGAACAACCAAAGCTGATGCAAGGGGGAGAGATTGCAAGATGGCAGGGAAAACCTGCGATTGCATTTTCAGTACCTGGAACATGAAACTTCATTTTATATTCATCTCACTGAGCAGCTAAACTTCAGCCAGACCACTCCATAGGCATGGTACATTCATGATCTGAAGGACCTCCTCTATTCACATGTCCTATTACACACAAACACATTGCTGCAAGGTTTTTTGGCAGAAAGTAACTCTTCTGAAGAGTGCAGTGTATTGCCTCAGTTATGGCGCAGAAAAAGGAGCAATGGATCAGAAGCCACAAAAAAAATTCAAGCACTAGGTGTAGGAAAATAGTTAGGCTTGAAAATAGCATGCCAAACGTACTGCCCTGTGCTGCAGCTTGCCTTCAGAGTGGTGTTTGGGGAAGGGTTGGTCAGGAAATGCTGGAAATGAGTTTACAGTATCTTTTGTGCACAAAAGGACATTTCACTTTGGAAGAGAGAAGTGACTTGGATGCTGGGTCTCCTCATCTGATTTTTAGGACTGCAGGCAAATTTCTGCACCTCTGGCTGGATCCTGCCTTGCCGTTAAGCCAACCAAGTGGGATGTTCAGCGGAAAAGGACGTGACGTGACATGAGAAATTGCTGGATGTGACAGAAAACCGCATGAGGAGCTGATAGAAGTTAGAGATAGTGCCATGAGGGATGGCTGGATTTCACAGGTGGCTAAGAGGGAGTTACATGAGAAACAGCCAGGTTTCATAGATAACTGAGCTGGGGAGTTTTGGGGACCTTCCTGGCCATAGTCTTGCAAGGCCACCAGTGCCTAGGTAACTGCATCAGTAATATTTTATTTGGGTAAAGATTTAGCAAAACTGGCACCCATGGGAAAAAAAGGGTGGCTGTTTGTTTGGGAAGAGGCTGTGGTAGGCAAAGGGAGGTATGAGGGTGGCAGAAAGGAGGATCAAAGATGGGACAGGGGATAATAAGGTGCACAAATCCTGTGAGCAGTGCTGCCTGGGGGGTACCTGAGGGCCAGCCCTTCTCGAATAAACCAGACCTGTTCTTCTGACCATACCACAGGGGTCCAAGCTGTGGCCAGGAGGTCTGGGTTGTGGGATGGGGTGCTCTCCTGGGCCCGCAAGGGGATGCCCAGGTCAACCGATGGGGCACCCTGGTGTTACTGTGTCCGTGCCCATTCCGGTCTTGAGGGCGCTGGCAGCTGCCTCCACTTCTAACACTAACAGGCACGGTCCTGGGGCACCTTACCTGGGACAGGAACAGATAAAACCGCTGGCCCCAAACTGCAGACTGGCATTTTGTCCCAAGAATATCTAAGAATAAAAATATAATCATCTTCTTTCGAGTAAAAATACAGTTGAGAATGTTCTGTAAAACTAACAAGAGTAAATCAGAGAAGGAAGAATAACCTATAAAAGGTTTGTTGGGAAAAACCATTTATTATTTAAGTGGGGTGTAGGGGGTTACTTAGGGACAGGAGTGCAGGGGGTTAATTTCTCAGTGTTCTTACACTGATCAAGTGGGAATGTTTGGAGGACTAATCATAAATAATCGTAATCATATCCTGCCTAGATGGATATGGGTTTAAACATAGATGCAGTTGCCTGCAAATTATTCTATACAGATACTGAAGGCAAAGAGGGGATATGTGAAATTAACAGCAGAATGGGCTAATTAAGATCTTCAGATAGGTGCTTAAAACTGGGTTATTATATAGAATGTTGCTTACTTCACTGTGCCTTCTAAAAATGCTGTTTTCTTGAGCGGTTTTTGGATTTTGTTGGGTTTTTTTTCTTTAACTTATCCCCCCGCCCAACACTTCTGTTTTGACCTCTCAGGGACACACGGGTGTACAGGGGAGAGTCTGATCTAATGAACTGCAGCTGGAGCGCTGAGCCCACCCTGCAGTTTCTTGGTCCTGCTGCCTCTGACATGTTTTGCCAGGGAAGCCTCTGGGAACACACTGGCACTGAATAACATTGAAAAGAAAAAAACTTTTGAAGCAGCACTTTTTTTTGTTGTCTTAAGGGTTACTGAGAGAGTCTCAGTCCACAGAAGCTGAACACTGCCTTCTGAGTGGGTCTTGTGGTTAGTTAAAAAATCCTTACATTTTTTCCTGAAAAATTCACTGTCTCTCCTGCAGTTTTCCATTTCACCCAAGGGTCTCTCAAGCTAACTCATTAATTCATTTAGTAGAAACAACAGGAAGGCTGGAAGAACGTGGATATGACAGAGCTGTAAAAAAAGCATTGGCTGTGGCAAAGGAAAGGAAATGCTGCATCTCCACATCAGCACTTCCACATGAAAGGATAAAAGGTACAGAGCTAACCAGAATTCATCAAGTGCTTCTTTTCCATAAATAATTTAAGTTGGTTTTATTTTTTCAGAAAATAAAAATTTTCTTAAGATCTAGAACGGTTCTACACTCATGCCAAAATTGTTGAATCTTTCCAAACTTTCTGGCAGATCAGCAGCAGTTTCAATTCCTAGGTAATTGTGGTGGCACAAATATTTGAAAAGTACTTGTCTGGGACACTACTCTGGAAAGCAAATGTTCACATCTCTCCATATGTGGAGGATCACGTCCAAACTCCAAAGGGCAGCCATCAGCACTAGAGGGAATGTATCTCCCCAACTGCTTCACTACCACTGCTTTTAGCGTGGAAACATTTTGCAATGCCGCTAAAACATGAGCACATGAATTCACACACTTTGCTTTCAGAGCAGATGCTTTTTTTTTTTTTTGTCAGTTTTGCCCCTAACGACAATTGATGGTTCAGGTTCAATGCATGTTGTTATGCTATTTTTATGTGTGGTTATTGGGATTGCTTCTTGTTCGTGTGATGGTAGTTGCCTGCCAGCTGGTGGCTAGATTCTGCTGGACAATTAGCAATTTTCCCCATCTGGTGAATAGACTTACTCCCCATGCATCTTGCATGTGATAACATCTGAGGTTCAAATAGAGATGTTTTGGTAAAAGGCTGTTCTTCACTGTCCAGAACAGAGCTTTCTCCTGTATGCTTTGTGTGTTTTCAGAGAACTATGGCTTTTGAGAGTGATGGAATTGCTGTTTAAGTGGTTTGTGATGCTCCAGTTAGACCCTGGTGTTTGCAGTTCTCCTAGAAATGAAGCAAAACAACAGAAATGGTGTTCCTAATCTGGTGAATAATAAATATCAAGGATCTTTCCCTTTTCACACAAACTTTGTTCATAATTAAGTGTTGAGCTTTTTTGGTGATCTGCTTTGTTTCCACCTCCTGCACAGCTCCAAATTAACAGATATCCTGTAAAACCAATCACTGCAGGACTGAATTGTTTCAGAGTCCACTTCACTACATTTCATCCTGCCAAATTCCAGCTGATTGTAGAAGTCATGCTGTGCACCCATTTAAATTGAAAAGCTCACAGGCTTGGTTGGGCCATTTCAAAGTTTACAGAGAATTAGCTCTAATCCTCTTAAAATATTAGGCCATGTGACCTTGCATACCATATTGTCAGTGGGATAAAGATCCCTTTGATTTTTATTTACACTTCTTCACATGGGAGGAGGCAGGTTAATTCATTACATCTCAGTGCCACCTTTGGCTCCCCATCCCCTCCCTTAGGTCACTCATATGGATGCAGGAATTCTGCAGCAAGTAGGGTTTGCATTTTTCTGCAGCTCTGTGCTCCAGTTTGTTCTCCAGAGGCACGCTTACAAGATGTCAGCTTTGCAGCAAAATAAATTGCTTTATTTTTGCATAAAAGATGTCCTTCCATCTACCTTTATGGAATGGAGTTTTTCAGTATAAATGTTTTATGCAGACAATTTCAACAATCCATGTACTTGCTTTTACTTTATAACTTTTCAATTAAACAATGGTTTTTAAAAGCTCGCAGTAGTTCCAACCTGTTGTTTTTCTGCATTTTGCTTTCAAGGGGTTCTTTTTTATGTTTACAGTGTAGCAAAAAGAAGACATAAGGAGTATAGAGAAGAAAAATGCTGTAACCATAGAGGATAACAGGTTTGAAAAAAACAGAGTACACAGAAGTCCCACAGTTCCTGTCTTTATTACTTTGCATAGTTATTTACACACATGCAAAAGTAGTTAAAATTTCTTATTTACTATTGGGCTTGGCTAGGAAACTAGGTTCCATGCAAGGAAAAATATGGGGCTTTTCTGTCTAGGAGAGGAGGGAAGGAGAAGGAATAGTTTTCAGAGATAAAGTGAGAGAGTTTTGGTGCTGTCCAAGCACTCAGTGTTATGACAATGAAAAAAAAAATTGCAAGAGGCTGGGTACTTTCTGTGAAAATATCATTTTAACTGAAACCTCACTTTTCTGTCTAAGTACTGCATTCAGATTTTGGCTAGTGTTATTTCCCTATAGTCTTTCAAAGTCCAAACTAAGTAAGAGTAAAGCAGTGATGATTTCAGTGCTAAAGATACACTACTTGCCCATAAAGTTCATGAGTTTAAAGTCAAAATATTAACCTGTCCTGCCATCTGCTAGTAACCAAGCTATTCTTACACCATACCAATATTCAAAGGTCAGATTTTGTCCATTGTCTCTTCCTTCTGAAAGAAGTAACTCTTGTTACTTGCCTCCATACTTCCCAATCCTTCATTGGGCAAGTGTAGTTTGTAAATTATTTAAACACATACAAACCCATTAAACAAAGCAAATTTACCAGGTGATGTAATACAAGGCAACATTGATCCAAACTTTATCTGTCCAGCTGCATTTCCAAATGAAAATGCCTGTTCCTACAAGAAGCTGTACATCCACAGCCTTTCCCACCAGTGACAATCCACGAGGATTTCTATGGGATTTAACAGCCCTTCAAATATGTAAAACTGTATTCTAAAGGGGATAACTTTAAGGGATGTCTTCCAATTTAAATATCACCTTGATCTAAGAATTTTCCAGCTTTTATTACTGCAAGTAGTACCTACATGCTCAGACTGAGAAAGCTAAAAAACCCTGGTTTTTTGATTCTACTCTTTATTTTACACATTGAGACACATTTCCTTTTTCCCAGTGAACCTACAATACATACAAACTTTAGAAGAAATCCTTTCATTTTGGGGGTCAGGAGCAGGAGAATGAGGCTAGGCAGATAGCTATAGCAATTTGGAGGCTAGGCTCAATTTCCGACTGAAAAGGAAGAGGTCACACTTAAAACATGGAACAGTCTATAGGCTCTGGTTCGCTTTTCCTTATATACAAAATCATAGAATTGTTTAGGTTGGAAAAGACCTTTAAGATCATCATATCCAGCCATTAACCTAGCACTGCCAAGTCCACCACTAAACCATGACCCTAAGCACCACATCTACATGTCTTTCAAATACTTCCAGGGATGGGGACTCCACCACTTCCCTGGGCAGCCTGTTCCAATGCTTGACAACCCTTTTGGTGAAGAAATTTTTCCTAATATCCAGTCTAAACCTCCCCTGGCACAACCTGAGGCCATTTCCTCTTGTCCTGTCACTTGTTACTTGGGAGAAGAGACCAACACCCACCTCGCCACAACCTTTCAGGTGGTAGCTGCAGCTAAACTGATGAACTTCCCACCACATCTACTCCCAAAAGCAGGAGTGAGGGTTGTAACAAGGGCAGCTAACTCCAAGACAGACGATGAGTCAGAGGCTTCAGCTGTGATTTGTGCAGCCTGGCATATCAATGTAAACTGATAGCAGCTTATAATGAGCATCTGCTATTGTCTCCTGTTAAAGATGAGGTACTGGACTTGCTGGACCTTTGATGTAACCCAAGTACAGCTGCTCTGGTGCTCTTTGTAAGGGTTCAAATCATTAATGCAGCCACTCAGGAGCAGAAAAAAACATGCAAGAGCTGACCATTACAAGTTCCTTGGACGCCTCAGTGTAAATCAACAGAGCTTGGGAGTCCAAGGCCAAAAAAATTAGGATTAGTCTTTGGGGAAGGAGGGGAGGGCATATGCACTAAGGGACTCCAAACTATACATGGACTGCACCCCTGGAGTGGGCTTACATTTTTAAAGCTAAATTGAGGTTTGGGTTTTGTTTGGACTCTGAAGGCTTAAAATGTACCCGATGCAGTGAGGTGAGGCCCAAACAATATTGTGGGGCTGCGTTCCATCAAAAAAGAGGCAAGCCAGTGCCAGGTATGTGTGAGAATGAGCAGTCACACAGTTTTTCCCTGAATAGTCATTTTTAATTTGTTACCTTGCATCTCCTGTACTCCAAGAAAGGTGATATGTGTGAGAAGGCGAAAAAAAAAGTGTCTAAAGAAAACTGAGGTTGCAAATTTGCAAGGAGATTTGGGAGCAGATGTGAAAATTGAGGCTGTTTTTAATTCACTTTAAATAGCTGGATGGCAAGTCAACAGTATTTCTCTAAATGCGTGGTTATATGCTGAACCGGTATGTAGCACATATCAGAGTGTTAGATCTATAGATTGCTGCTCTGGAATGGTATATAACCTGTGCTGAAAATTAAATGTCATCCCACGTTTAGTATTTGATACAGTGAAATATGACTTTTGAGACCTGGGTAGAGAATTGAGGACTAAGTGAATACTTTGAGATCCTGCTGCTGCGACATGAAGGAGGAAGGCAAAGGGTTCATGCTGGAGTGGGTGGGAGTGCCACAGCCTGTTCCTTGTGATGAAGTGACTGGATTAGACAGTTTCCACATAAACAGATGCAGGGAAGGTTATTACTATCTTAAAGCACTAGTGGCAGGCAGCAGCAACGTGAGAGAAGTGCCAGGTTATAAGCAGAGATTTTCTCAGGATTCAAGCTGTTGCTTTTCTAGCTTTCCATCCTTTCCCCCTTCTGAGCGATCTGATGAAATTATTAGTTGCTGTGATAGGTGATAAGTGGAGGGGGATGGGAACGGCACTGTCTAGAAATTAAGTGTGGGCTTCGTTTTTTATTTCCTTCCAAAACTGCCTCTTGCCCTTAAATCCTTCCTCTTTCTTCCTCCCTGCAGAGGTTGCCTCCTCTGTTCTCCTCTCTGCTTATGCCCATATCAGCAAAACTCAGTCCTCCTCTCCTTTTGCCCGCAGGCAAGCAGAGCCCTGTTGTCCCACCTGTGCCGGGCTGCATGCCCAGCTGCTGGCTGCACGGCAAGCCACATGCCCAGAAACGCGCCGTGAGTCTTGCCATGCCACCGGTGCAGCTGGCTTGGGAGCAGCTGGGGATAGAGAGGGAGCGGGCTGGTTTATGGGGTGAAAAGAAACTGTGAGCAAAGAAAAGGTAACTCTCAGTCGGGCATTCTGGCTTATTTTGGGAAGCTCGATAGCTGCATGTTTTGGTTTTGAGTGATGCAGTGCAGAGGGGGGTCTCACTTTAGCAGTATAATAAGGTTTTTTTTTTTATTTGAAAAAGAAAACAAGTTCCAAATTGAGAATATGAAAATATGCCCAAACATTTGTGTTAGGAGTATGGGAAGTTAAAAAGAAGGGGAAGAAAGCAATACTAAATGACAAATTCACTACATGCTGGACAGAAAGAGCTGGGGAGCACTCCTGTGGAGAGGGAGAGGGCAGCTGCCCCTCCGCTGCTCACAAACAGGCACTGAAACCTGGGAACAGGGGGGTGGAAACGGGTGGAAAGCTTGAGATGAGCTCACAGGGAATGAGAGGACGCAACTCGTTAGAGCTGGGAGAGGAACGGTGGAAAGGAAAGAGCTGTCAGATCACACACGTTGTTGGGGTAGGAACCAGTCGGGTTGTGCAGTAAATGCTGCCAAAGAAAGATTATTACAGCGAGTTCTCACTCCAGCATAAATATCACCTGACAGGCTCTCAGGAAAAGGAGCAGATCTTAAAAAAGTACCTTTTGCTTTTTGATTGAGAGTAGAGAGAACTATGGGTATAACAAGCACAAGCTGTTTTAATTCGGTGCTATTTAAGGGGTGATCGCCTTAGAGTATAGCAATACCCCCTGGCTGTACAGGAGTCCCTGAAATCTCAGAGGCTTGAAAATGAGAGGTGGCTGTCGTTCAATGCAAGGAGTCCTCCTTAAAGTCTCTCTCTGACTGTGGGAAGGAAGCGATATGATGGCTGAAGCAAAATGTTCCGATAAACACAGCCACCCAAGGAGTGAATTCCCCTGGGCAGCAAATGCAGATCCCGGACTGCTGCCTTGGAAGGTGAAAGCAGGTAAGCAGGTTAGATTATAAATGCAACAATAATTACAGTATCGTTGAAGACAATTTAACTGTAAATGAAAAATTCAGATGATACAAAGAAGTCAGTGAGGCTATGAGAGACTGCTCTGGGATCTGAGGGTAAAATCAAAAAGACTGGCACTGGAAGAGCACCGGGTCCAGGAAAACTAATGTGACAAAGTGACTGGTCAGCACTTTCAGGGAGGAGATGCAGGCAGACATAACAAAAAATGAATAAAGGATATTCAAAGATCTGAAAGGGAAGAAGGCTTCTTGGGGTGAACAAAATAAACATTGTGAGACGGGCGTACTAATGAAAGGCCTGGGAAATGCGTAAAAAAAGTTCCGCTCTGAGTAACTAAGCAGATGTTTTTTATTTCTGCTATGGCTAGGAAAAAGAGGCACCATGGGGAAGAGCCAGAGTCAGGCTTGGTGGGAGGGGATAGCATCGAAAGGGGTGAATCCTGGGAGGGCAAAGCAGAGTGCTCATGGCTATCAGGACGCACGGGAAAGGGATCCTTGCTTGGCAGGGGATCCGCAGTTCTAGCCCTGTGCCTCAGACACCAGCAAACGCCTACAAGTCCTCCTCCAGAGGAGGTGGGTGTTTTCTGCTGCTGATCTAGTTACCAAATGGCCGAGTTATTACTGAGAGCTGTTTACTGTGAACTGAGGTGCTGTTGGTGGCTGTCTGGACTCCAGAGCACCGATAACCTGTGCCACCACAGCCACAGGTTTACGGGGATTTATGTCTTGCTGTGACATGGCTGCAGGGTCCTTCTGCACAAGCATGCAAACCCTCTCCTCTGCGGGAATGGTGGACCTATTACTCTTACTGGCTGTGCTGTAGGCTCCAAGTCACTTAGAAGTGTCTGGCCCATTCTAAAGATCCTGTTTTTTATGTGCGGAAAACCTTCCATTTGGAAAAATGCTGGACTAAATATAGCAGCTGACAAAATCTAGCAGCACAGGCTTTGACTGTGCTCCTTAGTTCCCTGACTGGAGATCTTGGAGATTTTACAACCCCACACCAAAATGCCAAGCAGTTATGATTGTACATAAGATCAAGGGTGGCTATATTTGACAGTGTTGAAGTAAAAGTCCTCTAAAAATCTGGGACCTATTTGTGTGACTCTTGAGAAATATCTGCTTGCTTTTTAATTCCATCTCACTGGTTAATGCATAAACCAGGAGTGCACGGTAGCGGTGGCTGCATGTGCTGTGTTGTGGCCCCACGTCGGAGAGATGCAGTGGAGGTGCCTGCCTCCCTTCTCACAGCCTCATTTCTGGGGGTAGACACGCACCCCTGCATGCATACCTTGAGACAGGTGCGCGCTCCACCCTGGGTGCCTGGATGGATGACTGGAGGAAACGGGGTGCGAGGGCACATTTTGGTGGGTTGCTGTGCTTTGTAAGTGCAGCCTCGCTTCATCAGTTTCCCATCTTTAAAATGGAGAGAATATAAACTCCTCTCTAATTTAAAGATAAATTAACTTCTGCTTCTGAAGCATTCAAGTGGCATATTGAGGAGCACCCGAGGAGAGTCCATGAAGAGATAAATTATTTTATAGAGGGAAAGGATTTGGTTAGCGTACAGTTAAGCAGAGCCTGGAACTAGATGGTAGGGGAAGGGAATGAAACAATATATTGCACAGCTGTGCATTGGCACCATCTATTGCACTGAGTGAGGCACAGGGTTTCATCAGAAAAAATAGCATGTGGCCTTATAATTAAAGGCTGTATTGTAAGTGGAAGGGGGGCAGAAAATCTTAAACCTGCCATTTCCTAACCTTTGAACAGTTGACTTTGCACCCACAATGTTCTTTTACTGTTGGGGTTTTTTTTGCATGTAGCACAATATAAAGTAGAAATGGCTTTTATTATTAAACAGAACTGACAACAGGATGGATATCTGTGGCACGGGGCTGCACAGGAATGTAGTGGAGTCAGCAGTCCAGTCCATGATTGTTTAATCCAGGATTTAGGCAGTCTCCAGGCAGTAATACAACACTGCAATGGCTGTTCATCAGCCTGCAGGTTAGAGAGGAGGAGGTAAGAGCCATGTCTCTGTATTCCCCCCCACCCCCCAATTATTTTTTTTCCCACGTAGTCATTTGTACCACTGCAAATCAAGTTAATGCATGAAAAGATGCAACACTTTGCTTGTACCTCACACACCATCCAAGAGGCAAGCAGTGAATACACCTGCTTCAGCATATACTCCTTGGTCCCACCACATGTTTTTGCACTGCCTTGCAGAACTCTTTTGTGTTAAACAAAGGTGAAACGTTAACACAAGTATAGTAAAGAAGCAAGTTGACTTTTGGTGCTTAGAAGTAATAATAGATGCTTGCCTCTCTATGAACTTTGTGTCACTCAAGCTTAACCTTTACATGCTTGTGTAGGATAAGAGATAGATTAGGTTTGCAGGAGGACTGAAGGTTAAAAAACCAAAAAAGACCTTAAATCCCAAAGGCACGGAGGAGAAGCCAGAGGTCTGATTGCATTGTGTCAGATGGCAGTTGTTCTCCTCCTCTTTGAAGCAGCTCTGATACACACAGGATAGTGTAATGCCATGGTGTTACAGCCGCCTCCTCTATTCTGTGAACCCTTAGACAATGTTTTCAGAGGAGCAGGAGATCCTCAGACAGAAAATTTAAGCCTACAGAAACATGCCCAGTTTCTTAGGCTATTGTTTCACATTTGCTTTCAGACAGTGTAACACCAGTACTACATCCAGATGAAGCTGTGCCATGCTCAGCCACTTGGTCCTGCCCCTGCATCACCTCCTTTCTTGCACCCCATGCAAAAGAAGAAATGACATGGGGGAATGAGAAGCTGAAGTGGGCAGATCTGCTGCCCTAGTAATTACTTGGTGGCAAGACAAATTTGTGCTGACTTAACCCCTAGAGCCACAATTCCCTTGTGGACTATCATTAAGTGATATGGACCGCCAGGTTTCTGTAGACCATGCAAATTGCTCTAATGGATCATAGAATCATAGAATCAGTAAATGTGGTGGAGAGAATTTATAAATAAATTTACACAGTAACTAAGTATCTCCAGGGTGGTAGGTATATGCAAGTAAGGATAACTGCAGGACTAGGGGTGCAGAGGCAAAAACAGTGCAGATGCCTTTCTGCATCCCCCACTACACCTCTCCTCAACCGCCACAAAGCCCTTCACTCCTCTCAGTGTTACCAGAAGCCTGGTTCTGCAGTCTGAGTCAGACCCTTCCCTCAAGGGTGCACATTTGTTTACATTTGGAGGCATGAGGGACCCTGACATGGAGAGGTGTGGGGACTCTGGTATATGCTGAAGTCTCTTTGCCCCCCAAAAGCAGCATAAGGGAAGGCCCTGAAGTGAGTTAGAATGTAATGCTATGCAGTGTAAGCTAGCCTAAAACAGAGCTTCTCTGATTCCTCCATCCCTTCTGACCCCGATTTTATGTTCTCACCCTCCCTTTTTTTGCTGCTGTTTGTAAGGTCATGGCATGAGATCTGAACTAACTGAATGCTCCTAAAGCTTTTTTTTTTTTTTTTTCATTTTATACAGTTAGTTTCAGCTCCCCAAACAATCTCTTCATGCAGCTGTGTGAATGTCAATCCTGGTGCAAGAGAGGGGGCAAGAGCACAGAGGGGCCAGAGCTGCTGGATGCAATGCCAGACTGGGGCACAGCTGACTTGGATCAACCTCAGTTGCTAAAGAATTGCGGCTTCATTAAAGATTCTGAGTGCTTCATGTTGCTTCTAGCCCTGCAGAAGTGAGCTATATAGAGGCCTTGATTACAGACTATGCCTAAGCAATTGTCTAGCCCAAAGACATGCCTAGAAATCTCTATCACTCCCATTGATCCAGAATGAAAAGCCCCCTAGACCTTGCCCCCACCTTCCAAAGCAGTCCTTCTCAGTGTTTGTTGTTGCTTGTGTGCGTTAATGCTTATAACAACTTTGAGCCTTTTGTATTTATCATGTGGGGTGGTAACAGGCTGTGGTGTAAATGTATGACATGCCTGTACTACAGGGATTGTGCAAATTAAAACTAACTCCAGGGAGGTGGAGAGAGTAACAGAAAAAGGAGGCAATGAAGAACTAGTGGAGGAAGCAATACAAAAAAATAATCCAAGCCATCTTTATAGATCAGCCAGTATATTTACAGCTACTGTTGAGAGATGAGTTATTGAATGATACCTATTTTCACCCTGGCCATAGATTTCAGAAATGCATGCAAGTACAATTATCTTCACTCAAGCGGTAAACGTTTGGACAGTTATCAAATCTAAACGTTGTTTATGAATTGATTTTTGCCTCCTTAAGTTTAGCTTGGCTGTTCTTGCAGCATACCGAGTGCAGTAACCAGCCTGACGGATTACACAGGGGTTGCGTTTTGCATCTGGAATCCTGCATGCAGCACTCGTCCTGGAGAGATGCTTTCAGTCATCTGCACTTGGGGCGGGAAGGAAAAGGCAACCATGGGAAGATGTACCCTTCTTCCCTCTAAACATAATTGTAAAGGCCATGTTCATTAAGGACAGTCCTTTGTTACTGTGCAGATAACTCTAGTTATGCTTCTGTGTTTTAATTGTTTGTTAGTAGCATAAGCTCTGAGGGTAACTGGGGCTTGACATTTTCTGCTAGGCCAAATCCTGTGGTCAGCTCTCAGCTTTAACTTGTGCGAACTCCTAATGTGAAAACTGCAGGGATTTGTCTGCATGCAGGCTTTTAGAATTTTATTAGCTGTAAAATTGTCTATAATGAGGACTTCACTCCAGTCTCTGAAGAACCTGTGCTGACTGCTGTCAGGGACAGAACGTGGAGCTGGATGGATTAGTGGAGTAATCTGGTAATGCAAATTCTTCATATTTAATCAAGGGAGCATCTACTCTGCAGTCCCAAATGCTTCTTGGCAAAACAGACTGGCAGTGCTGAGCTCTGGTGAGATGGCAGTACTGTTATTTCTCCCAGAGGGCCAGAACTAAACTACCTCCCCTTCCCTCTGGGAAAGGCTATAAATAGAGGTCTACTGGAGGCCCTATCTCACGTTCGCAGAGGCAGCTGCCGGCTGGGATTGCAGTTGACCCCCTATCCCTTCTTCATCTTCGCTCTTTCCTTCCTTGCTGGTGTTTGTGTGATTTTGAGGTGAGCTGGTCCAGGGAATTAAACCAACTGAAAAGTAATCATAGCAACAGAAGAGTCTGGTGCTTGCACATATTGCACATTGCTTCCTCCACGTTTCTGGCTTCCCCCAGAGAAGCCGACTCTACCTTCCATGCGACTTGCTGAAGTGCTGGGCGACGAAGTAAACAACATGCAAGATGGCTTAGGGATTTAAGTTAAATCCATGTCTATGTAGTAAGCTGCCAGAGAAAGGCAGATATGATTCACAAATACAGGGTCAAACTGGAAAATGTCAATCACATGCTATTTACTAACTGCAGTAACAGTTACTATTTCTGTACCTGCAAACCACCAAACGAATGAAACCTTGTAGGTTAAATTAATGGAAACAAGACAGACAACAAAACAACTTGCTTGGGACTACAGAGTGCCCAAGATGTAGTTAACTCACAAGTCACTCTGAACTTGTGAGCCCCTGCCGTATGCCTGCTTTCTTGAGAAAGTGCTGCATTTCTGTGCAGCAGGGAGTGTGTCCTCAGGGAAGGGCGCAACCTAAATGAGAGCAGGAACACCAGCTAGGGAAAGGAGCACTGCAACAGATTTAGTCAGCTGTGAAGTTATATCTGTTGTACAATTTTTTCCCCTAAATGTTTAGCCTGTTAAAAGCTACTGCCTAATAAAACCGCAGGAGGAGGGGGATACTTTTTAACTGACCAGTATTACATGTGTGGGAAGGAACCTCTACTAAAGATGCTTCTGGTGCCATGTATTTTGCTGGAGGGACCAAGTGACATCTGCTTTATCAAGACGCAGGAAATGTCATTTCCCGTCTAGTCAGGGGCATCAAGCCAAATAGTGGTCTCAGTTGTCAGCCACTCAATTATTTGATTACTGATGTACAGCCAGCTTGCATTTGTGGATCGTCCTCCAGCTAGACTGCAATGATTACACATACATTTGACAGTCAGTTTCAGGCTTATTTTCAGCTTAAAAACATTACTTACCAACACAGAGGGCTACCCTTATTCATGTGAATTGTTCCCAGCTCCCCTGTTTTTCAAAAAATTGATGGGCAGTGATGAGTTTGCTCAGGTCCTCATTCTGGTTTTTTTTTTCAGAGAAAAGAACCAGTTTCTTTTTCTTGGTAAGATGAAAGTAGTGTTTTTTCCCTTATATCCCAAAATAAATTAAGTAAGGTTTTCTGGCAATGGTGCTCATTTCACCCCTTGGTTTTGGGAAACACTATTCATCCTGAGAAAACAACTCTCTGTCTGTTGGCTTGAGGATCCAGCTGCTTGTCATGTTAGACCATGTGGAGACTGCATCTGAGTCCAGCTGTATTGCCAGGTTCAGTGCCCTAGGGACTCAGAACAAAAACACTTTGATCCCTCCCGGTGACAGGGTTTTTGCTAACAAGCCTCCAGACATTTCAGTTGGTATGTCATCACCCTTGCTAAACTGGAACAGAAGGATGAAACAAAAGTATCTCCAAAGACCTTTAATAACATCAGTCGAAGGGGAACAAGTAACATCCCAGGTGAGACATTTCTGTAAAAAGCGTTAGCATTGGCCACATGACCGTACAGAAGACAGAGAGGCTTTTTTTCCCCTTTTTTTCTTTTTTCTTGTCTTTCTCTTCAGAGATGAAAGAAAGGATAGGAGCTATGGACTGCGAATTGCAATGAACAAAGCACTTAACATCCTTTAAATAGCTGGATAGGGTCAAAGTAAGGCAAAAAGTCTAAAATGCATAGAAGTGAGAATGAACCTGAAAAGTCCTAACACTTTTTATACTGAGTGCCCCCCCTGAAAATTGGACCTCTCAGTGATGGCCTGATTAGTTCAAATTTTCCACACACTTAACAGGGACTAAGTTACACAGCTCCCGTACACGGTGATAGGATTTATGCTTTTAATTCCCACTATTATAGAGCTGCAAATACACCCTATTGCTTTTACCTTTTAAAATCCAGACTGTGTATGCAGTGGGCACGTGAATTGTGCAGCTGGGATTTGGGATGAGTGCCTCAAAAGAGCGATCATCTGATGCTCTTGTGCTAGGACAATAAGTAAGAAGTTAACTAACACCTTGCTTCAATGAAGCACTCCAGTTAGTGAATAACTTGTAGGTAGCATTGACTTTTGTGCTAGACACCTGAAATCCAGGGGTTTTACAATCTAAGTGCATTACTTGAGTGGAAATCAGATTAGCTGGATTGTCAACAAGGCGGTATGTGATTAGCATCAGCAGAGCGACTTTCAATAGATCATGTAAATGAAGCAGGGAGGGCAGCAAGGCCAAAACCATTGTCTTAATGAATAGAAAACATGTTTTGTAGATGATTTTGTTGCTTAAAGAAAAAGAGCTGTGAAGGAGAGATAGCATTAAAATGCAAGGCTTTGCCTAACATGCCCAGCCATGCTCCTCCCACTTCTGCAGAATAATTTTGCAGAAGACAGGCAATTTGATCTGAAAGCCTGACTCTGCATCCAAAGGCATGGGAAGTTTTGCTACTTGGAGAATGAAACTTTATGCAGTCAGGTAACAATCCAGCATGACCTAGTGGAGCAGAAACATTTAGGCAGGTGTTTAACAGCTAAGCCCGTCAGCTGGGCTATGATGCTTTAAACATACGACACTTAAAAGCGTATATTTCTGAAAGAAGATCTACCTAAAAGTCTGGGAAATCAAGGCACGGATAACTTATCCCTAGTGTGATAGGGTTGATCAGTTCATCTTGTCAAGCACCATCCAGTAATTACCTTGACTACTTATTATTATTATTAATAATATTGTTCCAGATTATGAGCATTAGTGAAAAATGACCAGGTTTGCTTTTGCAGACAAAGCAGTAGATTATTTGTCTCTAAAAAGCTGATGTGTCTGGAAATGTGCCTTTCATCTTGTTTCCAAGATTTTTATTTGCAAAGTTATTTTATTTTTTGAAAACAACAAGAAAGCAACCAAGGCTCCTTTTTCCTCCTCACCCTCACCAAAATATTTCTACTTCCCTTTTTGCTACAATTTGGAACTGAAGAATGGAGAAAGCTTCTTGAAGCAGTAACTCATCCTTGCCATGCAGGACAAAAGGAGCACGTGTCTCTCCTGACATTCACTAGTTTTGGCTCCCCTTTTGTGTCATCAAAATTCTGTTTTCCACCCAGAGCATCTCTGTGTTTTCAAGCTGGGTGGTGTTTGCATTATGGTTGAAACAACCCAGAAAAGTTGGATCGCTTGTATCATGTATTTCTTAGTGAATGGCACCCTAAGAAACATTTTCCTGCCAGAGCTCCCAGCTGTCTTCTTGACAGAAACTCTTGTGGCAGTGAGTGCAAATAGCTCAGTAAGTGGTTTTAGGGTAAATGTGAAAACTCTCCCCCATGCCAAAGGGAGATTTCTCAGGAGCATTTCACAATGTCACTCTCCACAAACATCAAGCCATGCCTGGTGGCAACCAGACTGACATTGCCTCAATATTTCTCTTCTCTTGATAGTACTTTGACAGACTGTTTAGTTGTGAGGTTTTTTTCTTTTATTTAATGGCAGCATTTGCAGGGTCTGTTCATGCTAGGTAGGTAGCAGTGTGCCCACTAGTGTATTAGCCAATCTTTCCTGCCTTCACAGAGCAGCGATGCAACCAGCACTAGCTACTACTGTGCTTATGGTACACTCTGATCAGAGCTTACTTCCTTGTAGTTTTATTTTGCGTTATTACACTTGGGAATATGGGCAAATATCAATCATGTCAAGGTTCCTGAAGGCATTGTAACATCCTTGCCTGTCTGCTCTAGCTGTAAAGCAAAAAATCAGCATCATTATATACTGCCCTCCTACATGAGTCAGGTGATTCAAGTTCACTGGCAAGAAACCAGTTCAGGGAACATCTGAAATATATTGGTCACATCATTAAGCTGTCTAACATTGTTATACAGCTAAAGAAGAGGAAAAATATTGTGCCTGAGAAGCCAGACTCATGTCTCAAATGACCTTGAAAAAGATCCTGGTGACATGCAGTGGTAGAGAAGAGAGGAATAGCTAATTTTTCCTTGCAGGTGCACCTCATCCTTTGGCATGAACCAAACAGTACCCCTTTGCTGGAAGACTTGTGAGTTCATCTTCAATGAATGTGAATGGATTTGTTAGTTCCCTCCTGCTTGTTCTAGCCTGGTGTCACAGCCATCAAACAGCACCGATGCAAGTAGAAACCTTAGCAAGAGCAGAGGGGGTTCCTGTCCTTTGTGTCCCTGATACATGTAGATTGATGTCCTTTACCTCTTGGGTTGTATGCTGAAGAGACATCTTGGAGCTTGCTCAGTGTTAGCTGAGGAACTCTTGCCTATTGTTCTGTTCTTCAAATTGTGTAATATACGTTAGAGTTCCTTCTTTCAGTGAATGAGGCAGTGCTTGGTAGCTTACTGTCTATCTGTGAAGTCTTTCGGCACTAAGTCACTGCTTTATTTCCCCTCTTAGGTTCTGTTAAATGCTGCTATGTTTCTGATCATGCTTTTGCAAGACTCCAGCTTTTTGTTATATTGACTATTCTGGAGACTGATCATCCTTTGGTAACAGTTGTGTTTATAGGCAATAGCTGAGTCAGGTGAAATACTAGACAATAATAATTGCAGAGAATTTGTATTTAACTAAAAAGTCCAATTTCATGGGAGCTGGAAAAGCCTTTTTTCTTCTTTCCTCTGAAGTACTGTGCATGTTCTCATTCTAAGTCTATCCCTGAGAGAATCTAAATTTACTCTTTCCTGGCTTTTGAGGAATAGACAGCAAGACATCAGGGCTTGATGGGGAAGAAAGCTCTGAAATGAGGGAAGAGAGAGAAACTTACAGAAGGAAGTTACTTGTCTGTATTTACTTGTTTATAATAGTAGTCTGCAGTGTCTCTGAGGGTACATTTACAAAGCCAAGTGCAGGAAGCATACTGTGCTGTGAGTAAGCTGGGTGTGAGTCAGCTCTCACATGAAAGCCATGTAATTCATCACATTTTTGTCAGTCTGACTGTGGTGGCATGCAAATGCTGCTGCTGCTGCGTGGCTTTTTAATGGGAATGCAGTCATGGCTGCCCAGGGCAAAGCAGAGGCTCAGCAGGCTGCACACCCCGTGTACCTGTGGAGATGCACAATAAGAGCAAACGCCTTGCATATGATTTTTACTATCCATATAGCCTTTGCAAGGAGCTTTAAAACCAGCATGTGCTAACTTCTGCTTTGAGGCTCCTTTCTTCTGCCGCAGTCATGTGAGGGCAGACTCTTATTTATGCAGAGGCCTCTGCGAGCAGCAGGCCCTAATGTTTTTAACAGAAGTACCCGCAGACAAAAAAAGGAGTTCTGCTTTTATGCTTTTGTGTTATCTAGCCTTTATTCCTCAAAGGCGTTTTCCTGCTGATAAGAACAAAACCCTACATGCAAATGTCTATTTCCATCAGCATCCCTAGAGGTGAGGTCCCCTCTGTCCCCTCCTGGCTTTGGACGCACTGACAGCTGGGAGCAGGCCATCATGAGGGGTGCAAAACCTTCCTTGACCTGTCACGATGGTTACCTGGCTGGAAGGAGACACTGATGAGGAAGCTGTTTGGAAGAGACATTCTTTGTCATAATGGCTCAATCTAACTGAAGTGCTGTAATTATTCTAGATTTTGCAAATATCACTGTGTTTTTATGAAAATGTGGCAAGTTGCCTTTTTTTTTTTTCTCTTTTTTCTTTTTTTCTTTGAAGGAGAGCTGGCTGAGTTCTTACTCTCCAGGTCAGTAACACATTAGGAGAGTAGTGGAAAATTCAAACCCCCTTCTCTTTCTTACTTTAAGGCAGTTGGCCCCAAATCTTTTGTTTTATGGACTGTAAAGTCATATTCCTTTACTCTGCTTTAACTCTGCTGGAATAAGGGATCCCTTTCCCCAAAATATGGACACAGATATATGAGATAAAGGTCCTACACAACTTAATTTGTGAATATGTCTACAGTGTGCATCTCTAACTGCAGCTGAATCCTGTATAATAAGTAAGTAGTTCATGGTGGTGTAGCAGAACAGCCTAAGTGGCAGTGGCAAGGATATCAAGGTCATAACTGTCTGTGTTAAGGTTTTATTAGCAGAACCACCTCAAGTAGAGGGTGTGAAAGTTATGGTGATATAGGATCCCTCACGTCGAGTAATTCCATAGCTCAAGGCTGTTGCAACTCCACACATAGTTGAGTAACAGGGGTTTGATATGCTGCTGTGATTCTGCTGAGCTGCAGCAGCTGTCCATGTGGACACCACTGGTTTTTCCCAACAACACAGTGATGCTTACCTTAAATATCAGTGATAGTGTTAGACACAGCATCAAGTTAATAAGTGTGTGTGGAGTCGGTGCTGGAGAAATACTGATGTCTATTTATAAATGAAGTTTGATCCAAACACAGGAGCTATTCGTATATGCTGAAAATACCAATCACATTACAATTATAAATAAATGAAACAGGTCTCTGTTGTTGATGGCACAGATGCAGACATGGATAAGATATAAAACCAATTTACTCTCTTCCTCCTGTGGGAACAGCTCTATTGGTATGAAAGATTTAACTGCATCCACATTAGAGAAGCCATCCTGGTTTTAGTCTAATGTAGCTAGAGACTGTTATGCTAGCATAGACAAAGACTTGAGGTTAAGACTTGATGAGGGACAGAGCATCACTTGTATTTTCTCTGTACTTAATATAAAATATACACAAAAATGAAATGCTGTGCATTAATAATTTCCACTAATTTATTATGTCAAGTGCAGAATAGAAAGTCTGCTCCTGATCATAATATTTCCTCTGTACATCACTCTCTAACATAAAAAGTTCATAAGCCATTAGGATAATGATGTCTACCATTACTTGTCAGTAAAGTGTGAAAATATTTTTTTATTATCCATTTATATTCATTTCAACATTCATGTATTTAGTCAGAAACATGGACTTTTTGAAGTGATTGCTCCCCATTGATTAATGTGGCCAGAAGTTTCCTGATTTGCCAAATGACACAGAACAACATTTCATTAATGGTGCCTGTTTTGTGTATAAAGCTTTGCATCTGAAGAGGTTTCATCTATTAAATAGTAAGGCTTAGACATACTCAGAGTTAAACAAGAAAATGTGTTTGTAGTGTGGTTGCTGTGTTGAGGATTTCACTCCTAATGCATACCAGGAGTGATCTTTTGCCTTTGGATGAATAGAAAGTTTGAGTCTTACAGAGGCTGAACTTGTGTAGTCTCTAAGGTGAAGAACCATCCTGATATAGTGAGCCATCTGTATACAATGCAATTTAAAAATGCTGTTTGTCCTCCTCTGAGAAGGAGCTTTCCCTGCCACACTTATATTCATTCAGGATCGGATGGCAAAATCCACTGGTAAACTTGAGATAGGGTATAAGGAGATGATCTTCATATAAATCACCATCTCCTCCCTTTAAAACAGCACCTATCTGACAAAACTGTCTTTTGCTGGGAATTTTCGATTCTTCTAGACCAAAATTTTTCAAGGGAATAAAAAGGAGATTCTGGAAAGAACAAGGCACATGTCCCAGGATAAGCAATAACCCTATGCTAGAACAAGGACCAGGGGCTTTAAGTTTCAGGATTTGACTCATTCATTCAAATCAGTAACATAAACCTCTGCCACCAGCTGTGCTGTGACAGTATTGACTCAGATCTTCCTGTAGGAGTTCTGTTTTGTAGAGCTAACTGGTAACTGAGACCCATAACTGGAGATCCTCATTGCCATGTGTTGAGGCCTCTTTTTCATCCTAGTTTGAAATGTCGTCTTTCCCTCCTAATCCAGAATGAGGAGATATTTGAAATCTTGGATTGGAGACAGCAAAAACATTCTTTGTTTACTTGCTGTAACGTAGAGCTGGGTTGAAAGCAGCAATGTTTGCCTCTACTCCTTTTGTTTTCTTTTTCTGTGAACATTCAAGTGAAAAGGATTTTGTCCTCTACGTTTGTAGAAAAGCAATTTTACCAATTTATTTAAAAGTGTCCTTGGAAAGTGAATATTATATTTTGCCCAGGCAAGCACTGTTGCTCAAGGAGCTTGAATATGCACTCAGCTGGGTAATAGGAACAACACCATGTGACTAATAAAATCAATGTCTGCTAAGTAATGTGGTTCAAACTGGAAATGTTCTCGATCAATCCAGGGGTATTTTTTTTTTTTTTTCTGACTGAAGAATAAAATTGAACTAGTCTAACAGCATATATTTTGCTGTAGAAAAAGTTAATTTATATAAAGCGGGATTTTAATGATCTGATTAGCTCTACATGTAGATAGCATCTCTGATTTAATGCTATCTTAACTTAGTCAAAGCAGCATTAGACCTTTTCTTCATATAAAGTGTTCCATGTGATTAAACCAATTTCTGCCCTTAGTCCTGACATGTTTTGTTGTTACAATGCACTTTCAGTATTGAAATATAGGCTTACCTGTCATTAAACATCACTGGGAAGAGATCTGGCATAATTCTATACTTTCTTACTGCTGAAATAACTGCTAAATATTAGCACTGTAAATTGCTGGCAAACCATGAGGCATCAGGACACTGCAAAAGTGGAAAGGGAGTTTGAGGGAGTAACACTGATAGAAGTAAACACTGCAGAAAGAACTCAGGAGCTTCTTCAGAGTCAGGCGAGGGTATTTCATGGCCAGGTTTAAATGTCACCATGTGCAGTTTGGCTGAAGAAGAGGCATTCCTGGCCTGTACCAAGGTAAGAAAGAAAAACAACAGTTCACAGCATTCAGCTTTGACTTGTTGAGAATCATCTAGAAATAACACTCCTTCAGAATCTGGCTGTTTCATTTCTACTCAGCCCTCATGCTAGTAAAGTACACCAATTTCAGTCCAAGTCCTCTGTTTAAGGACTGCAGTTTTGATTCCTATGAAAGCAGATGGAGGGAAAATCTTTAGTTTGTAGAAAATAAAGCAAGCTGTCCAATTAAATCACCACACTGATTCCTAATTCCACTGTGGCCTGTCTGAGAAGGCCATTAGGAACAAAAAAACCTCTCTGAGGAACATTTTGCTGGCACTTCACACTCCTGAGGAAGGTATCTGCAGGCAGCCAGGCATGTGGCATGTCTGGAAAAACGAGAGACACTCAGGAAACTGAAGTTGTGTGGCATTTTGTGCAACATTGCAAGGAAAAATAGAAATGTTTAAACATGGTAAGTAATCCTAAGCAGGAACTGCTATAAGCAGGACAAGAGCTGAGTTTCACAGCGAAGAGAAGAGATTCGGTGTCAGACCCCCCACCTCTTTGGCACTTACCATTTGCACAGGGCTGTGGGCTAGCCAGTGGGCAGGCAGGTGGCCATGGGGCGCAGGCGGGCAGCCGTGGGGCGCAGGCGGGCAGCCCTGGGGCGCAGGCAAGCTGTCTGTAGTAGGCTAATGAAACAGCGTGCTCTTTGGTAATTGCATTGAAGAAGGGAAAATGGTATTTACTTACCTTAATACCAGGCTGCAGTAAATGTCTTTAATATGTAATGTTAAACAGGCAATTAATAGACAAACGTTTCTATATCTAGAAATATGGCGGTATTCAAGTTAATCCCTAATGGTACAGAGCAATTGCACTAAGCTTATTAAACTTCATATCCAAAGGCAGTATATTTACTACAGGGCTTTCATATCTAGTGGTGAAATTCCAGGCAGTTATATCTTTTAATTTGAAAGTAAACATTGATAGATCCGTCACTTGGAAACAGCCAGTTGTAAACTGAAAACTGAAGAGACAAAATACTGTGGATTAAATGTGTTGCCTGTGTGCTGTTTTCTATCACCACATACCAGGATACTGTTTCAGTATCGATGAGATTTGGCAACAAAAAGGAAGAATATGGAGGAACACATTTGTTTTACAGAGCAATGCGCTACCAGGGCTGTGTATGGAGTACAAAGCCAAGCCAGTGAACTTCTGCACCAAAGTCAACAAATAAGCCGATCGACAGTGTTTGCTGATAACAACCACAGCCTCTCTGTTACACCCAGCCAAAGCAATCAAAACTCAGTAAGCATGAAGGGACAGTATGAGCAAGACCTATAGTTAATGGATGAACAACGGCAGCTGCTCAAGCTTGAAGAGAAGCTTGCTCACCAGAATTTGAATCTCCTTGCTACTTGTGGTAGCAATAGAAGTGGTTTCTTCTTGCAGCATTAGAGATAACTCCCAGAATAACTGGTAAAGAGTGAATGTTAATCCTAGGACTGTTAAACTGTGTTTCAGCTTGTTTTCTTGGCAGCATTACAGGGGAGTGTAATTCTGTGAATCATGAATATGATTCATACTACCCAAACTGACCTTTGAAAATTGGGAGTAGGCAAACATATCAGAAAGAGATTCAAGCTCTAACAAATAAGCTGATAAAATGAATGAATGATATTTACAGACCCTGCCAGTCTATTAAGAGGTCACTTTGACAGACCTATAGGTCCGAATGTGAGTTTCCACTCTCTCCTGCATACCTGAGCAGCCATTCATATATACCTAATAACGAGGTGCATTCTCATCATTTTGGCTACTCACGCAAATGGCTCAGTGATAAATCTGTATGCAGACTGCAGTGTGTGGTACAGAAGACTGGGCATGTGTTTTTGCAGGTCTGAGTGTTCATGAAGTTCCTGACAACCTTAAGAACCGCAGCTGAGACAAAAAGGCAGAGAGGTGAAGAAAGGAAAATCATGGCAGACGTATAAAAACTTTGCATTATCACCTACAGCTGACCTTGACCTAGGGAGGTATGAGCAGACAGTAGCTTTAGATGACCTCCAGAGGTCCCTTGCAGCCAACATGTCCCTGGCTCTGTGCAAGCACACTGGAGGAGCCTACCTGAGCAGATGTGGTGGTGAGCGGGATAGGTGCAGGACATGACTGTCAGCTTATTGCGAAGTAAACTTCCACCAAGAGAGCACTAGAAGGTCACCATTTTTAAACACTTCATCAGTTAGCGGCAGTAGACAGTTTCAGTAATGTGGTTTGCAAGACCTATGCCCTAGCTCAGGTTCACTTCACATGAAATTGTAGACATCAGAAGTGTTGGAGGAAATTTAAATAATCTCTTAGCTGGACTATTTTCTTAATCAAGGGATCCTTGACACAAGTTGAGAACGTGACCTGCCATAGCCCTGGAGCTCATAGCTCCATGTTGCAGTAACAGAATGTTCTTCCAGGCACCCCTGTGATAACCTGTGGCATTACTGGGTTTATAACTTCAGTTTTCAGTTAAGCATTTAGAAAAATTGGCACATGCAGTTTGTGCACTTCTGAAACTGTGGCTTCACTCCGTAGCTGTATTTGATTGCTGTATATGAGCCCTTAAAGCATTTTGGAATCTCTCTAAAAGAAAAAAGCTGTTTAATATAAAAATCTTTTTCCTTTTTTTAGTCCTAATAGCAAGGTAAATAAGAATTGTTGAGAATTGCATGTGACTGGAAGATTTGAGGTTTTCTTAGAGCCATTTCAGTGGTTATTTTGAACCTTTATAGCAAAACAATATCATTTCCTTTCTTCACATTCATAACTTACTAACATGTTTACATTTTCAGCTGAACATTTTCATTCTTGGCTGTGCTGAAAGGTGATACTCTGTTTACTGGATGTAACACTGAGCAAAATCCCTTCAACCTTTTGAATTACCTCAGGTTGAAAAGTGTAATCCATTATCCAAATATTCTCCCTATGTTTTTCTAGTACAATAATATTGCACAACAAGCTGAAGATGAAAGCTTGGCCTGGATATAGCAATTGCTAAGGATTTCTTTGGCTGGAGATGAAGGAAGAGGTTTAAAATAAGACCACCTCTGTGTGTGCTCCATAAATGTTTTGCTTAGATTGTAACTCAGTGCAAAGAACCATTTGGAGCCATCTCTAAAAATTTCCTCCACCTGTGTGGATGAGAGGCTGCTACTGAGACCATCACACTCAAACTGGCATTAGCTGCTTAAAAACACTATGAAGATGTAAATCCAGAGTCCTTTAATATAATTTAAAAGAAAAAAAAAGACCCACAACAAAATAAAACATAACTTTGATATGATGTGAATGTAGCCATGAATGGGTGTATACATAGAAACACTACGTGTATTTGTGTGTGTGCGCATGCACACACACACACAAACACACCCCTTCTCTTTCTGAAAAAAAGTAAAGGAAGTCATGATTTAAGTTCCTTCAGGACTTTGTCCTCCATTATTCTTCATATTACATTGACTTTCTTTCATTGTGAGGCTACAGGCATGTGCACAGATAATTTGTCTCCATGCAAACATTAGTAGTCAAAGAGGGGACATTGCTTATTTCCTGGAAGACACAAGCTTTAGTACACAGCTGGAGTAATTTAAATGTTAACATCTCATTATGCATGAGACTTAAAAAACTTAAAAAAAAGTTGCAGGAGGCTAAACATGTAAAACTCTTCATTTTTAATTTTTAAATGCAGTTTAAGCTATGCAATGTAACACAATCATTAGAAGCCAGTAGCATTTTTTGCTTCTGCGTAAATGTATATTTAATACTGTGTTTTGTCAAAAATCCCATCTATCCTTCTATCTACAGCAGGATCAACTATACTTACATCATTAGCTGACAGATGCCAACCTATTTCGGGAGGCTTCCTAGGCAATCTATTCCCTTGCCTTGCTATACTTACCACTAGAAAGTTTTTCCCTGATGTCTATGCCAAATCGCTTGTGTTGCAAGTTGAGTCTATTAGTATTTACTTTTACTCTTTTTTCTCCCCTGCCACTCCCCTTTTCTAACACAGTACCTAAAAATGTATGCAGTATTTCACCTGAATCTTTACAACTGAAAGAAAAGAAAAATGTAATTTTCTTGCAGGTTTTGCTCCTGTTTGTACAGCACAGTATGCTGCTTACCTTTTTGGGGGTTTTTTTTTTGACAACAGCCTGATATTATTTACTTATGTGACACATAAACCAAGTTCTTTTCTGCAGAACTCCTGCCTATCCAGATGTTCGCCAGCTTTGTTCATGCAGGTGATTGTTTCTGCATAGTTTAGAAACTTCTGCTTATCCTAAATAAAGTGGATCTCATTTTTTCAGTTCGTGTTTCCAACTTGTCAGGATTTTCATTCTTTCTTCCCTTCCTCTCTTTCCATGTTGGTGTAACCTGTAGAGTTGGGAAACATTATCTTTTCCATCATCCAGCCCATTAACAACAATATCAAAAGTTCATGGACACAAAACAGATCCTTACAAAGCATGATATCGATGCCATTAGTAACTCTCCTGAATATATTTTTAGCCAGTTTTGAACACACAGTCTTATTTACAACCTTATCTGGATGTTAAGCAAAGTGCTTAATATTTTTGAGCCTACGTCTCACCCTGCTGGTTATCTTCTGTGGGTGCACAACATGGACCCCTATCTGAAGTTGGGATTGGAAATTTCTGTACACAGACTGACATTACTGCTACCACCGCTGTATGAATTGCTGCAGAAAGGGAGCAGAGGAGTCAGGTAGCCCTCAGGTTTGCTTCCTTGCTTGTTTAAAAAAGAGATAGTAGAGCAGTTCTGTCTATTTTTTCATGACAAAGCTGTATTAAAGTTCATGTACTCCCCGAAGGTCAGAAAGACTTGCTTGAATCCAGAGTGCTCTGGGTCTTGTCTTGCATGCACATGCCATGTGATTAGGCTTAACATAACAGAAAGGGTCACAGACCTAGCAAAACCTACAAGTCTGCTGGCCTGTCAGTCAGTAGTGATAGCCATCGGTGAGACAGACCCGTCCAAAATCCACTCCTCCCTTTCCTAACAGGGAGCTTACACAGAGCTACCTTGCTCTCTTTCTTCAGTCCCAACTACCTCACAGTTCTACAACATGCGCATGAAGGATTGGGATGCAGAGTTTCTCCTAGCAGTTTTCCAGCCCGGAAATATCTTATTTACTCTCTGTGGTTGGGGTAGGGCTGCTTGCAGCTTGGGAAATGCTGAGGGAGACTGATGTGTCCTTGCTCTACATCTGTCACTGTTTAGCCTCCAGTTGGGTAGACAGGTACGTAGGATTGATTCAGGGCATTTTCATGCTGCTCTCACGATCTTGGTATAATCTAATGTAGTTCCACTGTCAGGTTTTTGCAAATGCAGCCTGACTTTGAGATTATTTACAGCCTGGCTAGCTGGATGTTATCCTTCCTGTCTTCCTTCCTGTAATTCCCAACAGTAATCTCTTATCTCAATATTATACAATGAAAAGCCACTAGATTGGCAACAATAAAATGAAAAACAAGTTATTGACAGTAATTATTCTGCAATTTATCTGGAGTCCTCTGCCTCACTTTATCTGATGTTTATTTTTTTCTGTTCCAACCTTTTGCTGACTTGTTTTCTTGTTTGAGTAAAAACATCCTTAATGACTTTTTCTTGTCCAGAAAAGAAACTTTTTTAGCAGAAAAAGAAAGGCTGATCAAGGAACAGCTTTCTCTGTTTCTGTTTCTCTGATTCTCTGGCATATTTGTTGTGACTACTGTATAGTCTGTAACATATGTGGGAATAACATGTAAAACAATACCACTAATAATAGGGTCTCCTACAAAAGCAAGGTAGGCAAGGTCTATGAAACATAAAAAAAAATTTAAAAATAAATAGGCAATGCATTGTAGAATAATAATTTGCCACAGAGTATCAGGGTAAACTCAGTAAAACAGCTGGGACAAATTTAACAGTTGGTATTGGGTACTGCTGATATATCAGGGCATGCAGCCCAGTAGGAACAGATCTGTGGAGTGAAACAGCTGAACTAAATTACTAATGTAGACACTCACCATGACCAAAGAGAGGAAGCAGAGCAACAAAAAATGAGTAAATATATTAAATCTAAAAATAAATAGCTGAGCTTAAATTATTGCAGCATGTAATGAGGCTTTTGCTGCTCTGGTTGACAGAATGTCATGTTGCAGTGACTTCATTAAAAGAAAGTGGCAAATGAGCAGTAGCCCAGTGGTACTTCAGGATGTCTTAGAATCATCTCAGGCTATTTTGTTTAGATTTTCTGGCACCTGTCCTGAAATCAGGAAGGTCCTGAAATCAGGAAATTCAGAATAATACCATACCAATAGAGTTTCAGGTGCGTAGTCAGCACAAGTGGAGTGAAAAATGAATCCATGTAATGCATTGAATACTGGCAACATGATTCCAGTCTCCTGGAAAAAAAAAAACAACAACCCCATAACAATCATCAACCTCTAATTCTATTTTCTGTTCCACAGAGTCTTATATTTCATTTACAACTATGGCCTCTGAGCAACTTCCCGTATTGCCTAAGCAATGTGTCTACCATCTGCCATCTATTTGTTTTGTTCTTCTGCAGAGAAGCATGAACAGTGGTGTCTCTTCTTTTTGTTTGGTTACTAAGGGATTTTTGTTTCATTTTCTACATACAAGCTACTACACACTTCTTAGGGGAGAATGAAGGTGCTAAGATTCATGATTGTCTGTAGTTCCTTGGAAAACCTATTCAGATAAGCTCCTGAGAGAGTTCTGGCCATTGTGGGGGGAAAAAAACCCAACACACCAAGAATTACTATTAGGTATTTTATCAAGCTGTACTAGTAACTTATGCTTTTGTGGGTAGGTGGGTGTCTGTATATACATTACCTGGGAGTGGAGAGAGACAATTGCAGAGCTTTGTGGGACATTAGGTGTTAAAGGAGTTTGTAGTTCACCAGTGACCACTTTTTCTCTCTGTCCTGATTCTCCTTGTGCTTTTCTTCTTGGGTTGCTGCTACCTCAGGGATGATGACACTGTGTTGAAATTCTCATATCTGCCTTAAAGAAGATCTATTTAGCTTGTCTCTATTTACTGTTCTTCTTCCACAGCCACGCTAGGTAGAGCAGCGGTGAAAGTAGTGGGGAAGGGGCAGAAGGGAAATGAGAATAAGCAGGTGCTTGAGGCACTCTCTGACCAGCTGCACACAACCAGCGTTTCCAGCCCATGAAGCAAGGAGTGAGAGGTGGGTCCGGGCTGTGTTGTGAATCCAGAATGAGCAGTAGATGCTGCCGCCGAGCTTTTAGATGGAGAAGGGCATGCTCTGGCAGTTTGTGTGCTGAAATCACTCCAGCTCTCCAGCTTACAAATGCTAAAACAAGAACTCCCTCAGTGGAGCAGTGAGTGACGCTCAACCTAGCTGCCTTGGAGAACCAGATAACTACAAACCTCTGAAGCTTCTCCCTCATGCAGCATGCCATAAAGCTGAACAGGCTTGCTAAGCTTTACCACATCGTTTATGTTGTAACACCCCTCTTCCCTGAGCCATGCTGCTTTGTTTTGTGAGCTGGCAGGAAATGGAAAATCTGTGTAGGCTTCTTATATGTTTCCACAGCTGCCTAGTCACAAATTTGACAAACCGTAATAGAGTTTTCATAAGGATTAGTCCTTGCCGTGAGAATACTGCAGTAGCCAACTCATGTTTGCTCTGCAGTTGCCACTGCTGTCATTTATTTCTGTCTGAAAAGTGGCCCTTCTGAGGCTATTATACGAGCACCTGTTTCATCAGGGCTATGAGATGCATTTACTCACCTATCAAACACACGTAAGGGAAGAGTAATGTGGAAAGAGAAATCAGTTACATGTGCTCTGAAGGAGAGAGTCTAAACTCAATACTAAACAATGCTGAGCCAGGCCTATTCCAATCCCATTTTCACATTTACACTTGGTATTTAGCAATAAAATAACGTGGCTTATAACGTGGCTTACAGCTGGCTGTGCTAGTGCCATTTTGGAGTCCTGTTATTAATAATTTATGTGACAGGCATTAAAATTAACTATGGAAGTATTTTTAAGGAAGCAAGAGTTCACGTGCTAAAAAGCACATGATGGAGGACCTAATCAGCTGGAATGTGCTTTGCTTATGGTGTGCAAGTCTCACCTAGCATTACAGGTTTGGAAAAGTAGACTTTCTGCATTGAAACGTTTACTGTGGGCTCACAGTGACTTTGTGCATTTTTCATTCCCAGCTAAAGGGTGTAATTTTTCTTTTGTAACTTTCAGAACTAAAAGTGAACATTGCTGTGAGTTCATACAGACAGCAAAGCAGTTTAAAACTCTTGCCTCAGCCATGCAGTGTTGCTGTTGTTATTATCAAGTTTCTCACGGCTTTTGTCATCTCACTTTTCTGTCTGTCCTCAAAGGAAGTGCAAGTTTTGCTTCTGTTTATCAGCAAATGTGGATGCTAGATTTTAGCTGTGATTTAGAAAAGGTTTTGTTCTTCCTTTTGTGAGTAAAAGTTCCTGCCAACACATCTCTCCACAGGCTTTACTTCCTTGATCTGAAGGGCATCAATGTGCAAAATTGTCCTGGTGTTATGAACTGTTCTTGTCCTCCCCTGTTGCATTTCTACCTCTTTGTGTTCTGTCCAAATATGTCTCCCGGTTATGTTGCTGTGTCAGGAATGGTCTAGTAAGTGGTAGCCAAAGCACTGGTGGGAAAGAAAACAACAGCAAAAAGCACACAACCCCTCTGTAATAGTTTCCCCTGGTAGCTGGTTTTATACATTTTCCTCTGCAAGATCTTGACTGGAAGAAAGCTTTGTAGCAGTATGACTTATGAGTTCCTTTTTGGGTTTTGTTTTTTTCCCCCTCATCTCTTAGTCATCTTTTCATACACGTTCTCTAATTTTGTCCTAGGAAACTTGCCTGTTGATAATGGCAGATAGGCAAAACCTGAAAAATTATCTTCCCTCCCTTTAAAAGAAACGGCTAGCTCATGGGGAGCTGTGTATATACAAGGACTTGTCAGTCATTCTAGCACGATTCCTCCATTAAAGGGCTATAAATTTCAAGGCTATTGTTATTGTTGGCCAGTTCTCTGAATCATTTGAGCAAACAGTATATATTTGCACGTAAATCATTGAAGTTGAATTTTGAAACTGCTGACTAGTCCTGCAAGGGAAACATCTTTTAATTCCCTTTTTCTCTAGTTATGACAGTCTTGATGTGTTTGCTTTTTCCCTATCAGATTACTTTTTGAAATATAATATGTTGTCATCAGTATAGAGAGACTGTGAATAGATCTGAGATTTGCTGCTAGCTTGAGAAAGGAGACAGAATGTATTTCCTCATTTCTGTAAAACCAGGTTTCAGCTGTCCTGATCCCTTGCACTAACACCCAAAGGGGCACATTTACTGTTATGGAGGAGGTCACAGTCAATCAAAATCAAACCCATCTGGAATGGAGAGCAGGCTAAACCCTGTTAATGTTAATATCTGCAGGGTGGTGGGTGGATGTGAAGGGTCTGCAACACCTATGATTTATAAGGAAAGCAAGAGAAATTCAATCTGCCTTCAGACTCAGGAAAGCACTGGTCTTCATTCGGCAGTGTAGGGGTCTTTCTGTCTCAAAAGCTATTGAGAAACCAAAGGCCAAGGAGATCTCTTGTGCATTTAATCCAGTTCTGCTAAACAGGTCTTTCACTTTGCAAATGTAGGCCAGGTTTTAGAAACATAGACCAGAGGTCTTCTGCATTTTAAATAATTAATATTCTGCCTGTTTATTTTCTAAACTCACTGCAAAGTGGCCTCAGTGAAGCATCATGGCAAGAATCTTGCAGTTTGTGCACCGCTAACATAGGAGTGATTTATGTGCATGTATAGAGAGCAAGGAGGGACAAAGGCAGCAAAATGAGCCTTTGACACTTAAGAAGTGATGGCAGGTATGCGATGAGTGGCATAGTGCATGCTGAATCCTAAGGAACACCTGTGAGCATCGTAAATTGAGTGGAAGAGCTACGTGTTGGGCTGAGCCAGTGCATAATTGGAACCATGGAATGTATTTGTGCAGTCTGCAGCAGGTGTACAGAAATATGTGGACTTGGCAAAAGCAGTCAGTAGCGTCAAGTAATTATGAAATACTTGAAAGCCCCAGGTAAATAACCTCTTCAGAATTGGCAGGCATCAATGGGTCATTAATTATTTTGTTATTTCCTTCTTTATACGGTAAGCTGTCGTAAATCCCTGGTGGAAAATCCAGTGAGGCAGACAGGGGAGAATGCAATCAGCAATCCAAGCAATAAGAACAAAAAAAAGAATGGCACTTACAAATTTTCCTACAAACTCCACAGTCCTTTCCAATTCCAATCTGATAGAAAGGATTTAGCTGAGTAGCTTGGCTCGGTGAAGTGTAGTTTTTACAAGTCTAGCACAAAGGACCAATACATTTGATTTGGTGGATGTGTAAGCTCTAACAATAATATTCAGCAAATTCAATTCTTTAATCATTGTGACCATAAGAACCCAGTGTTTGTAGTGTTCTCAAGACGTGTAGAGAGTAATTACATTGGATTTTAATAACACTTGCTGTGAATTGTTGACCAATGATTCACTATGGGGGAAAAAATTAATTAAATTCTAATGTGAAAAGTTATTGTTAATTAAAAGTTGTATGAAAAGCCACCATAAAAAGTAAGGAAGTGGACAGGTTTTGAAATTACTAAAAGGGCATACAAAGGAAGGAATAAGATACACTTTTGAATAAGATACGCCTGGATTTTACCCTACAGGATGTATGCCTGAAAAGACATATCCATGTGCAGATTCTCTTTTCCAGCCATGAAAAATCTGTCTCAGAAAGATGCACGCCCTGTGACAGATGATAGTTTTCACCCTGGATGTAGAGATAGGAGTGGGCTGTGGGATCAATGGATGGGTTGGATGCAGGAAGGATGTTTACTTTCACGCCCTTCTATACGTTTGCCTCTGCGGAGCTTATGAAGGAAAAGACTATGCTAGCTGAGCAACTGGTGTGGGAACACAGCCACCTAAAAATGATGCCACTGCAGCCTCAAGGTGCATTCCAGCCCGAGCCCCAACCAGCTATGCCTCTGCCTTCATTCATGTTTGCCATCCCCTGGGCAGCCTCTGTTTTCCACCCCCTACAGTGGCCTTATTACAGGCCAGTTATGTGGAAGCTGGAGAGAAAATGCCAGCAAGAAACTTGGGCACAGATCCTAAAAGTGACTGAATTATAGTTTATTGTTCTCAATGAAAAACTGAGATCCTCAGGACTGCAGCTGAGCTGTACTGAGCTGTACTGAGCTGTACTGAGCTGTACCTCCACTGTACCTGGGCTGCTGCAGGCTTCCCGCACGTAAGGATCTGCTTCTGAGCATGACCAGAACATGTAGGAGATTTGGTTACACAGTCCAGAGCCCAGTTCATGCCCAAACCTGATTAGGATCTATGTTTCCTTCCTCCTCTGAGAGGTTTTGACAGAGCCTGGTGCACTCTTGCAACAGCTACCTGATCAACATTAACGTACAAGAGAGAAATAACATGGTTTTTTTCTGGATTTTTAGGCAGAGGATTTTGTGCAGGGAGTTTGAGCTGAGTGGGGGGCTTTTTGTGAATCTCATTCGTGGGCACCTCGTCTCCCTACCTGTTGTGTGCCACTCTAATCAGGGTTGTGGACCAGGCTTGGAGGACTAAGCGCCATAAGTTAAATAATTTTACCACCAGTACTATGGCAATGAAGTCCTCTTCAGACTCCAGACCTTAGCATTTTCCTCCACAGCAAACCTATGAGGGATCAGCAGGGTCTCAAGTTGGGGGGAGGAGGTGTCTCACCAGGCTCCTTTTACAGATTGTTTTCTCCTTTTACAGTCCAGAGATTCATGGATCTTAAGTCACTTCATCATACGTGTCTCATTCAGATCATTGTGACGAAATCAGCAGGGTTAAATCACGCATTACAAAGTGCTTTTCCTTAATCATCAGTTTATCCAAAGGGCTGACAAGTGAGCTGTTGCATTGGATAATCCAATGCCCATTTTACCCTCAAGGATTAGGATTTATTTACTTGTAACTGACAAGCATCTACTATCTCATTTTGATGGTATTTAAAATGAAAATTTAAAGTCTTCCCCATTATATGGTAAACTCCTATGAAAACATCTTCTTAAATTTTCAAATAAATGCAGCTGTATATCTGTATAGTCAGCTTTAAAAAAATCTCAGTTCAGTGGTCTGAAATATATTGGAATGTAACATGTTATTTGTGGTGTAAATGCTTTACAGTAAAGTATTACTCACTTAACTCTATCAGGGGGTCAGTGACCGAAAGTGGAACTATAATTGTAGTCTAAGTACCGAGATTCATTTTTCCAAACAAAAATGAGCTTGAATTTCTTCCCAATGCTCAATATTTCTTAAAGGGCAAATACATAATTAGAATTAAATTGCAATTTTAATTTAGCTTTGTGAACACTGTACTCGTAGATCTAAAAGAAACCCATGTGGAGCTTTTAAAAGATGCTTGCAGAATCCTGTAGCTCTTGATTGCTGAAAGTATCTCTAAATATTAAATCAATACACACATATGTATGACCTTTCAAAGAGCAGTTTGTATGTCATTCTCAGTAACCCTGTGAAAACATTCCAGATAAAATGTCAACAGTGGGTTCTTTTTTCGCATATCCACTGATCAAAAGTTATGCTTGCTACACAGTGCTGTGAATATGGTGACCTGAGCAACACAAGCATAGCTGCACCAAAAAATTATAACACTAACCAAAAGTAACAATTTATTTTATCATTATTCTATTGCCTCAATCACATCATTGTGTGACTATTAATAAGCAGAGTTGAAAAATAAAATTAGCTGGAGGGTTTATCTCACAAAGAAAGATCACGACTACCAACATATAGCCCAAAATACAGACAACATGGCCTTTGATAGAAAGGAAAAGTTTGAAGACAAATTATTTCTAATACTATAATTCCCTCATATATAACGAAAAAAAATAAGAAAAGCACTTGCACAAAAATTAATGATTGATTCCTAATCAGTGTACACTGGCCTACAGCTATGTAAGTGCATCTGATCGACTCAGAGCACTGCAGTGCCAAAACAAAGCTTCGGAGCAGATGGCCACCCAAGCTCTGCTTTCTCCTCCCATCCCTTGCTGACTTGCGCTATGAACACAAGAAGCTCTGTGTTGGCACAGGGCCTGCCACCTTGGGGACTGGTGTGATTGGGCCTTTCTCCCAGAAATAAGGAAGATAGGGGAGAGGAGGGTATCTTTTTGGTAATGTTCTGACATTAGCCTTTGAGACTCTTTTGTTCCTGAATCGTGCAGGACCCTGAACAAAATTTTTTCTCATTTTGCGTGATTCTGTACAATGACTTCAAATCATTTGTACCTGTTTTTCACTGCCAATGAACTGTCAGCTACTGCACCCATTTTTGTCATAATTCTGCATTTGATTGTAATCATACTTCTTAATTTGACAAGTACCTAAACATCTACAGTCTATTCACTCATCCTGTGCCTATAATCAATAATTCATTCTCTGAATAACTCCATAAAAATGGCAAGGAAGATGAATATTTTCTTTCTCTCTCAATTTAAAACAAAATCCATATTAGTTTCATCAACTGGCAATTATTAATGTACCTTACTTAACCAAGAATTGATTTGATTCTGACAAGTTCTTAATGTCTTTAAATTGTGGTAAATAATTGCTATCCATATTCAGCAGTTTAGTGTACCAGCATAAGCTGATCTTATTTTAATGGAAGATAGTTGTAAAACCTTGCAGAATATTGGGTAAAAGCCTTCAATTGCTGACAGTCATTTCTTTTGCTTTAATGCTTGTGCTGGACTGGGTGTACAGGCAGCTATGGCAATAAATGGAGGCTAAACAAAGCTTGGGACTCAAAACTCAGAATCAAAATCAAGCTGCAGATTCTTAGGTTGAGTCTCAGACGTAATATATATGAAACATGTCTCATGCCTATTTCTATTTTTATTTCCTAATAATCTGAAAATTGTTATAGAAATGCATACCTTTTAGAATTCCTCCTGGGTTTGGCATACCTATTAATAATTCAGGAGTTTGAAAGGATAGCCTGTCAGTGACGTTACGTTGTCATAAAATTGGTACATTTTATCTTATGGATATGGCTATATTACATATACCTCATATACACAGTATAACTACTGTGGTAGATATTTAGCTCAGCAGTTTAGGCTTCTTTGTTTAGTGCCTTCCCTCTGTAAAAGCCTGTGAAGCAAAGGGGAAAATACTGGTAATAACTATGGACTGAGGGACTGTGGGTAGGATAGGTCTTTATCTGAAAAGTAAAACAACTGTGGAATAATTTAAGGAATATAGTTTGTTTGGGAAATACAGTCAATTTAAAGATCTCATGGCTTTTAATTTCATTATTCTCTTCCATTTTTGGCTGATGTACAGCTTCATTTGGCTGTCCAGTGACGGACTTCTGAGTAAAGAACTTTGAGCCTAAGTATTTAAGATAAAGTATGAACCGTACTTGTACAGTAGCTGATTGAGGGTTCCTAAATACAGATTGAGGTTCCTGTAGCAAATGTAGACTTGCCTACCAGTCTGTCCCAGGTCTTATTCAAAGGCATTTGTCCCTACCTGTTAGAAGAAAGGTCTGTCTTTCATTGTTCAGTATCCCAGAAATGAGACTTATTGTAAAGAGCTGAGCTCGTAGTTATAAGATGAAACACTTTCGAATGAGGAAACGAGAACTTGTTAATGTTTTCTGTTTGTATGGATGGCATTAAGCTGCCCAGACCTCAGGAAAATAACAATGATAAAAAAAATAATAAATCCTGTTTCAAATTCACAGAACACAGGTAGCGAAGTGCTGCATGGATTTAGTAATTTGTTTATTTAAAATGGCACTGGAAGCATGAATTTCAGCCATCCTGCTGGAGTAAATTGTACTAAAGTGGGCTACAAGTGTTGTTTAGGCCCCAGACATAAGCCTCTTCCCAGTAAGACAGCTTACACAAGCCTGCTGGAAAAATGCTTGTATTCAACAACAAATCTAAATTCATGTCGAGTAGTAAACCTTGGTATACTCTGAAATGACGAACAAACAGTCACTTGCAAAGTGCATATTGTAGAAATATCCCATAAAGATACAGGAGCTCGCATTAATCATGTGAGCTAGGACAATGGGTGACCTTTTCTAATAAGAAATGAAGCATCTAAAGCAGCCATTAAATTTCGCAGCAGCCCTATTTACTGTACGTCTGTGGCATTCATCATCGCACGATGTAAATGTCCTCAGACTGCCAATGTTTGCCAATCATCCTTCACTGAAAGGAAAATTAGTCTGAAGCTTTTAGAGCACCGCTCCCCAAATTCTGGCAACGCCAAGGCCATTATAGCTGCTTTTCAGCCTTAAAGTGAACAGAGAGCAGCTGTTGAGCAAGCAAGGTTAACAAACCTTTGCAAAGCATTAGGGCTAATTCGTTTTTAGCACTTTTCAAAGCACAGAAGTTGAAAATGACTGTCTGACATGGGCCCACCGCTTTTCCAAGAGTCAAATCTACAGAGTCATTGGTAAGATATCTAGGCTTTGGCTTTCAATAAAAATTCTCATGCTTGAGGATCTAATTCATTAAGGGGTTTTAATAAATGGAGGCTGATACGTACTGAGATGTAGTCACTGCTTTAAGCTTTGCAGTTTAGTTTCAGAGACGATAATAAGAAATGCTGTTGAATAAAGATACCATAATTTGGTGGCCAGGGAATGTGTTCTCTTGTTGGCCTCGTGAACTCTCACTGTCACTTTGAAAACTTGGACACCTACTACTCCTTCAAGACCTTGTTTCACTGGCACATTTCTTTTAGCTACCATATTAGGATTTTCTGCTTTTGAAATTAGCATCAGGCCTTCTTAGCTTCACAGAAAAATGGTGTTGAAACAGCAGCTAGACTTCCACAGATCAGGCAGGGGCCTTGAAACCATCCGTGGGTTTTCTTTTTTAGCTTGTTGATGTGCCCAGTTCTTAACCGATAGCCCTTGCTTTTGACTAAGAAGCCATCACTTTGACACCAGGGCCCTCCACAGCCCCAGCTGTGTTTTGTTTCACATTGGCACGAGGAGCTGGTGGCAGGCCAAGTTTTGCAACATCAGGCTTCACTGAGTGCTGAAGAAGTTTCATGCTGGTTTAGGCATAGAGAGTCCTTTGCCACTGACAGATGATCTGCTTATGGCTACCAGCAGGCGAGCCCTTGGTGCTATTACTGTTTTAGCTTATGTGTCTTTTGATGCAGCTGACTTGCCTGAGAGATCTGGGAGAGCTGGGAGGTCTCACCCCTTTCAAAATGCTTTCTTCCATTTCTCACCGACGAGTCTGAGGCTGTTTATTATGGACTTCCTCCACCTCCTCCCCCAACAGCTCTCACCTGGAAAACTTCTGTTAAATGCCACATTTCTTCGTTTCGGTGAGCATATATGTAATACTGTGTCACAGAAGATAACGTCCGTTTATAGCGTCTTAAATGTCAAACATGAATGATCCTCTAATTCAGTGAAAAATGGGATTTGAGATGAAAAGGACCTGGTTCAAGGCAAAGAAATGAGAGTTGTAACTTCTTAAAAAGGGGACACCACTTTGATGAGAGGAAAAAGCTGCACCCATAGCCTCATAGGTGGACTGCTGTCATCCCTTGTTTAGGCTATAACACTGGATTCAATCTCAGGTTTTCCTCCATTCTTGGGTGCTTATTATAGTCACTGAAAGGAATGCCCGTGGATAGCAAAGAAACCCAGCTTTGGAGGTGAACCAAGTCTCTGTAGTCCAAGTTCTGGTTTTCTGTGATATGGATTATTGCAATCCTTTCTCCTTGGATATACCAAAATAACTTCTGTGAAAGCTTAGCTGGTCTATGATGCAGCTGTACATCTTCCAAACCAGGCAGCTAAGAGAGCTATTAGTCCAGTTGTCCTTTGCTTTTCTTGGCACCTATATGCAGTTCCTTCTTGGACTGAAAGTCGTTTTCTTCAGTTTTAAATCCTTGAACATAATAGGTCCTGGTTTTGTCAGTGCCCACCCGTTTGCCTGTGGATTGTAGTGTCAGTGACCAGCAGCCAGGATTCACTGATTTTCAATGTCTGTGGGCAAAACTGAATTTGTCTTTAAAGACTAAAGCTGACCCTGTGAACACTACAGGCAAGAAGTAACATTCATCTCCTTATGTCAGCCTCTCTAACAGATTGCCAACACGTATGCCAATGGCTTTAAATTAAAATCTCTGTCTATTTAACACTATGTAAGGTAGTACGAAATAATGAGAGTTCAATAAGCTTTTAAGTTTAGGGCAAGGGTGGACAGTTTGTGAGTTATGCATAGTGCTTGAGCAGCTCGAATGCAGCCTGTATGCCTTGTTCTGTGGCAAGCAACAAACTGTTTTTGTCCAGGAGCTGCTGGAAAATCCAGACCTCCAGTTATGAAGGAAGTGAACCACTAGTGAATACCAGGTCACTAGCATCATCCCAGCCAGCCCTCCCCATCCTGGAAGGGCACTGCAGGGCCGCAGGCAGCCAGTGCGATTTTCTTGTGTGGGAATTACTGCTGGTGCTTCCACACCCTGGAAGGTCTGCAAGTTCTTGTGCCTTAAGAGAGACTGCAGGGAGATGGCAAGAATCCTGTCATCCCACTGCACATTTATAAAGCCAGTGTCCTCTCTCAGGAGAACCCTGAGAGATTGACAGATGCTTTCCATCAACATCACCTTTAATAACATTTCCAACAGTGGCAATAACAATTAATTGAAATGAATGTGTGCAAATACTGACTGCAGTCTGCAAAATTTATAATTAATTGGCTGAAATATTTGCTTTTGGCCAAATCCGAAGATGGTGGATTCAGATATCTTTTTTTTTCTCCTTATAGTGTGCTTGCATTTCCCTCTGTGGTTCAGAAATCCCGACTGAACATCTTCTGTTACAACTCCCCATAGGCAGGGATTTCACAGGGGAAAATATGGCATATGATCATTGGTGTAGTTCCAATAAGAAGTTGGTTGGGTAAAGGAAAGCAGCTAGCTGACTCTAGCTGTGAAGCTTCATTGCAAGACTTCTGAATAAAAATGTGAGTTCTGTATGACCTTTTTTACACCAAAATCTGACTTACTGGCAGATCATGCATCATAAACACTTTTTGTTAAGAGGTGGGAAAACATTTTACAGACAGTTAACGTTTTGCAGACCTCTGCTGCTTTGGGTGAAGAGTGACAAATAACACTACACATCAAAAGACTATTTTCATTTCAGTCCCCATTTTTTCTGGCTTTTCTCTCTCTCTGTCCAAAATACAAAAAACCAACAAGCACTGCCCCAAACACGAAAAACAGCAGAGGAAGAAAGGCTATCAAACAAAGCCTTTATAAGGACAGAGTTGCAGAGGCGGGCTATAGCAGTGGTATAGAAAATACCATTCCTTATGAAAGATTCAGTCATTGCATCCACCCACTCCTCACTGTATCAGCCACGGTCCCTGCCTGTCCTCAAGCATTAAAGAGTGCTGTGAAGTTGTCAGAAGCTCAGACCTTGAACAACACACAGAAAGCAAGTCCTATGTCCATATGCAGCATCCATCAGTGCCATTTTTCACATGAATGTTTTCAGTGTCTACCTGATACGTCCTTAGAGGGATGCTATTTCTATGCACAGAATTTTCTTAATTTGTAAGAAAATAGTGGGAATTCTCTACATGTGAGTAATGGTGTGTTTTGTTGCGCACTCTTCTAGTCCATCCAGAAGGCACCCTTCCTTTAAATATCATTCTGCAGTGTTGTTCTTCACATCTTTATGCAAGGAAATAGTAAATTGGAAAACACGGTATTTAAATTAAGATTTGATAGGAGAGAGACTTCTTTGTTTTGTTCCTTTTGTTTTGTTTTGTTTTATTTTAAATGCATGTTTTAAAGATGTTCCTTTAGCATGATTTCTTTTTAGCACTTGGAGGAGCTAACCTTAGCCATCAGTTTCATTGTAAAGAGACCATTTTTCTTCTGACAAGCTTGTGAGCGTCCTAACCTATAATTCACCCAAATTTGTGAGGCATTAATTCTCTCTGGCAGCTCAATCCATTAAAGACAGTAAAGAATTTGGATCAATTAATACATTCTTTTGACAGACGCAGTAATGAAATTGCTACTTCCATTCTATTTGCCCTTTGACATACGAGCCCAGATCAATCCCAAGCTGTTATGAGGGACCGTTTTTTTTTTCTGCTATCCAGCAGTGACTTGCTATTCTCTGTGCATTCTTAAATTATGTCCCTGGGACTATTTCATAGAATCATAGAATCATAGAATGCTTTGGGTTGGAAGGGACCTTTAGAGGTCATATAGCCCAACCCCCCTGCAGTGAGCAGGGACAGCTTTAACCAGATCAGGTTGCTCAGAGCCCCAGCCAACCTGACCTTGAATGTTGCCAGGGATGGGGCCTCTACCACCTCTCTGGGCAACCTGTTCCAGTGCTTCACCACCCTCATTGTAAAAAATTTCTTTCTTATGTCAAGTCTAAATCTATTCTTCTTTAGTTTAAATCCGTTATTCCTTGTCCTGTCACAACAGGCCTTGTTAAAAAGATTGTCCCCATATATAATATATATCACAGTAGCGTGTTAATATTTCCAGAATTGTTCTTTATTTCTATTTGTAAAAATTCATTTCATGTCTCGGATATGAAAATGGTACCAGCCTCAAGGCAGGGAGTGGTGCCATGTAGAACTGTTTTTACACTCTTGGTGGCAATCAAGGGTCTTCTCTCTAGTCCCTGGGACACAAGACTGACAGGGACTGTTTACTCGTGCCTGAGTAACCCAGAATGGAGAAATAGAGGACTCCAGCAGGCAGGATGTAAAACCATTTGGCATTGCAGGTGGCTTGCTGGACCTCCCTGGCCTCCCTCTCTGGTCCTCTGTTTTCATAGGCATCAGTCATAGTTGGATCCAACAGCAGGACAGATCAGCAGTAGCTGATGCATTTTTCACAGTTAAGAGACACATATGAACTTTTTTAGTACTGTATTTTTGCCTCTTTCATAATCTCTTATCTCCCTAGGTTTTATGGAGGTGAATTAAAATGGTCTTTAAACTCAAGTCATAGGGGATGAGCGGTGTTGTAGACGTTGCTAATGATTTATAAAGGTGTACAGTTGGCTTTCCTGAGATACATAGCATGTTTATTTGTGTTTCCTTCCCAAATGCCCTGAACTTCTGCATCTTATATGCTAGAATTTGATTTTAGAAGAGTGCAGGCATTTTTTTTTTCTGTGGTTTTTTATTATAGACATAAAGTATCAAATACGTTGTTTTGTCTTGGATTTTTGTCAAGCCCAATGAAAGTTTAAGGCTAAATGAGGTGTTGAGAAGGAGAAAGGGTTCAAGTGAATACATATTGTTTTCAAGTGATGTAATTGCCAGCAATTTAGAAGTTCCTCAATTTTTTTTTTTTTTTAATTTAAGTAGTTATCCAGATCCGTTCATCCTGATATTGACATGCTGACACACTGTCTGTATAGTAACAGCCAGCAGGGTAACTAAATGTGTGATAGCCTTTTAACTTCTACAGTTACACTGGTAGACACTCTGAAAGGGAAATTATCACAGAGAAGTTATTTGTGGTCTACCTCAAAGCTAGATTTTAGTAGCTCAAAGCAGGAAAAGGTAAATGTACTGGTAATGAGTGCATGTGTGGATGACACAAAGCAGGGAGGCACAGGCATAAACAGCACTGAGTGGGGGGACCAGAATCATATGCACAAAAGCAAAAGACCTTGAGAACTAAAATAAAAGAAATGAGATCATAGATAACAGTAAGGAATGCACCACTAATTGTTGCAACAGCATCTAAGCTCAAAGTTTTATCAGTTAGAGATAGCAGATCAGGATCTGCTATAGGGAGATATGGCTGTGAAGAAAACATGCTTAAGGTGTATGTATTGGGCACATTATTTCTGGCAGAGAAAATACAAAACAAGATGCTGTTGTGCAAGACACTGGCACAGTTAATCTGAAAAGCTTTACACAGTAGTCATTTCCTACACGAAGTGTGAAAACTGGAACATGTTCAGAGACCAGCTACCAGCATGATCTAAGGTCTAGATCATATTTTACAAGACCCTGTTTTGCAAGAGGACCATGTCAGATATAGACAAGGCTGAGAAGGGGGATCACTATTCATGCACCACAGAAGTAAACGCTGAGAAGAAAGAAAAGTTATTTAAGCTAGCAAAGAATTTTGGCACATTTTTCCACACATAGAATTCAGACCAGCAATTAGAATCAACTGGCTTCTAGTAAGAGAAATTAGGTCTGCTATGATCTTCCATTAAGAATAGGGGTTTTAAAAAAAAAGAAAAAAAAGCAGAACTGTTCTGAAAATAGTTTTTCCTAGCTTTAAGAAAAGCATATGTTGGTATTTTCTATGACAGCAGAGTATTGGACCTAACAAACTCATAGAAGTGTGCTCATAGAAGTTCCTTACACTTAGATATGTTATTTTGGTTCTTGAATACAATCAGTTGTACCCATTTACATCTACATTCGCACACACAGACTGAAGTGTAATTGTACTTGAAATTATGGTACAGATGTTTTGAGCACAGCAATCACTATTTTGCGGAGCTAACCCTCAACATTTGTTACAGATTTTTTAAAGTTTTTTTTTCAGCAGCAGCTGAAGTCTCCCAGTCCTTTCTCTTTTCTGAGACCAGATAATATTTACTGAACAGAGCAGGTGAAAAAAACCCACATACATGTGTACACACACTCTATATTTGCTTTTAGACGTCAGGCCCATTCAGACTTTTACTGTAGGTATGTGTGATACATTGTACATGGAAACCAAGTGAGTTATAAATGTTAAAGTGAAATCAAAATAAGCTGTTACATCTTTATTCTTCCTGGTTTGTATTTTTCTCAAAGCATAACTGAAATGATATTCTGAACGAGACTACATAATGCTGCTCTTTGCCTATTGAAAAGACATTCCTCATGTTTTGTACATTGGCTCAGAAAGTCTAATACCTGATGCATTTCCCTCATTTCACTATGGGGATGTACTTTACAAAATGGTTTTGACTTCATCTTCAGAATAATTCTATTCAGCAACAGCATTAATGAACTGTCTACCATCTTAATCACTCATTGTCAATTGTTTTCCCACTCAGTTCTCAACCTGTCTGGCATTTCAGTATCATAGACATACTTTGTTCTTTACAGTATTTCTTGCACACCTTTACATATATTGTGTACTTCAAATAACAGGATACTTACACCTTTCTCCTGAAAGAGCATTTTAATAGATGACAGAAAGTCTCTCAAAGCTACTGGAGTCCTGACAGCCTCTTTTAATGAATCAAGGGTCCTTTCTCACTGTCTACTGGACTTTTGGGCACATCTGCATTATTACATTTTACACTCAGCAGAGACAGCTGAATATGTTCGCAGTGCAGTATTTGTCAGTAAGAAATCCCAATATGCCCTAGATTTAGACAATGGCCCAGGTAAGGATGGATTTAAGAGACAGCAGAAGAAATCCTTCTTTTTTTGTGTTTGTTAACTGGCTGCTTGACTGCAGTTCAATGCATGGATTTCAACTGGGAGTGAAAATTTAAAATCTCTTAGTCGTATTTGTCCTGAAAATGCCATTTCCTTTCCTTTAATGCTTCTTTATTTAGTACCAGTGTAAACCTTGAAACAAGCATCTTTCTACAGGTGCAAACGTATCTCTGGAATGGAAATCAGTGTGGAAGTAATCTTTGGTATGTATGGATGAACGTAGTGCAAATATGACTTATAGACTGTGTGTACATTTTGAAAACTGTTTTACTTAGGTATCAAGAAACACTGTGAGTATCTCTTAGGAGGCTGTGTGATGAACAGAAATGGAAAACTGAGATGAGTGATAGTTTTGACATTGGGTTTTTGTTGTACACCAACAAAAAAAGAAGAGAAAGCACTATCATCTTTCTCACTGAACACCGACGTGCCATGTAGACATATGCACCTGCAGTGGTTTTGTCAGCTGAGGAAAACTACAGAAAACACTCGAGGAACTGTTTAGCAAATACAAGGGAATGGATAGCAAAGGTGGGATCTTGAGAATGACTTTGACCTGGTATGGTCTTGAATTCTAGGTTGTAGGAGAAAGGAGATAAAATAAGGACAAAATACCTGGGGAAAAATTAGCCTCTGAAGAAGCAGACACTTCTGCTGAAGTATCAGAACAGCAGCCTGGCCCTGGTGGGACTCAGCCCGGAGCTCTCACCTGTCTTCGAAATGAGTAAACTGATTGACCAGGCTGGTCTGATAGTTTTATGAAGCGTGTGGTGGCCTCTACTGGTGAATTGAAATGTTACATGGACATTTGTGCCTTCACAGACTTCTTAAAAACTCCAGATATTCACAAGGTAAAGTTTAGAGATGTTCCATATTCACAGACCAGCCAATTTGGGATTCTGTCTTGGCTGTTATTTCTCCTGTAATGCAAATGTGGTGGTCTGTGAGGTTATGTCTTCTAGTCCAAGGGATTTTCCCTCTTCAACCTGATATGGGATTTGCATGTGTCTGGCCAAATAGATACATTCTATCTTTTTGGGTGGTACATGGAAGGATCCTTGAATTATTGCCAATCACATCTCACATGCCCATGCTTAGCACAGAATGCCACACTTTGTCTTGTTGCATTTTTATGTCTTTTGATGGATCATGAAGATAATGCAGTAAAAACTGATTTCAGATTGTTTCCTGAATCATTCTTTTATTGCAAAGGATTTGTCTTGCTAGTATGAATTCATTTTGTACTTCTTACCTGTGCATCCCTTGTAAGGTCATTTGATATTCAGGTAGTTCTTATATGGCCTATTGTAATTTATTATCAATGAAGCAACTGTTAATGGGTATTTAAGAGGAGGTTACTGCTTGTGCTCAAACTCTGCTAACACTTTATTTGCTCCTTCATTGCTAATTAATTTGCTACATCTTCACAGAGATCTACTGTAATGCAACTGAAGTTCAGTCATAATATTTGAATTAAATAATGGGAGCTTAAATAAGCTGTTGATTTTTCCTTCTCTGATAGGGCTAACTTGCCATGCAGTAGCAGCTTTTCATTTTATTTTAAAAAGAGCAAAGGCTTCTATGGAAACAGTATAACTAAAGGGCTTGCAAACTGAATGAAGGCTGGGACATGAGACAGGGAAACAGAACTGGAGCTTGTTAACTCCAGGATCGACCCTTGCAGAACTGGTTGAGGTAAGGGAGTTTTCTAAGAAATTTCTTTTAGTCTTTCAAGTGCTCAAATTTCAGAATTCACACTGTGTTAGCACTGGTCACTGGGGCCTCTGGAAAGACATAGAGGTCTGGATCTCAGTTTCCTCCTATGCAAAACAAAAGGTGGAACTGATAATAAATACTTCTTTGTAAAACATTTTGATATTTATGTATAGCATTCCAACATAACAGTTTATTCTTACATGAAAATGGACCCACATTCTACCATCTACATTTACACTTAACAATGTCTTTTCTTACCATTCTTTGCATATAAACCTGTCCCTGTGTTCTCAGTGCTCTCACTTTCTGTCATGCATATGTTTATTCACTTGCCTGCATGCTGTATTCATGTTGTTTTGAAGTTCCCTTCTCTATAGAAATACTAGAGCCTCAATTCATATTAACTTTTCAGAGTTGTGGGAGGAAGAGAGAGCATAAAGGAAGACGTGACTTGCTTTTCACTGAAAGCTTAATAGTAACATTGAGCCTCAGCCACTTCGGGAGCTGCCTCAGTATATGGGAGACCTGATTAACAAGTTACAGGCCATTGTTTGAATTCCAGTTACTTGCGTTAATGGGTTTGGTGCGAGGGTTGGCTACCATATGAGAGGAAGAAGGGAGAAAGGTCACCTTTCTTCTCAATGAGTATTGAAACTCTCCCTTCCATTAGGCTAGCAGGACACGTAGAGGAGGGCTTGTATAACCTGGGGTCCTCTTTAGCATCCGTGTCCAGATGCTGACTAGACTGCACTCTGGTGACCGGGATACTAGCTTTACAAAGTATTTGTGACTTTTTCTTGTCAATATCTCTTTTCCTAGGGCTTATCCCTTGTTTTGCCCCATCATACCTAACACTACCCTAGGAAATCAGGCTTCATATTCATCCCCCTGCTGTGAGATGGGGGTTGGAGCAAACAAGTCCAAGTGTCTGTCCAGCATGAGCCATTCTATGATTCTGTGTCTCAAGGAGATGATGATTTGAATCACTAGTCAACAGCTTAAACAAGATCAAATTAATTTATTGTAATCTCCAGCCATTTCGTAGGCTGCCATGTTGTCAGTTCCTTGCTCAGCTCCTCTAGGTGGCTTGTGTTTTCTATTCTCTTATCACTGTCCTCTCTGCAACATCATGGTACCAGCAAGAGGACTCACATCAGGGCAGGTTATCCTTCTTCTCTCTTAACAGGAGAGGAGAAGGATGTGCAGTTAGAAATGCCCTATTGTGATACAGGAGCTGGAAGGGTGGGTATGCTTATGTAAGCTTTCATAAGGAGATAAGTTTCTTGAGTAATTTCTTAGCTGGCAAGGTCAAAACAACTCCTGAAAAATTAAACACACTCCTCGCTGTGAGAGCCGATCATCACCTCCAATCACATGAGCATCAGTGAAGATGTTCCCAGTTCTTTGGTGTGGCTGTCAGCCTCTGCTCAGATTCCAGAGCCAAATGTAAGTTTTTATTGACAGCATACTCTGCTGTAACTTTCTTCTCAGAAGGAAAGTCTTGTTGGTGTTTAATAAAGACATCTTTGAGTAGTCTCAAAAATTCTAGCTACAATTAATATGTCTGTTTGTAACCAAAGCACTGATAGTGACAAGTTGCATAACTGGACTACCACAGCAGGGTTATTTGCCCCTTGCCTTCAATATTCCCATTCCCCTTGCTTTCTTTCTGTCAGCTGCAAGGCTCTTCTAGCCCTTCTGTGAGCCAGTGTATCTTACTAAAGGTAACACAGTAAAGCAGTGGGTGGCTTTTTGCCACCCTAGTGAACTGAATTGACTCACCAGAGGATGGACCAGTCACTAGGGTCAGTGCAAGGGAAGCACACTCACCAACTCTTGTGGAAGAGCTGGAAGGCAGCAGTTTGGTTCAGCCAGCTGGGGAAATCTCACCCAAGCTGTGTCTCCTGTTTTGGTTGTGGTTCTGTCAAATTCGATGGCAGACCTGGGAGAGTCCAGGAACTAGAGGTATCTTATGCAAACTAAATTATTTTGCTACTATTTTTTTATCATTTCTTTCACAATCTACAGCCTGTGCCATTTTTAAGGATGATGGAGGTTTCTGTTGCAACCTGCCCCATGTTCTAGCTATCAAACAGCTCTATTATTTCATGGAAGAAAAGCCTGGTAAGCCCTACAGAGCTGAATTTCTCCTCCCTGTTTTTGCATTCCTACATTGCTCCTTCTCAAGAGGTTGTGATAGAAAACAATGTTTAGCTCGATTTCCCCTGAACAAAATAAAACCAAACCTGTCACAGAAGAATAACTCCGTGCAAAACTGATAATAATGAGGATGGTCTGATGAGCAGAAGTCTCTCAATCACAACATGCTCCCCACAGGACAGCATTTTAACGGATACTGCATTGTGAATTGTCTTGAGAAAAGGCTTCTGGCCAAAACATTGACATTCACAAGCAGCTGCTGCACTCAGAGAATGTAGGTTTTAATTATCTTGGGTAAAACAATCAATTTGGAGTGCAAGGCAAGTTAGGCTGCTGAATATTACTGATCACCTGGAAAATCACAATGAATGTACGCTTTTCTTTTCAATCTACCTTTCAACCTTCAGCTCATTCCCTGGGCTGTAACAAATGCATTAGGTTTTGCTTAGCAAAGCAGCACCATTGAACAAAATCCATGAAATGAAACTTGAAAGAGAGTGGATTACCTAAATGAAAAAAAGTATGCTATTGTTAGTCACTTGTTCCTCATTCACTTCATGGGGATTTAATATACTTGCGTGTGATTCCCAATTAAATAAAATAGTCTATCTACTGATACCTTCTCATTGATAACAACTGAACAACCACAGTCATTTCCTGTTGTTTCCTGCGATTTTTTAAAGACCATCACAACACGATGCCTTAGATAGCCGGAATCATACACACTAAACCTAAATATGTACATACATTGCCTTTTCCTCTATTCTCTCCTGCTAGAAGCCATAAACACCTATCTTGAAACTCCTGGTGTTGCATGCAAAGTCAAGTGCTTGCTCCCGGTAAATGCAGGCCAATGCTGGCATAGTAACACCGGGTGGCAGCAGTGGGTTTTCAGCCAGAAAGTTGAGCCATAGTGAGGCTGTTGCCAGAAGTAATGAAGACATAGAAATTAATTTTGTTTGGATTTCTGAGTAGAGTGCTTGGCATGTTATCCAACTCCAAATTTCTTCAGTTTGTCATTTGTTCATGCCTCACAGTCCTGGATTCCTTCTTTTAACTTAACCTAACATTGTAATTGCTGTAAGAATGACAGACTCATCGGGGTTTAGGATACGGGAGGACATGTTGTATATGTATCATCTGCTGAGAATTTGGGATTGTTGCCAGTGCTTTGTAGCTGGAGGAAAATTGGACAGCTATTTGTCTTTAGGGTACATGTCATGTTTGTCCTGCTTTTTGTCCCTACTTAACAAGTCAGAGTTGTGACAAGCATAACAAAAGAAACCCTTTCAGAAACATATTTTACAATTACTGAAACTTCGCTGGGCAGATGACAGACCTGGGGAATAAGCTGCCTGCTAACTGTTGTCTTCTGACAGGGGGCTTTCTTCACTTGACACGTCCTATCTGAGTGGGCATCACCTGGTACTTGGGAGCAGAGCCCTGGGCAAAGACAATTTGTTGAGCTGTTTTCTTCCTTCTAGGGGAGATTAGGGAGAGGTCAGGCTCCAAAGCCAACATCCTCGTACTTTGTCTGACATATGTGTTCCCTGTTGTTCTGATAATTCCCAGATGCAATTGCTTTTTAGCAATATAGAGACTGATATATACTTCTTGTAGGGAGACAAGTGGGGGATGTAGAGTTTTGAGAGCCCACACCACAGAATATGTCTTGCCATTGGCCTTAGCCGTTAGTGAGACACCTTCAACCACAAACTTGAGGCACTAACAGGACTAACTTTGTTTCCTAACATCAGTGGTGCAGTAGCATGACTCAAGATACTATTTTTGGGTTTTTTTCTCCCCAGGAGTAGGTGAAGGTTTCCCAAATGTCTCACACTCCTCTAGTTGCTCTGACTTCTCTATTTCAGTGATTTAGCTGAGCTGGCTCAAAGGAGTAGCACATTCTGTCTTGTTTGCTTTCACTGCTGATTAATGCCCCAAAATGACCAGTCCCAGCTGAAAGCAATTACAGCAAAGACCTCTGCAAAACCAAAATGTTTTCACTGTAGCAGACTTCTGTTCATGCTGTAAGTTCCTCTTTCAAATTCAGGGCTTTTAATGTGGTCAGACCATAGTTCAAAACCTAATTAAGACTTTTTTTACAAAGGTTGGTAATGTGTCTGCAGTGAAAACCTATTTGTTCAACAGCTAGTGTCTTGAAAGTCATCACTGCCTTCCAAAAATTCTTTCCTCTTCTCTTTTTTCTCCCAAAAGTCATTGGAACAGAACCTGGGGCAGCTCAGTTCATGGCAGGGCTGATAATCCCAAATCCTAAATGTCTTGAAGCTACACATAATTAGGTGCAATATGCATAAGGATACCATTGGTTAACTTAATGATTCGGCTACTCATACAGGACCGGGGTCAGAAGTACAAATACCTAACACCCTGCGTTATCTGTTGGGTCTCAATGAATAAATTGGTTTGTCGAGTAGTGAGAAGTGAGTACATTTAGAAGACCAAACTGGACATGAATAAATTTAATTTGCTGAACTTAACTTATGTTTTACCATCAGCTACACCACAAGTACATGTGCTGTGAAAGTTGGATGCAGGCCCACATGGGAAAACTGATCCTGCATACCATACCAAAACAAGATCTGAGGATGGATTTCCATTCCTAAAAGAATAGGAATATATATATTATGTATAATATAATAGGATATATGACATACATGTAATATATATGCCAGCTATATAGCTGACAAGAAATGAGACACAAGACTTCTCTCTAGAAACAATTGCAAACCTTGCAAAACATATGTTGGACTGTGATAAAATGGGGCAGAAGGGGCTCTGAAATGTCCTCTCTTTTCCACAGTGCTTTCTGCCCCCTGTTTGCCACCCTTAGTAGCAGGTGTACAGTGTTCCTCTGTGCCACCTCCATCCCACCACGATGCCGCTTGCTTCAGGTGCCACAGAAATCGTCCCTTTTGAGTCCCCAAGAGGTCCCCAGAAGCATCCTCCAGTGCTCCAGACTGCTACCCGACCCATTTTGCTGGCAGTACCACAAGCCCCAGCCATCTGTCCCAGAATCTTCTTTCTTTTTAAGATTTCTCTGGATTTTCTTACTTGGGTTTTACCCTACTCTACCTTGCCCCTACTGTGCTTCTCTGCCCATCCCTACACATGGTGATGTCTCTTCTGTGGTGCAAGTTACTCTGCAGCCACAGGTCCATGCACCACTGGTGCCAGGGTCAGCACTGCTGTGAGAGGCAGGAGAGGGGTCAGAGCCTCACTGGTGGCTGAAGAGAGGAGGAGGTGTGAAAGGACAGCTGGAGGGATGGGGAGAGTGGGTCTGTAGCAAGCCAAGCTTAAATCAATATAAACTGCTGCAGAATCCACTCTAAATCTCCATCTTCTCACAACACCCCCAAGCACCTCATGCAGTCAAAACTGCTGGCTATTTTGGGCACTGGGGAAGCCACATTGATCATCTGTAATGCATGTTTACATGAAAGTTATTTACACAGATGCAAAATGCAGCAGCTCATTAAATAATTTTTCATCACATGTCATGGAGCAGAAGACAACTTGGCTGCTACATAGCAGTTTCTACTGAAGTGGCTAGGACATAATACATTGACATTCAGCTGAAGCAATCAGCTTGAGAAATTTTGTATTGAATGTATTCTGAAGAGTAATTAAGCTTCCTACAGTAAGCGATGCTTGTTAAATTGGGTGTTACTACTCGTTACTTAAAGCAGATAATGCTACATTGTTTTAAACAGCCTGTCTTATCTTCCCTAAAGAATGAGATTATCTCCTCTGTCTTGTTCTTCCCAGTCTCTCATGAAATACACTTGTGTGTGTGTGTCCCTCAATCTGTTTTTCACGTGGCCTCCCATAGTAATGCTCAGATCTGTAGCTGTCAGACCAGCAACAAGCCAATAAGCGGTAATGATATTCTTCCATTTCTCAGGGCCCACTCTGCCACTCTTGCTCACACAGAGTAGTTTCTCTTGTTATTGGAAATTATGGGACTGCTCACCTGCCAGGCACTACTCAAAGGAGTAAGAGCAGCAGAGGCACTGAGACAAGGGTAAGATATTGATGCCACTATAAAAGTGAGAGGACAGAGTCCTGCATAATTTACATGACTAACTTGGTTAGTCAGGGTAGAGAGAATAAAAACTTAAGTCCCTTGATGAGCAGAGATTTGCTGTAGCCTCCAAATCTCAATTTTTTTATCTAACTGCAATGCCCAGGACTCATAGTCTAGGACCAGAGTGTGTATAAACACCAGACAAAATGAAGTTCACTGCTTCTCCTGTAAAACAGTTACCGTTTTAGTATAATTCTATGTTAATGTGATAAGAATTTTATCCATAATTAGAGTTTGCATTATGGAACACCTCAAAGCATAAGTGACACTGTTCTTGATACCATGCAAATATGTATCACACAAATGTGCATTATTTGCAAGTCCCGAAGGAGCAATTGAGTCAAGTAAGCTAATTCTTCTGAGAAGGATTAGTATATCCCATGAGAAGCCATGTCACATTACAACGGATCTCTTATTTTTCCCTGAAAATGCAGTCGCTGTGGTTTCTAGGTACCATATATGATCCATTTTCTTACATTTCAGCTCTGGAATACCAGTCACTAGGGAGGATTTTTAATCTCATGACTTTTATTAAAACACAAGAGCAGAAGCATAAACCGCTTTATTGCTGAAGGAAGTTGGTCTGAGAAGCTGTATTCCCACATGCATGAGTAAGTGAATTACAAGTTAATCTATGTGCAAAAGAATTTTAGTGATCTCTGTCTGCCTTCTGTGATTTCAGCTTTCCCTGGAAAAATGAACCAAACAACACTACAAACACATATTTTTCCACTGTCAAATATTTCTCATTTCTTGACAGAGTCCCTTGGCACCACAGTAACTTCTTTTCTACTCTTCAAGTGGATTACTGGTCACTTAGGCAACAGGCACAATTTCCAATGAGTGAGCAGATTTGCCATGAAAACCTGCCAGCTAGTCAGTGAACAAGTGACATCTCCATGACTGGTAGAAGAAATCTCCACATGATCTCCTTTATTTACAGCTTGACAGAAGCTGCTAAACCAGGGAAGATCTGAAAAGTAGTCCAAGAGTATCAACAGATTAAGGCAGGCATCATGTGCAGCAGTTCTTGGCTTGAGTGTTTATCATCATGATAAGCTTTTCTGAAGTGTAAAAGTGACTGAAGGTCAAACTGACATCCTCTTTTGGCAATTTGCATGCTTGCCCCACAAATCATGCACAATGCTTGGTTGTTCTAGAAACTGCTTGAGCAAATAACGCAGCATATCCCATCCTTCTGCACTCTTGTAAAGTTACAATGGCACATTTACATATGACACAGGGTTTTCTCTGCAGGATCCCCATTTTCAAAAGAAAAGCTAAATTCTTTAAGACAGTGTGAGTGCAAGCTCCTTGAGGAAGAAAGTTGTTTAGTTTGGTTTTTTTGTTTTTGCTTTTTAGCAGGATTTCCTATTTGGTGGTATAATCTGTCCCCTGATTTTTTCTGCATAGCCTGAAAGGTCAGATACTAAAGTCACGGCTACTACAGCATAAGTTGAGAAACTGCTGTAGTGAGCCATGTTGTGCACAGTACTATATGGTAGGTTTGGACAATGTCTTCTTGTTGCTCCTTTTCCTCTCAATCCTCCTTGTCAGCTGGGCACTGGAACAGGCACCTTCCCTGTTTTGTCCTTGTTATGGTCAGAAATATCTTGCAGGGCAGAGCTGATGCTCACTGATCTAATTTTGCTAATGGTTGGAAACTGGGATATGCTGGACTCTCATGAAATAACTTTGGTGAATGCATTGGACGTACTCCTTCAGTGCACTCTTGCATCTTCTCATTGTGTTTACCAGTAAATACTAATTTCATAAAATTTAATCTATAATTGTAAGTGTCATGCCCAAGATGTTTCATCAAAATCTATGTTTCCAGAAGTCTAAAATTTAGCTATGGTCTATGCAAAACTGAGTCTTGCTAACTTTTTTACCGTTGCCTCTTATATACCTTCACCTGTCACTGCTGCTTTTAGGAGAAAGCATTTGATACCAAGGTAGTGTTGGGTTTGCAAGGATCACAATATTGCTTGCACTTGTCTTTCTTTCTGTCAAAAAATAAGGTTAATAATATGAGTGACTGTTCAGGATTATCTACAGCCTGGCTTCTTTTTCTATGGCCTTGAAATGTTGCTTGGACAGGGTGTCAACACTGTAACTGCAAATGTCCTCAGTCTGAAAACTTAGTATGGTTCATGAAGAATTCATAGCCACTGGTGTTTTTTAAAAACCATGTAACTATGGCCAAATTTTCACATTGTTTTTGTTTGTTTTTCTTCATATCCTTTACTGTGAAGGCAGTGAATGAGATTTCATTTCTCTTTAGAGGCAATGTGATTCACAGCCAGTTGGTTTCCAGCCCTTGTAAGGCTCACACTTGTGCCATTTGGATGAAATTAGAGTCAAATGTTCAGAGGGAGGAGGATGGTCTCCAGCCATTTCCACAGAGGAGCCTGAGACATTGGGTGAAACCTAAAGCAAAGACTACAGTCTTGACTGCCTGTGTTGCTTATTAAGCAAATTGCTTATCTCTAATATAACCTCAGTGACTTCATTTAGGTGTATGGAAATATGTAACCATTTGAATACATGGATTTGTGTAACCCAGTTGGAGTTCTGAGCACAGAGAAAAGATTACATTAAATGAGAGGTGATCAAGAAATATCAAAAAGCCAGAGACATGCTGAAGCTCAAGGCCATCTCAACTCTTGAGGTTCTGAATCTATGAAGTGGAGAGTTACCAAGGGAAAAACCTCCTTCCAGAAATTCCCAGAGTCTATGGTCTCTTGGTAGTTCTCTGAGTTGTTTTGTCTTTGAGAATCGCCCCTCAAACTGAAATACCTTCTTCATGGAATGGGTAGTCAAGCATTGGAACAGGCTGCCCAGAGAGGTGGTGGAGTCACCATCCCTGGAAGCATTCAAAAAACGGGTAGACGTGACACTCTGGGACATGGTTTAGTCTAGTCTACCCTTGATTGGTTTAGTGTGGACTTAGTAGTGTAGGTTAATGGTTGGACTGGATGATCTTAAAGGTCTTTTCCAACCTAAATGATTCTATGATTCTATGTTTCTCCTTAGCCTTCGCTGGAAGCCAGCATGCAGTAAACACCTCTGAAAGCACCAAGATTCTCAAAATAGCTAAATGCCTAACTTGTCCTCAATTCTTTGGGAGATAGATTCCAAAACACCTTTAAAAACCTAGTCCTTATACTGTCACATTTTTGAGAAGGCTAGAGGAATTCTGTAGAGGACTACTCCATGCAGATGAAAACTTCTCCTATTTTTGCAGGAGTCAGGAAAAAAAAAAATACACGGAATCCTCGAGGAATATTGAGCAGGAGTTCAGAAAATGTGAAGCACAATAAGAAAATTCCAAAAAGTATTAGATGAGTAAAGGCCAGTGATGTCTGTGCCATAACTTATACAGACCAAAATAAAAACCTGTTTAACATTTTCCATCCATATATTCCCGTGGCTTTGCACCAAGACCTCCCCAAATGTTTAAAAATATGAGCCTCAGAATTGCTCCTAGGCTCCCTTACAGCACTTAGAGCCTGACAGAAATCTTTCAAAAATGCAATTCTGTAAGAAAAAAAGGAAAAAAAAAAAACCCCACAGAAAATGTGATGTGAAAGTTTTACATTAAGAGGATAATAATTATGTTGAGTAATACCCACTATGTGCTAGACACTTCACTAGATACTTCATAAGGAGGAAAGACTTTGCTCCAAGGAGCTCACAATCTCATGACTGCATATTCAACCTTAATGTATTATTTATTTCCTTTGTTTTGAGTCTTACTGTGACTTTGAATGTTTTCTCAGCATAGTTGGAGGTTTGGGGTTTGGGGTTTGAAATATGTAAATATGCATTTGAACGATAACAGTGCTTTTAGTCTAAAGGCTTTTATCTCAGACATTCGATAATAATTACTCTATAAATAAATATCACAGTGCTAGATAGATACAAGCAATTTAATCTGAACGATTAATTCGTGGGCTTAGCTAATTAAGCTTCCCTGGCCAACTATGCCTTGCATATATTCAAATCTGAAAAAAAAAAGGAATAAAAGGATAGAGTAACAACAATTTTGGCCTGTTTTTTCAAGACAATGACTCAGAGCAACTGACCACACTGCAAAATCATGGCCAGAGCGCACTTTGAAGGAACTCTGTAATGCTAAAGGGGAAAAGCATCTGTTAAGTTGATATTTTTTAGTGTTGAATACAAAACTGTCCTCTGGGGTATTGTTAAGTTGGAGACAAACACATCTACATCTCTGCTCTTGCTCTCATACAGCAGGGAGCATACGTTTTGGTTCAGGACCGTCTGCCTTTTTGTGTTTGCTGTTTAGACTAGGGATGACAGCACGTGTGGAAGTATTAAAATAACTTGGATCACGCTGTCTCCTTCTGCTAATATAAGTCTTATGTCTTGTTTTACCTGCTTTCAAGTCTGCATGTAAGAATCGGGTGAATGCACACAGCCCATGCTGAGAACGCTGTGCCACCGCAATACCACAATGTTCAGCATCGTCAGTCGATAGTGACTACAGATGTGTCTTTAACACGGCGGCGCACAGTACAAAGTAAGCTCCTGGGAATGACAGCCTGGTCACCGTTTGTGGCTCTCCACACAGAAGGTGGCCCCCTACTCTAATAGTCCTTTTAGTGCCCTAACAAGGACTTTACAATAGATTTAGATGTTCCTGGCGTCGATTCTGAACGTGTTCCCCAGTGGAGAGTTTTCTTCTCAAGTGTGTATTCTGGTCAAATCCACAGACTTAAAAGTATGTCTGCACTGCAGGCATGGAATTAGAAGAAGTCCAGCTGCAGATGAATAGCAAAAAATCTCAGGAAAGCCTCATGCAAAACCCCACGCTGCCTTAGCCAGACTGCAAGCCAGCTTCATGTTACCAGTTTGGGTGCTGCCCAGTTGCACTGTAGTGCAGAGACCTGTCAGGCCAAGAGCTGAGTTAGGCAGTATATACAAAGTCAAGTGCATCACATTTCAATATCAGCACTGTCGCATTTCAAAGTCATGATGTTGCTAGAAAGCTTTCTTTGGAGACTTTGTTTTCTGAACTGTAGCTGAGAGGAGGAGAACAGATTTCTGCCCAGGAATCAGGCAGGTGCTGTTTCACCACGCAGTTCACCTCGTGTCTGTGATGCGGGTTTCTGCTCTGCCAGCCACAGTGAGGCATTCTGAACTCGAGTGCATCAGAAAATCCCTTCCCCTTGACTTGCTAGTGGGGGACAAAATGAAAGATGGCAGTGAATTGAGATGAGCACTTGAAGCTTTGCTAATTGTTCTTGCTTTATTTTATCTTCCTGTTGAATGGTTTTCAAGTATAAAAGGCAAGTTCCGTTTTACAGACTCCTTTGTTTCCATAAGGAAAACCAAGCAGCTGTCTCTTCAGTCTTTCCAGGACTAACTTCCCATTTCCCTGAAGTGCACATGCTACCTGTTGGTGAGTGGCACAGCTTTACAATTCTGGTGTCAGAGCTCTACTTTCTGGCCCGCACTTGGGACAGGCGCCTAATACTCAGTTGCTGCACTTCAACTTTCATGCCTTAGACTCATTTGAACTAACAACAGCTCCAAGAAAATCTGGGCCTTTGAAAGCAAGGTTTTGAATGCAGTCTAGCTTCCGTTAGGATGGTGCCTCTTTCAGAAACCATTTTACTTCCTTGTGTGCTTTGTCCAACAAACTGAATACCAAAGCACAATAGCAACCTGAATCCACCTTGTACAAGGAGCAATTTCAAAGGTGGAAATGATCAAGTAATTGTCAGTCTCTGAAATCCATCATCTGCCAGTTAAACAGTTAAGGAAGAAGAAACCCCTAGATGTTGACCATTGGGTCAGGGGTGCTTGACAAAGGGGAGGAAAGTTCTGGAATAGGTGATGCAACTCCCTGGGGGTTGCCCAGAATACCTCCTTGATTTTCAGTGTTAATGACTAAAAGCATAGGTTATAAAGAAGCTGTGGCAGAACTAGAAATAGGCTGCTGAATATTTGGGTTAACATAACCCAGCATACAGCATACCATAAAACTTAGCTGTATTAGAAAGACCACAAAAAACCATTGTCCAAGTTCCCTTGGATCAACAAATTTCACAATTTATTATTTCTATTGCGGCCCTTTTTTGGTAAGGCTAACTGCCTTTTACCTTAGCTTAATTTGCCTTACTGCACCCAGCTTTCTCTCTTCCATGCTCCGCTGATTTAGAAGGTAGATTGCCTCCCATCTTAAATGCTACTCTTTATGCAACGCTTAAACAAAGCGGCTTAACCTTGCCGAATTCTTTACTGTATTGGCAAGTAACATAATGTGAACAAGATGGAGAAAAAGACTCCACACGCGGAAAAGTTCATGCCTTTAAGAAATTGTGACTCAGAAGGTTGTATAATGGTTGGGATATTGAACTTCCAGATGTGTGACAACTGTTTTTTCCCCTTTTTTTCCATGCAGTATATTTCTACATATTACATTGTTAATTGTATTTAGCATATCACATATAGTAACTTCATCACATTTCCTCCAAAGTTTACAATTTAAAGGATGAAAACAATCCCACAATTCATAAAATACAAAAATATCAGATGAAAATAAGATTAAGAACTGATGTGCTTTATCTGACATGTTCGTCATAGAAGAAACACAAAAGCACAAAAGTGTGGGACTGAAAAGTACAGGATAGTATAAACTATACCTGCCAACATAATAAACAGTGCTTTCTAATACTGTATGTCTGTCACAGCATGACCCTGCTAATTTGGGCCAGAGCACAATCTCAGAAGGTAAATATACAGTATATAGAGAAATGACCATGCTTATCTGCCTTGCATGAAAATCTGTGTAGGATCTAAATTTATTATAAACTGATAGAGCACACCTTCTTAGTGAGGTGTTTAAAGTAATATTTGCATATGTTTTTATTCAATTCATACTGTCAGTTGAAGAACCAGTTCCTAGATATTCTCTAATTCAAAGTGTGTTATGAGGGAGTATTATTTTGTGTCCCACACTGAAGGAAGTGTCACAGTATTTCAGCATAGTGCTTTAAGAATCACATCTATGTTGTACATGCATCAGACAATTCAATAGCAATAGATAACTTTTAACAGTAATAATTTGCTTAAATGTTAATTTCATTGCTATTAACTCCTTAGATGTTGCGTATTATGTCAGGAAACATCTTAAAAACATGTTATATTCACTAACTGTAGGTTTTTGAAAGATTGCAGTGTACTGTCATGCTGATTCAATGCCATTTCATGAAGAAAATGTGACTGCACTGGGAGCAAAGCTTGTGTTTTATTATAAGGGAAACCAATATTTAAATTAGCTCATAAGCTCAGCATCAAAGAAAAAATGTTTCATATAATGAGTTGCACATTATCCTGTGTATGCATGCTAACAACTGGAAGAACACTTTAAATAAAGTAACTGCAAGATATAGGAATATAGGGTATAATCTCTTGGTACAAGTGCTTAAAGGAAAGGCAGTGTTTTCAAGACCTCCACTGGTTTATAAAACTAACACTAGAAAACATAATGTGTGTGGGTGAACAAACATTAGAGACTGAGAAACACAGAGCTGCTTGAAGCGGAAAATGATACTTGTGGGGAGACCGTTGTCTAAAAGAGAGTCCCATGGTTTTCTTGAGTTCCTTTGTTTATTTGTAGATTCCCCAGTGTTGTGTGTTTTGTAATTTAGGAACTATTGAAGAAATTGCACATGACCAAATGAGAAAAATCTGCCAAGAACTCGTGAGTACTCGTCAATTTAGACCGAAGAGGTAAACTGGTATTTTCTATTTCATTTTGGTAAGATTATTTTGATACCTCTTACTTAAAAAATAGAACACTATTAGAGATGATATTGTGAATGTTAAAATTATTTATATTACAGCATATTGTATGTAAAAATGTTGCCTAGGGGAAATTAATTCAATACTTACCAATATTGAAATTAAGGAAATATTCAGTTCACAACCATCTAAATTGTGTTTCATAAGAATTTAAAAAAAAATTCAGAATATGTTTTATTTTTAGGATTCTAGAATACTGCATCAGAGAAATCCCATTTCTCCAGCTGTGGTACTGTTATCGTCAGGTTTAGTCTGAGCACTGATTATCCAGCTGAAGGAAATGACTTCACTGATATGATTTCAATTATACTGTGTGGTGCCGTAAGGATTATTTTTGGCCTGGTTTCCTAAGGGAAGAAGGGCTCTGATCTTGCTTTCCAGCTATACCTCTCCTCAGGTAGCTGTTGAGCAACCTGGATAATTTCAGAGGACATGGTGACAGACCCAACTGAGGGCCCATGCTGAGCGGGCACCAGAGCAGACTCAGCACACATCGAGAAGCTGCTTCTCACCGTCACTGCATGTGTGCTTGCAGCCTGGCCTCTGCAAGGGCTTTTTGTTGCTCAGCAGGTGAGCAGAGAAGGGAGGCATCGTCCTGCAGCAGGGGAGATGCAGGGGCAGCCAGGGACCCTGTAAGGATCTGAGGTGCTATGTGGAGGGCAGGGCTTGGGGAGTACTGTAGGTATGGGAGTGTATGGGACAAAATTGGGAGCAGAAGAAAGGGAAGATGTGTGTGGGGAAGAGAGGCTTAGGACACGAAGTCACAGCAGGCTAGCTGCACGGGAGCCTTCAGCTCTTGAACACAATGGAGAACCTCACCAAGCTCGTACAAGAGAAGAGCATGGCCTGTATGACTGGGATCATGAACACATGGACAGAAGTTTGGGCAATAGGACCAGTTGCACTGGCACTGGCAGTGGGGTGGTGTTGCTCCTCTGCTTTAACAGGCTTGGAAGAATTCATATGTGAAGCAGATCAGCGGTTGGCAGCACTTGTTTTTGCTTGTGTGGTTCCTGTCTCATGAGATGCAGCCAGTATCCAGTGAGATCATGAAACCTCCTCCTCTCATCCCATGGCCAAATACTTAGGCTGAGGTTGTAAAAGGAAAACCTGGTAACAGAGAACCAAGTTTACTTCCTTCTTCATACTGGGTACCTGAAGGCTACCACTGTAATCCTTTAATAATCTCAGGATTCATCTTTATTAAATACCCATTCCTATCCCATGTAACTTGGCTGGTTTGTGCCGGTCCATCAGCTGAAAACACCGCACACCTAGGAGCCTTTGCTAGTGCTCATGGCATTGCAGGCTACAGACTGGCAGTAATCCCTTTTGCATTTTTGGTATTTGTTTACTGAAGAGATAATGGACCGGACAAGTGAATATATTTTAAAAGATTCATTAAGCCAGAAATACCAAGAGTAAATCTGATTCTCTAGTCTGTAATGTGAGTCCCAGCATGGGGTGATCTGGGCTGTGCCTCCACTCCTGAGGGCAATTTCTGGTGGACAACACACACAAGCAACCTGAGAAACATATCAGCCTCTTGAGTGAAGGCAACTAACGTCCCTCTCAGTCTTTTTTGGGTGAATATTCTTTTGTAGCTAAGATCCCTAGGACTAAGTTTTGTCCCAGCTGACACACTGATTTAGTAATACTGCATAAAAAATGCAGTAGCGCATAGTGTGGCCTCTGATAGCCATTCATTTATTCGCACAGATAGGGAAACACCAGTAATTCCCCATTTTCCTTTAGGCCTCTAGGCCATTGGAGATGTTGGTTTGTGTGTTCCAGCAGTGACAGTTTTGGTCAGTTGTTTCAGGAGGAGGGAAAAGAGGAGGGGAATTGGTTTTGTTGGTGGTGCTTTTTCTTATTGAAGGAAATCCCTAATATTTGTAGCAATATTGTTCCTCTGCCAAGCTTTTGCTTACCAAATACAAAAAGCAATGTTCTGGACAAATAGTGGGGTCTTTGTTTGCAGTGTTTTCATCAGTAAAACTTGTACAGAAATTAAGTATAAACTGGCAAATACCAAATGGTTCAACTTTCTTAAAGAGGAACATGGGCATTTTTGGTTAATGGAAGGGTAGAGGATCTCATTGTCATACATCTCATACTGAATATAAACTTTTATATCTCTTACTTTATATGATATAAGCTTCATTATTATCCAGAGTACAATAAAATATATTTCCATTGGTCTGAAAAGTGTGATTATTCTCTAAGTCATCCTTGTCCTAGGTACACATGTGCACAACTCCTGAAATAAATGTCAGTGCATCTCCAGTGGCATCGCAGGAAATTTGAAAGCACCATCCCTATGGAGAAGTTTGCTTTCCTACTTTTTGTTGGCAATGAGTCTGTGCAGTCTGGCTTATTGAAACCTAGAAGAGCAGAAAGGTATTTCAAATCCCAGGCACTCAATGAATGAGATGTGAAATGAATTTCATGTGGATCAGCCCCCCGGAGGCTTGTCACAATAGATAAGGCAAAGTGGATAGATACTGCATTAGTTCATGTATGCTTCTGAGTAGCATAGCAGAGCTAATAACTGAATCATAATTTCACTTCAGGACACAAGGCTACTATATACTGTCCTCCTTTGATCTCGTCACCCATTGCAGAAAACTAGAAAATATCATAATAAAACTTTCTAGGAAGAAAAACAGTAAAACCTTATAAAATATCCAAAATATTCTACAAGCAGCACCTATTATTAACCCCTTTAAAAAGAAAGGTGCCAGACATACTTTTTATTTCTAGTCCTCAAGAGATGTAAGCTTATTTTCAGTTATTTATATGTGGGACAACAGTAAAAACTTCAGGTATGACAGACTATGCTTATGTTTTACAAATCCTTCCATTTTACTCTTGTTGCGAAGATGATATGGAGACACCTGATCTGATACTGTAGTAGAAGAGCATATTTTGCTCAGACCACATTGACTCATTTACTTTTTCTCTATGAGAAATTAATTACACAAGGAATGGAGTAGCGCTGAGGTGTTGCTTTTCACCAGCTCTCAGTAGCTGAGTACTACAGAGGTTTTGTGGGAGAAAGAAGGATGAGATGCGCTATGTTAGGACATTGATTCAGGAGTCTGAGTGTGGAAAGGTGAATTAGCATGGATTTTGTTAGCTGTTGTGCCAACATCAGCTCTTTCAAGCACCCACCTCCTGCCCCCCAAGTCACCAGGTAGGAAGTACCACTACCGGGAGCAAACACTAGCACTGTGGCTGACCAAAACACTTGGTCTGACATGAAGAAATACCAGGGAGTATCAGTTGGTCTTGTTACTCCTTCTCCTCCCTTTACTCCAGAAGTTCTCTCCAAATTATGCTGATTTACTGTAATATCAGGAAACACCCAGGAGCAGATCTACCTGGGAGATGATGCTCCCCCCAATTCCTTTGGCTGTTAATGCTGCCTCTGTGCAAGTCACACACCATTTGGCTATGCCAAGGGACCCTTTACCTTTTTGAAGGGAAAAAATATACAACTGCTTACTCCCATAATTTTGGATTATAAAAAAACTTGTTCTTTTATTTTCTGAGGTAGTCACATGCAAGAATTTCTCACATTATTAATTTTCTACAAATTCTAAGTGAATTATGGATTGAAACTTTTCATTTTATGACTCTGTGATTTTTTCTTTTACTTTTTTTTTCTTTGATTCTTGTGTTCATTCCAGTTGTTTTTATTCACTTCTGCGTCACACAGAAAAGCGCAGTACAGAGTACATTGGCAGTGATTTTAGATTGTGGGGTATTTTATAGCTCAGCATTATGGCTGAGCAAACAAAGGAGGGGTAGTGCAGCTGTTATTATTGCCTCTAATCTAAAATCCCAACAAGTCACTGCTAAGGAAATCACTGTCTTTGCAGTCAGAGATAAAATTGCAAACCATCACCACTTTTGACTGGCTTCCTGCTCTGGTTGAGTAAGTAAGGGAGGGACAACAAGAAAGCTTATAATCTCAATATATTTTTTATTTAATATGAATTTTCCAACAATTTTCCAATTTTCCAATAATCACCATCTATGAATCACAATGTAGATACAGATAAAATTACTTTCCAAACCATTTGCATCCATACAAGTTAATAGATTTGTACTTGAACCTTTTTTTGTGAATGCTCCCTGAAAGAGGCAAAGTGTGTTCTTTGACTCTGACTAAAACCACAATGAAAGATGATTAAACACTGATCTTTAGGTAAAAGAAAATAATATATAAATGAAAATCCTCCTTGCTCTTAAGGGAAATGAGGTCTGAAATGCTTTTGAAATCAAGTTCTGAAATCAGAATGCTCCAGTAAGTCATAATTTGAGAGATGAACAAATTGTTCTGTATCACCAGCCTATTTTATTGCTAATAAGATGAGGACATTATAGTAGCTATTGCCTGCAATTGTTCTTCAGCATTACAATGTTCTCTTTACCACAGGCTGAGAATTCCCATTTCAGAAGCAATCCTCAAATCTATCTTAATTCTTGTTCTGTTAATCATTATTTCTTTTCTGTTTTGTGTTAAAGGACAACTTTTTTCTGCTACTAACTCCATTTTTGAGTTTGTTCTCTGAGATTTCATACCACTCATTTTCACTGAGTCAGAGAACAGGCAGATTTTTGCCTGCCGGGTTCCCAAGTTTCTGTTTCCCAAGTCATATAAGTTTGTTTGTTCTAGCACAAAAACACAAGCCAGGCTCCCATACCTATTTCCCATATTACTTAATAACTTTAATGGACTATTTCTCTGGGTAATTACCTGCTGTGTGGGGAATTCACACACATCTCAGATGACACAGTTTGTACAGTGTTCTGTTTTAACAATGCATAAAAAACCCCCAAAGACTTGCAAGTGAAAACTGTAAGAGAGGCTTTTGTCTGTGGTTATACAAGTAGGATTTTAATGTATATGAAGTTTGCTATAAAGTTGCTTCTTTTCATTTCTTTAATGATTACTTAGGCTCTGCAAAGTGGACGTACAGATCAGTGGCAGAAGAGTCTTTTCTGCTTGCGTAGCAGTGTGGTCATTGCTTCTTTTTCTACACCCCAATATAGATGGTCCGTTACATGCAGAGCCCCAGGAAACTCTGCTCTGTTAATCCCACAGGTGTTTAGCATCCCCAAAACAGTGCCACTAGTAATGGAGGAACCCTAAGGCTGAAGCATAGTGTTACTCCATTTTATCCAAGGAGCAGTCCCACGCAGTGGGCAGTGCCAGGCTTCTGCTAGCCCATCGTCCCTCAGGAAGATTAAACACTCTGATGAGGATTTTGTCCTTTATTTTTCAAATGTAACTTTTTTCCTCTATTATCAATCATCCTTGCTTCATAGGCCACAGCTATACAAGCTTACGCATTTTTCACTGATCTAGTAGTTGCATTGAAATTAGCTGACCAGTAACTGTCTCCTCTCTGGAGGCCACTCTGTATATGGCCATTAACTAACATGCACACAAGCAGGTAGGCACGTAAATACATAAACAAAGACCCTTTGGAAAACAAAGTGATTCTTTGTTCTAAGAGATTTTTCTTCTGTTTCTCTACTTAAAAGTTAGGAGATACTAATAATATTGAGGAATGAGGTAAACAGAATAAGTAGTTAAGATTGCCTGTTGTCCTAGGGCTGAGCTCTCTCGATGATCTTGGTGACCTGGTTCTGAAGTTCCCTATTTTTCAAAATCCAGCCTTTTTTGTGCTCATGGTGTTAAGGACAGGACTCTTGCGATTCATGGGTTATTGTCACTGTGTGTGCCTGCTAATGGAAAACATATAGAATACAAGCAAATGTGCAGTAACTCGGGTGCCTAACAGCTTGGAAAACAGCCATTCACTTGTCAAGTTCTTCATGGAGAGTAGCTGACTGCCTTGTCAGCCACACTTTGTTCTCTAATGTAACTAATCTTGTTTTATTGCTGCTTTCTCAGATAGGCAGGTACAGCTCAACTTGAATCATGGGGTTTTGTTGCTGTTGTTTCAGGTTGGGGTTTTATTTGTTGTTTTGCATTTAGTGCAAACAAGCATGTTATCACTGTTCTCCTTTTCCATCTCCAGTATACAGTGGAAGGTTACTGGGATAGCATTTGTGGCAGCAGAAAGATCTTAAATAATGTCAGTGGTACAAAGCATTTTACCTTGCCAACAATGAGTTAGAAAGGTCTGGACTTTAAATCAAGCATGTGGTGGTAGTATAGAGCATGCATGCTGTGCAGGATGTCCTGAGGGTTATAAGATCAATTCAGCTTTGCTCAGCCGTGTCAACAGCGACTATCTTAAGATGCTGACATGGCTCAGCTTGATAGGTTGAAGAAATTTAACTGCTTTGATAAGGTTAAAGGGGGAATCCAGGCAAGAAGAGACAACAAAACAAAACGCTGCTTAGAAGCTTGACTGCACACTGCAGCAACCCGTTGACGACTGACAACACAACCAGTGCAAATTACCTTTCCTCCAGAAAAAAAAAATTAACAAGCCCTGTGTTAAAAAGGAATCAGTTGGTCTCTACAATCTTTTCTGCTCTAGCTGGTGTCAGGCAATGACACCAACAAAACCAATTACATTGCTGTTCCTTTCTGTATCATAAGGCCTGTCAATGTTACAGGGCTGAGAGCTTCAGAAGAGACTGCCTCCAAAATTCAAAATTGTGTCCTGAATTTAAACCTTTTTACTGGAGAAGAGCTCAGCAAGTAGATATAGGCCTTTCAAAAACCTTTTTGTGGAAGAAATGAAGCAGTGACTTATTGCAAAAAAAAGTTGGTAGAGCTTTAGGGTAAAATTGGAAGCCCACTTAAGTCAGTGCAAAGGCCTTCATGCTAAGACCTTCAATAGATTGATTTCAAATCCCTTATTGTATGCATACAGTTCAAGTCTGCTCTTAAATGTTCTAAAGACTATCAGTTCATCAGTCTATTGACTCTTGTTTTCTAAATGAAAGCTAGTCATTTTCTGAATAACTTATTAATACAATATTGCTCTTGAAATTACTTTTGTCTACTTTAGTGCCCTAACTGAAAAAAAACCACTTCAAAATTTGTCATCAGTAGCCATCCACCACACAATGCAACATATACACAACAGGTACAGGTATTATTAGACATCTGCCATTACCAGTTACGGCAACTAAACCTGTTCAGAATATTTCATTACTTTCTCTTTTCACCAAAGCTTGTGTCCTTTGGGCTATTTATAGTTTTTGTGGTCTGCAAAGAATCACAAGCAAAGAAAACATGAAGTATTTGTTGCCTGGCACAGGCCAGGTTGACCTTTGTGAGACCTGACCCTTATTCCTTGTCTGACAGAATATGGTACATGGAGAACTGATAACCAGAAGTAGGCAGCTGAGATTTACAAAATTCCTGATTAAGCGGGAAACAAAGTTAAGGATCTAATCAGTTGCTAAATTAAAGAATAACTGAGAGTTTGTGGGGGTGGGATTGAGAAAACAATATGGAGAAGTACCTCAAGATAGGCAGGAAGTCATTTTTAAGGAGCTGCAGGTAAGGTCAGGCAGGTATAACCTGGCTTGGAATAACTAGTACAGAATTGTGAGCAATGAAATACCTTCTGGAGAAGAAAGTGATGAAAACCTGTACTCTTAGGACTGGACTGGACAAAATTACATGGAAAAAATATTGTATTGGCAGAGATTCATGCTAACCTATTTCAAATAGGTCTATGATATGAAAATCCTTACAAATATAACAATCCCAAGTATCTGAAAGTGTAGATTATTAAATCCTAAAAAAAAAAACCAAACCAGAAATGTAAGGCAACACTATGGATTGGAACTAAAATGCATGGGATCACACAGTACTATATTTTGTTCAGTATTATGTTTCTAGAAGCAGCCAAATCACTGACATTTCAGAGTTACGATAAGATGTCATTAGTCACACTGGTGTATAATTTGGGACAGCGGTTCTTTTTCTGATATAAGAATTTCATGTCGTGTTTCTCTACTGAACTATCAGACTAAATTCAGAAGTCATGGTGCATACATCCAGCCTATTCAGGCTAACTTTGATGAAAAGTTTTGGGGGTTTATTTGGTTGGGTTTTTTTTTTTTTGCTTAGAGAATACTGTTTATTGCCTTCTTTCAATGGGCGTTGTGGTGCAGGAGGGCATGCAAAGATTCGTCCTTTTACTTAAATTTGATAAATCTTAATTTTGGCTGTTCTTTCTACTGGAAACTCTGAAGCAAAGCAGGTGGCAATGTCCCCCAGAGATCCAAGAGAACCGGAAACTGCAGCTAAGTATGAATTAGATTTGTTAGAACAAGTCTAGGGGAATATGGCCTAGAAGGAAAAAATTCTTTTTTTTGTTGTCTTCAGTCTAGAAGTTACAATGGTTCATATATTGCACAAAGTGATTGTATCTCTCAGATGTAATCACCTTTTTTTTTTTTTTCTGATTTGCTGACAGCCAGAGTATCATGCTGGCCTTCAGAAAGCAGGCTGGGCATCTAGAGACAGGTGCCTTGATAATTTGAATGACAACCTTGTCACTATTTCAAGCAAAGAAATAATGTTTCTACACCAATATTTTGGGGTTTGTAGCTATTTCAGGGAGTGTATCCTATAAGAAAGCTTGGCTGAGATGCCACATGTCATTTTGTCAGGTAATCTAGGCAGCAGGAGAGTTACAAGACAGGACAGAATGATGTAAACTCATCCACTGAGGTTCTTTAACTAGTTTTCTAGCATTTCCCCATAATGCAATGACTCTTCTGATGTTACACATAAATGCTCTGAAGATCAGTCAGTCTTCTCATGTAAGAAAATGCTGCTGGGGGCTGCATCATGTTTATCAAAATATTTGTTTCCTTTGGTCTCCAATTTCTTTTTACATGGAAAAAAATGATTGAGGAAACAGTCATTAGTCTAAGTTTCATTAGGTTCTTTTGTTTGTTTAAGTTCTTACTGTTTCAATGTCAAAATTCTGTGTTTATATATTGGTGTCATTAAATTGTTTGTTTCTCTTTGTATGTAGCATATATTCTCATGTAGACTTCCTATAATGTTAACCATTAAAATAATGATGTAATTATGACTAAGTGTGAACTCTTCAAAAATGCTTCAGTACAGAAATTTTATATTGGCCAGCGTTACCTAACACTCCTGGATTCCATTGTGATGCTGCCACTGGTTTTGTGAATAGACTTGGTTAAGTAACTTCATTGCTCTGCATGTGTTTTTCCTCTTGCAAAATGCAGGTAATGATGTTCGTCCCTTTTGCTGGTGCAAAGTGCTATACTGGAGCAAGATAAAGTACATACCTACACACACAATAGTAAAGACTTGGCATTCTCACAAGTGAGGGATTCCAGGTGAAAGTAGAATTTAAAATGCAAAAATTAATGTGAAAATATGGATAGTAACTTATTTAAATACACTTATAAAAAATATAAGATGTAAAACTGCTGTCTGGGTTTTATTATCTGGGAATTTTACCTGGGACCCTGTAGATGTGCAATGGGAATTCCTGCTTCTGAGAAGAATTTCATTCTAGAAGTAATCCCAATTTCCTTGTCTTGAGTTCTGTGATTCTATAGAGGCATACATGCACATATAGATATCAAAATTTATAAAGGTAACTGTCGGGAGCCGGGGGGTACCAGTCACAACAACACATATTTTTGCTTGTTTTTATAATCCTTTAGACAATCCTGCTTTATTTGCCCAATCCTGTGCATTCATAGGGCTCACATACCACTTCTCACTGTAGCAGAACTATGGTATCATGGCACTGACACTTCCCATTAATTGTAACGGAGCAGTGTATTAGCATTTTTGAAAATTTGTTCACTTTAGCAGCAACTTAGCTTAGCCTTCTTTTCACTTTCATTTATTTAGCCGAGATGAAGAGGTTTCTGTAACTCTTGTTTTGTAAATCTACCAACCTTTTTTCTCTAAGTCAAGATTTCTTCATGTTAAATTTATCAATTTCTAGGTTCCCGTTGATGTGATATATAACCAAATCAGTGGTGTGTTTTCAGAAGTAAGTCCTGGGTATTTAATTTGACATTGTACTTTGCCTAGATTCTACCTCTTCTCCCAGGTTATGTCACTGTTTTAGGCAGGTGATTTTAAGAGTGTCTTGAGCTTTCTAGTGCAGCAACTGTTTTCTCAGATGATGCAGCATACCTCCAAAGGCTGTGAAACTGCCATTTAAACAGGCATCAGCTACGTGTGTACCCACAGGCACCAAAGAGCTTTATGAAAACTCTGGTTGTTGTATGTCAGATAATATATCCATGAGGAAAACAACATGAAAAGATTGCTTAAATGATCAAAACAGAAATGATGAATAATGACATGACACTGAGAATTTCTGAGCATCGAACCAGTAACAAAGCACACTTCTCAGTTCCCCTCAAACAGAGCCTGTCAGGAAAACAAAGCAAGTCAAAACCAAGTAGCACAGACAGGTCTTCTTTCTCCCAGTTTTGATCCTTTGTCTGCTACTTTGAAGCGTGAGTTGCATAATAGCTTGAATGAACAGTTAGCATTTTAATTATTTAAAAGGTCATCAATGTGTGGGAGAGCTACACTAAAAACTGGAGAAGATTTTTTAAATCAAACAGAAAAGACAGGAACAAACTACAGGCAAACCTACAAAGCATAGCTGAAGTGGAGGAACACACCTTACAGGAAAGTCTGCATGGAAACCACTGTCCTTGACTCATTCACTTGCCTGTGGCATTGAAGAACTACATTGGATCTGACCAGGTTTACAGTTTCAGCACTCCTATCTCCTCATTTAATAGAATATCACTTGTTTTTATTTTATCTATCCATCTGCTGAGCCATTGATTTAATATCCAGTTACCTTTGCAAATTTTAGAAACCATATGGCAAATTTTTTTTCTAAACAGGAATGATGACCCACAGTTTTGACTTGTGGGATAGCAAGTGCCACTTTTAATTGGAAATCAGGAGTTAGTTCTGAAACCAAAGTATTTTATGATTTTAACAAAAATAAATCAAATAAAAGGTATTTTTTGTGACTAAATGGGTTGGGACTAGTACTGGCACAAGAAGGTTCAATAGCTGTAGAACTGAATTTCCATATTGCCATACAGTATATGGTATTCCTCTGCTGTAACTAGGCTGTCTGCAAGAATAAGATCATGTTTTATGATAAAAGTAGTGCAGCCTGATACCCTGAAATACTTTAAGACTACAGAGAGACAGAAGTTTACGTAGTGCTTGAAAGGGCTTGCTGAAGAGAGTGCAAGCAGAGAATTATTAGAAGCTCCCCTAAAGTATCAAATAGAAGTGTGGTATTACAGTTTTAGAGCAATGGTAGTTGAGTATATATATCTGTGGGACTCCAAGATTTTCCTTTCTTAGCAATCCCTGGAAACTAAGTTTGAAAGTTTATTTGATTTTCCCTTAAGACCCAAACACCCTTTTAGTGGAAGAGATGAATAAAACTTTATATTTTCCTAAAGCTTTGGTATCCCTGTGTTTTGGACAGTTCCATTACAGAGATTTAAGCAGCCAGTCTCAGGCTAAACTCATTCCTGGAGCTCTTCCAGAAGCCTGAGTGTTCACTGTCATTGCTTTGGGCCTGGCCCATCTAACTACTACAATGCAGCCGCTCTCTGTTTTCTTTCAAGGATATGTTCCTGAAAAGGGCAATGGCTAGTGGAGAAATATTTCCCATAAGAACTAACGTAATAGCAGGGCAGATGCATAGAGGGACCTGAAAATGCACATTATTTAAATACACAGGGAGAGGATATATGACATGGAGGATGGGAAAGCAGGAGCAGCGTCATCAGCTGGGAGAAATGCTGGCTTCTGAGCAACTGGCTCTTCAGAGCAGATCACTGCTCTGAAAGATCACATCTGCTTCACCTGTAAGACTGGGCACAGTGTAAACCTTTCACTATGAGCATTCTTGGTGTCTCTAACTGCATGGTTGCATTTCCATAGTTGTCATCATCTTCTTCAGATGAACCATGGGTAATTAAGGGCAAAGGACAAAAAATGGGTAATGATGTTAGCAGACCGCAGCATTAAATAATTGGTAACAAACTCTAAAACAACAGCGAGAGAGGCAACTGGTAGTGGGATGCTCTTGCAATGCAATTGCTTGTTTGTGCTTCTCTCTCCAAATGTAAGCACATTTAAAGAAATATTTTCTATTGTACTTGCATTGCACAAAACTAATGATACCTGCCCAGGGAAGAAAATCAGTTCTCCATCCTTTTGAGTCAGAGAACTATCCACAAGTAGCTTTTGCAGTCTTTCGCTTTAGATTCTCCAGAATGATACTCCACCATGCCTTCCCTAGGGTTTTGTTTTGGAGAAGTACCTGTATCCTCCCTTTGCAGACATTGGGGGCACTGGAGGACCTTTGCAATGGGCCTGGACACACAAGTGCTACCAGGTCTTTTAGGGAGTGACTTGACTTCTCCAGCTGTTAGGTCCTGGAGAGTATCTCAGGTAGAGGTTTCATGGGAGGTAATCACAGTATTTGCATAAGAATTTTTGGACATAGGTTTGAAGAGCAGGTTGGTGTGAGTATTGTAGGGAAACAAAGTGGTATGTGGTAAATGGAGAGTGAGGAAAGGCTGCAAATGTCACAAGAATGGAAGTATGAGGGCTGAGGTGCTGGAATTTGGGGGAGAGTTTAGAGAGATGTAAAAGGAAAATACATTTGTTTGCTATATACTTCTGGGTTGATACTATGTTGAGCATCCACATCAAATTCTCCAAAAATTTTTCCTGCCATTTAATTTAAAAAATTGCATAGAAGGCCAGAGAGGTTTGCTCTTTCACTCTTACTGTTTTTCATTAAATGGTTCATTGGAAGCTACAAGAGGAGTACAGAGGTATTTGTCCAACTCATGTATGTCTTAATCCTTCTATCACAAATTATTGTAGCTAGGGCTTTACGAATTTCTTTTTCAAGGTGAAGCTGCCTTTCTTACAATGAAATTTAAAAATAGTAATGAAATCCTTCCATTTCCTCTCTGCTAAGAAATCTTACACAGCTCAAAGGGGTCAATGTGGTCATATTCTCCAGGCTGCAAGAGGAAGCTTGCTGTGCATAGATTTTCTGCCGTCAAAAATGAAAAACTTGCCCCTACATCTAGATTGCAGAGCAGGCCCTTTATGCAGCTCACCCCATACTCCCCAGCCTCCCAGCAGTGCACAACAGGGGAGTGCACCACAGCTCCTTCCCAGCTGCTACGTTCTTCCCCAGGGAAATCAGGGCAAAGAAAACAGTGTACCACTGGGATTCTTCCTGACATGGGGACAGCATGTGTCCAGCACGTATCGCACATCCCATGGGATAGACATAACAGTGAGTGCATCCTACACTGTAGTTGTGTCCCTTGTGGCTTTGGAAGATTTCAGGCTTCTGCTGAGACAGCTTTGCTATTTAAAGATGAATATGCACCTACACCTTGTGTCTGCATGCCTTGCCTTCCTTCCAGTTCGGGCCCCTGGCTGACCTGTGTTGCAGGAGCTTCATTTTGTTCAGCTGAACCAACTATTCCAACAGTTAAAGCAGAAATCTCCTCATATAACCTGTGGTCAGTGCCCTATGCCTGCATAGAGGTGTGCATTGCCCACCAGTGCCTTCCTTTCCTGGAAGTTGTACCATCTCTGCTCAGTCAGGCACACTGCTTCTCTTTCTCCTTATACTTCAGCCTAACATTACCTAGGGACTAGGCTAGTCCTTGCTAGCACTTTGTCTCCTGCATCTCATAGCCCACCAGAATCAGATAATACATAAAGGATAGGACATGCCTCCCACCTTGCACCCGTAATACCAGGATCTAGGGCAGAAACATGCACTGGAATAAGACAACTTGCCCATTTGCAAAATACCAGAGCAGAATGATCCCTGGGTGTGCCATCTGACGCCTGCTGCCATTGCACGGTTTTGTGATAAACATTTGTGCCAGAAAAATATTCTCTTCACTAACTTTTGGTTTTAGACTTAAAAAAGGAACAGGAACATTTGGGTCTGTGGTTGCTCCTGATTGTCTCCACAAGACCATAACTGAATTTCCACAGGAAAACCTTCCAGGTCTGGAAAAAGGTATTTGTTTCTTGACGTTTCTGTCAACACTTGAATTCCTGCTGCAGCACATACGACCAGTATTTCTCAAGGGAAGAGACGTTAACTATTGTCTAGAAGAGTTCAGAAATGGAATATGCTGCACCAAAGGGGATGCTGAGAGATGAAATGGCATTGAATAATTGCACATATGTTGTACTTTTGCAAAAAGCAATAAAAAGTAGGCATACTCACCAAGGAACATGCCTTGCGGACCTTCTATGTAATGGAGATAATTAGGAAAAACTATGAAGCAAGAAAATTAATGACTGATCAATTAACCTACACATTGTTATCAAAATGAATGACTTAAACCAGAGTCCCACACAGTGCAGCATATTACTGCTGGTAATAACTCTTTGATACTCAGCTTGCTGAAGACCTGGGAGGGCTGGGAGGTTCAGAGGCACCTCCAGAGCACCTGGAGGAGCGTGGTGGTGAGGCTGGGAATGGTGGGGTGTGTGGCAGCGGCAGAGCTAACCACAGCCAGCAGCTCAGGACACGGTGCTCACTGCTAGGCCACCCAGCTTCCAAAACATAGCACGTCCCAGCTGAGCTCCATTTCTTGCCTGTGAGCTAACTTGGCTGGTGCACTTCAGGAAAAACATGGTCTTGAGGCACTATTTTCATTTTCAAGTCCCCTTGGGAAGCAAAATTAGGGACCTTTGGTTTTTATTTTTGTTTCTAAGCAACGCTTTTGTCTGCAAAGCATCTCAATACTTTACAGGCTGTGAAGGTCTGAGAGCTAAAAAGCTATTTTTAGCCCCATTATACATAAAATAAACTGAAAAAGCCAGAGGTTTACTTAAGTACCACATGGGAAATTTAGGGGAGGAATCCAAATTTTCAGGATTGCAACACAGCTGCCCTAGCACAGAGCCCTTTCTTTTCCTTAAAAGTTATATCTGGCTGCATATCTTAATGATCCATATTTTGATGCAATAAGAACTAAAGTAATCAGTATAAAATGGAGATGCTGTAAGCTCTGGGAGGATTTCTGGTCATTGGGACATCAGGACTCTGCTCCTGGCTTAGCCGTGGACTGGCTTTGAACAGGGCTGGGAGACTCTGTTTTCCACCTTTATGAATAATCAGGATTTCAGTGGCGTTTTGCTGTTTAATAATGCTTTGAGTCCTACTGACAAAATGTTATAAAGGGATGGTACATTTGTCCAAAACTATTTTTAATCTTGTGGTTTTAGCAATACAACACATTTAGGAAGGCAAATTTTTACATTGTACTTAGAAACTTTTGATATACAGGGCTTGGGACTCTGGAGAGAAGAAATTAAGACCACAAGTATGCATGCAAGCGAGGGCCTGAAACACCATCTCTAGTTGTCCACTGTCCAATGGGTCAGCTCCTTGTTTGTCCTGGCACATGGCTGCTTGTAAATGTGATAAAAAAATTATGGTATAGAGAGGCCTATAATTCAGTTTTGGACTATTTTTCACCTTTCCCCTTGGTCACAATAATTTTCTTTGACTAACAGAGCAGGCAATGACTCATACAGTGCAAATGAATAATACTCTGTGCTGTCAGCCTTTTGGTATGTCTGCCAGAGAGGAAAGTTAGCTTTTCTTTACCTTCAGCAAGTAAAGGAACCTAAAAGGTTTTACATCTACACAAACACACACACACCCCATCTCCAGAGTAAGAAAGAAATATAGCGCAGTTTGCTGCTTTCCCCCAACCACCTGAATTTAATTTTCCCTATTTTTCAGCTGTTCTGGGAGAATTTTCTCTCTCTTCTGATTCACAAGACTCCAGGGTGCTCTCACATATATCTCTGTGAATGATTCAGGCCAGTAAGAGAAATTAAATTTAAATGTGGAAAACTAACCTTCTGGTAATACTTCCCAAATGTGGTAGTGACTCTGTTTAGCTGACACCTCCTGTGTAGCATGAAGGTGTAAGGAAGGACTCTTCCTTTACAGAGGCTGTTGCCGGTTTCAATGGGAGCCAATGTGCTTTTATTTGGAATTTCATGTAATAATCAAGGTTTTAAGAAACCTCTTTATTTCAACACTCTCAGTTTATTCCAAACTTTCACAAATACTTAACTGTGCAATCACAGTCAAAACTGAACCATTTCTGCCAAGCATTTTTATTTTGCCAAATTCCAGGGATAGAAATGTGCCATCACAGTTTTCCCAGTCAGTTCTATTCCCCGGTGGTGTGTTTCTGCTCTTTCAAAAGCAATGTGACATGAGTCCTGAAAGCTATTGCTCAGGTTGGAACCATTGATAAACATGGTAATTTGTGTGGAAGAAGTGATCTGAGGATACTGTAAGCCTGAAAACCCAAACTACCCCATCCATTCTAGTGCTGCACTCAGAGCGCAGAACTAAATTATGGGTGCACACTCCATCATTTCTAAATACAGTGTGCATAATGGGTTGATGCCCCTGACATTTCTGTCTGTAAGCATTGCTGACATGGCCAGTCTGCAGCAATCTGTAACAGCAGAGGATTTTTGGCCTGTCTTCAGTTCATAAACCTTTTGTTATACGCCACGTGTCAACTAGAGTTCAATTAATTTAGTCTGCTGTTAGTAATATGTGATTTGTTTTTCCTCCTGTTTCACTGGTAGATGGAGTGCCTAGTACAGAAGGGTTACTTTCATCTCTGTCCCATAACTTTATAGCTGCTCATTTTAGAAAAGAGTGGGGATATGTGTAGCTAACCATGGTGCCAGCTTTTAGAGAGCTGTAGATTGGCTCAGATTTTTTTTTTTTTTTTTTTTTTTGCAGGACAAGATCCATCACAAGCCACTCTTAAAAGAAATCTTTAAGCATGAAAATTTGGTGCAACACTGTTTAGCCTGTAGTCAGAATCAGCTTACACTTTCACAGTCCTAATTTAATTTTGCACTAACATGCTTATCCTTGTCTGGCTTTCTCAATAAATTCCTAGCTCCTTCAAGTATGTAAATTTATCTTCAGTGATGGACACAGGTTACCCTGGCCAATTAAAATGTTTCTAAAAATGTACAGAACGGTACGGCTATTGAGATGGTTATTTATTACTGGTGGGAGCGGCTTGGGTAAAATAAGAATCTGCCTAAATCTTGGCCCAGGTACTTTCATTGCGAGTGCTTAATCCTGAACCTACCTTCAGGCATATAGGAAGTCCTGCTGGAGTCTGGCTTATTTGAGACTTGTGTTTCCCATTCAATCTTGCAGCATAACATGAATTTCTCTTATGCTGCTTTTCCATTTCCCCTTTCTCTGAAAACTCTGAATCAATTTATGTTTCCTTTTGTCTCTCTATCCCACCCGTATCTTCCTCCTTTAGCTTTCTATATAATTGATAGCCTTCCCGTTGACTTCAGATGTGTACCTCTTTTTGTTTTTGTTGGGTAATTTAGGCTTTGAGTAAGATTTGAGTTTGCTGTCGTCTAGTTGACTCACCTCAGATGAGATATTATGTTGAAAGCAGTCCTGAAGAAGTGCTTAACTGACCTTAACTTCAGCAAGTAAAGGAGCCTAAAAGGTTCTACATCTACCTCCTCCCGCCCCCAGCCCCTCATCTCCAGAGTAAGAGAGAAAGAAATGTAGAGAAGTTTAACTGGTGTTTAATAAATAGCTACCTAAGCAAACAAACAAATGCTTGATCCTATTGAAAGGATTTCTACTGAGGTTTCCAAAGTTAAATACTTTGAAGAAACATCAGACTTGATGACAACACAGGAACCTTTGTATACATGTTATGTCACAGTCCTCAATTGCCTGATGATACATGCAACAGATAAACTGTATAATCCAAAGCCTCTGCTCTGCTCAATAAATGGGTGGACTATGTTCAGGGAATTAGACAGGAACACCTATTGAAAACAGTTCTTATCTGTAAGATGTCTGCTGGTGTATGGCAGAAGATGGCATCTCCTGAGGGAGGATGGGACTGCAACAACATGCTTGTGTATCTTTCAGTGCTCCCTTGGAGAGCTAGGGTCTACCAGAGGCTACCAGACTGATGAGGAGCAAATCATACGAAACTTCCCACAACTGTCCAAAATCCAGAGCCCAAATTCTCTGTGCAGTCAGTGGAGAGGGATGGTGATTGACAGCTCCAAAGCCAGATGTCTGAATGTATGAATAACTCTCGGTATGTGTTTTTCACTTCCTGGGTGCACAAATTTAGCCTCTGAGACTATTCCTGGCCCCAACTAAAAACTTTTGAGAGTTGTTGTCTGAATGCATAATGTGCTACATAAAGCTAAATCCTGTGAATAACTACACGTTTTAAGCATAACTTGAAATCAGCAGAGACAATTCCACATCAGAACAATTCCACATCCACCACCTTACCTCTCCTTGGGGCAACAGAGATTAAAGCATTGCTACTCACATGTGATAGAAGTGGGCTCCACAGAATAACCAATGCTGAAATACTCACATATCTAATCAGAAAAACTGAATAGCATGCAGTAAATGAGTCATAGGACCACATACTGCACAATACAAAAAAGGAATATTGTTTATTTGTTATGAAAGTGCCATGCCACAGGAGTGTGTGGCAGTGTTCATGAGCTACGTGAGCCACAGGCAGGAAGCATTCTGGTAGACTTGTAGTCTTGCAAGAAGGGATGCAGAGCAGAGGGAAACTGTTCTAGCAGGGGCAAATGCCTTTGCCCAGCACCCATTTGCTCTGAAGGTGGTGATGGCAGCATTCACAGGACATTATTGTCTGGGTGGGCTCACAACTAGATGGATTGGATGATGGGTCACACAAGGTAGGCTCTAACAGATTTGCTCTACCGGTGTACCTGTAACAGACTACTGTAGGGATTTATCCTGGGGGCCATCCTGTTATCTTTATTGATGTTCTAGAGGAGATGATGGAGTATGCTCTCATCAAATTTGCAGATCACACCAGATTGGAAGGGACTGGTTGATACACTTGAGGGCAAAGCTGCCATCCGCAGGGACCTAAATAGGCTGACAGGAATCTTATGAAATTCCGCAAGGACAAATGCAAAGTTCTGCACCTGTGAAGGAAGAACCCTGTGCAACCACATAGCCTCGTGACTGATGGCCTGGGGAGCATCTCTGCAGGAAAGGACCTGGGGGCCCTGGGGAACAGTGTGCACTGGCAGCAAAGAAAGCCAAAATATCCTAGGTTGTATTAACCAGAGCATAAGCAGTAGATCCAGGGAAGTGATTATCCACCCCTACTCAGCATTCATTACACTATATTTAGAGTACTGTGTCTGACCTCCTTTTCTTCCCCACTGCCCAGTACAGGAAAGACATTGATAAAGTAGAAGGAGTTCAGCAGATGATCACCAGGACAGCTGGGACTTGAGCACTCACCCTGTGAGGAGAAGCTGAGGGACCAGGACTGGCTCAGCCTGCAGAAGAGGCAGCTTTGGGAGCACCTAACAGCAGCCCCCCATCACTTATGGGGAGGTTATGAAAGACCCAGTGCCAGGTTCTTCACAGCACGACGGGAAAACAAGAGCCAATGGGAATAAGTGCAGTCAAGAGAAGTTGAGACTGGATTTAAGGAAAACCTTTTTTACAAAGAGGGCAACCAGGCAGTGGAACAGGTTGCACAGAGAGGTTGTGAGCAGCTACATCTTGTCTGACAGCTGACCCTGTGTTCAGTTGGATGGGAGACCTCCTGAGGTCCCTTCCAACCTGACTTATCCCATCAGCTTATGACATGACATAAAGGATGCTGGAGTATGAAGTGGCTTTGAATAGCATGTACATAAGTATGTGAGCAAATAAATAAAAACTCACTGAATAATGAGGGTAAACAAAAATACTGAATAGCTGCTTATTCACTGAGCACCATCAATGCTCTGCTCTGAGGAAGGCCTATGTCCTATGCAAAGATACAGCATGCAGCTATCTAATTACTGGGTAATAATGAATATTACCAAAAGAACAAAATTTCAGTTTCACAGGCTGTCTGAATTCCATTATTTCCTGACTTTGAGAAGCTTGACTTTTCAGCCTTAATGTCCTTTTAACACAGTTTCCATGTAATACTTTATAAACAACACAAGAGGTTTTACACTGAAAATGTGTTTAGATGTTTGTTTTATCATTGTGCAAAAGGTTCTTCTCCTTGACAGATTGTCATACCGATATGGCTTGCTTTCTTTGCACTTAATCATGCATGAAGCATAAACAGGGTGAAGGGTGTTTCATTTCGAAGTCTATGAATGGTAATCTTGCTGGCTGCTGTGCTGGCCAAGTGCATTAGGATGTTATGCAGCCTGTTGGTTCAAGTGGCAGGCTTGTAAGTCCCAGGAGATAAATGCCCATATTTTTGTATCCTCATATTTCTCTCTGCCAAGTGGAACTGTGTCAGACTGGTTTTGGACAGATCAACAGATCAATGCATCTGTATTCATATTCACATCAATCATCTTTTCCATTATGAGCTATGTCCCAAAATCCCTGTCTCCACAAAACTCTCAGTGACATCATCAGGAGCTCTCAGAGCTGCAGGATTTGATAAAACAGTAACTTTTAAAAACAGGGAACATTTCAATAAAACATAAAATACAGCTCTGTATTTAAACATAGAAGCTGTCCCAGTACACTAGTAAGAAATCTACCTGGCCTATATCTCTTCTATACATCTGCAAAGTCTCTGCTGCTGGTAGGCTCTGCTCATCTTGGCCCAATGCATGCACAGAACTGGCGTAACACACTCTTCTGGCTAAGAAGGTAGATACACAGCATGGCTGTGAATGTCACATTTCATATAACTACTTCGTCACACAGTGAATAAGGGTTATTTGTGTGGGGGTGTGGGAGTGTGCGTATACATGTATGTATAATTGAGGAGGAAGAAAATTTTGACTTATAAAAGGGAAGTAAAATGGTGAAGATGAAAATGCAACCAGCTTTCTAGTGTGCAATACACTCCCGTCCTGCAAGATAGGTATACATCTGCTAAACTGAAACTAGTGCATCTTTGCTGCCATTACTGTTTCTTCATCTGCTATCACAGAGCTACAGCAATGACAAGAGCAAGGTTTGCAGACCTGATTACTATAAATTATCTTCCTCTTAGGTGGCAGAGCATCTCACTTCCCAAAAATTATGTATACTAGAAAATATTATTTGTGTCATGTCCATTCATCTATCCTCCTACTTCACCCCACCAGAAAGAGCCACCTATCACAGTAAAATCTTTTTATTTTTTAAAAGACTTTTAATAATGACAACATTAGACTTTTGCCACAATCTGCTGCCACTGGTATTGGACAGAAATGGTGGCGGGGAACCAACCTGTACTTGGGGGTGCCTAAGTAGCAGAATATGACTCATGTGATTGGTATCAGATGTCACAGAACTGTTGTCACTGAAATTACTGATATTCTGCTTAAAATGGCATCTAAAAATAATATAAAGAAGGCTTTTTCTATTTGCTTGTTTGTTTTCAGTTGCTCAGATTTTCAAAATCATAGTATCACAAGAATTGCAGTAGGTCCTTCACATATAGTACCTGCTTTCTGACAAGGCCAGAAGAAGGAAGAAAGCTGGAATTTAAAAACTGAATTCCATTTTTCTAATCTAACTGCTAATGACAGCAGATTTCACTCATCAGTAGAGAAGGATGATGCAGTAGTTGTTCAGTAGCATAAATAACCATCCCCTCTCACTTTGGACTACTTTTTAAAATATGACATATACTTTAGACAGCTGGGACCTGTGGTTGAGGAGGTGTACGTGCTGCAGTGATATGACCATACACTTTACTGGTTTAAGACATATGCATGTGTGGCAACTACCATCTTAATGGCTAGGAGGAAGTGAACCAGCCATTTCCAGCCCTAAAAATATGAGTCTCTGTAGCTGGAACAGAAGGACTGCATTTGGGAGCTGGAGAATGAAACAGCCATATAATCTAGCGATCAAGAAAAGAACAGGAATTAAAAATTCAGTATATGGCAGGTAACATATGGACACTTTAGTAGTCCTGCTTAGAATACAGGAATTAGATTACGTTTTCGTAACATTATTTTTAAAACACATGCAATTTATTATAAAATCATTGCAGCTGAATACCAAATTATATTTCAGGGATTAAACATTTTCCTGACTTCTTCTGAACACAAGACACATTATTTATTTGGTTTCCTCAGAAGTATAGATATTTTACTGCTTATCCCTGTTGAATAGCATGTCTCATTTAGTGCTTAAAGAGCCTACGTGCATGCAAAATTGATAACTACAACTGGGTTCATAAGCTGTTCAGAATGCAAAGATACCCATTTTTCATGTTCAAATGCCAACTGGAACCCAAAAAGATGCATTTTATGTATGACAGGTGCACACACTCAGATTTTGCAGATGCACCTAAGGTTTCATGCTTTCAATAATTTGGCATCTCTTCTGCAGTAGATACAAAACAGACCAAAGGATCAAAGGTATCGAATATCACAGGGCACTGAAATACTATAGTGTAGTTTCCATTTGTCATGGTTTAACCCCAGCTGGCAACTAAACACCACACAGCCTCTCACTCGCTCCCCCCACATTGGGTTGGGGGAGAGAATCAGAAGAGTAAAAGTGAGAAAACTCATGGGTTGAGATAAAGACAGCTTAATAGCTAAAGCAAAAGCCGCTCACGCAAGCAAAGCAAAACAAGGAATTCATTCACTATTTCTCATTAGCAGGCAGGTGTTCAACCATCTCCAGGAAAGCAGGGCTCCAGCACACGCAGCGGTTACTTGGGAATACAAAACACCATTAACTCCAAACATCCCCCACTTACTTCTTCTTCCCCCAGCTTTATATGCTGAGCATGATGTCATATGGTACGGAATATCCCTTTGGTCAGTTGGGGTCAGCTGTCCCAGCTGTGTCCCCTCCCGGTTTCTCGTGCACCCCCAGCCTGCTCGCTGGTGAGGTGGGGTGAGGAGCAGAAAAGGCCTTGACTCTGTGTCAGCACTGCTCAGCAGTAACTAAAACATCTCTGTATTATCAACACTGTTTTCAGCACAAATCCAAAGCATAGCCCCACACTAGCTACTCTGAAGAAAATTAACTCTACTCCAGCCAAACTAGCACACCAGTGCTGTAAATAATCTTTTGAGGTACATGTATATACTGTAAAAGAAGTTGTTTGCCTCGAGTTCAGTTGACACAGTCACTTTACTTGAAAGGTAGGACTTAAATACAAAGCTATTTCTTCTGCTAATTCCTTTAATGATTTTTAAATGCCCTTGGACTGTTAGGTATTTTACAGAGCTACAATATACATAATACAATCCTCTATAATGACTGAGAAGGTAAGTTTTTCAGTATTAGACCTAAAAGCACCTTCAGAGTTTTGTTGTAAGATTATTTATTCTATTTTTAGTGTTTCTAGCTGTTTGTACATCATTTTGGATTCATGTCACAGGAATAAAGGAAAAGCACTTCTGACTACAGGTGGTCTTTCTGGTTTTCTTCAGCGATAGGAAAGCTCAGGTAAATCCCAGGCAGTGCAGTACTCCCAGCACCCCTGGAGTCCTTAGGGTAGGGCAGGTTGCAGCAGGATCCCACCCCGTTAGATAGTCCCCTCCCGCCAAGTTCAGTCACTCCAAACTTTAAGATTTCATGGAGAAACAAGACCATTTCTGAGCTGAGAAGATGGGTGAAAGAGCCTGTGAATAATGCTTCACTGGTTTATTTTGCTTCATAAAGCTTTACAGTTCCTCAATTTTCAAGAAAACAGAGCTGAATTAAAACCAGGCAGACACACCTTGACACAAAATATCTCCAGCTCCTCTTCCTATGTTGAATGGCAAGGGTAGGGACAGAGTGGGAAGGCCCAGTCTGAACAGAGTTGGAAAGGTGTAGGAAGTCCTGTATTTTGTATTCCACACCAGACAAAGTCATAGTAACATTTGTACCTTCCTAATCAGGTGACTGACTTTGGTGAATTCTCCCTAGGTAAATGGACCGAGAAAGCCTCAATATTCTCATACTGCACCCCATAGTCCCCTGCAAGGCTGGGCTGAGCAGAGTTGCATGTAAGACATTTTATTCCTTAGAGCTCAACAGCTTCATGTTCTCTGCGCACTCAGATGAGTGGCAGTGTACAGCGCATTAGTCCCATTTTCTAGCTTTTTGCTCTCTTTTTCAAACAGAAACACGGATTGTTGGATCAATCGAGATCATAGTTATATCATTCCAGAGCCTTGGTGTGGACATCAAATTCTGCATACTCCATCTGGCAGCACTCGCACATACTGCCCAAGAATAAATGAGTCTTAAATGTGGTGTTTTCTCTTCACTCCAGTACCACTGGGAAGGGGAAGGCTTTTTCTGACTGACAGAATAAAGGTCAGAAGTTGTGTGAAAATATGGCAGACTGTAAATGTGGGACTCAGTTAAATCTGGGCCAAAAGTACTAAATTCATTTTATTCACTTCTATTTTACATCATGAGTTGAACTTGCACATCACAGTTCCCTCATTACTTCAGGGCATTTTTTTTAAGGTCTTTTAAAAACAAAGTAAAAAAACTACTGGGTTTATTGGAGAATTTGCTGTGCAAAAACCCTCTGTTGTGCGAGAGGTCAAGCCAGATGAATGCAATGGTTCTTTTTGGCTCCAAAATCAATAACTCTTTGGAATTACTGCAAAGACTTGGTGTACTACTGCCAACTCTTCAAAAGAAAAAAATCTATTTTCTGTGTCCTTACACTCACCCTGTCCACTTTGAAATTATACTGTTCATTGACAGAATGAATACAAGTGCAGTTTCCAATTTAATTGATGCAGCATTTTTTCAGTGTAGAAAATACAATTCTTTGTAGTAACTGATTTGTTACAAGTAAATAAAGGGTAATTATGTAGCCTGCTGTTCATTATATTGCACAATCCATTTAAGCTCCTGCTCTACAGATGTTTAAGTCTATACAGATGCTTGGCAGCAGACTAAGGGCATATTTACTGCATATCTGCAGCGTGCAGGGACCAAAGTCACTAAATCTGCAAAATGTGGTAAGAGATCATACAGATTTTCTAGCAGCTGTCCAGCATTGCATAGATGCTTTGTCATGGAGTTGTACACAAGTTACTTAGTCCTGCTTGTGAAGGCATTAATTAACTGAGGAAGAGTAGCCCACAGATGCAGCTAGTCTTGCTTTCAGATGCAAACAGTGTGCCTGCAGCTTGTTTGTGTCCCTCAGCATTACAGTCCCCTGCAGTTCCAGTTTGGAGGCTGGTCTTTTTGTTAAGCAAGTGTCAACTGTTTGAAGGGCAGATTTAGAAAAGAAAGCAGCAATGTAAAAGAAAATTCATATTTTTGAAAGTTTAGCTTTGCCTGTGTTAAAAGCAAGGCTATGAACTATGAAAATATGGCAAGCAAGCAATGACAATGTCTCGGCTGCTAATATCTACAGGAAATAAAACCCTGCAGAAAACTTGCTGTCAAAACCAGCCCAAACATTATACACATGGCTCATACAGCTAAGAACCTGGAACCAGAGTGTGCTGAAGTCTAAACTGGCTTTTGACAGCACTAGCCTCTTGCAGGACAGAGAGGGTGATTTTTCCATTTCACTGCATTTCCTTAGTTACATTCAGTGACTGTTTAATTCAAACCTGAGAAACCAGCTGGGAGTTGAAAAAGCAGAGAGGCTGATATTCCTCCTTAGACCTCTCAAAAAAATGGGAGGGGAAAAGGAGGAGATCTACTACCACTTCTGAAAGCTTAACAAGATTGTGACCAGAGAGAACTACTGCTGTTCAACTCACTAGTAGATATTGTTCCCCTTCTTTAAAAAGTCAGCTAGTTTTCAATGTGAGGCTATTTTCCCCCATTTAAAAAATGTTCGTGGTACATTTCAGGTAGTTTTTTCTTTCTTTCTGTGAATGTTAATTGAGCTCCAGTTGCTGTCCATATGCAGCTTGGTCCAAATTGTAAGTAAGAAAGGAACTAGCACCTGGTAAATAAGCAATGAGGTGGTTTCACAGTTTATAATATAATAGAAATACTGGAGACAGAGAATAAGAATAAATAGTATTTATTGTTCCATTGTTTGAATCAGGAGGGTTCGACTTGTGATCCGCAGGTTTTGTGTAGTCTGCCAAGACAGCTCCTCTGGCTCACAGCCCATTCCTCATTACTGTCTTTCCTAGCGATTTCTCAGGAGCAACATGTGAGGCAGATGAAACACTGTGTCAACAGAAGCCTTGTCCAAGCTCCTCTCTTTCCTAGGGTTGCTGCCACCAGGTGGGTGCACATCCAGGTGTGTGGCAGGATAGGGACCGAAGGAACTCATAGAGATCCTCTACTGCCCATGCACTCTAACTGTGGTCACATATTAATGGACCAGCCTTCCTCTGACACTAGAAGAAGGTCTGAGGCCTGCTATATATAACTTGCTTTAACAAATATGAGTAGATTGGAATGTGCAGCAGCAAAAGGTATCAACATTTCCTTTGGAAAAAGGCTTATGCAAAAGAAGATAAAAATCATCTATTTAAACTGTGGTTTCAGCTTGCTGATTTATAATAATGATATTTAAATCTCTCTGCTTTAAGCAATGCATTAGCAAGTAACTATGTTAGTATTCAGAAGTTATCTGTACGCTCATGTTTGTGTCAGCAAACCAGTTCATTCCCAAGCAGAGAAAAAATTAATTCCAAATCTTTGACTTCCTTTACGGGATTTTGTGTGTGTGTGTGTGTGTGTGAGAAGTTCATTAGGAGGTCATGTTAATTTTATCATATCTGAATGAAAATTTAGATTCTTGCAGCTGAAGTGCCAGCCATGAAGTGGAATGAGACATGTTGATTAAAAGGAATCAAGAAAAGGAAAAAAGAATATTGCTTTTTCAAGAGGTGCAAATTGCGAGCCAGGCCATGGTGAAAAGCTGCTTGTCTGCACTGTTTATTTCACAACCTTCAGCTATCAATGTTCTTCAAGGAAAACTGGCAGATTACTAGAGGTCTGCTAATACTTTGGACTTCTCAGGTTTTATTCATTTCAAGCTGTGTTTCTTCCCACTATCAAAAAGGTTTTCTGTATTTCAAGAACATAGCAATAGTATGACTGTATTGACAGCACTTCTTATACGATAGACAATACAATGTTTCCATGGGAAAAGACATTCTTCTGGATTTCAATAGATCCAAAATGGACTTATTTCTGTATCAGACTAACAAAAAAGTTTTGAAAAACATTTTTTTCTGGGGACAAGTTTTTAAAAAAACAGTGTTTGATGTATAACAACAAAAATATAATACGAATTATATGTAGTTTCTCATTATGATTGCATAAAAGCTTCTGTTACAATATATGATGGGGGCCATATCTGTAAGTTAGACAGGCTGGCTTGAGAATCATGGCTTCTGAAAGTTCAGGAGCCTCTCTTCCTCTTTCAAAAGATGTGTAAATGCTTCATCGTGTTCCTCAGATGAAGGGTTGCTGTGAGAGGGTTAGAGAGGGAGACTTCAGAGCGCATGCCATTCTGCTGCTGGCTTCCTGGAGTTTTTAAGCTTGCAGTACTCGTTTCCCTGATCTAAACCCTCCATCCTGGAGACAGACAGCACAAGCATTCCTGTTGTGGTTACAAAACCTAACGTCCCAGGGTTGTCTAGGGCCATGTGTCTTGCAGTCCCTCCATGCCGGCTCATATTTCATCCAGCTTCTCTTCCATTTAGTTGAAATGTTGCTAAAGCAACAAAGATTTGCCTCAGGGCACTCCTTCTGTGTCAGGAAGTCCTTTGGGGATTCTGCTGGACCAAGGGGTAGCTGCTTTCTCTAGCACATACTAACTTTCACAACCCAACATCTGGAGCAGGGTCTGAACCACAGCTGGGAGGAAGACCGTAATGCTGATAGCTACAGCAGTGCCTGCTCCAGGCTGGCACGTACTGTGTGCTGTGCTCCCCTGCAACTGCTGGGTGGTTTCTGCTATTGTCCACTCAGAGCTGAATCACCATAAGGGTGTATATACTGCCTGACTAATTGCATTGCTCCATTTTTCTTTCGAAACTATATGGCAAGTTTTGCTGACATAGTTGTGTTTTTACATTCCAATGAAAAAAAGTGTTGGGTTTGGTTTCCTGCCCCCATCGGAAAGAGATACTGAATTCCTCTTTGGGGTAGGGAATGGTTATCTAAGAAGGTTGCAAAGACACATATAATAGTCACGAAGTGACAAAGACATGATCAGAAATTTCAGCTGAGGGCTTAAAAAAAATGTGACTCTCCGAAATAATATGACAGAAGCAGTGCTGCTGTTAACAAATCCACAAGCACAAGACACATGGAAAAAGGACTTGAGATCATGGATAATGTCAACATATGGGCCGAGAAAAAGTAAAGTGACCTAATTCAGCTAAGAATTTACATATATATATTTAGGCACAGACTTTCCATTTCTGATTTCAGACAGACATGAATGCTGGTTGATAGTTCCTGCCTTATGTTTTTGCTCTGCCATTTCTTGGTTGTTTCTATTGATCATCAGTCACTAATACTACAAGAATTCTGCCATTCAGATACCATTATTCTGACCTCATATTATCTACTGCATCCTGATTTCTTTTTATGCCCAGTTTAACAGTTATGTAATTGAAATTTATTAATACGTAATTTCAACTGCTCATTACAAATGCAGAAAAGGTGAGTTATGGATTGCAACAGTGGACGACTTGACATTGCAATATTTCAGGAATATTATTAAAAAAATTATTTTAAAGAGAATGAGAAAAAAAATCAATATTCAGTACTTCAGAACTTAAGTATAATACCTGAACTAAAAGAAGGGATTTGCAGTCAGGCAAATACTGAGGAATAGAAGGACTTTCTGTATGGGAATGTTTGACCAACTTTTGCAAGCCAAATAACGGAATGGCAGATGCAATTACTGTCTGAGTTGTTTAGAGCAGCGAGGTCATCTTTTTGGGGTATGACATCACTGGAATTAAACGCAGTGGAATGAATGGAATAGTTGGCAGGCCCTGTCTCGTTGTCACAGCCGAGGACATTAGAGAGCAAGAGTAAGGAAGTTGGTTCTTCGTTTTCTCCTAACCCAAACTAGCGGATCCAAGAACAACTCCTTAGATGAAATTGTAAGGTCACACAGCGTTTACCAGCTCATGTCATGCCAAAGGTGATGGTGGGTAGGAGCAAAGGACAGAGTGCCTGTGACATGTTTCTCTACTGCCCAGCTCCTCTGCAGGACCTGGGGACATTTCTATGGGTGTCAAGCTCCGGAGGACACAGGATAAGTCACTGCCTTGGAAGGCAGAGGGAGCAATTTGTCATCTGTGGTGAGAGATGCAGCACCAGGACTGCCCATGGATACCCAACACAATCCACCTGTGTAGCAGATAGAGTTAAAACAGGAGCAAACCTCTCATATGCCTCATGTGGGCACAGGTGTCATCTCCCAGTACTTGCTGGGTAAGGAAGAGGGGGCAGCTGTGAGACAGCACTATCATCAAGCTCATAATCCATCTGTGTTTGCAGGCTTTTATCTATTAGAGGATGAAGTTTATGGTGGATATAAACCCCCACCCAGAGCTTAAAGGCAGAGCACTTAGGGTAGGCTGGAAGCTGTTCATGTCACTGTGCACCACACATGCAAATGGTTACTCAAAACTGAAATTCTCTTTCCAGCTGTGTCTGCTTTTTGTGGCAGGAATGTGCAATTTTTATAGACAGCTATGCTATGACCTGGTTAGAAAAAGGGGCACTATGTAAGTAGGATGTGTCATAAGCAGTCATTACTTCCAGCACTCACTAAAAAAATACCAATATTGACAAGGATACGAACAACTTCAAAAATTAAACTTAGATGATGAAAGCCTTCGAATGCAATAACTAACAGCTTTTCCAAAAGCCATATGATGGAATAATTCTCCCAAATGTGTTACCCAGTCATCTGGACATGCTGCTAAGTATAAAATACAGCACAAAATTACAGATCTTTATCTCTCAAATCAAGATAATTCTCTTTATGGTTTTCTCCCAGCTATATAACAATGTAATTATTTTGCTTATATTAAGATTTCTTGCTGAATATTGTTTTCTAACCCTGCAACTATTTAAAGTCGCATGGTGATATTTAATCTCCCCTTTAAAATAATTCAAGGGTGATAAAAATTGCTTTTAAATAATTTTGCAAGTTTGTTTTCATTTGCTTCTGAGGCATAAACAAAAATTTGTTTAGCAAAAAACATGGTGTAAAAGTTGAATTTACCTGTGAGATGAAAACATTTTATTACAGAGGAAATATCACCCTGAATTCAGCACATTTGTGAAAACTTAAACTAAGGAAAACCCATTTCCTGAATTTTCTTGAATTTTCAATCCTTTTCTTTCAGAAATATAACTTCTTTCTAAAAATGTGAAGGTAAAAAAAATCAATAGGGAAGACAGCAACACTCTAAGAAGAACTGAGAAAAGATTTTCACAAATAATTGATTCTGCAGTCTTTTGGTATCAATTTTCCAATTTCCAGAATGTTTGCAGATGGGAACATGCAATAGCTTCCCTGGATATTTTATTTTCTGTAGTTATGGTATTTTGTGAGCAAGCAACTACTTCTATTTTTTATGAAAGTCTTTGTGGATGATGCATCTTGAGATCCAAGGGACTGTATCTGCCTCACTATACTGCCAACCACCCCCTTGCAAAAGGGAGTTCCAGTATATCGTAGCAGCCCATTGTCCTGTAGAAGTAAGAGTTAATGAAAATGTTTTTAACACTATCATCTGTGCTAAACCTACATCCATACTGATATACTAAATATGACAAGGGCATAGTCACAAGCCCTGGCCCATGATACTCTTTATTTGCTCATGTACTCCTTATGCATATTTTGACCAATGCTAACTATCACTTTCCCAGCCAATGCCAGTCTAGTGTGAGAGGATAGCATGGGCCAGGGACTGTCCCAGTGGACATCAATGCGGTCCAAGCAATGTAGTGGAAGAGTATTTAACTACTGAGGCACAAACTGTGTAGTGACGCTGTCCACAGGGCTCAGACTACAGATCCCAGACCATTTTCTTTACTAGCACTTCCTACTAGGTTACCATGACGTAGGTATTTAACAGCATATGAACCAGGATTTTCTAGGATCTTTCTGTCACAAAAAGGTATGTATGTGAGCCAACAAATTTTGAAGAACGTATTTAAACTTACGTTGCTGACAAAGTTGTACTTTAACATGGCTTGGCTAGTTGAGATGCCCAAGGCTAAAGTATAACAAGCCTATATACACCAGGGTTTGACAATGCAGTAATTATTTTTAAAAAATAGTTACCAGTTTGGAACATGGTTTATGAGAATGTTGCTGGTGTTTATTACAGGAAAATTATGGTGGGTTTGTAACTTCCTTCACTTTTGTTTTTTCCCACCTGTTTTAACACGCAGTCTACATGTCGTCTCTGTGTCAGAAAGCAGTCAGCGTTTGGGGTTGTTAACACAAAAGTGGGACAGGATAAAACTTGTTCCAAGACATCATTGCTCCTCAGCTTCCTCTTTCAGACCTCTGTGTACCCTCCCATTCAAGCCTTTTTGGTCAGAATTTCCAAATTCTATTACCCCTTTTTACCCTCCCCATTTTAAAAGCCCTCCTTTAAATGTGGTTATTATGTGTCTTACTGACACATGGCCCAAATCAGCTGCTCCCGGAGCATCCCAGAGTGATGTTTCTCTCTTTCTCCACGGGGAGATTCTCAGTGTTTTAAACCACAAAGCACATGTATGCAGTCAACAGGAACCCAGCCTCCTCCAAAAAGCCACCCAGAGGAAGACAAGGAGGTGAGGAGAAGGAGAGGCACCCATCAGCTCCTTCCTCAGCAAGGCATGGGACAGTGTGCTGCCATCAGCCACCCATCCTCCCCTTCTCACTGCTGCTGCAGAGGCTTCATGCCAAACACCTGCAAATTGAAAAACATTTGTTTTGTGCTATAAAAACCAGTGGCTAACAGCTGCACACATTGTCTTCAGTGTTGTAAACCTGTCATCGGTGCGGTATTGTTTACATATGGCTACAAGGTCCTCGTAGCTGGGAATCCCTATGCGGTGCAGCAGCAGCCAATGCTTTCCTGACAGCCATGTCAACTGGAAGCAGCACAGCCAGCTTATTTGTTTCAACAAAAAACTCAGTAACCCCCACCCCAAAGACACAAATCAGATACTTTCATTTTTTTAATGAGCTCAATGTTAATAATAGATCAACTGCAGTGCAGATGCTGGAATGGAAATAGCCGGCATTTCCCTAACAAGGCACATAATTCTCCTAGAAATAACACATCTCAGCTGAAATAGTTACAGCCAGCCAGGCAGCACTTAAAATGCATGACCAAGTGTCCAAAATGAAATCAAAATCTGGGAAACATGCAAAGGTGCTAATTTTCTACATCAGTGAGATTTATCAAGTCCCTACTGATTAATATGAAAAGTTGTTTGGTTGTTCAGTTGATAGGGCTTTGTTTTGCTTGCACAGACATTTGAAAGACATTGATTTAGATATTACAGGAAATTCTAGATCGGCAGAATGCTTTTAAACCAGTAAATCAATTCTCTCTGTATTATAAATGGCAGTTATTAAATAGGGGATTTTTTTTTATCCCTATCTTAGCGACAAGGTTCTTAACTATTGAGACAAACTGTTACAATTTTTTTATATATATACACATACCAAGGCTTTTCTTGAAAAATCAAAGTTTAATTCATTGTTTCTTTCACCATCTTCTGTTACCTAAAAAATATTTATTAACCTTCCCTGTTCAAAAGGGGTCATTTACCCAGGGTTCTTCTCATAGTATGATTTGAAGTTGCTTGGCAAGAAGGAAAGATAAAAGAGCAATACATAAATAAACATTTGCTTCAGAGCACATGTCATCCCACAGAACTCTGTCCCCAGATCATTAAAACTGAGGTTAACTTGCTTACCTTCATGGTGGGGATTATTTCATAGTTATTCCTTAGTTGTAAAAGAGAGAAGTGCAGGAGCATATTCTCCAACTTGCCCAGTGTACATTTGCTCCAAACTTAGATAAAAAAAATAATTTCCAATCCTTTCATGGTGGAGTAGATGTCACCCCATCACATAGCAGAACAATTTCAGATTAGTAGTAACTATCCTCACTAGTTTCTGGACTGTGGTAGTCTCCCTTTACTTTCCACAGAATTTTATTTTGCACACCTTCAGGACCTATAGATTTGTTGACAACATCTAATAAAATGCTGCAGCATTCCCAAGTCATTTTAACAAGGGCTGGTGCCAGCACCCAGCACAGAACAGAAGAGCATGGTGGGTGCACACCTGGGTTTTGTAAGTGCTATATTCTGCTAATGCTTTGCTGAGGTAATTATTTTGGGTTAGTTTCTGGAACAGATTTGGCCAGGTCCACTCCATCGCATAGTGTGGATAGTCTCCCTGTGCATAGGGCTTTGGAAAAGGTAAGGAGTGATCCTGAAGTGTGCTAAGCACCTCTGAGTGAAATGCAAAGTATTCCACACCTCCGAGGTCTGCAGCACCTTACAGCATTGGTCTCCTACATTTCAATTCCCCAAGCATTACTAATCTTAGCCTTAAGCATTACTAATGTTACAATTACTAGGGGTGGGATACTTAACCATTACCATAATAGTCTTGTTTTGCTGGTCTCTGCCCATTTGGGCTGTGAAAGCCATGACTTTTGAAAGCCCTTAGACACTTATTAGAAAAACGCAGACTGAAATACTGTAGCAGTGGTAGAGAACTTCACTGTTAGGAATGATTGGGAGTGTGGTCTGCAGCCAGAGCCACTGCATGACATTGATCTGTTTAAAAGGGTGACCAGAGCCAGTTCTTCTGCTTTAAGGACACACATTGGAGGAGGTCAAATACCTGCTGAGCCACCTTCCCTCCAGTAGACAGTCCACCAGTGAACATCCATACCCTGTGGCCGGCAGCTCGTCGTCCTGGTGACCAGTCAGTGCTCATGGTCATCCTGATGACACACTCCTCATATCTAACCACAGTAAGTTTGGGGGCTGCTTTCTTTAGTAGTCCCTGGATCAATGGGTGGTCACCAAGCTGCTAACTGCTCGTTAGTCTTTGTTCTACCCAAAGGGCATTGATCCTAGTTTATCTAAACTATTTTCTTTAAAAGTTTTGTCTTTGAACAAGGATTGAAAGCACCAGCCTGATCTAGCTCTTAATCTTATGTATTATAGATTATGCTAAATTAGATAGGATTTGAAAAATTACCTCTAAATGTCTCATAATTATTAATCATCATCCAGAGTCTGCCAGCCCCCACAGGATGATCAAAGAACATTTTCTGCCTTTGTGGTGTTTTGCTACACACTGGTAAAGGTTATGACATTCTCATTCAATACTTCTTACTTCCTTAACATTAAAGACAAAAACAGGCAGTGAAAATGTAACACTTTTAGAATAGATTAATTTCAGCCCCTGTTTGTATTCATCGGTTTTATTACCAGCATCACATGTTATCTGATATGGTCTGGCATTTTAAAAGGGAGGATGACTTTATGCAGTAAGGGCAATAACTAATAAAATAGTAAAATAGCATTATGTCCCTGCAGATAAATATATATTAGCATTTCTTAGAACTAGACTTACTGACCAGTCAATGAAAAGGGAATTAATCTAATTTATTGTTATATTATTTTTATCTAGGAATGTGTACATTAGTCTTTATGTCATTAATACACATTAGTGCCAGAGCACCATTTTCATGCCCTTAGTAATTAGCTGTTGCTTGATGTGAGGCCATAACACTGTCTACTTAAAAGCAATTATAATGTATCATGTACTGGCCTATTCAGACTTTTAAGTTTGGGGCTCTTTCTCAATAAGGACTACAGATTTTTTATCCGGTTATTCTGCAGCTGTTCCACATAGGAAGTCTAAGAATTTTCATGTTTGATTTAAGTTCTGGGTACCCTTGAAATACCATCAATAATTCTTCTCCAAAAAGAGCACATGGATTGCAATATGTGTCACCTATTTCAGTTGTTAACAAGTAGGGAACTGTGGTTTAGGACACCTTCTAAACTTGAATTTTTTATTCCTCTTTTTCTCTATTTCCTTCCTCTTCCAAAAAAATTTTCTTCAGAATCTGAAGGCACCCTCCAATAACACGTTACATTGCATGTTTAGGGGTTAGTTGTGTATAACTCTGAACCCCCAAAATTTGAACCGGGGTTCCTGTCCTGGTTTCGGCTGGGATAGAGTTAATTTTCTTCCTAGTAGCAGGCATAGTGAGGTGTTTTGGATTTAGTAGGAGAAAACTGTTGATAACACGCTGATGTTTTAGTTGTTGCTAAGTACTGCTTATGCTAGTCAAGGACTTTTCAGCTTCCCATGCTCTGCCAGGTGCACAAGAAACTGGGAGGGGGCACAGCCGGAATAGTTGATCCATAGAATCATAGAAATCATAGAAATAGAAATCATAGAATCGTTTAGGTAGGAAAAGACCTTTAAGTCCAACCTTTAACCTAACATTACCAAGTCCACACTAAACCAGTCAAGGGTAGACTAGACTAAACCATGTCCCAAAGTGCCACGTCTACCCATTTTTTGAACGCTTCCAGGGATGGTGACTCCACCACCTCTCTGGGCAGCCTGTTCCAATGCTTGACTGCCCTTTCCGTGAAGAAATTTTTCCTAATATCCAATCTAAACTTCACCTCATTCAGTTTGAGCCCATAACTGCCCAAAGGGCTATTCCATACCATATGACGTCATGCTCACTATATAAACTGCAGGGGGGTTGGCCAGGGAGCAGCGATTGCTGCTTGGGAACTGGCTGGGTATCGGTTGGCGGGTGTTGAGCAATTGCATTGTGCATAATTTGCTTTGTATATTATTATTATCATTATCATTATTATATTGTTATTATCATCATTACTATTTTACTTTATTTCAATTATTCAACTGTTCTTATCTCAACCCAGGAGTGTTTCTCACTCTTACTCTTCCGATTCTCTCCCCCATCCCATTGGGGCAGGGGGAATGAGCGAGCAGCTGCGTGGTGCTTAGTTGCTGGCTGGAGCTAAACCACGACAGTTCCAAATTTTGAAATGTTATTAAAATTATTGAGATTCAGATAAGAAGAAATGGATCATTTTTTTCAAAAATTATTACATGCACTTTTCAGACATCTGTCTTTGAAGCATAAGTATACACTAAACTAATTACATGAATTGCCTTAATCAAATTCAGTCTTCATGGAACTTGCAAAGGGAAGTTGAGCAACGGAAAATGAAGGATAAAACTGAAGGTGTCATAATAGGGATGTGAATAAATGGATAAAGCAGGAGTAGCTGAGGCTGACTTCTGAACAGTCTTGGGTATTTGCAGATGGCAGAGCTGCAAAATACAGGGTTTTTTTTAAGGTTTTGTATAATTTAAATATCTCATAGCAAAACTGAGACCCTCTAAAGTCACAGTGCTGCCAGGGCTGAGACAGTGAACAGAAACATGTTGAAATGCCACAGCAATTTAGATGCCCTTGATTGGGTGTTAAAGTGGCACATAAGTATCCAGTACCAAGAGGTTACAGTTACAGTCACTAAAAGAAATCTTGACATTTGTGTACCTTTTCTGGTGAAGGAAGGAGAATGAGCTGCACAGGTATGAAATATCATCATATTGTTATCACTAGAGTTCAAACTAGAGCTGTATCTGTCAGAATATTTTAAAATAATGCATCTTTTAACAACAGTGGTACAAAGTTCTGTATAGTACAGCTTTCTGCTTTCTGTGTGAATTGTATGAGCTAAGTCCTGATTTGCTCTGTTGCTTTGGCTTGAGTGGGTATTGCTCTGAAAAAGATCACTTGTGATCATATGATTGCTCACCTTAAAACCACTAGCAAATTGTGTAGGGTTTTTTGTTCTCCAGTTGATCTAGCCTCTCATGAGTCAGAGAAAGTGGAGCTTTTGATTTTTCTTTTTTTGGTAGATGCAGCCTTGTTTCTGATATATGCATCTTCTGTGGCCTGCTGTTCTTGTTTTATCTTTCTGGTCTGAATTACACAGTTGCTTTTGTTGTAATTTAACTGACTTAAGGGTCTGGTTTCATGGACACCACCAAACTAACTGAGTCACCAGTTCCCAGGGAATGCAGCTGGGCCATACAAAGGTGCTGTATGCATATTAGTTACTCTAATAACAGAATATTTTCCCAAACCTATGGTGTTAGAGACAACCAAAGAATTTGGTATAGTCAAATCCATAATAGGTACAATCTAGTGGATTATTTGAATATGAGGATTTCTTGTTCACTGAAATCTGCCACTAATATTAGTGCAACTGACTGCTTAACTTATGGGGGCAGGGCTGGCATTTAGGAGGATCAAGTGAATTATATGCATGGTATCTCTATTAGCCTTCCTGGCAGCATACATATACTAAAAGCACGGCACAGTAGTGTAAGAAACACTGGTCTTGAAATGGCTCTCCATCTTGAGAAGTCTTGTGTATTGCGTCTGGCTGAGATGGAGTTAATTTTCCCCATAGCAGCCTTCATAGTGCTGTGTTCTGTATTGGTGGCTAGAAAGGTGTTGATAACACCAGTGTTTTGGCTACTGCTGAGCAGTGCTCGCACAGCACCAAGGCTGTCTCTCCAACATTCCCCCCTCACTGGTAGGCTGGGGGCGGGCAAGATCTTGAGAGGGGACATAGCCAGGACAGGTGACCCAAACTGACCAAAGGGATTCCCATACCATATGTTGTCCACTCAGCAATAACAAGCTAAGAGAAATGAGGAGGAATGGGGGGTATTTGTTACGACATTTGCCTTCTAGAGCGACCACTACAGGTACTGAAGCCCTGCTTCCCAGGAAGTGGCTGGGCATCGCCTGCTGATGGGAAGCAGAGAATAAATCTTTTGTTTTGTCACACATGTGACATTTGCTTTTGCTTTATTAAACTGACTTTATCTTGTCCCGTGAGGTTTTTTCCGTCTTATTTTCTTCCCCCCCCTGTCCTGCTGAGGAGGGGAGTGATAGAGCGGCTTGGTGGGCACCTGGCATCCAGCCAAGGTCAACCCACCATGTCTTGTTACTGGAGCTGTCTATTGCCTATACCAATAGATGTGTGAAATTGTTTTATGCTTAGCTATGGTTGCAAGCTGTGGCCTGTTTTTCTTGGCATGCTGAAAATCCACCCTCTGGAATGTCACTGCTTGCCTGGACACCGTTCTCCACTAAGCTCTTGTGGCTCCCCTGGCAATCAGCTGGCTTAAAACACAGCAGTGGAAAACATGGAGCAAGGACAGAAGATTTGGGTGAAATAAATCCAAAATCTTAAGACACTGAAATCAGCACACTTGTGAGGGTCCAGCACTATCTGGTACCTGAAACTTGCACTCATGGAGCTGGGTATCTCAGAAAGCTGAGAACTGAAAATGCACAGATGCCCTGTTACGACACAAAATTGTGGCTTTGACAGTAAGGAAATGTTAACTCTCCCTTAAAAGGCTATGCAGGTGCAGGTTTCATGGGAAAGCTTACTCACAGTGAACTTCAGTCCAACTTACCTGGTCTTTCTGTCCATCATATATGAATAAATACCCATACGAAGAGCTCTTTTAAACCATAGCAAAAAAGGATCTGCTTAACTTAATATGTTATCACAAGCACAAGTAAGCTGACAAGGAATGTATTCAGAGTGAAAATGAGAAGGTCAGTAAACAACAAAGCACTGAAATTCAGATGTAGCCTGCTAGGAGGGGCAATGCAGATGAAAAACTTAAACAAGTTTTATGATGAGACTCATGAAAAGTATTTAAGGCAAATCCTGTCCATGATAACAAGGACATACAGACACAATGAGCCAGGATGTTCCTTCCCTCAAGTTTTCAAACTACTTTTTAAAATATGTACTCTTACCTTGAAGTAGTTCTAGAGCAGAGACTAGATTCCTTTCTGAAGCTTGGCAGACTCCCTCATTTAAAACTGATAATATTCTATGTGCCTATAGGCATAACTAAAAAAGTTATGAATCAGTATTTTTAGAGGGTTGGGTAAGAAGAATGGCAGCTGAAAGAATGTGTTAAAGTCCTTTCCTCTTTGTGCAAGGCTAAGCAACACTGCTTGTGATCATTTATTTAGGTTGTGTCATTATGGGATCCAAGTTAAACACAGAACTTTTGACAAGGCTGAGCAGCTCATATGCTCCCCAGGATGTCTGCTGTTTCTAATCTAGCTGCTGCCATCTGTGCACTGTGAACAAACAAATGCACGAGCTAAGCCAGGTGGGTCTTATGCCACTTCCAACAACAAAACACCTCTAAAGTGAAACACGGTGAAATATACAATTTCTTTTTCATTAAATTTGAATGGATGCATACAGCTACGGGCCATACCCTGAAGTCTTATAATAGTAAAATCCCCTTTGAAGTTGTCCAGCAGCAATTTACACTGTCAGCAGTTTTCATGGATTTTTAGTCATGCTTTCCTCAGGCCTTGGCTTGAATAAGAGCTTGCCTGAGGAAAGATCTGAATGTGGTCTTTGCTGATTAAATGAGAGATCATTATTACTGTGAGCCATGAAGTGAAGAGTTCTCACTGGGCTGGCTTCTTTAGAACTTACACAGCTGTTGCCTCTCCACCTATTTTTTATGTATATATATATATGTATATTTATATATAAGTATATATAAAAATCAGCATTTGTCAGAGTCCTGCTCTATAGCAAGGAGCAGATACAAAGCAAGACTCCATGATGGTTAGAGTACTGCTGGCTTTCATATCAGGATCTTCCTGGGTCTTAAGGAAAGCTTTTATGGAACCACTTTTTCTCACCCTTGAAAATTGTGACTTATACTCTGGTCAAGATCAGGGACATGTTGATATAAGGGAGACCAGGGTGGACACATTTGGGAAGGATGTGATCATTCTGCTTTTGCTTAACGTCATCACTGCTTTGGATGTCTTTCTGTCCTACTTTTCTTTTGTTCGGTTGCAGTTATAATTCGGTTGGAGATATACTCAAGACTATAGCTTGATATAATTCCTGTGAGTAACTTACAGTGAAGTTATTATATGTTTTTTTGTGTGTCCTGTAAAAAAAAAGCAATAACAAAATGTTTTCAATGTATCATTAATTCAGTTTATTATAACTATAAAACGTATTGACTAGGAGTAGTATTAGGTCTATGTTTTTCAACCCATTTTTCTTGCTATTGCAATAATGCTTCAGCAAAACTACTTCTTTTTCTCCTTCATGCTGCATAATTCCTGTACATTCATTCTTCTGCTAATACAAGGGGGGAAGTTATGATGCTGAAAGCAAAACTTTCCCCCTCTGATTTTTCATACTGAAAAGGCTGTACGATTTAGTTGCCGTCTTCATTAGTGTAACTGAAGAAGGATTAAATATGTGCAAGTTGCTAGAAAAGGGCAAAAGCAAGAACAATCCATAAATCAGTAAAGGCTTGAGAACCTTTAAATTATTTATTTTTAATTATTATAGTTAATAATAATTTAATGTAGCCTAGAATAAATGAATTGATTATTATTGATTTTTGTGATGACTTCAGAACAGAGAACTCTCACCCTGGCTTAACAAATTGACTGATAAACTGACTACATTGTTAAACATTAGCCTGGAAGTAAAAGATAAGAAAGCACATGCTTTGTCCTCTGATCAAGCAAGTTGTCAGTCAAAGCTGCAGAAATACAGCTAAGGAGTTTAAGAACTGAGGGAACATAAGTTCAAGACCCAGGAGGGGAAACTTAAGACCAGACAATATGCCAATTAAAGGAATTAAACCAAAAAGATTTAAAAGGGGTTTCCCTCAGGAGACAGCATGAAAGAAAAGACAACAGTTAATTCAATAAGGACAAAAGCACAAATGAGCTAACTATGAAAGGATCAGAATATTTACAGATGATGGTGTCTGAAGAATTAAGGAACACTAGCTTGCAATTACTGTGAATTTATTATGCCCCAGTAGCATGTTCTAATTTGGTCTCATCTATCCTCTGAACAAATATGCTTATCCTCAAATTCCAGAGCAAAAGAAATAATCCCTTTCTAGTTGCAGTCAGACTATGAAACCGATTATGATCAGCAGAAATTCAAAGACTATAACAAACAAAGGCAACTTCACTGAAGTTTCCTGTCCATCATCTGTATCAGCATTTGCAGGCTTCACAGCAATTTAAGGTTTATTTTAGCAACGTTGTGTTAGTGAAGTCCATGAGTAATACAGGTCCTCACGCTCCCCTTCCCATACAATGCAAGGCAGAGAAGGATAAGACTAAGAGAACAGCACAGGAAGTCCCCTTTCACATCCTGGACTCCAGCAGGCGTGAGTGTGAAGGTGTGCATGCAGACAGGACTTGTTCCTTGTGCTGGGTTTATTGCTGAGGAAGCCAGGACCTCTCCCAGAAAGGAGGTCTTACCACCCACCAAGAGATGCCTTTCAGAGGAGTTTCACAAATTCTTCAAGGAGCATCCCTGGTTTTCATAACTGAGACTCACAAATCATATTGTACCCTACACACTGTGGAGATATTTTAAACTAGAAAAGGGGAGATAATAAGACGAAAGTAAAAGAAAGTTTTAGTGTCTCTGTGATAGAGATTCAAAGTGCTTCAAAAATTTCAACTTTACAGAAAGTTCAGAAATCTGCATGAACCAGCATCATTCCCAAGGTGAAAACTGATGCCAATGTATTCAGAAGGTCCCACAAATACAACGCCCTGGCAAGCAGCCACATCCCTCAGTGAACCACAGAGCTCTGAACTGAAAGGGAGATGGCCCTCAGTGGCCCCTCCAGGACAGAGGAGTATACTGTCATCAGTAACCCTCGTTTCTCTCTCACTCCTTTTGGAAGGGGGAAATTTCACTCCTTTTTGCTTCTAGTTTCCCACTCTATCCCATGTCAGGCTGGTCGAAAGCAAATCAGAACTCTCAACTACTCATCAGCAAGGTGCTATTTACTCATCTGTATGCCCTTAACAGTGTTGCTTGCTTCCCATAGGAGGGAAAGTGTTAGTGAGCTGGACTGTCAGCTCCAGTGAAGCCTCAGCATCCCATTTTGGAAGGCAGGACTGGGGAGAGGCAGCTTTCTGCTCCCTACTGCCGCGGCCTCATCCCAGCTACCAGCAAGGACCAGGGGACCAGCACCAGGGGGTTTCCAAGCCTGCCTTTTCTTTGTTTTGTGAGCTCCGATTGTCATTCTGTTTCCAGTTTTGCAACACAGAGCTTCCCCCTTTTCTTGCTGGAATGCAGCTTGTTTTGTAACCAATGTTTGAAGAAAAGGCAGGAAAATGTAAGCTGCCTGAGGTAATTCTGCTCCTCCAGAGTTAACAAAACCAAATATGCTGGCATAGCAAATCCAGACAAGTTTGTAAATGCAAGGAGTTGGAAATCCCATGTTGTCGGGGTCAATTTGCTACCATGATGTTTCCAGGACTAGTAATTAAGCTGTGCCTCTCTGTACAGGGACAAGCAAAGGGGAGATCACACAGTCTTAGGAAACCCTGTACTGTCACAGGTAGGTACTCTGCCCTCACATTAGGTATTTCTCTGTTCTAACAACTATACTTCTACCACTTCCTCAAAAAGAATTGCAAAGCCATTACTCTGTGTTATGAACTAATCATTTGCCAAATTAACTCCAATAAATCAAATCCCTGCTGAGTGACGTGCAGAGCGGTGTGGGTGGATGGTAGAAGAGGGGAAGAGGAAATATTGGCACTCATAAATTTAAAAAAGAGTAAATTGATATTTTTTTTTTAAACAAAAATTGCTCCCTAGATGGAACACTGTGTGCTGTGTTTTGCCTGGAGCAAATGTTTATGGCTGAGTTGTAAAATAGAAGTTTGTGACATCTCATAGCACTGCACATGCACAGACAGACACGCACACACACAAGGCAGTTTCTGTCCAATCGCTTTACGTCAGATTAAATCTCTGTTGTCTCAGCTATTAGTGGGTGTCCTGGGAGGCATCAGGTTTGAAAAGGTCCTTCATCTAATGCTATCTTGAGTCAGCTTGTTATGATGATCTGTGGTCTGCTTTTGTTATGCCTTCCATGGCACCCGTCAGTACTCCAGGTAACAGCACAGAGAACAAAAACTAGAGTAGTCATGTCCAGAGGAGATATTTTAATGGCAAATCTAAAAGCAGAAATGGTGCTTTGTTTTCTCAGAAGAAGATTCAAACAAGTGCTGAACCTTATCTTAGCTGTGTATCTTTATAGGTAATGCTAAGTGAAAGAACTTAGTAATCACCAGTGTCATTCTGCAGAAACATGAATGTTATAAGCGCCATCAAGAATTCACCTTATTTATTTTTCCCTTTTACATCACCTATCAAGAAAGTGAAGACTTACTGCTTTTACATTTTTTTTCCTGATGTATACTGTACAGCAAATGATCATTACATGAAGCAGTGCCAGCTTGTGGTTCTGCAAATTGCAAATGTTGCAGAAGAGTGGTTCATCAGTTGTCTTGGTCAGTGTTGCAAAACTAATTTTCTTTTTATATTGAGGGAAGTGCTTGCTGCTTTGACACAACATAAGCTGTTTTGCCTGCACTGTATAATAATGACTTTAGTCACTATGGTCTTCCAGACTTATCTTAATAAGCAAAACAGGCAGAATAGTAATTCAGAGATTGTGCTGACTGTGGTCTCCATATAGATTTTGAACTGCTTCTGCGGCTGTTCTGTACATACAAATCTATGGTGTAAAGGTATGTAAGGTGGAGATTGTGTCTTGCTCTAAAATTGTCTCCTGAAAGCCACAAAGTTCAGCTTGTGCTCAGGGCTTTCCCCTCCCTATAAGCAGAGTCTGTTTCCATCCTGCCCAGAATCACACATGGCAACTGGATGCCAAGAAATGAGTGAAAGCCTTGCAGTGGGGAGGGAAAGGTTCCTCAAAGAGTTTTGAGGCTGCGATGTGGGCTGAATGCAAAGAGTCTCTGACTGACAGATCCATTACCATTGAAGACTCAGGAGGCCAACCAAAACTCCCAAGTTAGGGCACTGAAAGGTATTTATTTCCCTCTACCCTTCTCTCTCATACTTATGCATATACATTCTATTTATAAAAACAATCAGCAAGACACCCCACTGCAGGTGTGTCTTTGGGAGAGGAGGTCACACTATCCTTTCAAAACATCTTGTTTCTTCCTGGGAAGTCTTTTCGTTTTTTTCCTTTCTTTTAACACCATAATGACATTATTTACTATTGATAGCAAGGATAACACAAGCAGCACCAGACAAGACAAACCTAGAAAAATCCCTTTTGCAAATGTGTGTGGTCAGAAAGATGAAAAGGTACTGCATGAGTGATGAAGGGACACATCCTTCATTCCAGAGACATTAGACCAATGTGTAGGAAGTAAATTTCACTCCATGAGAATTTTAAAAAGTGTGGTTTTTGTTCTGAAAGCAGAGGACTTCAAAACACACTACAAAGTAAAGGGCCTATTTTGAAGTGAAGTGTGTGAGTCACGTGAGACTGAAAAAAACCTGCTCCCATACGTTACTGCTTCTTAGGGGGAACCCACAAAGCCACCCACCCACTTGAACAAGATAAGTAGCATGTGAAATTTCCTTAAGCTGCTACTTTACAGAACTCTCTGGCTCAGGTAGCTGTGCTCTTCTTCCTGCTCACCAAAGGCAGTGGTCAATATTCTCCAAAATGCAATGGCTGAAGCCCGAGAAACCTAGCAAATGTTCTAACACAAGGGGTGCCCAAGAAACCATGTCTTCTCGCAGCATTTCTCTTCAATGGTGACAACAAGGAACCTGAGGTAGGAGGCCAGGTTTTGTACCCATTCTCAGGGGACATCAATCAAATGGCTTATTCATTTTGCTGAAGTCAGGAGGTGATGGTCTTTTGCATGGTGGACTATTTTTTTTGTTGTTCTAGGTTACTGAAGAGAGTGACTTTCCTAAGTGACTGTTCAAGCCTTCAGATCATTACCTGTTACAAACCCAAGTCTCAATTCTTTTCCTATTTATGTTAGACTAAGTCACAATTAAGCCTAAAACGCTTGGTATGGTAAAAAGCAAAGCAAGTTCAACATATGAAGCATTCTGCAAGCATTGTCCCAACTGCAAATTAGTTCTGGTTCATGACGGGCTCTCTCGAATAACAGCTGAATTACAAATCTTTGTAAGTAGGATAGTGATCAGCACCTGCTCAGAGGCGTAGCAGTTGCCAATGGAATCTTTCTGTTCTACAAATAACAATGTGTACTCATAAATGCACGTTCTCCTCTCCCTGTTGTCAAAGGCAATGAGAAAATGCAAAGCAGTGAATTTTCATCAGTCACTTGCATTTCGATGTCTGTTGCCAAATGTCTGTCAGTCAGTTCTGGGGCAAGGGTAGGAAAGAGAAGCCATCTGGCAGATGGGGGAGCAGATGGGGGAGAGTGGGAGAGGAGCCACCCACCCCACCAAACTGCAGGCAGCAGCCACAGCCACAGCAGGATTGCTGCCTTCTGGAGGCAGGGTGCTCTGTTGTGCTTTTTAGGGTTTTGGTTTTTTAACAGATATAGGCCTCATCACCTCCAGCACAGCCTGGTCTGCATTTTTTCATGCTGGGTTTCCCAGGGTGTCCTTCAGTGCATGGTAACTGAAGTCATCGCTTTCAGGTTTCATTACAGGTGACCAGAAAGAAAGAGGATTTGCCTGGAGTCAGGACCTTGAGAAAGGTCTCCTCGTTGCCCTCCTTCCTGAGGACTTGTTTATCTGGCCACAATAAAACTGTCTCTCCTCTGTCAGGTTTACCCCCTCAAAAACCTTTCTTTAAGCAGCAATTTTTTTCAGTTAAAGTGGACACTAACACTGAGGGATAGCTGACAAACCAAAAGACAAAAGAGTGAACAAATTTAACTCATTAAGCCCTTAAAAATCTGTCCACCATATTTGTTTCTGTATGCAGACAGTCCATGAGAAGATTGTAGCTTCCTTCCATTTTTGGTCCCAGAAGCTCTTCATGAAGCTTGTTTATGCCTTGTGATCAGAAGTAGCAGTCTCACCCCCTAGGCTTTTTGTTCTCTGGATGGATAAGTTTGTCATACAATTCAGTCTTCTAGTGTAAATAACATTTCTTGTGAACTTTTCTATTCACTTTCAAGGTGTATTTGTGCGTAACAGCTTTAAAGTGTTTTCTCAGCACTTATGGTTAATAGAATTTGATCACAGCAATCTGTAAAAATCAAATCAAACACAGAAAAGATTGTCAACACAGCAATGTTTTAAAATGTGTATGTATACTCAGCAAGGTTTGGGGAGGGAATTACTTTGTGGATGGTTGGGGGGGTGGGGTGGAGGGTGTTCATCTGTTTTTCCAGTGCATCTTCAGCTCCAGAGTATTTTGTAGCCAGACTCATAAACCACAGAACACATTCCAGAAGGGACCTCAGAAGATGTTCATCTCCAGCTCTTAATTCCAAAGACTAAACTACTGCAGACAGATGTTCATAGAATCACAGAATCATAGAATGCTTTGGGTTGGAAGGGACCTTTAGAGGTCATCTAGCCCAACCCCCCCCTGCAGTGAGCAGGGACAGCTTTAACCAGATCAGGTTGCTCAGAGCCCCAGCCAACCTGACCTTGAATGTTGCCAGGGATGGGGCCTCCACTACCTCTCTGGGCAACCTGTTCCAGTGCCTAACCACCCTCATTGTAAAAAATGTCTTCCTTATATCCAGCCTAAATCTATCCTCCTTTAGTTTAAAACCATTACTCTTTGTCCTGTCACAACAGGCCTTGCTAAAAAGATTGTCCCCATCTTTCCTATAGGCACCCTTTAAGTACTGGAAAGCCGCAATAAGGTCTCCCTGCAGCCTTCTCTTCTCCAGACTGAACAACCCCAACTTTCTCAGCCTGGCCTCGTAGGAGAGGTGCTCCAGCCCTTGGATCATTTTTGTGGCCCTCTTCTGGACCCACTCCAACAGGTCCACGTCCTTCTTGTGCTGAGGGCCCCAGAGCTGGACACAGTACTCCAGATGAGGTCTCACCAGAGCAGAGTAGAGGGGCAGAATCCCCTCCCTCGACCTTGTGGCCACGCTTCTTTTGGTGCAGCCCAGGATGTGCTTGGCTTTCTGGGCTGCAAGCGCACATTGCTGGCTCATGTCCAGCTTTTCACCTACCAGTACCCCCAAGTCCTTCTCCACAGGGCTGCTCTCAATCCCTTCATCCCCCAGCCTGTATTGATACGGGGGGTTGCCCTGTCCCAGGTGCAGGACCTTGCACTTGGCCTTGTTGAACCTCATGACGTTCACACAGGCCCACCTCTCCAGCTTGTCCAGGTCCCTTCTACCCTGCTCTTAAGATACTCCAAGAGATTCTGCAACCTGGAGCCTATGTTCGTCCTCATATTCCTTTAGACCCTTACTTCCTTAATCAGAATGTATTTCCTAAAGTCTAAACTAAATCTCTTCAATTAAATGACTGCAATTCAATTGCTGCAAGTTAAGCTTATTACATCTTATCCTACCCTCAGTGGACTAAAGGACAGTTATTAACTTTCTCTTTGGTTACATATCCTTCTCCATCTGTTTTCTCTTCCATAGACTAAGCAACCCCTAATCTTTCCCAAATACATCATGTTTCTTAGTCTTCTGTTCTCCCATGAACTCTGTTTACTGTGTGTCTATCCTTCATAATTGTGGTACTCAAACTGTATATAGTGTTCTGGCTAAAGCCTTCCCAAAAAATCCTGTTATAATTTGTTTAGGAGCAATCACGTCTCAAATCTTAATCATTCTCACCTAATGGGATTTATTTCCATCATTAGTAAAGAGTTGCTGAAACATTGCACACCCACTAGAAACCCTTAGGAAACCAAATATTCATAGCATCATAGAATTGTTTAGGTTGGAAGAGACCTTTAAGATCATCCAGTCCAACCATTAACCTCACATTACCAAGTCCATCACTAAACCACTTAAGGGTAGAGTAAGAATTAATTTCATTTCCTGGCTTGTTGGCTTGATTGTTTTTCAATGAAGGTAAAAACTATTAATCATTAAGGTTGGAAAGGACCTCTAAGATCATCAGTCCAACCATCAGCCCAACACCACCATGCCCACTAAACCATGTCCCCAGGTGCCATGTCTACACATTTCTTGAACACCTCCAGGAATGGTGACTCCACCACCTCTCTGGGCAGCCTGTTCCAATGCTTGACTACCCTTTCCGTGAAGAAATTTCTCCTAATTTCCAACCTAAACCTCCCCTGGCACAGCTTGAGCCCATTTCCTCGTCCTATCGCTAGTTACTTGGGAGAAGAGACCAACATCCACCTCACTGCAGCCTCCTTTCAGCTAGTTGTAGAGAGCGATAAGGTCTCCCCTCAGGCTCCTCTTCTCTAGACTAAACAATCCGAGGTCCCTCAGCTGCCCCTCATAAGACTCGCTCTCTAGACCCTTCACCAGCTTTGTTGCCCTTCTCTGGTGTCGTGGTTTAGCCCCAGCCAGCAACTAAGCACCACACAGCCACTCACTCACTCCCCCTGGCCCGGTGGGATGGGGGAGAGAATTGGAGGAGTAAGAGTGAGAAACACTCCTGGGTTGAGATAAGAACAGTTGAATAATTGAAATAAAGTAAAATAGTAATGATAATAGTAACAATATAATGATAATAATAACAATATACAAAGCAAGTGATGCACAATGCAATTGCTCACCACCCGCTGACCGATACCCCGACAGTTCCCGAGCAGCAATTGCTGCTCCCTGGCCAACCCCCCCCAGTTTGTATAGTGAGCATGACGTCATATGGTATGGAATAGCCCTTTGGTCGGTTTGGATCAACTATTCCGGCTGTGCCCCCTCCCAGTTTCTTGTGCACCTGGCAGAGCATGGGAAGCTGAAAAGTCCTTGACTAGCATAAGCACTACTTAGCAACAACTGAAACATCAGTGTGTTATCAACATTCTTCTCCTACTAAATCCAAAACACAGCACTATGCCTGCTACTAGGAAGAAAATTAACTCTATCCCAGCCGAAACCAGGACATCTGGACACACTCCAGCACCTCAATGTCCTTCTTTTACTGAGGGGCCCGAAACTGGACACAGTATTCCAGGTGTGGCCCCACCACTGCCGAGTACAGGGGGACAATCACCTCCCTGCTCCTGCTGGCCACACTATTCCTGATACAAGCCAGGATGCTGTTGGTCTTCTTGGCCACCTGGGCACACTGCTGGCCTATGTTCAGCAGCCTGTCAACCAGCACCCCCAGGTCCTTTTCAGCCAGGCAGCTTTCCAGCCACTCTTCCCCAAGCCTGTAGCGTTGCATGGGGTTGTTGTGACCCAAGTGCAGGACCCGACACTTGGCCTTGTTGAACCTCATACGGTTGGCCTCAGCCCATTGACCCAGCCTGTTCAGATCCCTCTGCAGGGCCTTCCTACTCTCGAGCAGATCGACACTTCCACCCAACTTGGTGTCATCTGCAAACTTACTGAGGGCGCACTCAATCCCCTCATCCAGATTGCTGATAAAGATATTAAACAAGACTGGCAGCAAAACTGAGCCCTGGGGAACACCGCTTGTGACCGGTCACCAACTGGATTTAACTCCATTCACCACTACTCTCTGGGCTTGGCCATCCAGCCAGTTGTTTACCCAGCGAAGAGTACACCTGCCTAGGCCATGAGCCACCAGCTTCCTTAGGAGAATGCTGTGGGAAACTGTGTCAAAGACTTTACTAAAGTCCAGGTAGATGACATCCACAGCCTTTCAGGTCACCAGGTTATAGAAGGAGATCAGGTTGGTCAAGCAGGACCTGCCTTTCATGAACCCATGAAATTCTGAGTAAGTTTCATATAAAATCTTCCATGTGAGGCAGCTGTAATGCATTAAAAACAGTGAAGATCACGTACACCATTGTACTTGTATTAACACTATGGCAGTTGAGAAAGAGCATTTCACTAACTTTTCTCTAAGAGCTTGGTTCAAATCAAGAGTACAGTCTTGGTCTGTCTGAAGTCTTATTTACATTAATTTAATTCTAAATAAAGAAGAGATCCCACGTTACTTCAGCCTCTGTCCTGTACTTTGAGTCAGTATACATATTTGCAAGCTTCTAGCTATGGATTGTATCTGGCTGTATGTTAATGTTACTCCAGAAATAGGAGCTTTGAGCAGTTCTTAAGAGGCTGTGCATCAAAACCAAACATTTCTTGAAGTTAGGCCAATTCTGACAGTGTTGTATATAGAAAAAAACCCCACAACACAGAAGTAAGTTGCAGCAAAGGCAAAATGTTCTATTTTCATGGCTTGAGAAAAAAAGATTTCAATATTTTACTTTTCAAAAAACTTTCTTTTCTGTTACAGAATAATGCTGAAAATATATGAAATGTTTCACATGCAAAAATAAAATTCTGTAACATCTCTTTAATGGTGATCTGGAATTATTTTTCTTCAATGCAGATACAAAATGAGGCTTATTTCTGAAATGCTTCATGGCATGAGACAGTCCTCCCCATAACTCTATTGACTTCTCATGCAAAGACAACAACTCAAATCAACCTACCTTCATCATTGTAGCTAGTAATGTAGTGTGGTATTTTTTTGTTTTTCAACTGCATCCTAATAAATGTGATGTATATATACAGTGATGGCAGGATTAAATACCAATATTCTGGTATGTGTCCATTACTTCTATTCATCTTGTATATCATCAAAATTACTAGACAGTTGGCTTATAGTTTGAAGCAGCTGTACCTTGCAAGGTAGTTAAGTTTTTATTTGTATTTTTCCTTTCTGTTTTTCAACCTGGACAATTTTAGAGCAGCAGCTGCAACAGCACAGACAGAAATAAATCATTAGGCCTAAGCCAACAGGCAGGACCATCTTAATCTGATGGACAAAGCCACCAAAGCCAATACCTTCTTGAACTACACTGTTCACTTCTCCAGTTTGCAGTCTGGCATTCCAGCTTAAACCTATCTGTTTATCTTGGCCAAAACATGATCTTTTGGGAGCATCTGAGGTGTTAGCAGCAGTTCTTTTCTTCCACACTCTGCCATCCAGTGATATCCTTCATCAGAAAGGTGACACAGATAACTAGGAGGCACACACTGCAGCAAAATTTGTCAAGGGCTACCTGTCAAAGACCATTAGAAACATGCTTTAATACCTCACCAAACTACATTTATAAATTGTAACTGAGCATGAACTACTATAACATCTTTCCCCCTGTAGACTTCTGTCGTTTCTTACTTTTGCTTGTCAAAAAAAAAACCTCAGGAACATCCCAAGCTTTCATACAGTATTTATATTTTTCTGCCCTCAGCCCAAGGCTGGAACATAAAATGAAAGACCAACAACAAGAAACAACTGTTCTTGAATGTCTGAAGATCCATGTTGAACATACAGCTTTCAACTTGTTTTCTTTTCCAGACTGGTTCATCTCTGTGTCTTTATTCTGTATAACAAAAAACCATCCATGCATGCACATGTATAAGTAATTGTGTAAAATTATACGTAATTACAGTGTTAGTGTTTCCTGGAAAGCAGCAGCCTGAAATGACCATCTTCTTGCACTCTCCCTGTTTTTCCTTCCTAAATGTTAAATGGTTTTCAAAATAAGGATAACTGATTTTCTGCATTATTACTGCTCCATTAATACTGATGTTGATGCCTTTCTACATTTATCATCTTCTTACCACATTTTCCATTTAACAGTTCACATCATAAGACTTCATACAAAGGCACAAGGACAAATAAATGTTGTTAATTTAGTGCTCTCCTGAGTGAGCTTTATGATAGCATTTTTGAATTACCTTTTCTGTTAAACAAAAATCATTCTAGCACCCCGTCTTATTTATTACAGCCATAAATTCAGATACCCCAAACTTTTTTTTTTCTTTGCATAAATTCTGTCATGATTAGAAATATATCTATTTGGATATTAAAAAAAAACCTCTGTTTTTTGTTATAGCATAGTACTATACTAGAATTCACAGTACTAGAGTACACAGTGCTACATGGTTGGTATGGTAGCTGCAGTCTGGTTATGAGTACTTCAGGGGTCTACGCTGGGACCTCTCCCATTCAGTATCTTTGTCAATGACTGGGAGGAGGAGATGTAGTGCACCCTCACCAAGTTTGCAGATGACACTAAACAGAGGGTGCAGTCAATGTGCTCCAGGGCAGAACTGCCTTTCAGAAGGACCTGGAGAGGCTGGAGGAATGGACCAACAGGCACCTCATGAAATTCAACAAGGACAAATGCAAGGTCCTGTACCTTGGACAGACTAACCCCCTGCAAACATATGGGCTGGGGACTGACCAACTGGGGAGCAGATCTGCTGAACAGGGTCTGGAGGTGTTGGTGGACAGTGGGCTAAACAAGAGCCAGCAGCGTGCCCTGACAGCAAGGCAGGCTAGCAGCGTGCTGGGCTTTGCTAAATGGACTATAGCAATGGTATCACTGCAAGTGGTTGTTTACTTGGCACTTGGTTAGACCATATCAGGAACACTGCAACTGATTTTGGGGCCCCTATGAAAAGAAGGTTGTTAACAAAGTGAAGAGAGTTCAATGAAGAGCCACTGGGATGGTCAGGGACTGGAGTACTTGCCCTCTGAGGAGAGGCTAAGGTATCAGGTCTTATTCAGATTGGAGTCAAGATGGCTTTGGGGGCACCTAGCAGTGTACCCCCAGTACCTGCAGGGAGGTTATAAGAATAACAGAGTGGTGGTTCATCATGGGAGGATGAGAGACAATGGGCATAAATTAGAGAAGCTGAGTGCTGATTTAAGGAAAAACTTTTTCTTAATGAGCACAGTCAGGCAATAGAGTAGGTTGCCCAGGGAGGCTGTGCCGTCTCCATCCAGCAGGAGGCTGGATAGAGACTTCCCAGGGCCTTTCCCACCTCCAGGATTAAGTATTTCTAAGACATTCCCATACTGATCCCTGCATCATCTTCTAAGCAAGGTAGAAGGGTTGTCTTGAAGTCACATTTTGAGTGATTGAAATAGGTCAGTGTGTGACAGTGTGCCATACCATTAATTTTCAGAATATTCAATGTGTATCAACACTTTCAGAAGTGGTAGCAAACTTCAATGCAACTCAAGCCATTAGTAGATAAGCTGTTCTTTATCAATAAGACGTCCTGAATTCCTCTTGTTGGGCTGTTATTCACTCATTCCCACTTTACTTGTCCCCATCTCTGCTGTGCTAGCTCAACTGTTTATTCCACCAAACAGTAAGCCACAGCAAAGAACACATCCAGCTGAAAAGCAACATGCATAAGAGAGATAAAAGGGGTTTTAGCCAAATCTGATGAGGCACATAGAACCATGGACTGGGTTACTCTCCAGAGTAAGATAGTAAGAAACGTCTACTCTGTTTCTACTTCTATTTCTAGATCTTGTGTACAATGCATGTAAAAATACCTGCTACTTATTAAAGTTTTAAGGTAAGACAGGTTTAAGGTAGTCAGACAATTTGTCATTAGTGCCATGGATTGACAAGCTGTGAGAGAACAAAAAGACTAGCCCAACAGAGTTAATGTAAAGTTGTCAGACTAACAGCTGAAACTGTCAATTTTGAACATGACTCATGGCCCAAAAATTTTTAATTCCAAGAAGGTTAGGGAGATAAAGCTGACTCACCCATCAAAAGGGTTTGTTTTGCAGGAGGAGATACGTGTTATCTTGAGATTAATTTGGGAGTACATTCTCAAATTCAATGTACTTACAAATAGCATTGAAAATACAGCAAGCAGTGAAGTATAAAGTTTGCTGATGCTGTTATTCAGTGTAATAGGAAGAGAAGGTACTGGGGAAGTGTCCATGTTAGCATGTTAGTTTTCATCAGGAATGTGCTTTTGAAACAAATTTTATGATTCTCATTTACTGCACTTTATTTTACATTGTCAAAAAGTCTTTGAGTGCACAATCTAGATTGCAGTTTAGAAGCTAAACTGGAAGATACACTCTGACTACTAAATACTTTCCAATCTGTGCACCCACGCCAGTCCCAAGTAACCTCCCCCACATATACACCCAAAATGCATATACTGTGGATGTTGGATTCTCAACATCAACTGGTTCACTCTAAAAATAGGTCACTTTAAAATCTGTTTTTACTGAGCTGTACCACTTACTAATGTACATCATAGCAAAATGGAGCTGAAATTCAGTTTGGATAAATATAGAGCAATGCACCTTGGGGAGGTGGGGAACCAGTCCAGTGTTATGTGTAAAATGATGGGCTCTCAGTGGGATCTTGGGAACATGTTAGATCCATGAAAAAAACCAGCTAAATTGTTCTTATACCTCAAAATGGGTAACCAAAGGCAAGCAATGACTGAGCAGCCTAGGAAAACAGGTAAAAGAAATCCCCAACATCCTGACATGGATGACATGGCAAAGACAGATAGGTGTTGACTCTTCACTGTCTGTTCCAGCACAAGAACTGTCAGCCAACAAATGGCACTTGTCAGAGCCAGGTTCAAAACAAAAGAAAGTGATTCTTTATCCATCAGCAGTGCACTGGTGGGTGCCACATGGGTGCAAAGTATTTCTCCTTCTCTTGGTATCTGCTTGTGCTCACTGCTAGGACCAGACTGGTAACCTAGTTGGACCCACAAGCTGAAACAGAAAAGGTAAAAAAGGCAGGTAGGACTGAAGGAAGTGTGGATCTAAGAAAACATCAGATCACTGTATTTTAGCCTTCATTTGCAAAATCTTCTGTTCTACAATCAAAATTTCTTTCTGACCTCTCAGCAAGGTCAGTAACAAAGTAAAACTGCAGTAGGAATCTCAATGACTTATTCCCTATTTGCTGTCTTGAACACAGCATGTATTATTTAATGTTTTATTGTAACTATGTATTCTTGGTTGATCGCTGTGAGTCAGCAAAAGAAAAGGTAAATTTAAGGCAGTAAACCTTTTAGAGCAATGTTTCCCAACCTGTATTCCAAGTCCAAGAAAGCCCACTGTTAGTAGAGGCTTAAATCACTGTATAGGAATGTCCTCACCTTCCCTGGAATGCTTTTAGGGTACATTGGTTCGAAAATTACTCTCTCCGAGTTTGAAAGGGAGATCTGTTTCTTTTCATTTTGGGTCCTTGAGTGCAACTGTTGAGTAATAGCCAGCTTCAAGAATAGCTGTCAGACTATCAGACTGAACTCAGAGCTGGAGGTGACCAGAAAACAAGAGATATCTGTGTAACTTAAAGAGAGACAGAATGGTGCTTAAAGACACTTCCCCCTGAGCAAAGCAGAGTCCCTTCCTGAGCGCTGTTCCAGACACACTGGGGGCATTTGACTTTGGGGGCTGTCAGACAGGCAAGGTAAAGATAAAAGAATTAGTATAATTGGAAGATGCAGTTTGCAGGAAGCAAAGAATTGAGCTCTTTCATCACCATTCAGTTTGTGCTGGCTGAGAGCATCAGTTCTCTGCTTGTTTCTGTACTACATTGTTCTTTCTGCTGCTTTCTGCAATTTTGTATATATGCTTCCTGGCCTTGAAATTAATGTACCATCTGAGGCATGGCAGCTCTTAAAAGTGGAGCACCTCAAACTACTGCTGTAGCATGCATAATTCTCTTGGTTCAAACCATCCTGATGGGAGACAATCGAACTTAATAGAGTTACCCCAGGGAGGAATTTGGCCCATTAAGTCTAGCAAGACCTTATGGTCCATCAAACATGGCCTTATAAACCCAAAAGATAAAAATCCACCTATATTTTATGTTCCCTTTTTAAGTCTCATAATATAGGTAGCTGTCATTTTCCAGCTGCCTATTCAGTTGATTTATACTACTTGTATTGATGACTTTAGCACTTTGCTCCTTTTGTGCGAGGAATTGGCCTGAAATGGTTATTGTCTACTCACTGTTTTAACAACTTCAGTGCCATAGATAAAGTACGTGCATGGGCTTTGCAGAGAGTCTAGCATTTCATTTGCTTCCAGCTGAGTGCCGCGACTTGTGCTGCATTTTCTCAGCGTCTTGAACAGCTTTGACACCTATTACACAGCCACCATCAGAAGGATTCAAAGGAGTCCTGAATGGAGAAGTTGGGACTCTGGTAGCTTGTGAACCAGATCCATGGCAGAGTGACCTCCACTGCAGTGACCACAAGAGTACTAACAATGTGATGTGCATGATCCTAGACTGACAACTTTATAACTGGAAATAGATGCTTATTTGTACCTGTTGAACTGGAAGACACAATAAGTAAGCTGAGAATGTTCTCAGTCCTTATCAGGTTCTAAGAAATAGTTTTTAAAATCCACTGGTGCCTTTTTTCTGAATTGATTATGAATTCTGTGGTCATATTGTTACATATAGAAAATCTTATTTATGTCTTTATCAAATGCTTGTGGCATACCAAATCCAGAAAAATTGTCATGCTATAAAATGGAGGACTGCTTGCACACATCAAAATGGAAATTTAGAAGCCCCAGCATAAGGATTGCTTGTATGGGCATGTGTCTGTTCAGAGAAGTACTGAAACGGCAACTGCTGTATATTGACCCATTTCAACAGTAAGTGACTATCCAGCCACCACTGTAGAGAATTAGCTGGAGCTTGTTGTTTGGAGCAATGACAGACTTGAGTGAGAACCTGCACTTGTGTGCAAGCTAGACTGAACTATGTGAAGATAATTTATAACAGGAGGTGGCCTGGGGTCTGACTGATGGTCTCGTTTCCTCCACGCATCTGCTCTGTAAATTCTAATGGTCAATAAATCAGTTAAATGCTAGAAATTACTTGAAACTATACCATGTCCCCACACCAAGGACATTGGGGTAAGCCTGCTTTCTCAATGCTCAGAGAAATCTGCAGAGAAATAGGCACCAAATAAAAGTCGCAAGAGGCCCTGATCTCACTGTCGTGGCACAGCAAGGGCCAGTAGCTCCTGTGAGATGGGTTGGCCATGGCCAGGGTCTGCCCATAGGGCATCTGGGGATGCCTCCCCGCTGCCCTGCACAGGCTGAGAGCTGGCACCAATGCCCTGAGTGGGATGCTCTCACGGCCCTGATAATAGTAATGTTCTCATAATAGTATAATTTATTTGAGGAGGTATTTTGCTCCTGCTGACCCAAACTTGGATATTGCAGTAGCACAGAGATCAGCCACATAAAATGCTCTCCCTCTGCAGTGGGGCATAAAAACACAAAGATTGTCTGAGCTAATGTCCTAACAGTAAAACTCATATTGCTCAGTTTTTTTGTGGAAGCTGGTGCATAAGAAAAACATCTTACTATGTAAAAACAGTCTTTTCGTTAAGGTTGGTAACGACTCCAAATTGATATCTGACTATGTAGTTGTACGAATTTATGGCAAGAATGTGTGGTTCCATTATGAGAAATGAATATTGATGTCTGTAGTATATAGACACAAATTGAGCTCTAATGATTTCCTAATAAAGTAATTTGTTCATAGACCACAAGGGGATACAAGCAAGAAATTTTTAATGGTAAGGCCAAGGTAATTATTTTTCAGCATCTAATTACACCGGTACAACTGATCTGGGCTACATTTGCTGAACTAAACGATGATATAGAATGTCCCACTGAGGTTCACATTCATCATTAAAAGCCAGTTCCCGGCCTTTGACAAGAGGGCAGAGCAGCTCCTGAGAGGTAATTTAATATAATTAGGAGGATATTATGTTTACTATCTGCACACTGTGCTTGCTTTAGATTAAATCCGACATCTGGAGAAGTAGAGGGACATTTTTCCCAAAATTAGCCTGTCATCTCAGATCAAACTTTGCCTGCAGTTTATTCTCTTCCCCCATCTCTAAATTGCAGCTAATGAGAAGGAAGAAGACCATCACAGGAGTCACAATAACAATATATGCTTGATGGTGCTGGAGATCAAAAGATAGTTTTATAAGGTTCGCAGAGACATGCAGAGAAGGACTGGCCCTACTTCGCTGGGCACTGTATGTAGGATATTGCTCTATTTAGATTAGTGGGTTGGTATTTTCAGTACACACCACATGATTCACAGAAAACTTAGAGACTTCAAAATTTTGTGCTTTGTTTCATTTTACAGGTTAATGACAAGCAGACTTTTTCTGTAAGTTTGTTTGTGCAAATGAATTTAACGTGTTTCATGCTAAGAACAGCATTTTAAGACCTGTTATTGATTGGTTTTGCTGCCTTGGCAATCCACACACTCCAACAGAGCTGGGTTTTTTCCATGAATGAGTTCCTACACTTTCTAAAGAGGTGGGGAAGTTGTTGTGCACATGAGGACAAGTGCAGTTTGAACAATATTTTTATCCACTTTTCTGTACAGCCTGGAACACCAGACTGACAAATTCAGCTACCCTCCTCTTTACTGCAATGCCTTGAGCAAAAAGGGCAGTGGTGGAGCCAGCAGATCTGAAGCAGAGTGGGGCAGAACAGAACTTTTCTTTGTAGTGGAACTTTTCAAGGCAAGATGAACAGAAGGAGATGGGAAATTCAAGATAGTTTAATGACACCCAGCAAAGGGGTGTTCAGTAAATATTCATGTACTTTCTCACAGCATCTTGAACACATGAAAGTTTCTGGAAGCCAAGGCAGCAAGACTCCACAGGCCAAGTAAGAACACTAACAAAGAAGAAAAAAAGAGTGAGGTCTGGTGGGAACTTATTTAAATTAAAAGACTTCTTATTTCAGTAACACAACTACTTCTTGTGCTCCCTCCTTCCACTCTTTAGGGATTTTTTTCCTGCAAGGTTCCCTGGTCCTTTTCTCTGAGCAGATCTCTGCACAGGAACAGACCTGGATTCCTGCTATGAAAGGGGGCACTTGGGCTGGTCCTTCAAGGATGAGGTCCTGCTGATGTTTGCAGATCTTCTCTCCCATGCTGGTCGTCTTCTGAGGAATGCCATTGCAGTTGCTGGCAAGGAGAAGAAAGGGGTATTTTTCTTGCACAATTCAAGCAACCCTTCAGTGAGTGGGCAGATAGTCCTGGCTTGTTTTGGCACATGTGCTCTTTTAGCTTCCTGTCATGGTTTAGCCCCAGCCAGCAACCAAGCACCACGCAGCCGCTCGCTCACTCCCCCTGCCCCAATGGGATGGGGGAGAGAATCGGAGGAGTAAGAGTGAGAAACACTCCTGGGTTGAGATAAGAACAGTTGAATAATTGAAATAAAATAAAGTAAAATAATAATAATAACAATATAATAATAATAGTAATAATAATATACAAAGCAAGTGATGCACAATGCAATTGCTCAACACCCGCCGACTGATACCCAGCCAGTTCCCAAGCAGCGATCGCTGCTCCCTGGCCAACCCCCCCCCAGTTTCTATACTGAGCATGACGCCATATGGTATGGAATAGCCCTTTGGTCAGTTTGGATCAACTATTCTGGCTGTGCCCCCTCCCAGTTTCTTGTGTACCTGGCAGAGCATGGGAAGCTGAAAAGTCCTTGACTAGCATAAGCAGTACTTAGCAACAACTAAACCATCAGTGTGTTATCAACATTCTTCTCCTACTAAATTCAAAACACAGCACTATGCCAGCTACTAGGAAGAAAATTAACTCTATCCCAGCCAAAACCAGGACACTTCCACAGACTCTGCTGGAAGTCAGTCTCCCGTCACACCTGGATGCAGGCATAGAGCAGGTCTTCCTCCCAGCACCCTGCATGAGCAGGTCTTCCTCCACACCCATCTCTGTGTCTTCTCTTCTCACACCCACTGGTTCGTCTCTTCATTGCAGGTAGTGCAGTATATTCCCAGACATCTTCTGTGCTTCTGCTTCTTTGTGATGAAATTCAGCTCCATCCCCAAGTCAGTCTCCTTTCCCCCAGTTATCTCTGTGAAGATTATCTGAAGAGATGTGGTCAGCACACATTAGAAATTTGATTTATAATTTACCTAGATTTTTAAAATACTTCTTTCTATTACTCAGTTCAGTGTAATAAGTATGATTTATCCACAATGAGGGACAATATGAGCTAGATATTAAAAGGAAAGGTTTTTCTACTCTGTATATAACTGGTGCTGCAGTGCTGTATAGGACATTGTCACCCTATGACACATTTTATCCCTGTAATGCTATTAAGAACAATATCAAAATACCTTATTTGCTTTTCCAGCAGCAGTCACATAAATTAACGATGCCCAGAAGCAGCTTACATTCATATCTAGCAGCTTTGAAATATGGTGTAATTTTGATTGCAAGTAGTGCAACAATTTCCTTTGTGATGTAACTCTTTATTTGATTCTTTTTCCTTATTCTCCAGACTCAACTTTTGTCAGCTACAAACACTAATAACCAGTTCCTATTAGCGACTTAGATTCTATCCAGAAATCAGAGCATGGAAAACTAATAGAACTTCTGCTTTGTTTTCCTGTATTTTCAATAAAGTTCTGGATCAGTTCACTTAAAAGGGATACGGAACTGACTTCCCTTAAGGTTAACATCTCTCTCCATCCAGGAGAACCTCTTTCTGTTTCCAGTGACAAACTTCCCACTCCTATTTGCAAGGTGTGACTGGGTATATTAGTCATGTGATGAGTCTGCTATGAGTTTTTAAGTGAGGTGGCCATCTTAACTAGTGAGCCAAAAGAAAGAACTCTTTCTTTCCCTCAAGTTAGATAGACTGTCTGGTCAGGTCTTTTTTTAATTATTTAGATGCTGTGTTTCCATGAGTAGCAGGAAGAAACTTGTGTGTGTCTCCAAATCCTCTGGTTAAACAGGTAAATCTATGACATCTTACTGATATGAAATCTGTATAAATATATGAGGCATCTCAAAATTAAAATAAACAATCAAACCAAGAATCTACAAAGAGCAGTATATTTTAGTCATTGAAATGTTGTGTCAGAGGCTGGAATATATCTCCTTGTGGGAAGATCTGGATGATTTAGTGGTACATCAGTTATCAGACTTCTCAAAATCCTGATTTATGTGCTACATAAAATAAAAATTTCCTATTTTGAATCTGGAAATGATTTTACTGGCTATTTTTTGCTCAGTACACCACAAACTCCCAATGCAAATGATGTTCAGTCTTTCATCCAGGACACATCCAAGCAATTGCTCCTGCCTTGTCCTTCTCACAGAATGGATGGGACCCGACTGGCTCTTTTGTTTCATCAGATGGATTTAGTAGTAGACTGGAAGATGACTGTTCTGTGTGATGGCAACTTCCAAAGGGTCAAAATCAGTCTGTATTTGGTGTGAGTCATTAGAACTAGGTAGTCTGTGCTGTGGGTAACTTAAATACAAGGCTGCTAGCAAAACAGGAGCCTGTAGCCAGACAATTAGTTCAACAGACAAAAGCTCTGGGCTAAATCTCCTTTCAATCCCCATCTTTCCACAGCCTCCTTCCTCCCCTCTGTTCACAGCGGCAGCGTTGGGCCAGCGGCCACCGTTTTCCCAGCACAGCTGCAGACTGGCAGGGCTGACACCCATAGCATGCAGAAATCCACTATTTGCCTTCGCTTGTGCCCTTTTCCCTGGCACTGACAAACCTTGGGAGCCAGCATACATTGGTGGCTCCCAGATGTATCTTTAAAGCAGACAAACCAAAAGGCTGAGACACACTGCTCAGAGAACAACTGATCTAAATTGAAGTGCACTGATTTATAGCAGCTGGGGATTTGGTTCAGGAAGGCAGGCAGTCTGATGGCATTGCAGAGGTGAAACTGCAGACAGAGTGAGGCCCACCATGTTTATTATGTGCAATTCTGGGATGCAAGCACGGCTCTCCTCAGAGGGAAGCATCCTGGTCAGCCAGGTGCAAGTGCTGTCTGGAATTCATTGGCATCTGAGTGCTTACAGCCCCCTGCTTTAGTGCTGTAAATCAAAGGGATGCATGCTAATGTTGAAGAACATTGCGTGTGTCAATTCATTAGTCAATGGAGTGGGAAAGATCAGCGTATCAGTCACGAAGATATATGAAGTCTGCCTCTTCATGGTATTACCTCGTAGGCAGATTGTGATGGAACCTTTGTGGCCTAATGACTGTGTTTAATATGTGTAATCCATACCCCAATAAATCTGTGGCTGGCAAGAGAGCACAGCCACTTTGTTCAGTTTATGGAAGGAAGCACACCAAGCATTGTAGGCAGCATTAACATTTAACAATGTTAGGCCAGAATATTGAGAAGCTCTTTACTGGATCCAAATTAAAAAATAATAATTACCCAATGAAAACAGTCAGTGTGGTCTATGATGCTTTTCAGGGCAGGATAGACACCTACCGGATCCCATTATTGTTGCAGTCACATCGGTGTCCATAGGAATTGGATGTTCCATGGACTGTGTGCAGCATTAATCAGTCTAGAATTCGTCCCTGCTCAAGGTGTGGCAGCTCCAAGTGCAGGCAGGAACTGGCTTGCATCAAAAATGTCATACTGACACACTACTGAACAGAAGAATGAACCAACAAGCAAAGAAAGAAAAAGTAAGGCATAATAAGGATTTACAAAGCCATTCATTCTTGAAATGTATACTTGGAAAAAAAAAAAAAGCCTCTTCAAAAGGAAAAGAGCTTACAGCAAATCCGCTTATTTATAAATAACTACTCTTCAAAATTGTAAAGACCCTGACAAGGGTCAGATCCTCAGCTGAAGTGAATGGACTCTTCCAAAGTAAATGAAGCTGCATAAATGTTTACCAACCAAAGATCTGGCCCTACTTAGTGCTCCAATTTCTTTCTGCTATGGTTTGCTATTCTAATAATGTGGAAAGTTCTGATTTATCTCTGCTCCCACATGAAAAAGTGGAAAGCTTGTTCCAGTTTTTAGAAGGCATTAGTTTTCAGGCACTGCTCTCTGATAAAGCAGCAGTAGCAGGTGGCAGCAGTGTTCCCACCCACGCAAGCTCTCTTCAGTGACTGGAGAGCCAAACTAATTACACTACAGCTAGGACAACAGTAGCACGTAGAAGAGTAAGACTTGATGCAGGAAAGAATTGCAAGTGTTCTTTTAATCACTGTATCATAAACAGTGAACCCTGGTTCTGCTTTGCAAACAAACAGCAGTGAGATAGCTGAAATAGCTGAACCTCAGAATGAATAGTCCATTGAGATTGATAGAGAAGACCACACCCTTTAGAGAAGAGGTTGTGAATTGCTTGTAGTATCAGCATTTGGTTCATATTAAAAAAAATCACATCCTTATAGATGTGAGCTTTTTTTTAACAGAGATTAAAGCAATCAGGCCACCAGAAAGACTAATTCGGTGCACTACCGAGCACTGGCTTAATCCTGCCCCAGGACACACATTGATCCTGAAAGATTTTTTTTGGTTAAACTGCAGAAAATGCTGAAATATTCTGTGAATATGAGGTAAGCAGTCACTGAACTTTGTAGCATATGAAAACTCCAGATAAAGTTATAGGGACTTAGCTGACAGCACTGAAACAAGCTTATCGGCTTCTGAAGGTGTTATCAGTGATTTTAAATACTGCCATCTGAGAGACATGGAACATAGAGCTGTACTTTTAAATCTGGATAAGAAATTCAGTAATCAAACGTGCTTACAGAACAGGGCTTTTTAAATCCATCTCGTGTGTCCTGTATGACTTTCAAATACTATAATTTTTCATGTACATGTTTATATGTATCTATGACAAAGAAAAATGAAACCCAAAACTTCTCAAATGTTTAACAGTATGTATAGAAAGCTAAATCCAGCAGGAAAAAATACCTGTTATTTATCAATATTTTTGCCTGGTAGTTGCAGTTTATGAAGCTTATCCTTCATTTCCTGTTCTGAACTGCAGGACAGATAACATACATCCAGCATTTGACACATTTCACCTTACAAATATCTACCTTTATTCAGGTGACATTATTTCTTTAAACCACACATGTATCAGTATGAGGAATTAAGCTTAGATCTAACTTTATGTCTGCTTTATGTCAAAGTAGTCTTGTTGATCATCCATTCAGAGGGAAGAGCTGTCAGAGAAAAGGGTAGCCACCACTGATTTTATGTGTGTTCTTCAGGGTAGGTTGATTAGAAGACAACTGACCAGTGGCTGGAGGACTTCATTCAGCTGACATTGATTTGGAGCTGAAGAGGGAGGTTTCTTCCTGGCAAAAGACTGAGGTATATGCAGAGGAGACTCTCTTAGCTACCATTTTGACGAGAAAGGCAGAAAGCTTAGAGAAAATAAATCCTTCTTCTTTCTCTGCAACAGAGAAGACATTTGTTATCTCTGAAGAAACAAAGATACTAATTTGTTTAGATGTATTTATCATTTTCTAGATCTTTATGTTACCAGTATTGTTTGAAGCAGAAAAAATGTTTTAGATACTTCTCTGCAAAATCCTTGCTGTGTCATACCATAAGTCCACCGCTATTTTGAGTCAGAGTGAAAGACAACCTAGCCCAGCATCCTGCTTTGACAGAGGACAGTATTGGATACTCAGGAAAAAAAATCTAGAGCATACAATGATACTTATTAAGCCAATTTCCAGTGATCTGCAACTCAGAGACTTCATTAACCACTGTTTTCTGCTTGTTTTTAACGTGCATTGGGGGACTGTTTTTTGCCTCCTGACTTTATCTAGTGGTAGGCATGGCAGTGCTGTGTTTGGCATCCAGACCATACCATGGCAGCAAGTTCCATAGTTTGACTCTGTTTCCTCTGAACCTGATGTGGGGTTGTTTCATTTGATGCCTTGTTATGCTTCCACACTCCACTTTTTCCTGGGTATCCCAGAAAAATGTATATGTGAAGCTTTTTGGTGAGGTTGGTGAATGAACTCACAAAATCTGAGATGCAGAAGGTTTGAGCACAGGGAAGCTGAATCAAGGGGTCTTATGGGGTAGGATATTCCCCCAAAATAAGGCTTGAGGTTGAAGACCAAGGAGCCTGCACAGAATAAAGGAGAGCCAAAATTGCATTAAATCAGTGTCTGCACCAAACATTCAAGTGTAGTGAATGCTGGGGAGGGGTGAGTTTGACCAGGGCTGTGACAAATGGTGACGGCACTTTGGAAGACTTCCAAAGGAAATGCAAGTACAGGATTAATACATACTTATTTAAGATGTACTCCCAGTTCAGGTTTTGGGCAAACCTCTTTCTGCTGCAGCTGCATGGCTGGTGATCAGAAAGTTAATGCAGCAAAGCATCTCTTATTATCTTTGGCTCTCTTATTCTAACTGGCTGTCATTCAGAGAATAGGAAGCTCAACACTGCGTGGAGAATTGTCCTCTCCACCTGTCAGTGATTAATTTCACACATTCAGCCATCAGGGACTCTGTAGGAGATTCTGGTTATTTTTCTTTCCTGTCTCCAAGCAGAATTTACTGTCTGTACTTTGTATTAATTTCTAAATGAATTTTCATAGTTTGGGGGGAAAAGCCTTATTATTTTTAAATAATAAACATATTACTATCTTAATAATGCTTTGGAATGAAAAATATTTGCATTTGTTGTATTTGAACCTAACAATTTATGAACTTAATTTTTCAAATGTATTATTAATCATATGAACACAACTAATCCTCAGCCAAGGTAAGGAGTCTTTTTTTTTTTTTTTCCCTCTATGAAAAATAATGAATAGATTGTTTTTCCTTCTCTCCCCAGTGCTCCAAATATGGATTCCTTGTTATTTGACTGGCCAAGGGAAGCTAGGTCTAAGGCCCAATGGATGATGTTTCTCCTTTTGCCCACAGTACAAGGTGCCCAGAATGCTTCCTCTGAAAAATCTCAGATGTCCCAGGCATCAAGGGGAACAACTGTTGACCTTGGTACAACTCCAGTCCTCAGGAAACCGTGGTTCTGAGAAACCACAAAGCCCCCAAACCACTCTGTGCTGCAGGTAAACAAATCTTTCTGATACTTCCACCCCCTCCTGAAGCTGCCTTTGTCGAGCTGAGGCTTTAGTTTAATTTGCTTTCTGAGAGATTGTGGCTCTAACAGGATTTGTAAAAGGTAATGGGGAATAAAGGAACATGGTAACTAGACAAAGGTGGCTGAGATCCAGACGAAAAGGACAACATTATTGCTGAGAAAGTAGCTGGAGAGGTAGAGCAAGAGGTAACTCATATGCTAATTTAGAGCTGGTCAGGAGGGGAGAACCAGAATTTGGATGGGGAAACTGGTGGGAAAACTAGCATCTAAATGGTGTATGAGGAAGAATAAAAGGAGGTGATAAGGTATGAGGGACCCAGTATATTGGAAGTGGATTTATTGGTAGAGTGGCAGGGACTTGAATGAATGTGGTGGGGTTTGAGGGGGGGGACAAAGGGCAGAAAGGCGTGGAGAAGGGTATGAGAAGGAGGGAAAGATGGTCTTTGAAGGAATAGGGAAGAGAAGCAAGGAAACAAGCATCAAGGAAAGGGTGGTAGAAGATGTGGAAATTCAGAAATGTTGGCATTTTATGCAGAGCCTGAGTTTGATTGGAAGGGGGATGATTCTCAAAGCTTTGGCAACATAAAAGCCAAATGCCCATGAATGTTTAAGGATCAGTGCCCTAACAGAAAAAGCTCAAGACAACGTCTGCCATAGGCATTGCTCTAGAGATCAAGGTAATTGATATCTTAAACATCTATTTATAATGTGTGGAAAAAGCAGCATTTTATCATGGGGGACTTCCATCTGAGTGTCTTGTACTGCTAGTCTCATGCTGCCAATAATAACATGTCCTTGGAAATTTTAAATGTTATAGATAACAGTTTATTAAATCAAAAAGTGCTGTGTCCAGCTCAGGGGACTTCTATATTAGACTTCATCTTGAAATATAAAAAGGAATTGATTGGTAGACCAAGTTTGGTGGTAACTTTAGAGCAAAGTGATTTCTAACTTGTTAACATTTTTTACAGGCAAACAGAATAAAGCTCATACTTGTTTATTAAACAAATTTGAACTTTCAGCTTTAAATAAAAAAAAGTAAGTTAAATCAAAATTCACAAAGTGTTCATAAAACAACATGATTATTAACTGGGAACATTCAAGTACATTCTACCACATATAGAAAAAACACAGTCCTGTAAATAAGGAAAGAGAGTATGCCACTTAGAGGGAAGAAAAGAAAATAAAACAATACATCATTGTCAAATTTTTCTTTTCTATTTCTGTAGTATTATGGACACATCAGAAATGCGGTAATATAGAAAATTGGTAAGGAAAGTCAAATGACAAAATTGTAGCAACAGAATGAAGAAGAAATTCCTGTACATAGTTCTTCATGATCTTTATGACAATGGCACTATCTCATTACTAGAAGAATTTGGTAAAATTTGAACAGTGTAAAAAAGACTAAAAATAATTACATTTCTCTGCATTTGGGGAAACATCCAGATGATGCAGTCACATATGAGCAGGAAATACTTTCCATTCTAACAACAACTAAGGTTCAACATTTCTCTCAAACAGTTAACTGTACGACACAGTACTGTTCAGGTTTTCATCTGTTGCCTACTTCCAGTAAGAATCTCTGAAAAAAATTGAGGGAAAGAACTATCAGGAACCAACTGAAGATGTCTGTGAATGTGATAGGAGTGCCTATGCTAATGACATGCCTGAGCAAGAAACCTGATTTTACTCATGAGACTTGTAAATAAATAGTTGTCTGGCTGGAGAGCAGTTTTGATGACCTGATGGTTGGTCGAGGTCACCCAGGAAAAGGGACCTCCTGAAGGGAGTTTTCCATTGGTTCCAGTGGCCATTTCCATTAATCACAGAGTTTGGAAATTCCGTATAAGCCAGAAAACAAATCACGCACAGGTCAAAGGAGAGCCTAGATTTGTGAGAACTCAATCACCAATGCTTTCAGAAGTATTCAGGTGAAAAGGAAATTAAGTGAGGGAATAATGTTAAGGTCTTTGTGGATTTCTGCAATCCAAAGGAAAAATTATTTGTATAAGTATTAGAAAACCCATTCAGAAACATAAGTTCCTTTGCTTCTGTCCACAGGAACAGGGCTCTTGGCATGTTTACCTTTCTAATATTGGAAGGTCTGGGGATCCTGGTAATTAAATTGCAGTACAAGCGACATGGACAGAGTGACTGAGGAAAGTTTTGTTATTGGCACTGTGCAACCTATACTAGAAAACTGTGTCTGTGTCCAGCCTGTTGTGGTTTCCACAATTAAAGAAGGATTTTGAAAAAATGGGAGAAGGTTCTGAGGATTAGTAAAGCCCTGGAAAGCATGGCTCCTAGTTCAGGGCTCTCAGCTGAATTATTTTAAGGAAAGACCAATGTGGGAATTGTTCTACTTGGAGGACAGAAGGCTCTTTGCTCTCCAGCAAAAAGCATAGTAAGGTCCAGTGGATGAAACCTGGAAGAAAAATGCTCTCTAAGTTACAGTGAATCAATTTACCAGTGTTTACTTGTGTATTCTTTATCAACAGAAAGATTAAAAACTAAACTTAGATCTTATTCTAAAGGATCTTCTTTGAAATACAAGCATATTTCATGGTCCTTTGATGTTCCAGTGGTCACATTAAGTACACATGGTGGTTCCTTTTGTCTTGCAATTGGTGAAAAGCAAGTTCTTAGAAATGGGAGTGCTGTGACTGAAGAAGCAGAAGAGGAAAACATCACCCCTCCTTTCCAGTGGATGGATTTTATTTAGCTGTAGGGCTTGGTTGGAAGAATGGAAAAGGATGGGTTTTGCAGGTTAAGAAAGAAGAAACATGATGTGAAGGAGACAGAAAAGGGTAGGAAGTAAACGTAGAAAGAAGTAAGACTAACTTTTGGGGCTATATAGTTGATATAAGTGTGAAGTGCTTGACTGGATATAGAAAAGGAAATCTTGATAAATCCGATGTTTGTTATTGAACCATAAAAAGCAAATAGGAGAGGTGACATTCTGACAGCTCTGGACAGGATGCCAAGCAGAGGGCTCCAGGCTGAAAGCTAAGGGAAAGAGGTTTGGCAGTTTCCACATTCGCAGGCCAGGGGTGGTATTTAAATGGGTGTAAGCAGAGCTGACTGACCACCTGAAAGTAACAAAAGAAGGAGACAGTGTCCTCTGAGTTCAAGCAGCACCAGCAGAGCTGAACACTTGTCTGGAGCGCTGGGAACAAGGCTAGAGGGGGACCCCAGAGAAGAGGGACTTTGGACACAAAGGCAATGTGACTCTCTCTGCACCAGATTAGAGGTTCTAAGAAAGATGTTGGAGATAATGGCAAGAAGAAAGATGGATAAACAGTTTGAAAAGGTTGCTATTTTTAGGGCAAGTAATGCAAAACCTTGTCTGAGGCTGATGGGAAACTGCTAGATCACAGAGAGGAGTCAAGAACAAGTGAAAGTGAGGAAGTATGATGAGGAGCAGGGAAAATCAGCTCTCTGAGGGAACGAGGGTTGTGGATGTATTTCTCCTAGGTGGAGATTAATGAGGACTTTGGGTTAGAGTTTGAAACTATTACAACAAGTGACTAGCAAACAGGAGAGGTAAGAGTTTGAGAGGGAGGGAGGAAGATTTGTGTCTCAGGCAGGCAAGCTGCTAGCGCATTTTTACAAATGACACCTGCTCTGAGCAAGAATGTTCCAGGGCGGGTGCATTTCAGCCCAATCCATTTTTTTTTTTAAATGCATAATTTATTCCTGTAAAGGGGACACATTGATCTGATTTAATTAGGCTAATTAGAGGTCTATATCAAATACAGGAGGTGAAGCATGTGGAGGTGGATAGAAGGCATCGGTGTGGAAAGAAAGGGGAAGAAGTCCTTGTAGGGAGCATCAGTTTTCACTCAAAATAAAGTGACAGGAATCCGGGCAGTACAAAATCTGAAAATCTGGATGCTACAGAAATCTTGCATGGCTGGGTGCTAAGGTGCTCCGTATTGAAGCCTGAGGTAGACTGAACCATGATAAAATAATGGTTTTGGTTGAATATAAGACTGCAGATGTATATGGGAGAGGATGGATTTTCAGACAGGTGCATTTCTTTGTATTATACTGAGGTCTTTTGGAATATCTTTTTCAGTGTCTGTTGGAGCTGAGGACAGTGCAGTAAGGGAAGGGGAATCATGATGGTGCAGAAACAGGAAGGGGGACCTAAAAAGAAAAGGGATTCAGGGGCGCTGGCCATGTGAGAGAGAGGATGGAGTTGTAAACCAAGGTGAAATTAAATGAAGGAAGTGTAAGAATGCAGACAGAGAGACTGAAAGCCATGAGGAGAGGATAAAGCAGAAATTACTGGATTATCTGTGCAGTCTGAAGGATCAGACGAGTGCTAGGGGAACAAGAAGACCAAAGCAGACTGGCGGGAAGGCAACAAAGCAGATTTTCTTATTCTCAGTGGCTCCAAGCAGGCGATCTGCCCTTTGTTTGAGAAGGGAGAGGGAGATGGTGGAACAAGCTGAGTGTCTCAAGTACATGACAGGAGTGATTTAAGTCAAGTTTCTATCACCACTGAAAATAACAATTGAACTAAATCCAAGATACTGACCTCTGCAAAGGTATTTACTGCATCCTGATGAAGACTGATAATGTAGCCATAAATATAGCAAGTAGCTGGAAATTCACAGTTGAGAAATACCAAGAGCCCTTGAGGCTTTTCCTCCCCTCACAGCGGGTAATGTATTTCAGTGATATGTGAGAACAAAAAGATGATAGCCCAGAAAGATTTATCTTCTTACTAGGGCTCTGTGTTGCATATTGAGCTTGGATTCACTTCAGCCAACATTTTTGTGATCTAGTGTTGCTTTACCAAGGAGCTTCAAATAGAAAGGAGCTTTATCAAGGAGATTCAAATAGAAAATTATGCAATCAATATATCTGACTTTAAAAGGCAATGAAATAGTTAACTTTCTCAAAACAAAGGTTAATCTGTGGCTGTCCTGGATCATGAAGGGACAGGAAAATCTTCATCATTTACATTACATAATTTCCAAACTAAAACAGTGGAGGCTGACAGCCAACATGAACACTTTACTGTTGTGAGAAAAGCAACATTTTGTCACATTTAATAAGCAGGGAAGCTCAGTTACCACAAAATCCTGACAGGGACTGAAAAAGGGAGGTGGGTTTGGAGCACAAGACATTTCACACAAGGAAAATACTATTCATGCCCATAACATTGGAGCTGGAATACAAGATAACTGTGAAATGCTGCCAGTTCCTCCCGTTTTTTCCTTGGAAGACTTGAATAAGCAGCCACAGAAATGTACACCAGATCTTATTGCACTGCAACCCTTTTTTTTACTCTCTTCCCAAAAGCATTTAAGCACTTGAACTTTCCTCAAGAGAGTGGTCATCTGAAACAGATTCTTAGCATTAAAAAAAAAAAAACCTTAGCAAAAGTATATTTTGAATTATATTCTTGTGCTGAAAGGTGTTAATGGCTGTAGTCAAGTGGGACTTTGATCTGCAGATAATCAGTGGATTTGAAGCGGACGGGTGTGCTAATCACACAGGCTGGCACACCACACAGATGGGTCTGCTAATAAGCCAGGCTGCAAAGAAGGATGAAATAAGTTTTGTAGCTTGATAACTGGAAGTAATACAAGACTGTGTCTAATAGTTTGCATGGCAAAGAAGCTAAATCATCTAAGTTGTTTATAAATGTGAAGGCTAAAAGATTTATTGTGCAGAAGGTGATGGGAAGGACAAAAGAAGCTGCTACACCTTCCAGAGAACAAATATAGCCCTAAGGTGCAGAAAGAATATAGAGTGGAGGAATGGCTGGACAGGCTTGGAAGTTAAACTCCCACCCTCTTTTTCTCTGAACTACAGAACCTGGAGTAAAGGGAAGCAGCAGGCACTGCAGGAGTTGGGGCACATGTGGCCTGGAGGGTGGGAGCACAGCGGGGAGGAGAAGGTGGTACCCCACCTTCTGCATCCCCATCAGTGCTGCAGCACTCTGGAGATGGAGATTGTCACAAACACTTCACTGATTGCTCTGTGGATTTCTCAGTGCGTCCTGAATTGCTAATATTGCTATCAAATGCAGAGCTGAAGCTGCCCAGTGCTAAAATAGCAAGTGTTTATTTACCTGTTAGGTATGTAGATTAGGCACTTTGTGAATCACACATTTTGGGTAGGTTTCTCTCCTGGAGATATCAATGAAAAATTTTTATTAAGGAATTTTATTAAAAGAGTAACATCATCCTTGGCCCACAGAGAGAGAGGTTAAATGCTGGTTTTGTTAAAATTAGTTGTAGAGTTCCTAGTGATTTCAGTGGAATTAGGATTTAATGAATAATGTTGAAATATATCAAATAAAATAATGGTTAATTGTTTTTCACAATTTGTCTTGTAAGGTTCTGAGTAAGTAGATAAAGTTTACACGCAACAAAAACTTCGTGCAGTATATACCATTGGTGAATCTGCACTTCAGTTGAGACTTAAAAGTTTAAATATTTGGGACAAAAAAAAGTATGTGCTTACTGGAATTAATATAAATACAATGTTAACAGTACTCTTCTGATTTAGCTACTTCTGAAAATGAACATTTGAAAGTTGTTGAAACAAATTTAAGGTAATGTGGGGAGATAGGATTAGAAAAGATATCCATACTTTGAAACTTCTTTGCCATTGGGTTTTAATGGAAATTTTCTCTCCACCAATTTAGGCTAATATCTCTTTCTTGTGTAAGAGACAAGGACATCAATGTTGCTGAGTGTGTGTGGCACAGTGCCGTGAGGACCAGATAAGCTCTTCAAGACAAATAAATAAATGGTTTTCTGAAGTATGCACACATGAGCATTATCATCCTTCGAAGTTACATTAGATTTTCAAATGTATGACTTTGTTAGCTATATCAGCGCTTGGCAGTCTGAAAAAGTCTTCAGTGAGAATTTCTACATTAGGAAGGGGAAACAAAGAGATTGGCAAAATTTTGAATATCAGTGTATTCCCTTTGATCAGAAAGATGGGTTAGTTCTGGGGAAAAAACAAAGCTTAGTTTGCTTTCTATATGGAACACATTTAAATATATAAAATTTGTAAAAAAAAATTGTCTATACCAATCTACTATATAAATTTGTAATATATTTTAAATATGCAATTTTACTTGGTTGATTTCTATGTAAATCAACTCTGCTTTTTATATGGAATCTTTATTCACAATGAAAGAATAAAGGAAGAGTGAACAATTCAGAAATAAAGGCTTTATTACAGATTTCATCCTTCAATGGCTTTATCTTGAATGGCATCATTTGTTTTCTACTAATTTTCATTTCATGCCTAGCCAGAATAAGACAGCTTGGGCTCTTCCTTTATGCTTTTACTGACAGCCCCAAGCCTGCAACGTAGAGAAACTGCTGGTCCCTGGGTAACAAGTGTTTAGGTTGGGGCCAGAGGTGGTGGATCTTTAGTGCACAGCATGAAACCCAGTTCCTTACTCATCATTTGAAGTGTGGGGAAGGAGGTGGAGACAGAGGAAACAGGATACTTGGGTGTGGTTTTATTTTTGGAGGGGAGTAATTCTTGAGTTTTTAATTGTCGCCATCCAGAATTGTTGTGTCTTATTCCTAATGAGATTCTATTTGTCCTCCTTAAGATAAAGGAGTTGGTGATGCTTTAAAAGATGATATTAAAATTATTTCTTTTCTGCCCTAGATCAGATGCCCAAAATTATCATGAATGATCAGGAAAATTCCATTAGATTAGTTGTGTGAGGCTGGAGAGGAGCCTTGGGGCTTCCTGTCTGAGTAGATGTAACTTGCGGAAATGGACACTGGATATGTCTTGAATCGAAGATGGGTGTGATCAGCTCTGTATAGGCATAAAGAGAATCTTAGTGGTAACCTTAGCATTTATAATTGCTTTTCAGACTTTCTGAGGCCATTAAATGAGTTCATCCTTAGCACAGTGTATGATACCTAACTCATACAGTCAGTCAGACCTCTGCGCTCAGACATTTGTGTACTCTTTTGTACACTTTGAAAAACTGGGGGGCAACTCTCCATCTGCCTGCTCACAACAACAACAACAAAAAAAACCCAACCAAACAAACAAAAAAAACCACACACAAAAAAAAAAAAACAACAGGTGGGGAAAGTCTTTTGCCAGTTCTTAGATAGGTTGGCAATTGGTGAAAAGCAAGTTCTTAGAAATGGGAGTGCTGTGACTGAAGAAGCAGAAGAGGAAAACATCACCCCTCCTTTCCAGTGGATGGATTTTATTTAGCTGTAGGGCTTGGTTGGAAGAATGGAAAAGGATGGGTTTTGCAGGTTAAGGAAGAAGAAACATGATGTGAAGGAGACAGAAAAGGGTAGGAAGTAAACGTAGAAAGAAGTAAGACTAACTTTTGGGGCTCATATAGTTGATATAAGTGTGAAGTGCTTGACTGGATATAGAAAAGGAAATCTTGATAAATCCGATGTTTGTTATTGAACCGTAAAAAGCAAATAGGAGAGGTGACATTCTGACAGCTCTGGACAGGATGCCAAGCAGAGGGCTCCAGGCTGAAAGCTAACCTGAACATTTTTCAGTGTCTGGCAGTAGGTCCTGAGAAGAGGATGATGCCTCACTTCTTTCCAAAGGTCATTGTAAAAGCTGAAGGGTACCTTCCAGTGTGCCATCGGGCACTGATTGTGTTTACTTTGCCTGTTACTTGCTGAAGAGAGGGAAAAAGCCTGCGCAGAAGTTGAACTTGCATCATGACACAGGAGCATGTTGTATAAACCTTGGTACAAAGAACTTGTTAAAATATACCCAAAAGATAGAAAAATAATGAAGATCATTTATTCAGACCTTATTTCATGATCAAGGTAATTTCTTTTGTAAACCCCTGGCAATATTTGAATTTGATTACACTAGAGCTAAAATGTCATTCTTGTTTATGGCTATTCCAAAGCAAAACTCTGCTTTATGCTCTCCACAGGATGGATAAACAGGTATGACCTGATCACTGTGCTGGATAGTTATTCTCCTTCAGACAAGGGACAGGACCATGTGGATTAGCCTTTTCCCTAGTGATGTGATAATGGGGTAACTGATTCTTTTTCCTGGTTAAGTAATACTTTTTTTTTTTTCTGTAATTGTGTGGTTGTCTGAGACCAACGAGAATACACAAAAGCAGAGAAAATTGTGTTTGCGAAAATACTTGCTCTTGCTGCTTCCCACACAAATACTTATTTTGGGCAGCCACCCTGTGCTGTGGGTGCTTTGCAAACACCTTCATACCTGAACCGAGTAGGATTTGCGGGGCCTCTGCTAACGAGGTGCAGCCACTGAAGAAAGCCTTTTGCATTTGGGTACCCGGCTGAACCGAGCACCGTGCAGCCAGTTTCAACAGACTGCGTTAAGAGTATGCTAGTGACACCTAGTGCTTAATATAAAAATGCTATAAACCGCGGTGGATTTGCTATTTAAAGCCTTTTGTGGCAGCTGGCGAGGCGGGGTGCTGTTGGGGTGCTCACTGCAAGGGGCAAGGCATGGGGGCCACAGGCAGCCCTGGCAGGGCACAAGGGGACCCGGGGCTGTCGTCCTGTGGCCAAGTGCTCTCCCTGCCCATCTTCTCAATCAGTGTGTTTGAGAGTTAATCACCCTCGACAGCAAACAAGTAACGTTGCAGGGGTGCTCGCAAGGTGATAGTCTGCCCTTTAACATCCTCTGCATTTTTCTATGCAACACACACCTTTCTATCGAATAAACTGGTAGAATATTTCAACTTTGTACTATTTTGTATACGCTGGAATGCAGTCTGGTCACTGATAAGCTGTCTGCGTACACACATATACAAAAATTGCAGTGGGAGCGGTAGGGGAGGTAGCGTACTATAGTCTAATTTTAACAAGGAAGAAAAGAGAGTATCTCTGAACAAGATCACAACAAATTCTGAAATAAAAATTCCAGCACAGTAGGGAGTTGGTGACACGCTGCCCAGATTCAAGGCGAAGGAGAAGAATATTCCAAGGACATTTGATACCACATAGCAACAACAGTTGTAAGTTGATTAATTCAATGTTCCTATAAGTAACACTGACAGTCAAGCAGCTCTTGCAGCTTTTTAAATGTTTGGTTTGTTAAAATTCCTGTTTCTAAAATTAAGGATAAAATGGGTTGTGAGATCATAAACCATACAAAAACAGATGTACGCTTAATGTTGTACAACACAGTTAAAGAAGTTAGCATATGAATAACTAATCATCATTGCAAGTATTGCAAGACCTGATTAATGTAAAAATACTATAATGTTGCTAGTAGGAATAGAATAGAAGCTTGAACTATATAAAGATGTAGGACTTTTTTATCCCTTTTGATATTTAGCATATCCAAGAAAAAAAAGTAGTAACAAAATTAGATCAAGTGAAAAAGTTACTGTAAAAGTAAAGAAACGACAAGCTCACTGGCTGATTCATTATGAAGAATCTAGATCAAAATTTAAGACTGTTGTGGCTCCTGCAGACTTGAACACATCCATACGTTATTAGATTCCTTCAAGGCTTCAAAGATGCAAAGCATTTCTGAATCAGAGGCAAGCTGTAGTTGTGGTGTCTTACATTAGATGTGCCTAATATGTTTAGTGCTTTGGAAGTCATATAAAGTCACTACAGACTTCTTGAATTACCTTTTGGAATAAATTCAGCACCTGTGTTGTTTGATAAAGTGTGACACAGAAGTCTGAAGCTTCTGAAGGCGGGGAGCATCAGCGGAGGTCATTTGAAGAAGATTGTGGGACACAACAGGAAAGGACTAAGGAGATCCCAAGAGGTATGTTGGGACCAGAGGACAACTTTGTTGGAGGGGCATAATTTTCACTATTCTATTCCTGAAGTAAAGTGATGCTGCTCTATCAGTGTAATATTTTAGTTTAGACTGCTGCTGAAAAAACATTCAAAAGTTTAATGCAAGAGTGTGCTTGAAATTGGAAGAGGGCATAAGTAAAACATATTCCAGCAATACTATTCATGTAGATAGAGAGGAAAACAAGCCACTGCAGGAATTTACATATAGTATGGAGATATAATTAAGCCTACATTGTTTGTTCTGAATGTGTGAGGGCACTTGGTATGGCTGAGTGTTACAGACATTGAACTTGGGCAATAGCATAAGCAAAACCAAAATACATCTATAAATACAGGTCATAAAACCAAGCGATAATTTTAAAAAATCTTATTTTTTAATGCAGCTGTATTCTGTGGATAAGGTTAGGTACTCCCACGTGATGAAAGAATTAGAATAAGCAGAAAGTCTCACACAGACTGTACCATGCTTGATAGTGGTAGTGGATTCTTATTCAGTACTGTCTTCTTTGGAATCAACTGGAGCAGGAGGGAAAAAGATGCTGACAGCTCTGTAGTCATTATATTTCTGTTAGGTTCATTCATTTTGATTACTGCTGTTACTCTGATGATTTTCTTGATATCTGAAACAAAACTGCAGTTCTCTACAGTTCAGCTCACTTTAAGACACCATCAAATTGGTATAACTCTCACAAGCTTTTGTTAAAGTGATGGTGACAGCAATTGAGTTCTAACTAGCACTGTTTTTATGCTTGCTATAAATAATTACTTTCATCAGCCGTTTTCTCAACCATATATCATTGGGGAAAGATGCAGCACATTCCAGGTCTCCACCCATATTAGCACTGATTTACTGTTTCACCTTCTTCATCTGAATATAAGAACAGTACAGGAAGAGTTATCCATCCAGGCTTTTATTTCCTCCTATTTTCTGTGTAGTTTTAGAGTTTGACTCTAGTGACTTTGGGGATGGTATTTGCATTGTCTTCATGTGAGCGACATTTTAGTAAGGGTCTGTTGGGTAGATTCCCCTGTGCAGTATAGCTTTTTGCACTGCTAAGGCAGCAACAAGAAGCTCTAATAGGGCCACAAAGTGCTAGCTGAGAATCCCCTAGGACAGGAAACTGCACAGCTTGACTCTGCCACTGCATATCTGCCCACCTCCACATGAGTAGGGGAGAGAATATACTTCAATGACAAGAGAAAACACGTTGGAGATGTGGCAAAGACAAATGCTTCTCTTAAGGAACTCTACTGAGGGTGATGGAATAGAAAAATTTTCCAGTAAAGGGAATAATACAGTCTTTAAGAGTTAGGTAGCTGCATCAGTTAGATAAACTGCATCAGACTTCATCTTGGAGGCCTTCTTGTCCTTGCTTATGTTGTGGAGCCACATCCTAAGTTGGGGGTGCTGTTCCAGGTAACATTGTCCCCATTTGCTATGCAGTGGGACTGGTGCTCATCTGACCAGGTTCAGGAAGAAAATGAACCTAGCTGGTGTTGCTCCCTCACATCACAGGGAGATCAAATGTGTACCTGTGCCAGTGCAAGGGAGCAAGCAGGGATGCAGCTGGAAAGGTGATGGGAAGAGAGAGGAAGGCAGGGCCATAGCACTTCCAATGCTGCTATGAAACTGCACCCTTGGAGAAGCTACTGGCAAGTTTCATGACTATTTGGGGCATACTGTAGAGCCAGTATGCCATAATGTGCCAGTGTGCCATCATGGCACTACTGTGCTTTTTTGCCATATAAAAAAAAATGTCATCTAGACCTGAGTGGAGTCTACCACTCCTATGTGAGGACTGGAAAACAATCAAAGAAAAATATAATGAAGTAATTCTATTAAATGCACTTGTAAAGTCATTCATGATCCATTGTATACAGGTTGTATGAAGGCACAGACTCCACATAGCTTTTTCTTGGACTGTGTATTAATGGAATAGCTTCTGTCTTTATTTTTTCAAAAAAGATGGATACAAATAAGATTCTTAAGAATTAAAAATATTTTGGGGATTTTTTTTTTTTTGTGAAACAGGTAAGAAATTAATTTCTAACATATGCTTAACTTGACAGCGTCACTTTAATTTGCTCTTAATTGGTTGGCTGAATGGCTGTTTCCATGACAGCACAGCAAATATACAGTAGGGGCACTGGTAAACAGTGATGAATAACAGATCATTAGACTTCAGGGAGAATTCCTCACTAGTCTGTTGCTGCTTTTTACATTTGTCAGGTGGAGACAATACATTTCACCACCGTCCATGACACCAAGATAAAAGTTGTCTGACTTCCAAAGGCCCCGTGTGCTAAAAGACAACAGTTACTACCTATGAAGGTAGGCCAGATACTGGCTTTAAACTATGTTAAAGTACCTCTTCTAACAGTTAGCTTGCTAACTACAATGATGTACAATACTGAATGTCTTATCTGTGCTTGTGAAACTAGTCATAAAACCCTACCAAGCAACAGCACTTTCAAGATGGAAGTGACTTCTTCTGAACCACTGTCTCAAATTTTTCCAGCCATGCTCTCCATCAAAGGAAACTCTTAAAGAAAGCAAATTTATGCTCTAGTTCACTGCTCTGGGTTCACTGTGCAATCTTGTGTGGAAAGGTGTTGGGATAACTCATTCCACTGAAAGCCATCAGAGGACACTCTCAGGGGGAGACAAAAGTGAAGGTGATAGCTGTCACATGCAAGGTAACCCTATTGCCACAAATGGAGTTTAACCAAGATCCACTTTAGTTCAGCCTTAAAACATATACAGCTGTCAGAAGCAAACCTGTAATTGCCTTTGCTCAGAGGAATAGCAGCTGAAACATTGCTGTTTCGAAGGACGCTTGATAGTCCTAGATGTGTCCTAGTGCAAAATTTAAAAACTTCTGTTTTGCAAGGATTTAGATAAGTACTGCAGAAAAAGATCAAGTCTCTTTCCTCTTGAAATCAATGACAGTTTTGTCAAGAACTTAAGGGGAATCAGAGTTTTTTCCTTGTTCTCTTGCTTTTTATGATAATTCCCTGTTTTAATGAAACCAGAAGAGGAAGTATTGAATAAAATATTAAAATAAGAATAATTATCTGCTTGTTTAGACAATCTGCAATGCAGGTTGAAATAGGAAGGTCATCTGCATGCTCCCAAGTTTTGTGGAAAGTTTTGCTGAACTTCCCCATATTTTAACAGTAAATGATATATTTAAATTTGCTAAGAAGCATGTTCTCACTGCCAAGACAAATTAGTACCCAGTCTGAGGCAGCCGAAGCTTTGCTACTACTCTTCTTGTAACAAAATAACTGATCTTAAATGAGTCCTATAGTTTACCTAGATTGTTATCCATCAAATTTTAAGGGTATAATTTAACAAACATTTATTTTGGTGACAATCCTGGCTCAAGCAGCCTTCACAGCTTTGCACCTGTGACCAATCCCTGTTCCTCCTTCTCCTACCTATTCCCCAAAGCACAAGTTCTGCTGGTTTGTAAGACTGCATGGTTAACCAAATCAGAGATTTAAACACAGCATTTTTTTTGGCTTTTGTCTTTTTAGATACACATCAGTTCTCATCTCATCAATTGCTATCAATTGAAAATCTCAGAAATTTCAGAAAATGCCTAGTCAACATTTGAAAAACTTGTTTCCTTCAATGATAACTTAAGTTGGACTAAAGGTAGCAGTGCACCTAAACACTGTTGACTTTTTAGGGTTAAGCTACTGTCCAACCCAGTGGCTTCAGAGTTCATTGTTAATTTTTCCCCCTGCTTAGAAGAATTTTTTTTTTTTTTAGCAGTAATAGTAAGAACCTCTGCTTTGCCTCATATGATTTTAGGGCAACATATGACTCCCAGAGAAGATCAGAGATCACTTCTGTCCTGTTCTAAACCACTCAGCGGTTGTTATAAATCAACAAGGATTTTCCTCTGCTGTTGAAATGTGAGTGATAACTTTCATGCTCTGGCACTAGAACTTCTTTAGTGGTACACTGTGCTGGCACCCAGGATAATACTGTGTAATAGAGATGTGTGGCATTTCTCAACCATTCCCATTATACAAGGCAGAGTGAAGCACCAACGTGGTGAGCCATCTGTGCTAATGTCGATGATGTTATTAAATCATTCATTACATTTCACAATTTCATATTAGATCATTTAAATTCTTATTTTGGCATAGTGCATAGGTTTTTTCCTCTAGAAATATGAACTCAGTATGCAAATGTGTTTGCCCTGTTTTCTAATAAATTCATGTCTGGGTTGAACATCCTTACAAGTGCTGTGGCTCATGTAATTATGCCCTCAGATCTTGATAGTAGAAATAGAGCCCTAGTTCACGCCAGATTAATTGATCAGTTTTTAGTACAAGTAAATTTGATGCATCCATTTCTGCGAACTTGTTCTGTCTACAAAACACAGTGCCATCCAGAGCTCTACCCTGCCCCCCTTGCTGCCTTTCTTTCCCAGCAAGGAAAAGTATTTTTCTCTCACATTTGATATCATTTAATAGTAGTAATATTGCCCTAAAATCACATTATAGCAGAAAACTAACACTGCGGTTTCACTGGTGCCCATCGTGGTATGCATGCAACATGCTAGCTGACCTATTTATTCTAAGTGAGAGCTAAGGATATTGATAAGTGGACATAGCACTAGGCACTGTGCACACACACAGTCTGCCCTAGAGACCTCACAGCTGAGGTGAGAGTGCAGCCCAACAGAGTAAGCTGGACAAACAAATGAATAAATAGAGAAAGAAAATTACAAACTTGCAGCAAAATTATTTCACTGGAAATTTTCATTGACTGCCTGCTTACACATCTGAGAATTGCCATGGAGACACTGGTGACCTCTATGTAACCAAGACTGTGTTATGGTTTTCATTTGAAACAAAACAAAAAATCTTTTTCCATACAATTTAGTGATGATGTTCCAACATAGTACAGTAATTCACCACAGGATAATCAAAATTTTCTTGATTATTTTTAAAGATTGAATAACCTTGCAGATGAGACAGAAAAGCATGTACATGTGTGTAACTCCCTTACGGAAATATTCAACATGAGGGCATGATGTTTAGCTAGCTAATGAAGAAAAATATCTCACTTCACTGTCAAAATTTGCTAGAAGAAATACTAACTGGAGGTGTTTTATATGATTGCACCTTTCATGAAAGAACTGTATATGATCTGCAAGTGCATAAGCCCTTACTCTGTTTTGCTTTCATGCAGTCCCCTTCAGTCTTTTGAAGTGTCTGTAAATAACAAACATAACCATGAAGTGGGAGGGAATGAAGAATCTTCACTGTGTAGATTTTATACCTGCTTTCCAAAGCATACGAGTGCTAAAAGACAAGGGACTGTAAAATGCCCTAAGTCCTTGGCATGTTTGACAAATGTTTGACCACACTCAAGGCCCAGGGAAGCAATCACCTTCCCCAGCAGAGTCGCTTTAAGTCACTTTTTGTGTATCTGTAGCTGCATGAAGGGGCTTCTACAAGGTCCAAGATCTGTCTATGGCTCCAGCCTCAATTTGTGAAGTATATATATTACTACAAGTACAGTTCACAAGCATTGGATGTTTCTACTCAAAAGGGCTGCAGCACTCAATGAACTTTCAAGAGAATAATGTCTTCTTCCTCAAGTAGGTTACACATCAAAACTCAGGTCTACAGTGTCTTCTCCCTCTGCAGAGGCTCCTCGGCATCGCAGGGTCTAGGTGTGTGAACAAAGCCTTTCAGAACTGGCTGAGAACATAATGCAGCACAAAAGGCACAACAGGTCATGGTTAAGAATTGCTGCAGTTATTCCAGAAACCCAAGGTAACCGTAAAAAACAGAGGAAAATAACATATTCTTCTTTAAGCTGAGGTTCTGGTAGCTTCCTGATGGATAGTAGGCCACAGATGCCATAAGAGCAAATATTCAGACATTCTTATCTCCAGCCAGAGGAGATTTTGCTAACCAGTCCATCCTTGCACTTTTTACTCTTATTTTCTAGATTACCTTCCCACCTGTCAGATCCATAGCCATCTCACAGGGAGTCCAGTTTCAGGCTGAGCTCTGTTTTCCAGGGAAAAGGCGGGGAAAGAGAGAAGGGATGTCAGAAAGGCAGGAGGACAAGGGGACCTTCAGTGAGATCTGACATAGTAAATTTGTGTATGATCATTTTCTGGGCCATGAGATGAACAATGCCAGCTTGTAGGGTTTGCCCTGCCATCACCTCCTCAGTGAGAGGAACTGCGTAGCTCTGGATGTCTCTGCTCGCCAAGACAAAATCAGCTTTTACATAGAAGCATTTTCTTGCCTTCCAGCTAGGAAATCCTAATGAAGCTTCTGGGGTCCTTCTTGCTTTTAAACACCTCCATTCTGAGAGCCTACTGTTGTGCATGTTGAAGATACAGAAAACCTAGAGAGGGGTTTTTTTTCCACCTTGCATAAACTAAAACATCTGGGAGCATACAATACAGCTGAGAAGACAATGCTGTTTGAAAAGCATTGTTCTTTTGACCCATTTTCATCCCCATTTTACCAAGCGCAGAAAATTCTTCATTTTCACTTTGTCCACTATCATTAACAATGCCTCATGATGTTAATTAATACTGCAAGAGGCTAAACCTCAGGCTGACTGTCTCACATGTGGGAATTAGTTGTGTGGGTTTGCGGAGCAACATCTGCCCATGAATAGATTTAAAAAAATAATAATTAAATTAAACAAAAGAGAAGCTCTAAGCTAAATCTGTGGCTAAATGATTAATATTCCTTCATGTTTAAGATTTTTTTCCCAGCCTATTTTGTTTAATGATTTTCAGCTATGAATATTACATGTCCTTCTGCAGTTAATTATTTATGCTGATGAAACATGGCACTCTCTGTACCCTTTTTGGATTCTAAATGGAAAGGAACACATTTTCTAGACAGTTCCTTCTGAACAGTGATGGCTCACAGAGGCTTCTTTCATCAGAGGCAGGATCATCCTCAAGCCAGTTTAAGAAGGCTTGGAGTTGACTGGGAGAAATTGTTGTGAGAGTAGAGTCTTCACTGCTGGCCACCAGCTGTGTGTGCCAGGCTGCCAGCTCTGGGCTTCAAAGGGCCTGGCCTCGGAAATCTTTTCCTTCATGGTGGGAAAACCTTTCACATGAAAGATTAATTAATCAGCAGGTTTTATATTTCAGAATTTTTGGTGCTTCAGAAACAGTTTGCATCTGCCCAGGATTTTAAACTGAGCTTGGAGTCTGGCTAAGCAGAACTTTGACATTTTGAGCTTCCATTTTAAATCGGCATGAAAGCAGTCATCAAATATTGAAATCCTCCCGGAGCTGGAATTCTCTTTTTCCACTCAGCTCTGATAATTACTGTTTATGGATCTCTTTGCAGCCAGATATCCCTCTTTCTGTGAGCTGATGTAGGCAAGAGCTTTGGCTGAAAAAAATCTGAAGATATTATCTGGGCTATTGTGTCATTTTAGTCACAGAAATGTATGGCTTTCCTGTGCCACAAGTCCCTGTGAATTACCAAATCCCTAACACCAGTTTTGGATGAGTCAGGTCTTCAGAATAATTTGACCTTCATAATAAACTGACAGCACTCGAATAGCCTGAGTGGTGAGGAATCCAATGAAATATAAGCCCCAGAGAAATTAAGCTTGTTTTAACCAGCATGACTAGAAGGTATTGTGGTAAACCAATCCCACTTAGAAACTCAGTGTACCTTGGCATTCGGGGAAGCAGAGCAAGGCATTACAAGCTTTACAAACACCAGCTATTAAGTACACATGTACTGCTATTAAGTTAAGGAGGATTATTCTCTGGGGACAACAAAGCGCTATTACAAGGAACAAGAGAAACGTGTTTTTTACTGAAGTCAGCAGTGGGATATAAAAATAACATTTGGTGTGACTTCTCTAAATTAGTATGGCTGGTGCATCGACTGTGATTTACACCACTTTAATTAATCCTTTCTGGTGGTGAATTTGGAGATATTCTGGAGCAGTGGCAGAACCCAGGTGCTGCAAAACTTGCCCTGCTGCTGCTGTTAGGCACAGGCAGCTGGAAGCAGACCAGGAATAGCACTGGGACCTCAAACACCCCTTGCCCTCCAGACACAGAGACACTGGAAATGGTTCAGCCATGGCAGGGCTCCATCCTGATGGTGCCCCAAGGGTCCTCTGCTCCTGCCCTGGCAGGGACCCCGCTGCCATGTTTGGCTCGCTCTCCTCGTCCCACCGATCACTTGTCAAGACAAAAATGAGACTGGGCTGACATCTATTTCTAGGGAAGAGTCTCAGCTGCCTGGGACGGTGAAGGTGGTCACAGCTGTATTTATGTGGCAACCAGATTTTTGTGTGCTTGTTCCCTAAACAACTCATTCAGTGTTATCTGATGTAAACATAGGTTGTTGGCAAGAGCATCTTGGAAACCCATTAGGATAGGGGCTGGGCAGAGAGAAGTGAGAGAGAAAGAGAGAGATAGAGATTTCTCAGGTTGAGGTCCTGGCACTCTACCTGTAGCCCCTTGCGTGCATTCAGGCTTGGACTCCCGAGTCAGCCAAAATTGTGCCTGTAAAACAAACTCCAAAACCTACACTATTCTACATGCATCAGCTATTCATAATAAAGTTTGCTGATGTGCTTGACAATGTTGTGTGATTTTTTTTATCCCATATAAAAATTGTCATTATTAAATAATTAAAAAGAAAGTAACTACAACAACTCATGATGGCGGATCCTGCTCAGATTAAATTTTCAAAAGCACCTAAGAGTATTTTCAAATAGCACTTTATTACCCCCTCCATTTTAACAGGACTGCTCAAGCTGTGTGAAAGTCTGTGCTAATGCAAACTGTACCACTGCCAGTACACCAAACTAAGCCATCCTCAGCTAACTCCAGCAGCAGCTAGTGCCATGTAAACATATTGTCAGTTGGTTTAGTACATTTCCCTAAAGTCCCTTTTGCCTTGAAACCTTCCTCTTCTCAGGATCATCTAGGTTTTAAAAAAAAAAATACATTTTCTGACTCCTAACAATGACATCTTAAATAAAATAACTTTCTGTAATTCTGATAGCAGCTACCATCCTTATTTCCATACCTTTCATCATTCACCTCTAATCCTCTTTCTTTCTTGCTTGTCATTATTTGTCTTTGCCTTTATTCTTTCTGATCACTATTGTTATCCAATTTCTTTCCTTCTTTCATCTTTCCCTAACTCCCACTGCATTTGTGTCCTGTCATTTTATGATTTTGTGTTCACTCCCCATGTAGCTTTCTATCAAATATACAACTTTGTAACTCACTTTACCTTCATCTTCCTACCTTTTTTCCCCCTTTTCTTAGTCACGCTCTGGGGATCAGAGAAAGGCCAGCAATGCAGGCAGTCACAGACTCTTCTCACACAAAATCCACAGAGCACAACCACTCAGCCTGCTTCCCTCATGAATGGCAGAACAGCCTTTGGCTTCATTTGTTATTCATATTAGGCTCAAGGCGCTGGGAGATAGCAAATATCTCTTACCGTGTAGTGTGCAGTGCCTGGAACTTGGGGGCTCTGATCCTAATTGGGGTAGATGTTACTGGAGTAATAATAATAATCTAAGGGACTGAGATCCAGCCTCACCATCAGGCTTTGGCTCACTCGAGTGATGCAGGAAGAGCTCAGAGGAGCACCTCTGCTACATGGGCTAATCAAACATTTATTTATTCATTTACTTAGACTGTTAAAAAAAAAAAGTAAAAAAGAAAAGAGAAAAAGAGAGAAACCACCCATGACTCTAGGAGTCTTTGCCATACATTTAATTAGTAGCAAAGTAATGATCAAGAGTGAATGCTTCCACCATCATCCCAGTAAAAACAGAACCAAGGAAAAACAAAATCTCTTCAGAGATTATTTCATCCCAATAACCAGAGTTAGTCTAACATGAGGCCCATTGCATGGCTTCATGCTATGTAAAAAAGAAGGGGATAGAGGCGACCAAGCAGATGTTTCATCAGTTTCTTCCACGAAATTTCCATGCCTGGGCTGTATCTGTCTTGCTCAATTGAATTTAGTATTTTATACCACTTGGCTACATATGACATGCAGCCATTTCTGAGGGGAAGGATTGCTCCCATGCCAGCAGTCATAGAAAACAGAATAAATCTTCTGAGTACAAGAGGGAATTCCCCTTTCTCCTTTTTCTCCTCCCCAGTAGGAATGGTCTTCAAAGTTCAGAGATATACTCTCAATCAGATAGAAAATGAATATTTAATATGCTTTATTTGGGATTTAAAAGAATGGAAAATGGGTAATCAGTTTTAACTGCATGTCTAAAAATTTCCGTGATACTGAGTTACTTAACTGAAGTTCTAGAATACAGCTGTATTTGTTTTAGTTGTCAAACATGGCCACACTGAATGATTTCTTATGCAGTTCCAAGAGAAAGAGATTGTGTCCTTCTCTTGAGAAAAACTTGTCCTGACAGAGGTGTCAGGTACAATCTACTTCACTCAATTCAAGATTCAGCTCTTTGTCCCTGAAGCCATTTGCTCAGCAGAGACAGACAACTCCAAGATGTTTCTCAAGAAAACTGAGCTCACAGACTATGCGATTGGCAACAGATCTGTTCTAGAGTACTCACATGCGGGATGAAACCCCTCTTGCCTTTACATGAATCATTCTTTGGACTTAAATAAGTAATGGATGAGGGGATTGAGTGCACCCTCAGTAAGTTTGCAGATGACACCAAGTTGGGTGGGAGTGTCGATCTGCTCGAGGGTAGGATGGCCCTGCAGAGGGACCTGGACAGGCTGGATCGATGGGCCGAGGCCAACTGTATGAGGTTCAACAAGGCCAAGTGCCGGGTCCTGCACTTCGGGCACAACAACCCCATGCAACGCTACAGGCTTGGGGAAGAGTGGCTGGAAAGCTGCCTGGCTGAAAAGGACCTGGGGGTGTTGGTCGACAGCCAGCTGAACATGAACCAACAGTGTGCCCAGGTGGCCAAGAAGGCCAACAGCATCCTGGCTTGTCTAGGAATAGTGTGGCCAGCAGGAGCAGGGAGGTGATTGTTCCCCTGTACTCGGCGCTGGTGAGGCCACACCTGGAATACTGTGTCCAGTTTTGGGCCCCTCACTACAAGAAAGACATTGAGGTGCTGGAGTGTGTTCAGAGGCGGGCAACGAAGCTGGTGAAGGGTCTGGAGCACAGGCCTTATGAGGAGTGGCTGAGGGAACTGGGGTTGTTTAGCCTAGAGAAGAGGAGGCTGAGGGGAGACCTTATCACTCTCTACAACTACCTGAAAGGAGGTTGTAGTGAGGTGGGTGTTGGTGTCTTCTCCCAAGTAGTTAGCGATAGGACGAGAGGAAATGGGCTCAAGCTGTGCCAGGGGAGGTTTAGGTTGGAAATTAGGAGAAATTTCTTCACAGAAAGGGTAGTCAAGCATTGGAACAGGTTGCCCAGAGAGGTGGTGGAGTCACCATTCCTGGAGGTGTTCAAAAAACGGGTAGATGTGGCACTTCGGGACATGGTTTAGTCTGGTCTACCCTTGATTGGTTTAGTGTGGACTTGGTAGTGTAGGTTAATGGTTGGACTGGATGATCTTAAAGGTCTTTTCCAACCTAAACGATTCTATGATTCTATGATTCTATGATAATGTGAGCAAGGCTTAGACCTAGAAGTTATCATGCAAATGGAGGTCCCATGTTGGATTGCTCTCGCAGACCGAGTTCACTATCCAAACACATGGGAGCAGAGGCTCACACATACTTGTAATCACCAGTTGCGCTTCACTGTCATTTTCATTCTTACTCTTACTGCAACTTTATCTCTTTCCTCTCTGCCACAAAAGAGGAGTGTTCGCTTTCAGACAAGGTCAGGTTTCAGGTTCAGGTTGCTGAATTGTTCTGGATGTTACACAGTCTGCAGAAATTCTCTCTTCCTGCCAGCAAACGCTCTGCTGTGTAACACTCACTCATGTATTTTCATGAGTTATACAAGAATGGAAAAACTGTATAGATAACTATATGTGCATATTGTTGTACGGTTGTATAAATCCACCATCCAAATGCAAGTACTCATGTAATGTCAGGGCTGAGCAGGCAAGCCGTCAAAATTTATGGTTTGATTCTGACCCAATAGCCATCTTGAAACATTTAAAGAGTTTCAGGGTGCCAGCTGCAAACACCTGAATTAACTGACTTAGTTAACCAGCAGTCTCCCTCTGTAGTTGATGAAAATGTGAAGCTGTCCCCATGAGAATCCATCCCCATCCCTAACACCACTGTTTGCTGAAGCCCTGCAGACTAGAACTATCCTTACATTACCTTCTCTATATTAAAAAGGTCTTACGGAGATCAGCTGTATGGGCCTGTGTTGGAGTAACCCAGAGTGATTACCCCCAAGAGCGAGGAGGAGCAGCCAATGCAACACTACGGAGGGCTAAGCACAAGCACGCCGTGGCCCCCAGTGTCTCTGGGTCGGAGCTGGCGAGCTCTTGTCTTGGAAAAGGGCAGGTTGCAGGCACAGAGAGGACGGGGTGGCTGTGAAGTGAAACAGATGCTCGCCTGTCATTTGACCCGGAGAACATGCTTCACTTTACAGTGCTCATTAGGGGAAAATACAGCTTCCTCTGCCAGCTTGGTAAATCTGCTTTCACTCAGATTGCACGCTTGATAAAGTTATTTGTCCTGTAATGAATACCAATTTAAACTTCTCATGCAAACTTTTGTACTGTAAACACGTCCTACTGCATGGCTTTTTTTGTGTCTGTGCAGAAAACATCTCTTTGCATTTGTGTTTGCACAGCACCAAGCGCCAAAGTGTTCTCAGGCTGGAAGTAGGGTTCTTGGCCCCGCAATAATGAAAAGAAAATTGACATTATTTGTTTTGTGGTAGTGCCTCTAGGCCTCAATCAGAAATGACACAAGACAACAGATGGATGCAAGTACACCAGGGAAACACAAGACAAAACATTTACACATTTAGTAAGCATCATCCACAGTGCACCAGCTGCTTAGGTATTAAATATTTTGTAGGCAGCATTGTATAGATATAAAAATCATAATAATTGTTGTTATAACCTAGCATATATGAGAGAAAGATTTTTTTTATACTGTTGTATCATGGGACTGGAAAATGCGGCCATTAAAAGCAAACACCTCCGTAAGCATAAGCATTCGGTGATTCTTCAGCTGTAAACATTACATTATCCTAGATTGAGTCAAAGCTGATAGTTGTGTTCTCATTTAAAAGCTGATAAATATCATATTAGAATTTTCTGACAAGTGTGTCTGCAGTATACAACTGGTTATACTCTGCAGCGCTGGCTAATTTTACATCTGTTCAGATAGTTAAACTGGTCTGAAAAGAAAACTCACCCCTTCCAAAAATGCCCCAAAGCATATTAAAGTGGCTCTGGTATATGAAACACATAAAAAGGAAAAGGGGATGACAAATTTCATTGTAGACATTAGAACAATATTTTAAAGATAAACTTATGAATATGTAGAAATTGTGACTGTAGATTTTATGATTTCAATAAATGTATTTATTGGCTGGTTTTGAAGCCTGACTCAAATGGGAAAATATTAGATCCCAAGCTTATCACTCATCTGCCTTTTGAATGGCTTGGTTGTTTTGCTGAATCCATGGAACCACTGGGAAATTTCCAGTGAAACCTTTTTTTTTTTTTTAATTGGAAAAATCAAAACTGCAATTTTTCAGGGCAATGTCCCAAGATTGATTAAACTTCACTCAGGATGATTTTCTCAGACTTTTAACCTTATTTCTGCTACAACTGAGGGGGAAGAATTAGGCTTGCCTAATTTCTGTGTTTCTTTTGGTGTCAAAGTTTGATACTGTGTGCTGTGGGTGGCCTATCAGGCATGACTATTGTGTATTATTCCCATGTCCAAAAGCTAAGATGAAAGATGCTTCTCAAGAGCACAGATTTGGGGCAGAATAATTTAGGTCTAAAGTAAACTTGGTTTCCCAGGTGCTTTTGCTGCCCAATTACTTTGAAGATTAAAAGCTCCATTTACCTGTTTTCAAACTTTATAGCTAACTTTTTTCATCTTATGTAGTTTTTGTTGTCTTTTTTGTTAGGTTTTAAGACACCCAAAATATTCATAGAAATTCTTCCCCCTTACTCTTCAAGGACAATCTAAAGCAATTTTACAGGAAACACATGAAACAAACAAAAACACATGGAGAAAGGAGTTTATGTATATAGTACCTTGTACGCTTAGCCAACATACATAACATTTATTCCTAGTTCCAACTATTTCTTTTTTTTTTTTTTTCCCCCTAAGAAGAGGAAGAATGACAGCAATACTGACTGAGTCCATTGAATTTGTTCCATGAGTGTTAAATAGTCTGGAACATATTCCCAACTAATATAACTAACACCAACTCTAGTGAAGACATGTCAGATAAGCTAGCAGCCCTCTAATTTTTGCAGACTAGAGAAACATGACATGGGATTTGGAACTGCTTATGTTTTTTTTCTTCTCTCATCAATAAACAATAACTATCTTTCAGCTATTCATTATGTGTTTTGACAGCTGACAAAATCTGTAAAGTACAATTCCTAGCTATACAGATTGTGTGAAATTCAGATGTACCTCCTCTATGTAAAAATCAAGTCATACCCTTTGCTACACACTCTTTAATATTCCCATTAGCTCTTTTTTTTTCTGCAAGTGGGTCTATTGCTAGGACAAATGGAAGTAGCGAGAGCCTTGGCTTGTTCCCAATGAAGGAATGTTTGTGTAGTGAGTATGCAATTTATAAAGCATTTATGAGCACTTGAGAGTGAGCATATATTATAATAATTTTTTCTTCCAGTAGATCTTTTTTAAACTTCTTGTCTTACAGCCAGACTTAATATGTATTTTAGAAAAGTTAAAAGTTGGAATATCTGAAACCATCCCTCTTACAGCTTGTCTTTCCTCCCTTGTGGCTGAAATCTAAACTAAATTACCCAACACAATGGCAATGCCCTTCTTTGAATAATTGTCCACTTCAGCGCTGAACTTAGTTTGGAAAGACATTTATATAGACAATTGCATTCCCCACTAGTGTAAACTAAAAAATACATATATTAGCCTCTGATTTCATCCTGTGTTTTTGGTGAATGGAGTTAATTACTTCAATTTCAGTCTTGTGGTTTAGGATGTCACTACAACATCTTACAGAATTGGAGACCTGTTGTATACCGAGAAGGGCATACTGTTGCTCATAGTCTGATATCTTCCCCTCATGGACTAAGAGCAACTTCTGAATTTTGACTGTCTTCTGGGCTCTTGACAGCCTAAGATGTCACATTCTTAGGAGGTCACTGAGGTGGTCAGTCAGCTCTTAAGACTTTTCCTGCCCATGGCGGACACCTCAATGAAGGCAGCATCTTCTTCAGCAATGCTATTCAGTTTAGCTCACCACAAGGGGTCAGTAGAAATCAGTGAGAAATGCTCCCTTCTTCTCCACCCCAGAAACTATGAAATGCTCACAGACACTATGCCATTCTCTATTAATTTCAGGAATTCTGTGAGGGAAAAACAGATGTGATTGTTTTGCTTTATAACCAGACAGGTTTTACTATGAAAATATATGAGCGGTTTCCTAACATTACATAGAAGTTTGCTTTTTTATCAAAGCTCATTGGGATTCAAAGGCTTGTGTTCATTTATATTCCCAGGATAACTTTGTCTCTATATTTCTTCATTACATTTGTTAAAAAGAGTTCTTCGAATGTGTCATAGATTTATCATAGAATCATAGAATCGTTTAGGTTGGAAAAGACCTTTAAGATCATCCAGTCCAACCATTAACCTACACTACCAAGTCTACTCTAAGCCAATCAAGGGTAGACTAGACTAAACCATGTCCCGAAGTGCCACATCTACCCGTTTTTTGAACACCTCCAGGGATGGTGACTCCACCCCCTCTCTGGGCAGCCTGTTCCAATGCTTGACTACCCTTTCCGTGAAGAAATTTCTCCTAATTTCCAGCCTAAACCTCCCCTGGCACAGCTTGAGCCCTTTTCCTCTCGTCCTATCGCTAACTACATGGGAGAAGACACCAACACCCACCTCACTACAACCTCCTTTCAGGTAGTTGTAGAGAGCGATAAGGTCTGCCCTCAGCCTCCTCTTCTCTAGGCTAAACAACCCCAGTTCCCTCAGCCACTCCTCATAAGGCCTGTGCTCCAGACCCTTCACCAGCCTTGTTGCCCTTCTCTGAACACGCTCCAGCACCTCAATGTCTTTCTTGTAGTGAGGGGCCCAAAACTGGACACAGTATTCCAGGTGTGGCCTCACCAGCGCCAAGTACAGGGGAACAATCACCTCCCTGCTCCTGCTGGCCACACTATTCCTAGACAAGCCAGGATGCTGTTGGCCTTCTTGGCCACCTGGGCACACTGTTGGTTCATGTTCAGCTGGCTGTCGACCAACACCCCCAGGTCCTTTTCAGCCAGGCAGCTTTCCAGCCTCTGTACCCCAAGCCTGTAGCGTTGCATGGGGTTGTTGTGCCTGAAGTGCAGGACCTGGCACTTGGCCTTGTTAAACCTCATACAGTTGGCCTCGGCCCATCGATCCAGCCTGTCCAGGTCCCTCTGCAGGGCCATCCTACCCTCGAGCAGATCGACACTCCCACCCAACTTGGTGTCATCTGCAAACTTACTGAGGGTGCACTCAATCCCCTCATCCAGATCATCGATAAAGATATTAAACAAGGCTGGCCCCAAAACTGAGCCCTGGGGAACACTGCTTGTGACCGGCTGCCACCTGGACTTAACTCCATTTACAACTACTCTCTGGGCTCGGCCACCCAACCAGTTTTTTACCCAGCGAAGACTATGCCCTTCCAAGCCATGAGCTGCCAGATTCCTAAGGAGAATATTATGGGAGACGGTGTCAAAAGCTTTGCTGAAGTCCAGGTAAATGACATCCACAGCCTTTCCTTCATCTACCAGGCGGGTCACCAGGTCATAAAAGGAGATCAGGTTGGTCAAGCAGGACCTGCCTTTCATAAACCCATGCTGGCTGGGCCTGATCCCCTGGTTGACATGCACTTGCCTGTTGAGTTCACTCAATATGAACCTCTCCATAATCTTTCCTGGCACCAAGGTCAGGCTGACAGGCCTGTAGTTCCCCGGGTCCTCCTTCCGGCCCTTCTTGTAGATGGGCATCACATTGGCAAGTATCCAGTCATCAGGGACCTCCCCTGTTAACCAGGACTGCTGATAGATGATGGAAAGCGGCTTATGATCAGGGAGAAGAATTTTTGTTTCTTCCAAACTAGATATCATAGAATTATTCTTCATTTAAAATTAATAGAATTAAATTTAAAAGGATTTTTAAATGAAATTAAGTCATATGCCCTATTAAACTCTGTGCAACTAAGCAAATAGTTGAACGTAGTTGCACATATTTTCTCTCCAATTGCTTATGTAACTCACTTCTATTTTATTCATGATTGCCCCATGAAGACTATTTATCACACTTGTGCTGTTCTCTCTGTATCACATTCCTTTCATTCTAAATGATACTGGGAAAAAGTGAAAAAAAGATCACTGGCTTGAAGTTTGATTCTCGGTCACTTTTGTGACAACACAGTATGCATAGGGAGCCTTCCAGACAGAAATTACAGCAAATTACAAACATGTGTGCACCACAGTGGGACTTGGCATCTCATAAACTTTACCAAATGCTATCTGACCATTTTCCTTTAGGCAGGTAGTGGGTCAAGCTGATGTCAGTTAATTTTAAACTTCAGGGGTACATTAGGCAGTGTTCATGGAGCCCGTGAAATTCCTCTTACTTTTTCTTGCTGTAGCCATTCATCCTGAACAGTTCAGATGTAAGGAGAAGGAAATAATGTTGGGAAAGTGATTGGGAAATATTCAGATTTTAATGTATTAAGACTGTTGCAGCAAAAGGGTCAAAATACTGTTAAAAAAGAAGTTCAGTGGTTGAAATTGTCACAGAATTATGGGACTGTAGATTGAGCCATTTCATAGAATCATAGAATGCTTTGGGTTGGAAGGTACCTTTAGAGATCATCTAGCCCAACCCCCCCTGCAGTGAGCAGGGACAGCTTTAACCAGATCAGGTTGCTCAGAGCCCCAGCCAACCTGACCTTGAATGTTTCTAAGGATGGGGCCTCCACTACCTCTCTGGGCAACCTGTTCCAGTGCTTCACCACCCTCATTGTAAAAACTTTCTTCCTTATATCCAGTCTAAATCTATTCTTCTTTAGTTGAAATCCATTATTCCTTGTCCTGTCACAACAGGCCTTGCTAAAAAGATTGTCCCCATCCTTCCTATAGGCACCCTTTAAGTACTGAAAGGCTGCAATAAGGTGCCTCCAGAGCCTTCTCTTCTCAAGGCTGAATAACCCCAACTCTGTTAGCCTTTCTTCATAGGAGAGGTGTTCCATCCCTCTGATCATTTTTGTGGCCCTCTTCTGGACCCACTCCAACAGGTTCATGTCCTTCTTGTGCTGAGGGCCACAGAGCTGGACGCAGTACTCCAGGTGAGGTCTCACCAGAGCAGAGTAGAGGAGCAGAATCACCTCCCTCGACCTGCTGGCCACGCTTCTTTTGATGCAGCCCAGGATACGGTTGGCTTTCTGGGCTGCAAGCACACATTGCTGGCTCATGTCCAGCTTTTCACCCACCAGTACCCCCAGGTCCTTATCCACAGGGCTGCTCTCAATCTCTTCATTCCCCAGCCTGTACTGATATCGGGGGTTGCCCCATCCCAGGTGCAGGACCTTGCACTTGGCCTTGTTGAACCTTATGACGTTCACACAGGCCCATCTCTCCAGCTTGTCCAGGTCCCTTTGGATGACATCTCGTCCTTCTGTCATGTCAGCTGAACCACTCAGCTTGGTGTCGCCTGCAAACTTGCTGAGGGTGCACTCGATCCCACTGTCTTTGTCGTTGATGAAGATATTATACAGCGCTGGTCCCAGTACGGACCCCTGAGGGACTCCACTTGTCACCGGTCTCCATGTGGACATCGAGCCGTTGACCGCTACCCTCTGGATGCAACCATCCAGCCAATTCCTTATCCACCAAACAGTCCACCCATCAAATCTGTATCTCTACAATTTAGAGAGAAGGATGCTGTGGGGGACTGTGTCGAACTGTTTACAGAAGTCCAAATAGATGATATCCATTGCTTTTCCCTTGTCCAGTGATGCGGTCACTCCTTTGTAGAAAGCCACTAAGTTGGTCAGGCAGGTCTTGCCCTTGGTGAATCCATGCTGGCTGTCTCGAATCACCTCCTGTCTTCCACGTGCCTTAGCATAGCTTCTAGGAGGATCTGTTCCATGATCTTCCCAGGCACAGAGGTGAGGCTGACAGGTCGGTAGTTTCCAGGGTCCTCCTTTCTTTCCTTTTTAAAAATGGGCACAACATTCCCCTTCTTCCAGTCAGCAGGGACTTCACCTGGCTGCCATGACTTTTCAAATATCATGGAGAGTGGCTTTGCTAGAAGCATTATTGTACTTTGGTTCATTTTTATGATACAGACAGCGTAAGTGGTAGAAAATGAAACTAGATTTTTTGCCTCCAACAAATCAGAGTTTGGCCAATCCTGTTGATGTTTAAGAAAAGAGTTCCATGGGTATCACTGTACAATCATTTCATTATGTTTGTTCAGAGCTCTTGTATAATTGAATGTATGTTCAGTGTGGTATGCAGAAGGAGTATGCACAGTGAAAAAGGTTGGTTTTTCATGTACGTTGCAAAACCAAAGCAACATTTCTCTTTTAACGCAGGCAGTGATATTCCCTAAGCCTCTCACTGCTAATATGTACAGCAAGCAGAGGCTCTGAAACACCGTTTTTCTTTTGCAACACTCACAATTCATTATGGCTATAAAATGCATACTCATCAAAAATTGTTAGAAGAATCTGATTTCAGCTGTAGAGTTAAAAACTGGTAGATTTAGAGTTGCTTAGACAACCTTAATTCTGCTTCCTTGCAAGTCTGTTCTGTGCATTGAACATAGTGGAAAATCCTGCTGAAAAGGTAGCAGAAACTGGTCCCACTCTGTGTTGGGAGATGGCACCCAGGGCATAGAGTGTAAGCTCCTGCCACATGCACTGTGAGATGCATATAAGCCAATGGCAGATGAAAGTGGGATTATGGCATTGGGATGTTGGTGACACATACTGCATTCAGCGAAAAGCAGTAAGGAATCTCTTCCTTTCCTGTTCTCTAGGGAACCTGGAGAGTCACTGCTATGGATGGTGGGAAAGGAAAAGCAAAAACGAAGCCAAGATGCCCAGAGGTATTTGTGATGAGGGTCCTGTGCTGCTCCTGCTTCTTGTCACCCAGAGAGGGGTACAGGCAACAGAAGCCATGTTGTGGATTCAGCAGACAAGCAACCCGAGGTACAACTTCTCTAGTTTCCTGGCATTCAGTGGCAACTGCCACGTCAGCACTAGTGTAAGCTTGCAACGTTTATGCATTTCTTCATTCTCCTGACATGCAGCCAAAACCCAAGGAATAAAAATAAAATGTTTAAAACTGTAAGGTTTTTTTTTTTTAAGATGATACCCTGGCAAACTCAAACCCAGAATTTTTCAGGCAACATAACTCATTTTCTCTACCATACAGAGTGTCATTCTTACTTTGTCGTGAAGCTCTGATCAAAGTCATAGGGTTCAGAGAGCTTTTTGAGGAACGGTTGTGTCTGAAGGCCTAAAGTGAGATTGGACTCTAGATGCGCTACATGCTGTAAATAAACATTGTGAGTGATAGTTCATCCACTATGGACTGAATAAACAAGGTGGAGATAAACTATTACTATCCCCATGCAGACTCAGAGAGCCGAGATACAGGTAATGACTGAATGATTTGCCTCAAGTCACACCAGAGCTAGAAATTGAACTTCAATATCCTGAATCTCCTTTCTGCCTCTTAAACATCCTGTCTTCACCTACTTACTCCTGCAGTTGTGATCCAAACTGACACATGGGGCCTGACAGATGTACCTTACTGAGGACAGACATTGTGCCAGTGTCCTCAGGATGAAAGGTGGAAGGGGGTCTCTGGAATGGAGCTTCAACATTCCGGGTGGTCAGAAAAGAGCTCAGGTTGAAAGCTTCATAGGAGCTGTGAGGTGAGGAAAAAAGGAAAAATTTATACTCAGTAGGGGGGAAAAGGAAACTCACTTGATAAATACAAACTCAAGACATATTTAGAAGCTGGGTATGCAAACTGAACTTTCCCTGGGGCTAATTGCTGTAATGGCATGTTAAATAAATCCTTTCTAAACTTGGCTGTACCGCAGGAATGCTGTTTAAATAATGAAGTGCTCATAGACAAATTCTCAAAGGTATTAGGCAGAAACAGGCTTTTATTTAACTTGAATTGTAATATATGGGGTTTTTTCCATCTAGTTATTGTGACCATCACAAATCAGATCATTTTTTCTGTTAATCTCAGGGCTGCCTCCTCCTTTTGCTGTCCTGGGTAACCATGAATATAACACATGCTTTTCTTCTTTGCTTTTTTGCATTGTTGCATGACAGACACAGGAATGTTCTTTGTCCTTTATTGAGCAGTTGGTAACTACTGGGCCTTTCCTTTTCCATTATGCATGTGCTCAAGACAAGGCAAAGCTGCTGGGAGATGGAAGATATTTATGAAACAGTAGTCTCCATGGCCAAGCCATGAAGAAGGGTACTTCAGCTGATGAGTTAGAACAGCCTGTGCCTCAATTAAATCTGAATGATGGCAGTCCATTCTGAAGAAAAGAGGGAGGAAAGATGCTTAAACCTGAAAAGTCTTTCTCAGTTTGTGTATATAGAAATAGCTAGATACAGTCATAAATTTCCTGTTATGCTTATCATAACGGACAAATGACTCTAAAAAGGAGTCCAAGGGCTCAAATGGCTGATTGCACTGGAAAAATATTTCCGAATCTAGGGTTTTGACAGTTTCTCCACCCAGCAAGGCTGGAAACATGCCAGTATCATCCTTCTTCTGTGGTATTTACGGCATTTCTGCTTCTTGTCCCATTAACTGGGATGAACGACCTCATAGATGACTAACATACTGCTAATAAAATTCTAAAATCTTTGTAAAGGTTTCCCTTTTCCACAAAATGAAAGGAATGATTAACCTAATGAGAAACCCCTAAGTGTCAGTTGCAAAACCACTCCAGTAAAAGGAGGTACTCTGTACCTGATTCATCCCTATTTATCTCCTCTGTGATCATCTGTGCTGGTGTAAAGCAGTAGAATAACCATTTCAAATAGGTAGCACATGACAGGGCTTTGCAAGAGGTACAAAGGAGATCCATTTCTGAAATACAGCCTCATGACATGATGTAATCACACTGAAGTAATCTTGCAGACCCATGTCTTTTAGTATTCAGATATGCCTTTTATTCAAGTAAATATAACGTAAAGTTAGGAACCTATATGTCCACTAAGTGAAGGTGCTTTATAAATTGGGGAGCTTTCTTCAGGAAACATACACAACATTTTATTTTACTTTTTTGATAAAATATTTCCTTCAAGTGTTTTCAGAGCAGACCAGAAATAAAAGTACATGATTCTTCTAAGCCTTAGAAGAATGTGTTTACATATTAGGGAATCTATTTCATAGAAATCGATATCTTTTCATTTCATCTGGGGAAGTATAATATTAGACACTTGTTGGTTCTTGGCATTCTTAACATTCTGTTTTCAAAGGGAAACAAAGAATTTTACAGCTGCTTCCAAGGGAGCATATTATTAGATCTTAATACTTAACTGCATTTCCTCACAAACATTGATTTGCTGTTGTTATTGTTGTGACTGCATCCAGGTGGTCATATAATTTGCAAGAAATATTCAATTAAATTGATATCACAAAATTATACTTGGTTTATTTGTGTCTGCCTAGGTCTCAGACTCAAAAGCAAGTAATTTGATTTTTCTTCAGAAATGGAAAACTCAATTTCCTCTTATGAACTCCTCGACTGTTAACAACCACCAAGAATGATAGAGAGAGAGGCTGATTCTAACTGAGAGGCTTGCTGGGGGGCGGGAGGCTCTTCCAGTTCTTTGGCAGCTGCCAACAGCATGGAAGACATCCCATTTTAGAATCCCTCACACACCCCAGGGAAGTGCCAGGCATTGTTTGTGTTGGGCTGGGGGCAAGAAGGGAGCGCAAGGCAGAGGAGCGGGAGGAAGGTACTGACCCACTCTAAATGTCCCCCTCGAAATGCTTCTTACTGCAGCTGAGGAGTCCGGGCACTTCTCTCTGAGTCAGAGGTTCAGGTCCCTTGACAAAATGAGCTATAGCAAGGACTTGACCCTTTCTATGAATCATAGAATCATAGAATCGTTTAGGTTGGAAAGGACCTTTAAGTTCATCCAGTCCAACCATTAACCTAACATTACCAAGTCCACCACTAAACTAATTAAGGGTAGAGTAGCAATTTTGTGTTTCCCAGCCTGGTGGCTGGATTATTTTTAATGAAAGTAAAAACTAGGAATCATTAAGATTGGAAAGGATCTCTAAGATCATCAGTGCAATCATCAACCCAACACCACCATGCCCAGTGGGGTCTGTAGCCCATGGATAATTGGTGGTACACATAGTCTGACCAGAAATCCTTTCCACACTGAAAATGTTTATAAAGTATTGTTGAGAGCTTTCTTTCAGAAACAGATTTTTCTGGCTGAAAAATGGCTTCCTCTAAACATGCCCAGCCAGCTCCATTGCATATTTGCTTAAGACATGAATACATATGCATTTTTGCTTCATTATTATTGGGGGTTTTTTTTCTGTTGACCTTTATGCTGTGTCTGTTCTAATATCAGAATTACAAAGACCATGTGATGTGAATATTAAAGTATACTACCTAGAACACATTAAAAGAACCTGATTTTCAGAATGCTGGGTCCATAGTTTCCCAATATCAGGCATATTTATAAGTTTTGCTGTCTGTTTGAGCTTTTAGGTGACTAGTCACTCCATACATTTTTACACCTGTTGCAGCAAGGACATGAATTTTAATTTTCCCTAAATACCCCTGTGAATTTTAATTGCACAGTAGTAGGAACCTAACAGTCTTTCTTCGGAAAGATTTGTTCTTACACATTAGAAGTGATTGCAGTCAGCAGAAGCCTTGTCAAAGAAACGATCATTTAAACTAGGCCTTAGCTCTGTGGTCTCTGAATGACAGCAGCCTGCTCAGGTGTATGGGTATTGCATCTTGTCTTTCATCTGCTAGTACAGGGGATCTCCACTGACACTGAAGTGCAGTGGGAGCAGATTAGCTTTTGCAGAATGAAACTCTGTGCAAACTCATTTATTTTGTTCCTACTGTGAGATTATGCCCCTGCTTATAGACCACGCTCTGTAGTGCCGCAGCTGGACACTTAACGGTCCATGAGCAGGGATAGGTTACACTGAACAGCTGCATTGGTTCTACCCTCAACCATCCATCCTGGCTGCGGTAAGGAGGTAGTTCAGTTGCTCATGAGATGACTGCTGAATGGCTGCAGTTTGCCACCTGGCCCGCTAACAAAAATGGGGTCCATTAGCACAGGCAGGTCACACGAGCTGAGGTATCGATGGCTGGGCAAGCAGATGGGCAGGAAGGTCGATCACTCCAGCTAGTGGGTCTGGGCACACAGCGACCATGCTTGCAGCTAGCTGGAACGCATCATGCTTCCTGGCAGGGCTTCAACTTGCAGACTCAACTTTACCCAAGAGAAAACTACGCCAGATTCTGGCCTTTGAAGATTTCGGTAAACTTCTTTTTCAGGGAAAAAGGGTTGCCAACTGGGATTTTTCATGAGTTGACTGCTTTTCAAAGATCTCTGTGAAAGGGGCTTGGTTAAGGGCATTGCTTGGGGAAACCAATTATAATTTTCAGATATGTTAGACTTAAATAAACATTTAATTAAAATAAGACCAGCTCTTTCAGCCATTGCCTGTCTTCTCCTGTTTGTAGAGTTGGGGAGTTCTGGGGAATTCCTGATACTACACATTTTTTGACAGCATCAGCAAACTTTTCAAACTAACCTTCAGTGCTTCCTTTCCTCTCTTTCCCTCCCAACTCCTTTTCTCAGACACTTTAACCTACTTTTTAGTATCTTAATTTTCTGTTTTCCCCTATTTCTTGCAGTCTCCAATTTTCTTCTTACCTTTCCCTCCTTGCCCATTACTCCTTGGTCCCTTTTCCATGCTTTTTTCCCCTCACTCCTTTTCCCCAGCCTGACTGAATCTCACCACAAGCCGGTTTATCTCCACACTAGCCTCTGCCTAATGATAGAGGGGAATATCCTGAAACACCAGCTTGCAGCAGCTGGGAGTCAGGAGGGTATATATGACATAGCTTTTCATTCCCCCCCCCAATTCTCATCGTTCTTCTTCAAATGTCTGTCTGCCTTTGGTGGCACCAAAACCTGTAGCTGGGCTAGCACGAGGCAGAATGAAAAAAGATTATTTTGTCACTTGTTAGGCAGCTTCAAACCACTGCCAGGCAGCCCAGCAAGACCTGTGGGGAGCGGGGGGGTGACAGAGGACCAGAGCCAGGGCTGTGGGAGGGGGGCACCACCTGAGTGACATGCAGCATACAAAAATCTGTTTCCACTAAGGTATCACAATGCTCTACTTATGGCATTATATGCATTAGAACCTCAACAGAGCATGTAACATTAGATGCTGAGCGTGAGTCTTTGCGGTTATTAAATCCTATAAATATCTTCAATAAAAGCGAAGGGAAAATATTGGCCACATGATTTTTTTCTTTCAAAAAAATCCAACTGATACTAGTTTACCCCAGGTTTAAATTTCCCCCACCCTCCAATATAATTTGATTTCAAATTGTACTGCTTTTTCTTTTCCTTTTTTCTCCCTCTTCCTCAAGGACTTGCAAGGCTTAAGCGTGCTTGCTTTGTAGGACGTGATTAAGGAGCACGATACTGCATTGAGATAAAGTGAATGTAAACAGTATTAACATCCCTATTTTGCAGAGGGACAAAGAAGGTATTGTGCAGTAGCTGGTGACACTGGCTGATATTAGACGTGCATTAAGGCAATAAATTGTGACTATTTTTTACATATCTGCAACAATACAAAAAATGGAGCTTAGCAAGCATGGGCAGCAAATACACATGCTTACCAACTATAGACAAATAAACAAAGCACAGCTTTAGCCATTCCTATAGCTTTGGTAGAGTTATGGCATTATTTGCAAAACAAAAAATAATAACTAAAATAACCCAGTAAGAAGCTCCAATTCTGTTTAAAAGAACATGACCGAATTCTTATATACAACTCCCATGCAGGTTTCTGCTCAGATTTGTCTTTCTCCTGCTCCATGCTAAACATAAAACATGATTTTTCTTTGCTATTTTAAAGTATGAAAAATGCACAACAAAATCCTGTCAACTTTGCCTGTCAACCTTAACTTCTAGGTTTTTCTGGCTTTGAAATGTTTGATATCATAAATCTAGTTTACCATTAATCTCAGCATTCTCTGTTCTTTTACTGTAATTAAAGTTTGGAGACATTTTGCTTTACATCTGTGGCTATGCTGTGAGAAGCTATCACTTTTTCACTTGTCAATTCATTCTCAAAAGCAGAAGATCTTTTTAAATTTTCATAATGCAGAAAAGTTACTCCAGGAAGACTCAGCAGACTGAGGATTCAGTGACAGTCTAAATTAATCTGGATCAGGTGAGGAGGTGTCTTTAGAGTCACACCATGATAGCCAGCCTGCTTACAAATTCTGTTTCAGTTGTGAGCAGACTTTCCAGACTAGGAGCATTTCAAAAGCAAAGAAAATATTTAGATCCTACTGTAGATAAACAATTTCTAGACTTCAAGAAAAAAAGTAAAAATACATTCAAAGTAACAAGTTCCTCTGCTAGTTAAAGTTCTTGAACAGAACTGGAAAGACAAGCCCAGGTGGAGATCACATTCAATGTCTTTCATGTCATGGATTTGACAACAGTGCTCTGAATTATGGTAAACAAACAGTTGCTTTTTTGGAGGTTTGGCAGTAAGCACCTTTCTCTTTGTTTTCATACAGACACAAAGATTTTTTAAAAACCCCAATTTGATGATAACCTTCTAGCAGATATATGTTTAGCTATAATAAAGAAAAACAAAACACAATACTTCCCATTAATCTTCTCCACACCATGAGACAACTACCAGTTTCTACATAACTCCTGTGCTCTGATGAGGATTAAATTCTGCCATGTGTTAAAATACAAAATGCAATGCAGTTTAAAACCTCATAAAGAACAAGACATGGAGTGTAACTCCTGTTTTTCAGTTTCAAAGGTAAATTGATCTATAATCAATATGGGGATTTTAGTCACATTCACAGCTTTTCAATTGAATGAAAGCAATCATTTCAATTTTCTCTGCTTTCTAGACACCATTAAAATACAGATTCAGTGTTCTGTAAATGGAATCAAATTATTTATTATACCTATTAATATACATATGCATTATCTTGAATTGCACATACCAGTTATTACATAGTACAGATGAATCATTAAATACTTAATATATTGTATTACTTTTTCACCTATGGAAAATAATCCAATGCATGACATTTACCAAACTACAGAAATTTGACACACTAAGCATGTCTGAAAGCATCTGTCCTGTCTGATCAAATCACTAAATTAATGATGCAATCATGTAAAACATCTCCTTCTAGTTAAAATTTTCATCGTATCTTAATAGACATTTTATATGTCATGTCCATCACTTAGAGCAGATAATTTCCATACAGGCCATGAAGAAAAAGCTATTTCTTCTGTATTTTGTAATATAGGTCTTCATCTCACATCATCTACTTGTTGCTACCAGGAATTCATGCACATGAGTAAAGAACAGCAACCTTACAGTATTTTTAAAACTCTAAATGTCTTCCCTGATTTAAGGAATTAATAGCCAGTGGGATTTGCTATATCTTAAAATATGAATAAAGACACAGAGCTCTATCTGAGGAATTAGACCTTGTAAGCCATGTGTTTCTCTGATTTTTATATCTTTCAGTTTTGTCATAAAAGTTCAGAGAATATTATACCCACCTCTGAGGACGTGTTTTGTTTAGCTTTTAAGTGTCTGCATTCATATTTCACTTACAGCACTTTTGAAAAATACTGCCTTCAGCAATGTGAGAGCTGAAGCCTCCTTGCAGCCACAGCAGAGGGATGGCTCCAACAGCAGCAATGGGAGTTTACTTTGACTACCCCACAACTGCCTTTCAGTCCTCATCAGTCAGGAGATATCCCCTCCCCGCAACGGTTTTCATGTGTCTTGCAAAGTTGTAAATGACACTATCATTTGTCAGACAAGGTTTTTAGATGGTGAACAGTGTTAAGAACTACAAAACTGTCTTCATCTATTAACAGCTCCACTGTTCGCCAAACAGCACTAAATTTGGACTAAATTCTGACTGCTGGCAGCAAAGCATCTCAGCCCATGCTCATGTGACTCTAGGATTTTGTTCTTAAAAGAAAAGGTGATGTTGGTGTATTGGGTTTGCACGGCAAGGTTTTGGTAGCGAGGGGGCTACAGGAGTGGCTTCGGTGAGAAGCTGCTAGAACCTTCCGCTATGTCTGATAGAGCCAATGCCAGCCGGCTCCAAGACAGACTGTCGTTGGCCAAGGCTGGGCCCATCAGCAATGGTGGTAGCACCTCTGTGATAACATAATTAGGAGGGGGTAAAAAAACCTGCACAACAACCTGCAACCAGAGAAAGAAGTGAGAATACGTGAGAGGAACAACTCTGCAGACACCAAGGTCAGTGAAGAAGGAGCGGGAGGAGGTGCTCCAGGCACCGGAGCAGAGATTCCCCTGCAGCCCGTGGTGAAGACCATGGTGAGGCAGGCTGTCCCCCTGCAGCCCATGGAGGTCCACAGTGGAGCAGATATCCACCTGCAGCCCGGGGAGGACCCCACGCTGGAGCACATGGATGCCCAAAGGAGGCTGTGACCCCATGGGAAGCCCTCACTGGAGCAGACTCCTGGCAGGACCTGTGGAGCCAGGGAGAGAGGAGCCCACACTGGAGCAAGTTTGCTGGCAAGACTTGTGACCCCATGGGGTTCATGAACTGTAGCCTGTGAGAAGGACTCATGTTGGAAAAGTTCACGGAGGACTGTCTCCCATGGGAGGGACCCCACACTGGAGCAGGGGAAGAGTGTGAGGAGTCCTCCCCTTGAAGGAGGAAGGAGTGGCAGTGACAACGTGTGATGAACTGACCGCAACCCCCATTCCCTGTCCCCCTGCGCCGTTGGAGGGGGAGGAGGTAGAGAATTTGGGAGCGAAGTTGAGCCCAGGAAGAAAAGAGATGTGGGAGAAGCTGTCTTAAGATTTATTTTTTATTTCTCATTACCCTACTCTGATTTGATTGGTAATAAATTAAATTAATTTTCCCTGAGTTGAGTCTGTTTTGCCCATGATGACAATTAGTGAATGACCTCTCCCTGTCCTTATCTTCACCCATGAGCCTTTCATTATATTTTCTCTCCCCTGTCCAGTTGAAGAGGGGCATGATAGAGCAGCTTTGGTGGGCACCTGGCGTCCAGCCAGGGTCAACCCACCACAGTTGGCTAAGTTTTGTCTTAGGCATGTGCCGTGGTGGCAGATGTTCTTGGCAATTGTTAAATGAGCTCCAGATGGTAGCTTAGAAGTTTGACCTTAAACATTTTCTAACCTTCAGCTGTTAATTTTTAAATGAAGACATGTGTAGATGCATGGCTTGTTCAGTTTTTCTCCTGGATTTAGACTGAAGATAAGATGATGAGGTTCATCAAGAAGATGGATGATGATATTATCTTGTCTTGAATTCATTGCAAGTGAAGTTTGAAGGAATCATCTGTTCACCATTATATATAAAAAGATTTTAAGGGGAAAGAAATAGCCCGGTAATTTTGCTCTTTTTAGTCCTCATAGAAACTAAAGAAAAACAATTTTCTGTTTGAATCTTTTATTCATGGTCTGATAAAATTTCACCTATTTATGCAGATTGTTTTCTGTTAGGCTGTTCAGAGTAAACCCTAACTCGATGTGTTTATCCTAACAGAGAACAAACAGCTCGGCTTTCAGGTTTAAAAACTGTCTTAATTTGCTTTCTCCTTCAAAAGATGATGTACATATTTTTAGATCATTTACTACTCTTAGCAGAGTAATCACCAGGTAGTTTGCCAGAGACTGTAAGAAAGTTTATCTCCATGGGAAGCTTTATAATTTAGAAAACAACATCTAAAATAATCTAACTCTCCTGCCTACTGGAATTGTTCTCTACATGCAGAGTTAAAGGAGGATAACTCATTGTTCATTTCCTCATTAGAAAATAAAACAACCTGTCATTGCAGTAAAGCTTGTGTATGTCACTGCCAGAAGGGGTATGTGTAGTAAGTGGATGATTTTGAATGCACAATAGGCATGTGCTGTGAAATCATTGCCTGATTTTAAATTAATTGGTTTTCTCCATTTCTTTCTTTTTGCTCTAACACACCCACAATTCTACCATTTACACTGAAAATTATACTCTGAAGTCACACTCCTTCCACCAGAGAGCAGGTAAAAGTCCTTCTCATTCAGGCAGCAGGCGCAGGGCAGGAGCCAGGTCCCTTCAGGGCAAGGGCAGAGCAGTGGGGGCACACCGCAGCTGGGTGCTGCACACCCCACTTCCCTCCCTTGGAAATGATGGTGGTGGGAGCGGACGGGACGTGGGCTTGAAATCACAGGGGAGATGCATCCATGAACAGGACTCCAGGGTACTACTGCGTCCGGTAGTTTAGATATAGTCGTAACAATAAAAACAGCAGGTATGGTCTGGACCTGCAGATATCCTACTGCTTCAACCACATTTGGCATCAGAACTGCTGCACCCAAAATAATGAACTTCAGAAGGAAGAAAACGAAGCCTAACAAAGCCTGCAAGTAGAATCTGGGCCTTCAGTTGTAAAACACTTCTAGGTCCTTTTGAATGAAAACATCTTTGGAAATATTGACTTGGAAATATTTAAAGGCTGCCATTGATCATATCTTTGGTCTATAGATAATTCAAGAAAATAGGATCTAATAACATATCTTATTAAAGCTGATGAATGTAATCAGCAGCTTTCAGCCTGACCGAATATTGAATGCTCCTTTATATAGCAATAAGTCAAAAGTGCAGGGAGCCATTGCCCAAGGTAAATGGAAATAAAACTGTGAGGCCGAAAAGGATTCCCTGAAGTTAATTGTAAAACAGTCGGACTGTGGTATTGATTTATGCAAATGCCTGTGTCTGTATGCTGGCAGGAAGGCAGATCATTGAGGGAGTGACCCTGGGAGCAGGCAGAGAGGTTTGGGGACAGCCTCAGGTGGCTGAGCCAGGCACCTCGCTGCTGTCACCTGTGCCCCGTGGCTTCAGGACATAAAGGCGGACCCACAGCACCCACGCGGCACCTGGATGTGTAATCCATGTCTCCCCCACAGACACATACATATGGGCTGCAGCCAAATATTTCCAAAGTGCACGGATCAAAAGGCTATAATTAAACTTTTTGCTGTTAGTCTTTACTACACTTCACTCATTGCCTGTTGGTGGGGGACTTTGCCCCATACATGAAATAAGGGAAAGTGATTGCATTTCTGTTTGATAAAACTAACCTGTACAATGAATTTAATCACAGTTTGCTGGAGACGTGCTCATCATTGGGTTCAGACAAACAAAACCAACTGTTCTTTTCTGCCTTTTCTCCCCACAGACATCACGAAGGGCAGCCTAAGGCCAGCTAACTGCTCTGGGTGAGTGCAGTACAAGCTGGCCTATGCAGAAGGGAGGAAAAGCAGTTTCTTTCTCTTTGAAGTTGCTGTAGAATGGAAGTTTTTATATCGATAGTCATGACAAATTCATTAAGTGTAATTTGAAACCAGCCTGGTACAAAATTGTCCAGAAGTCTGTTAAAATCAATGTAACTATAGAGTGAGTAATTAGAATTCAATCAGCAGGGAAAGCTGCTGATTCTTAGGACAGAGAAATCAATATATAGTTTGGCAGAAATCATAAATTGTAATGGCTACCTGTTTTATACTTTTAAGATTATGAATCAGTTACATCTTTCACTTACACTCCCTCTGTGGGTCTCTAACCCAGTACATATGGAGCTCTCTAGCTTTACTTAGATTTTTTTCCTTAATCATGGAAATTTGACTCATGATAAGCAATTTTAAGGTTCTGATCAACTTAGGAAGAGTGTCAATTTGAAGATAGAGACAGCTTTCTTCATGCAAATGAAAAATTCACTCAGGCATATTGCTTTAATACTTATGCTAATCATTAACGTAAATACAAAGATTTAGTCTGAAGATGTCATCTCACAAAAATTGTTCTGTTGGTATTCCAGGGGTTTAGAGCCCAGTCTATAATAAAACTGCATAAGGTTCTATAATGGGGTAGCTAAAAAGGTTACCATTTAATGGTAGAAACTTGGGTGTTGAAGAAAGATATTAGAACTTAAGTAAAAAGTGTGCAACTTCCAAAGCTGTTAAAGTGGCCTTCTGAGATTTCAGGGAGAATGTGTTGAGAAGCAGATGTTTGCATCAAAGCTTCACAGTGAAGCTTTGACACAAACTTTGACACAAGCTTCTGTGTTTTACTTTTGGTTTTTAATACAAATCCCACTTACAATTAAAGCACAGAAAAACAAAGTGAAATTATATGCAAATATATTTTACTACCTGGCTTGAGCCACTTCATCAAAGATGAGCATTAACAATTATAATAAAAGCATAGAAAAAGAAGTGAAATCATATGCAAATATATTGTGCTACTTGTCTTAAGCCATCTCGTCAATGATGAGCATTAATAAATTTAGGAGGTTTTCTGAGCAAGGCCCACTGATTTCAGTTGCTGATGTTCAGCTCTGGAGCATGAGAGAAAAGCGAGCAAACAACTTTCTGGAATAAAATAAGCAGGAAAGAGGTGAGAGAAGAGAGTGACATGCCGTACGTTGACCTAAAAAATTGCTAAGTAGTAGATTTTATTTCTGTGATCTGTAGGCGATCCTCAGTTCATCTGCACACAGTCTTGCTTATAAAACAAAAAATCCTTTTCTCAGTCCTGCAAGCTAAGCTTGAGCATCTGTTGAGCTACAGTTGCAGGCAGAGGCCGTACTCTATTGCTGGGTGTTATTTGTATCCATGGTACTGTGTAAGGTTATAATTGCAAGCGGTGACCTCCTTTTCGGCTGCCTGCATGGGGATTTGTACCGAGGACCTCCAGACTGAGACAACATTTTGTAGCTGGGCACTGTCATCATTCATGTGTTCCCTGGGGACAAGGAAAAAAAGATCAGTGGGTTGCAAGAGGGTCCTGCATTTCTGTCCTGGGCTGGTCACGTCTTGCTTTCCTTTAGGCCAGAGTATAAAGCCTCACTTCTTTGCAACTCATCAGCGTCCTATTCAGGTCAACTGCATGACTAGAGGCTGGTCTGTGCAATCAGGGGAAGTTATTGCTGATCCCAGGATGCCCTGGTTTGGCATTAAGAGTAAACCATTTTAATAATCTAGTGTAAATCTCAGTTTTGTGCGTGTCTTCAGCTCTATCCTACAGAGAAGCTCTTAAACCCTTTATGAGTCTCTGCCATTTAATATTATGCTAGATAGGCTCAGCCTGCAGAAAGGAAAGTACATTGGCACCAGGCTTTCTTTTTTTATCACTGCTAAATATCAGGCTGACAAGACTGATAATCTTCCCTGATTACTTCCTTCACGTTTTATTAGAACATGTTCCTGCATTCATTCAGATATTTAATTTCACTATTGATGGCTGCTTCCTAAAACATAAACAATTCTGTCTTGGTTTGAAAAAAGGTTTATATGATATCCAATAATTGCCTTAAGTGACAGCAACCACCATCACTAGTTCAATGCATTCTCCAAGGTTACTGGACTCAAGAGCATTTTCAACTACTAATTGTTTTTCTGCATGCTTCTTTGTTTTTCCCTTGGTCTGATAATTAATTTCTTCATTCCTTCCTCAGGTTTTCATGTTCACACACTAATTTTCTTCCTCAAGCTCCTGAAATGTTTTTGTGTACCTTAACCTTCAGATAGAGCCACTGTCCTCCTGAGCACACACCCATTTTTTATGTGGGGCTCTGCTAAACAAGGTAACTCTAGAGCTGCCCCATCAGCCTCAGAAGAGTCCCTGCAGATTTACACCGGTATAGCTAAATGTGGGGTTAGTTATTTACAGATGAAATAGCGTTTCCCTTGCAGTTCCTCCAAGCACGTAGCATTTGATTGGCGCTTGCTAAGGTTTAGTGGGAAGCTCTAGACTTTTTGCACCAGCTTCCTGGCCGGCTACTGTCTTGTCGGAGAGAGCCTGAGGAGCTGCTCTTTCACTGCTTGAGCAAGGGACTGACAATAGCTAAAGGGAATTTCTAAATAATCGTAGCATCTCCAGGACTTACCCTCCCTCTGAGAAACAGTCCTGGAAGAAACAGATAAAGATCTAGATGTGCTCAAAGCAGAAGCAGCAAGGAATTGCAATGGCTGTCAGACTCTCTGTGGAAATAATGTGACTCACCCTCTGTGAATATGGAGGAGGGTGCTGGCTTGGGTGCCAAGTGAGCCACAGCCAGCATTACCTTCAGGACCCTCAACCCAAAGGTTTTGGCAGCTTTAACACCAGAGTTACTCATGCTCATGCAGGAGATCATGGACATGCCAGAACAAAATGTGTTACCTGTGACCATTAGAAGCTGATAGTTGGCAACAGGATCCCAATCTCCCAGCACCATAAACTGCTACCACTGCTGTGACATGCATTCCCCATAGGTTTTGCAATAGCTGTGTGTAAGTACATGCAAATATTTACATTTATTTACAAGATCACTGTATGCAGTGGAAATCAGAAATGTGAAATTTGTTGACCTGCTCTGATCAGTGATTATCATCTCAAATGCAAAAGTGTGCTTTCCTGGAATATAGGATATTTCATGATCTCATTTAGAGGAAAACTTATTGTTATGAAGCAGCAGTCTTTGTGGGCCTGTTGACTAGAAGAAAAGCCATTCTTTCTGAATAGTCACCCTACCCCTACACCCAAAGCTAATGTACATTAAAAGGATGGAAAACTCTTTTTATCCATACACTTCAAGATATGAAATTGCATGTAGCTGATATTGCAGTTTTTCCTGTCAAATTGTCCCATCTTTTGGTGGTGGTGATGATAGAGGTAATGGTGGTGGTTCTGGCTTTCTAACACTAGGATAGGGGAAAAAAAGACCTTACTGAAACAGAAAGTGTGGTTGTAACAATGCAGAAATGAAAAAGGATGCTCAGGGGAAAGTGTAGTACCTGAAAGGTGCTGTAACTCATTTATTGAAAATGTCTATGTTTCATACTACCATCACCTTCTTAAAGGATTGCATTCTGTCCTTTTTAACGGCTTAGAAGTCTCTTTTTCTATATAATGTAATCTTTACAGGCAGCTGCTAGAAAATGCAGCATAATGAAGGCAGGTGCTGAATACAAGATACATTTATGTGATAAGGTGAATTTCATACATTTTATTTGAAGTTGATCCATCAATTGCAAACCATGACCTGATGTAGCTAAATGAGAGGCCCCATTTTGCTGGTAGGGTGGCAGAACAGAAATCATACCTATAGCCTGCAGCCCCAGAATAGTATTACAGCACTATGCGTACACTTGGGACAAGAAGACCTGAGCAAACGCTGCTAACTCATTTGCTCCAACCTTCTGCAGAGGTTACCTTACCCTTATATTAAAAAAACCCATACTCTAAAAGCATGTTTGCAGACACTTAGAAAGAAAAGATGATCTGAAGACAAACTGCTCCCTATCTCATTTACTAAATATCATTTAATTCCTTTACTAAAACTTCTCTCCTCTCTCCCTTCCTTCCCCACCCCACCCCCCCACCCCCCCATAAATTGGCAGCTGGTGACAGTAAGACTGGTGATTCAGTGGGAGCCTGAATTTTTCCATCTTGTTAGTCCCTGCTGATGGTTTTGGGGCAGTCCTCCGTAAAAATCTGTTGTTTCACAGCTGGCAGCTAGCAGCTGGCTAGTTACTCCACCTGGAAGAAAGGATGTGGCAGTAATTTTCTGCAGGTCCTGGGGTGTGAGAAGAGCAATCACAGGTGAAAACTCTGGAGTGGCCCAGGCTGCAGACACAATAAGAGCCAAGTTTCATGTTGTGGAGCTCTGGACTTCTAGGTTAATAAATCCAAAGTGCAGTGAGAGAATGTATTTGGTTCTGTGTGCTGTATGGACCTCTGACAGCAGGGTGTCAATGGGATTTGCAAATAATGGTTTCCCTGTGAGCTACCTAACATATGGGATTTTTTTTTACAGCAGACAATCCTGAAAATCCTGACGATTTCCATTTATTTTCTTATGAACACATAACTTGGCAGTCAGTCTTATTACACTGACACAAGCAGCAATGGTGTACCTAACACCAATTTGATGTCTGTGAAAGAGATGAAGGAAAATAAACAAAAAATCCTGATACTTTAATTCACTGCTGGAAGTTTAAATTGGTTTCATAAGCTCAGGGTTTTTTAGTTGACCTGCAAATTTGAAACAAAGGAACATACAAATATATTTATAAATCAAAAGAGTATACAACATCATCTTTGCATGTAGATTTATATATGTGCTGACCTTAACATATATGATCAAAAATAGTTTAAGACAGCTGTAGTTGGAAAATGTGGTCGATGACAACCCACAAATGTTAAGGATGCTAAGTGTGTAAGGGGCCCGCATTTCTTGCAGTGTCTTCTCCTGTCTAACATTCAAATAAAAAAACCTTCAGTCTCTACTAACCAATAATTTGCAGTTTATAAACAACACAATAGATAGTTTTATCTGTGCTGTGGTTCTACAAGTACTGTCAAACATTTGCCATGATGATGGTAAAGATTTCCTAAACAGTATATTTTGTGCCTAAGCACTTAGCTTTAAAGGGGTAATTATGAAGTAGAGCATTTTTTTGTAAAGCAAAAAAAAAGAGTAACAGGCTGCTTTGTTTACTCTTTAGCTGTTTTCCCATAGTAATTAAGATAATCCCAAAAATTACAAAACAACTAAAACATTTAAGCTTTTCCATTTCCAAAATTTGATTAAATTCCCAAGTGCACATTTTTTAAAAAACACTTAAAAATGAATATAAGCAATCATTCCATTTGTGAAGCCCAGATCAGGTGTGTACTAGGAAAGGCACTTGAGACTATGCTACAGCTCCACTGGTTGATAGCGAGTGCTTAATTGCGCACATAGATGTTTTCCTACATAAAGAGGAACCCTAAAATTATTTAAGATTCTCTCATGGATGGGATGATAGATCATATTCCCCTCTCCAGGTGTGGAATAACAGTCTCTAGCAATGAAAGCACTGCACAAATGCATTTGTGGAAGTTCACAATCTGTCCCAAGTTACTTATCAAGTATTCTTAAATTTCGTTCCAAAGATGGAGGGATGGAAAATCACGACACCATCTGGAAAAGGTGAGTTCAGTAGTCAGAAGTCTAAAGAAAGTCCTGGACAGAAGAATGGGTCATTTAAAGCATCCTTGAGAAAACCACCTTTGGCTGGTTACAATGAGACAGAGACAGAAAGGAGGAGGCTTACACTGAATTAATGAGTGAGATAAATTCATTGAAGAATTCAAACATAGGGTAAAGGATGATTGCTTGCTATTAAGGAAACCATCTGCTCTGGGCAATGGTTTCCTTAGTAGGAAGCAATGATTTACCATGTGACAGGTTACCACAAAGAAGGTAGTGAGCTATTCTGTGTCCTTTGGGAAAAGAACAAGAAGAAAAGGGCGTGAAATCAGTGAGGGAAAACTAGATTGGTTATGAGGAAAAGTTTCCTAAAAATAAAGAAAAACCTTCCTGGGAAACCTAGTTACTGGAGAGAAAGTAAGCCAAATCCTGGAGAGCATGGTTTATATACAGTTGAGCTGAGCCGAGCCAAGGGAAATTAGCAGGAAACCTGTGAGATGTGTTAGGAGTTTATGATCCTGGGGCTCCATCATGATGTTCACTTGCACTTTCTTCTACAGCATTTTGTGGCAGCGGAGCGTGAAGGCAGGAGAAGTGGCTGTGGATATGTGACAGGAGGGAAATCCCCTCAGCTAGAGAACCTTCTGCCATGCCCCCTGTTTCTAGGCTCTAAGCCTAGTTCCCAGCCTGAGCTGAAACAGTTCTTCCAGATCTCCTCCTCTTTGAACAGTCCAACATTAGAGGTATATTAAGTTTTCCCAGGTTACTCTTCCTTTTAGTGTGTAAAGTTATGCACTTTAGTGTTTGGAAAGCTTGATTATGCTATTATGAAGATACGGAGTGTAATTGCCCATGCATGCTGCTGACTCCCAAATCCATCTCATCTCCCAGTCTTAACTAAGAGCTTTTAATATGTGAAGATGTTCCCAGAATAAGGAGCATGCATAAGTCCAAACAATGATCCAGCTAGGAGGAGGGATAAGAGAATGAGATGTGCAGCTTTATCCACCCTTCTAGACCTCAAGCAAAACAGCAACACATGATGGTCAACTCCATCAAATACTGCCAACAGATCTAGCTACATTAGCATAGTAATTAGACTAAAAGTTTATAGCTAAAAGAAGATGGCCCACCAGAGCAATCACCATTGTCTCAGTGTAATATCTTCATCTAGAAACCCAGCTGTGAGAATATTTTTGGCAGAAAACAGGCAATAACAGGCCCCTCTTGGTTATGCCCCCCTCAAAAGCTATCTTTTGTTTCATATGTATCTCAACTTCTAGCTAAAGGGAAGTGTGTGATGAGCAGTGAAATTGCTTCCAAATCTTAGGCTAGCCAGCATACATCCAGTATAGAATATTTCACCTCGTTTTCCTTAGACTGTGCCTGTAATAACACCTTGCGCAGATGCAAAGGCATAGGACAGTACTGACACTTGGCCATATGTGAATCATTACACGATGACCAAACTTGGGACTAATGCCCACACTAGATTTTTTTTTTTTTTTTTTTTTTAAATCTGTAGTTCTCTTTTTGTCTGTTTCCTACTCTATAGTGTCTGGTTGTCAGTCTGCGTAGTCTTTATTCTACTTTCCACCCTCATTTGCCCTAGAATTTCTCAGTAACTTTTTTTTTCTAGCACATATCAATACCATGTCATAATTTGCCCAGTGTTTGAATCCAGTCTGTCAGAATGGGTTCAAAATACATCCATTGGTCCTAATAAGCAATGCAAATAGTCAACGTAGTACAATGCTGACACTGGCTAAGAGAACTCTATACTGTTTTATTTCATTCAATCCTCCTTCATCTGTGCTTCAGGGCAGCTTCCAGACTGTCATGTCACCGTATTTCTGCTTTTTATTCCAGGTATTTTAGGATGGAAGAGGAACAAGAACACTGCTGGAATTACATGTTTAATGGTATGGTGTCTTGTTTCAACAGATTGTGAATCACTTTGGAGGCACAATCAGTTTCATGTATCAGTTAGTTTCTCTGTCAATTTATATAGACAGCTTGTCAACAGATGTTGAATCAGTGCAGAACTTTCTACTACCAAGAGTGCTGTGGGGAGTAAGAGAATTTTGTTTGTCTCACAACCAGGGGATGTGTAGAGACCAAAGCACAATATTCAGATTCTACTTCTCTGACATTTAGTAGTCATGTAAAAGATAGTAAAATTGCTCTAAGAGGGGTTTTGGCGGGGGTTGTTTTGGTTTGTGTAATGCCTAAGAGTAGTCAGTCGTAGCTGAGAAATACAGGCTCCACAGTAAGGACGGAGACAATTTGCTAATGTCCCTTCAGTCAAAATTGAAAGACAAGCATGAAGAATATATCCTTCAAGATCTTTATGAATGCCTTTAGAGCATTTAAATTACACAGTTAAGAAATTCACAATTAATTTTGTGTGAACACCGTGATACCAATAACTGAAACACCAAAGAAACTGTTTCCCAGCTAGGCACTCTAATACAACAGGCTCTTCTTTTCCAGGAGGTACCATAATCAAGCATTATTTGGCAGAACAAAGATAAATATTTCCCCTTCTCTAGAACTAGGCAAACTAGAAATTACCATGTCACATAGCTTTTACAGACACTGTTCAAAAGGCCTGGAAAAACAGACTTCTTTCGGAATTTTCTCATGAAAGCGACGAAGGCTTTCAGAGGAACTTTCTCCTTGCTTTACAAACCACATTTCAACAGAAACCCTTCTTATGCTAGTTAAGGACCTCATTCATTCATTTGTGGTCTGTGATCCTGTGGTAGGGTAGCAGTCTTCAACTCTCATTTCTGGAGTGAGATGAGACTTTTGGTGAAAGTGTGACCTCCTGATTTTTAGATGGGCTATCCAGGAAGACACCATAGGACAACCCACACAGGATGGGATGACAGGAAGCCTCCAGCACACAACTGGGTCAGCCATGGGGTCAGGCCAGGTTGCTGCAGGCTTTATCCAGTCTTGTCTTGAAAACCTCCATGCACAGAGCCTGCAAAACTGGATATACTTCGATCTAAGATGCAAAAGTATCATGTAATAACATAAGAACATACATACACCCTGCTCACCCAGTGCTAGGGCAGAGCGAGTAAGAGAAGGGGAGCTAATCTTAACCTTCCCATTTACACCTGTGACTGGAAGCCCTCACCAGCCTTTTAAATACAGAATGAATTTGCTTTTTCAGAAAATCAATTTTCAGGACATCCTGAGGCACTTTCCAGCCCTGCAGCACTTGACAGAGTAGTAGCTGCCATTTGAAGAACATTTTAGAATTGGAGTAAGATAACGCACTAACCTTCAGAAAAAAAAGATTGCAGCTACTATTTTCTTTTGGCCGTCTTTTGAGACAGGAACCCATTAGAATAAAATAGCTTCACAGTTAAGTTATTGAAGTGTTTAAGTCAAGTTGGGTTTGCTTTTAGAGACTTCTTAAAAACTAAACTTTTTAATAGCTGAAGAACAACAGACATTTTGGATTGCCTACTATTTTTGAATGAGCACACAACTTGCTTAGAAAGGCTTTGATAATTACCCCAGCATGCCAGTTACTGAGCAAATGAATTTTATACCAAGTTGCCAGCAGTTTTTTTAAAGAAACAAGCAAATGCCCCATAGCAATGCTTAGCGGAGGCAAATTTTAGCCTCCTAACTGAGAAAAGGAGCATGTTGTTAGGTGGTGTATTTCTAGCTAATTAGCTGAAGATTAAAAAAGCTCAAGGAAATAAAATGAAACTACCTGCTGAATGGTTTATGCCCTGGAGCAAAAGACACCTTCATAGTGATAAAATGTTTTTAATCACCAAAGGTTTGTCTAATCTGCTCTATATTGATATACAACACACAGCACTGAAAGTGTGCCAGTGTGGCCCATCCCAAAATTCACTGCAGTAAATGGTAATGGCACTTGGAATGAATTTGCCTAATCTAAAAAACCCTCTGAAGGTCTAATCCTTCCCCTCTGGAAAAGGATCAGGCCAAACAGGCAGAGTTTTGTCACAGCTGCTACTTGAGTCATGGTTTTCATATTAAATTTTTCTTTAAACGTAAGAATCCTGACTTCTGACTGCTTGAAATGCACATACCTGTGTAGGTGGCTGAGTTAGCTTTGCTGAATACTTTGAAAAATGTGAAATGGAAACTTGGGCTGCGTGGAAAGTTCAGCAAGAGCAAGGGGTTTCCTAACAGCTCACAGCAATGGCACACATGGTTTCTGTCCCACCTCTCGCAGGGGAACGGCCCGAACGCCTATGGGGTTTCAGGGGGTTTACACCCGCGTGTGCCAGCAGTTCACAGAGAAGCAGTTGTGAGCGTGGGTAACTGTGACCTACGCTCTACACGAAACTTTCCTCCATGGCTGTTGCTGCTAAGATGAGCTGAAAATCTACACAGAAAACATCCTTAAAAAGCCTAAATGGGTCTTACTGTAGAGTAAAGGTGGTTTTATTTCAGCAAATTGACCTGTAATTTTTGTCAGGTTTCAGTTTCAATTCGTGACCTGTTGTTATCTCTCTTTTCTAACTGCACTGACTACTCCTGTTACTGCGAGGAGGTGGCATCACCACCTGGCTGCTGCTCCAATGCTTTCAGAAGATGACTCTGCTACTTTAACCACTGAGCTGCTTGTCTACCAGAAGACATAGGAAACATGCAGAAACCTGCCAAGAATAGGGTTTCTGATGCACGTGCTGGCTCCGTACCAACCCCGCTGACACAGACAGACTGCCGCCACCCCTTCGTAATTCATTTCTTTTTTGCTACATGTCAGGCTTCAGAAGGTGCTGATTATATTTATGTAGTTGATGAGCTTCCTAATCCAGTGTCTAATTTCACCTGCAGGTTGAATTTTTACTCTTGTAAAGATTCTTAAATCCATAGCTGGAATATGCCCTCTGCACTAGAAGAACCTGTGGTGGAACAAGTATTACATAAGCTAAATGCACAGCGAGGTTTATTAAGTTGTAAAACAAGACTTGGCTTTATCTCAAAGCAATTAATTTATTCCTTTAACAAAAAAAAAATCAAAACATCTGATCTTTTCAGTGTTATATATAACTTTAATCAGTTGATGGGTACAGCCTGAGTAGATCAATCTGAAGAAATATGTTTGCAGCATGTACTTATTGAGTGAATCTACAACACTCAGAAGGTTAATCTGTATATCCTTATTAGAAGCTTCAGTGACCTTCATTACAATCTTCTGAGTGTATTACCTCAGGAAACTAAAATTCAGTAGGCATGTCTTTTTCTCCAAAATCTCACTGGACATCAGGGACTAATAGATCTGTAATTTAAATCTGAGGTTGCATTTTTCATTAGGGCATATTGTTACCACAGTATCACATACCTGCCAGGTTGTCTAAAAGGGAAAATGTGCTCAGCTCTTGTGAAATAGCAAACAACTGACATATTCTGCTGTCAAACCTATTTCCCTCCCTCCTTCCTCCCCCCTTTTTTTTTTTGTACTAGGGAGCCAGACAAGCTACAGGTGTGAGGGATAGTCTTTACTCACCAGAACTTTAAAAGTGGATCCATGGTTGGCTTTAAAGGAAAAATCTTTGCTCCCTGGGTCTGCTTTGAGCTGCCAGCCTCTATAATGAACTGTGACTAGGGAGATCCTTAAGTGCGATAAAAGAGAGAAAATTTATAGCACCACAGTGAGGCTATATGTACTCACAGAACCCAAACTAAGCAGGATGGCTTAGCGCTTGGATTGGAAATCCATAGGGAACACCCCCGTGCACAGGTCTTGGCTGCCTGTGGCTGCTTCAGATCCTGGAGCACTTTTCAATGAACATGTGTTATCCCCAATGTCTAAGCTCTGGTCGGAGTAATTACACTCTGCTTAGTTAAACCCCCGTGGAAATCAGAGCAGCACACAGCTCTCCACTGCCTGCTCTGAACCACCGTTTGAGCGGGTTGGCGGTGTTCAGCTTCACGCCGAAGGTGGTTGTGCTTCGCTGGTTGGAGAAGTGATCCCTGTGTGCTGGCTTTAACAGAGTGTGAGATGATTTGAGGCCTGTTAGGGTAAAAGCTGTTGTAAAAACATGAAGGGTTACGTTACTGCTATTCCAACAAAGGGCTTATACCATAAGTGAGTGATGGGGCAGTGAGTCAGGGAGCATTTCAAAAGTAAGTCTTGGGGTAATTCTAGGGACACAGAACTGCAGCGAAATCCCTGAAGGGGAGAGAGACGGATAGAATTGGTTTGAGCACAGCTCTGGAAAGTCAGAACCCCTCTGTGCTTACCCCATCTTAGCAAGAGCTAGAGCTATTTTTTCAAGGACTTCCTGGAAGAAATGTAAGCAAAGTAACGTGACGGTTAAAGAGAGATAATGTCGTTTATCTGCATGGCCGGTCCACTGTTATAATAAGCTGATAACGTTTGCAAGGCACATATGAAGTGCTAACAAAGCACAAATTAAATATTTTTCTCTGTCATCCCGTTTCCCATAGAAGACAACAAAGTTTTTATGCTCCCTGGTTCCGTAGGCTAATCCCAGCTATGACTCGCCTCTACCTGGCAGCGCAGACAGGTTTATTTGCTAGCAAAGGGAGAGCCTACCTCTGGATATGTAAGAGCAAACAAAACCTGTTCGCAAAGCGCTTACTCTCAGGGGCGCGCAGAGGCAGGCAGGGAGTGCAGCTCTCCGCGCAGTGACACCGGCTTTGCAGGCGCGGCGGCGGCGGGGCGGGCGGCCAAACGCTGGATTTACCTGCCCCGGCGGGGACCGGCGGGGGGGGGGGAGGGGGGTGTCCCGTTCAGGCAGGGGCCCCTCCCCAGGCCGCCCGGCTCCAAAGTTTTGCGGTGAAAGTTTGCGTGCCGGCGCCTCCCGGGAGCGGCGGGCAGGTGAGGGGCTGCCGCGGGGGGCGGGCGCGGCGGGGCGGGGGCCCGCAGCCGTGGGCCGGGGGGTGCGGGGGGGGGGGGGGGCGGCGGGGTTCGCTTCCCCGGCCCCGCAAGCAGCGGCTCCCCCGGCGCAGCACCCCGCCGGCACCGCCCAGCCCCGGGGTGCCGGGAGTTTCACCGGCGGGAGCGGGAGGAGGCAGCGAGGCCGCCCCGGTACGTTTTTCGGGGACCGCCCCTGGGGTAAGCGGGGGGGGGCCGGGGGCGACCGCCTGCTTCCTGCGCCCCTGGCTGTCTGGTGCGTCCGTGGCAAGGGGCTCCCACCCCCGGGACCGGTCGGCGAGGGTCGCCTCCGCTCTGAGAGGAGGGCTTGTGGCTCGCCCAGGGCTCCGGAGCATCCCCCAAAAGTTGAGGGGAACGCTGAGCCGCCCGCTGCGGCACCGTGCGAGGCAGCGCCCCGCTGAAGGAGCAACTTTTCTGCTGACTCCTCATGCCCCCCCGCCCCCCATCGTCACACACCGGCAATCGGGCGTTCAGGGCACGTCTCCATAATAAAAAATGGGCTAGTGTTGCCTGTGTGTTTTCAAGCAGTAGAGTGCATGATTGGGGCAGACTGCAAGTCTGCTTGGCATGCTGGTTCGCTGCAGTCAATAAACAAGATCGTGTAATTTCACCAATTTAAAAAAGGGCGGGTCTCACGTTGACACGGACCTTTTCCTAATATCCCCCATCCTAAGAGGGGGAAGAAAGCCCACCTCCAACCTGCGAAAAGACTGAGCGCCATCAAGTTGCTGTCTTATGAGCCCTGTTTCTTTTTAACTTTCCCAAATCCAGGTGACTTCCATGGGACAGCTCGCTGATCTCAAGCAGTGCTTCAGGCAGGTAAGAACTAAGCATGCCAAACCTGTCTTTGCTGAGGTGCAGGAGGGTCCCCTAGTCCTGACTGGGAACTGTTATGAAGAATAATGCTGCTTTTTCCTTTCTGAAACGAGATGTTCTGCAGCTGTAGAATGAAAGCCTTGGCACTGAATATTCCAGTGAACTGGTGAAGTTCCAAACCCATCACTTTCAGTACTAGAGTGTCTTCTCTGTTCTCTTAGCAAGCAAAACTTTTCATGAGGCTGATGTGTTAACCTACATACTCATGGGTAGGACAACTCTGCATTTATCTGCTGTTAACACAAGCATAGCTTTTGTTTGTTTGTGTATAAAGAATAATTATTAGAACTGCAGCTTTAATTAACCTACAAGTGGTTGAGGATCGCTGTGTGGATTAAAATAATATGGTCTGAAGTTCAATAGGATTTGTGGTTGAGGAGCAGGACCAGGTAAGTGGTTATATTTGTGCATGTTCTCAGAAGCAATGCAGGTGCTATGGACTGCTTGCAGTCACCTAGTACAATTCCTATGGAAAGATTTAATGCCATCGGAAAACGATATATGCTTCTTTACTAAAATGAGTCTTGTTTACAACCATTGCTTCATTAAAAGGAGTTTTTTCTTTGGAAATATATTGAAAGGATAATGAGGAGCTAGTGACTTTAATAGATTGAAATGGCCAAATCAAATGCAAACCATATTTTCTTTGCCATGTTACTAATTTTGTATAACATGTTGTATGCTATAAAGTGCATTAATAACAAAACATAATTGCTATAACAACATTGTGGTCTGCTATGTAACAAGGGAGAGTGAAGTAGAAAAATGTTAAATATGTGCAACTTGGCTGGGTGGGAAGTTACTTTGGTGATGTTGATGTTTGGAATTTCCTGACTGCTCTTGAAATTTTGAAATTTTAAGCTCTATTTTTTCAAAGGGCTTTATTGTTTCAGGATTTTCAGTGGGTGAGTGAAGGATGCTCACTTTGTTTAGACATTGCTCTCCTTTGAAAAGAAAACCCTACGTATTTCATATAAAATATTTCATTATTTTTGTCTTACAGAACTCTTAACAAAATTTTCTTATCTTGATTTGCAAGGTTGATAGGTAGTAATCTTCTGTTATTGCCAGCAATAAAAGTTACGCAGGCCAGGTTGTGTCTTCAGTTTACATTTTGACACAACCTTCTTATAAGCAGCTCTTCAGGTGAAGAAGTTGCTGAGGTGTCAGCAGTACTGATGTACCAGTGGGCCTGGATGCTGGGTGACTCCCTCTTTGGCACCAGGTACTGAAATACTGTCTGTCATGGGGTGAGAGAGAAACTCATCACTGCCCTGCCCCATCTGTACTCAGCCCCTGTAGTGAGGCCTGCCAGCTTGTTAACCATTGCTTCCCATTCCCCCAGTAGATTCCCATGGACAGGAAGGGCTGCATTATGGGAATTTTGGTTTGGTTGGTTGTTTGGTTTGTGGGGTTTTTTTTCTGCAGACTTTCTCAGCAGCACTGAGTTTGGTTATCTTGATCTGGTTACGCACTTAATTCAAATTTCAGTAAGAACTTTGACTTCACCCAACCATAATACTCAGTGTAACTTGCTCGAGAGAGAAAATGGCAAATGTCATATATTTATTCCTAGCAACCATTGGAATAAACCAGAACGAAGAGTAGCACTTCCTGATATGAGGAGCTGTGCAAGCATTCTTAAGAGCTGGAGCTGTGCCTTGCACTAGTTGTTGCGAAGCCAGAAAGTTGAGATGTGGACAGTGGAAAGGCGATCCTGGAGGATCACCTACGCATGAAGTAGGACACAAGCTAACAGATGACAAGTGAGGGAGGCAGGGGGGGCGTTGGATTGAGAAGATATCCTTGCCTCCTTCCGCTGACTGAGCTGAAAGTAGCCTGGGCCAGTGTCCAGCAGGACATTCTTTGGTGCAAAATGTTCTTGCCATGATACTCCAGTGGAGGCATCAGAAAATGTATTGGTTCTTGGGGTGAGGAAAGAAGAAGGGAAGAAAAAAAAAATCATGTGGGGGGTTGCAGTAGCTTTTTGTGCCCTTTTTCTCATTTTGCTTTCATTAATTCAGTTGTGTCAAGGAGATGCTGAGCGGGTGGGAGTTTGTGGTAACCCACAGTAATATGAATACTTTGACCATTATAAAGAGCATCTGGGTTTTTTTTCATCAGTATTCTGCTGGCTAGCCAGTCATCTTGGTCATCTTTTTTTTCAGGTGAAGGAAAAAAGGTGTAGGGGAATTAAAAAGAAAGGTTTCTAAATAGTTTGAGGCAACCTAATGTTTTGCTTTTGTATGTTTCTGATTTTGGAACTAGGTGATGGTGAGGGTAATGGGGGTAAGGAAGTCTTAAGTTAGCCAAACGTACTGCAACCAGATGTCATTGGTTTTGTGTGGTCTGGAAAAAGAAGCCAGGAATGGTACGTGAGTGCTGGCAGTGTTTCTCCTCAGCTGCAGGTGTATTTGCTTGCCAGGAGGAAAAAGGTGGACAATGTACTGAAATAAGGAATCATGCCAAAATCAGGAGATGCACTTTTCCCCATTTTTGGGTGGCTATGCTATTTCAATTGCTTGTGTTGGCCATGTACAGGAATGTGCCTCTTTGAACTGGACCCAAAACAATGGGAAAAATGCAAGAATTTTACATTAGTGGAATGTGGATTTCTGAAACTCTTAAATTTGACAATGGTATTAAACAATTTGGTCTCAGAAGTGAATGATTATAAACTTGTCAAGTTTCTAAATTTTTGCTGCAAAGAGGTCTGTGTTGTCATCTGAGGCATGTAGTGGTTTTGTCTGCCAGATTAACTGTTTCTCCTTGATGGATAAGAACAGGATGTAGTAATCTCTCTCCAGTACTCAAAAGGACTTGAAATTTTGGGGTGTGTGGGTCACTATGACATTTTCTGTGAAGACTTGAGTTGAAACAGATGGGACATAGGGGTCCATACTTCCAAAAGAGATGGGGGTGAGTTTGGGCTGAAGAAAGAATCGAGTTCAGCATAGGTGAGAGGGACACAGCAGTTTCTTAGGCTACATTAGTTTCCCTGTAGCAAGCATCCTATCCAGCAGGATGATCAAGCTACTGCCCAGTGGAGCCATGTTGCCCAGGACTGGGAGCAAAGAAAGATTTACAGCTTAACTAGGGATGCTGAACCTCTGTCTGGATATAGCTGATCTTTTCTGAAAATACTTAGGTTGAAAGTAATTGCTTGTTGGCTCTTCCTTCACAGCCGCAAGAGAGCATTCATCTTGATTAAAGAATATTTGCAGGTATTTCCTCTTTGCCAGGATGCTAAAAAGTGTTATCCATGACCGTTGCTTTTTAATACTGAAGGAGCAAATTTGTCAGTGTTGTGTGGCCATTTTTCAAGTTCTCCTAGAAGACTCGTAGACACAGACTTTTTTTAATGTCGCTATTATTTTTTCATATGTGGGTTACAAATCACTATGTTAAATAAATTAAACTACTTATTCAAGTTGAAAAGCTTTTAAAAATCTTATAAGGTAGCAGAACAACTTCAGATTTTGGATGGGTTTGATGTATTTAGAGTCTCACCTATGCGAAAATAGGTAGTCTTAATTAAAACTAATGTTACTCTTGTTTAAAACTAATCTTAAAACTTAGCTGACACATAAACAAAGAACACAGTTTCATATAAATTAAATTTAAATAAATTAGACTAATTGCAAGCAGCATGAAAACTCTTGATACAAAGATAATTGTAGTGACTGTGATGGTGGAGTAAATTGGCTTTAGGGTGTGTTTGGTAGTTTAAAAAAAATGCACCTTGAACTGCTGTTTCCTTTTAGGAACTTCTATCCACTCAAAACCGAAACTACCCTAGTAAAAAAAAAAAAACATCTGTTTTCTTATTCACAGATTAAATTGCTTGGAAGTGCTCCTGATTTTACTGTGCATCCGAAAGGTGATGATGCAGGGCTTGTAGATGGTGCTGCATGCAACCATGATGGTGTTTGGGCAAGGTCAGCTGTATATTCTATGCCATCATGCATCATGGACGCATGTGGTGGCTGGTATTGCTAAAGGAAAAACCATCGTCACTATTCCTTGGGTAAATCCTTTCTGGGCTGTAGTTTGATTAAACCAGTGTTTCCTGACTTTGGCAGTAAGGTCCCTATTCCTTCTTTCTGGAGCAGTTTTTAGCTGGATGAGCTTTCTGAATGTTACTGTGCAGGTGTGTAAGCCTTCATGGTGGTGGCAAGACCTCGGCAGTCAGGGATGATGAGAGCAAGTGGCTGGAAAGAGCAGCAGTGCCAGCCTACATGTTGGAAATGTTCATGGAGGTGTGGTGTGAGATACTTTGCTTTCAGCGTCATCCATGTGGCCTGAGAAAACCACTGTCCTTGAGTGGGCAAGAAAAGCTTTCAGAAAGGAGGGCTGAAAATGCGAGAGTTTTGTGCGGTTATAGATGGAAACAAGTGACCAAACGACAAAAGCAGGCTTATTTGGAAGTATGCCACTGTTCCTTGTGTGTGTCTGGATTGCTTTTTTTTTCTATTATAAGAGAGAAAGTTATGAATACCAAACAACTTTTCCAAAAGAAACTGATTCCTGCTTTCTAGTACCTGCAATTTAATTTGTTTCTTTCAAAGATACTCATTCAGACCTTCATGTCTTATTTATTTGGCTTTTTTTTTTTCTAATCCAGATGCTGTCAATGGCCTGTTACATGAACAACATGGCTTTTGTGTGGGGGAAAACAGAAGAGATTTGTATTTGTTGGTCCTTTGACTAATGGTTCTTGAAGCATTGCTTATGCTGGGAAGCTTCTGTCTTGTCAGCAGACTGATTTCTGAAGACATGCAAACAGTGCATTTGCTGCAGGACTGAAGTTAGGTGCAAAGACCTAAGTAAACCTTTTAGGGTAGATAAGTCTGAGAATGCTGAGGACACTGTAGGAAGAGGTGTAAGTGAAAACAGTTAATGAAGAGCTGGCTGAAAGGAGGCTCCACTACCCACACCTTTCAAAAGGCATTTCACAGAGAATTCCCCAACCATTTTCTTTGTTTTTGCCCAATCTTCACTGCTTCCTTCCAATCCTGTGCATCATCACAATAGCTGCAAACAGGTACATGTATATAACGTGTAGGAAATTCCATCTCTGCAGAATCAGGGCAGAAAGAACTAGATGGAATAAAGCACCTAGTCACCTTCCTTCCGTGTTTCAGGTTTGAACCGTATACTTCATGACCCGTACAAAAACGACTTCGGACAGAATGTTTACATTCTGTTAATGTCTAGCTATCTGTCTTCTACAGAACAATTATGTATAAAATGATTAATGTCTAAACTCTGATTTACATTTTCTGCAGGCAAGTTTGTGCTTCAGAGAAGTGTATAGTTTTAATGGCACAGAATTGGAAAAAAATGTAAAATTCTGAACACAGTTTTGTTCTTGAAATCTTTTGTCTCTTTGTAACGTAGTTACTTTGTTCATTCAACAGCTATTTTTAATGGGAGTTCCTGCTGAGCCTTACGTGTATGTGTATTTTTAGAAACTCAGCAACTGTAGATGTAACAGTGCTGAGTTATTTAAAAATACAAACTTGTGGAACACGCAGTACTTGTACGTTTCAGAATAACAGTTAAATGCCTGCATTTTCTTCTGCTGTTTATTTGGATGCACATGTACTTTAGCTCTGTTCTTTTGAGAGATTTCTCTTTGAAATATTTTTCAGTAGGCTGTCTTCCTTTACAAGCTTGAGTTTTTCTTTGCACTCTTTGTAGTGGTTTACCAGACACTTTTATCAGACATGCACTTACAAGGGTAACCATTGTGTTGAATTTTGACACTTTGTCTTTTTCTGTGCAGGCCAGTTTCAACAGCTGCTCTTCAGCTTCTAATAATGCACTTTCAAAGTGAACGTGTTCTGATTCGGGTTAAGGAGTTGGCTTTTTTTATGATGCATGGTGTCTTCTGTGTTCTGTTGTTATCAATTTTGATGGCCCCTTTGTGGCAGGTGCAGGGTCCTCTGCTGTGCAAGACTAATCATTTTGGTAAGGTTTTACATTTGAGCTCATTTCCATTGAACTTAGTGGCAAGAATTGGGTTCTTGACAAGTCCTTCCCATGTTGCAAAATGGCTGAGTAAAAAGATGATCCACTAATTCCCTTTTTGCTGCATTACTGAAATTGTCTTATGATGATCTTCCCTAACCCTGCAAAACTCAACTTGGATTCATGTTTGAGGGTAAACATATTGTACGACTCCCCGAAGCGTAGGCTGAACCAATGCCGAGGCACTGCGAGCAGACTTGTTGTGTTGTGGGGGTGCCTGCAGGCATCCTTTCCTTGGGTGCTCAGGATCTTGTGGTCCAGAAGCAGAGGTGCTGGGTTGCACGTCTCGGGGAGGTGGCAGCACCGGGGAGCAACCTGGCCACCTGGGCGGGCCTCCAGCTGCTGCTGTAGCTTCTCAGCTGTGATGGTTGGTGGGCAGTGGTGTACTGCTGTGACACCTGGGCATCTCATTTGGGGTGTCACCTCCCTCTGTTACCACAGCAGGCGGTGTTCAGCGCTGTGCAGGTGGAATGGTCACTATGGCCACTTCGAGAAACACTTCTGCTTGGAACTCATCCAGGGGTAGAAAGATCATCAAGATTGCGAATAGAAATTTAAGCATTGAAAGTAATAGCTTGTAAGAGCTCCAGCTTGTATATAGTATGCTGTTTACACAGTCTCTGGTGAAGAATAAAAATGTAACACGAGAACTAGCTCCATCTCTTGTTATTCCAGGTCAGTGTCTCAGGGAAAGATACTGAAGAAGATGCAGGCATGCTGAAAACTTCAGAAAAGTGAGCCATGCGTCCTTCTGAAAGCTGAAAAGTAGCCCTCTGATAGGGTCATGAACCTAAGACAAGTCTTTGTGTCTGTACTGGTGTTTGGAGTAGCTGGTCTACTCCTCTTCATGTATCTGCAAGCTTGGATTGAAGAACAACATACAGGTACAGTAGGTTTTCTTTCTTTCTTTCTTTCTTTTTTTTTTTTTTTAATGCAAGCACATCCATTACTTCAAAGATGATTGTAAAGTCTGTTCAATACGTGCAGCCAGCTGGGGGGAGTCCCCCTGTTTGGCATTGAAATGGCGTTGAAATGAATGGCATTGAAAACAGTCTTGTTTTAATTGCTGTGCTTCATATAAGCATTAAGAAATTTCTTGAGTTGCATGAAAAGATGCCCCCAGCTGCCTAATCGTATTGTGTCAGCTTCATTTGCAAAAGCAAGTGTTGCAAAAGCATATTGTGCATGCATGAAGCCAAGCAAGTCCAGTTTAGAAATAATTCTGTATGCTGATTTTTCTGTGGGTTTTGTATATTTTATTTTGTGTGGCAAAGCAATTTTGGGACAATTACTGCTATGTCTTGTAGATAAAAGTGGTCTTCTAAGCAACAATGCTCATGTGGAATCATCCTATCCCAATTTTTTTGTAGTTTGTTTGACACAGAGTTAGATACTGCACTTACAAGACTTTTTTTATATATAGCATCAGAGTCATATTGCAACTTCGGGTAAATCTGTGTTAACATTGGCTCAGGATTATACTTCTGAGTTGAATTTCTGTTGTTCCCCATTTACCATATTTTGGTTTGTACCACAGTTTGATCTAGATTCCTTTGTGGATGAAACTACACTAGGCTATTTACCTCAACCTCTAGTGGATGCTTAGTTCACAGGACCAGTCTAGAGTTAGTCTGAAGTAACCCCCCCCCCGAAATGTGTATAGGGTGGATGTCAGTAAGGCTCTTAACACCCACTGTGGTGTGGATCCACTTCTGTTTTGCCATGTTATTTGATGGCATATCCTTGATTTTAGTTGTATACTTGTTTTGTTTTGGGGTTTTGGGTTTTGGGGTTTTTTTTGCTTGTTTCTTTAGGTTTTTTCCCCCATTTACAATACGGACTGTTTGCAACTTGTTAACAAGTCCTGACTTTTATGTCCTCTTGTCTCTGTTGCTCAGCTTCCATTTCCTCTGTAAGACTCTTACTTTATATTGTGCTGATACCATTGTGAAGAAATACATCTGTAAAACCGCATTAGTCTTCTGGCTTTATTGATCTGTTCTTTTATTCTGTGTGAGCTGCTAGGCTCCGGTATGTTTTAGAGACCAGAGGTGGTGGTGGTGAGGGGTGATCTAGTGCATTATTCCTGCAATTTGTTTGACACTGACCTTGAGGGGTTTTTTTTCAACTAAGTGCAGTGATCACATTAATTTCAGCTTGTTAATGTTTCTGGGTTGGTCCAAGGTGGTATTAACAAAGCTATTAAAAGAGGTAGCACAGGCTCCCATTGGAAAGGTTCCCTTGTAATCAGCTGTTGACACAAGGGTGCTGGCAGAGACAACGCGCTGTAGGGGGGGTCTTCCTTGAAAATCTCTACTGTTAGGAATGTTAAGGGCAGATATCTGTGCTTTCAAGGTAGTTCAGGAATGTAGATGATGACTGTAGATTATTGATTTATTTACTTGCTGACATTCTTCACATTCCTTGCATCTTTTCTTGTGCTGTAATTAACCTTTCTTTCCTTGCAGTGCTCCTTGTTACTGTTTCTCACTGTGTTTTTCCACTCCTTTCTTTAGTCTGTATGTATCTACCATTAAAAAGAAACAGGAAAAATATAATAAAGGGGGAATTAGAACATACTGTGTTCTTTTGGGCAACCAGATGCTTTCTTTGAGGTTTTCTTTGATGTATTGCCATAATCTTCTTCAGGAGAGAGGCTTCTCCTTGTACATATAAGTCATTTCCATGTGAAAACATTTCCATAATAAAATGGAAACTATGGGAGAGTAACAGAATGGTTAGTGAGCTTAAAGTGTGACTGCAGTTTTGAGTGCCCTTTTATCTCACTGGACTGCTGTTGTGACACCGCTTCAGCAAGATCAAAAAAAATGAATTTTGGCATTCCCTACAGTTGCTAGGTCATGCACGTCAGAAAGAGCATGGCAAAACCCCATTTTTTGGTGTCTGCTCTTACCTCTTCTTCCAATTTAACATGTAGAGAGCCATTCTTTTTTATTTCAAACACCTGTATCTCCGCTAAACCTTCTGGAGCTCAGTTCTCTAATGTTCCCCCCCTGCATGCTGCTTAAGAGTTGATACAAAATAAAACATTCTTGCTTATTCACAATATACGTTAGTTCAGTTATGGGTATTTTGCACTACGCTCTGCTTCCCACCCCTGCCGACCCCCGGCATGCTGTGTTTTGCTGTATTGCCATGTGTTGTGCACTGTGGCTTTTTTGGGGATGAGCTGTGTCTGGAGAATCCCAAATTGACAAGTATCTTTACAAGGATTTTATGTGCTCCTGTAATTGTATCACTAGTCGCACAGCTGTAAAAAAGCTAGTTTTAATCTGCAAGTGGCTGAGCGTGTGATTTGATGTTCAATTAAGAAATGGAAAGGGTGCCTCGTGCTTCTCAACTGCTGTGCTATGAGCCTGTAGAGACAAGTGTTTATTGTAGGCAGAACTATTTTTATCTTCCACAGTGTCCTGCTCAAGACCTACAGCATTTGCGTTTGCATGTGGTTGCTGAAGGATGGAAAGTTGGCTGTGTTTGAGTTTAGGAAAGTATCTTTTCTGCACCAGTGAGGTGCTGCTGCTTACCACCCCTTTCCTCTGAATATCTGACTTGGAGCCTTTATAAATCGCAATCGCTGGAAGAGATAGTATGTTTTACTTGATTGTTGTTTGCGATAATCATAATTATTTTTCAGGCTCTCCTAGCTGTGGTGTGAATGATTCCCAATCAGATTTAGATTTTGCGGGTTCCTTATTAGAGTTTGTCCTTCTATATTAAAGTCAGACTATTTGCTTTCACGCTCACCATTGTCTTTGTTACCTTTTCTCTTTCTAGCTGTTCATATCTTTTCACACTAGACCTAATGCTGATTTTCTTTCATAGTTTGGCTTCTTTCTCTCTTTTTGGCTCTCTTCTTTCTACTTGCAGTACACATCTCTGAGTTCTCAACTGTGATTTGATTCCCCCATTTGTCTTATTTTCCTCTAGACCTGATCTTATCTGAGCATGTTTTTTTCTGATTTACTTTTGCAAACTTCCCTCATCACTCAAATTTATCCAGCCCAGGAACACCTTCCCTAATCTTTCATCCTGTCCATCTACTTCAGATACACCCACAGGCTTGGCAGCTGGATGCATCTCTCAGTGCAGCCATGTCTTCTGCTCCCTCCCACTGTGCTTGGAGTCTTCAGATTATTTCTCATCACGTTCATCATCCCTATACCTTAAAAAAGAGAAAATATTTCATTTAGAGATGTCTAAGAAACAGCTGCTGTCTACATGGTGGTCCTCTCTGATGGCTTTTCAAAGACATTAGCAGACTGAGAGAACAGGCGAGTTTCTTGGTTTGGCTCTGTGCATGGAGCATATAAAGACAGGATGATATATCCTTACTTAGATGTAGCAGAGCCATTCTGTTGGGTGTCTTCAGTTCAGTGGAGTAGTGAGGAACAGACTTGTCGAGAATAGGCTGACATGAGTGTCAACACATACAGACTTTATCTGGCTGAAAACTTCATTGACACCGACATTGATAATGTAATATATATGGAGTACTTCAAGTTCTCCATATATAAATATATTCACTTATGTATAAATTCATATACATAAATGAAGCCTGATGTGAATTCAGCTACATCCTACAGCTTCACTTGACAGTTCTTCATAACAATCTTGCATTCTTCAGTGAAAGCATCAAATATTGTGGCACTGATTAAAAAGTAATTACATGCTTAGTAATTTCCAGCACTGTTAACCTTATACAGGGGAAGCAAACTGCTGGGTGTCCCAGAGTTGCTGTTGAGTTTTATACCATGAATCACCTGAATTAGGGGAGTGTGGGGTGCAAAGGACATTTGCATTTTAATACTGCTATGTTATAAATGTGAATTGGAGTTTTAAGTTAGGTATTCTAATTGTACTTTAACATTCTTCTTTTTGGGGGGGGGGGGCTGGTATGATTTAGTGTAACTGATAACTACAAAATAATCTGATAATATCTTTGTGAATAGATCTGTATGCTGGGATTGTTGTGTGGGGGTTTGCTGTGGGTTTTTTTTTTTTCCTCCTCTTAAAGTTTATGTAATTCTTTTTTGTGAAGTACGCCTAGTAAGTTCATGGTTATGAAGGACTACTTCACTGTTTCATGGGGTGCAGTATGACCACTAATTAATGTGAAGAAGGCTGCACTGCCTCTGTCCTCCCATAGGTTTCTAGTTGCTGAGGGTGGGAAAGTCTGCCTCTTCTCTTTCCCGGCAGCTTTGTATCTCACCTTGAGGATACTGGGGTTTTTCTACATGCTTTTTCCTCCTTTTGCAGGGTACCAGTTTTGTAGTAGCCTATGGGTGCCCAGGCATCCTTCTGCAGCCTGTGTGTTTTCCTGCAGTTTTGTGCATCCAGCTCCTGAGTAGCTTCATCACACAGACCTCATCCCCATTCCTCAGGCTCTTGTTTTTGTGAAGAATCAGAATAAAAAATCGGATAAAAATCCCATTTTAAGATAAGTTTGAAATTCCATCAACTGGCATGAGCTTTCTCAATTTAGTCTGCTATTGCTGTAGCTATCCAGACTCTATCCATGCTACTTGGCATAAGCAGGGGGGCTTTTCTCCCCACTTTGCCAGACTTGGTAATCCAAGGGGATGCTTTGGGTCCTTTGGTAACCTGGTGAGATATTTTGAGTCTGTGGAGCCTTCTTCCTTATCTTGACACTCTAAGTAGCAAATGAATGTGTGCATACACATGGTAATATTTAGTCTTTGCTGTTTGTGTGGGTTGATTTTTAATTAAATCTTGCATAAATGGAGAAACATTCATGTGGCTTAAAGGACAGTTCACATGCAATGAATTGCAAGGCAACTGTTTACACAGAAGTCATAGTTTTGCCAGACAGTCTTCATTAAATACAATAAACTAATATCTTTGTAGAAACCAGGCTTGTAAATAAAGGAGAAAAGGGCACTATTCAATAAGGGTTCTTAATCATGAATAATTTAGTTCTTTTAGTAACCTTGAAATATTTCTGGTTTAGAAGTCTTGGGTAGCTTATGGGAGTCTTGTGAACTTGGCTGGAGAATGCCACTGGTATGGCAAAGAAAATTTTCCTGGTTTACAATATCCAACTATTAATGTTGGGATGTTCTAATGAGGCTTGGTGAGCAGTTATAGAGTTGTTGGAGTCCCAGAAATACTACAAGATTTTATTAGGTGAATTTCACCATAACATAAAATGGGTTTCCTTCCCCCACCCCTTTAAGTAGATGCACGCTGTAGGGAGATAACAGTTGTCTTTGCACAAAAAATTCTATTAAGAAACAGGTAGAGACTGATACTTTGTCAAACCATAATGATCTAAAAACACTAGTAAAAGCTAAATATAAGAAATGATGGTTTTCAGAGTTAGTGACTGTAGAGTCTCACCCTATCTTCAGCAGTCACAAAACCCGGAAGATTTAAGAAGAAGTGTTAAAATTTCATATTGCAGCACGGAACACTTAAGGGTGTATTTATCTGTTCTTCCTAGGTCTGGATGTTTAGTAGCCCTCAATCTTTCTTCTCATTCATTTTATTTTTATCATTCCTGTAGCTAAATTGCATCTAATTTTAGAAATCCTTCTTTTTAAAAGAAATTCCTTCCATGCTGTTTTCTTGAGGGTATTGTGGAAGAGCGTTTCTGAGTTGGTGATGTGTTTTAATCCTTTGGTATTTAGCTTCCACATACCAGTGGTATGAAAGAAACTAAATGAGATGAGATTTTTGGGGCTCCTCTCACTATGTATGCAATAATATGGTTGAGCAGAAGCTGATGACATTTAGTTTATTATTGTGTATAAGCTTTTGACAACCCACCCAACCTTGTTCATATCTAGACCACAGAGGTCTACTTGTAGAAAGGTGTAGCACATATCTTAATTGTCCTGAGGATACCTGAACTTACTCTTTCTTGCCTGTTTTCAAACATGACTTTCAAAAGAGGCTGCTGTAACTTTCTTATAGGTATGTAACTGAACTCACTTCAGAATTTGTATTGGAACTTCTGCTGGAGTTTTTTTTGGCTTGAAGTTGGAACACTTATGAAGTGGAGTGTCCTCTTTCCTGGGAAGGCTGAGTGTCAGTCACGCTGCCTTCAGAATGCTCTTTTGAATTGGATATGAAACATGTATAGGTCATCTTCACACTGTTTTCCAGTTATTCAGATCCTTGGAGCAGAACATCTAGATGACATTTGTAAATGTGATTTTACATGGAGCCCTTGGCAATCATTCTTTCTGTTAAGTAGCTATACTTTTTTTTCTATAGTATATATACTTTTTTTTATCATTTTCTAGCAGATGTGCTGTCATTGAGTGAAGTGGTCAGGTTTCAGTTTTTGTCCACCGTTGTTGTTGCTTTTAATAACTTTCAGTTCATAGCACCTCCTCAGTTCCAGAAAGCTCTTTCCTTAAAAGCTAGTCATTCAGGCAACGAAGTCCTGCAGTCTTGTCTCTTCAGTGAACTAACTATATAATGCAGTACCATTTAAGACATACAGATAGCCTTGCAAAGCAAGGAGGCTGGAGAGGTAATTTTCACCTGGCAGATCATTGTTTAGAAGTAATAGTAGAAAAAACTTTGAGATAAAAGTTTCTGTGTTCCTGACTTGTTCTGTTTTCCTTAAGTGCACTGCACTTTTTTTCTTTTTTGCTATTATTTTCAGAATAGCAAGTGGTTGCTGCTGGAGTACATTTAAGGCTGCTTACCTCTGTGTCTGATGTTGAACTGCTTTGATATGTCACTTGATTACAAACAGCCCTGTTAAAGCATGTGATGTGGTCTCTGCAAAATTCCAAGGGAAACCTTTGGTTTCTTACTAGAATTGAATTAGAAAGTCTGGTATTTGTTTTTAGTGTATATATATACTGTATGCATGTATATTTACTTTCAGTATCCTCTTTATTTCCCTTCTTTGTGTAGGAGTGGGGACTGCTGGTAGGAGAAATATTTTAGACAGAAACCTATCTTCTCACCACAGTCAGATATTTGGATACATGGGGATCAGTTTATATGGAAGAATTGTTTTGGTGTTCAGTCTCAAGAGCCTATGTTTCTGTCTTTTTGCTTCCATTTTACTCATTTGGGGTTACTGTAAACAGGTTATTGCTATAAATTAAGGATATATCTTGATCATCTTGCAATATCTGTGAAATAAACATTTAAAGGTCAGGAGGCTGACAGGTTACAAGTAATGGGAGCTGTTTCAGTGTACAAGGGATTAACATCCTACAGATCACATGTATGATTTAGCTGGAAAAAACGTGATGTATGTCTTGGAGCAAAAGGTTCAAGGAAGAAGAAAATTTCCTTTAACTTTTTTTTTTAAACATGGAAAAAGTGGTTTTATTTTTGGTTCTTTTGTATTTTTGAAGGTAATCATTATTGCATGGCAGCATGGAGATTGGCTGGGCTTTCAAGTTTGGGTCCCTGCTGCCTCAGACAACTGTCTCACTTTTTATATTTTTTGTTGTATTTATGTTAATGGCATATTCAAAGAAGAAGAACATTTCTACATTTTTGCAGTATATCTGTGGAAGGCATTTTATAACTGTCAGTTTGAAACTGGGAAGCTTCATGTCACATCAGCATATAGTGTTTTCCTTCCCATCTCCTCCAACCTTGAGCCTTGTGGCTATATCTGTGGGATTGAATGTTACTGTAATGAGCCAAAAAGGAGAGTTAGTTGGGTAGTATCAAGTGCTATGTTTAAACAGACCAAAAAAAAAAATAAACCCCAAACCCCAGAACTCCAAAGCTTGTTCATTTCTATCCAAAGTCAGGGTCAATGACCAAATCGGCTTAAAGGCTCTTCTTTTTTGTTAAACTGTAAATATTCGTTACTCAGGAAAGCTGCAAAATATGCTGTGTTTTACACATTGCCCTGTATATAGATGAAACTGTTCCTAGGCATGTATGAGCCTCACTTGATGTAAAGTGATGGGGAATAAAATATCACACACATCCATTTGCTTTGTATTTTGATTGGTTTGATCTTGATTTAGCGAAGATGTAGTTGGCAGCAAGTGACAACAGTATTTTGCAACCTAGAAAATGTTATCCCCTGCAGTTCTTTAGGAACTCCCACTCCTTCCAGTCCCACTCATATCCACCAAAAATGATTGTTTCCTTACCACATTGAGAGCCTCCCCACAGTAACAACATCCAAGAGTGTCATTGACCTCTGTTAAACCTGTGTGATACCTGCTAGCAAATACAATTTGTCCCTCACAGCTTTGTTGTTTCAAATTATTTTGTTTATATTGACCATGCAGCTTTCTATCACACGATCCTGGCAAAAATTCACAGTGCATAGCTCTAGCAAAATCAGACTAAAAGTAGGCACAGTTTTTGTCTCTTAATCCTCTGGCTTCCTATGAGCTACACTTAGCACTGTCTGCAAGGGACAATGACATGAGTTATCAAAATATATATATTTTTATATATATATATATAAAATTTTTTTTTTGAGGTGACCTAGGATGATAAGCAAAGAAGATTCAAGACTTTGCATCATCTATTTAATAATAATTTTCCTGTTTACAGTTCTGTAATATTCTAAGAAAAAAAGCAGGACATGGTCAAAGCTAGCCCTTTCCAAACTAATAATTGGATTGGCAGGGGTGGGATACAGGGTAGCTGGTGTTGAGGCACGGGGGTTGTAAGGAGTTCAGTTCCCATGCACAAAACCTGCTGTGAGCCAAGCAGAAAATGGGGATGGGCAGGAACTCGAAGAAAGTCGTGGGCTTTGGAAAATTGAGTTTCTTGAGAAGCAGATATAGCAAGGCAATGCTTGTCCCCTGGCAAAGAATTTCATTGCCCTAGAAAGTAATGGATGGTGGCCTAATAGCCACAAAATTTGACATGCACCTCAGGGACGGCTTCTGCATGTCATGGGCACTGGGTAACATGCAGAAAAGTAACTGAAGATCAGCAGCCTAAGGTTAAGAATAATCAGAATCAATATTAAATTTCACTGTGAGCAAATGCCAGGTGAGAGAAGAGGAGGTGTTAATTGATTTTATATTTAATGTGATTGGAATGGAGGAGGTCATTTCAGTACCAATTATAATCTAGCAATAGAAGAACTTGCCCAGCTGTACGTACGTGTGTAAAGAGGAAGAAGCTGTTAAAGGTTTGTAATACTTTCTGCTACATATATATTCTAATCTAGCCTTAATACAAGCATGCACTTAGAAACAGCTCACGTGAACTTGGGGTTATTTAGAGTCATGCAGTTGTGCTCTAGGTATGTGCATATTGCCTCTTGGTAAATTATTTGCAAGAGAAGAGGGTTTGGAGATTTTTGGTTTTTGTTATGATCAGCTAGGGAGATGTGGTGTGTGAGTTCTGTTAGCTGCAGCTGGAAGCACTCAGTTGTATTAAATAGAAACAGGAAAATATCAGCGCCTGATGCTTCATCATTCACCCACAAAATAGCTCTGTTAAGGAAAGAAAATTTGGCTAATAGGAAATAATAAAAATTTGTGTACAAAGGCAGTTTTCTCTCTGACTTTTGATCATACTTGATATTCTTGCTTAAACTTTTAAAAATAGCAGACAGACCCTGGGAAGAGAAACACACACAGTTGTTCCTGAGTTGTTTTTTTTTGTTGCCAAAACCTCATGGTTTTTCTGTTGTTCAGAGCTGTATGACATGAGAGGTTACTTTGACTCTGCATAACCATACTGTGTTTTCAGAGAATGGTATAGTTAGGAGCTAATGTTATGTTTAAAAAGAAAAGTGCATTCCTGCTCTCATGCAGCAGTTGATGGTTCCCAAACACATGTCTGTGTGTCCTGGTTTCGGCTGGGATAGAGTTAATTTTCTTCCTAGCAGCAGGCATAGTGCTGTGTTTTGGATTTAGTAGGAGAAGAATGTTGATAACACGCTGATGTTTTGAGTTGTTGCTGAGTACTGCTTATGCTAGTCAAGGACTTTTTCAGCTTCCCATGCTCTGCCAGGCGCACAAGAAACTGGGAGGGGGCACAGCCAGAATAGTTGATCCAAACTGACCAAAGGGCTATTCCATACCATATGACGTCATGCTCAGTATATAAACTGGGGGGGGGTTGGCCTGGGAGCAGCGACCGCTGCTCGGGAACTGTCTGGGTATCGGTCGTCGGGTGTCGAGCAATTGCATTGTGCATCACTTGCTTTGTATATTATTATTACTATTATTATTATATTGTTATTATTATTATTTTACTTTATTTTATTTCAATTATTAAACTGTTCTTATCTCAACCCAGGAGTGTTTCTCACTCTTACTCCTCTGATTCTCTCCCCCATCCCATCAGGGTAGGGGGAGTGAGCGAGCGGCTGCGTGGTACTGAGTTGCTGGCTGGGACTAAACCACGACACCGTGCAAGCCTTAATGTGAACGAGTGTCTTGCTTTCTTGGGTTACAGTGGGGGCCATGGATCTCCGGTGAAGAGACCCATGTGCTGTGATGTGCCAGTGGTGTTTTCTCTGCATAGCTGTGAGTGATTCCCACTGTTCTTGTTTGCTTGGGAAGCTGTCTGCTGCGGCCGCTCTTGGCAGGATTTCAGTGGGAATGAAAATAGAGCGGTGTGCATGCTATGCAAACTTTGTGGGAGGGTCAGCTACTCCACTGGAGGGGGCACAACATCAAGTCCATGCTCTTGAGGGACACAAACTGTCAGTAGAGTGCCAAAAAGGTGTTATTGATGGGGATTGGCAGGGGAGAGGCCACCAGCTTTGTCCTTTTTAGAGGGCTTTGGAGATAAGAGTGGGTAAGAAAAGCTGTAGCTCTTTTGGTAAAGGATGGCTACTAGTCATGGAAGCTTTGGGTTTCTTCCACCAAATACCCTTGAGCCTTGTTACTTTTTCAAATTTATTCGTCCTGAATTTGGTCTTACTACAGTGGCGGTTGAAGGAGAGGCTTTAGTTAGCAAAAGCTTAATAAAGTTGGGTCAATAGAATCTCACCTTTTGCTCTTCTAATCTATGCAAAATTATTTTTTTTTATTCCTGGAAAAACATTTAGTGGTCAAATAATGCAGTGAAATCTATGTTGCAATAGTGCTATTGTATTAAAACCCCCCCATACTACAGTATATTAAAGTATTGCAGTACACTTTAAGTGAAGCATGGCAAGATAAATGAATAAAACACATGTAGATGCATTAATTTTATTTTTGTTTTTCTTTCTTTCTGGCTCTTTCTTGCTATCATTAAAGATTCATTAATGCACAGTATGCGTTGTCCACTATTGAGAACTAATGGGTTACAATCTGTTGACAGAGGTCATGAGGCTTGAATTCTGTGTAAAATGCAGCCTGTTACTTTAAACATGTTACGTACATAATTCATTAAATGTCATTATTTTAAGATGATTCTGTAATTGCGGTCAAGAATTATGGTACATTTTCCAGAAAGATATGCAGCTCTGTTCTTGATGTAGGGCCAAAGAATCAAGACTTTTCATGAACTTCAGCTTGATTTATAAGCTATTTAGAAACACTCAAGCTAAGTAGCTGCACAGAACAGTTATTAGTAAAGGTGACAGATATTTGTTTTCCTTAGAAACTGAAATTTCCATAGGAATATAAGATCCTCAAGCTGTCTAATCTTTTCTGCCTACTAGCAGTCCTCTAAGAGGTCATCGAATACATAAAATCCTGACACTGGGGAAGAAACAAATCTGTCATGTTATGTGATGGGAGGGAAAGAAACAGGGCAGGAAGGTTGATAGAGGGACTAGAATTTACTTGGATGTGGTTTTCTCTTTTTTACTCTTTTGCTGTGGGAGTTGCTGAATTATTAATGCAATAATAAAGTCCATTTGATATGAATAGACTCCTAATCACTAAAGAAATTACTTGTAGGAGCAAAATCATTAGAGTCGGAGTTGGCTGACTGGCCTCTGATTAAATGATATCCAATGAAGCAACAAAATGTAAAACAAATGTATTTTTACAAGAACTATTTGATGATTTTTCTTCTTCCTCTGTTTGATCTTATGTCAAAGTTTTGCTGTTGCAGTCTTGGGACTGGTGGCAGAGAGAAGGAGATGATAAACATGTCTCGGGCGAAAAATAACCCAAACCACCCCACCAGAAAAACCCCAGACTGTTTTTGCCCCTTGCTTTCAAATAAGTTTCACTGGATTGGGGGGGGGGGGGGGGGGGGGGGGGGGGGGGCGGGGATGACACACACAAAAAGTATATGTGAAATATAAGAAATAATATGGACGTGATTATTGTACTTTTTTGATTTTTATTTTACTTTGCTTTATCCTCTTACAGATGGCAAAATTAATTTCACCCTACCTCTTTTCTGTTACAATTTTTCACTTCATTGTGTCTGTTTTGAAGATGAACAGGCAGATGAGACTGGGCTTATGTAGGCTGAGGTAGTTGCAGTGAGGTATAAATACTTCATGATTTATTTAACCTCTGAGCAGAAATTCCCTTCTGGTAGAATTAATCTGCAAATAGCTGAGGTGTGCTACCTCTTAAGTTATGATTGATCATGCAATATAATGAAACTCTATTGGCATCAAGTTTAGGGCTGATATAAATATAACCCAGCCAAAAGTGTGATGCTGTGATTGACAGGTGGCCTTGCCTCTCCAGCTACCAAAATATGCATATTGTGTGGCTGGCATTAATATGCTGTAAATAAAACGTAGCTGAATGACAGTTGGGAGTCAATTTAAGCAAAGACTAGTCTGTGATGACCAATGCCACACTACAAATAAATAATCAACTTTCTTGAAAGCTAGAGGTTAATCTTGGTATTTTAAATGGGCTAATCTACGTGGACTAGTATCCGCTTAAGGCAGTCATATTAATTACTTGGGAGGTCATCTGTTTATTTTGCAAATTTTTGCTATCATTTCAGCATTCATTTGTGCCTGAAGACCAGGTATTTCCTTTGGGTCACAGGACTGCCAGAATATCTAATGCCAGAGCTGGTAGCACAGGACTTTTTTGGTTTCATCCCCCCTGCAACGGCCAAAGATCCCAGAAAGGATCAAAAAGGCTAGTTCAGCTTGTTCAATAATGTGTTTCTTAAAGCTGACACATTCACTAACAAATGTGCATTGTTACTGTTTACTACCTGAAGCCACAGAAAAATGAGAGAGATTTTAAAAAAATGGCAGAGAAAGGTGAATGGTTTCTTGCTCTTTGATGACAGGAAAGGAAGGTAAGCCAGATAGTACAGTTGTTTAATTCTGTTATGAGAAATGTGCTAAACTTACTTTGTACTATTACATATTTATTGTACATGTTAATGTTTTTCATGAGTACATATTACTTTGGTCCAACTATTTCTTGGCAGTTCCTACCACTAAAATATTTTTGGCCTTTGACTGTGCTGTTTCTCATGTATCAATCATTAGTTAAATTCTCTGTCATTGAATCATATTCCAGTGACACCATTAAAAGAAGGCTGTCATCACAGAGTTAGCAGTTTTGAAGGGTAGGAAACATAGAATTAATATTGCAGGTGCGTTTTGACTAACTTGGCCAAAACTGTGTTTTTGCCTTGAGAAATCTTCTGATATTTCAGGTTCTTCCAGAAATCCAGTTCCCACTGCTATTTCTTTTGCTGCCCTCCAAATATCTGGAAGAAGTTAACGCGGCTGCAGTTCATAAAGGCTTACAATGGTGAATGCATAGGAGTATTATCTTTTTTTTATGGTGAGAAGTACAAATATCTTCCTCATGTTGAGATCTCCCTGTGCCAAAAAGGTCTGTGCTTGAGAGAATGATGATGCTTTTACTGATCATACAAGTGATCAGTACAATTAACAAGGACATTTTTTTTTGTGCAAGGAACACTGAAGTTTGATTGAAAGTTTGTCAAAGTGTCTGTTCCTGCAAAGTCCCTAGCCTTCTTTCTAAATATTCTTTTTCTTTGGCTTTTGTTGTTTTCCTCTGATGTGATAAGAGACTTGTGCAACAAGTATTTGTGGCATAGAGGTAATGTTTCAGGTAGTTATATTGCTACAGTCAGTCATATTTTGTTCTTAAATAAATAGCAATAAAACTGAGCAAACAAATATGTTTGCATTTCCTGTATTGCTACATACTCTATCATACAAAATGTTCACTTGAAACTGCACCTACCTAGGAATGTTTTCCAGCTACTAATAAAACAAAATATTTGTTGTGGGGGAAGGAGGCCTAATCTGATGTCTAAACATCTAATGGAAAGTAACAGTAAGCATTTGTATGTGGAGGCCCTGCCTTGTAATGGTGCTATGAGCTGGGGAACAAGGAATGGTGGAAGAGGAGGGAAGGCAGAAAGTGAGGTAAAATAGGTTTGGAGGTGTGACATTCAGGAAAAAAATGCCTGGGACTGACAAACTAGATGGGTCCAAGAAAAGCAAAAAGCCTAAATCAAACTCCTGTGAGTTTTCTTTTCTGAACAGGACAGTTTAATGAAGTGGATCGTAAATAGTCTTTTAAATGAGGAATGTTTATAGTACATAATGACTTGGTCTTAAAATATTGGACTGCCACGAGTACCAGTGAGGGGAGGCATTCAGGCTGCTGCAAACCTGAAAGCGTGAGTTTCAAAGAGAAAAGCTACTTGAGCCAAGCAGAGGGTAGTGTAGCAGCAACGTGATCACCCTCTGCCATGTAAGACATACCAGGTCACCTCTACCTTCAAGTATCTCAAGCAGAGACTTATGAAACCAATTTTCTTTGGTAGAGAACAAGAAAAAATAAACCAGGTCAGGTCCAAAGGTCTCTCAAGCTTAGCATATTGTGTCTGCAACATTGCCTAGAGTAGACTATGTAAAAATAAAGCAAGTTTATAGTAACAATTCAGAGAATTTTCTTTGCCCTTTGTGATTTATAATTTAGAGGCTTCCTGGATTGGCCATGTGTTCAGTAGCCCTGGATTATTCCTTCTTCCATCAATTTGTACAGTGTCATCTGGCCTGATGTTCTTCCTCTGGGATTCCTCTGTTGAGGAGTGCCCAGCTTGAGTGTACTGGAGACTCCTAGTAGCATTTTTTTATATTATGCTGTTTAATTCTATGGAAATATTCACCAGTGTGTGGTCTCATTGGATCACTAAACCAGATTTTTCCACCTTGTGTCGGAGTGAGAATGTCATTTACTGATCATAAAAATAAAAAAGTGGCTAATGGGTGATAACTCAGCAAAACATCCTGGTTACTTTTTTACATTCTTGCCACTTTTCTGTGCTTTTCTCTAGCAAAAACTATAGGTCAGGAATGATTGATTGTATCACCTCAGCTTTGTACCTATCAAAGAATTGACAGTAATTTGGAGAATGTTTTCCAATTATTTTAAAAAAGGAGGGGGAGATATCTATTTAACTGTACTCATGACTGTTCTGGGATTGACTTCCCGTGTGTGTAAATAAACTGTCTTTCAAGGAGATTTTGATAAGAGCAGGTCAGAGATCTGATAGACATTTGGGGGAAGAGGGGGTTGGGTATAAAGCACTTTCTCCATAAGAGGAGGATTAGCATTTTTTAAAAATGAATAACAGGTAAAACTGCACTTCTCTGCCAGTGAGGTCAGTAACATGACTGAAATAATGACTAGTTTTTGATTAGATGGATATTTTTTCCATGCTTTTGACAAAACATGTGTCTCTTGGTGCCTAAGATTGAGAGGGAGAGAAATACATGAGGATTTCTGTGGTTTTTGTATAAAACACCAAGTGTTCCGAATGCCACGTTTGCTTAATGTTGCTTGTACAGTGATTAGAAATGGAGCTGACAGTCTGAGTTGGGCAAAACATTTTCTGGGTATGGATAGCAAATAGGATAGTAGGATAGCTTGGGTTTTTTATCACCATCTAGAATGAAATTTTAGTGTATCAATCAGCTGCAACACCTTTGGGAACGGAATAATGATTAAACAGTGTTTGTGAAGCTATTGCCATCACCCTTTCGACTGCTTAGAGGAACTGACCTGCTGCCACTTCGTCTCGGAAGAGCTGTCTGTCATTAGTGGGTATAGGTACGCCAGTTCACTTCTTCAGCTGAGAGAAACTGAGCATCTGACAGCAACTGAGGGTGTTGTAGCTATGAAACATCTGCCTAAACTTTAGCAGACAAAAATTCAATTTTCTTGGCTTAGCTGACAATTAATGAGGAAGGTGACAGTAGTGTCAAATGGTCACTGTTGAATGAAATTTTCAGATGTGAGGGATGCATGAATGGAAAAAAAGTAACTTTCCTAATTTGAAGCAATTTAGCTAACCACCAATAACCACAAACTTTTTGAGGAAAAAACCCCACAAGCCTAGGTGGGTCACAGAAAGGCTCTGAGAGAAATTATGCTTAACACTAAATAGATGCAAGTACCTACATGCACTTTCATAAAAATTCTCACTTATTTTCCTGACAAGAGTTTACACTTTGAAAAAAAAAATTTGGAAAATGAAATTGTAAAGACTTTTTTAGAATTTTGTAAGGATCTGTTTTTCTTTGCATCCCAGAAGAATAATGATTAAGTAAATTGAGGTTAAGGTTATTTGAAAATATTTCAGAATTATTTTTACCAGGAAATATAATTTTATCAAAGTAGAAACTAAATACAAATAAAAAATAGAAGCTCTTTCTTGGTTATTTCAAAGAAAAATGTAATAAAAATAAATTACATTATTTAATCTCTGGGTTTGCATTTTAAGAAACTGTTTGATTCAAAGCGATATCTGATATGTAGCTTAAATTCAGTGTCCTGTTAAAAATGGAAAAAAACCCCTAGACTTCAGACTTTCCTTCAGAAGAGTAATTGAGGCTTTTACTAGCTGTAACAGAGGCCCCTTAACTCATGCTGATATATTGGAGATGCATTATAGATTACTGTGTTTGAATTTAAGAGTGAGAAGGCAAATGATAATGTATCACTTAATTTATTTGACAAATGTACTTTTTTTAATTAGCTACAGTACTTCATAGACTATTAGAAAATGTTTTGCAGTCTGTCCTCTAAAGAATGATTTCTCATAAAGAGACCTTGCAACAGCAATCGATTAAGTTTTGATTTGAGATGAAGAGACCTCAGAATTTTGTGAGCAAAGTCTGCCTGTGCAGTTTATTGAAGCATGAGTTGGAGAGTCTGATAGGGAAATCAGTTTTGTCCATCCTTCATTGAACTTTTGGGGGTTTTATTTTTATTCTAAGTTACATTTTCTGATAGAAACTGTACTGTCTTTTGTTGGAATTGTTAGATAAAGGTTGCATTCCTTTTTAATTCAATTCCCAAAAGTAAGAAAAAGGCAACATTCAGTCATAGATTAAGTAATTTCCAAAGCAGAGCCAATAAAACATTTTAAAGCTTTCGGAAAGTAATATAATCCCTCTCACTCTATTTTTCCTTTATGCATTTGTTGTTTGGAGAAATGTGTTTGTACCAAAACATGTCCTTCTTCAAGAGTAAATTTTCTTGGGGAAGAAGTCCTCAAGAAGTCTATTTTTAGTAATTGTCCAATTAAGAGATGCAAGAATATGTATTTCAGACTGCTGAATCTCTGCTGAAGAAGTTCAAACACTTTGTTCAGTTAAAAAAAAAAAAAAGTCTAGGCACTGCCTAAGCACATGGCAACTGTTTTGAGGATGACTTCTAACCTGATAGTTTCTATTAAACAGCCTGTCCTAGTGGGTACTGTACTGAAACAGTAAAGGCTCGCTGTTGGATATAAAACAGCATTTGAGAAGATACAGAGCGTCGTGCCTTCTTCTATGTGTAATGCAAATGGATAGGAGAAAGTGACATATGCACTTGCTTTTCGTTGATACAGTGACAAGCAGTAGATGGGAGTGCAGGTTTATGCATGCTTCATACATTTTGCCTGACAGTAGAAATGTCAGTATAAGTTTGACTCCTCTCTTGCTTAAATTGCAAAATGTCAGTCACTAGTTGCAGTGTTTTATGGAAATGAGGGTAATGTCAGCTTACTTCAATGTTATGCTTTTCATGCTTCAAGCAAATAAGACCACTTTTATAGCTCAGTTTTGGTCTGAAAAGTTTGAGGTATTTTGGATTTGAGCAAGGAAGTATTCTAAGATGTTTCCCACATGGCATTGAACATGACATGGCTGTCACCACCAAGACTCCTGAATGCTTTCAGCCCTTGATTGTAGAATCCCAAAAAGAGTGTCTCTGGATGCTCTTGGGTGTAAATAGTCCTGTAGTGGATGGTGCTGCTCTCCTGCCCCTTCTTGAGTACATGCTGTTTCTCTTACAGGTCCTAAGTTAAAAGAATTAAAATGGAGATTTGCTGTAGTTTTTTAGCCTGGAACATCAGTAGATCATGGTTGTAGACTCATTTGACCCCTAATTTAGTTGCAGAAGATTTTCCATACTCTCTCAAGCAAACCATGGTGGTGGCATATGAAAAAAGGAAAAGTTTTGTATTGGTCTAAGGGGACTTATGGAAGGCTTTGTAAATTGTGTATGGAGATTCATCAAGGAAGATGTAAAGAGATTTCAAATCATGATTTGCATCTTAAGCCTAGGCACATGAGTCATGAAATATAGGAGAAAGAAGGAGACAAGATGTGTGGGACAGAGTTTGGTGAAGAAATGTTAGGGTCAGTAGGCTAATCTTCCTGACCACTGTGGTTAGTGGAGAGGAGGACACTTCCTTTTGCCCTACAAGATAACTTAGGTCTCCTGCGATGTCGCGTCAGTGAGGCTGGTGTCACACGCGGGTTTGGACTGAGACTGGGCCAGAGAGTTGGTAGTATTTGTTGTTTGGAGCATGGGCAGACTGGTAGGAACAGGAACATTTGTCTGGGTGAATCTGAAAATGAGTTGAGAGCAGGTAGGCACGGATGCAGGTGAGTTACTGGTTTGAAGTTTGAAAATAACAATTTTTTTTTTTTCTTGTTTGTTTGCTGGTTGGAATTACAAATCCAGTTTAATTATCCTTTTCTGAACATCTCCTATGGAGCTGCTGTCTTTCCAAGGGCTTAAAAGAGAGTTTAGAAAGAGGCTGGTTTCCTCTGACTAAAATTAGCCTTGTGAATACCTCCTAGGGGTACTACAGTTTGTGTTCGTTTTATATATAAACATTTTAAAGAGGGTGTGCAAAGGAAATCTAGCCAGGAATAGAAAGGAGTTTCATGTTGCTAGGTTATATAAAACTGCAAAGGTTTGCCAGGTTCTTCTACGGTTATTCAGCTTAGTTAACCCTTTGTATGTTGTATAGTTCAAGTTAACATTTTTAAGTTTGGGTGCTAATCAACCAAGTGGAGATGCTCCTCTGTGAATATAGGAAGCAAAAAAAAAATACAGAATAGATCCACAAAATGAAATGCTGCAAGGAGAAGGTCTGTATAGTGTGCTGCACCCTCTTTCAGCCTTTGTACATTCAGGAAGTTGCTTTCTGTTTTATGAAGGTAGGTGGCTTTCCCTTGACACACAATGGGCTTACGTGGTAAACAACAAATGCAGACATTTATGGCATTGAACTCTTGTATCCCTTTCTTGTGGGTGAAAGGGTGAGCTCTTAACTGCGGTCCTAGATAAGGTGGAAGATAATGAGTTCTGTCTGAACTTGCCATAGATTTCTTAAGGAACCTTGAACAATACAGAAAACTCTGATGCCCCAGTTCCCTGTCTACAAAGCAGGGCTGATGCCAGCTCCTACTTTGCAGGTGTCCTCTGGTATTTGGATCCTCTACTAACAGGGGCATATCATCTTAGGCTCAACAAAGGTTTTTGCATGTTCAGTGTGCTTTGAGACCCTTGCTTATGAAGGCAAGAGAACATTCCTCACAGAAAGATGAAGTTCTGTTTATTCCTTCCATTTCTTCTTAGAAACTCTGAAAACCTGGGGCCATTATGAAATAAATCCTGAGACAGGAATTTGCCTTCCTCAAGATTGTAAGCAATGAAAGCAGAGCATAAGAGTTCTTATAACCAATTCATTTATCTTATAAAAATGTATTATCTAGTCAGAAGAATGATTTGTAAATTTGATTGTAAATGATAATGGCTACTGTACACAGGCTCAATAGCTGGGGTTGCAAAGTGAACAGGTAGTGCATAAAATGTGAATTGTATAAATACTTCCTTATTTATCCTAGTTTAAGAACTGTCAGTAACTGGTATGTCAGTATGAATATTTAGTTTACTCTGTTTATTATCCAATTCTGTTCACCATCTCAAATTTTCTGGTTCTGTATGTCCTTGTATATTTGTCCCAATAAAGCAAAATTTAAAAAAAAAACCAAGCCACCAAACAAAATAACTCAACAAATATATTGTGCATTGCTTGGTTTGACATATAAATAATATTAAATATTTAATTAAAATAATAAATAATAAAACACTGAATTAAAACACAATCTAATATCTTCACAATTAGACTTTCAATAAATATTATGTCAGTATCTGTAAGGCAGTTGTGTATAACTTGAGTATTCACACATGTAAGGACCAAAAGAAGGGGAAAATTACAATTTATAGTTCACTAACCATTTAAACTAGAAACACATATAAAGGTTATAGGTTTTTTTCATTTCACCATTCACTCCCTCAAAGAAGTGGTGGTGGAAGATGTTTCTGTGGCTGTTTATATTAAAGGTATTAATGTTGATCACAGTGGTCTAAGCAAGAGTTCTTTTCTAAGGCTGATATATTCTTCTTTACATATCATAGATCTGTATTGTATGTTTACTTTTGGGGGCAGGTAATAACATTTAAACATTTTGCATCAGGTAAATTAAGTCCTAATAGAATACTTCGGCATATAGTAAGTCTTTACCATGCTCTATTTCCCTTTCTGTTGCCTTTCATTATCAAAAGCAAAGTAGATGTATTTTTGATTTTTTTTTGAGCCTAATAAAGAAAAATGTATGGATTTGTTCATGTTTTCTACACACTTGAGCTGTAAACTGGTAACTTGAAAGAAGGATTGTTCTAAAGGGGCAAAGAGCAGAGCAAAGACAGTGGAAAATACACCTTGCAGTTGTAGAGATGATAATTTGTGGTGTTCAACACCTCAACTGGACATGGCTACAGATGCTGCTTATTATCAAGAATATACCTTCTCAAGACAAAGTTGTTAAATTTTCTGTGCAATATCCAAACTATCACAAATAATTCTTTGAGTATTCTTTTTATCTGAGCCTGACAGATTTACTGTTTCTTTTTGTTCTCCTATTTCTCTTTCAGTCCCTCAGGCAGAATGTTCTTCTCTTATAATTTTAATTCCAACAGCTATATATAATAAAGTATATTAAAGTAGGACAAGAAAAATACTCAGAACCAATAGGCACTAATAAATAAAGAAGAGCAAGTTAGCTTAAGCGCATTAATTTCCTTTGCTTTTCTTAGCTGCAGCCAAGAGCCTCAAACTACCTCCTCCTTTTAAATAAATGTTATAATGTTTTATTGCTAGGATGTTCTTTTGTACCAAAAATACTTTAAAAGAAAATGTTTACAATAAAAGCTAAAGTGGAAAAAGGAGTCCAGTTATACCAATAATCAGAGCTGGGGGAAACTATGTTCTTACTAGTGGTCAAATGTACAAAGCATGGCTATTTGTACATATCCTCTTGTGCTCTCCAAAGTACTGTCATCATAAAGACCTTATTTGTTGCAACAGCAATTTTGTTTGAACAGGACAACTAATTCTGTCCTTAAATTACAAATAAATGGTATTTAACCTCTGAACCTTGTCTCCTGTTATTTAGTGCTTTGGATGCTAGTTCCATATCTGGTTAGCTTGGTGATGTAAGGTTGAAGGCCTTCAAGGCTTTTGGTTTCTTGCTAGCTGAAAGTATGGATTTTAATGCCCACTGTCCATGGGTACTGAAGTTCCAGAGAGATCTATGCCTAGAAACCATTACCAGGATAAATTTACTTGTTAAGTTACAGAGCATGAAAAGATACCAGAGACTTCCATACACAGACCTTAATTAGAAGTAGAGTGGGGTTTTGCTTTAAATATTGTTCTACCTTTTTCTAATACCAGCCATGTGATGCCTGGATTGAGGTGTCTGAGAGCTGTACAGCTGTTTTATAATTTTGAAGGTCTCTATTGTCCTCGCGAATGAGCAGCAGTACAGAAGGGCATTAGGAGCCTAGCAAATGGCTCCATCTCATGTGGACAAAGTGGAGATACCATTCCTACAAAACCAGCTTTTTTGCTTGTTCAGGGAGACATCAATAGCTCAGCATTTTCTGCTGGTAATCCCTGCACTTCTCAGTTTGGAAAGAAACATGGTGAGACATGGACAGGGTCACTAAATAGAATAGTATGTCCGAAGTCTTGCACATGTTGAGTCCACAATGGGAAATAGAAGGAAGACTAATTGTTCTAATTCAGAAAATGGGCAAACAGCAAGAGCATTTAATTCTGGGTAAGAGAAGAATTCTATTAGCTGTTTGAAACATAAGAAAGTAAAAATCTCTGGGCTGTATTTTTCTCTTGCATTTCGTTCCAGATTTTTTTAATACACACACATTGTTATTTAATACACTATTTCTTGTCCCTTTAACCTATATATGCAGTAGGATCTTGGGGTATTCGGAAGAGAATATATTTTTGTAAGTAGATGAGATATAGGTAACTTTTTTCCTTTTCCAGCTTTTTTGGACTTTTCTTTCCAGATCAGCATGGGTTTAGCACAAACTGTTTGTGGTTTATTTGCTCTGGTGCATCCATAACCTAAAGCTGTTCAATGATTTATTTTATTTTTATTATTCTTATATACAAGTGGGTACAGTTCATTATCTTGTCATGCTTACTGAAGGAAAGTGTTTATTCCTTATCAAGAGTTAGATAACTTCAGCCATGCTTTTAACTTTTTATAAAAAATAGAACTTATTAGAATCATAGAATCATTTAGGTTGGAAAAGACCCTTAAGATCATCCAGTCCAACCGTTAACCTAACAATACCATGTCCACCACTAAACCAGTTAAGGGTAGAGTAATAATTTCATGTTTCCTGGCTTGGTGGCTTGATTGTTTTCCAATGAAAGTAAAAACTAGGAATCATTAAGGTTGGAAAGGACCTCTAAGATCATCAGTCCAACCATCAGCCCAACACCACCATGCCCACTAAACCATGTCCCAGAGTGCCACATCTACCCATTTTTTGAACACTTCCAGGGATGGTGACTCCACCACCTCTCTGGGCAGCCTGTTCCAATGCTTGACTACCCTTTCTGTGAAGAATTTTTTCCTAATATCCAATCTAAACCTCCCCTGATGCAGCTTGAGCCCATTTCCTCTCATCCTATTGCAAACTACTTGGGAGAAGAGACCAACACCCACCTCACTACAGCCTCCTTTCAGCTAGTTGTAGAGAACGATAAGGTCTCCCCTCAGTATGAAGTATTGCAAGTGATGTAAGAGTTAGAGATTGGCAGACAGAAGTATGCTTTGTTCATTCCGGCTAGTAATTGCAGGATGTTTTCTCCCACACCCTTGTTTTATATATGTGGAGCAAGAGGAACTGAGTGTAAGAAGGCACTTTGAATATTAAAAGATTAAACTTCTGGTAGTTCAGTGGTGTGCTGGTTTTGACTGGGATAGAGTTAATTTTCTTCAGAGTAGCTAGTATGGGGCTGATGTTTTGGATTTGTGCCGGAAACAGTGTTGATAATACAGAGATGTTTTAGTTACTGCTGAGCAGTGCTTACACAGAGTCAAGGCCTTTTCTGCTCCTCACCCCACCCCACCAGCGAGCAGGCTGGGGGTGCACAAGAAGTTGTGAGGGGACACAGCAGGGACAGCTGACCCCAACTGACCAAAGGGATATTCCGTACCATATGACATCATGCTCAGCATATAAAGCTGGGGGAAGAAGAGGGAAGTGGGGGATGTTTGGAGTTATGGTGTTTGTCTTCCTTCATTGGTTGGCTGACATAAAAAAAACAGAGTACATTTTGCTCATAGGTGCTACAAAAATAATGAAGTGTGAATTATTTTTGTGACTCCTTATAAAAGCAAAGAGCAAAAAATGGGGATGGAGTTATCCACAGATGCTTTGTTATATTATACTGCATTCCTCATGGGTTACTGACCTTCTTTGCAACTTCATAGGAGTGTGAGTGTGAGGGTATGTAGAAACAAACCAATTAAAGTGCTATTCTTACTCTTTTTCTGTCTCCAAACATAAATAGTTTATGTATTCAATATTTTGGCATCTTGAAAATATATAATTTGGGTAAAACATCTTCGTAGTGGTTCAAGGTTGCCATGACATTTGCGATCTAAATCATGTTTAAAAAATCATCCCTGTGTTTAAAAGAAACCTAAGAGTCAAAACCCAACAAAGTTCATGTTTTCCTATACATGGAACGTAAAGTCGTTAGAATGCTAAATTCCTCACTGGATGTTGAAACCTCAGAATACAAATGGGGTTTTACGTGTCCCCCTTTCTTTCCCTTAGAATATGGTGGCACACCCCTTTCCCTTTCTGGGGAACATCTAAGCCATAATATAAAAGGTGGCTTTCTTGATATTCAGTTGTTTGTGCATGCGTGTGTGTGTGTGTTTGTCGTCGTGTCTCCCCACCACCCCCCCCATCTTACTGGCATGGCTTTGATAGTCTGTAGAGGACTACCTATATTGGAAAGTTTACTTCTAATTTATATATACCATTTTTTACAGTTGTATTTTTCCACTACTTTATTTTTCAGAGTTGTTTGTTATTCCAGATCTTTGGGTTTTTTCCTGTAGCAGCAATAAAAACTCTTGGCTTGGAAGAAACTGCAAGACACTATAGGAGTTTGATGATAACATCTACCTACAGCTGGCATATTTGATTTTCAGCAGAGTTTCAAATATTACCTTAAGGCAGGTATTAACAACATAGACATTGATTCTTGGAATTTCCTTAAAAAGGTATTTTTAATCAGACTGGGTCCTATTTTGATGTTTTTCACTTAATAGGTGCACTGGTGGTTGGATGTTGTTATAGCTCAGTAGTTCCTAGGAAAATTGAAACCCTTTGCTCTTTGTGTATTGTTATTTCTCGTGATGAATTATAGAATTGCTACAGAGGAATACTGAAAAAAATGTGCTGTGAACCTGAAAAGCTATGAAGAGAAGGAAGGTAGGGGGAGAAAAATAGCACTGCAGATATGACTAGTTAAGTTAGTGATCAGTGTTACTTTAATAAACATTTTGAAGATGTATAGTCCATACCATGACCTTCATGTTTTGCAATTAACAATAATTGAATTGAAAGCGTGTTTCAAAGCATGCCCTAAAACTTGTATGCTAGTAGAGTACTCCAGAGATAAAAATCTTTTTGCATTTATTTTACTATGTGGAAGAGATCTGTTACAGTCCTCTGCCTCTTACTAACAAATATTTGTGGCTTAAATTATAACAGTCAGTTCAGACTGCAGTTATTCTGGTATGAACAGCAGTACATGGCCATCAGAGCTCAAATGCAGTATCTTGAGGTCAGATCTCTGGAGCCAGTGGAACAGGGGTTGTTTGGACGAAAAGTACAGAGAGATGCTGTCAGGTGGAACCAGAGTAGAATTCAAGTGAAATGAGTTTTCCAGATGAGGAGACATATTTCATGAGGGATGAAGATAACAAAGGTTGAGAAGGACAAACTATATTTGAGAGAACTCATTTTCAATCAAGGTAGAAGAAAAGAACCACTTCTCAAACTTGGAGCATACCAAGACATCTGGATATCTCTGTAAGATGGGCATAGACTGTAGCTCTGGGAAATACACTTGTGGTATTAGCTGAAATCTTACTCCTGTTGCAGGAACGTGGAACTTTTTCAGATGTTGAGCTGCATGCACAGAGCTAACAAGACAGGAGACGTTGAGGCTCTGTTGTATATCTGAGGAAACAGTGAAGGGAATAGACCTGAAGTGTACTACTATAGGAGAAATGAGAATATTTTAGACAAAGCCTACACACAAAGAAAGGACTTCACTGAGTGCATTGTTACAAGAAACAGATTTTGTTTGATTGGTTAAATGAGGAGTATAAAGAGCAATGAAGTTGGAAAGGTAGCTTGGTGATGTCTGAAACAAAAGCTGTTCTGGGCCCTTAAAATGCTGGCTTGCCCTTTGCTTAGCTGAATGGCAAAAAGTTGAATATAAGTTGTAAGATGAGAAGTGTGTCATGAAAAAGGCATCGTTACTTATGTGGAGAACCTCAATGCACTAGGGGTTACACAAAATTGAGTACTTGCAGGTAGGACATTATGTTGTAGAAGTGAGCACTAAACCTGCATGCTCAGCATGGTAGTATGAGGAGGTTCATACTTCATAGCTGAGTCTATAGAAATTCAAGTCAAGTCTGGTCATACAAAATACCAGCAGTAGTGGGATTACTCACTAATCACATTAGTGAGTTGTCTTATTAGGTGAAATAGTAGGTGTGGTGTGTTTAAGTTCTCGAAGAACTAGCTGCTTATTAGGAGAGAAAGTAATTTCAGTTAGCTTTAAATCATTCTCACAGACACCTCATTAAGGGATACTTTTTTGAGGAGCTGCTGGCCATAAATTGAGTGGTTCTGGAGAGCTGTACAAGATACTGTAATGTTCACAGGCAAAGAAGACTCCATGCGACAGTGCCTACAGTAGTGCTTCACTGGTGTGCTCCCCATGTCGGGGACTGCGGGATGAGAGGAGGTTATCTTCTGGCTGGGGAAGAAACTATCTGCTGCTTTCTCTCTATTGTATTTGGGGATGCTGAGGCTGCAGCAAATGTGTCCTTTACTGAATTTGCCCTGCATGCTTTAGTTAGAGTTCCTTACGACAGGATGCTGCCTATTTAAAATGCTGCCACAGTTCCAAATACTGCCATGCATATAATAGAAGGGACAGATGACAATTGGTTTTTATTTTTTTCAAGCACTTAAAGCAGAGCAGCTATTAAACAGAACAGGATCCAGGTCTTATGTCTACTCAGATCCCTTGCCCCTTTGACAGTGCTGCCTCTTGACAAACAGATGCTTCTTGGGAAAACAACTTGGGTATCACTGCCTCTACTCTTTCAAGTGCTCATGTCATCTCTCTTTCTGCCATCCTAATGTCTTATTGCTGAGACAGCTGCCAACAGTTATATATACCAACAGAGTATGGTAGAAGGAAACCTAAATTTAGTGAACGAGATAAAAATCTGCATGAAAATCTTAGGGTTCCTTTCTCCAAACCAGTAAATCCTTTCCAATAAAAGTCATGTTTAGCTCTTCCCACCCATTAAGCACAGTGTTACTGAAGTGTGGGAGAGCAGCCACTAACTTAGCATTGTAAAACTTTACAAAATTTTAGCCTGGATCCAGGCTAGTTGTCCACTGGACTGGCAAGAAGACCAAATTGTTCTTTGGCTTTTTAAAGCTCAGCTGACCTATTCAGTACAATCTGGTGGGATCAATGGATGAGGCAATTCAGGAAAGGAAGGACAGGCCAAAAAAGAGGGGTAAGCTATCAAGTAGTTGTCTCTAAAGTCAAAGTGGGAGTGGAAACCCAGAAATAGTGTGAAATTAAACAGTATATTTGTTATCTATACTGTAAGGGTTTCCTTGTGCTGTACAGAAGCATGCAATACTTGTTCCTGTTACATGCTACCAGACCAGATGTGGGATAGTATCTTACTTCTCATATTTCTTAGTGGTAGTCTCATGAAAGCTGCTTTTTTTTTTTTTTTTAATGCATAATGTCAGACAATATTAGTACATTACTCCATCATTACTTTCTAGCCCTGGAACCTTAATGCTGCTTTTGCCATGCTGTAGAATAATCTTTATATATGCTCTTGATTGAGGCATCAGGATGTGTGGAGAGGTATGTTTCACATGATGCGTGTGGCAGCTGTGGTTATCAGACTACCAGGCAGAGCAAGATTTTTAAATTTTTATATTTTTTTTATTTTTTTTTCCTTCTGGTGAGGTGTAATTACCAGAATGTATTTGTTGCCAGCTTCAAAACTAAAACTAGATTACACATACACAGCTATCCTTTTTAACTCTTATAAGTGAGATATTTTGGTATACTCTTTTCTAATATTAAAACTGACTGTGATGAGTCGAAAATGAAGGCTTTTACCTAATTGCATCTCATATCAAGAAAGGATGTTTTGTTGGTTTTTTTTTTCCCTTCTCCCCCACCCACCTGAAATCTGAAATACAAGGGAAAAATAACTTGGGTAGTGGTGTGGAGTTAGTACTTCTACAAAGCATTATTAAAGCAGAACTACTAAATGAGAAAACATAGTCCTGCAAACTTAAAGCAGTGCCACATGAGTTCTAGGTGTTTTTCTCTCTGAAGAAATACTTGATCTTCAAAATGAAACTGAACCTCTTCTTCCTTGAATGAATTCTTAAAAAATGCTGTAGTGTCAGAACAATTTATTTGCAAGATTTTAAACTGAATAGATCTTCACTGATGAAATAGCTATCTGGTACACTTATAATAAAAACCAATGCCAGAGATACAGGTCTTCATCAATATAACTTTTAGTATACTGTCAGCAATGATGTATACAAAAGTGTTCGATCAACAAAGCATTTTGAGGTTGGCATGTTCCACTTTTAAAATGAAATCTAAGTTACTTTTTTTAAATCTAACTAGTGATACCTTTATATATTTGTATGTAAAGTAGATATTTTTTTTTTTTTATATCGGGCAAGTCACTTATATGATTTGTATACATTTGTGCTACTTCAGGCTGCAAAACTTATTTAAATACATATGAAGGGTGCAAAGCAACAGCCAGGTTGTTTGGAACTAGATACCTGGCAACTACTCTATGCTCTAAATTGCATCCACAAATAGCAACTTCACTGTGTTGGAGACACCTTGGGCTAGCTTCAAGCTATGTAATTTGTGTATAACTAGCAGTCTTGCTGCAGCATGAAATAATTCAGGGCTCATGACTTACCCTCCTTCCCTAACTATGTGGGAGGCATGATTCAACTTCAGTGTAATCTTTTAGTCTTTTGAAATTGCTGCTCCATCTCTGTGTATACCAAGCAGAAGGATTTTTGAGCTGCTAGAATTTTTTCCCCTGTTCAAGACAACCTACGTGTCATAAGTTACCAAGCCTGTATTCCATCCTCTTCATTCTTTTCCTAAAAAAAACTTAACAAGACATCATTTGGTCTCCTTCCATAAACTGACATAGCTTCTGTCCTTTTGGCCACTTCCGCAGTGTGGAAGAGAAGCAGTTCCTCACTATTTGTGTCAGGCAGCCAGTCTTAGCTTTGTGCAGGTGTTGCATGTTTTCACTCAACATTTTTGAATGTCAGTATCCACAGTAAAAAGTATTACCTCTTTCTGTGTTTTTCATGCTATTTGCATCTGAGAGTTTGACCGTGGAATGATGTGAATACCTCTCTAACATTAGGCACTAAATACAGCCTAAGACAACAGATGAGTACTGTGAAAAAGACACCAGCCTCATGCTTTTGATGCTCACTTTGGGTTCTGTGAACTGGGCAAGGTTTCTAAAGCTCTCTCACCCTTAGACTAGAGATCTTATGCTGTCATGTCCAGGACATTCTCTTCCTGCTTTGTCCACTATGGTTCTGCTTATTCTGCAAGAGCAGCTGCAGTCATCTTTTGGACCTCTCCAAACACGAGTGGGAGAAGGCTTCTATTATGACAAGTTCTCAGCTGACTTTTGTCCTCATATTTGCTGCTTTTAAAGGCATGAAGTAATTTGTCCTTGATCAAACAATCAAAATTCTTATGATGACATCATCACCATTAGCTTAGTCCCTAGCATTGCCTGTTTGGCTTCATTTCAGCTTCCTCAAAGGAAAACATGACTGCACTTAGGAATCTTAGACCAGAATTGGTGCCAGAAACATGCCTGCAGGCTTTTAGGTTCATTTTGGACAACAACATTTTCTTGTCTTTTTCCATGAAGAATAAATAGTATTGAATATTGATTGAAACAAACTCTTTTTAAACTAACCAGTAGACACTTCAAAACCCAAATGACATAAACCCAACTTCTAAAAAAATCTCTACTTAGGCTCTTAAGAATCCAGTGCTTAGTACTTTTGAAAATGCTGAATTCAAACTTCTCTGTGCCTATAAAGTTAGGGCAGAAGTGAAAGTTAATTGAAAATAATTTCTTTAAAAAAGGAAACTCCGAAAAATCACTTACTTTTCCATACTACAGACATTTTTGTACTGTTTTTTGGTGAGACATGAATGCACTGCAGTAATGTCTTCCAGAAGTATTTTGCATCCATTTTTCATACAAAGAATCAGGAAGAGAACTGTTTGCAGTTGTTATTTGGAGGGCACCTAAACATTAGGTAGCAGGAGTTAAAAGAAGAGTCCAGTGTCACTGCTGGTCTCTGAAAGTCATTTTTCATTTCTTAATTCTGTAAAGGGTGAAGACTACTTTAATTGTAGTGTTGATGGTACTGTCTGCACCCATGTGTGTTTCCTGTGATAACCAGTATCCAAGCCAGGAATCTATTGAAAACTCTGTAGCACTGCTTACTGTCACTTTGTCAAAGCACTGTGCTCACCTTCAGGGCAGAACTTCAGAAAAAGGCTTACTTTCCCCAGAAACAGAAGATTTGCCAGTCTACACTGACACTCGGAATTTTTGCATTTCAGCAGAATGGATGAACTAGGATGTTATGAGTGCCCACTGTGTTGAGAGGGTGCTGCTGCTTATATGTTTTTAAGGGCTGCAACCCAAATTTCCAGATGGGTGTATATACAAGATACTGATACTCTCAAAGCTGATGCTTTCTGTCTTCAGTGATGGAAAAGGATCTTACAGAGGTGGGATTTACTCTCATCCATTTGAATTACAATGGGTATCAGTACTCCAAAATTCTTGGAAAGTCATTCAAAGTAGGTCCTTTTTTTTAGCCAGTCCTCTGAGTAAGACTGCTGTATTTCAGCTATGTACATCAGCTTCACAATGCAGGTTAATTGGCCTTTAATTCTGTGTAGACAAGCTGGGGCAGAGTGGAAGGGAAACAATGTGGCCTGTCTTGCTTCAGTTCACTAATGGGATTTAAGCTGTAATATAGACAAGGCCTTTTGCAGATTTTTAAATGAGGGAGCAGTGCTGTATTGAAGACCTTGAGAGAGTCGGAGAACTTCATCCTGCCAGCTTAGAGTAAAATTATGCATGGCCTTGCCTGTGCTAGGATTTTGCTTCATGTTTTCCAAATCAGCTGAACGACTGCTACTCACTAGTTAAAAAGAGCCATTTAAGTCACATCCCACTCTTGTGCTCCTTAACATCTTTTGTTACACAGAACTTTGTAACATGTAATTGAAACCTGTTTCAAGTCATTGGTGACTCTTCCTAGATGTGGCAGATACGTGAGTAGGATGTCTGCAGGATGAATAGCTAAGTTTACATGCTACCCCTCAGTGGATGAATGTGTACCGGTGGGTATGGCTGGTAGGATTTCATCAAGCTGTTTTATGTGACAGAATGTGTTTGTGAAATGAGTATCTTGTGTTATGATGTAGTAAAGGCTTAGAATGAATACAAATTAATTTGCAGAGGTGTAAGTTCACATAAACTTACACCAATAAACTTATAAACAGTATGCTAATTTACTTAGACATATATTGTATTTTTCTTCAAATTATATGTAGTAAATAAGTTTCTGTTCATTTCACTGAATAATAGATAACGCTCTCATTGATGAACTATTTCTAAATAAAGACATTGCAGTATCTTTAAAGCTCTTCCATCAGCTATGAGGCTGCACATTGAACCTCAATTTTAATTCTTATTGTGCATGTCAGTTATCCAAACGGTCCACGTTCCAAATGAAGCTGTACTATGCAAACTGTAGACTATGCTGGAGTCTTAAAAATTATTTTTCTTGTTAATGCATATTCTGAGAGTCTGGATTTTTTTTTTTTTTAAAGCAGCTTCTGCAAGGTATTTTTCTTGTCTCAAATCTGTGTGTTCCTCATGGCACTTTTTAACAAAGAGAAACATTAAGCTTAAATGAACATCTCCAGGTAGCCTAGCAACAGGATATGATTAATAATACCTTTCACCTAACTATGCAGATAAATGTCTGAAAGTGAAAGCAAATTCAGAATTGGTTGGCCAGAGCCTGGCAGTGCAGTGAAAGAGAAAAGGTAGTGTGATAATATCTTGTGATCTTTGTTTAAAAAAAAAGGAGAGAAAATAAAAGATATATTTAATGGTTTGGAACTGCCTTACAGAGTAAAATACGGAGCATAATGGATTTTTTTAATAACAATTAAATGGTATACTAAGGGAAAGTATAAATGCCCTTGCTTCTCATTATTGGTTATCATCACTAATTTACCAGCCCTGCTTTTTCATATGTGAGAGATCAGAAACAATCAGTAGTAATTACTGGGCCATCACAGCTAAAATGAAATGTAGTATAAATGAAATGTAGTATAATTTAATATAAAGTTAATGGCTTTATAGTACCATACCAGTGTTTTTAGGCCTGAAATGGACTTTTGTACTGAGTACAAAACATTGTGTACCACATTGGTACCACAAAGCATTAAGTTTATAATTAAAGTTTTCTAGCAGAGAAAAGAAGGGGAAGTTGCTATTGACATTCTGTGTTAAATGACACTGCATTATTTAGCTTTTCCTTAAAACTTTGTGTACATATATAAATAAAAGGAATTTTAATTTTACCTGTATATATTTGAATTTTATATATTTATAAAAGCTTGGAGAGATTTACTTTTCAAGCACTCAAAAGGTGTTAGAATATGAGTTGGCCACAGAAGCTTAATTCTTTCCCAGTTTATATTCATTCTGTAGAAAGAGGAGGCACTGTGGGAGTAGGGTGAATATGGGATTCATTGTATGCTCATTTTGTAATAGTGGGAAATTGCTGTTTGTATAGGAATAAATGTAGTAATATATTTATGTGCTGAATGTAGAAGATCTAGTTATCTTGAGACAATCCCATGGAATGGCATAGAATCATAAACATTTGCCTTTAGAGGAGAAATAACCTATTACAATGCAGAAGCACAGATTTCTGTCCTGTGCCTCAAAACTTGCAGAACCTGCTTTTTTCTATTTTCAAATTACTTAATTATACTGATCGTGCACTATCTTCTGTGTGAAATCAGTAGAGATGTTTTTTCCAGTTCATAGGATGGTATATATTTGGATTTGTGGTTCAGTGACAAAGTGAATGTTACAGTGTATTACAGAAGTTGTAGGGGAAATACAGTGAAAGGTTAACTGTTGACAGAGCTCCTTGTAACTGTCTTGATGCATTTTCATGGGCTAATATCCACCAGCAATCATTTCAGTCTTCACTTATTTTTCCTTTACACAGTTTAATTCTTTAGTGCCTGGTGGCATTCCAGGTTTTGTTGCTGAAACAGGGAAGATTTCCTGCATTTAATAGGAAATTTCCTTTTGTGTTCATATTTGGTAGCCTACTGTCAAAGTATGATTGTTCTTCTGAATTACCAAGTAGGTCTATTTAAGTCCTGACTCTTTTCAAAGTAAAGTTGCTGCTTATTTCTGTAACAGCAGCCAGCCCCAGTTATTGTGCAAAGATGTTGGTGTGTTATGGTGTTTTAGGGGTGTAGCAGAGGATCTCTGCCTCATACCTCAGAGGGTTGCCCCTCATTAGCTGAAATGCCCTCCTGCAACATGTCAAGCCTCAGTATTTGGGTGCTGTTAGAGCTTATAATGTTCTCTGCTGGAAAATTTTCCTTCTGTAAGATTTCTCCCCAAAATTTGGCTGTGGCCTTATCTTGTAATCCTTCCTTGGTTAACTGATGTTCCCTCTTTCACCTTTTAGTCTTCACTGAATCTATCAGGGACTTGGCTGAGACCAACAGCGGTACGGTCCCCTGGACCACCTGCTACATCTCCTCTTACCCCATTGTGAACATGTCACTTAGTGACTCTGCAGCTCCTCAGCCATCACGGCTGGAGTGGGCACCAGGAGGTGTGACAGGACCCTTCTGGAAGAGTAGGTTGGTTTGCCTTTGGTTTGTCACCATCAGGCTTGCAGCTGGTAACTGTCAATGTACATCACAGGACTAAATTATGGGGCAAAACACTATGAAATGCTGCCTAGTATTATTCCTTGTGCCTTCTTGAATATGAAACTGGAAACCGTTGATCCTTTTATCAGTCACCTACAGCTACCTATTGCATGACAGGCATTAATTTTGTTGCCCAGTATTCAGCGTATTGTACATGAGGATGTGGGCTGACAGCATGGTTATGACACAGGCATAAAGGCATGTCTTTAGTTTTTCTTTCTTCATTTAAACAAACACCAAACCCATCATTTTTGAGGATTTCTCTAACATGTCTCTCTAGTATTAGTAGAGAGAAGAATTCCTGGTTAGGAGACAAATACCATCCTTAGTCTTGATGTCTGAGACTCCTCTTTTTGAAATTACTGTAAGTTGTGCCACTGATTTACCTGAGATAAGATGGTGCCCTTATTTCTCTAGTTCTGTTGAATGAAATCTCTTTAGATCTCTGCTTGTAACCTATCCTAACCAATTGGTTATGCAAACAACTTTTGATGCTTTTACTTCTTTAAAAACAGCATTCAACAAAGACTGTTCATAGAACTAGTTTGACTTGTATCTCAGGTAATTACTTATTTACTGCGAATTACAGCTTCTGGTCACTGCAAGCTATTCATGCAGCTGTCTCCCAGCTTTACTGACCTTCTAGTTTGAGTCAGCTGTGTTGGGTCATCTGTTCTTAAATTAAATTTGTAGGTTTTTGGTTGAATACCACCAAACAAGAAAAGAATGAAACTGAAAGTCCCCCTTTCTTTCTGGACTGCAGTTTCAGGGCAGCATTTATTTTGCTGGTGAATCACATTTTCAGCTCAAAGAGGAGAGACTTTCATTGGGGGTTATGTGAGCTTAAATGAGATCAGAAGTTATTGTTTTCAGCCAAACTTCATTTTCCATCCAGTCAATTTTAAGATGGAGTATAAGTAACAAAACAGCTGTGCACTACAATTTTGCAAATGCGTAAGATTTTGTTGTATAATGCAGCTCTGAAATATAGTACGCCTATGCAAGCAAAACAGTTCTGAAATTAAAAGTGACTAATGCTTAAAAAAAATATATATGGCTTCATGTTGACTAAAGCCAGATATGAAAATATTGCTGTGCGGTTCTTCTCCACAACCCATTGTATTTGAATAGGTGGATGCAGTAATTGTTAATGAAATAGACTGTAATTAAGTTCTATGCCCCCAAAAAATTACTAATGAAAGAGAAATTACATGTTTATTACACATTACCTAGTCTAAATTTTCAGAAGTCATGTGTGACCTGGAATGTCTGTCTCTTTTGTAACTCAACTGAGACACTTCATAGGAACCTCTTTTTGAAAGTGCTGTAAATCTTACCTGAATTTTGAGGCAAAGTGGTAAGCGTGTGAAGCTGCATCCTTTCTACCTTTTTGTGTGAATCATAGTTGTGGGTCTTTTTTCTTACAGAATTGAAAAGGGTGAGGAGACTTGTTTGGCTGAGAAATGTAGAAGGAATTATGAGTGGGATTTTTTGCATTCTCGGAGTGTGTGCTTATGTGTGCGTTGCCCCTCTCTGCCCTCTACCTCAGCTGCCAAAACACTTTAGCATGTATCTCTCTGACCAGCACTGAAGTGTTGTGTCCTTCCATCAGTGAAACAGGTGTCCCTGTGTTTCAGTTGGCAACTGCTGTGTTGCAAAATACCCTCAGGATCCCTATACTGTGAGAAGGTATTGCACCAGCCAGGAGATCCACTTCCTAAATTGCTTGTTACTGGGTAGCATGACCCCACACTCCATGTGTCTTAAGTAGCAGGAGACAGAATTAGAGCTGCTCATTTCCTCATGCTGTTCAAGGGTCCACTGGATCTATTTGGTGGTGTAACACTTACAGTGCAATCATTAATTTTAATATTTTCATTCTTGTGGAGGTCAATGACATTCACAGAAGTCTGAGCAAATCCATTTTGTTCACTGAGTCCTGTTCAACATATCCACAGTGTTCCCGGATGGCCTTACAGAGTTTTCAGTTGCACAGATGTCTGAAATGTTAAATGTTTGTTTCTTATTCCTTGGAGTAAACAGAAGTGGTTTGTTTAATAAAAGAAAAAGAAAAAAAAAAAAAAACAAACCAACACAAAAAGAGAAAGTAAATACAGTGGTTCAGATTGCTTCTGCACCCAGATCAGGCTGAACACCGCTGTTCCTCTTCTGTCACTGCTTGTTCATCAGCATTTGCTTTAGTATTCCTTGATTTCAACTGTTCCTGCACTGTATTCCCTTTTATTTGGGTGTATTTTCTTTTAGATCAGTCTCTATCATGATTATTTTTAATATCATGATTTTTTTAATGTCTTAATATTGAGTCAGATGTCTTTTGACTTCATCTCTTCAGTCTTCTTTCTCCTCTTCCCTCCCCAACTGTGTTCACACGTTTCTTTTGCTGAACACTTCCAGTCATTTGCTCTTGTTGCTGAAAATCCACCTCTTGGTCAGAGATTCTCTAACTGGCCTACGACAACATCATCCTTCCACTGCCAAGAGGAGAAACTATTTTTTCATGTGAAACTGAATTGACAGATGTTGTTACCCTTTCAGTTTATAACAATTGATTTATTTTTCCTTGGTCATTTGAGAAATGGCATCATATTACTGTAATGTGCTAGCGGTGGGTAGGTGTTGTCCTGGACTACTGGGCTGGGTTTGGGGGTTGCAGGAGGGGTTTGGGTTTTGTTTTGGGTTTGTTTTTTTTTTTCCTGGAGGTGGCTTGGTTTTTTGCTGGGAAGACTTATTTTGGCTCAAGGAAAATACACTTAAGGAAAAATGCTCTAGCTGTACTCAGTAAAACTTAAAGTCTAGTGGGACTTGCAAAATGACATAAAAAATACAGTTCTTAAGTATCAGCCCCATTTGATTGAGTAAATGTTCTGTGGACAAAGTTGGCATGCCTATTTAAAACAGACAGAGGCCCCCAATTCCTTTACTTTTGGTCTTTTTTTTGGTGACTGAAGAACCTCTACTTGGTCTGAAGTGTAGAGGATAACATCTCAAACCATTTCTGCCATTTGCAGGTGCAGAGGAGGATTGTGTGCATGTAAACTTAGTGGCAAGGGAAGAGTGTAACAGGGAGGTCATACAACAGGTCCTACTGGAGAATTGCAAAAACTAACCTCAAGAACCCAACAACAAATAACAAAGAGAATATGAAATATGAATGAATGCTGGCATAACAGAAAAAGGCATGAGAAGAATTGGCTTGTGCAGAGCCAGGTGTGGACCTCAGAGCTCCTCAGCGGCACAAACATCCATGCTTTGTATTCTTGCTTCCTCCATCTGCGGGAGGTAGGCCCTCAGAGCTAATAAATGAGGCTTGTGATTTACTGTAGTTGATTTTTTTTCCTTCTGTGAAGCTTGTGCTTAGCTTGTGACACTTGAGTAGACCCTGAAGTCAAGAGGGACTTTTCATGTGGTTAAAGTAAAAGGAGTGATGAAGTGCTCTGGCTGGTTGATTTGCACTTCTTGCTGCAGAACTGGGTTTTAGCACACGCAGTTTATTAAGGTCAGAAGAGGCAGATTTAGGAACAAAATTTGCTACGCCTTGGCTTCTATTTCTGGGCTTCTTTCCACAAACCTTATCCCTATTGTGCAGACATTTCTTTTCTCATGGCAGGGTCCATTTTTGAGAGTGTTTTGTGACTAAATGGAAGAGCTAGTGAAATTAGAACCATAAAAAGCAGGCAAATGATAAATGCATTGAGAGGTGGAGTAAAGAAGATTATTTTCCTCAGCTTTAATAATGGAACCATAAGCAATAAGACACATAAGCTTAGAAAGGATAAATTCTAGCCAGATTGCTTTTTTACCTTCTGATAAGATTACAAAATAAGCAGATGAAAGGCAAGTGATATAATACGTGCATTTCAGTAAACCTTTTGATACCATCCACCAAAGCGTACACGAATAACTAATACATGTTGGCTTGGATGGTAACATGGTCATACAGACTGTAGATGAGTTGAAGAACTGTAAATAATGAGCAGTGATGAATTGAGACAAGGTGAATTACACTAATGAGGCTCTGCAGGAATCAGGATTTAAGCCCAAGTTTTTATTCTTTACCATCTTCGTTACAACATTTTTTCAGCACGTTGTTGATTTCCCCCTTGTCAAAAATGCCAATGAGGCAGATGAGTAAATTATTGGCACCTACTGGGATTAGCCACAGGCAGAAGACAAAATCAAATATTTATTAGAAATGCTCAGACCTTAGAAGTAAGGAAGCTAAAGAACACTTTTTTTTTTGGTTGGTTGGTTGGCTCTTTTGTTTCTAGAGGAGGCACTGAACTTGCTACTAATGCTGATAGCCACAGAAAGGTGTAGTGAATAGCGGATTAAACAACTGGGTGACTGAGGAGTAGCAGCAGTATTCAGCTGGGTTCCAGGAATCCTTAAATTAAAGGGAGTTTAATCTTCTGTCAGGGATATGTCGCAAGTTATTGACCAGCTACCTAAAGAGAGTTACTTTAAGCTTTGCTGCTTGAGACATCCCATGCTGCACTGCAAGAAAAGCAATAAAATGTGGAGTGAAGGAAAATGGTATGAATAACTTCTGTCTCTTTATAGTCTTTGTCTACAAGTCTAAACTCCAGATAGCTGGCCAACAATGTCCTATATAGCAAGTGCTACGTGCACCCCAGCTCACACCCGTAACAGTCCTGTCCTCCGTATCGACTCTGATGCCACTGGCTGTGACGCCTATAGCAGAGCCAGATATTTAGTGGTCTTTCCCTGGTGTTTACACCTTCTTTCTTGAAGACATGGAATGAAACTGAAAATGTCAACACATAGTTAGCATTTCATACGCGGTCTCTGCAGCACAGCAAAAGTGTTTGGCTGTGCTATGAAGAATGACCAGGAAATAGCTTAGGCTGAATAACCCATTTTGGAGTGCTGTTGCTCAAAGATTTTAACAGCAATAATATAGCAGAATGTCTACAAAATCATCCCATACTAAATATCATCAAAGAAGGCAGGAATAGATTAGGCCTGCTCTGAATTCTTTTGCAGGTTATTTTTAGCAAAAAGTCATTTTCTTGTTAAAGTCAGCACTGCTGGACAAACTTTTTTTTTTTTTGACAGATTGCCACAGAGTGTTGAATTAATGATTTAAATTATTCTGGACTTGCTTGTATCTTCAAACTATTATTAGGCAATTGCTAACAATTCCCTTATAAATCACATAATGCATAACATAAGGTGAACGCATAATGGCATGTTACAAATGGTCTAGAAAAAGCCTGTGTGAATCCGTCAATGATACAATAATCAACACAGTACTGGCTTTCTTCACCGAAACCTGTTCCTCCTGGGTTGTAATGAAAGGTTATCACTTGCACCTAAATAAATGTGTACAACTGCAATTGATTTGTCGTGAAATAATGGACAACTGAAGTTGGCAATAAAAAATTTCTTAAAATTGTCATACGGGACACTGTGGAGATGTTTTTGTATTTCTACTCGCTTTCCGTGCCCAGAAACCAGCTTGTTTAAAGTTTCCTCTGTGAATGAAATCATGTAGTTCAACTAGTTCTGAAATTACTGTTTTACTTATGTTGGCATATAGAACATCTTGCCTATGCATTGGGAGTTAAACAAGGATATTAAATGACATAACAATAGCAATATTTTATCCTGAACTTAAGAAGAAAAAAGGGCAAACCAGTTGCTGCAGAAATCTGAGCTTGTAAATGCAGGCTTTCAATTCCCTAAGCATCTTGAGGAAATTCTAGGTTTATTATTACAAAATTCATCAAACTAATTTGGCTATCCATTTCATGTGGTAGTTGTGCTAAGTATATCAACGTGAATAGCAAATATGAATCCTATATGCAGGCAGTAAGCAATTACTAGCACATCTACACTAAAAGTTTGTGAAACAAGGTTGATAACTTTTCTCTAGTGATGAAATGTTGCAGGTTTTTCTGCCACTTCTTGTAATTAAGGCTGTATGAGATGTAATTAAGCCCTATTATATGTGTCTCACACTGCTGCTGCTGCTTGTCATCTTAAATCTAAATCTAAGCTAAAAGAAACAAAACTGTTTTCTTCCACATCTTTTAGGCTGAGTTGGAGCAGACTTAACAAAATTATTATGAAATTAATCGTATGTGAAAATATAGCTTTAGTTTTGTGTATAGTTTGAATTTAGAAAAAGGAAGAAAATACATTTAGAATAGTAAAAGATGTGAATTGCATATCGATTATGCATCACTATAATGCTACAAGGACACTAAACAATTAGTTTGCAAGACTGGCAGAGAGTGACAACTGTTTTGTATTTTAAGTATATCTGGTAGTACAGTACACTTCTACAATTTCAGTTGTGAAACAAATTATTTGTTTTGTGATAATTTACATTGGCACCATTAAAAGTAGTTGTTCGATGACTTTGTAATGCAAACAACTTGGTGTCTAATCCAATAAATTAGCATGAACATTTTGCTTTCTTTTTCATGGATATTAAGCCAATTATCATCCACTGTCATATCAACGATAGAGTGTAACTGATGTGGTCCTGTTATACGTCTAACCTTTGCATCCTTTGAATTCAGGAGAAAATGACTACCGTCTCTTACAAATTTGGTACTGCAGTGTGCTGTCTATGATGCTGTTCAAATGAAGCCCCATATTTATAGTTTCTGAAGAAACTCAAGTATACATTAATGCATAAGCTAGTTCTTTATCCCCTTAAGGCTAGAGAGGCTTGTGAATGAGATGCTATTTGAGATCAGGTGGAGTTGTGGCATACAACTACTAGTGGTCAATGACGACTGCCTGTTTTCTTGAAAGTGCTTTGGAAAAAGTCCCCCACAGTTCAGTGTTAAGTAAGATAACTGTCTGTGTTCATTTTGGTCTTGGCCATTAAATGAGAGGTCAGAACATCCAACAGAAGAACAATCCTATTTCTTGAACTAAAGCTATGAGAGCAAATGGAATAATTTTTTTATGTTAGTGCAGAGCCAAACCCAGTGCAGGCCCACAGCCCTGATGAGTGTCATGGTTCTGGTGTAAACCTTTCACCGGATCTGCTTTTGGTCATCTGGAAGGTGCCTTATTCCCTAGACATCCTTGAAGTATCCCCTTCCTTGCAGAACATGCTGCAGAGCCCTGGCCAGAAACAGCCTCTCCCATTCAGCCCCACAAACTGCGCTCTCCCAGCTAAATCTAGATGGCTCATGACCTGGATCTTGTGGTGGTAATCAACCCATTTGCCTGTCCTGCCCCATCTTCCCTTATATTAAAACAAGTTTGGAAATGACAGGTTTATGTGATGACCAGAAGGCTCTCCTGAAGCAAAAAAGGGTTTATTCAGAAGAGAGAAAACATGTTATAAATAAGCTACGTGTATGCTTAGTCAAGAGCAGGTCACCTGTCTTCTACAATGGGAGAATTAATGAATACATGTTAAATAATGCATGTCCTTGTTATAGACTACTCTGGGTATGGTGTAGAACCTGCTTTTTCTGGTATCAGTATTCCCAGCCTCTGCTGATCACTTGTTTCTGCAGTAACTCATCTCTTTAGGCAGTAACACAATCACTAACAAGCCCATGCAGATAAGTATAACACTTCTTATAAAATTAATGCAGTAATCTTCAAATGTTCAGGGATTCCATGGCATCTGTCACATAGTACCCCAGCCACACTGTATTGCAAGTGCTTAAAAATAACATTGGAAAATGTGTTTTATCAGGAAGCCACTAGATGTACAGATTTACCGTAATTCATTCCAAGCTATGAAATGAGGATATATGATAAATAATGCAGTAAAATGAGAATAATCAGGTAAGATTAGACCCTTGATACATAGAAGCATGAAGTGAAAAAATTAAGTATGATACCGAAAGATTATTTGAGGGTAATACTAAATACTGTTTTATACATTTATATATAGTGAATATCTGCTGTAGCAATGGGAAATGAGCTAAAATTATACAGATGAACTAATACTTTAGATGATAATTGAGCTTTCACTGCAGTCAGTTTAGTTTTCTATTTTGTGCATTTTCTTTTTAAATACTCATTAGTTCAGGAAATTAGAGAACAGAAAGAAGCAGGTAAGACGCTGTGTTTTTCTTGCACCCCCACCTTCTCATCTCAGTGTTTTTTCTCTTGAATCCCTTGGTGGCATGCGTCCCCAGCTCAATAACTGTACCTCTGTCTGCAGTTCTACCATTCTTATCTTGTGGGGCTCTAGCCTGCATGCTTTCTCACATCCCTGCCCTACAACTTCACAATTTTCTCAGACATCTGAGCTGAGGTAGCACAGCTGTGCCATACCGGCCTTGGGCCTGGAATCACAGGCAGCTGGACCCCGAGGAGGAGGGTTACAGTACTTACTGCAGAAAAACATCTTTTCAGGCCTTGATTCTCCTGTTGCTAAAATACAAGTAAGCACAGAGCCCTAGAGCAAGTCAGGGATCTTTCTGACAGAATATTCTCCTTCAGAAGGAAATGCTGATTCAGTGCAACTGTGAAACAGTGTGTGGAAAAGAAAGTGTCAAATGAAGTTTCTATTTAAATTCATTTCTTTGGAGACCTGTGTTGACATTATTGTTTTGACATCTTCTGAATAAAAGGATCCTTTCTTAGTTATTCTGAATTTGTAAGAGTCTGCAGCTTAAGAAAAAGGACAAAATGTTTTGAAATTATTTGGAAGTTTCAGCTAGTCAAAAGTGCTTTTTTTTTGTTAGAAAATCATTGTAATCTTAGACTCTTCTTCCCAATTTGGAGCAGAAAAGTTTTTGAAAAACCCAAAATATTTTCCCAGGATAGGAAAAGTGTTTCTTAGCTCTCAAGGTAACTGATAATTAGGAACATTCTTGATAATAGTACTTTTTTTTTTTTTTTTTTAAATAAATGAAGACATTGAATCTGGATTTTTATCTAGTAGATGAGAAGGAGATTAGAGATAAAATTTTCTGCTACCTTAAAGGGGAAGGAGGAAGATAAGGCATGTATATTCAAATTCCAGAGCTAGGAGGCTCTGGAAGAGAGGTGTCTTTCTTCTTACAATGATGGAAGGGCAAAAAGCCAGCCATGTCTGTGCTCATTTTCATATTATAGCTTCATCCCAGAGCATTTCTGTTCAGCATCCTGTCTTTTTCTGTGGGTTTGAGTATTTGTTCGCTTTCTGCAAATTAAATTACGCTTTCAGACTTACATAAGGAAGAAGAACAACAACACAGGGAAAACTGGGTCACCATGAGCTTGTTTGTGATACGGAGACTGAAAATTGGGAAGATAGAAATGAGCAAAAAGAAGGATTAGCAGATTTGGATCTGGAGTCCTGCCCTGCATTTCCCATCCAGGGGTGTGGGATTGCCTGGGCTTGTCTGTTCTAGGCTGACCCAGCAAGGCCCATGGCCAGAGGGGTCCAAATTGGTATTTGCAAAAGGAAGTAGATAGTCTATGATGGGGCTGTTGATGTGCAGGTAAAGTCACTTAGCATGATGTCTAAAGCTACCATCCTTTCAGGGAAAAAGAAAAGCTTTTGTGGTTACATGAATATTATGGGATCTATTTTAGTTTATGAATGAAGTCTATAAAGACTGCAGGTGAGATCTTAGGCAGGGCTGTGGTATATATCATGCCTGCATAGAGAATGCTGCATTTACACATACTTGTTTCTTGAAAAGATACCCTGTAACTACCTTTTCCAAGTAAACCAAAATTGATTATTTTTCCAGAGGTCTTAAAAATCGATGAATTACATTTTTAGTCTCCAAAAGCTGAAAAGTTGTACACCTTCAGTGGAAAAATACACCCATTTTACTACTTTTGGAAGAGTTACCAACCCATCTGCAATCTAGGCAAGTTTGGAAACTGGTCTTTAAAGCCATCCTCATATTTTTGCAATCTATGTGCATTGAAAGCTACCTATCAAGGGGTCTGCCTCTTAAGATTGAGATGCGTTTATGCTAATGTAATTTACTTGTCTTATTTAAAATAAATTTGAAGGAATTTTGATTGTGATTTAATAAGAATATATTGTTGGAAAGGTAAGTGTTAAAGGTCAAGTGCTAGAGTCTATTTGGAAGAAACCAGGACCATTTGCATCAGCATCAAGACAGTTTCTCACAATAGCTTCTGTGCTCTCTGCTCCCTTTTTGAGCTTGGTTACTTGCAAAAGGCATTTATTCCTGATATTAGGACATGATTTTTCTCATATTCTTTCTACTTTTGGCCCCAAAATTATGCCCTAAGGAGTGATGTCCTCAGGATAGCATCAGAGAACATTGGTTAGGCTGCTTGGACCCATGCAGTGAGGCAAGCTCCTCTCGGTGGAGGGCACTTCATGCTGAGGTTTCTCTCCCCTCTCTGTCACGCAAGTCCTGAGGTTGGACGCCAGCTCATTTTACTCTGCTGGCTTTCTGCCAGGTAAAGGGATTAGATGTGATCGTGTTTTGGGTTGGCGCTAATGAAGGGCGCGGTACAAAAGGAGCACAAAGTCTGCATTTGAGTGTCTGGGTAGGTCAAAACCAATCCTAGGAGGCTCTCAGCCTCTCCCAACTCAGTTGCAGCGTGTCAAGGACAGACGCCACCTTCTGTCCCACGCTTCTGTGGTAGAAGAACAACAAACTGTCCAAGCCAGGCCTGGAGTTGACCCCATCAACATCCACTTACAAACTCAAAATCAGGAAATTTACTGAGACCATTGTTCAGAAATGTTAGGAAATAATTAGGAAATTGCTGAAACCATCTGGGTTTTTTTCATTTAATATTTCCATTCCTTCTTATCAGCAGGAAGGAAAATTTTATATTGCTTTATTGTAACAGCTGTACTCTGATATTATGAGATACAGATGTCTGCCTCTAATGGCTGAAACAGCAGTTTGTAAGTGTACTTTAAGGTAACAGAGGTAGATTTCTTTTGTTAAAAACATAGTTCTGGAACACCAGTTCTTCTATTAGATGTCACCCTCGCTGATGGCTTGTGCCCCTGGCATCACATTGGAGAAGCAACATCCTAAAATTCTTACACTGGGTGAAAAATTTCTCTATCAGACTAGTAAAAATGACAGCATTTTTTCCTTTTCATCAAATTGACCTCTTTCTTCTGAATCCAAATAAAACTCCTCTTGCTTTTTTTGAGTTAAATTATGCACAATTACAGCAAAACACTATTCTGAGTTTTGTCATGCATAGTAATTTCATGATTAGTACTTAGGATGTCTTCACACATGGGTATTTACAAGTTGATTAAATGTCTTGGTTACCTGCTTGCATAGCGGTTGTTACAAAGTTGCAGCATTTTGGAGGGAGAGGGGTTCTTGTGTCTTTCTAAAAACCTCACAGTGGTGTAGAAAAGGTATGAATGCAGGAACTTTGGCTGCAGTGATGAACCAGGTGCAGGCAGCAGCTTTGCTTCTCAGCTTTGCTTCTGTAGTGCAGCATTTCCCTGCTTGGGACTGAGGACCTCTGCTCCGCAGTGGCTGGGCTGTAGTTGCGTTGGGCAGTGCCACAGCTCAGAGGTATCTATACCTTATAGCAGTACAAGATTGAAAGGGAAGAGTGGGCGTGATGCAGCAAAGAGGAAGTGTCAGTGCTCCTTCTTCTTCTCCCATTGTGGTGGGAGCTCAGGGATGTCCGGCTCTTCCTTTTGTACCACCGCACGGGCAGGTCTGTGTCAGTGCTGTGGGCATGAGCATTTAAAAGATCAGTCTACCAGCAATTATCAAACGTACTCTTCTGTGAAAGTGCCAGTTATCTGCCCTAACTACGAAATCCCGAAGTGAAAGCCTGCTTTAAGAAATTTCACCTTCTACTTTCCTTAGCAGGGATTGCAACTCAGGCTTGAGAATGCCTCCGCCCTCCTACCTATGAGCCCCAGCGGTGCCACACATTTATTTTCTTAGGAAGCTAGAAAGTGTCTCTCCTTCCCATAGGAATATGTAGTCATTGCTGTTTAAAAGGAGAAAATATATTAGAAAGAACAGTGACAGATTTGAGAGGGTTTTGTCTTGCTGCCCGGGGTTTTATGTTGGGTGGCATATTGGGCTGATCGGAGACTGCTCATATGCGTGCACTTCCACCTTCTTTTCAAAAACGAATAGCGTTGCAAGACTCTGGGGGTTTGGGGGGTTTTGAGGGTTTGTTTTTTAATTTCTCAGTCTTTCAGTAGAATAAATGTCTCTTCCACTGTCTATACAGCCCGGCATCAATATTCTATACATTATTACATTTATGTACAGTTTACTGTCGCTGGAGACAGTAGTTCTCAAAGTGTTACTACTCCCCTTGCTGGTGTGTTGCAGTCATGGCACTTACATACTTAGCCGGCTTTCCAGTGGTAACTCGCTTGCTGTTTGAATTCATGAGGATGATTTTATGGAGAGACAGAGCAACATTTAGGAGTATAGGGTTTTGTCTCCTTTCTTATATCGTGTGACTATTAAATGAATAGAATGATTTTCACCTGTCTTTTTGATTTACATAGGCGTGGACCTTGGACATGTGTAGACTTGTCGGCATATTTTTGTCTGTGGTGGGAGCTATTTAAACAACGGCATGATAACTATTTTAGCTGTTTTGCTTTTCAGAGTGATTTATTCTTCCAAATGAAAAATCAAAAAGGCTTGTAGACATTTTGGTAAAGATTTACTGATATTGCTGTGTTAAGGGATAATAGTAATAATTAATTTTCCAAAACTTAAAAGCTGGAATTGTATAACATGATAATTGTGGGGTTTTTCTGGGTCCATGTGACTAATGAGATCAAGAGTAACAACCACTTTCAGGTAAAATCAATTCTTTATCATGCAAATAGAAAACTGTGTACAGCTCTTTTGCCTCACCACACAAATCATGAAAAGATTAATTTACAGAGAAGAGATGATAAAGAAGCTAGATCAGGTTTTTAGGGAAATTGGGGTCTTCACAAGGAACTTACTGGTTTTTTTCTTCCTTTTTTTATACCTTGACAAAAGGTAACAGAAACAATGCGGAGCTACATTTCAGGAATTCATCAGCTGCAGCCCAGAATAATAGTCTCCTCCTGCATCTGGTCTTGCGCTGGAATAGCTTTCACATGATTTTACATAAGCGGGACATAATTTGGTTGCTTGTTTGCCCAACAATAACGGGCCACATGGGTCCAGACAGAAAATCTGCTGAGTACAGTTATCTGGTCTCCAGCAGGTAACCGCAAGTGGATTGCAAGGGGAGAATGAAGGAATAAAGCAAAAATTTGTGGTCCCTTGCCCCAGGGCTCTCTCAGTTCCACTTAGGTAATACTCTAATGAGATTTCAGAATTACTTTTTTAAAAAAAAGGTTTTTATCCTCGTTCTTTGGAGGGCCCAGTGTAGAGGAAAGTTGGTGGTGTTTCTGGCTATGGCACTGGAATGTACCAGGGCTTCGGGAAAAGTGCAGGCAGCTCTGCCTACAAAGTGCTGGTGCCCTGGGCAGGGGTGTAACATGTACAGTGAGACTACACTCATGAGCATTATAGAGTCTAGTCTCGCAAGGTGTGCCTGTGTTGCACATGGGGTCTTCTATATCTTGGTGTGATTATTTTCATTTCAGAGGGTGGGTCTGTGTCTGAGGACAGCAGTGTGGGGCCCCAGTGAGCCACTAAAACAGACCAAGAATAGGGAAATGCGCTTTGTCCACACTCATCTCTGTAAGCAACATCAAATCAAATCAAATATTGAGTAATGGTGGACCTGGGTCAGAGCCTGTGCTATGCGCACCTCTGGCTTGTGAATATTGAGTCTGAGATGTAAAATCTAAATCTCGGCCATTAATTTTCATTGTAATAAACCAATCCGTTTCGTTCAGGGTGCTTTGTCTCCTTTCGTATAGGCTGTCCAGATGAGGTGTCCTGACCATGTAGGGCTGTGGAGGTACTTGGCAGGGAGCTTTTGTGGTTAAAGCAGGGGAACAAGTAGGGGGAGATGGAGACTGTTACCCCTATCCTGTTGTCTGTCACCGCAGTAGTATATCCTGCAGGATACACTGCTCTTACTCTGCTTTTTGCTACAAGCAGTGGATTCTCTTCTATGAGGACCTGACCTGAAGCCCATCTGTGGGAAGGTCTGTTTCTTATGCTTATTTAAGAGTATTCCTGTTTAAGGAATGACATTTTCAAGGTATATAGTTAAAATGTAAGTGGAGACCTTTTTTTTATTGTTTTTCTGCCTGGCTTTGTATAGCATACTGGAAAAAATCTTTGAGATCTGTGTCTGCAAAGGTTTCTGTTTGAGTGGGCTACATTGCCGCTTTTTAAAAAACAAAAAAACCCAAAAAAACCCCAGAAACTTTTTTTAATTAAACCCCCGAGGCTAAATGTGGATAGTTGAAGGCACTATGGGATAGTAATCCAGAAACACAGAACTAATTTCCTTGTTTTACTTTTAAATTAGGTTTTTTTCTGTTAACTAAAATTGAAATGTTTCAATTATGAATAATGCCAGGAAGAACTAGCACACTTGAGTGGGTTTAATGAATTGCATGTGTTCTTGCTGCTCTGTGAACGTGTGCGTGGCAGTGGAGTTTGAGACCTGTCACTTAATATATACTGAAATGCATGTTTTATTTATGATGTATTAATTTTAACTATCCTAGCTTTTTTGTTTTATGACCAGAGTTTCTGTAGAGCCCTAAGATCATTTTAATATGTTCAAAAGAAATTTCCACAGACACTGAACCACAGAGCTTTATGTCTCATGAAAGCGTAAGAGGAGCATGTTTCTTGTCTACATTTATTAGCCTTAAGAAGGCACTGGATTTTTCTGTCATGATTGAGAACGTACTAAAAGGGGGTTTATTCCTTCCCATGGGTAGATAGTTAGTCTGCGTTTACAGTCCTTGGCATTATATGTCGATTCGAACCAATATTAGCCAATGTTGAATATGAACAGAGAGACAGCAATCTGTACTCTGCTAAAACTTGAGAACAGGTACTAACAATAAAAATGTACCATTTTTTGACAGTAATTTGAAAGGTCAAATTGCAATTTAGAGCATCTTAGTATTGGTGTTTGTTGTTTCTAAGGAAGCAAAATTCCCTTAGGAGATTTGAACTTACTTCAGTGCATTTTTATGTTGTCTGCATTTGAACAATTTGTCTCTTTTGCCATGTCTTTTTTGTTTTATGAGCTGTTCTTTATCTTCTGTAGGAACTTGCTGACTGAAAAGCTGTATTTAAAGCCTTCAATTTAATGTTCCAGAGGAATATAGGAGTACTTCTGACTAAAACCCCAGTTTTACAGTAACTTGTGAGCACACAGGCAAACTGCTTTTCTAGCTAACATCATTGATTATAACAGTGCAAAGACAGTCAGTGCAGCAAAGAAAATTAATGTGGTAAGGTTATTACTTCATTAGAAGAACTGGAAAATATAATTCATGCTCATTAAGTGTGGAGACAAAAAAATATGTTTTCACTGAAGTGACATCCTCTTTAAAAAAAAAATGCATAGCAGACGACTGTATTACTTAAATTAGTCATTGTTGGTCTTTTAAAAGATGACCTAGAGCTGTTTTACAAACAGAAGTGTAATTGTCAGTGTGAGATTCTCCACATTAAAAGCCAAAGACAACATTTGAAAAAAATGGGAGAACTATTTACAGAAGAGCGATGAATAGTTTTGAAGTGGCATCCCCAGATCTGATCATGGATCTGCAGTGTGTGTCGGGGGTGTGTGTGTGTGTATGTATGTATATATATACACACACACACAGAGTTTTCTTCTGTATTAAGAATAGTTTGTGAATCTTCAGCTTTCGCCTTAAGGAGTAGCAGTACAAAGTAAAGACGTTGGTATCTTTTCTAGGATTTCTCTAATTTCACAAATTTAAAATGTTTGCGGGAGAAAAAAAATAGGATTTCTGCTTTTGGAGGTGTTTTTGTTTCCTAAGAGCTTGTTTGTAAGCCAAGCTACCCTACATATATGTTTCCCACTTACATCTTTGGAGAAGATAACAGCAGATGAAGCTACATGCGTGCCCTTTAGTCATGCTTACTCCAGCACATGGGTGGGTTGTTCTGGGGAAGGAATGACTGATTTGAGGAGGGCTTCAGTGTGGGGTGAGGAATTTGTAGCAAGAGGCAAGGGTTGCAGGGCTGGCCCAGAGTTAATTCTGTCTTCTACTTTTGCAGCATCACCACTCAGTGGCAGACAGCACTTAGAAGCAACAGAAGTGTATCAGTTCATTGGATGTTGTGTAATTTAAACAGCCCACCACAAAGCTGACTATGCATCTCTCTTGAGTTATAGGAATATTTACATTGACTTTGATGCTACCTATGTAGGAAAGACTGAAGCGTTTGGAGTAATTTTTGATTAAATAAGTCTGATTTTAGGCTAACACAGTGCGGGGGGCGGGGGGAGTGTTGATGGGTTTGGTTTGGTTTGGTTTCTTTTTTTTTTTTTTTTTGAGATAGAGTTTGGTTGGCTGTTTTGCTTCGTTTTCTTTAAAGAAACACCCTCCCCCCCCAAAAAAAAATTTAAAAAAAAAAAAAAAAGATGTTTGAGATACTGAGAACCAAAACTGTGTAAGGGTTGGAAGTGCCTCTGAAAGTTATTTGGAGTTGGACTTTGTCACTAGGGGGCACTTAGTCACACAAAATTAGCCGTGTTTGGGTTGGGGTTTTTTTGTAAAAGCTTCTTTCTTTAAAATATCTTCTAAAAAATCTGTTGGTTTGTTTGGTTTTTTTTTTTTTTTTAATTACTGATTCAAGGGTATGCATGTATAGCCATAAATATCTGCAAACAGAGTTTCAGGGCAGTGATCTGCACTGCAACATTTCCTCTGGGACAGGGGATAATGGGGGAAGGCTAAGGAGAGGTTACAGTGTACAGGATTTAGTGCAAAAACCACTCAGGCTAAAAATATACCAAAAGGCTGCTCAGTTAGTATTAATTTAATTAATAAAACCTGAAGTGGAACAAATTATCTTATTTAGCAGCGGGGAGGGGAATAATCGCAAACACAGTTGCATTTCTTGAGTGTCAAAATCTCTGTGCTATGTTTTTACAAATGCAAAAACTCCTGTTGTTAAAACCAAACAAAAACAGAGCCCTCATTTACACATACCAATCATGAAGCACCTAAGATACCAAGTGGAGTGCACTTTTTAAAGGGTTTAAAATACTTGACACAGTTCCGTACCATCTAGATTCAGTATGCTCCGGTGGTTTGTTCTGCCGGACCCCACTGTACCCCAGTGATCTTCTGATGGGATGCTTAAGGTTCGCTGGCAGCCTGGCCACACATGGGCATATTGGCAGCTCACGGTACACCTGTAAAGCTGTCTTTGTGTTGATAAAGAATGCATTTTACCTACTGGCTGCATGGCTGTGGGAATTTGCCATGGGACCTCTTTTCTCCGTACCCCTCTGATGGATAAATAATCACTGTGGGCTGGAGAGTGAACCAAGGGGTGTCCCAAGCAGGTGGGGTTTGCTGGTGGTTTGTTTTTAGTTTGGGTTTTGTTTTTTTTTCTGCCTGTTACTGTCAATCACAGAGAGTAAAGAAGGCACTCAGGGACAGTGTCTGCCAGGCCAGCTTAACGCTGAGGCATGCAGAATGCAAGTATTAGTTTACACATACTTTGAGCAAGCATGGCATGCAGTCGTAGTGTGTCTGTCAGCGTTGTCCTCAGCTTCTGACCAGAGCTAGCTTGCCATAGAAGGCCTTGATCCAGTGTTACCTGGGGTTTTTTTAGCTGTCTGGGCAGTCTGACGGCTTAGTTACGAAATTAATCAGCTGTAGTGAGAGGGTGGAGCCAGGGGTGAATATTCCAGGTGTGAACCTGAATGAGTCTGGGAATGGGAAGGGATGGTAACTGTGAGACTACTGGTGACAGAGCTTGGGAAGAAGAAGCAGCAGTGACGAGGACCTAATATGGTGGAAGCATATGTGGAGTTTTTTGGGTTTGGGGTTTTGTTTTGTTTTGTTTTGTTTTGTTTTTTAAACTGAATTGCCTCAGATTAAGTCTTTGTTGGAAGCATACTGAAGCTTGGAAATCTAAACAGTTTCAGAAACACAAGTTCAAGTAGCTACATATCTAAGTGGGCATTTATATTTCCCTATAATTCCTACCTTACATGGAGGGAATGCCACTGTGGCATTTTGGAAGACCTGCAGGTGGGATAATAAAATTGTAACAACTTGCCATGATTTCCTGTATCTTTGCTGTTTCAGAACTGTTGCTCATGATTAATGGAGATGTATACCCACAGCTATAGCATTGCCTTTGCATTCATGGACTTGAGGTCAGGTCTGGCTCTCTGACTGCCCTCTGCATGACTTTCAACCCTCCACAAATGGACATGGCAATATTTTCTGTTCTGTAGGTCAGAGGGAAGCAGCATTAAAGTCCAGAGGTTAGTGTGTATGCATACCCTCTAACAAAAACCAAGAGAACAGTTTTCCTGTCGATTCTCTATAGCTAAGGAATTTCAAACAATTCTCTTGGGCAGAACTGAGAATTTAAAATGCAAGTCAGACATGGTAACTGTGGATTATAGTAGCATCGCTTAGGCTGGATGACAGGTCAAGACTATTGAGACAAACTTTTTCTGGGTCCCCATTCATGGTGCTAGCTATTTGCTATGGCTTATAGGAACTTTGTCCTTTATGGTGCAGTCTTATCTGTGCAGGCATCAAGGTCTGCCCTTCTGTAGTGTGTGCCAGGTGCTCAGATGGCCTGTATAAGTGTTTCACTGCACAGATCATATTGCAGGACAAAGATTTACAAGCTGAAATTCTTTTTTCTCTGTCTGTCATGATGAACCTCACTGCAGTGCAGCTCCCACCACATTTCCTGGAAAGATAAGGTGGACATCTGAATTCACAATCTCACTGAATGTTGTGAAGGGAAATTTAAAATTAGGTTTTATGAAAACAGGATAAAATTATGCAAGAAATAAATATCTGCACATTTCATAATGGCATTCCCTCATGTAGCTTGCAACCTAAGAGGGGAATAACACTTCTTACTTTTGTAATCAAAAAGAAAAAGATTAGAAATCAGTTATAATCAGAGTAGTTTTGACCAGCTTAATTATTAGACTGAGAATTTAAAAAATTGGAAAGTGAAGTTTTCTCTGGTTTTGCTGCTTAGGCATTTTAAGTGAAGCAGGTAGAGGGCAGTAGGCACTAACATTCAGGATATCTGCTCCACTGTACCGGTGCTGGGTAAGTCATTGCCTGGTCTTCAGTCATAATTGTAGGTAACTTGATTTTACGTCAAAATAGACTGGGAGGGCTCACACAATCTGTTAATACAACTCAGCAGTTGGAGTTGTAACATCTTAGAATGCTAAAAGTGGGCCTCCTAGTAGGACATAAGAATCAGCAATGAAAATACTGCAGGCGTTGACTTGCAGGTTCTCAATGCAGGTGAACTTTAAAGCTGACAGCTGATTTTGCCTAACACAACTAAGATATTTAGTGTCTTGTGCAGATACTGTTTTTCGCTTTTAAAATAAATGATGTGATAAGCATTATTTACCATGAAAACGAATCTCTAGAAGAAGAGATTCATTTCTTCCTCTAGAAGGAGAAAAAACCATAGGAGGACTACTATATGAACAAAGCTTAATTAAAATATAGTTGTATTTAATCAATGCAATATAATTAGAAATAGTGCTTAAGAGTTCATTTTAATGGCTGTTGGGCTATTTGTATTCTTTAAATTAATATCTGCTTTATGAAAAAAATCCAGCACAGCTCAGTTCTCAAAAAGGCTCATTTGTTTTTCTCTAGTGATTTTTGTGCAGTTCCAAGGGAGCAAAACCAGAAAACCAGCAAATTGACGGTGGTAAAAAATTTCCTGTAATACCTCCTAAACACTTGGTGTTTCCAGCCTGTGGCATGGAAGAATGGTCTGGTGTTAGCATGTGGCTTAGGATACTGCAAGTCAATCCCCTGCCGTCAGTATGCTTTCCAGATAACTTTGAAAGTCACTAAGGTCATTGCGTTTATTTTCATTGCACACAGAGCCTAATACTTTTAATATTCAGTAAGTCTGTTCTTTCTTTTCCTTGGAAATTTATCTAAGCACTGGTCAGTCTCCTGTGGTTGGAGGCATGTGTATCAGCTCAACAGGAGAGATCAAAAGCAGCCTATGTGAGGACACCGTGATAGGTAGGGCATCCCCTCAGAGCAGGACATCACTATGCCCCTTCAGCAAAGGAGGAAAACATGCCCTCCCATGTTTAAGATCTCCCACATATGCTCTGACAACAAAACTGTAGGATCAAAAAAGAGCATTGCTCTGCAACCTCCCTCTAGTGTGGTCCCTGAAAGCACAAGAAGAAAAGGGGAAACATTTCATTTGTGACACCTGGAAGAGCTTAGGTATAAACAGGCTGCTTCCCTGCTCAGCACTGCCAGGGTTTAGGGGTCCTTGGCATGACCAGAAGACAGCTTGTATGTGTGCAAAGGATCTGAGTGCTGGGAAAAAGCATAGTAATCACGTTGTGTGTGCCCAGGGGTCAAGAACTGAGAATGATTTCACCGGTTAGCTGATGTACCTCCGCTGTTCAGAGCAATGCAAGGTAAAGAACATAGCTTTACTCGTCCCATGAGCCATGTCAGTAAGCTGCGGTGGATGCATTTATTGAGGCTGTCCAGACTCTGAAGCATTTTAAACTTGGCGCTTTTTTTAGCATCTTGTGTTGTGGCACATTTCATCCAGTACTGCTGCTGTTGCCAAAGCTCTGTCTTGCTCAATATCCTAGCAGTAAAGTGAAACCCCCTCACGTGACTTTCCCAAACTCCAGCAGCTTGTGTTTCAGGGACTTCCTGCGCCAGAGGTGCTTTCTGTTTGCTTATCAACCCCCAAAGGATTTCCCATCTCTCAGCTTGTTTGGTTGTCCCCTGAATCCATGTAAAGTTTAGCAGCCGTAACATCCCCTGGCGAAGAGTTCCCGAGTTTCCTTTCCCAGTTGCGTGGAGAGCTGCTTCCTCATGTTTGTTTTGAACCTGCCATCTGCCTGCTTCATCTGATGCCCCCGGCCTTGTGTTAGAAGAGGCAGCGAACAGTCAGTTCTGATTCACCCCTTCCATGTCACTTATGATTTTACAGATCTCTATCATATCTCCTCTGGATCATTGCTTTGCCAGGTTTAGTAGCTGTTGCTCCTTGTAAGCCAGTCTACTTTCAGTCCACCACCTTACCCTCCTTTGTTCTTCTCCAGTTCTGCACATGAGTGGAAGGATCAGAATTGCATGTAATATTTAAGATGCAAATGTGTGTATATACAGAAACACAACCCTTTCTTTTTGGTTTTCCTCTAGCCTTCAATTTGCTTTCTCTGACTTGTGAGCACAGAGGTGATGTTTGCGCAGAAGTTTTACCACCCCAAGATCTCATTCCTGAGTGGCAATGAGCTCCGAACTGAGTCCACCACTTTTGAGTTTAAATTGAAAGTCTTCCCCTAAAAGTTTCCTAGCATCACTTTGCATAAATTGCACTTCACATGCCATTTTATTACCAACCCATTCTTGTAAAAGGTTCTTTAGCCTTCATCATTTCCACCCCAAATAAATTAATATCATCATGAAACATTGTCATCTGCATTTGGTCCCTTTCTCGGGTGCTTTTTTAGAACATGTGGAAGAGCATGGGTCCTCAACATGAGGGAGCAGGACTCCACTGGGGACTGTCTGCCATGGTGAGAATTGACTGTTCTCATATTCCTGTGCTCTGTTTCCTATCTTTTAAACATTTTCTTTTATAATTATAAATCCATGCAAAGATGTTCCCTCTACTTCTGTGTCTGTTAAGTTTCCTTAAGAAATCTTGTGAGAGATGTTATCAAATACCTTTTGGAAAGCCAAATAGACAATGTATCAAAGTATTTAAAAAAATGGTGTCCCATACAATGCAAGCCCTAAAAAAAAATAGCAGACACTCAAGAGACTTGTTATTGCTGCTCATCTGAACTATTCAGTCATATGTGACAAATCTTGGTATTCTGGTGCCAATGGTTCAGTAGCAGCTGGACAGATGAGGGCTCTGAGGATGTGGATTTACAGCAGGTTTGTGCTGATCCACATGTGAGCTTCCCCAGAAGGGGACTTCTTGCCCCCGCTGTTGTTCCCAGCTACACATCTGTCTCCATCTGCACAGCTGATGTGGCTAATCTGGGCTGATATGGTTGAAAATCAGCCTGTTAAGCAAGATGAGAATTTTTAGCTGAATCAGGACTGTGATGTGTCTTGACCAGTGGTATTTTTAGCTAACATTATTTGGGTGTTGAGTATGAGTAGGTGGTTGCATGATGCCATTTGTTTTCCAGCAAAGAAATAGGAGTCCGCGTTGCATTAATAGAAGTGGTCTGTTCTCTTCTCAGAAATGAGAATTAAAAATTGAGGGATTTCTTTATGACTTATTTTCTTTGTGTCTGTATGGCTTTCTCCTGTGATCTATAAGCCTAGCTTCCATTATTCCAGTGGATTTGTTACTATGTTTAACTTCAATTTGGTGTTATACAGTAGCAACCAGCAGTGTTTCCATTTTTTTTTTTTTTTCTGTGATCCTGGGAGTGCTAGTTATCTGTAATCCAAAGGGACAAAAGTATTGTTGAAAGTAAGGACATTACTGATATGTTCATATGAACAGAAGAAAGTTGAAACTCTGAGCTGTTTGCAGCTCTGCTATTCCAGAGTCTCTCGCTGTACATCTAATTAACCATTCATTTAAAAATGCTGGCCACTCCTTTCACTCCCTGCCAGCAACGTCAACATGTAAAATTAGTTTTCTGAAGATTTGCTTCTCATATACTTGCAATAATTGGACCTAGCCTTTATACTGTAAACAATCCAAAGTACACAAATCACTTTAATTACAGCAATAGGTCAATATGTTAGTGATGCCCAAAAGTTGTCTGGGAGGTGGATGCATAGTTATCACATTTTCTTTTTTAGATCCCTCAGAAGGCAGGAAATTCAATCCTGTCAAATTGGGTTTTTTTACTCTTCACTAATTATTTAAGTAAAAGTAATTGGTGTGGCTTTAGTCCAAAATATCTTCTAACCTGAAGAAAATTTTTCCACATTTCCTTTGTGTTTTTTTTCACATTCTTTAATTAGATTTCATATAAAGAATTGTGTCCATTATAAATGAATACTAATAATAAGCTAAATGGAAATATGCCTTTTCCCCTTAATCTGTGGAAATATGTGAAGACCTTGCCCCTGAAGTTGGTAAGAAGCCAATAACAAGTTTTGTTGATAATCAGATACAATATTGTCTGTGTTCCCCTGTCAGAAGAAAAGAGAAATATCTTATCCTGAGTGCTCAATTCAGTAGAAATTAGTAATTTACATGTGAATAAAGACACCTTATTATGTCTATGTCACTTAATACCTGCTGAAGCTAACTTGGTCAGTAATTCACATGCTGATTCATGTCAGACATGCAGGATTATTTTTTAATGCCTGAAAAAGAATACAGTTCACTGGGAAAGAATAAATAAGGTGGGTTTTTTCAGTCATAAAAAAATATTTTGAATCACCTGGTGCTAAGGACTCTTTCAGAATTCCTTTTTCACCTTTGCAGAAGACACACTAATCTTACCCTCAGTTTGGGGTATCGTCATTGTTACCAGTATTAGTACACACCCATGGTTTGCAAACCAGGACTGGGTAGATTTGTCTCTTAAATCAATCTGCCAGTCATGAACATGGCTGCGACTTCAGCTGTAAAATTCTGCCTCCCCTTATTGTGCCTGGTACGGTACATCCTACAGGAAGATTACTTAGCTTGTTGTCTGAAAGCTGCTATGTAAATAGCAGTTGTGTGCTATATGGTCACGTTCTTCTCATAGGTCTCCATAAAATTGCACCTGCACATTTTATGGATGCAAATTGTACCTAGGTACCAGCTTTTGGTATGTACATATGGTCCTTTGCAAGCAGCAGCAGTATTTTTTTGTGGGCACAAAATGTTTGTGTGTACAAAACCTGCAGGTGTGGCTTTAAAGCCCATTTGACAATTTACCTTCTGTGCATGAAAAAGGTGTGCTGTACCTGAGAATGTCTGCTTAGGCTCTGCCCGAGTGATCAAATTGATACAGCACATCATTTATGCTTTTGGCATTGGGGTACTCTGCAGTTTCTGGGTACTGGATACCACCTTACTGCTGTTATTTTCAGTCTCTGTTTAATTAAAAGGAAACATTTAACCATGTTTTCAGTGACATATGTGAGTTCAGTTCTCATAATGATTTCTCCAGCTGAACTTGCTCTATCACCCCTGCCGCTTTCCACTTTTGAGCACTGCCAATATCCAAGTTGGCTTAGCAAGGATGGCACGCGGAGGGAGGCACAACGGGCATTTCTAAAATAAGCAAAAGGCTTCTGCCAAAGCAGAGTATGGTGCTGTTTGTGAGGCTTGGAGCATCAGGGTGTTTCACCTGTGGGAAAGGAGGCGGTTGCAATTAGCCACAGTATGTGCAATATATACTCCGTTGCTACTCGGCTAGCCAAAGTTAGTGGTAGGGCAGATTACAAGCTTGAGCTGCAGGTTTGGCTTTAAAGACATTAAGTGTACAAGGTTTTTTCTTTTTTTGTAAAAGCTTAAACGTGCTGTCATATAGTAGTGGTGAATCCTTTGCAGACTAGCCTAAAGAGTTGATTTTGGATTTTTGGGGAGGTGGTCTCATAAGATCTTGATTAAATAACTACTGTCAGTTCTCCCTTACGCGAGTTTCCTTTTACTTCTACCCATAAATTATTGTCTCCCTTTTTTTTTTCCTAGTCAGCTGCCTTGTCAGTATGGAGGATACACTTTGAATTTTCTGATGTTCAAAGAGCACATTCAGAGAACATGACTAAAATGTTTTTATATGGCTATTGAACTTTTCTTGTTGAGAATTGCTTGTACATCATTATAGGCTCTTCTTTTAAGGAGATCCTTAAAATATCACCTATTTAGTACTCTTTTGGAAAAAAAATAAAAAAACAACCCCACACAGTACTATCCTTTCCAATCTTAATGATTCCTAGTTTTCACTTTCATTATAAATAATCCAGCCACCAAGCCAGGAGGCGTGGGGTTGCTACTCTACCCTTAATTGGTTTAGTGGTGGACTTGGTAGTGTTAGGTTAATGGTTGGACTGGATGGTCTTAAGGGTCTTTTCCAACCTAAATGATTCTATGATTCTATGAAGTTGTGTATGCAGAAAGGCAGGTATAGATGTTTAATATGGCTATAAACTCCCATCTTTACCTGAGAACCTTATTTCTTTATAACAAGAAAAACTGAGCATCCATAATCTTTTCTTAGTATGGAGAAACAGTGGGAAGAAGAGGTTTTACAGTGCTCTAGACATCAAAAATTTACTCAAATTACAATAAGCAAATAAGTAGCCTTATTTGGTAATATAACCTTCTTTGGTAACGTTTCAGTAACATACTTATCAATGACAAACGTAGAAACTGTGTATTCTCTAATAATTCACATTCACATATCAGAAATTGACTACTTAGTTTGACGAGAGTATTTCATCTCTCCAAATCCATTTGAGAACCAAATCTGTAGCAGTGGTTGAGCTTCCCACCCCGCTTCTCTCTCCCCAGTTTCTTTTGAGTAGCAAAAACCTGAACCCTTGTGCATCTTGGATTCATATTATATTCTCAGTCATGGATGACCTTTTACAAATGACTTCCAATAACTACAGCTGAATTCAAGCACAAGAGTCGGTTGCAAAAGGTCATACTCTCGTTATACAAAACGTAGATAAATTTGTACTCCCTGCAGCAACTGATTGCTGTAGGTTTTTGTTTTATATCTGACCAATCTTAATTCAGAGCCATGCATTAGGAAAGGTTATGTTGTAGCTTTGTTTCTCTTTGCCTTTCTCCTCCTAGTTGTCTTTCACTGTAAGATTATCCTGTTTAGGGAATTTTTTGTGTTTTCCAGGTGTTAAGGTTCCATTTCAAAGAGCTCCTATTTCACCTTTTCCTTTTCCCTCTCTGGTCTTTACTAGTGGATTAATTTCATGTAATCTTCCTTGTAAACATGAGTGGTGTCTTTCTGTGAGAGTCACATTCTCATTGGGGAATATTTAACTTCCAAATGGAATAATTTCAGAGAAGATTTTTGAGGCCAGTGTGCTAAGAGCATGCCTTAGAGTGGTACATTTAGACCTTAAACAAAGAAACATGGCACATTCAAACAAGTACAGTTTATTTATGTAGGCATAACTTGGAATGAGTAGTAAATTGAAAGAATATTTGCTCTCATCACCACTGGTCACTTCCTGGCCTTATGTTGTATAGACGATTCATCTCCTTTTTATTTCTGAAATACAGAAACTGTAGACTAAGGCTTCCCATGGAGACTTTGCTGTGGGACTCTACTTTGTAATTAGTGCCAAGAAGCTGGATTTTTCCACCCCTGTTTGGGCTTGCTGCGTGCTCATCTTGCACACCACTGCTTCTGATTCACACCAGAGAAGCTTTGTAGCTCAGCTCTTTGTGGTGCAGTTGTCCTAGCAGGTGAGTCAAAATAAGATTCCGTGGACATAACCCTGTAGGAGTTTGTGTGCTGCTTCTCATTGGTACTGGTGCCTTCATCTTCATATGCCATTTCCAGGGTATTCTACTAAAGATTATATGGGGATAGTGTGCTTCAGAGCTTGATATCGACTCATCTTCACTACAAGTGAAAGATCAACAGCTGACCTTCCTTAGGATATGCCAGATTGGATGGTCATGATTCTGTGTGGCTTTGCCATGTGACTGCAAATTTCAATTGCAGTCACATTCCTTGTCTGGGTGGGGGCAACCATATGTTCTTAATATGGACAGAAACCAAGTAGGAACCAAAACCAAAGCCAAACTACTGCAATGTTTCAGTCCAACTGTGAGTGCAATGCAAAGCTTCAGCTGCCTAAGACCATAACAGGGTATATTAAAGAGATAGCTCTATATGTCCATAGCTTTATTTCTGTGTAGAGTCTGAGTATATAGATTCAAGCTCTACTTGCTTCCATAGTCTTTTCCATCATGGTATCTCTTACCGTGCTGCTCTTAGAGTAAATGCCAGCTAGTTTTCTTTCAGTGGAAAAAAATCAGGGTCGACCATCCCTCATTTAACACATACTAAGAACCCTGATACGGTAAACTGCAATGGACCAGCTGACGGGTGGAAACAGCTTCTTTTGTGTCAAAGCCCGGAAACCTATTTTGTGGAAGATAACTGCATAAGCAATTGAGCTCAACACTGGAGCATAGTCAAAAACAGATTATGTGACCTATCCTCTAGACGATCATAATATAAAGCACCATACATGACTAGCAATGTGAAAGTGGAGGCTGGTCGCCCATGTGATTTCAAATTAAAAAGCAATGGCCCTTGCAGTGTGAGAACTGAGGCAGTTTCTACGTTAGGATTTGGATCACAGATTTGTGACAGAATCTGAGGAAATGCATCTGCTAAGCCATAATTAATTGATCTTTGCCTGCCTATTTGCAGATGAGTAGGAATCCATGATTTGCTCCATTCAGTTCCTTAAGAGAGCAGGAATCTGAAAAAGATGTGAAGTAGTTGGACGAAAGGAAAAAGCATTTCAAAGCAGTTGGATAGTAAGCTGTAAAACAAAACTGAAACAAACTATTCTTGTTGGATACAGGATGAATGCCAAATAGACGTTGAAAATATACATGACGTTCAGCTGGAAACCATCCAAACCATGATATCAATATTTTGTTGATGTTAAAACCAAATAGGCTGTCTGGCATGTTTCCATTATCTCAGATCTTCCATCTTTAAATGAAGGTGACAAATTTTTGTTTTCCCTTTTCCCAGATACATAAAGCACAACCTTCTAGAAGAAAACTGGCAAACAAGCCTGCCTACTAATTCTGTTAGTGGGCATCTGGTAGTTCTGTCTCATTTGAAAATATTTATGAATGCTGATGAGGCAGAGGGCAGGTAAAACTTCAAATTTTTAATTAACTTATATGCTAACATCTCCTTGCCCTAAATACAGTTACACAGTGTTAGTCAATGCAGGATTTGGTCCAGGAATGGATTTGAGTTACAACCCCCCCTCCTCTTTATGCACAATGGAATTAATGAATGAGGGCCCTCAGTCCTATTAAGACTAATGTTTCTTTGTCAGTCTAATTTTTTTTTTCCTTTGGGGTTTCTTCTTGTTATGACTTTGTTAGGTGGAAACTGAATGGTGTATGTTAATCAACACAAGGCATTTGGCTACTTAAGCTTTCTTAAATGTTTAGTTTCCCAGGGTCCTTTGAACCTCCCAGGGAACAGTTCTGCATCCTTATTAGAGACTGACAATTAAAGGCCTGTTTTCATATCAAAAGTAATCACGAAAAATTAGCTAGGGAAACCTTGGAATGCTGTGAGAGTTTCAGTGTTTTGAGATGGCCAGCTTTCCTTCATTTGCTTCAATCAGTATCAACTTGGGTTTCTTTTTATGTTTCCTACTGCCAGGGCAACTTATGAGTTGGCATTGTGACAACTGAGAAGGATTATGCAATACCATGAAGATGAGATTAATACATTTTAGGCCACTGTAATCATATTCAGTTACATAATTATCACAGAGGTACAAAAGTAAGCTAAACTAGGTTTTGAAGGCAATGCTATAAATGAGCAGTTTTCTGAATTCCTTGTGAGCAGGAGGAGGAAAATGCTATGCACATCTGCAGGAGCTGTGTTGCTGTTGTGGTTTAGCCCCAGCCAGCAGCTAAACACCACACAGCCACTAGCTCGCTCCCCCACGGTGGGACGGGGGAGAGAATTGGAAGAGTAGAAGTGAGAAAACTTGTAGATTGAGATAAAGACAGTTTAATAAGTAAAGCAAAAGCCAAGCAAGCAAAGCAAAAAAAGGAATTCATTCACTACTTCCCATTGGCAGGCAGGTATTCAGCCACCTCCAGGAAAGCAGGGCTCCGTCACGTGTAATGGTTCCTTGGGAAGACAAACGCCATCACTCCAAATTTCTCCTACTTCCTTCTTCTTCCCCCAGCTTTATACGCTGAGCATGATGTCATATGGGACGGAATATCCCTTTGGCCAGTTGGGATCAGCTGTCCCAGCTGTGTCCCCTCCCAGATTCTTGTGCACCCCCAGCCTGCTCGCTGGTGGGGTGGGGTGAGGAGCAGAAAAGGCCTTGACTCTGTGTAAGCACTGCTCAGCAGTAACTAAAACATCTCTGTATTATCAACACTGTCTTCAGCACAAATCCAAAGCATAGCCCCATACTAGCTACTCTGAAGAAAATCAACTCTATCCCAGCCATAACCAGCACAGATGCCTACAGATCTCAGAGATTCTGTGAATAATTTATAGGAAATGTATGGTTCTGTCCTAAATATTTTAATCTTTGTGTGTCAAGTTATAGGCTTACACAGAAGATAATCTGTTAGTGTCTCACCTTCTCAGTTATAAATCTGAACAACAAATCTGAGTGTTTCTTCCTCAAGCTCTGGTGCCGTGGGAAATTGCTGCAGAAGTTTGTCACAAATGAGTGATTTGGTTTCCTTTCATTTCTCAGAATCTGCTCTGGTAGTTTAGGAAACCAGTAATGAAAGTGGGGTGGATCATAACCAAGTAAGTCGCATATGTGTTTATTTAAGTCTACAAAAAAAGGTAAATTCCAAAGCTGTTAGTGCTTCTGTCACGAACTGGAAAAACAAAATTAAACTGATAGTTAGAATATCGAATTATCTCTTCAAAACTGATTTCCTAGTAGTGCCGTTCCCACTTGCAGTTAAGTGAATATGGCTGTTTCAGACAATGCATATGGCTGTTTCAGAGCAAGGCTGAGGGTCTGCTGTGCCCCCTGAGATTCTCTACACTTCTCTCAGTCTGCTTGGAAACCCTCAGACACTTGGGAACGGGGAGACAGATCCAGAATTTCTGTTTGTCCCCTGCCTTGCTGCCATGCCACAGATATTAGTAGGATTATCTGAAGAGTTAAGGAAACAGACTTTTTATTCCAAAGCCTTCATTTTATTGATGTTGGTGATGGCTGCTTGAAGTATAAATTAGGATTTGATTTTTGGGAGGAAAAAAGAAAAAGAAATCCTTTGTTGCTAGGACTTGTAGCAGTCACGTCACATAAATTGGCAGATCTGTGTATTTAAGGGATTTTACACTCTAATTAAATGCAGTAGTAGTCTTTTGCCTTTTGAAATGAAACCTTTTTTTTCATTTGCTACATACTTAGGGAACAAACATGCTGTCAAAATCCTTAATGTATCCAAGTATTTGAACATAAGAAACAGCATCAAGCTGTTATTTGTTCTGTTGGAGTGTACTCATATTTCCAATCTGAATCTTTTGTACCTGGTGATCTTAATTATATTTGAGCTGGAAGTAGTTTAACATTAAAAGGAATTACAGCAGATTAATCTGTAAACCTGCACAAATATCACATTCCTTTGTATGGAGGTAAGCAGGACATAGTGTGCATAATTACGTGTTGTTCTCTGTGTAGGTTGCGTGCGTAAGGCTGAGGTGTCGATGTTGCAGTTCCTCGTGACAACATCAATTATGGCACACTCACTCTTGTGTCTTGCAGTGGTCAGTTACATTAGAAAACATACATTATTCTTCTCAGTAAGGTAATCTTCCTTATAATAGAAACAAGCAAGCAAAAAAAAATTGAAAGACCCAACTTGCCCTGGAAACAGGAATTAGTATACTAATTAGTGTATGAAAATACAGAGAAATCTTTTAAAGGATGTTTGCTGTAATTTTTTTTTCTGAAGTGATATAGCTTGAGGTCAACCCAAGAAGGCCATTTATCTCAACCATCCAAAAACATGTAAAGGTATTGTTTTACACTTTTTGCATCTGGAGAGATAAAAGCAAATCACTAAAAATAAATTGGGGGAGGTCTGTTTCTCTAGTCCTGATGCAAAACCGTTGTTGGAATCCAGTTGCACCAGTTTTAGCTTCAGCTAGAGCAGCAGGAGAGCAGAGCCTCAGCAAATAAGAACCATAGTTTGTGCTGGTAAATACATCTTTCGACTCAAAAGTATCAGTGAAGTGTAGTTGTCTATGATTAAGGCCTTTCGATTTGCTTGTGTTTTCAAGACTGGTCAGATGGCACTATTGAGCCCATTTAGGAACAGTTTGCCAGATGACAGGTAGAAAAAGGAAGTTTCAGGAGACATATAGGAGAAGAACAAGCCATTCACATGCAGTCTGAGTTGCAGAAGATGTGTCTCTTGGACTATACCAGCTACCTGCTGGGCAGCTTCCATATAAATTTCCAGATGGCACATTAAATTTCCCAGCTAGTTTGATGTTCATGCATCCATTCATCTTGCATAAGCTGCTACTTCATTGCAGTGGCTCTGGAAAAACTGTCATAAATTTTGAATTTAGCATGCATAGGTCTACTGTCAATGAAATTTCTGGCAAGTCTCAAGAATTAGCTGCATTTTGTGAGACTAACACGGGTGTTGCCTTTGGGACTGGCTGACGTGTTCTGACAGTTCAGGTTTTATCAGTGTCCTATTGCCTCCTGTCCTTTGAATTTGGAGTGCTCTCTCTAGTGGTGCTTCTTGAATCCCTCTAGTGAATGCTGATGGTCACCACAAGTGATCAAAAGGCACCTAAACAGAAACATCCTTCTTGAAATTGAGGGTGCCATAAACAAAACGCAGATTACTAACTAGTCACTGTGAGAGAATTCTGGGGATTTAAAAAAAAAAAAAAAAGCAGGACAAACAAAATTCTGGTTACTTTCAATGATGAAGCCCTTCTACTGCCCTACTGTTAGCCATCAGCTGGAAACTGAACCCCCTTTCAGCGCTGTAGGCGTTGTCACAGCGTAACATTCTTGTGCCTTTTAAAATCCTTTCTCTTTTTAAGCTGAATTCTGTAGGGACATTTTTAGTCGATGGTTGCTGGTTTTGAAAGAATTTCTCTTTTTAACTTAATGATGATCTATTAGCAGTGAGGAAGAGGGAAATAAGAGACTGTTCAAGCTAAGAAAGAAGGTGTTGTTTCATTTGTTTGTGGTTTTTCACTGCTTTTTGTAGCTTTTCTCTTTAAAACAAAAGTGCAGTACACACCGGGACTTTGCAGGCTTCCCCATATAATGGTGCCAGTGTATTTCCACCCTAATTTGCAGCATCCCTGTTATTACAGACCTTGGCCTCTTCTGAGCACAACTGCTGACTATGCCAAATTCACATAGTTGTTCTGTGATGAGGACAAGGATCATCTAGCAAATAAATGGGAGAACACAGTATTCAATCTGCTGGTGACCTTGAATTTGATCTTTCTTCTATCCTAAACAGCCTAGTCAATCTCTGTCCTGTTTAACCCATGTCATCATTACTGGTATATCATACAGACACTTCTGCAACTGCCTTTCCTTGATACTATAGTATTTAAATCACCAAAAGAAAGAACTAAGAGTGAACAAGGAAAGAACTACTATAAATTCTTCTTCACCTTTTCCTTAGCAGTGTCAGGAATGGCCACAAAGGTCTTTCCCAGTCTTTCTGTTCATTTTTATATTTGTCTGAGGTAGAAACCACAAGTTTGATTGATAATGCCATTTGCATCTCAAGGCATCACTGGAAATACAATGGCATGAAAGGCTACTCTGGCAGAGTGCACTTTTCCCCCTGGGCTGACTTTAGAAACTCATTGATGTCACTTCCTTCCTCAGTCAGCAAGTGAATTTTCACTAATTCTCAAGACCAGCTGTCCATGCTGTCAACAGAAAGTTATTAAAATTCCTTTAAAGTGAATCAAAATAGCCTAAAAACAAATGTACTGGGAAACAGGAAAGCATCAGTATTCAAAGTCCACAAACCTTTGAGCAAAATAGTGTTGATCTAACCAGAGATTTCAAACACTCTGCTTTCCTAGCAACTTGTATATCATTCGAGAATGCTAAAAACACATACTCCTTTAATCTTCTATTACCAACAATCTATTTGGTTAAAATATTAGTTACAAGAATAAATTGTATTTCTCCCAAAGATGAACTCAGTGAACAAGGGAATACATCTTGAGAAGTCTCTCCTAAATGATAGTTGGGGTTTTGTGAGGTTTTTTACCCAAAAAAAAGCATAATTTTTATATTTAGCAAGTAAAAATACAACACAAGTGTGCAGGAAATAATTATCATCAGAGACAATCTTATAATATAGCCTAAAGTGATTATCTTTATCTGAATTATCTAAAATGCTTTCCTTGAGGAGTATTCTCAGGGACAAGTAGGGAAGATGATTTTCCTTTAGTTAATAGAACCTTTATGCTGTATTTTAACACTTGAAATATTTTCACCTCATTTTAAAAATTCTATCTTGTGCCACACATACCAGTGCAAAAAAAAATCTGTTGAAATGGGGTACCATTTCCAGTGCTGGACAAGGCACCCACCCGTGTTAGGCAGAAACAGGCTCGCCTGACAGTTAATAGTGATACTGACAGGTTGTAAACAGTGTCCTATCATTATTACTTTAAAAAAAAAAACCCAAAACCCAAAACCGAAACACTGAGTACATGTAGCCTAGCTGGATAGGTAAGTGTGAAATTCCTGACTTTCCCCAATACATGTGGATGTTTTCCAGTACCAAGGGGAGGGTAATTGATACCAGCTGCCCTTTTGACAACTAGTGCACGGGAACAGTAAATGAGGCAAAATTACTGTCCCTTTTGATCTCAAAGGAAAGAATGGTTTTGAGGTGTCATTGCTGCTAGGGTCCCAGATGGCTGTAGAAAAGCAATGTTCTGTCTAGGCTTTGATCGTGTCTTCAGGAGCACACTGAAGGACACTGCAGAAGGTGGCCAGAATAAGGAAAGAAGACCATAGTTCAACTTGCCACTTTGTGGGTATTATCAGGATAGAATTTCTCCCTTGAGCCAGCTGGTGCCTTTACACAGGCACGTAATTTTATTTTAGGGTAATGGCAGAAGCTGCTTTTCTCCTCCAACGGTCAAATCCTGAGCTGGATGCTACCAGTCTCTCAGGCACGTATACATGCAGCAGTACATCTCACAACATTAAGATGCTTCATAGCACATATTTGAAATTTGTTGTCTTTGCTTTGAGTATTGTAATTCCTTGTGGGGTTCCAGACTAGCAAGACTGGCTACCTATCTCAAGCTTCTTTTTATCATATCTTGATTAAGAGGGGCTTGTATTCTTTTACCTTAGGTAGATTTCCATTTTGAAGTTGTCATTTGTACATGTTAAATTCTATTTCTTAATTATAAGGTTTGATTATTTTTTTTGCTGAATTCACTGGGTTTTGTTCTGTATGTACATGATCATATTCATTAAAGTATGTACAAACTAATTATTTTCTTTCTCTTTCAGAGTCTGGAGAGAAATTGCAACAACAGATAATTAATCAGGTATTTTGACACTTTCATACTTCTTGTTACTTAATTTTTCATGTAGAAGAATTGTAGCAGTTACAAAGAGGAGAACTTCACAGGGCAGGCTAATATTAACTATATAGGTACGTTAAGGACCACATATCAGACAACCGCCTGGCTCTGCAGATGTGCTGAGTTCACAAGAGTAGCCATCATTCTTATTTAAACCTAAGATTTGCCATTTAAGCCATTTAAGCAATTTAGTTCATCTACTTCTTAATGCGTTGATGGTGAGGACAAAGCCTAGAGGTGATTTGTTTGTTAGTATCAAATTTTGTAGCACAGAATTATGCTTTAAAAAAAAAAAAAGTAATTTCTCCTCTTTGCTAGTATTCCTTTTAAAAAACAGAAAGCTATTGATATGAAATACATGCACAGAACATGTAAGTGGTGTCTTTCAGTGTTGTTTAGGTTTTCATTTCTGCCCTGAATTTTCATTGAGGCTTCACTAAACTGTGACATTGTTTATGGAGGTGTTTTCTGTCTTTATTACTGTATCAGTTAGGAGTATTTATTTAGAAAAAAACCTTTTATATATTGCAATTTAGCATTTCAGCATCAGGAAAAGGATATAGGAACTATACTGAAAAAAAAAAAATCCCTTAAACAGAAAGAGAGGAGGAAACCCAGAGTTTGCTTTCCTAAATTACATGCTCTTCTGGATTGAAAGGACCCAACTTACACAGAAGCGTTTTGTTGCTTCTCATCCTCGGCTTCTTGTCCTCTTACTGAATGTTGTTAACCAGATGGCATATAAATGGATATCTGTGTTGTTTGTGAGATTTATTTTGAAATGTCACTTAAAAAGCAGTCATTAAAATGTTTGTATTCCAGCAATTACCCTCCCTTAAGTAGTCGTCCTTCCAAGATATAAATTGAGACATTGGCATTATTACATCACTGTTATCTGTGAATTGATCATCTAGATGGAGGACTAACCTGCCAGGTGACTGACCACCTAAGGCAGCCTGGTTTGGGTCTAACAGCATTTCCCCTGCCGTGGCAGAGCATGGCACAGATGTCACTGTGTCACTTCCAGTGGCCTGAGCTGGCACCACTCCTGACCGAGTAAGCCCTTCTGGGTCTGGAAGTTTATAGGAAGCTTGGTCCTGAGACAGCAAATAAAAGCCGGAGTTTTTTTCCATCAGAGTTGTTACAGCCTTCCCTTTATGTCGAGTAATTGATGGGTGAACATATTTAGCCCAGAATATGACATTACCTAAGCAAAGGAAAATCTTCTCTTTTTCTAAATAAGTGTAGAAATGTTTTGAAACTTAATGGAAGTTCTGTGCTTCGACTGAGAGTTTATATTCTAAAACAAGCCTAATTAACTTTTAAAAACTAAACTGCATTTGAAAATTAGCCTGAAATGTCTTGCAAAACCACTTTTGGGAGTCCTTATTGGCCAGAAGGGGGGGCAGTTGTATTTTTAAAACACAACTTGAGGCTACATTGACAGGGCTGTGAATGGCTGATTGGAGACCTAATTCTGCACACTTTCTGTGTGACAAAATCAGCTCTGTGGATGACATTGCCCTTTTCTGAGGAAGAGCATATTGTGTTAAAAAGCACATTTGTCACAGATGAAAAAGGTGGATTACATAACCCAAGTGTGTCTACTTTTGGTCTTTTCCTGCATGCCACTGCCTTTCCCTCCTTGAATTGCTCACCTGCTCTGTCTCTCTGCAGTTAACTTAAGAACACCTGATTTTGCAGGAAAGTTGCATTGTCTTGATATGTGGAAGGTGTATCTAAATAAAGTTGTAAAAAGTTCATTTGGGGACAAATGGTAGACACTCACTTTTAAATGGATACTAGTGAAGCTGGTAATGGCCCATTCCATAGTAACTTCCTTTTGACTTCCAAGAACAGGAAGAATGTTTCAAATTAGAAATCAATTTCATTTTCAAGTCTATTATTTAGGGCACAATTGCACATGCACTGCATATTTGATTTGTAGTAATATTACTTCAATAAAAAGATTTGAACTGGGGTTGATCCTAATAGAATATCTCCCATAGAAGGATTCTGTTTATTTTCAATACTGAACTTGAAACTTTATATGCAGGATAAGATACTTATCTGGCTTAAGATCCTGTAGTCCCCTTTAAGTCAGTGCAACAACACTGAGTTAAACTGGCTGCCAGAAATTTAAGTGAGGGAGAAGTGGCTCTGCAGAAGATGAACGGTGTTATGACTTGACAGGAGCAGGAGTGCAAAGGGGCAAAGAGCAGGAAATGTCTTGTTGAGAGGTGACTGAAACAGAGAGGGGATGGGGAAATGATAAGGCTGCTGTCCTGGTGATCTCCTGCTAGGTAAACCCCTCACTGTCTGTGGGGACCTCTCACATCTTGAAGACCGCTGTTGTTTCTATGTGGTTCTTAGCTCTTTCTAAAACCTAAGCAAAATTTGGTGAAATATGACATAGATAAAACACCAAGGTAGTATCTGCTTCTAAAAACCTTTGACTACAGTTATCATCTTCTGGCTCTTGTTCCCTTTGATCATAAGGCATTTGCTGGTTTTCGCTGAGCACCTTTTTTGTCATGTATGTATATAGGTATGCATGTTCATTTAACAGCAGCAGTCATCTACAACTCTGCCTGAGCAGAGACATCCAAAAATGGTATGCACTTTGCTTTTCAATACCTGTTTCTAACTACCTTTGCAACTTCAGGGTAAATCCTGGCACCGATGTACAACCTGATTAGCTGTAGCAGGTTAACTACTGCTAAGGGAAACGCAAAGAAAGAAGAACAAACCTTGTACTTCTGTGTAACAGAAGTCTTGGCTAAAAAAACCACATTACAGACCACCAACCAAAATGTGTCTGAAGGCAATCCTTTATGTTTCATCCTTAGCACTCAGATTTGTCTGTGTTGTGGTTGGTCTTAATTTATACTCCTACATGTGGTTTTGCCTGGTGCCTCTCAGAAGCTCTGAAGGACTAACAAGAATATGCGTACTTGCATTTAGAAGCTGAAGTAGTTTGCACAGTCAGACTTTTGGGTTAAAATCCCAGCTTTGTTTGAGCTCAGACTTGAGTCTGTCCCTTCTGCAGTGAAGCTGCAGGTTGGGTCCGGAGGCTGGTGAGAGTGCTTCACAATACAGAATATCTGTATTGTGAAGCACTGTTCTGTCCCTGAGGAGCTCTTCCCTCAAGGCAGACTCTATTATAGTGGCATATCCATCTCTTAGTCTTTTAACATCTCTGTCAGGTAGCAATTTCCCCTTCTGCACGTGGGGTTGGGGAAACAGTAACACAGAAAGGACTGTAATGAAGCAATGTACTTGCTAGACCTAGGCTTGGAGCAGGGATAACTGCAGCTCTGATGTACTGTCAGTATGTATACACCTGCCAAAGTAAAGAGGTGAAAGAAAACTCAAACCTCTATTAAATGACAGTGTAAGTTTGTTGCACAGACCATGTTGGGGAATAACTTACAACCTGAAGGGTGTTTCAGGTACGCACATGGTGTAATAAAACTATATTAATATGAGAAAAAAATTCATATTTCAGTCCAAACTCCTTGGTTTTCCTTGTGCACTGCTGTAGTTTACTTAAGTGCTCTCCTCTATCCCCTCCATCCTCTCACATGACCTAGCTAGAAAAAGTTCAGTCCAGGTATGCCAGCTTCCAAGTGCTGCTACTTTGACGTTATCTAATAGGTGTGTCCTTTGTTGCTGTTTTCCCAGTTTGGGGTCATATTCCTCAGTGTTACTTACTTTGTTCCCCCAAAATTAGGAGTTTGAAAATCTTCAAGAGAACTAATGCATTTAGCCCACTTAACAAACTGAGCTATCACTTCACTTTCATGTGCTTCATAGAATCACATAATGGTTGAGGTTGGAAGGCACCTCTGGAGATCACCTAGTCTAACCCCCTTACTCAAAGCAGGGTCAGCTAGAGCAGGTTGCCCAGGATCACGTCCAGCTGGATTTTGAGTACCTTCAAGAATGGAGGCTCCACAACTTCTGGGAAACCTGTGCCAGTGCTTGATACTCACACAGCAGAAAAGTATTTTCTTATGTTTAGATGGAATTCCTTGTGTTTACATTAGTGCCCACTGTCTCTTGTCCTGTCACTGGACACCACTGAGAGGAGTCTGGCTCCGTCATCTTTATTCCCACCACCTTCCCCCATCAGGTATTTATATACGTTGTTAAGATCCCCCCGAGCCTTCTCTTCTCCAGGCTGAACAGTACCAGCTCTCTTGGTCACTGCTTGTATGTCAGATGATCCTATTCCTTAAATATCTTTTCGGCCCTTCACTGGACTCATTCCAGTATGTCCATGTCCATTTATACACTGGACTCATTCCAGTATGTCCATGTCTGCTTTACTGGGAAGCCCAGAACTGGACACAGGGCTCCTGGTGTGTCTCACCAGGGCTGAGCAAAGGTGAATGATCACCTGTCCTGATCTGCTGAAAATGTTCTGCCTAGTGCAGCCCAGGAGGCTGGTGGCCTTTTTTGCCATGAGGGCACATTGCTGGCTCACGGTCAGCTTGTTATGCAGGACGCACAGGTCTTTTCCTAAGAAGCTGCTTTCCAGCTGTCCAGCCCCCAGCCTGTACTGGTGCCTGGGGTTATTCTTCCCCAGGTACAGGACTTTGCATTCCCTTTGTAGAATTTTGTGAAGTTCCAGTTTACCCATTTTTCAAGTCTGTCGAGATCCCTCTGAATGGCAGCATAACTCTCTGGTGTACCAGCCACTCCTCTCAGGTTTTTTTTGTCTGCAAACTTGTTTAGGGTACACTCTGTCCCATCATCCAGGTCAGTAATGAAGATGTGAAACAGTTTTGGACCCACCATTGACCTTGGGGCACTAGTGATTGGCCTCGAGCTGGATTTTGTGCACAGCTATTTGAGCCTAAACAGTTCAGCCAGTTTTCAGTCCAACCCACTGAACACTTATCTAGCCTGTACTTCATGAGGACATTATGGGAGACAGTGCCAAAAACCTTGCTAAATTTGAGATAAACAACATCCAGTACTCTCCCCTCACCCACTGAGCCAGTCATCTCATTGTACAGGGCTATCAGACTGGTCAGGCATGATTTCCCCTTCATAAATCTATGCAGCACGAAGTCCAGCTGGAGGCCAGTCACCAGTGGAGTACCCCAGGGGTCACACCTGAATAAAATACTGTTTAACTTCTTCATTACATACCAGGATGGTGGGACGGAGTGTACCCTCAGCAAGTTGTCAGAGGATACAAAACTGCGAGGAGTAGTTGAGACACCAGATGGGTGTGGCACCATTCAGAGGGACCTCAACAGGGTGGAGAAATGGTCAAACAGGAACATCATGAAGTTCAGCAAAGTGACATGCACCTGGGGAGGAATAATCCCCTACTCCGTCATGCTCCAAGGAACTGAGGTGAAGCTTACCAGCCTGTAGTTTCCTTGATGCTCCTACTAGCCCTCCTTGAAGACAGGAGTGACGTTTGCTTTCTTCCAGTCTTCAGGAACCTTCCCCCATCATCATGACCTTTCAAAGATAATACAAACAGGCTCACAGTGACATCCTCCAGCTCCCTCAGCACTCATGGGTGCATCCCATCAGGTCCTATGGACTTGTTTATGTCCAGTTTGTTTAAATATTCCCTAACCTGATCTTCCTCCACCAGAGGAAGTCTTCCTTGCTCCACACTTTCTCATAGGTCTCAGGGACATGGGGTTGCTGAAGGCCAGTCTTACCAGTAAAGACCAAGGCAATGAAGGTGTCAAGTATCTCAGCCTTTCCCGTGTCATCTATCACCAGGTCCCTACCCCATTCAGCAGTGGCGCCGCATTTTCCCTAGTCTTCCTTTTGCTGTGGATAGACCTGTGGAAGCTTTTTTTGTTGCCTTTCACATCCGTCCCAGATGGGTTTTGGCTTTCCTAACCCCATTCCTGCATGATCAGACAGTGTCTCTGTATTCCCCCAAGTCACCTGTCCCACCTTCTGCCTCTGGTATGCTTCCTTTTTACATTTAATTTTTTTCAGAAGCTCCTTTTTCACACATGCAGACCCCTGCTACCTTTGCTTTGATTTCCTTCTCATGGGGATGAACCATTCTTGAGTTCGGAGGAGGTGATGCTTGAACTTCACCCAGATGTCCTGGACCCTTCTCCTCTCCAGGGCTGTATGCCACAAGTTTCATCTAAGCAGGTCCCTGAACACCCTAACGACTGCCCTCCTGAAGCCCAGGGTTGTGATCCTGCTTTTTGCCTTGTTCCTTCTTTTCAGGATCCTGAACTCCACCTTCTCATGGCAACTGCCATCACCCTGACCTTCACATGTCTGACCAGTCCTTCCATGTTTTTAAGTGTGAAGTCCAGCAGCCAACCTCTCATTGTTGGCTTTTTGATCACTTTTGTTAGGAATTTGTCATCAATGCGCTCCCCAAACCTGGATTGCTTGTGCCCTGCTCTGCTGCTCCTGCAGCAGATACTGGGGTGGTTAAATTCCCCTGTGAAGACCAGAGCCTGCAAATATGAGGCTTTTTCTAGTTGTCTGCAGAAGACCTCATTTACTACTTCTTCCTGATCAGGGGCCCTGTCACAGACATCCACCACAGTGTTAGTCATGTTGGTCTGCCCTCTAGTCGTGACCCACAAGCTCTCCACTGACTCATCTATTCAAAGGCAGAGCTCTATGTGTCCCCACTGCTCTCTGACTGAAAGGGTGATTCCCTGCCTTGCTGTCCCAGCCTGCCTTTCCTGAAGAGCCTATATCCATCCATGGCAGCTCTCCAGTCCTGTGAGCTGTCCCACTGCGTCTCTCTGATCCCAGTGAGACTGCACACAGACCCCTAATTCCTCCTGTTTGCTCCCTGTCCAACGTGCAATAGTGTACAGGCACTGTGGAGAGGCACCCAGCCATGCTGGTTTCCAAGAGAAGATATGAGAGCTTCCCCCATCATGCTGTCCTGTTGGTACTCACTTGTTTACATGCATATGCTTGAGGTGGGCACCTCTGAGCCCTGTGTGATTGACTATGAGATCCCTCCTGCTCCCCCTGCACATTTTGTTTGCCAGTAAGCAGAAGTTGCATTTTTTAAAAATTAATTTTCCATTCATTGTGTGATATCTGATCAGATAGGAAAATTGGACAGGAAAAATTGTTCAGGCTTGCCCTACACGTAACATTTTCTTTTTTCCAGGCTGATCAGGGCTGCTCCTGATACCATCCTCTGCCCCCTTCAAGTTCCGATAACATAACAGTCCTTCACTGATGAAATAATATATAGTGTCAAGATGGTGAATCTCAGAAAAATGGAGGAGGAAGTATTCAAATAAGAACAGCAGACACGTTTATTTGAGAACCCTTCAATATCCTTTTGGAGGAAACTATTTCTCAGGCTGTATAGACAGGAACATACATGCAGTGTGTGAAGATAAAAATATCTTCAATTTTATGAAGAATGGTTCTTTTTGTGAAAAAAACCAAGCATTAGAGTATGCAATGGACTAAGAAGGCTGGATCTTCAACAGAAGTATTGAAAGAAATGGTGTGAGGTTTGAGCAATGAAAGGCAATCGGGGCTGGGAAGTTGGGTTGCAATCCTGATTCTCAGATTTCTGAGTGTCCCTTCTTGCTCTGTAAAATGGCAAGGGTTTTCTACCACTGTTAATCAGAAATTAGGAATCACAATATTCACATGGGGTAGGCAATTATTATCTTTCCTTGTTTTGCAGACATGGAAAAATGAAGTGTGAAGGTCAAGGGACTTACTCAAAGTTACAAAACCAAACACTGTGGTTCTGGCCGGTGCGCCTACCCTTAACCATAGCGCCGTTCTTTCTCATTATTCCTCTGCTTCAAGGAGGGATGGTGCTTAAACTAGTTAGGGTTTGGATGGCACACTGATCATCTGTGGCACTGCTTGCAGGTTAATGCATACCAAGTGGATAGCTACAGAATAAACTAGGGTATTTTCTTTTACCTATGATAAACATGAGTTAGCCCCCTTCAGTGAAAATAGGGTATGCTACCTTTCAGTCAGTGTGAGGAGGGAGTGTGCAGTGGATAATCTCCTTTGTAAATTTACAGTGTATTTTGTCCCACAGTAATTTATGAATGCAATCAATTCTCAACTATTAACATTTTTTGTAAAATTGCACACATGAATTTGTTTAAAAGTGTATGAATGTAGGCAAACACAGATATGAGATATTTGCCAACCTAGAGTGCATTATACATTTCTATTTTTTATTTACCAATAAAGTCATCTAATTTGAATTAAATTGTGATTTGATTTGATTTAATTGTGATTGAGGGGAAAATGCTTTGAGACCTCTAGAGATCTTGCTGTCTCTTCCAAAGCAATTTGGGGGAAATTGAATTCTTCATGCCTGAATATACATTAATATTCTTCAGCTGAACCTAGTTCCATTTGTAACTTTTCTTACTATTTCTAAAAGAGCAAGATGTCTCGTTTATGCTGGAAGATAAGTGTGTTTACCTGCAGACAAGATAGAAATGCATTCTGTTTACCAGAAAAAAATCCCTGTAGATCTTACCAGAGCTACTAATGTGAGAAATATTGCCACATATGCAGAAGCACAGCATTACATTACAGGTTTCTCAAAGGGGATGGTGGGTTTTGTGGGGCAGGAGTACAGTTGTTTATCATCTTCATTTTTACATTTTGCTGGTTGTAAATGCCCTGGGTGCCCTAGGGAGACCTGTCCAGTCATGCTGCCAGGCCACCTCCCTCTCAGTCCTCCTGCAGTAACATTTGAAGCCGGGAACAATTTCAGCCAGCTCCGATACAGTTATAAGATAAGATCTCAGAGCTGTGAAGGGTGGTGGCTGGTCAGAGGGGAAATTTTGTCCTCGCTGGGGAAAAGGCAGTGGCTGCTATCCCAGCTCCATATCCATTTCAGGAGAGGGCAGAGGGCTGGCCAGCAAGCACGAATGCAAGTGGTGAGCCACTGTGTTGCCCACTGCTGCCAGTTGGGTACAGGCAGGAACTGGAATTGCTGGCCAGGGAGAGATGGGATGGGGAAATGTGATTGAAACTCCTCCAAAACTAGGCTACCACTTGTGTTGCCACTTCTAAGAACATCTTGTTGAACAGCTTGTCTGTAGCTTGACATTTGCAGCTGAAGTAATTCCTTTAAAGTAATTGAGGAAAGGATTTGGTACCCAACACAAAACCTTTGGGCTTAGAATCACATTGTTTCCCCATATAACACATGCTCTTTGCCTTGTTTTTATTCCAAATATCTTATGGGCACCCAAGCTCCACATTTAGCTACTCAGAACAAACATCTAAGCAACATTTAAGTAGCTATACCTTCATTGTAGTTCAGGGGGGGCAGGTTTGGAAGGAAACCAAAGTGCCTAAATTCAACTGAAATCCAAATCTGTGACAACATCTGCTCATGCATCACCTCCCAGAGGAGGCAGCTGAGCCTCATAGGTTTGTTGCTCTGTGGGTACAGGTGTGCCCTCCTGTTGGCAGGACAGATCCAACCCAGGCATTTATCTCAGTGTGGTGGAAACCCAGAAATGGCCATTTCGCTGGGAAAGCTCACACCTGCCAGACTGGACCACATAAGGTACAGGTATGCCAGGCAGTCTTCTTAACATGGTGTTGGGATATCTGTGAAAACTAAGTCAGTCATTCCCTAAAATAGGGAAGTCCATGTTCATTTTCTTCCTCTGCCCAAGCAGATTCAAGCCTACAACTTCTGCTACCTGTAAGATCCGTGTTATATATCCCTCCTGTATATAAAAGTGAACTAGAGAGAAAGAGAGGCTCATCCGATGTCTGGAGGTTACAGTGCTCCCTGGAAGACGGGAGCCAGGGTTTCAGTCCAAGCATGCAGCGTTAGTTAACCTCCAGTGTTAATGACCAGCAGTTAGATCTCCCTCCCTGGAAATATATCTACTCATGCAGATGGGGCAATGGGGACTGTGTGCCCCCTGTGCAGGGTGCGTGTTGATGAGCAAGTGCCAAGACATGGTCCCTAATACTTCTGGATAAAAAGATGTTGGTGTCTAGCCTCAGGCATCAGTCCTCATCTTTAAAGAGGAAAATAGATGTTGTTTAAAATAGGAAATGTGGTCAAAAATGCCTGCCTGGCTTGAGTTGTGAATGTGCAAGAGGCGTTGCTTATTTTCTTCTTCATAAAATGACTGTGTATATGAATTACTATGTATTTGGAAGCAATGATTTTGAGAATTGCATTTGTCAACAGAGGGAACTGTTTAGGTTATTTGACTTGCTTCTGTACTTTAAGTTAAGAAAAAGTAGTCAGGTTAACATTATTTAATGAACTCAAATAAGAGACCAATATGTAATATACAGAGATTACCTGAAAGTGCCATCTTCAGTTTTAAACTCCCTGTGTATATATATATAGTAAACCTACCAGTCAGTGGAACCCGAGAGTCTTTTTCTAATACTATTTTATAAAATGAGTATTGTGCGCTTAGTTTGAATCCATTTTGAATTTCAGGTTGTTTAAGCTGCTTTGCTATGATATTGTTCTGTACAGAAATAAGAGTGAGGGCTGATGAAGATTTCTGGCCACTGACTGCAGTGGCTGACTTAGGTTTTATTAATAGAGTACACACAGAGGAGGAGGACTGAGCTCAGAATTAAATGCTGTTTGAACATACTGGTTTACCTGTGCCCAAAACAAGTGTGACTGCATAGGAAGGAAGTTGGGCTAAATATGGCCAAGTATTAAGTGGGCCATGATCTGAAAGTTGCCTCTTATTAACAGTGCATCTTAGCTACACATCTGGAGACAAGCACTCCGTGCAAACTGGATGTAGGCTCTGTCCAAACACAGGCTGTCTGGGCTGCCATGGCTCTGTGCTTATTTACAAGTCTGTAAGTTATACTGCAAAGAACCAGCCCCATGAAACTGTTTTCAGAAAGCTAGAGAAACAGCATCAGCACTGCACTATCCAGAAGCCAATTTATCATTACTATTGATTGACCTTGACAATGATTTCTTTATTAGTAATAAGGGGGGGGGGGGGAGGGGGGGGGTGCTTGTTTTTGTTTTCAATAGTTGGTTGCAGTTGTCTTGGTGGATCTTTAATCTGTCACACTAAGTTACATGTTACTTAGTTTCTGATAATAACAGCATGTTTATTGGTACTTTTTCTATTAACTGTGCCTTGATCTTTCTTACCCTTCCCGTTCTGAGCATGTTTGGGAGAAACCAAATGTCTTGACTGTAAGGGCAGAAACAGGAGGGAGTTAATTCCAGACTTGAACAAGAATTGGCAAGTAAAATTAGAGATTAATTTCCTTCATCCAAGTTGCTAACCATATGAATCAGCTTGTGGAAGTGGCTCATGCAGACTGTCTTGCCTCATTAGCATGGGTGACCGTGCTTTCTGTAGGTGAAGGCAGGGGGCCAGGAGAGGAGGGGAGCCCTGTGCAAAGCTAGGAGTCGTGTATCTGTGAGGGTCTCAGGCAAAGACAAATGGGTTCCTCCTGTCCCCTTATTAAATGGGGACAGGACTACTACTGTAATCCTGATAATGTTACTGTTTATCTTACCCCATTGGGCCTCTCCACTTTCCCCATTGCCTGTGGGCCTGGGTTGTTCTCCTCCAAAACCAGCTCTGGACTGGTGCTCTCCTTTCAAATTTTTCCACACCAGCTCATTCACCGACACTGGGCCACGCTGCACTAAAAAGAAAAAATCTCTTTCCCTCTGCCCTTTCTTTCTTCACTCACTTTGTCTGTGCCCTTGCCATAACTCCAAGTCACCCTGCAGTGAGATGCCAAACTTTCTGCTAACAGATTCAAGGGGCAATAGTTACTGATTCACAAAGCTGTGTTTTGAAAAGCAGTATTTAAAATTACTGGTATCTGCTAATTAAAATTTACCTGCAGTATTTTTTTTTCTTACTATGATCAGTTATTCTTATTTGTGTCTGGCTCAGTGTTCACAAGTACCTCCCTTGAACCTAATTGTATTTCAGCTACAAACTATAAAGTTTGCCTTTTAGTCTCTGCAGGAAGCTCTGAGCACCTTCTATACTCATTTCTTTTTTCTTTTTTTTTTCCCAAACTCTAGTAATTGCAGAGATGCTTGGTACAAGTACATGTGTTTTAGGGATACATATCTCGTAGGAAAATGTGGTCTGTTATAGTAAGGTTTTGCCTGTCAGGACTGATGGCTCCACAGACAAGATATTCCTAGATCTTAATCCAGAGGAAAGGTAAGCTTGCTGCTATTTTGTGGGTTCTTGAGAACTTTAGGGGCAGAAAGAACTATGAAAGTTCAAAACACAGTTGTTTCGTTCTTCCTTTTCAATAATGGAATTGTGTATGAGCCACAAGGTATCTCTGACAGAAGTGCCTCTGCTAAACTGGCAGCATTCACAAGGAATACATATGTCAGCCTGGCTTGTAAGGAATCGAGTAGTGGTGATTTGCCCTGAATAAATTAGATAAGCCAAAAATTCATGACTCCACTGAGAGGTGAGGGGTTAGTGGTGCCTATCTCTGGAGTAGCTGTTTTAAGCACAAGTGATGAATCAAGAGGATTATCTCCACTGCAGAGAAGGTGAAGCACCTCATCAGCAAATATTTCCTGTCACTTGTGGCCAGCCTGGATAGTCTCTCCATTGGGAGCTCCTGTAGGGATTTGTTTAGCTCACCAACATTACACTACACAGCTGCTATGGTATGAGAAAGTTGTGAGCATATTTACATGTTAGCTCAGGTAGCATAGTAGTAGAGGAGTCTGGCCATTCTGAATGATGCTTTCCAGATAGTCTTCTAGCACAAGAAAGGATAATTCCTCCTTTTTGCAGGCTTAAGAAAACTTACACATACATGTGTAAGTATAGTTCTACACATTTTTACAGCTAAAGTGAGGTAGTAATAGCTCCAGGCTTCACTGGCTTGCTGAAGATAGGAGTCATGCAAACTTTTCCTCATATTTCAACTACATATCAATTCTCAGCCATCTGCCACAATCATGAAACTCTGCTGAAGAAATCCTTCTAACTGTGCCCAGTTATGTGAAAAACTTGATATGTTAAGCAAATAAGGTTTAGGTTGAAGCTATATATTACCTTTTCAAAGACTCACACGTATCTACAACCCAAGTAAGAGGATGTGTGATTTATGGCCCTCCAGTATTCAAGCTGCCTTCATCTAAATACCTAAATTAAGAGACTGATCTCCATGTGCTCCCTGATCAATATAGAATCAGAGAGTGAGTCAGAAAAGGAACCTTGTCTCAGAAGAGCCTTTCTCTGTGTCGTGGGTTAACCCCAGCCAGCAAGTAAGCACCATGCAGCCGCTCGCTCACTCCCCCTGCCCTGTTCTCTCTGTTGTCTACAGAGAGATCCTAGGTAAACAAGTAAGGTCTTGAAATTATATGGTCATTATAATACAATCCTCATATGAGAAGTGATGTAAATAAATACATTTATACATTGAAATAAAGTATCTAGTGCTCTCAGTTCATGCTGAACTTTGGCACTGCTGAATATGCCTAGTACCAAAGGGCTGGGATGTAAGCAAAGATACAATGTACTCCAAGCATGTATTTCAAACTCCTGTCATTTCATCATTGGGGGGTCTTTGCTGCTGCTTGTGGGTAAGTTTCTGTGAGTACGTACTGCAGAACCCCTGCCTGGGTTGATTAGAAAACACAAATGTTTTGTCCTTCTAAATAATTGTTTTTCTTAAGTTTCATCTGAAAAAAGAATATTTCAACCTGTTCTTGTCTTAAGGAATGACGTTTTTATCATCTTTGAATATCCATGTGTTCGCAGAGCACCCATCTTAACTATTTAGTATAATAGTGCTGAGAGGGTCCTCAGGGCACTCAAACCTGCAACAGTCAAGTGCAAACCACAGTAAAAGGTAGAGCACAGTAGGGTCCGAGGTGATTCATGCAGTTGCTCCTAAGAAGCACCTCAGAGGACTATTTCAGGAAGCATGTTTTAGGACAGAAGACATATTAGCTAGATGTTGAGAACTAAACCATACACTACTAATACTTACAATGTAGTTATTTGGCAGCACAGAAAAGCACAATAAAAAAGAATATTTCTTTTCTCCCCTGTTCTTTGTCCTACATTTTCTGTTGGGCTCACTTAATTTTATTATTCTTGTTAGTAAAAATTAAGATCCAGCAATAAAGCATTTAGGAAACACAGCACTGTCTGCTCTGCAAGCCATTAAATCTTTGTAAATCAGCCCTGGAATATCATCCTTTCCAATACATCATTATCTTGTTGCATGGCAGGTTTCTCTCATTGCAAACTGTCTAGATGAGATCCCACCCGTGCCTTGTAAAACCACCACAAAGCATAATTGGATGAGTCTTAACCATTCCTGGCAGTAGTCAATCTCTTCTACCCCAGTGGCTTGTGAAGGTATTAAAGGAAAGGACAGGTTCAATGTGTGTAACAGAAGGTATTGGCTACTTATTTTTACAGTGAGGAGAAATACTTTTGTGGATTGGGAGGAGCAGGGAATTTCCAGTAATAAAAATGTCCAAAAAAATCCATGAACCCATTAATGATTCAAAAATGCCTTTTGCTTCAGCAGCTTCACTGAGTTGCCTGCCAGTAGCCAAACACCTCACACTGTTATATTCCTTTTTTCCTTGTATTTCAACTAATTTTTAAACCCATCTTCAGTTCCTGCCTAGCTAAGGAGAGACAGAGATGATGTGCATACTCTTCTAAGTTGGACTCATGGCCATTTCTTAACTTCCTTTCAAATGTGTTAATGCAAACAGAGAACAAGGCACCCTGCATAATTACTGGCAAGGGTGCAACACTTCATGGGATTTTAACTCTCAGATGAAGTGTACACAACCAGCTGCAGAGGTTGTCAGCATGTCTCAAGGACACCCTTGCATCTGTCCAAGGTGGTGGTGGAGTTCATCTCCCATGCCAGGCAGCTGGTTCCCAAACTTAGCAGCTCTTTGGAAATCCATGAATGGCCATCCCTGTACTTGGACACTTGGCTCAAACAGTTTGGTAAGGACTGTTTACCTGGGAAGATCTGAATCCACTTAGTGACTCATCTGGGTTACCTACATGCTGCCTGTTGTTGGTGTATGTTCAGGTGTTTTCCAAAATAACGGTGCTCAGCAGCTTGTGAGGTGGACTGTTAGGAACGTAGATATAATGGACAAGGTTTTTTTAAAAAATGTTTATTGCTTTTGCAAGCTGCTTCTTTTCCTGTTCCTGCTGTGAAAAAAAATCAACATAACATGGAAATGTTCAGATCTTTAAAGTGTCATAAAATGGGCATTGAAAAGTCACTGGCATCAAGAGGAAGCCAAAGAATGCACCTCACTTTGTGTAAGCCTAGTATCATAAAACATTAAAATCCTCTTAGAGTATCTGTCTTTCAGCTCTGTCATGCACATCAAAGTGGTAGCAGCTAAATATGCCAGACTGTCAGGTATTTTTTTTTAAGAAATATGGCACTGTCTATTCAACAATTTCTGTTAGTTTCCCAAGAAAACTTCCTAGTTAAACATTTCTCATCAAAAGTAAAGCTTGATTCATCCCTTCATTCATCTAACCCTTACTAGCTACTAACCTAGTTACTCAGGCAAGTGTATAGGAAGGTTTGATCTCTTTTTTTTTTTTCAAGTTGGAAAACTTCCATGGCAATGTAACAGCCATTTATGCCTTTGAAAATTATCACCATCCATTTCTGTTCTTAGAGGAAGTTACAGCCAGCATTTACTGCAAGCACACTACCCCTCATGGAGCTTATAATAACATTTATTAGCCAATACTGTTATATTCACTACGGGATATGTGTTTCAATGAGAAGGGGAAGTGGAAAGGGGAAGCAACTAATAGTATTTTACATATTTAGATAATTTTTTTGTCCTCAGAACTTCCCATGTCATTGTTTTTCCCCTAGGTCTCTTTTGTTTTTTTTCCTTTTGTTTGGGGCTTTTTTTCCTGATAGGTTTTTCCTTCTTTTGCCTCATCTTGCTTGGAGGGAGCCCCTTTCAAGTGACTCCCACTGTGCATATGTTGTTCCTTCAGGGTGTTACCTGAGATTTCTCTGAATAGTTCTGCCCATCCTTCTCTGAAGTCTTTCATCCCATGAAAAATCCTTCAGTAGTGGTTCCTACAGCTGCATTCACAGTTTCTGAGACTGAAATGCAATCTTCGTCTGGTATCTCCTTGGGTTATCCCCCGAGGTTGGTCCTGGATCCCAGGCAGACTGTCTGAAATGGAACAAAATCAAGACCATACATATTTCAGTCTGTCCTTTTCCCTCCTGGCCTGGTGGAACTGAGGCATCTTCCACTAGCTCAGGATGGCAGGCTGAATTCAGAAGGCTGAACTTTCCTCTAGAGTGTAGGGCTCATTTTAGTGGCTTTAGTTTGAAATTCAGATGGTTTAAGTGTCTTTGCACTGAAATATCTCTTGAAATAGACTGCTAAATTCGGATTACATACCATAGGAAGCCTGCTGCCCTCTCTTGAATTTTCTCTGCATTGGGGAACAGTCAGATATCACCAGAGACTGTCTTCTAAATTATAAAATTCCCCAGAGCCACACCAATGAGTTCACGATCTTTGGTTACTTCAGCATTGTAGTGTAACTTTATTCCTACTTCTGTTGAGCCTGGTATTGTGTGGTTGATTTCTGTGTATCCCGTATTTTTCATTTTCACCTTTTTAAGTTCCAGGTTTTCCTTTTAAGGTCAAAGTGTTTAATTTATTTGTAAGTCTGTGGTTCTGCAGTAGCACTTGTAAGTCACCATTCACCATGATGCTGAAATTCCCATTAGGCTCATAGTCATCCCCTGGTTTACTACTAGTACTACCTTCTGTTATTGCACACTAACTATGCTCCTGAATTCTTTCTGTCCCAGGGCAGAAGGGATAAATCTCTATGTGTTTCATTTGCGTTAAAGAATGAAATATTAGACAACAGAATTAAAAAAACAAATTATCTTAGAAAAACTGACCATGTCAAACTGAAAGAATTCAAGTATCCTTTTGCAGCTCTAAAAACACCTCTCACAATTGTACAGGTCCTGCATGGCTCTGTTCTTTTATTTGCTTTCACCAATACAAAAATCATTTTACTCAATGCAGTGAAAACAAAGACCTGATCATCAGTAGTTTGCAGCAATACAGAATAGCCTGATCCCCCGGTTTTGTTTTTGTCATTGGAAATTATTACACTGCAAGATATGCTAACTTTTCTTGGAACTGCTTGTTTTTCCATACAGTTTATTTCAAACTGGAATTCAAATTGTGTTCCATGCATTACCATTTCTTACATTGTTCCTCTGAACTTTTAACAGCCTTATTTGAGTCGGCCTATGAACTTTCCCATCCCCCAAATCCACACTTATAGTCTACCAGTCCACAAATCAACTTTCCAGTAAATGTTTAATCAGTTTATGGCAGAGGAATCTTTTTATGTAGGTTTCCAAAAAAGTTAGGCTTATGAAAGCAGTCCAGCAGTCTGTGCATGTGTGTCTGTCTAACCATTTGGCTATCTGGTATTTGCAACAGGATGTTTAAAAACCTGTTGACCAGCATCCCCCCTCTCCAGAAGTGTAATGAAAATAGGCAGCTGTATAGATGTCCCAATGCAGCAGGCTTGCCTACTGACAGGGCAAAAAAATCTACAAGCCTTAGTAGACACACAAGACTCCACTCGGGAATGAGAGAGCAGAAATATTCAAACTGCAAGAAACTCTTCAGTCAATTTGCATGACACAAGACCCTGAAGAATTTGATGGCAAAATACGGATCCAAGCTTTGCAGTTCTGCAGCTTGTAGATTGCACGGTGGCTGGGGACATGAAAAGAGATGTTTGGGAGGAAAGTCTCATCTTTTCACATTCTTTGCAGGGTCACTAGTTGATGTTTAGTTAGTTGATGTCATTAATGTTGATGTTTAAATAAGTCAGATGGAATAGGCTCTAAAGGCACCTATTTTGCCTTATCAGCTGTGAAAGCAGCTAGCTCAGGTGCAGGCATCCGTGTTGCAGACACCTGTATGTGCATGCAGTCCAATGCCTCTACCTATAGGGGGACAGGAATAGGACCTTTTTGGAGGGAGGATTTCATCTGTCACTACAACCTGCTCAAACCTACTGATGTCAGCTATTTAGGAGCCCTAGGTTGGTCCCCTGCCAGCAGTGCTGCCCTTGCAGCCACTGGGGGACAAGGCCTGCTCCAAGTCACAGCGGTGGAAGCAGATGCAGCAGCTGCTAGCGTGCCTGCGCCAGTGTGCTCCGGAGAGCTGTTAGCGGCCATGCAACTCAACCAGTGCTGGCACAGGGGAAAATGTGTTCGGTAGAGAAAAGCACCTGGCCACCCGTACCAGGACTGTCAGCCTCCCTGTGTGAACCTCTTCTGATTTCTTAAAAGGTGTGGCTTAAGCTATTTTTTTTTGTAGGAAGACATACTGTGTGCTAACAGGTAAGCTTCAGAAGCATGTATTTCAGTAATTAGCCCAGCTTGTTGCTAAATTAGATTTATCGATCAAGTGGTTTACGAGACTTTGTAGTATTAAATGTGGCTTGGTCGCAAGTGTGCACTGCCATCCTTGCTGCTGTTGCAATGTGAATATGCTAGGCTGGGCTGTCGCTGCATTGTAACCTCTGCTCCTTTCCATGTTTGCAGGACTTCACACTCCCTCCTTCGGGGATGCCGAGGAGAGCAGTGTGGAGCAGGAGTGCTCCTCCTGGCCTCAGAAAGCACGAGATGGCCATCTCAGGTGGCAGGCACTGGCAGGGCAAGGCTGACCCTTTCAGTGTGGTGGCTGCCTCCTTGGTGAGCCAACTGTCTGACCAGAAGAAGAGGGTTGAGTCACCTCTCATCTGGTTCAGAGGGGTGTATTTGCCTCCTGCACCGCACCCTTTAAACAAGACGTTAGTCAAGGGTGGCAAGTGGAAGGACGTGGATAGCACCCAGGAAAAGCGCAGGTCCTTCCTGCATGACTTCTGTAAGAAATACAACAGCAGAAAGAAGCTGCGAACCCACCTCGTGCACCTGGTATCAAGAATTTATGTGGAGGACAGGCACAAGGTCCTGTACTGCGAAGTGCCAAAAGCAGGCTGCTCTAATTGGAAAAGGGTCCTCATGGTGCTTAATGGACTCGCCACTTCAGCACACAACATTTCCCATGACGATGTGCACTATGGAAAGCATCTAAGGAAACTGGACAGTTATGACCTAAAAGGGATATACACACGCTTGAACACATACACCAAGACTATATTTGTACGTGATCCTATGGAAAGACTGGTATCTGCCTTCAGGGATAAGTTCGAACATCCGAACAGCTATTACCATCCAGTATTTGGGAAGGCAATAATTAAGAAGTATAGACATAACGCCAATGAAGAAGCATTGAAAACAGGATCAGGAGTTAAGTTCAAGGAGTTTATCCAATATTTGTTAGATCCTCATCGCCCAGTAGGAATGGACATTCATTGGGAGCAAGTCAGTAAGCTCTGCTATCCCTGCCTCATCAACTATGATTTTATAGGAAAGTTTGAAACCCTGGAAGACGATGCCAATTACTTTTTGCAGCTGGTAGGTGCTCCAGCCGAGCTGAAGTTTCCTAAATTCAAAGACAGACATTCCTCTGATGAGAGAACAAGTGCAGAAGTAGTGAGGCAATACTTAAAGAAATTGTCTAAGGAGGAGAGACAGCTGACCTACGACTTCTATTACTTGGATTACTTAATGTTCAATTATACATCACCAGCTGTATAGCACCAGAATAGCTTCAGGCTTCTATTAGATATTTACCATTTTGGGATTCAAAACAACTACTTTGATATGAGCTCTGAAAGGAAACAAAGTTACTGCTAAGTGGAGTTGTCTTGACTTAGTGGGGATTTTATAAGCTCGAGTGACATCAATTGACATTAAATTATAGGAGAATGCACAAAAAAAGACCTGTAAACAGCATAAATTGCACTAAAATGAGTGAAAAAGCTGCTTTTACCATTATGGATTATATTGTGGAAGCAGTAGCGCAGCCAGCTGTTGCATTAGCTTACCTAATGTTCTTTTAATGGTTTAAGAAAAAAAGCATTCAGAGTAGGATGATTCTTTGTTTTTGGTGTGTCTGCTTTAGAAATTGTTTTTGAAACTATTTTTGAATGTATTTTTTACTTTCTGTCACTTATTAATAAAGAAGCATTGGCTAATTTTCTAAAATGTTTGCAGCATTCTCAGTTGCAAGGCTTGGTTGTTTGATTACCATTAGACTGTAACTGGTTTTAGACCTGATTGTTTTTTATTGAAGGATGCTTTTGAATACAAATGCATAAACCTACAAATAACACAGCAGCTCAACTGTTGAGCAGAGTAAAATCGGGTAAGCCTGTGATCTGAAGTCCCAGTCCACTCCTGCATTTTGATTGATGCACTAGAGTTAAAATTACCATTTTAATTTACAGTGGAGTCAACCACATGATGCATACTGTGGTCCCAATATTCAAGATAGTCTGCATCTTTGGTGACAGGGCAAAGTCTTAGGGTGGTAGCTATGGGACATTATAAGGTTTGTACAGAGAAACAACTTCATTGCAACTGCTGTGACCGCTCTTGGTCTGCCAGTGCCCGATAATCAGCTCAGCTCCCAGCAATTTGTTACACAGAAGGTGTGTATGCCCATTGTCTCCCAAACCCATGGACTGGTTTTGTCCCCAGAGCTTCCTGAAGTCACCTGTGTTTTGCTGTCCTTCCTACCTTGTCAGCAGCCAGCAAACCCCAGGGGTGGAATGGATGCTGCAGTGTTATGTGGTGGGATGGGTATTGGTGATTCATCCTAGAGGCAGTTGTGTCCAGAGTCCCACAGTCCTGGTTATAAAAGGAAAAGGTACCTTCTCTCCTCCTCTTCCCTCTCCTCCCTCAACTGCTGTCTCACCAATGCATGCGGTCATTCCTGCAACCCGCAGTTGCACATGGCATTGTAAGATGGGTGGCCAGGGTGTCCCAGGAGGAGGAGAAATCTGCAAAATGGCTAGGGAGAAATCCCTATGCCCTTCCAAAATAAAAATGACAGCTATTCTTTGCTTCCTGGAGTGGTCTGGGGCATCATGCTCCAGCATCTTGATATAGTAAGTTGTAGAATAAGGAAACAGGCTGGCGGGAAACTGATGAAAGTAAAATGTCCTTTTCCAGTGTTCCCAACCAATACTCACGACTAGCGCTATTGCTGTCCTTTCCCTCATCTCAGGCAAATGTACGGCTTCAGTCCTTCCACAGGAGTAATTGTGGGTCCCTGCTGAAAGGAGAGACCATTTCCTATGTACCCTCACTGCTTGTTTCTCCTGCAGTTTTCTCCTCAGAAGAGAAAAAAAAGCCACCTCCAGCCTCCACGGTGCCAGTGTGTAACCGAGCAGGCTCTGCACGTCTCTCTTCGCAGCAGGACAAGCCACTCCGAGGGGGAAAGGTAAAAGCACACCGGGCAGCCGCAGTCGGAGGTGGTGCTGTATGTGACTAGCAGCACCCATAGCTGAAGCCAGCCTGTTCCCTGGGGCCATGGAACAAAGAGGAGAAGGAAAAAGCCCACAAGCCATCATCACCACGTTCAGTGGATGTTCAGCACCAACAAGGAGGTGCAGGAATGCCTTGGACAGGGAAACGCACACAGTGTTACTTGTGTGAGCTGTCGCTGTGCCTGGACGGACCCATAGGTGTTAACACCAGTGTTTGGGATGGGATACCCAACCGTTGAACCGCCCTGATGCGTGCCTTTCCTCAGGTGAACAATGTGTCCCTAAATGTCCCCCTTTAGACTCAAGATGATGTCTGACTCCCCTCTTGGCTGGCAGAAATCCCTCCTGATTTTCCTGCAGGCTCTGTCCCAGAGCAGGGCATGCCGGAGGTGCACTGCTCTGCGCGGGGCACCATGGGGAGCGCAGCTGCCCAGTGGCCGAGGGCTCGGCCCCTGGGGCACTGTGCTGGAGAGCTGGTTCCTTGCAGCTGCTGTCATGCTGGACACCAGTACGCTGCCACTCCCGTGTTGTGCACCATGCCGGTTAATGGCTGTTATTGAGTTCCCATGTGTCTTTACCCAGCACATTTTTTTTTTCTTTTTTTTTTTTGTCCATGCACTTTCATGACTGTTGCTCTCAAGCAGGACCATGCATTAGGACATTAAAGAGAAGCTCCTGCCAGAGTTTTCATTTTGTGTCATCCAGCCTCCTAACTCATGTGAAAACTGCCTTAGATTTCACTTGGATTTGACCTTGCTGTAAAAAGCATCTTTTCCACAGACGCACAGGAGATCTCTAGATCCTCTGCTCTTGTAAATATTGATTCCCACCTCAAATGCTGAATGAATCTCTCTTGCCTTGTAGGGAGGCCATTGAAGATGTTACTTAAAAATTAAATGTACATCAACCTTTGGATGTCTGTATATTTGCTTTGTCTTGTCTGTTGTGGATGTGTGTTAATTAATTGTCAATTTACTGACAAAAAAAAATGGCTCATGTACCAATATTTTCCAAAAAACATATGAGTGAAAAAAGTTTGACATGATAATAAAGAATGGAGGCCAATTTATATGAGTTTTGTATGAATTCTTTAATACAGAGAAATAAATAGTAGTAAATAACAAAGTCTCTGAAGAACTTAGGCTTCACCTTGAGCTTGCTTTAGTGACAAACTTTCAGTCTATCATCTGATCAGGGAATGACAGAGATTCGGGGGTTGGGGGGATGTAATTGTGTTGAAAAAGCTGTACAGTCTCATAAGATTTCATCTACTAACTGGTCTTAGATAAAGCTATTGTTTGAGTCAAGGGGGGGTGAAAGAAGTTATTAGCAAATGTTTGGCTTCTGCAAATGAGAGGGAAAATGACATTGATTTGCATGCATCTGTGGACACAGACATCAGGTCCCTAGATTGTCATCTTGAAAATCTGGTACGGTTTGCATTTGTGATTTAAAAGGGGAGGACACTACTTAAGGCCTTTAAAGCATGTATGTGCACAGAAGCGTAATTGTTTTAGCCGCACTGTTGTTCTATGGCTCTAGTGAAAGTAATTTAACTTCTTTGTATGCTCAACTTCAAATTTCATAGCCCCTAACTGCACTTAAAAATTCATTTTTTGAAAATCTAACCCAGACTTTTGTAAAGAAGAGCCTCTCCATAGTCATCTTCAGCAACCTAAGGGATTCAGATGATCTCAGTAGCAGAATCTAGATTGTACTTTGCCTCATTAACCACATTTTGAAAATCACCAGCTTGCTTTGCCAGGAATTAAGTTACATGATTTAAAATTAACATAAGAGTTTAGCATAATTGAAGTGGGACTGTGATATCTGACTTATGGGATTATAAAGGCATAATTTGCAGCATAAAAGATATCCTCTATTTTTAAAAGTAAATTTTAAAAGGTCAAAGTGTGAGGTTGGGTTGTAACTTGACATATTTTGTAAGACTGCTAGGCAAAAACAAAAACTGAAGGTCATCCACTATAACTAGTATAAAATCCCACCTCCACAATTGTGCACAGATGTTTGTTTTACTCAGAAAATGATATTGAATGTATGCAGAAGAGGAATGAAAATACACTCCACAACATTCGGTGCAATTACGCTTATACTAGAGATCAGCTGCAGCATGCAGAGCCTCTTTTAAGGGGCTTCATTACAGTAAATGCTTTTTAGTTATGAACATTTCTTCATTTGAAGATCTCTAAGCACTTCTCTAATGCAGGTTGGTTGTCAGGGCAAGTCAAATGTGCTGTAAAGGCATTACAGTGAGTCCGTGGGAGGGATGGAGCTGGAGGAGAGTGCTCCCTTGGCTCATTTGTCTCTTCCAAACACCAGACAGTTGTGCTTCTCTCCTGAAACAAAAACTTGATTTTTGGAAAGTAATGTTCCATATTTGCCTTTCTTCTAAAATGAATCAGTATTAAATAAAATGGAATTATTTTATTTAATAATCAAGTAAAAATGTTTTGATTAATAAATAAATAAAAATAAATTATTTTTTTTTTTAAAATGCATACGTGTGCATTCTCAAATTCTGATATATTTGCCCACATAAGGCAGTTTCCATGTAGGATTTGGCTTGCAAAGCTCAGACACAGCCATTACGCCCATCTCTTCTAAAAGTGCTGGTAAACTGTTGCTTGCTGGAAGTCAGAGGTGTGCAGCCACAGTGCAGTCAAACATGGCACATCCTCTTGAAATGTCCTCTGGTGTAACTCCCCCAAAAGGCCAAATTTATTGGAGCTACTCCTGCCTCGGGCTGTTCTATCTTGGTGATGTGTCATTGGAGATCACCACTTTAATTTTAAAGGTAGTTTAAATTTAAATGAAAATTACAGTGTGACACTTTGCAAAACTCTGAAAGGAAAATGTTTTAATAGAGCTTTGTATTGTATATGTGGGTTATATATAAAAGTCTTTGTTGTATGTGCCTTCAGGCTATCAATGCATCAGATAACTATTTTTAACTGTAATGTTAATGCCAGTTTATCAGCTGTGTAACCTGCTGTGATGCTTTCAAAACTAAGTGAATTTGGCCTCAGAACCTAATCTCCAAAATCAGATCATAAATTATTACACTTCGTAAAAAGTACAGATGCGCCTGTCCTGTATTGACCAATTCATTTATAGTTCAAAGGGCAGGGCAGGAACACAGAGCACTGGGGGGTGTAACTAACTCAGCAGAGGGAATCTGTCCATAACCCCAGATACTTGGGATTGATTTGCCTTCTGAAATGTATATATGTGGGGAGGTGGAGGAACCAGTCGTATTATTTAGTTTAATGTGAATGTCTTAGATTAAATTTGGTATTCATAAAAATACCTATTTTGGGGGACAACAGCTGAGCTCTTGGCGCTGTAGCTAATGGCAGTGAGTCCCACAGGTTTCCTGTATGTTAGATGTAGCTCTGCTTGTGGCTGGAGTAACAGACTTGGACTTCAGAGACCTGGATCTTCCTCCAAGTTCTGTAACTTCATGGACTCATTGGACAAACTTGAACTGCTATCTGCCTCAGTTTCCCCACTGGTAAGGTGGTCCTGTAAACGGAAGGTAATTATACCATATCTCTTCTAAAATTATTGAACTATGTGGATAAATAGCTGTGATTAGAGATTAGGTATTAGTATGGAATTTAATTCCTAGGATGTTCATGCCCTTTCTTTATGTTTTACTTCCAATGGCTTGGAGGAAGCCGGGGACTTCCCAGCTTTGTTCCAGCCAAGAAGTGCATCATTCAGCTCTGTTCTGGGCAGTTGGCAGCCTTAAGAATGCAAGCTCTGTTTCAAAACACTGTGCATCTGTCAAGCCTGCCTGGGCACTGCCTTAGCATAAAACCAGTGCCAGGTTGTCTGACCAGGGGAAAGTGCCCCTCCGGTTCCTTTTGTACAGAGGACAGCAGACAGAGGCAGGGTGAGAATCTTGCTGTCTCATTTTATTCTGAGCCCAAATAAAGACAAGCTGTTTTGTTTTGGTGCAGTAGCCCTAAATAAAGTGATGCTCAACCAGCGAGTTCTGCAGAAAGAGAAATCTGAGCACAGTAAGTGACATTAGAGGATCCTATCCATGTACGCAAACTCCTGCCTTCTTCCAAACACCAGGGCTGTATAAGCCAGTACCCAGGGCCGTGTTCCCCCAGCCCTTCCTGAGGTCCTGCCAACCCTTGTGACACTCTCCAGTTTACCTGGCTGCTAGAGACTCTCAGGATTTATCTCCTACTAACATAGCCACTTTGTCTATGGCTCTGTGGAGGCTACTAATAACATGGAGGCTGGATTGATACAGACCATGTTGCTCTCTTCTATTTGTCTTCAGAAAGCGATGCGATTAACAACCCTGAGAGAGAGAAAAGAGTCCTTACAAAAGGCAAGGGAAAAATCTCAAGGCCACAACCATAACTTTTTTTTTTTAGTATATGTAATTGTTGTTGCCTTTCCTCTGTCATCTCCCATACAATTTCCCGCCCTCTTTAAGTATGTCTTCACAAATGGGTGAGACCAATTGCGGGTTCACTCTCAGCTGTCAAGTGTAAGCCAGCTCCAGTCCAGCACATCTATGTTATCATGGCATTGAGGCTGCACTAGGTCTGCCTGAGAGTATGGTACTGTCAGTCACCATCTATGCACAAATATCTGTCTTGTCCTTGTCATGTAGAAATTCCTCCTATCTCAGAGGTTTTTTTCTCAAAGTCCTTCCAGAGACCATAGTTTCCACAAAACCTCCCAATACTGCTCGTTTTCCAAGATTTGCAAATTTGAAGTGTCCCATATAATTTGCATTCAAGAAACAGAATTCTGAGACATAAGGTGTAGGAGCAGAGAAGGTTTATCTGGGCATTTCAGCACACAGAGATGTAAATCAGCACTCAGTGGATTGTGAATACGTGTCAGTAGGATATTAAATGCTAAAGTCTAATTTTCCCAAGCTAGCTACTTGGGGGTAAAAACTGGATGTAGGCAGACTAGCACCTGCCTATTGAATTATCTCATTCTTGATAAAAGCGGACACACACAGAGACAGAATTTTAAGTTTTAGGAATGATAATGAGTTACAATTCATCTGAGAAATAATGTGTGTTCAGAGAGCTGAGTTCAACTACATAGCAGTTCCCTCCCTATAAACATGCACAAACACATGTATAAATGCATGCACATGTTTTATAAATGCACGTGCACACATACAATATATAGAATCATAGAATCATTTAGGTTGGAAAAGACCCTTAAGATCATCCAGTCCAACCATTAACCGAACATTACCAAGTCCACCACTAAACCAATTAAGGGTAGAGTAACAATTTCATGTTTCCTGGCTTGGTGGCTGGGTTATTTATAATGAAAGTAAAACCTAGGAATCATTAAGCTTGGAAAGGACCTCTAAGATCATCAGTCCAACCACCAACCCAACACCACCATGCCCACTAAACTATGTCCCAGAGTGCCACGTCTACCCAGTTTTTGAACACTTCCAGGGATGGTGACTCTACCACCTCTCTGGGCAGCCTGTTCCAATGCTTGACTACCCTTTCTGTGAAGAAATTTTTCCTAATATCCAATCTAAACCTCCCCTGATGCAGCTTGAGCCCATTTCCTCTCGTTCTATTGCTAACTACTTGGGAGAAGAGACCGACACCATCCTCCCTTCAACCTCCTTTCAGGTAGTTGTAGAGAGTGATAAGGAATCCTCTCAGCCTCTGCTCCTCCAGGCTAAACAATCCCAGTTCCCTCAGCTGTTCCTCATAAGACTTGTGCTCCAGACCCTTCTCCAGCTTCGTTGCCCTTCTCTGGACACGCTCCATCACCTCAATGTCTTTCTTGTATTGAGGGGCCCAAAACTGGACACAGTATTCCAGGTGTGGCCTCACCAGTGCCGAGTACAGGGGGACAATCACCTCCCTGCTCCTGCTGGCCACACTATTCCTGATACAAGCCAGGATGCTGTTGGCCTTCTTGGCCACCTGGGCACACTGCTGGCTCATGTCCAGCCGGCTGTCAACCAGCACCCCCAGGTCTTTTTCGGCCAGGCAGCTTTCCAGCCACTGTTCCCCAAGCCTGTAGCGTTGCATGGGGTTGTTGTGACCCAAGTGCAGGACCCGACACTTGGCCTTGTTAAACCTCACATATATATATGTGAGTCTCATAACATTCACCCAAATGTTTCTCAGAAATGGTGGTGGGAGTTACTTAGCTTAAGTCCTGCACTTGACTTTAAAGATCTTAAATGTGTATTAAGATACATACTTTCTAAAGAAACAGAGTTCCCATCGCTTGGGATGTACAGACAGAACTTAGATTAACTCTGTTTCATCTCTGGCTATAGCAGAGAATGTATATGGCAGCATTGTATATGCAAAGGTATCCTATGCTGTATCGGCACATAAACATTTTATTAGCATGTTGCAGAGCCACAACGTTATTCCAAATGAACCTAAGCTACTTGCAGGGACTGCAAGGTTACCTCTTGCACAGGTTTTCTTTTTGCTTCTTTAGCTTGCCTGGGACAGGATGCTGCCAGGTCTATGGGTCTGCAGTTTGGGCAGCTGTGCCTGCTTCTGATCATGGGTATGGCTCCAGGTTTTGGGGGGAGGTTCCTTGGTGGGAAACCTGGGAGGGGGGGAAGTGGGCAAGAGTTTGCAGCATCTCTCTGCTTTCAAGGAACTTACGGTGTTACCACCTATAATGCACTCCAAGCCATAGACACCAGCTGTCACCTTTGCTGTGACTTCTGGTATTCTCTTAAAAAGAAAAAAGAAAAAAAAAAAAAAAAGGCAAAACAGAAAAGGGACAGAGGGGAAACCTCTAATGAGAAGGGGAAATGTTAATCATGGCTGCAGGTGACAGTGCACAATAAGAAATTGCTGCTTTGCTATTGTATCTCTGATGGAAATACCCTTAAGACTGCAGCAGAGCAAAAGCTCAGCTCCAAGGGAGAATGATGTTTCTTGATGTCCTGGTTTCGGCTGGGATAGAGTTAATTTTCTTCCTAGCAGCAGGCATAGTGCTGTGTTTTGGATTTAGTAGGAGAAGAATGTTGATAACATGCTGATGTTTTTAGTTGTTGCTGAGTACTGCTTATGCTAGTCAAGGACTTTTTCAGCTTCCCATGCTCTGCCAGGCGCACAAGAAACTGGGAGGGGGCACAGCCAGAATAGTTGATCCAAACTGACCAAAGGGCTATTCCATACCATATGACGTCATGCTCAGTATATATACTGGGGGGGGTTAGCCGGGGAGCAGCGACCGCTGCTCGGGAACTGTCTGGGTATCGGTTGTCGGGTGGTGAGCAATTGCATTGTGCATCACTTGCTTTGTATATTATTATTACTGTTATTATTATTATATTGTTGTTATTATTATTTTACTTTATTTTATTTTAATTATTAAACTATTCTTATCTCAACCCAGGAGTGTTTCTCACTCTTACTCCTCCGATTCTCTCCCCCATCCCATCGGGGTAGGGGGAGTGAGCGAGCGGCTGCGTGGTACTGAGTTGCTGGCTGGGACTAAACCACGACAGTCCTTTTTGGCGCCCAACGTGGGGCACGAAGGGTTTGAGATAAGAACAGATTAACTAGAGTGTATTAAGGAGTCTGTTAACAGTTGCCGGTCATGATATTAGTTCATCTGATCTGTACCATGTTCTTTTCTTGGCTGTGCATGTTAAAGCTTGGTGTTGGTCTGTGCATTGCGCTATGCTCTGTAGTGATTAAGGATGTTTTGATTGGGAGGTTCCTTATCAAAATCCTGACCTTGAGCATGGTTTTGTATCTGGGTTTTATACACAAGTCATTACTGTACTTCGGGTACCACCTCATGGAGAGAGTTAGCAATTATACCTTTCCCTCGGAGACGTCTGTTGTGGAGGAACTACAGAATGGCACCTTCATTACCTTATTCTATAATGCTTCCTCCCTCATTACAGAAAGTTTTCAGTATTTTGAACATCCCTGGGCAGTTAAGATACTTCTATTGATACTTCTTGGGAATATTGTTTTGGTTTTGACAAAGGTTAGTAAGCAATTTAAGAATATCATCCAGAGATCTGCCCCAAGGCTGGAGAGTTATGAGTGGCAGGGTGTGTGGGATCGTATGCGCAAGTACCTAGGGCAGTGGGGACCTCCAGTGTTTTGGAACTTCACCCCTGAACAAGTGCAGAATCCTGAAGAACTAGTAAAGTATTTGGAAGAAGTATGTTCTCACCCTGGCAACTCCAAAGAGACACAACTCATTGCAACATGCTGGGGACTGGCCCATGCCTATCGAGCCCTGTTCAACACTATTCAGTACCCTCAAGGGAAAGAGAGGGTCTCTGGATCTGATGACAAAACAACAGGCACTGTGGCTACTCCAACCACAGCCATGAGCACTGTGGCTACTCCAACCACAGCCACAAGCACTGCAGCTACTCCAACACCCACCACAGGCACTGCGGCTACTCCAACACCCACCACAGGTACTGCAGCCACTCCAACCCCAGTGGCAGGCACTGCGGCTAAACCAGAGAACCAACCTGCGCCGGTATCAGTTGCCCCTATACAGAAGAAAAAATACACAAGGAAATCAGTTCGTTTAGTAAGGGATGAAGATGAACCAGGGCCATCACGAGAACCAGAGGAGGAAGAACCCATAAATGAGATGGTGACCACCCGATCCCTATCCCTGAGTGAGCTGCGAGATATGCGAAAAGATTTTGGTCGTCATCCAGGCGAGCACATCATCACCTGGCTGCTCCGATGCTGGGATAACGGGGCCAGTAGCCTGGATTTAGAGGGTAGGGAAGCCAAGCAGCTGGGATCCCTTTCCAGGGAAGGGGGCATTGACAAAGCAATTGGAAAAGGGGCAAAACCGCTCAGCCTCTGGAGGCGACTTCTGTCAAGCGTGAAGGAAAGGTATCCCTTCAAGGAGGATGTTTTATACCGCCCAAGCAAATGGACCACCGTAGAGAAGGGTATCCAGTACCTGAGGGAATTAGGCGTGCTGGAGGTGATTTACAGTGACCTGAATGATGAACAGTTAACCAAAGACCCAGATGAAGTCAGGTGCACACAATCCATGTGGCGGAAGGTGGTACGGAGCGCACCAGCATCGTATTCCAACTCGTTGGCAATACTAGCCTGGAAAGACGACGAGGCACCAACGGTGGATGAAGTGGCTAGACAACTCCGGGACTACGAAGAAAAGCTCTCTTCCTCCCTACGGGCCTGTGTCTCGGCTGTGGAAAAACTGTCTGAAAAAATATGCCAAGAGTTCCAACAACTCAGAGAGGATCTGTCCTACTCCCCACCTGCACGGACCAGTGTCTCAGCCATTAGGAGTCAACGTCCCTATGCTCAAGAGAGAGGATATAGAGGATACACACCACGGGGCACCCTGTGGTTTTATCTGCGTGATTATGGAGAGGACATGAGAAAGTGGGATGGAAAACCCACCTCAACCTTAGAGGCACGGGTTCGTGAGTTGCAAGGAAAAACTATTAGGAAAGGAGGTTCTCCCAGGAAGATTGCAGCTCCAGTTTCCAGTGAGCAGTTCCCGAGACAGAGTAAGAGGGCTAATTTTACTTCCGACCTTGATCAGGGGACTTTTGATTCACATTTACAGGAAGTGAACAGCGAATACTGTGACCAGTGTTAGAGGGGCCCTGCCTCCAGCCAGGTGGAGGAAAGGGACAACCGCGTTTACTGGACTGTGTGGATTCGATGGCCTGGAACGTCAGACCCACAGGAGTATAAGGCTCTAGTGGACACTGGTGCACAGTGCACGCTAATGCCATCAAACTATAGAGGGGCAGAACCCATTTGTATTTCTGGAGTGACAGGGGGATCCCAACAGCTAACTGTACTGGAAGCTGAAGTGAGCCTAACTGGGAATGAGTGGCAAAAGCACCCCATTGTGACTGGCCCAGATGCTCCGTGCATCCTTGGCATAGACTACCTCAGGAGAGGGTATTTCAAGGACCCAAAAGGGTACCGGTGGGCTTTTGGTATAGCTGCTTTGGAGACAGAGGAAATTAAACAGTTGTCCACCTTGCCCGGTCTCTCAGAGGACCCTTCGATTGTAGGGTTGCTGAAGGTTGAGGAACAACAGGTGCCGATTGCTACCACAACTGTGCACAGGCGGCAATATCGCACCAACCGAGACTCCCTGATTCCCATCCATAACCTGATTCGTCGACTGGAGAGCCAGGGAGTGATCAGCAAGACTCGCTCACCCTTTAACAGTCCCATATGGCCAGTGCGAAAGTCTAATGGGGAGTGGAGACTAACAGTGGACTATCGTGGCCTGAACGAAGTTACACCGCCGCTGAGTGCTGCCGTGCCAGACATGCTAGAACTTCAATATGAACTGGAGTCAAAGGCAGCTAAGTGGTATGCCACAATTGATATTGCTAATGCATTTTTCTCCATCCCTTTGGCAGCAGAGTGCAGACCCCAGTTTGCTTTTACCTGGAGGGGTGTTCAGTACACCTGGAACCGACTGCCCCAGGGGTGGAAGCACAGCCCCACCATTTGCCATGGACTGATCCAGACAGCACTGGAACAGGGTGAAGCTCCAGAACATCTGCAGTACATTGATGACATCATTGTGTGGGGCAACACAGCAGAAGACGTTTTTGAGAAGGGAAAGAAAATAGTCCAAATCCTTCTGAAGGCTGGTTTTGCCATAAAACAGAGTAAGGTCAAGGGGCCTGCACAGGAGATCCAGTTTTTAGGAATAAAATGGCAAGATGGACGTCGTCAGATCCCAATGGATGTGATCAACAAAATAACAGCTATGTCCCCACCAACTAGCAAAAAGGAAACACAAGCTTTCTTAGGCGTTGTGGGGTTTTGGAGAATGCATATTCCAAATTACAGCCAGATTGTAAGCCCTCTCTATCAAGTGACCCGGAAGAAGAACGAATTCAAATGGGGCCCTGAGCAACAACAAGCCTTTGAACAAATTAAACGTGAGATAGTTCATGCAGTAGCCCTTGGGCCAGTCCGGGCAGGGCAGGATATTAAAAATGTGCTCTACACTGCAGCCGGGGAGAATGGCCCTACCTGGAGCCTCTGGCAGAAAGCACCAGGGGAGACTCGAGGTCGACCCCTAGGGTTTTGGAGTCGGGGATACAGAGGATCCGAAGCCCGCTATACTCCAACTGAGAAAGAGATACTGGCAGCATATGAAGGGGTTCGAGCTGCTTCAGAAGTGGTTGGTACTGAAGCACAGCTCCTGCTGGCACCCCGACTGCCGGTGTTGGGCTGGATGTTCAAAGGGAGGGTCCCCTCTACACATCATGCAACTGATGCTACATGGAGTAAGTGGGTTGCATTGATCACACAACGGGCTCGAATAGGAAACCCCAGTCGCCCAGGAATCTTGGAAGTGATCATGGACTGGCCAGAAGGAAAAAACCTTAGAATATCACCAGAGGAGGAGGTGACACGTGCTGAAGAGGCCCCACTGTATAATAAATTGCCAGAAAATGAAAAGCAATATGCCCTGTTCACTGATGGGTCCTGTCGTCTTGTGGGAAAGCATCGGAGGTGGAAAGCTGCTGTATGGAGTCCTATACGACAAGTCGCAGAAACTGCTGAAGGAGAAGGGGAGTCGAGTCAGTTTGCAGAGGTGAAAGCCATTCAGCTGGCTTTAGATATTGCTGAAAGAGAAAAGTGGCCAATCCTTTATCTCTATACTGACTCATGGATGGTGGCAAATGCCCTGTGGGGGTGGCTGCAGCAATGGAAGCAGAGCAACTGGCAGCGCAGAGGCAAACCAATCTGGGCTGCCGCATTGTGGCAAGATATTGCTGCCCGGGTAGAGAACCTGGTTGTAAAAGTTCGTCATGTAGATGCTCATGTACCTAAGAGTCGTGCCACTGAAGAACATCAAAACAACCAGCAAGTAGATCAGGCTGCTAAGATTGAAGTGGCTCAGGTGGATTTGGACTGGCAACATAAGGGTGAATTATTTATAGCTCGGTGGGCCCATGACGCCTCAGGCCATCAAGGAAGGGATGCAACGTATAAATGGGCTCGTGATCGAGGGGTGGACTTAACTATGGACAGTATTGCACAGGTTATTCATGAGTGTGAAACATGCGCTGCAATCAAGCAAGCCAAGCAGTTCAAGCCCCTTGGGTATAGTGAACGATGGCTGAAATATAAATATGGGGAGGCCTGGCAGATTGATTACATCACGCTCCCACAGACCCGCCAAGGCAAGCGCTATGTGCTCACCATGGTGGAAGCAACCACTGGATGGCTGGAAACATATCCCGTGCCCCATGCCACCGCCCGGAACACCATCCTGGGCCTTGAAAAGCAAGTCCTGTGGCGACATGGCACCCCAGAAAGAATTGAGTCAGACAACGGGACTCATTTCCGAAACAACCTCATAGACACCTGGGCCAAAGAGCACGGCATTGAGTGGGTGTATCACATCCCTTACCATGCACCAGCCTCCGGGAAAATTGAGCGATACAATGGATTGTTAAAGACTACCCTGAGAGCAATGGGTGGTGGGACGTTTAAACATTGGGATACGCATTTAGCAAAAGCCACCTGGTTAGTCAACACCAGGGGATCTGCCAATCGAGCTGGCCCTGCCCAATCAAAACTTTTACGTACTGTAGAAGGAGATAAAGTTCCTGTAGTGCACATGAAAAATATGCTGGGGAAGACAGTCTGGGTTACTTCCCCCTCTGGCAAAGGCAAACCCATTCGTGGGATTGCTTTTGCTCAAGGACCTGGGTGCACTTGGTGGGTGATGCGAAAGGATGGGGAAGCCCAATGTGTACCTCAAGGGAATTTGATTTTGGGTGAAAATAGCTAATGAACTGAATTGTATAATATTAATTGCTTTATAATACTGTATGTTATCTCTTAACTATATGTTATCTCTTAACTGCATGTTAATATAATAATATAGTAGGTTAATATTAAGTATATAATACTGTATATTATGATTGCTATATGCCACATCAATGGTATTGCAGTAAGAATTGCCCAGCTTAATGAAAATGAACTTTGATGAAACCATGTTGGAATGAGAACTGACTTCAGCATGCAACAGTCCAACACTGCACACCACCTCTCCTGCTCTGAAAGACTGTGATGACAGATGGAACCCAAAGTCATGGACTAAATGAACTCAATGGACATTTTAGAGGGATGGGCCATAGACGAAGGGAATGATATCTGTGTGTATATCAAGATAGGGAAAGTGGTGGTGATTAATTGGAACACATTGGAAAGGGGAGGGCCTGTGCATGACGTAGATGGTATAGAATAAGGGGTGGATACTGTCCTGGTTTCGGCTGGGATAGAGTTAATTTTCTTCCTAGCAGCAGGCATAGTGCTGTGTTTTGGATTTAGTAGGAGAAGAATGTTGATAACATGCTGATGTTTTTAGTTGTTGCTGAGTACTGCTTATGCTAGTCAAGGACTTTTTCAGCTTCCCATGCTCTGCCAGGCGCACAAGAAACTGGGAGGGGGCACAGCCAGAATAGTTGATCCAAACTGACCAAAGGGCTATTCCATACCATATGACGTCATGCTCAGTATATATACTGGGGGGGGTTAGCCGGGGAGCAGCGACCGCTGCTCGGGAACTGTCTGGGTATCGGTTGTCGGGTGGTGAGCAATTGCATTGTGCATCACTTGCTTTGTATATTATTATTACTGTTATTATTATTATATTGTTGTTATTATTATTTTACTTTATTTTATTTTAATTATTAAACTATTCTTATCTCAACCCAGGAGTGTTTCTCACTCTTACTCCTCCGATTCTCTCCCCCATCCCATCGGGGTAGGGGGAGTGAGCGAGCGGCTGCGTGGTACTGAGTTGCTGGCTGGGACTAAACCACGACACTTGAAATCCTCATGATCCCTGCAGGTCCTCCTGAATAGGAGGGAAAACACAAATACAGAACCAAAGTTGGATGAAATTGTTCTCTCAGCCATGCTGCCAACAAATTCCCTTCTCCCATTTCTCCCTGATTCTTTTCGGCTGTCTCCAGCCGAGTGGCTGCAGTGAGTCCAGGACACTGCACTGCCTCTGCACGCAGAAACTCCGCTAATGGAAGTGCTGTTACCAGGCAGAATCTGCCTCACAGTTTGTTTTCTGCCTTGTTTTACTTAAAAGTGCTGCTAAGACTGAAATTCCCAGCTTAAGCTGATACACATTAGGCTATTCAATCCGCAAGTCAACAGTTGGAGATAGCAGGCAAAACTTTTCAGGCAGGCTGAGCAACCACTGCTGCCAGGCACATCAACACGAGCTGCAAGGGCCACCTCTGAAAAGTTGGTGGCCCTAAGGGAGACTCCTAAGTGTGGCTGAAGAACCCAGTTCTTAGGAAACCATGCCTAACAGCTTTTTAGTATAAAAAGCTATCCCTAAACATACTTCAACTGGAAGCAGCAGAGGCTACTTTGCCAAACCCATACCTTTCTCAGCAAGCCATTGAGAAGGAAAGGGACTATTTTGGGACATTCTGAGAGATTCTTTTTATCATTTTCAGTTCTGCTTTCCCCCGTCCCCTGCTCCTGCAAGCGCCGAGGCATTTCTTTAATTTATTGCAATTTGCCAAAGGAAAACAAGCTCTCCCACTGGCATCTTTATAGCTGAAATCTGCTCTCTGTGCTGTCTTGGTTGCAGAACCGGGCACAGGCTGAATGAGAGAAGCTGGGAACTCGTTATGTAAAATCTACGGCAAGTGAGCTTTTCGAGTGCTATTATGCCCTGACCCCTTATTTTGGCACAGTAACAACACCACTGAGACTGGACAGTTATAGGGTTTCCCAGGCTCCTTTTTTATTTTTTTCCTTTTTCTTTTTGGCCTCATCAGAAACCCCAAGTGAATCAGTGGTGTGCCCAAACTTCTGAAATGGTCTAGAACTTTCAGTATCTCCAACACACAAAGAAACAGTGGGGAAATAGGTGCATTTTGTTTATTCACTGCTTAATCAGGACAGTTTCCTGTCCAAAAGTTCCTTGCTCTGGATCATGTTAGAAATCTCTGACACATTTTCCAATTGTTTGATATTTGGGCTACACTATGATCCCTATTGCTTTACATTCACTTTCTTTTTTGTATGTGGCTTAAATTCTCCATTTTTCCAATAAATTACACTTGCCTGTAACTCAGGTGATTATTTTTCCCTCCAAGACTCACTTGAGCATCCTCACTTGAATAAAAAAGAAAAGTAAATAAAGAAAGAAATAAAATAATTTAAGTGAATAGGATAGGATAGGATAGGATAGGATAGGATAGAATAGAATAGAATAGAATAGAATAGAATAGAATAGAATAGAATAGAATAAGATAAAATAAAATAAAATAAAATAAAATAAAATAAAAATAGAAGAGCTTTCTTGGCTACAGGTTGCTAGGACTTCATGTGCATTTTATGCCTCTTCACAGTCTTGGAAACTTGGAAATATCTACAATTTCTCAGGTACACTGTCAGCTCTTTGAGACAAAGCAGCTGGGATCAGGGTGACCTTTTAGGATTAATTACAAGTTTCTGAAACTGGACAGCAAAAAATTGCATTGCGAGACTGCATGGATGTGCCCTTCTGTGCCTTTCGTACCAAATAGATTGAGTTTACAAGTCAAAAATCATTTTCTAAGAACCCATTCCGCAAACTCCACCCTGCAACACTGAGGACCGGGCTGGGTGTTTTTCTGCCCCCTCTGGCACCCTGAGGACCGGCCACGCCATGGCAGGAGCCTCACCGATAATGGTGCCAGTGAGGCACGTAGCTGAAAAGAATCCCTTTCACTGGCATGTTGGTTCTGCTGTGTTGCTGGTAAGAGAAATGTGTGCATGTCAGTCAAGTATGCAGTGTGAAACTGAAAATCAGGTGGGTATTGTAGATGTTTCGCTTATACAAAAAGGGACATGTGAAAACATGAACGTCTCAGAAATTTCCCTTTCTCTGCATGCATTCTTATAAAGGTAGATCTATTTTTAACAGGGATCAGACTTTTTTGGCCTGTACCCTCGACGAGCTATCATTAGCCATATGTGCCTCCTTTTCTAACACTAATTTAACACAATACCTGTCTTCACAAAAATAGTTCTCTCAACGAAACTCACAAAATCCACTGTAAACAGCAACTTATAGCAGGGCTATCTACCATCTACTCAAAGCGTGGATGCAGGATAAGAGAACACTGATGAGTCTAAAGAGGTAAGTCATGAAGAATGGTCTCAGACTGGTTGCTCTGCATTGATACGGTAAGTCTGCAAACACGTCAAAAAAGTATTTATTATCTCTAAAGTCTTCTGGAATAAATGTACTTCGGGTTTGGGTTTTTTTTAACTAATCACACAGCTCACAGCTGTTTTTTCCCTCAGTTGGCTTTGCAAAAGAGCAGCTTGCCAATCTGTAAGTGCCCATAGAAGGCAGTCATGGAGGTTAGATGAGAAAATGTGGCTTAGAAAGAAAGACAAGCTGTGAAAGTAGCATAAAGCAGGAGAGCCCTCTGGCCCTGTGCTTTATTTCATCCAGTCTCTGTGAATTGCATCAGCCACTCACCCGCCACCCCTGTGGGGTGCCAGAAAATGTGCGAATACTGGACTAGAGCTCTGGGCCTCAAAAGACTGTTTGCTGTGGCTGCATGTGCTCCCAGAGCACATTCACTGGACTTCAGCAGATGAAGGCGAAACATTGATAACTGATCAGTTCTCATATGTTCATGAACCAACTGTCCATCCATCCATTCAGTGGTTAGAAGCTGGTATCAGTAAAGCTGAAGATGGCTGCAAGAAGTGTTTGCTTCTTTTTATTAATCTCTATCTCTATTATCTTTGTCGACAATTGAGCCAACACAAGAATGTCTGGAGCCATACAGTTTCTGCCATGAAAGATACTGAATAACTCCAATTGCCATTTCAGAGTTTAAAACCTTTCTCCTAGTCAAGTAAAAATGTGGCACCTGTATGACAAGTTATTAGGCTTCATCTAATTTTTTTTCAAGCTGTAAACATGAAAAACTGTCAGAAAGGCAACTAATGTTGTACAAAGGATTTCAAGAAAAACATACTGTCAGATTTTCTTTAGAAGCTTACAGACAAAAGAGCTTGAATTTGTAAATATTCATAGTCAGACCCTGCTTTTCAGTTAGTTCAATGAAAGAAGAACCTTCACATAGAAAAAAGATCAACATCTTCACTTCTATGGCCTGAGGTTTTAGCTTTTAGAAGGTATTAATGTTGTGAAGGAAGAAAAACCCTGTAAAATACATAGTATTAAGAAGACAGTTACTACTGTAATCTACAAAGATAGCCTGAATGATCTGAAGCAAAACTGTCTTTCTCAGAACATGCTGCATAAGCCCATTCATGGCATACATTTCCACTAGGTGTATAAAACCTATCGCTATGAAGCTACATGTGTATTATATATATTATCATGATATTACATACAGCAGATGGCTTGGCCAAAGAACAGATTCCTAGCACCGGGCCACATGTCAAATATACTATGCCACTGAGCCTCAACCTTGAAAAAAAATAGAAAGAACAAGAAAACCAACAACAACACAGGAAAGATTTAATTTTTAAAATTACACATTGGCTGACAGAGGTAGCAGCACAGAGCAATGTGTTTAAGTATTTCTAGAGGCTTTACCACAATCCCGAGTGACATTTGTTTAAAGCATTACCACCGTACATTAGCCGTGGAGCTGTAAAGGGATTCAGACCTGGCTGACAGATCTCTGAAAGTAGTTAATGGAGTAGTAATGGCAGCAGTTGGAAGGGATCTGAAGGGATCGCTGCCAGTAAAGTTTGAAAATGACTTAAATTAGTACACTGAGAAAAGGATGGCCAAAACCAACAGAGTGTATTATTGTCTAGCATGATCACTGTCAGACAGAATGTCTGCAAAATTTCATGTCTCGGAGTGAAACAAGACTTACCTACAGAATGAGGTCTGTATCCTGAGAAGGACTGAGGGGTTATTGCGGAGAAGCGAGGAGGAATGCTTCCTCAGTGCAACGCTGCGGTAAGAAGGCCTAATTCAATTCCTAGATGTGCTACAACAAATGCTTTTACTTCAGAATATGCCTGCTGGGAGTCCAGTATTAAAAATGCATTTTAAAAAGCATGTTGAAAAAGTGGTGAAGGCACAAACAAGAGCTGAAAAAAAAAAGTTAGAGAAATCTCATTAGAGTGAGAGACTTGGAGAGTTCAGTCTGCTTAGCTTATCAAAAGTATGATGAAGAGATGACTTGCTCACATTATATAAGTATCCTCATGGGGAGACAACAGAAGTACAAGAGGCTTTTTAATCTGGGAGAGAATAGCATAAGAACCACTATATGGCAGATGAATTCACACAAACTCAGTTTAGAGACAAAGACCATTTCTGGTGATGAAAATGATTAGTCTTGGGAATAAGCTACCAAGGGAATGGGTGAATTCTCTATCCCACAAGTTTTCAAATCAAGGAAGGATACTTTTTGTAAAATATATTTAACCAAATATAAGTTATTGAGTTCATGAAATGTGTCATGAAGTAAAGTGTAATGGTCTATGATATATAAAGTTAACTAGAAAATGTTTTGTTGCTGTCTAGTCTTAAACTCCATGATTCTTTGAGCTCTGTTTCTGTAGGAAACTGAAGGCCTGAAGTGGTTCGGAGGGAAGAGGCTGAGCCTTTGCAGGTGAGGAGCTTAGAAACAGCAGCTGGACCGTAAAGGAGAGCAACTCAGATCAGTCAGGAAAGCATGGCTGGATGTTAAAGAGCATACAACAGTGGTATATACAAAGTGGAGTACTACGTTTTCTGCGGCTGATAAAATCTGTGAGCGCTTAACCGAATTTCAGTGTCTCACCTAGCAAAGTTAGACAAATCTCTGTGGCCCCACTGGCTAAGACTACACAACCCTCAGCACACAGGTCACCAGCATGTTGGGCTGTTTTTCCCTCCTGGCACATGCAGACCCTCCTGCACCCTGCCCTGTGCTGCTGCATGTCATTGTCCCCCTCCGCAAGAGAGCTACTTCTCTCCCCCCATTTCCAGTTTACCTGGGATTCTTCCCCCAACTCTCCTGTACCCGCCATGAGTGCCCAGGTCTGCTTTCCTGCTCCCCCCCCCTCCAGTTCACCAAATCCTGCTGTCTCTGCCACTGAGGCAGCTTTTTGCAATGGCAGTTGCAGCAGTTTGTGGTACAAGGGGAGAAAAAGGACTTTTTTTCCCATATTCCCAGCAAAGGGCATGTCCATGCCATGTTGAAATTAAACTACTTCTAAAGATTAAAAGCCTCCAGGTGGTAGTCTATACTACTTATATCTTAATTTTGCTTTTCCAACTGCAATTGCTGCCTATTGAGGTGGGGGGAGAGAGCAAAGAAAAAGCAGTCAATCCAAATTGTCTCATGAGGAAGGTAATAGAGCAGGGCTAAGAAAGCTCAGCAGTCATCTAAGCACACAGCTTCTTGTAAAACCTTTCTGAAAAGCCTGAAAGAATCCCCCAACTGAATGGCCATTTTGTCCCTTTCAGTTCTCCTTCTCTAGCATGGAACTCAATGTGCAGCTTGTGGACAGACAGATTCCACAATAAATAGAGAAGGAGAGTAAAACTAAACCCACTGGAGCTTGGCCAGCAGCAACATCAAATCTCTTGACTGATTTCCCAGGGAATTTTTGCTCTAAATGTCAGGAGAACATAGCCCTGCAGCCAAACCTGGACCAGACTGATACCAAGGCGTGACAAAATGAATGACCTAAGTAACAAGATTACACCACAGGAAAATTAAAACTTCAGAAATGTGCAAAGATCACATTTCAGTAAGCAGTGTTTTATGTAAGATCCTTTTAGTAGACAAAGCTTAACCCAAGCTTATAAAACATAAATTGGTGAGGGGAGGGGGATTTATTAGTGGCAACAGAATAAAACTTTTAATCAGTCAGAAAAGAAAGTCTGAGAGTTTCTGCAAGCGTCAGTGGATTCTGAAAGGCTTACAGCCTGTTTTCAGACCTTCTTGTCGACAGGAGCCAGGGAAGGTCAAAGGAATTTTGTGTCCTAGGAGTCTGCACCACTTTGAAAACAGCAGCTAAGTCCTTCCATCACTCAGGCATTTCTGAAAATCCTCCTGGAGCGTCTCCTGCTGCGGTCACCTGCAGCCTTCCCTGGCCACTCATGCTCATGGGGGTGGCAGGAACCTGAACAGCTTTGGGATTTCTGATCCTCCATCAGTTGTCGCTGAAATTGGCCATTGGGTTCAAGATCAAGGGCAGGAACACCCAGAGAAATAGTGGGGGACAGAGTGAGCACATGCATGTAAGCCTCATTTCTTTTGGAAACTGGGAGCCTGAAGTGGTGCTGAGAGAGGAGCCAACCGAGGTGAGGAGCTTAACAGCAGCAACGTAAGGGAGAGCAGTCCAGATCCTCTGGGTACAAGTGGAAAAGGGCTACAAAGAAAACACCCAGTGCTTCTAAATTATGTCCTTTTTTCCAGATTTTGGTCTTTCTTTTCTCTGCTTCAGTCTTATCTGGCAAACCCCATGAAGCAGATCTGACAGAGTTGCCCAGGATGGATGGATGGATGTCCCTGAGACACACCATAGGAGCAAAGGGACTCTTCCCACACTCCTGTTCAGTGCGGTGACAGAATCTAGTGCTGGGAGTTTTTCTGCCTCTCTCCCTCATATTGTTTTAGCTGGAATTAGCTGTTTGCACATTCCTCTCCTACTTTGGCAGTGTGCCCTCTCCTCCGTAACAGACCAAACCGAAAGCCCAGATCCAGCACGCTTCAACTGTCTGGGAAGTCCTTGTTCAGAATGGGGATGTGTCTTACGTGTTGCAGCATCTTCTCACCATGGCTTACGTTCCTATGGAGATCTTTAATTCATGGTGCCCTAGAAATGACTGTAGACACTCAGACTTAATATTCAGTGAAGGAGAAGCAGAGGCACAGCGAGATTCCACTGTGCATTCTCCCCCCCTCAGACATGGATTGAACATTAACACCATTTTTAAATTTTTCATATATATTCTTTTGTAAGTTATTTTCTTAACTGTGTTGAGCATAGCAGCAGGAGGAATATTTCATCTTTGGGCAGAGGTCCAAAATGAGTTAACCCAGGTTTTATAAAGATGAAAATACATAAGCCAAAAAAAAAAAAAAAAATCTATGTGGTCCCAACTCCCAACATTTATCTCCCAATTTATCATTTATCCCTGGACAAACTGGGGCAGCTTTCCTCTGTGTTTCAATGCCATCTCAAGGGCTGTCTTCCTTACCTTCTGTGCGTTCAACAGAACACAAGTGTGTGTGTTTGAACAGAGCTGGCACGGTGCAATGTGCTCCAGGTTTGTGCCCGAAGCATTGCCTTTCTCTTTTTATGTGGCCACAACCTTTGTCTAATCCTCCAGAAGATCTATCGCAATTAGAATGGTAGCAATGACAGAAGCTGTTAATGTTCTGCCTTCTCTATGTGGCACTGATCTGCTCCGCAGATCAAAAAGAGCCGATATATGCTATCTGCAAGAAAAGGAAAAGCAATTATTGGTTTTGCTAAGCAAATTGTTTGTGAACAAACAAATGGGCTGCAGGAGCCGAGTCTGCAAGGTGCCAAAGAACAAGCGTGTCGTCAGGGCAAAGCTATGAAAGCAACCTCAGCCCTGATTTCAAACAGCCAGCTCCAAAACAGGAAAGAAATTTGAGTTTTGTACATGTGCCTTTTGTAGCTTTTGGATAAACAAAGAAAAGGATTTGTATGACAGAAGTAGCCTTGGTGTAAAAGGCTGAAATAATCAGATGACTTCACCAAATGCAGGTGGGAAAAGATGTGGCACGTTCAAGCTACATCAAAGGAATCCACAGGTGTTTGAAACAGAGCACTAAAAAGGAGCTTTTTGTACAGTAACTCCTGGCAGAGGGGGAAAAGGAAATAGGGGAGAAAAAAATCTTATGTAGAGGAACATCCTAACTGAAATCCTTTCACTGTGAGGAACTCCTCCTGCAGCCTTGACATAAAAAGTTGGTCTGTGAGTATATGAAGTATATGATGGTCTTACATGTCAATAAGACAGTGTTAGGACTTGAAGTTTCTGGAATCACTGTAGTGGGTTGTGAAGGGCATAGACTGAAAAATCAAACGCACCAGGTGAAAGAGCAGAGCTGTGTAATGATGACTGCACCCCCACTTGACTAAGCTCAAGACATAAGTAAATGAAGTGAAGCTTGAAAACAAGAAAGACAAACATCCAGTCAGCTGTTTTTCTTTTGCCGTCAAATTGTGAATGTCTCTTGGTATCCTTTATGACATGGCTTTAGAGGAAGAGCAGGCAAACGTGAGAGAAACACCTACATTTGTACTTTCTGATCACCTCCATTTACCATAAACTGAGACTGGTAAGTATTTAACACACAGGCATGCCTTTTTTAATTGCTGTGTGTACAGATTTGTCCCAAACATCCTGAATTGATAGTGTTGTACATTATACTTGCTTTTCACTGGTGTAAATTATTACCTACAATCTTCTAGCAGAAGCTAAGGGAGGACTTTCTGTCCACGGTTTCCATGCCCAAAGTAGTTCTTCTCACTACAAGAAAGACATTGAGGTGCTGGAGCGTGTTCAGAGGCGGGCAACGAAGCTGGTGAAGGGTCTGGAGAACAAGTCTTATGAGGAGCGGCTGAGGGAACTGGGGTTGTTTAGCCTGGAAAAGAGGAGGCTGAGGGGAGACCTTATCGCTCTCTACAACTACCTGAAAGGAGGTTGTAGTGAGGTGGGTGTTGGTCTCTTCTCCCAAGTAGCTAGCGATAGGACAAGAGGAAATGGGCTTAAGCTGCGCCAGGGGAGGTTTAGACTGGAAATTAGGAAAAATTTCTTTACGGAAAGGGTGGTCAGGCATTGGAACAGGCTGCCCAGAGAGGTGGTGGAGTCACCATCCCTGGAGGCGTTTAAAAAACGGGTAGATGTGGCACTTCGGGACATGGTTTAGTCTGGTCTACCCTTGATTAGTCTAGAGTGGGCTTGGTAGTGTAGGTTAATGGTTGGACTGGATGATCTTAAAGGTCTTTTCCAACCTAGATGATTCTATGATTCTATGATTCTATGATTCAGGTCTTGCACTGTTTTCTAATGGTCAGAAGGAGTATCTGGTACAGTACGTCCCACACAGGCTGGCTGATCATCATGCAAAACTGAATCTTTCTCTGTTGCTGCATGGATGCATGGCAGTAGATGCGGTTTCTCTGTGCGTGCTGCTTTAACCTCATTTAACACTTGAACATATCCCTTAAAATGTTTTGTGTATAACTTATGCACAGATTCTTTTACTACACGCAAAGGTCTGAGCCACTGGAAAAAAAGGATTTTCTAGATACTTTGTTCCATTTTCACCCCTGTCTTCTTCAAGTGACATTCTTCTTCTTCATGCATTACCTAACAAAATAAGAGTGCCTGGCAACTTGGGTCACTTTGATTTTTTCTTATTATGTAAAGGGTTGTTTTTTCATTGCATTGTTTTCATACTGTAGGTTCAGTGGGTTCTTCTCAAGGCAAGGACCATCTGAACTTCCTCAGCAGCACCACAGGCCTCATTTCAACAGTCCCTTTCAGCGGCCTGCATTGGCTTTCCACACTAGGCAAAACTTTGTTGAATTTAGCAACTTCCAACAAATTACACGCTTTGCCTCTTTGGTAACCAGCAGAGTTCTGGAAATGTACCGATAAGTATTTTAGATGGATAAAGCTCCCCGACTGCAGAGTCACTTAGACTTTATTCCCTTCCAGCCGGTGCGTGGCACAGAAGAAATGGGGAAAGCTCCGAGTCTCCCAACACCTCCCAGCCCGCGCCGCAGCAGCACAGCGGGCTCGCTGCGGCCCCGGCCGCTGCTTTTAAGAAGCCGCCGCGAACCCCCTGAATTAATCTGCATATTCACATGATCGCAAATGACCCGCAGCCGCTGCTCTGCCGGCAGCTTCCCAAGTCCCCCGGGCGCGCAGGCAGCAGCAGGTAGGGGAGCGCGGCTGGGAGCGCGGCGCTGGCCGGCCGCATGTTTGGGAGCCGTGCCACCCCCCCCGCCCCGCGCCCCGAGCCCACCCCGGCCCGCGCCGCTCGCCCGCGCCGCCGCGGCTCCGCGCCCGCCGGGGAGGCATGAGCGACCGAGCGGCCGCGCCGCGCCGCGGGTGAGTGCGCGGGGGGGGCACCCAAACCCAGGATGGCTTTAGAGGAAGGCTGGGGATAGAGGGGCGGGGGGTGCGCGGCTGCGGGACGGGCGCCCCTTCTTCGCGCCTGCCGGGACCCCCCACCCCACCCAGCCCGGCTTGTCCGGCCCCCGGAGGGGTGCGCAGCCGGGTCGCCCTCGGGGGTGCTGCGAGCTGCCTTTTCCCGGCGTTTTGCACCGAGGGGTGCCTGCCGGGGCGCCGGGCTCCCCCTCCCCGAAGGCGCTACCGGAGCTCTTTCGGTCGTCTTTGGGTTTTAACATCAGAGGTGCGAAGGGAGGCAGAGGGTTACAACCCCCCCCCCTCCTTTTCCGCACCCTAAAACTTAGTTTTGTTCGCCGCTTGTGGCCCTGCGACGGAGACAAGTTTGTGCAGAAAGCCCAGCTGCCGCCCAGCCATAGAGCTGCGGTACTGGGCTCCCGAGCCTCCCCTTCCCACCTCCTGTCGATAGGTCCAGTCGTTCATTCGACATCGTATTGCAAAATGAGGCGAAATGGTTATAAGCGAGCCCTGCGATAGTGCGTTTGTTTTGCAGCAGTAGCCTGTCCCCCTCCTCCCCCCAAGTTGGCAAGCGGGTGCCTAAGGTCCATTTGAGCTGCAGGCGGCTGTGCCAGCACAGGTCGGGGAGTATCTGAGTTTGCTGTGGAGATGCCACTGTAAATAGCCGCCGCACGCGCAAAACTTCTGTGCGACAGTAGTGCCGTGTGGAGTGGCTGGCCGCAAGCCCAGGTCCAGGCTGTTTGCTCTGCTCCTTGAAATGATACTCGTTAGAAAAGGAAGAATTTTAAAAATACCATTTGACTTCTGTACTTTGTTATTATTTATATTGTTATGGCTTTGACGCCATAATCATGCCTGCAGCCCTGATGGCAACGTGACCTCTAGAAACCCACCTTGCATCTTGTCGGGCACAGTCCACCGTGTAATGCTGTAGTACAGACCAGAGAATTTCAAGTGTGGCCACACGTGAAATTAATGTGTGACCATAGCATCAAAGTGTCTTACTGTTTTTCTGTTGTATTTTGTATTTCTTTAAGGCAACCATGAACAACAACTACTCCAAAAAATTGTTTGGCGACTTTGATGGCAAATCTTAGCTGCTGGAAAGTCCCACTTTGGTTTTAGACCTGGCACAGCCATCGCTCTGTCTCATCTCAAGCCTTTAAATTAACTGCATGCTGAAAAAACAGCGGATGTTGGAGATGGTGTTGATTTCTAAGTTGCTGATAGCCTTTGATTTAAGTGAAAACCTGGACTCAGGGCTCAAATGCAGTATTAAGCTTTTATTAACATTTGTAGGGTTTTTTTGCTGTGGGGAAGAAAGGTGTGCAGTTTGAAAGAAAAATTTGGCCGTGACAGCTGGGCATTTTGCTGGGTGTTGAAATCACAGAAAAACACTCTGCTTCAGAAAAACGTGTGCATTAAAAATAGATGTTTAGATCACTAACTATCAAAGTATTGCTGACAGTGTAGTTCTACCATTTTGATTTTTTTCTATGTAGCATGCTGCTTAAGAACAGAAACATTCTTTGTGTTGATGAGCAAGCTTCTGTGTTTGAGTTACGCTTTTGGCTTGCATGCAGCATTTTTGCATTTTCAGGGCTATAAATAACATTGACTGAATTGATTGGATGTGGTCTCAGCTGGGGAAGCAGTATGAGGTCTGCCCTTTACAAGTGGTAGCCTCCTTCTAGACAGGCCCATCAGCAGTTCAGTACAAGGTGTGATCTTCTGGATCCTCCCTGCCTCTCTCTTGTGCACGTGCACGCACACTTACTCTTAATGTGTTCTTCCAAGATGTTCCACAACTAGAGGGAAGCTAACTGCGTGATTTTAATACAAAAAAAGCCCACCCTTTTCTGTCCACTTCTACAGGATGAAGGAATGTAATTAATTTGCAAATCTCACTGTTGTCAGTGTACAGAAAGAGATGGTCACACTCGGACAAAGTCAGGAGTCACCATACCCCTCTCTCCCATGCCCCAAAAGCCTACATTCCCCCCATAGTGCCCTTGGTAGTGGGAAATTTTCCAGAAGTCTGGCATATAACACAAGGGCTTGCATTTTGTTTAGGAAGCAAAAGCTCGGGGAAACCCAGGTTGCATCCAAACTGAGCTGGGGGTGAAGGGGTGGATGAGTGCTGCTTCCCTTGTCTGTGCATCCAGGTTTCTTTTCCATGGGCTTCAGGATATGCTTCATCTCTATATGATGTGTTCACCTGGGACATGCCCTGGGAAAATGAGCTTTTCTCAGTGTGGGTATAACAACTGTATCTTACTCGGGACCCTAAAATAAATTATTAGTGAGGAAGCAGTAAGGGTGTCAGAGGTAAGCTTTTAGGTTTCAGTGAGAATCTAGGCATAGGGTTCAAAGGTAAGGACAACCAAATACCTGTGAGCTTCAGCATTGGGGGAGGCAATGGTTTTTCAGCTATTTTGTACAAAAAGTCTAGTCTAGATAGTTGGTCATTAACTGACTGTTAATATGAGATCTTACAAAAACATCTTTCCATTTGTCTCACGTTTGACCCAAAATCAGAAGATTTTGGGGATGACTTTATTCTCTTTTGAGGTTCTGGCTTCCGTTCTCTAGCAGAGCAAGTCCCGCTCAGGACTCTCAGGTCACTTCACAAGCACTTTACAACAGCCATTTGTAGGAGATAATGTAATTCTTGCTCTCATCTGAGAGTCTAGAGAACTGAGATAGAGTTCAAATGACCTATCTAAAATACACAGTAAATTAGCATAAGAAATGAGACAGGGAAACAAATTATTTTTTCCAGTCACAGGATTAAATTGCCTTTCCCTAACTCACTGCAACTGTTAAGAAATTCATGGGCCATTCCTCTTGCAATAACTTGAAAAGGGCAGACATGTCTTTTATGCCTCTTTCTGATGTAAGTGGTATTAAATATGCATTCTAGCTCAGTTACCTTAGATAACTGAGCATAAATTCATTGCTCTTCCATTTGAAATTCTGTTCCCAGTTGTAGCAGCTGAATATTCTTTCTTTTGTTTTCTACTTTTTGGAGGGGTTGGAGGTTTTTTGCTTTTGTTTTTAGAGAAGAATCTTGTTAGCATTCCTTAGAAACTCATTAAAATGCTTCCCTTTTGGCTTATTCTCCTAATTTATTAATACCACAAATAACTTTTCTTTGGTGACCCACTTTCATAGGTATCTGAACATCTAGCAAAATTGTAACTCATCAAGAAGGCCGTGTAGACTAATAAATAGCATCTCCAGACAGAGAGGAAAATCAAGACGCTTCTTTCTTTGCCACACAGAGTTCTACACACCACACATACAGAAAATATTACTCTATTCCACAGCTTACTTGGCACCCTTAGCCCAAAAGAAAGCACATTATTGATTGCATGATTGATTTAAAGGTCAGAATTTGGGATTGCGTCTATTCTCCTGGCTGAATTCAATTTTTCCCCTACATCCACAGTGAAGAAACTGCTCTTTGCATAAATATAAATTGAAATATTGGTCTGTGTGAGTGGTCAAACAAATAGACTTTCTCTTATAGCTCCCAGGGCAACCTCCCAACACTACACTGTTATCAAAACCATTAGGGTTTGACTAAGATACTGCTTGTTATTGAATTATCATACCTGCTTTGTGAAAAGCACAGATTTGCTTGGAAAAAGAGGATACCCACTGATTTAATGAGCATGATGGTCAGCAGGCCACTGGAAGTGGTAGGTTTGTACAGACTCTAAGTCAGGCAGAGGTCAGCTAGTGTAGAAGAATACCCTTATTTTCATATTTATTTCAAAAGATACAGAGGTTGCTTTTTGTGAACTGAAGCTATACAGACAGACTTATGCAAGGGGTGATTAATTACCCTGTGTCCTGCAGGCACTCAAACGCTGGCCACGTTTAAAGGCAGTCTGCTCTGAGTGCAGTCTGTGGTTGTCCCAGCCCAAGGGTACTCAGCATTGCCACCTTCTCTCCAAAGTCTGCTGGATAGCAACCCCCTAACAGGAGAGTATAAGGATTATTTGGTGGCTTCTGATGAAGCTTTGTTTTCCTTTTCAGTAAGTGTGGACGTCTGTGTAAGTGTGAGAGCATCATGGTGGCGTTTAAAGGAGTCTGGACTCAGCCCTTCTGGAAAGCCGTTTCGGCAGAATTTTTGGCCATGCTCATTTTTGTCCTCCTCAGCCTCGGCTCCACGATCAACTGGGGTGGAGCAGAGAAGCCCCTTCCTGTAGACATGGTCCTTATCTCCCTCTGCTTTGGACTCAGCATTGCAACCATGGTGCAGTGCTTTGGACACATCAGCGGAGGCCACATTAACCCTGCTGTGACCGTGGCAATGGTCTGCACAAGGAAGATCAGCCTCGCCAAGTCCGTCTTCTACATTCTTGCCCAGTGCCTCGGAGCCATCGTGGGCGCAGGCATCCTTTACCTCGTCACACCGCCAAGCGTGGTAGGAGGCCTGGGAGTCACTGCGGTAATCACTTCTCCTGCGGCTCTTGAACTAGGCTAGCTTAGAGCCTAAGAAAATGCAATCAGTGTCACGCAGAATTAAGAGAGCTCAAGTAGAGATTTTAAGAGCTTGCCAGTTTATTTACGACATCTAGACAGGGCTTAAAGCTCTCCTTAGGATGGGTTTATGCAGCGTAATATCTATAGCTGTTCTTTTTATAGAAGTTCTCTTTCCTTGAACTTCTCCAAATCTGATGACAGCAGGTAATGTTAATTTACATAAAAAATTTAAATAATATATGCATGAAATGCCATTTTTACATGGGCTGGGGAGGGGGAAATTAATTCTATGCCATTATGACGGGGATTGAAAAAACATCAATTTAAAATGACATACTTTTGAAATAGATTGTGGCTTAGATTTCAGCTTTGTTCTAAACTAATAAGGAATGCCATCAGTTAGCCCTGTTGCAGGACTTATTAAAAATGCACTTGAGCCGCACACTGCTTAATTTTTAATTGAAATTTAAATTAATTAAGTCAGGGCTAATTAATGAATTTATAATTGAATAGTAAATTACAGTGCTCCCAAGAAAAAAATGGTGAAGGGGAAGTGCAGCATTTGCAAATCCCTGTGTAAAAAATAAACTATACTTCTGCAGTCTAGCTCTGAAGTTCTTGTTGGATGTTACTGTTAAGCTTTCTGTTCTCAGTCCGGCAGTAATTTTCCATGGGCCTCAAAAAAAAAAAAAATTTAAAAAACAGGGAGAAAAGTTGGAGGGGAACCTGTGGCTCTAAATTTCATTGTTGTCCTTCACTCTGTACCATTTAGAAATACCTTTTGTTGAAATACATGTATGTGGTGGCTTTCTGATTTACAAAATCACCTTTGTTTCATCTGCAGTGTTTCCTTCCCTTCTTCCAGGTACATGGGGATCTTTCCGCTGGCCATGGACTCCTGGTGGAGTTGATAATTACGTTCCAGCTGGTTTTTACTATTTTTGCCAGCTGTGATTCAAAACGAAGTGATGTCACTGGTTCAGTAGCTTTAGCAATTGGATTTTCTGTTGCAATTGGACATTTATTTGCTGTAAGTTAATGGCTTCTCTTTAAAAAAATAGATCCCTTTTCCCTTTATGACTACTTCAGAAGTAAATGGAAACTTCTGTGGTCTTTATAGCTGCTATAGCTATATAGCTGCTGTATTCTTTATGGAACCATGCCAAAACCCTTTGGAATAGCAGGAGGGTCCCCTTGGGTAGGGTGTTGCATCAGAGCTTTTCTGCCTGTTTATGTGATGACTTTGTTAATTTTGTGGTAAGACAGCAGAGTGACAATACCAGCTGTCAAGAATAAAAGCCATACAAAACCAGGGCGTCCCATAGAACAAGGACTAGTAGAAATTGAATAACGACCTTCAAGACTTTAATAACAGGTAACATTTTGTCTCTGCTTTAGATCAATTACACTGGTGCCAGTATGAACCCTGCTCGATCATTTGGACCTGCTGTGATCATGGGGAGATGGGAAAACCAATGGGTAACTCTGCTTTCAAGCTTCCTTCACCATAGCAACAAATATCTACCAGGATTTTCCGTACATCATTTGCTTTTAGTTATCTATCCCAGTATGTACCATAAGAGACCATCACTGAGGAAGACAGGAGCTGGCCTGCCACAAACTTTGGTGTAATTATGCTCCTTGCCCAGACCTGCGGTGCCGTATGCAGCGTGTTGGAATAGCGTCTTGCTGTTCAGGGGCCGATTTGTGGAGGTAGTAGCTGGGGTAGAAGGGAAATCATACAAAAAGTTCAGAACAAAAAACGCAATCCAGCGAGACTGAAAGAATTGAACTGCTAGAAAGAAAAATCCTCCGAGGCAGGCTGCAAACCCCCGGGTCATGCTGGTGAGAAGTTATGGAAATAATTCTGTCTGCTTCACGTTTCACCTGGTTCTGCAGCAAACTGGGGCAGAGGTATAAAATGAGAGCAGGGACCCTCTGTGATCTGGTTCCCCAGGGAGAACCTGCCTCGGCAAATGCCTGCGGTGAGAGATGAAGGGGTTGCAGTCTGGTCTTTGCAGGCCAGACCAGATGTTACCTGCTTCAGTTTGAAAGCGTCAGCTTAACTAGGAGTATTTGTGCAGGAAACAATCTGATAAACAGATTGTGAATGATGCAGTCATTTTCTGTAGCATCCCACTATTAAACTTACTGAAAACCAATTCACATTTTATAAGGGAGAGATGGATTGCAGCTCAGCCTCACCTAATTAAAGACAGGGAAAGCACTTCTAGGGACACTTTCAATGCTAACTGTAAGAGCTGCATATTACAGTACATATAAGGATTTTCTTGATTTTTAAAGTATGAAGCCCACATTGCTCCCACTGCAGCTAATAACAGAAATAGCATTGTCTTCAGGCCCTAAGGCTCCAATTCTGCAAACACGATACTATGTGTAACTTTGTTCCCAAGAGTTATCCTATTGAGGCAGATTTACGCAGTTACCAGTGAATGGCTTGTTCATATGAAAAACTGCTGTAGTTTTTCACAAGATTAATTATCCGTACTCTGAGGAAGACTGTAATTTATAACTAAAGCTATAAACAATAAACAAATGTGCCATGGAGGAACTTGTAGAAGAAGCTTAGCTACTGCCCTGGTCACTTGGAAAGATGGCCTTTTCTCCTCCTCCAGGGCAGTGACATTGGCATGCCATTGGCAGAAGCCTGTGGGCTTCTGCACCTGTTAATGTAACAGAACTGCTGCATGTCATGCTGAAATGGATAGGTACCCTACGAAGTTGTGCATGTCGGTTGTATTTGCTTATTCAAATTAGGTAATAATCAGGTAGCTGACTGCCTGTTGGATTCTGCAGGATCAGAAGCCAAATTTGGATTATTTTGGAAATGTGAGTGTGAAATACTGACATAGAACTGTTTGTGTATACACTAGGAAAGGTTTTGTTTCCTTAAAAGTCCATTGTCACCTTGGGTGAAAATGCAGAAAGAAAATCAGTTTTCTACATCGGTGTTTATTTTGTGTGTCATCTTGCAAACAGTCCGTATATGTTGTCTACAGCTGGCAATGAGTGACAAAAATATAGAGGAGGCCTCTTGGAAAGCAGTGGATCAATAAAACTTGACAAAACTATTTCTCTTTGAAGATGAGGGCCTGCTTCTCAATCATCTTACCCCTGCTAGTTTAAAAGCAAAGCTATGCCAGGGCAACTGTATGTTATATGTGACTACAGAGCTGTATTTGGCAAGTCATACATGACTGCACCAGGATCTGTGGCCTTTTTTGTCTCACGAAATGTTATAGCTACGTTTGATCCAAATAAGGATGGTGAAGAACCTGTACTTTTGTCTTATTGGGCAAAGTTTAAAAAGAGTTAAAGTTAAATCTCCCATAAAGAGAGGAAAAAAACTGCTTTCGGTTAACAAGAGAAGGTAGGGTAGCCAAAGAGGATGCCTGCATGTCTGTCCGTGGGAGGTGTCCATAGCTTCACTGCCGCTCATCCGGTCTGCCCCAGAACATTGTTAACCAGACAGGTAGACTGAAATCTTTTTGAGGCAGTGGGGAAGTAGTAACTGTATCTCACTGGCATATCAGCACAGGTCCCTCTTCTCCTCTGCTCTGTGGTGTCCACTGCCTGGTGATTCCTTAAATGCTGGCACAAGAGGAGTTTTTAGGGATGAGCCGCACCCATGGTTACGAGGTGGTTTAGATTACTGGATTCAAGGTGACTAGGGAGTATTTCTGAAGAGTGTGAAATGTGTGTGAGAGAGAGAGACTGGGAGGAGGCAGAAAGAAAAAGAAAATTGACCTAGGACTAATGCCATTAACTGCCTAAGAGACTGCCTTTTGACTAACTTCTTATGTGATTTTAGAACAGTCACTTAATTGCTGAGCTCCAGGTCATCATCTGTGAAACCTATGGTAGTCACACTTCTCTGCCTCATAAACTGGTATGATGGCAGATTTCATCGTGGTTCATGAAAGCCAGGGAACTGTGTGACCATGCATTTCTGGAGAGTTGGTTTTAACAATTGGGCCAGGGCATTTTGCAGAAAATTTTCTGGGTGAAGTCTGTAGTGACATGATTTTCTCTGAGACCGTGGCTTCTTTATTTGCTCTAGAACTTAACACCTGTCTTTTTTGCACTAGAGCTTAATGCCTGTCTTTTTTGCACCTCTTTTTGCAGGTATATTGGGTGGGACCAATAATAGGAGCAGTCCTTGCTGGTGCTCTTTATGAGTACGTCTATTGCCCAGATGTTGAACTCAAGCGCCGTTTTAAAGACGTCTTCAGTAAGGCTACCCAGCCATCCAAAGGGAAGTACATCGAGGTGGACGATAACAGGAGCCACGTAGAGACCGATGACCTGATCCTGAAGCCTGGCACAGTTCATGTGATTGATATCGACAGGGGTGAGGACAAGAAGGGAAGAGATCCATCCAGCGAGGTGTTGTCTTCTGTATGACTAGCAAGAAGCACTGAAAGCAGAGAGCAGCCTGCTAGCATGTCCACAGATATCCTTCCACCTATTAAAGAAACAGATCTCCTCTAGACTGAGCCTCTACCATTTCTTAAAAGGTATGGTGTGGGCAGCTGCATGGTAGTGGTGTCACCAAACCATACACCTGCTCAGTTGGAAGATTAGGACTTTGCTGTAATTAGGATTCCCCATCTATTATTCCAAATTAAGAGTTGTTCCTAGTATTTTCCTTTCCTTCTTTCTGGAGCAACCCCAAAGTCAAAAAAAGAGATGAAAGCATTCTCCTCTAATAAATCAGTCAATAATGAGATAAAGATAGAGATGTTTAACATTCAGATTGACAGTTAAGACATATCAGGAAATGCCTATAGACATGAAGACCTACTTATCAGATTGTTCTTCTGACACTTAATTGGCTGTTGTCAGCTCCGATTAGAACATCTTACCCATTATGTGTTCTCTGCGAGGTTCAGGAACAGCACCAACAGTATTTAAGAGTTTTATCTACAGTCAAGCAAAGGAGTATTGTTTCTACTCATGTACATCACTATTGCCTTGCAAACTGCCTCTGAAAAAAATGATACTTTAATAGGTTTAAAAAAAAATTTTCTATCAATCCATCAAATTCCACTCATGTGATTTGCAGTATAAATATATTACCTTCATCCCTTCCCAAGAGTACATATGATAAAATTGGATGTTGCAGTCTACTGTAATAAGGCTGCAAAGCATTTGACTGTACTTCATGCTCCCTCTTGTCATTGTCTATCTGGTGAAACATTCTCCTGGGGTTTGACTGTTGACCACTTAGTGTTAGCAGACTCTCAAGGTCATGCAAAGAATATAAAGGCTTTCCTGTTACTTAATAACTCAAATAAGAGATATCAGAAGAAAAGAAGGCATATCTGTTTTCAGTGCACTTGTTCAAATACACATTTCTGTGCTAATTTATGTAAACTAAAGGTTTAAATCACTTACCTACTTTCTTACAAGATGGTTGGAGATATGGGGTTTTTAATTTATTAGTAATGTAGATGGTTTTTAACTTTTAACTGTATTGAAACACTGATTGGGAAATATTTTTTTTTATAACGGATGATAAAAATGCGACTGCTTCTGGCTTTTTGTTGTGACTGATGCCTAACTATTTGAACGGGATCCATGCTTGTTCCAGTGTTCATATATTCTTAATTACACCTCTGGCAAAGGTTTCTTTATCTGTTGTTAGGAAAAGATGCAAGTACTTGCAGGGTTTTTTTAGGGGGAAAGGGATATGAAATATGTTCAGTAATCAGTCTTTCCCTTATAGAAGTGTTTTGACAGACGTGATCACCCCAGCAGAACATTTCTGTAAAGCTGTTACTGACTTACTGCTTTTGTTTCTGATAAGTGGCTTGAGCTTTACAATATGCAGCTGCAGAGCAGTCAGGAGCATGGTATTATTACTGTAATTATATAGTTTTTATTTTGAAATTGAAAAACTACTCCTGCCTATTTAGCAATAAGAGGGGGAAAAAAGCATTAGTCCTGACTGTGGGCTGTAATAGCCTTGTCTGTTCTTTGACATACTCTACATGCAGTCCTTATTACAGGGAATTAGATGTTTCTAATGAGATAATAAACCACTGCTACCCTCAAATCTGTGCACTATGATCGAAGGGCAATTCTACTATCCCAACTTGCAGCACTGTATAGTCCCAGCATGTCCTGCCGTAGTCATTTTCCTACTTTCACACTTTTCTGTTCTTAAACGCTGTTAATGTGGTGCGAGCTCCCTGCATTGAGCATGAGATTCATGACTCCTTCATGCATTTGCAGTTGGGCCGTGATCTCTCCCTTATTCCACGCATGCACAGCATGTAGCACACGCAGGCACAGGACAGGGCTTCCTTGGGTGACCCAGTGACTGCCCCGCTCCCGACGCGTGAGCCCTCCTGCCAGACACAGTCCCCATACCTGTGGCAGCATCACAGCAGTGGCTGCCTGTGGGGTCTGGTAAAACAGCTGAGATTTGTCCTTAACTGTGCCCCAACACAGTGACAGCATTCATGGTTCAAGGGCATGAGCATGGTTAGGGACCAGCAAGGGACAATGTCAAATCACAGAGAAGAGCTCCTTCCCCCAGAAAGGACTACGTCTGCTGGGGAAGTGCAACACAAGTGTGGCGTTTAGACCCCTGCATACCTCTGCCTAGATGAGTAAATACCATGCTAAATAGAGTCAGTGAGAAGGATCAAAACTTGCGGGGTTTTTTTTTGTCTAGGCATTTATTCTGGCTTTTTTTTTTCTTCAAATGCTGTATTTGTTAAAGGGACACTTTGATTAAACCTTTTGCATGGCTTAAACAGGTAAAGAGTAATACAGAGCACTATTGGATTTTTAAGCAAAGGTTTGCATTTTTCATTTAAGACACTCCTTAGAAGCTCTTAATTTGTGAATTTTGCATGGAACTGTGTTATTTAAATAAGAAACTGATTTGTTTTATGCTTAAGGGTCCTTTACACAAATGGCTTGATTTTCATCAGCCTTTCTGCTGCCAAGGTGAGCGTAACATGAACACGCCAGCCACCTCAGGAGGATTTTTTCCTTGAAACACTTTCTATGAATGATGTGTGGCCAACACTCAGAACCAGTCCTAGGAGAACTCCTCGCTCAAAGAGAGTATCGGAGATAAGATACTGAGGCTCCTGAAAAGATTAGGGGAAAGAAGGGAAGCTAAAATAAAGAGACCAGTAGACAGTAAAGGATGTTGCCATGCCGTTGGACATTAGTAGGAAAGCAAGATATGCTAGGTCTGCTCCTGCTCCCACAGAACGAGACTCATGGAAGAGTTTGTCATTGACTACAGTGGAAATGATCCTGAGCTTTTTGGGGGCCTGATGCACTTCGCTGTGTTTTTTCCAAAATCAGAGTCTTTCAGCAAGATACTTAGTTCTGGAAGGAGACGCGTTCGACTTGAGGATTATGACCCACCCTAAAGTAAATCCTTAGGAGTGGCTGTCATGACAGCCAGTTCTGCCCCACTATGAGAGATCACCATCCATGTAAGCCATCGTCACTCTTCAGCATCCCTTAGGACTTGATTTAGCTTTGATCTGTAGGGATGTATGCTTCTTTAAGTTGTTTTGCAGTGGTATCACTCTACAATAGTCACATTAGGTTAAATAATAGACTAGCGTGACCTTTTTATGGATTGGAAATACTTCTGCCTTAATATGATTTTAAAATATGTACTTCAATACTGTTTGAGATTTATGTTCTAAAGGCCTTCAGCTCTTAAATTGCACCTCATAACATAATGTGGTGTCCTCTTAAAGTATTTATTGGTTGGGGTGGGAAATAGTAAATATCTTTTGTTTGTGATGGTGGATGGATACGACAGGAAGTCTGCCAGGCATGTCATCATTCTGGGGTCCTAAAAAAACCCACAGATGAGTGTCTCACTTGTCCATGATGGCACGATTGTTTCCAACACTATATTTGCACTTTAACAAACACATTCAAAATATTTAATCACTGAATTTCAGAAAAGAAAGGATGGAAGCTAAGGGTGGTTACCCTGAGGCACACAAATATGTTTCAGGTTGCATGAGCTCTGAGGAGTTCATCAGCCAAATTCTAACTATTCTCAGAAAAAAAAAAAAAAAAGGAAAAGAGAAAACCTGCAGCATTTGAGTTGTCATCATAACCCTTCTCCTGTTGAAGTATTTGGGAGCTGTATCTTTCATTCATTCAGTGGAAGCAGGAGCAAGACTCATCTTATGCAGTATTTAGGCTTGTCACGTGTATTTACATATGAGCTTTTAAAAATGTATTTGTGATTATTAATAATTGCCACAGTATCTGCTTAGAAAGCTAGATGGCCTTCAAATTTCCACCCTTCTAGTGCTTGGTGGCAGAGCAGTTGCTTCTGTGCTCTGCAATATTTTATCTGCAGTCTGTGTAACACATTCAGGATATTATACACCATCCAATATTTTTAATCTAAATAAAATGTGAGAATTTACATTGTGAAACTTTCTTTCCAAGGTGAGGGATGAAAACACCATGCACAATTTTTTGTATCTCATATCAAGCTGTGTGTATCTGAGTTTCTTAAGGACTTACTAAATAGACAAGATGCAAATATAGACTGAACTATTTGTTACCCACTTATATGATCTAAATCATACTGATGCAGTCTGTAATTTAGAACAAATGAGGTAAAGCAAACTGTATATGAATTTTTCCACAAGACTGGTGATTATTGAAATGCTTAGTCACCACGATATCAGAACTAATGTTATAGGACTTAAAATTTCCATATGTAACATTTGGAATAATCTACTGAAATATACAGTATAAAATAGTACATGATTTTCTGGTTCCCACTTGTATTCTACTGTATCTCACACTACTGTTGCAAATAAATTATCTGTTTAAAAAAAAAAGCCATCATGTGGTCACTGGAAATGTTTAATGATCCTAAAACTCAGGACTGAAATATAGGGAAAAAAAAACCAATCCAGCCAATGGAACATGTCTAAGAGGAGTCTGGAAGTGTGTGCAGCTGAGAATGAATTATTTACTGTGGGAAAAGTATTCATTCATCAGTGAAGAGAGGTGATTGTGAGAGAGATATAATATCTGTATGGAAACAAGCTAAACCAGTTAGAGCAGAAGTTATGCTGGTGTATGTACATCACTGAATTTGCTAGATGGTTTTAAAACTCATAGGACTAGTGGAAAGCTAAGGTTTTGCCAAAGTGCCAGAAATGACACTGGCGGTTCAGAGTCCTTTCGCTAAAGCATGGCTGGTGAGACCAAAGTCCCATGGGGAACTTCAGCAATGGAAATCGGGTCCTGTAGCACTTACGTTTCTGGTTGTCTGGCTCCTTGCTTGGAACGCGAATTTTAGCTCCTAAGACACATATGGCATTCATGGAGGAAATGAGGATCCTGAAAATGATTAATATGAAAACCCATCACCACGGATAGCATCAAATCAGCAGGAAGAGCTGAGAGCAGACTTGCACCTAAAACTCACCCCTTGCAGAGGTTCAGCTCTTGCCTTCAACTTCTTCATATCCAAGCTCCAGAGGCGCCTCTCAAGAGGCTTAGGGGGGTGTGTGTGGCTGAGTGCGTGGCATATATCTTACTACACACATGATCTGTACCTTACTGAAGGAGGTTCCCAATGGAACTTAGGCAGAACTAATAAAATTATTTAGGTGTCACAAATACATAAGGTAGGAGCCACTTGGACATTTTGGGAGACTCACAAGCAGGAATCTAAGTGTCCGGAGAGTTAGAAAGGCAAACAAGTAGTGACGTAGCTGTCTCCAGGGTTAAGATGCAGCAGGGTCCTGGGACGAACAGGAAAGCAACAGTGCAGGCAAGGGAGAGCTTTATAGTGCACCACTTACCCAGTGTTTGCTGGCACTGTGGTATAACTTAGAGGATAAAAACATGGTCCCTGTTGTATGAGGACATGCGCATAGGCTTGCGGGATCACATCTGAGGCACGGAATGGGAGAGGCTGAGCCACGCCGGGTGAGTGACATCCTTACTCTAAGCCTCAGTGGCAACACTGGCTTCAGCAGCGACAACTGCAAAAAGCAACTGTGGCCCAGTCATCTGCTTAAAAAGAGAACTTAGAGTGTAGACATTCCCAATACCAGCTTCCTTTTGAACCCTCCTTTGGCTTTAGACTCCTTTATCTGTTGCAGATTGTGGTGTATTGCAAACGTTACAAGCCGCTTTATTTATATCAGACTGATAACTGTTATCTTGGCTATTAAATTCTTTTGACCTTTCTTGCCTCATTAGAAAAGCGATCCTTACAAGTACAGACTGTGGAATAATCTAGCTAAAAAAGCAATCACAAGATTCTTTTGAAAGGCAAAAGGAGCTTATATTATTTGTGTCTCACCTTGCCACGTGTGGTAGGCAGAGGCTTTCTGCAGCTGTGCCTGGCAGACAGAGTTCCCAACTGCTCTTCTCCACTCATGCACAGCAATGACCTTCCTATGATGCTTCATCTCTACTTCCCTTTTGATATTAATCTTCATAAAAAGCTCTGGAATTCACAATACATCTAAAAGTTTGTATTAACATACTCTATATGTGCTCAGACGTGTGTGTGAAAGATGCACAGAAATGCACAACTTTGCACAGCCATTGGATTTACTCCTTCCTAGCAGTGGACAGCATCAGTGGGTAAAACTGTGGGAGATCAGCTGCCTTTGGAGATTGCTGCATGTCCCACTGGGATCCTAATGACTCGGTCATTTTTTTTCCACTTATTTCTGAGCCATATGGCTTTCAGCTTGAAGAGGGGTCATGGCTGTCTCCTACTGCCATGGAGCCAGTTGGGCTCTGCTGCTCTTCCTCTCAAGGTCCATTTACCATAAGGCTTTTTTTTCCCCCCACACTTGAACCATTTAAAAACTGATTACCTTACACATTTTGGAACCTTCTAGCATGAGAAATATTTTACTGTTACCCCATTCTACCTTAGGGTCAGCCCCATTTGTGGGGATTATTGCTTTAATTTGGAGCAGCAAATCCCAAGGCATTGGGGATTCATTCATTTTTCCTCAAAAAATTCCTTTGATAATTCCAGTGATATCTCCACTCTCTGTTCCGGTGCTTAATTATCTGCATTTGCATGGTATCTCAGTGCCTAGCTGCCTAGTGGTCCCATCTTCAGACAGGAATGCATGCTTATTTTATTTTGTTTTGCTTTATTCCCTGCCTTTCCTGCTGAATGAGCTCATCAGAGCTGGAATGAGATGGTTTAGTCTCTAGGGCCTCCTTCTCTGAGCTTCTTCAGGCTGCTGCTGCCACTTTGGACTTGGGGCCACTTTCTGAAGGCGGCAGCAGAGTTGTCCCAGAGAGGGGCATCTCATCTGCCTTGACTTGCCAGAGCTGTACAGTACACAGGCTATATCCTGCCTTAGCTTCACAGAAGAGGTGAAGTCAGTTTGCACCAGCTAAACCCAGTCTTAGACAATTGCAGTAGAGTAAACTGTCCCAGAAAAGAAGTAACCGATGTTGAAAAGATGGGATTTGAGCTTGTGGCAAGTCCCTGGGCTCTGATTTGCAAGAAAAACATCAATAGGAAAACTGGAACAATGGTCGATTGGCCCTGTAAGTTCTGAACATATGCACATGAACATCCAGTAAGAAAAAGCCTAATGCTTCATGATTAAAGATGACAGAGCAGGGACAAAATGAACTCTGGAGATCAGGAAGATGTACATAGATGTTGGACTCTGCTGCTGTTTGCCCACAGGTATTGCTCCAGAGAAACAGCTGCACAGCATCTTCTCAGAGCTGAGTCAGACCAGCTGTACAGGGTAGGATGCACACAAACACAAATGTTTCAGACACAAGGCTTTTTTGTTTTTCTCCCTCCTTCCACAGCTGCCCAGCATGCTTCAGATTTACTGGAGGCAAACATTGCTAGGGCATAAATGCAGAAGCTTCTCTAGCCTCAAGACTAAAATGTGAGAATAACGCTTTGTGTCCTCCAACCTTTTAGCTTTGAAAAAGCCCAGCAAATACCATGGAGGGGGCTTTAACAAAGGAGGTCAAAAAGTCCATCTGGATCCCTCTGCAGCCTAGTCATTCGTAGAGCTACCCTTAGAGAAGCGATCCATAGGTTAATTTATCACTGTGTAAATAAAATATCCCCCAACTTCTTTTACCACTAGCCTTTCTGAGTTAAAATAAATACCCTTTGGTTCAGTGCAGCTGAAGAACATCCAAGGTATATATGTAGTAGCTATTGCTATTGTGTCTGGGTGGTGAGGAAAAGGTCAAAGTGAAATGATTTTATTCTCTCCCCAGTTAGAAAAATTGCTTTATGTGTTTGTTTTCGGGGGGGGGGGAGGGGTGTTGGTCTTTTTTCCTCTTACAGAGCTCTGTTTCTTTCAGGTTGTCCACACTTTATTTTATCTTTCTACAGGTTGAATCCTCAAACGTTTCATGGAATTAAGTAGAACAATCAATTTTCTCAACTAGCAAAGACTTTCGCTATCCTTTTTTTTTTTCCTTTGTCAAAGAATGTCACTTGAGGATGCTTTAACTTTTCTGGCTGTTTGATGTCTTCACTCTGTGGGATTTGATGGCACCCTCCCTCATATGGTCTTCATTTGTCTATATTTCCTGCGTAGACAGCTGTCCCTTCGATGAATTTGAGACCCTATGGGGACTGCTGAGTTTTTTACAATGAAGCTCCAAGCATCTGAATTTCTGATTCAGATTCTTCATTTTCACTTCAGATGGTATTTTTCATAATAAAACATACATTGTTTCCATGAACTGTATTTCATGATGGACCTAATTTTTTTTTAGTCCAGCCCTTTTTTATCCATTTTCTCAACATTTTGCTAATCATTTAGAATTTATCATTAAAATCACCATATTTGAGGCAATTGCCTAACTAATGTTTGTGTTTCTTATATTCCCTTCCATTTGTTTCTCATTTTCAGTGTCTGAAGGGCCAGCAGTTTTTGTGCCAACAACACATAAACATTGTGTAAAGGGAGAAAACTCACATTCTAGCAGTTATATATGACACAGCTGAAGTCTTAGGTGCTGGAAGAAGCCTGAAAATTTGTCATTTTATATCTCTGCTAACACAAACTTTAGTCAACCATGAAACATTTCATAGGTTTCAGGGTTAACTGGGAAATGTATAATCCTAACAACGCAAGGTGAAAAACCTACATACTAATTTCCAGTTTTGCAGATGGGAAATCTACATCATATTCCTCAGGCCTGGAAAGGGCTCCCAAGTGATTTTTCACGTACAAAATTTGCCTTAGAATCATAGAATCGTTTAGGTTGGAAAAGACCTTTAAGATCATCCAGTCCAACCATTAACCTAACATTGCCAAGTCCACCACTAAACTAATTAAGGGTAGAGTAGCAACCCCACATCTCCTGGCTTGGTGGCTGGATCATTTATAGTGAAAGTAATTTGCCTTGTACAATTTGGGGCTAAATCAGCTTAGAGGATACATCTACTAAATATTGGAAGGTTCCTTTGCCATCACCAACACCAGAGGTACTTTCTCTTCAGAGTGTCTCCACGGGCAGAAGATTCAGAGAGAGCAGGATTTCATGTGTCTGAACTCATTTGTGGGTTTAAGGTAAGAGTTGGAAAATACATATAGGGTCATGCACGGCCAGAGTCGATGAGGAGGCAAGCTGAGTGCAGGCAGAGAATGGGACAGGCACTTGGCAAATCAATAAATGAGCTGTGTTGCGCTGGGCTGTTCCCCAGACATCTCCTGTAGAGCCATGCAAACAGAGTTCTTACCTCCATCTCCAAGAAAGGATGTGGTAGAAGGACCTAAATAACAATAAGCTTTCCAGTTCCCACAAGGAAATCCTATAGCTAAAGCAGCTTTCAAATACTGAGCCCTGCAGCTCTATGAAATGGTTAAAACTATTTTTACAATTAAATTTATATATAAAATTATATATATAATTATATATAATATATAATTTTATAATTTATTATACATTATATTATTGTTGATATATTATATATTTTATATATAAAATTTTAAAATTTACGTGTTTGCATGTATTTTATATATAATATTATATTTATACATGTTTATATATATACACACACATATATATATGTGTGTGCATATATTACAAATGGCTATGCAGTCTTGAAGTGCTCTGGTTACCCCACAGATTTAATAATAAACTTTAACCGGGAAGATAACACAGGCAACCTGACTCCCATTCTTCTTTTCTGAACATTGGTATTTTCTCTCTTATGAGTGCTAACATTTCTCCAGCCAACATAAAGTGTTTATTCTGCAGATAAATCTGAAAAGGGGAGGCCTTGTCTGCTGTCATGGTTGTTACATGGACAGCATTTTCCTGCGGTTTGATTTAACATGAAGCTACGAGTGCTCTCAGTAAGTATCGAATTATTACATATGCACTGAGTAAACATAGTGCAGCTTGCTTTTGCTGAAACATGATGGTTTTCTCTTGCCCGCTTTGTACCTTCTTGAAGGCAAATCAGGTCAGGAAGTCCTGAAGATCAACCAGTTCATTTCTATCCATGGCTGTAGGTCTTACCAGATCCTTTCCTTCAGAACATCAGCTGAACTAATACAGACACTTCAGGTTTTTTCTTTCTTTTTTTCTTTCTTCTTTTTTTTTTTTTTTTTTATGTGGATTCTTCTGTCTGCTTAGAGCACCTCTGGTGGTGATAATCCCTTGACAAAAATAACCACAGGAATATTTTTAATTCTTTTTGTAATTCTTTTTTAATTTCACTTTACTAGTGAGGTTGATGCCTAAGAGACACAAGTATAACCCAGGCATGGTGATTTCTGTAGGTCAGCTATTTTTCTTCTACAGACCTACATAGGAACCTAAAGGAAGGATGGTGCCAAAAGTACAATCTTGTTCATATACATTCACATTGTGGCTGTGCCTCTCCTGTCCCTCCTTAATGGCAGCAGCAGGGCTGTAAAAACCTGCTCAGTCACAGGTGTGACTTTTTGGTTGATGAGAGAGAGCTCCCTTCCCCTTGCTCACTACTGCCAGCTCTCCTGACTGAAAAGGCTACAGTGTGTGGTCTGATATTCTTCAGCTGCCACAGACCCGCAAATTTGAGTTTGGGGTTGAAAGAGACCGTTAATGAGTACCCGGGGACATATAGCTGCTGTTAAATAGGGGGAAGGTTAAGTTTGTCTTCATTTGGTTTGGTTTGTGCTGTCTATTTGGTGAAAACAAGACAAGAAGACCAGCTTTACAATAGCTGGTGTGCCAAATCCAAAATATTACCAGTTGTGCAGTAGGACTCTGAATCACAATATTGTCTTCTTAAAGCCAGATGAGTTTTGACTGAAAAACATTTTGTTTGGCGCTTTTTTTAAAACCTCATGTGATCATCTGTTACAACTGTGAGAGCTGGAAACATCATGATCTGGGACTCCAGGGTTTAAAGAATACACCCCGTCTGATAATGAAACAATTTATGAGTAGCAATGATGTTATACACTTGCATTAGTCCTTCCTTTTTAATGATGCTGTGGTTCTATAATGAAGCAGGGGAAGTATCTCCACTGGAAATAACCCTGGGATTAAATGCTGTCAGGGGATTAGGGTGGTCATTCCTCTCACAGGAACACAGGGGAGCTTGAAAAACCTCTGGACAGGGCTACAGGGCTAGATCAGTTGATACCAGAAGTCTTGGACTGCATAATAGGAGGTGGCCTCAGGTGGTGCAGAAGCTGTCTCAGACAATAGTTAACAGAAATTGCCAGAGATGCTGCAGTAGTGGTGGTGGTGTGCTCTGTACAGTGTGACCCTGTTAACATAAATTCAATGAGACTATGGGAAAAATGGTTGTGTTAAGAGTAAAATTTGTTTTAAACATAGATGGTGAAATAAAGAGCATGGAAGTAGGCACTTCAAAAGACATTTCACAGCAAGCAATATCTCACATTAAGTGTTCCACATTAGGAATTGCACTGTATTTTAGTACTTTTTCTTCAGTTTATCATCCCGAGGAGTCCCTCAGAACATTCCCTACGTGACCATCAGAGCTTTTGTCAAAATCCAGTTGCAGACCAATCTCATAAGGGAAGCAGGAGTTTACATTGCTAATTAGTAAGGCCAACTCGAGGATGAGCTCACAGTCCCAGAGGCAGCAATAAGTTGTTCTAATCTCTGTTAAGAAATGAGATCTCCTTTTTCTGCAGGATGTCGCCTACTCAGTCAAGCTAATGTATGGAAACAAAGCCGTAATGTTGTGCTACAAGGATAAGTCAGTATCCTGTCCAGTGACAGCAAAAAGAAATTATTCAAATGACAAGATAACGTGCTCTAAGTCCTTGTTACCAGAACTTAGTTTAGCTGATTGAAGTGTGCTCCATAAAGCAGCCGAGCTCCTTGGAAGAAGCAAGCCTCTTGAATCTAGATGTCAGGGCTCTGCACCCAAAGGTCTGCAAGTCCTTTTCTTTATCATTGACACAGGCAAAGGCTGTGGGATCTTGAGAGGAAATTGTCAACATGCATGTTTTCAATGACTGACCTTCTCACAAGCATAGGCACAGTCTATTTTTACCTGCATGGGTTTCTAGCAACTGGTTTCAAGCCATTTCTCTTTGTGTATGCTGCTGTTGAGTGCACTTGCTGTGCCAAAGATTGAAATAGTTCCAGTGTTCATAGGAGTGGCAATTGCTGCTAAGGGACTTCAGCATATAGTTGGACATGTTTGCAGAGATCTAGTGCGAGTAAATTTGGGTATTGCTATCCTGTTCCTTCACTTTGCTCCAGATTACCCATCTCCCACAGAACCTGGAAAAGAGCAAGTGAGTGCTCCTCAGTGGAAAGCAACCTTGGTTAAACTATGACAATTATTCATACAGAGCTGACAGAGTTTGCACTGATACATTTGAAGACCATTTAAATGGTCAGTCCTAGGAGCTTTGCTCAGGAGATAGCAAAGGGACAAGACAACACTGGTGATGTCCATAGCTCTTAGACTCTTCTTCACAAGGTTGTCTGACCATTCCCACAGTCAGCTGGATAGAAAAGCAACATGCAGCGTATGCTAAGAGCATGTGATGTCTACAAGCAATAAGTGTTCTGCAAGTATTTTTAGGGGACTCTTGGTATAGAACACTAGTGTCATAATACTTGAAAGTAGATAGTTTGATCTTCCTGACAATGGCCAGACTTACAACAATATACAGGAGCTGTGGCATTTCTAGCAGAGATGTGATAATCAACTTATATAAGCCTTATCAACTTATTTAGGAAGGCTGTGAGTTTTGCTCCTTGACATAGATGTTTATCACTTTTTAATACATGCCATTCTGTACGACCAGGTCAGATTATCATTCTTAGGAGTTAACTGTGGTATGACAACCTGGAGGTCAGGGCTTCACCATGCTAGAAAGTGTGCAAGTATAACAAAGAAATGATCTCTGTCCCAGAAGCCTGACACTCAAACTAGAGGACTGGGGAAACAGTGCAGAGCCAGCCAGGAAAACATCAAACCAGGAGACTCTCTTCAAGTTTCTGAAATGCCTCACTGATACAAGAAATCTCCCAATAGATTGAACTTCTACTGTAAGTTCAGTGTGTATGTTATGGACATACATGAGAATTTGGTATGTTTCCAGACTTTTTAAAAAAGGAAAGGGAATGACACAGAATATGTTTGGGCTTTTGGTTGCAAAATATGTTATCCTTTATCATTATGCTAAGTACCATTTAAATACAAAGGTAATTCATCCTTAATCTCTTCCCTGTATACTTATCAAAGTCACTAAGTATGGGAAAAAATGCTGAGTACATCCAAGGTACCCCTCTGTCAGGGACAGATCGTTTCCTACAGTTCATGTATTAGTATTTTTCCACCCTACCTGCAAAAGGACTTTGCTGTTCTTGCTCTGAAAGTCAGGAGTAGATTTGTAGTAGCCTCTGCTTATTTCTATTTTCCTATACCCTGTCTCTATTGAGCTACATAGTTTCTCTCTATCTGGTAAGTCTGTGGCCTTCAAATATTATGGGTTTCTGTAAATATGATTTTAATCAAAGAACACCTACTGTTCTTACATTCTTCATGTTGATCCCTTCAGCTAACTGATCTTTTTTCTTATTTTTGTCCACACTCCTGATACTGATATTGTCAGAATCTTTTTAGGCCTGAGACTCATTGCAAAAATGCTGCTCACGTGGCTCCTGTGATACACACTGAGAGATCTACATCTCTTCACCCCAAGATAGGATGTCATTGCATGTACCTGCTGTCTTCTGCTCCCTGCTTACAGTACAAACTCTCCAAAGCAGTGCAATGTGTTCCCTGGCTGTAATACACTAAACCCAAGAAATTACAGATTCTTTAAAACTGTGGCCAGAAATACTAACTTGAAGTGCAACAGTTCTGCAAGCGGTGAAACTTCCACTTAAAAGCAATCCAAAAAAAGATGGCAAGGGTGAGAGGCAGGGTGGGGAGGGAGAAGCCAGCAGACAGACAAACAAGTGGGAAAGTTAATAGAAAGCCCTCTGCACTTTCTTCAGTACACAAACACTGTACACTCTTAGAGGGGAAGCAACTGGCACTTCTCATTCCTGGGAGAGATTTGCTGGGCTGTGTTGAAGCTACAGCTGCAGTGTGCCCTCTTATGGCAACACCAGTTGTTTTCCCTCTCTGTTTTGCACAGGGGTGTTGCGGGGGGGAGACGGGGGTTGCTTTGATTTTTTTGTTCTTCTCTTTTTCTTTTCCCTGAAAGAGAGACGTGGGAAGAAAGTATTAACTCTTTATGCTGTGACATGTTTAGAAAACAGGCTTGAAGCTTCACATCCAGAGCATCAAGCAATGCCCCATCTGCCAAAGAAGATGAAATAGTGAACCAAGCTAAGAGAGGCTAAATGTCATCAGGTTTAGCACTTGCTCATGCATATGTAAAGTGAAAGAGGATTGTTTGTTAAAAGCACTGCATTTAACATATGATACCAAGTGAGTTGACTGAATGTTTCTGTGCTGGCTCCATTGCAAACGAGGCTCGGCACATGCTCCTCTGCACAGCTACAATATTTCAGGTAAGAGGATGACTAAAGTATTGCCATTATTTTTTCAATATTCTGTCATTGTATCAGTTTTGAAGGGTGTGTTCCCATGGCTTCCTCTCTCTCTGCTTCTGGTACCTTGTTCTCCTCTGATGTTTTGCCCTCACTACTTCTCAAACCTCCCCCCTCCACCGCCTCCTTGGAGTCCCCCGTTCCAGTGCAGCACTCCCACAGCTCCACTGCATTCCCAGCAGGACTCTCCTCCTCTGTTCACTGAGGATGCTCCCAGTCTCATGGCATTTTCTGACCCACAAAACCATAGTTCAAGTACTCTGGGACTCATACAGCTCATCCTTTCACATCTTTTGTATTAGAACAGCCACATCAGTCTTGCTTATTTGATAATGTGCGTCTGCTCATTGAATGTTTAAAAGCACACAGAAGTCCCTGAGAGCTCAAGGCAAGAGTTACGACTGTGGCATTAATGCCTTTTACTGCAATGACTTGGCACTGTCAAAAAAAAGAGGCATGGGGCAAACTCTACCTTTCCCCAATTTCCTAGTCAGCCTTGGAGATCCAATACACTCCAACCATTTCAAGTTTCCAGTTCCAAAGCTGACCTAACCTCATGTATGTGAGGAAAATAAATGCATTCCTCTGCCAGGCTCCTGGCTTCTCCATCAGAATAAAACCTGGCACCACATGGCAATACGCAAGAGTCCTCACCCATGACACTGCATGCTCCGAGCACAGACTATTCCTGGGATGACCTGTCGTCCTGGGCTGCAGGTTCATAATGGTGCCCAGGAGCCGTGCACGCACACCCTGGTATTTCTGACAGCAATGTATTTGTGTTTCTACTTTCCCTCTGGCTCATTGCCTTTTATATTTACTTCAGCATGCCCATTCACCTTAACATTAAAAAAAACCCAAATAAGAAAACAGTCCAAACGTTTTTTCTGTCAATCAGGCAGCTTCTGCTGCAGCTCATTCTGCTGCAGTTAATCTCCTAAAATCTGTCCTTCATTATAATAATATAATAATCAGGCAGTTCCAATACCTCTGATTATTAACACTAAGATTGATGACATTTACTACAAAAAGGTGAAGCGGTCTTTAGAAACTAGAAACGAACCTGCAGGCTCACTTTGGATTTCAACTCAACCAAAACCCACTGGAATGGTGCTAAAAAACTATGATAAAGCTATCCAAAATGTGACAATTATCTTGGCCCTGCTTGCCTTGTGGCATGAGGAGTGTAAGGTGATGCTGTCTAGAGTTACACCACTTCTGCCCAGCCCTTGGGAACACAGTTCAATGACCCTTAAATGTTCCTTTTGTACTTTCTGTTTGATAATTTGACAGGAATTTTGCTATTAAGTCAGCTTCTATCACCAAGTTATAGTTTTCTATGGCAGAAGAAATGCTTTTTCTGGTAGACAGGGAGCGAGGATGTCAGAATGTGGCCCTTCTTATTAACCTACACAGAAGCAGTTGAGAGTTTCACTGTTTAACATCAATCCCCCTGGTGCGTGTTTGTTTGTTCTTCAAGCCTCACATTTATTTTACTGTTTACAATAAGGTTTGTGCTGTGGAGGAGACTGCTGGTGGGGAAGCTCTAGGAAGAACGGAAAGGTTTCTGTGCTTTTGACATGTTCGTTCACATACCCCCAGCTTGATACACAGCAAACAATGGCTTCACTTAATTAGGAACACAGACCAGGACAGGATCTTGTAGGCTACAGGGCCCAGTTCTTTATTGTCTCCAGTAACCATAAAACATAGTGCTTTCTACCCCACACATCAACCTTTCTTAACATTATGCTAAGCGTTTTTTCTATAGCTGCTCTAATTGGAAGGTTGCTCCAGAGACTACAGGTCTCAAAGCTAGAAAACTTAATTTCCAGCCTGAACTTATTCATGGCTAGCTTACACTCACCTGTCCTTTACCAACAGACCTTGGTTTACAACACCTCTTCTTCCTTCTGTTTCATCATACCCTCCCCATCCTTCTCAATGAAACCCCTTCTTCATCTTTGAGCCCTCCTCTCGTTTGGCTTCCCCCGCACCCTGCCGGTACACCTGCTGCCTGGGGGTGCCATCCTTCACGCACAAAGCACAGCCCTTCACCCCCCTCCTTCCCTGGGATCACACCTGTGTGACAACCACTGGTGACCCCAGTGCCGAAAGGAAGGGGCTGTGTCTCAGCCAGGAAGCTCATCACCCCACTCTTGCCTCTGCTGCCAGCAGCTCTCTGCGAGCGTTTACTAGTTTCCCAGACTACATTTGCCTGCTTTCATTCTTCCCTTCTTGTTTTAACACACGTAGAAAATGAAGGTGTGAACACTCTTACTTGAGTCATTACCTTAAGGCTTCTGGTTTTCTTCCTTAGCTTCCCCTCCAGCAGTCCCCAAAATAAAAGAATGAATCCTAAAAGGATAAAAATAATATAGACCTGTGCAAAAAACAGCAAAAACTCTCACCCAAATGGGTGCCAATAGCTGCCAGTTCTAGTCTCTTTATTTTTGCTTTCAAGGCTGGGAAATTCTCCATATATCTGCAGGGATATAAATGAGCCGATACTGGATAACACTTGAATGTGTTCATGAAAGTTAAGTATATTTTGCAGAATATGCATACATAGTCTAAGGGACTTCATCCAAAATTGAAACCAAGCACCTATCTCCTCTAAACAATATCATGGAGAAAACCATCCTTTGTAATTCTCCCCAATTTAAGCAGAAGAAAGCAGAGGAAATTTAGGGGAAAATGGCACTTGAATATATACTAAGGTGGGGAGTACACAGTGAGGATACTTGGGCATTCCAGTTGTGCTGGAGCACTGTGTCAGCTCCACTTCCTCAACTGTTCACACTGCTGACAGGTTCCCAGAAAGCTCCTTGTTTGTGTCAGTATTCACAGAGCATTCTTCTCGCTATAAAACATCATAGTTATTCAGAGTCCTGGCCCAGAGACATGATGTCTCCTGTAATCAAGCCAGTGTGGTGGTACGGTGCCTCACAAACTTCACCAAATTTTGCAGATTAATCATTATCTAATTTTTTATTTTTATTAGAAGTAGTCTCCATGCTTTCACAACCAATGGAGGCTGCAGTGTGCCTCTCTCTGTGTGTTCCACTTGTGTATGCTCATTTACAGCAAGGATCTGCTTTCCCTCAAAGACATTTTGCTGTGAAAATCATTTTATAATGGATCTGTATACCTTCATGATGCTGACTATGATAATTTATCTGAGGTTACCTACAAATTTCCTTTCTTTTAGTAATGAATGCTATGGATTTGGGTACACCTAGCAAGCAAAATGTCACCTGTAATCACATGTCAACAGAAAGTGGAAATCCAAAAATTTTTTTCAGTAGAGGAAAGTATATCTTAATTTTGTAGAGGAGAGAAAGGAGAGATGGAAGGAAGGAAGGAAGGAAGGAAGGAAGGAAGGAAGGAAGGAAGGAAGGAAGGAAGGAAGGAAGGATAGATACTGTCTTTCAGAATTATTTTAAACTCTATTTGAAATTTTCTAGATTTCTAAATTGGCTTAACATGAAGACAATTTCTCAGATAAGAAGAAAATATCCTGCTATAATGGACAGATAAATCTGATTATGCCCACAATGCAAAGCTGTGGAATGTATAGTAACTGATTTTATTAGAGTAGGGGGGTTCCAGGCAAGAGTGGATCATTATATTTAAATTCTGGAACTATCACTGAGCAAGTTCTCTGATTTCTACCACAAACTAGGAATGGTGTCATAATCTATAAGCCATCACAGCAGTTGTTTGTAGGATGTTTAAAGGTTGCTATCTGCATTGGTTCAGCAGTTAAAAGCAAGAATAGATCAAGAGTTTAAGAAAGTGTGTGGGATAGATTTTCTGTGGGTAACTAAGGGAATGCAGAGGCTTCACAGCATCACATTAGCATTGCCCAGTGTAACTGTCTCCCTTGATGAGGGAGAGCTCAGGCCACACACAGTCCCTCCACCTGTCCTCCACCTCTGTCCTGGCTGCCCTGATGGAGGGACACAGCAACAAGTTTTAAACAAGCTAACTCAGGTGATGGGGACAGTCTAATAGCAGCACTGTTGTGAATTTGTCCCACTGCAAACAGCTGATCTCAATGCCTGAACAAAGTTATTTAAAGCTTGCTCATATATCTTTACATAATGCTTTTAAGTGCAGTATAAACAGACTGTTTGCTTTAGGAGTGTGAAGGGGCAGATTAAGCACATGGTGCACTACCGGTGATGACTGGGGGGGGTTGCAGGTTTGCTTTCAGGAGGCACACACTTTGGAGCAGGCACTGCATCTGTGTAACGTTTTGCAGAGCACAAATGCAGTGGAGTTACAACTATAGATACTTTCCACTGGTAGAAAGGGACCAGAAAGGTCTTTTATGGGTACAACAGTACCAGTTATTCCACAGAGGACAGAATAGGGTGTGTAGGATTTCAGTGCCTCTAATGGCTTTGAATCTTCATTTTAATTGCTTGTGACACCATGAGGCAGCTGTTGAAAATAAATTATATTACTTTAATAGTGTTAGTTAAAAAGGGCTACACAAAGGGGGACTGGAAGCTTAGACTTGGAAGTACATGCCACTGCTCTTCCACCACCTTGAGACCACAAGAAAGATTCAGCTGACTTCTGCCAATCACGTAGTAAGATTAATGAGAGGTGCAGAGGCAAGTGGAGTTTAATGGGGTGTGAGCCTCCCAGGATGACCTGCACGGAGTGGTTCTGCACCCACCTCGCTGCTGGCAGAGTGGCCTCTCTCCTGGCCTTCTCCCTATAGTCTGGTTAAGCGGTGCTCAGTGTGTTTCTTGTGGAAAACCCCAAGAGCTTATGTGGAGACTTCAAGGGAACTGGGGTGCCCGGGCCCATGCCAGCCTGCACAACTGGGGAGGATGGAGAGCCATTTCTCCCCTCTCATGCCATCCTGAATTATTGTCTGTGCCATCTTTTTGCTTTCTAACAGGGGATAAAGACCACCAGGAAACACATTTAAAAATCATCTGTGGCACAAAGAAGAAGAGAGAAAGTTGTTGGTACATTTCAGCAAGCCTCGTTAAAAACATCTCTAGGCACTACAAAGTGCATGTTATCAATATGCATATGTGATGTCTCTGAGGCAGAGTTGCCTTTAAGGTACATATTCAGCAGGACAACATTTTCCCATGTGAGGCAAGGAACAACAGTGAATCATATGTGTGGGAGGGAAAGGCCTTCCGGCTATGTACAGTATTTATTCCCTTTTGTGTCTTGCTTCCCCCCCTCCCCTCTTTTATTAATGGCTTTTGCAATTACTGGTAACAGGGTATTGCTAGCTGGCAGAAAACAGTGACTTCTGCAGTCAATTGTTTGCGGGAAGCTGGGTGTACAGGGGAAGGAAACGATGCTCATGTACTGGCTTTGCTCACCCCTCCGACCCCCGAGCGAGAGCCAGCCTACACGCTATTTGTGTTTGGCACTTGCCTCCCCAGCTGAATGTCACATTACTCGACCTCACATAAATACACATACAGATGTAGAAATACAGAAGGTGAGGCCTGCAGTGCACACATTAAAAATTCCTACTGAAGATCTCAGCAGGGGCCCCAGAGAAGTTGATTTAGATTTAGAGGGAATCTGAAGGAAGAGTATGGCACCCCACTCCACCTGCAACTATGGAGGATGGGGTTTAGAACTCGGGTTTTTATTTCTCACCCTACTAAAGAGGGGTTCCGCTCCAGGAGTATTAGCACTGGAAAGCATAGCAAAAACAGGCAGATGCATTGGTGCAGGTGATGAATGCTACAGTTTCTCAGGATGTTAGCTGAGTTCCTGGTGAGCTGATGGGACAACACTGGAGTTCAGCATCTAACTAAGTGCCGATCAATAATTGTAAATGGATGTGAACAGTGACATTCAGACAGCAGGTTGCCCATGGTTTTGGCAGTAAATTGCAGTCAAGCAAGACAGAGTACCCAGGAGAGTGTAGCTGTGGTGGAAGAACCCCAGTGTCCCAGCAGTGAGCACGTTCTCGAACCGTACCTCTAACAGGTCTGGGGGCTGGCAACATGCTTCCCAGAAAGAAAGGGCAAGCCATTTCAGAAAAATGGCTGCTAGGTCGATTTTAATAGAATTATGTCATCTAGGAGCAGCAAGATCCAGTACCAATGTGCATTGATGGAGAGCTTGTCTAGCTGTGACTGTATCAGCCATGGAAACATACACACTGCCGGGACAGAAGTAGTGGTGAGCTACAGCTTCCTTACGATTACCTCTTCTCCTTGCCTTCCCTCCCCAGTTTCCCTTTGTTTGACTACGTGTGGATTTAGAGACTCCTGCTGAAGCTGAAGTGCCAGAATGCAAGATGTTGTATAATATGGGAGTATAAGTGACTTAATAAATTTTAACTCTGAATGGAGAAAAAGAATTAAGAAAGAAACATGAAAGCTGGCATCACCAAGCTGCAAGTGCTATCATTTGCAAACACTAATATCAAGATATTTCTGACTGGTACATTCTCCCTTTTTTCTCTTGCTGGAAAAGCAGAGGGACACTGGCGAGACGGGAAAGGGTAGCACGGAAAATGGGCAGGCAGTGTGAGTAGCGTGAGGCTCATAGAAGAGGCTGTGAGAAGAGTCACAAGAGGGAATCAGAGCCAATAGCTCATTGATGAGAAAAGAGCTTTTGGAAAAGAAATGGAAGGTTTTGAGGCACCAGTGTGTAGAAATGGTTGGCAGTTTCCCGTCAGAATGGAAAGGATGTCATTCTTTTCTGCAGAAAATGTCCTTTTAATAACTGTCCATCAGATAATATTTCATTGAAAATTTCCAATTTTACCTGACTCTTCTTTTAAATTTGTGTTGGGGAGGAATTGTCACGCAGCTGGGAGCTGACATTTCTGGCAGGCTGTTATCATTCACGTTTTCTACCTAGAGGCAAAGACCGTGAGATCCTTCCAATCTGGGAGCTACAGCTGGGCTGACAGGGAGGTGCTGAGCCTGGCGCTTGCTTCCAGCCATCTGCCTGGAAGCCTCACACCGTGGCAATTCTTTCCCCCTAGGCGAAAGTCAGGCTGACAAGAGCCTTTCAAGACAGCAACCAGCAAATCAAATAAAGTCTTTGTTCCTTCAGACTGGAATGTTTCCCTTTTCTGCCCAAATGAGACATGGATGTACAAACAATTTTGTGAGAAAAGTCTGGCTCTACCGATGACCTTAGAGAGTACAAAGGTCCTTTGGTAGCTGCTTGCCTGCACTTCCACTGGCTAAATTTCTTGACAGACCAGTTATTTTGTCCCTGAATTTCACATGGCTGTAAGCAGGACCAGCTGCCCTGAGGAAAAGGCTCTCCTGTACGCAGTTCTGTCCCTGGGCATGCTCAGAAACAAGGAATATGCTTGGCTTCCCCTATCCTCTGCTTCCTCACTGTGCCCATCACAGGCATTTGCTCTGCTCTTACTGTGATGGCTCTCTAGCTAACGCAATTAAGCAGGGCACTGTAAAATGAGTATAGGCTGGCATCCATGCTGATATATATAACAGACTGCAAATTTCACTGGCTACGTTAGGGACCATTAGCCAGCCTACCTGACTCCTGCAGGGTCTGTTAGTTTCTGCAGAGGGCCCCACAGACCAAGCTGTATGAGCGGATTGACCCTGCAGACTGCTTCCCACTGGAGTCCAGCTGGAGCATCGTCTAGGAAAAGATGATTTTAAGCAACCAGGAGAAAGCTTCTGCATGACGCCCCTGAAAAATAAAACTTGATGGAGGCTTGTTTTTCCATTCTACTCAGAGTACTATGAGGTTTGGGCACTGAACTTCAAGAAGGAGGTAGGCCAAGTGGAGATAGTCCATAGGAGAGCAAGAGAAACGGTCAGAGGTCTAGAAAAATGGATGCTGGAAAGACAGACCTGATAGCTAAATAATTCTTAGACTCCAGAAGAGACACCTGGAAGAGGATACTGACAGATATGTAAAACAGGGTCCTCTGTGATGGAAAGGTTAGGAAATAATGGATTTCATTTAAATCAAAAAATTCATATGAAATGCTAGGAAAACTTTGGAAATGATAAGGATTAAGAACATATTGATTGAAGAGTATTCCAAGTAGATATCCTTGGAGAACTTCAGGAACAGGTTAGAGAAAGATCTGTCAGAAGCAGCAGTTGATCCTGTCTTGGATAGGGGAAAGGACCAGATGACTTTTTGATGTCCTTCTCAGCATGATGCTTTTCTGTTCTGTGCTCTTTGATAGAAAACCATGGGTTGGGTTTGCATGCTTTTTCTAAGTGCTTAAGTTGGTCAGGAAGCAGATATGTAGAGGGAATCTGAATGTGTAGGAAAAAAAAGACGGGTAGAGGAAGTCTGGGCAGCTTCAGACAAACTAAACAGACTGTCTGAATCCTTAGCAGAGAAGACTCCAGGCAGCTACTCACTGGTTATGCTAAGACCCGGGTGTATGCCTGAGAGTTGTATGAAAAATGTTCTGCGGGTGGGATTGATGTATCTGCTATTTTGGTTTTGCCTGCACTACATTTACCTGTGTTAAATAAACAAAGAAAGTGCTCTAAGTATTGCCCTAAGATTGAATAATAAGTGGAACATTTCTTCTTTTGTTAGTAGCTTGTGTCCTTGCTTATTAAGTCTCAGGCTGAGCAGCCAAAGGGAGTGTTTGAGACATAAATGCCGGAGGGGACTCCCACTGCTGAAAGCAACCGGCAAGCAGCTTGAAATGTGCTACTTCTATTCCTGGAAGACCATGATGATCAGAAATACAAGCTCTGTGTCCTTTACTCCCTGCCCTCTCTTGTCTACTCCCTGCTCCTCCTCCATCCTCTTGAAAAGCATTCAGGAATTTCAAAACTCATCCTTAATTGCAAACCAGTGACCAATAAAGCAAAATTGTTCTTTTCTCTTTTGCTAACTAAATTAATAGAGATCCGTTTTGGACAAACTCCTCATTTTAGCTAGCAGTAAGATGAATACTAAGATTTCTCCTGCTTCTCTGTCTCTTTGTCCTTAGATTCATTTTTTAAAACACCTCACTAAGGCTTCTACTCCTTGGAAAAATCTACAAAATAAGAATATAAGAGACATGTCAAGTCTATCAAGATTCATTTGCCCTTTCAAAACCAAACCCAGCTCTCATAAAAAAGAAAGGGCATGATTATTCAATAATTTGAAAAGTAACAACTGCTTACACCAGACCATCGTGTGTCTTTTAAGTCATTTCCTCATGAAAGCTTCCTCTGCCTTACCAAAGTCAAATCCCCAGACAAAGGCAAGCTTTGTTAGTCCTAGCAAGAAACAGGTCTTCCAGTGCTAAGGACAACACAGGAAAATTTTCCTACCCGCTTTTCACGTCTGTTAAGATTTTTAGCCCTAGCACAGCTGCTAATCACAACTGCTTGCTATCACCCAGAAAGCAAGACAACAGTCTTTCAATCTATACCTGACACTTCCCAAGAAACTAATTGGAGCCAGTGCAGATATTGTAAAGTACTCCCTTTGCAAAGCAACTGCATGACAGAGAGCTGATCTAATGTGGAATGAGCAGTGCTGTGCTTTACTTTATAACAACTCACTCCTGCAATTATTGCCAGATGTTTGCAAATGCTCTGTAAGTCTCCCATCTAACGTTAACCACTCCTTCCAAATTTTTTACAGCATTCAAAGACTGAGCATGCTGTTTAGCTAGTGCTGGCAGGAAAGAAAAGGGGAATTAAATAGCCCTTTTTCTTTTGTTCTTTCTGCTAAAAGTAACGGGGATGAAACCACTTGAGTGATACTTAAGTCCACAGTGCTACTGAGACACATGATAAGAATTTGATTTTCAAGCCTCTTATCTAAACGATATACCTCAGCCTCAGTAATGTGAGCTGCACTTCTATTTAGTCATCTAATTGAAAAGACTGATATTTCATTGCTGGTGTACGTCATAGTTTTGCAAAGAAAGAGCACCTACCTATTCAGATAATATTTATTAATACACAGATTAAGTAGCTCAGATAAAAGTCTGTTGACACCATTCCCTAATATACTCCTATTTGCAGGCAGCAGAATGAAATGTATTGACCACTTCATCCTGCTTTGGAACAGCTGCTGGAGGATTTACCTGCAATTACCTACTGAAAATGAAATAAAAGATTAGTAGAAATAAGATGTCACTTTGGACTTACGGCTCCTGTTGCTAGGGAAACCTTAGAGTTAGCATCCTGATGAGGGCAAAAATTGCTGTAACCCAGCTGAACCTTTGTCAACATCAGTGTTCAGCAGAGCTGCAGACAGCCTGTTTGTCTGGCCAAGGACAGTGATTGCCCACTGTGGTCTCCTGGTTGACTGAATAGCCCTTTCTGATGGTGCCTCATCCAGACACCAGCTTACAGAGATACATAGCAGGGACTGCATAACTGAATTACACAAATACAACACCAGTGCGATTAAATGGGTGAAAGGGAAAGGCTGATGGAGGAAGGGAGATTAATTATGTTTAATACCCTCTACCTCTAGTATCAAACAATTCAGAGCTATCCAGGCACCCAGTGCCTGCCAACCGCTCCTACAAGAACACGGTTCATACAGGAAGAACAGTAATAGAGAGAGATCAGTCAAGTGCGAGCTTGGCAATAAAACGTATAAAAAGGACTTGAAGCAGTGGAGCAAGGCCGAAGAAAATGAAAAGTATTCTTATATGCTTGTTCCTGGGCCTCCAGAGAGGAAGAACAGGTGATTATGCAGAAAGCAAAGGAGGTGGGAAGGGAAAAATATGTTACACCCTCATTATGGAAGGAGGTGTCACCTCCTTAGACCATCCTGAGGAAAAGACTGCTTTGCATTTCTAGAGTGTCAAGGGAACTAATTTCAGGAAATCCTGACCCTCCCACTTTCCCCCATATTGGGGAACCCCCATACTGGGGAACCCTCTTTGAAGATCTCAGTGCCTGCAACTTCACTTAGGGGACAAAGGTGGGTCCAGCACAGCACTCCTGACACTGTAAGACATCGAGGAGGGCCCTCACTTGGGTAATGGCAAGAGAACAGGTTTCAGACAAGTTCAGAGGCTTCAGAAGACAAGTTAATGCTTTTTATTTGTGGAGTTTGAAGCTGTCAGGGATCAGTCTGTCAGCACAACTGAATTAACTGCAATCAGTACTTGGCTGGATTCAATGAAATAGATGCTGTTGTGTTTTTGTACTTAAAGAGAACTTCTGCTTCAACTCTATTAGAGGTATGACTTAAAAATGCCCTAGTTCTCAAAAACACTGTGAGAGAGCTACTGTATCAGATGAGAAAGATGGTGGGCAATTTTGTTTTTCAAAGCTTTTGCTAATATAGTGCATTACCCGTTGTTTCAGCCAACACAAATACTGAACTTGAGCTACATGTAAATTAGACTGTAAAACTATAAAATTATCTCATATTTAAATGATTGGATTACATTGTCTCTGCCCTTTGTAAAAGAATCACCATCCTTAATAGGAGAAACACAAACGCTGTGTGATTCGTTCATGACCAGAAACACCAAAACCAAACCACTTCATTAGTTCTTTCTTCTTTAATGTTACCTAAGTGCTGACTTTTAAAAATAATCTGGGATTAATATCTTAAATATGCACAGACATTCTTGCATTCTTCTATCCACAACTTCAGTACCAAAAGAAACATCATAAATGCCAGGACTGTAGGAGTGTTGAAAGGAAAATTACATTCAGAGTTCAGGAAATACTGCTTGTCTTTGTGCTTATGACACTTATTTCTTAGAGATCTGCAAACTTTAGCACTGAAATTTAATGGGTATTAATAGTTGATCTCAGGTCTTTTTAGCTGCAGTGACTTAACTACTGCTTCCGGCAGCCCACCACGTCTTTCTGTGGTAGATTACACCATGTTGTGTAAGGTGTGGCAAAAAGGAGGATGAGTCCCTTCCTTAGCCATCACAGGTCACAGCTAAATGAGTCATTACACCAAAATTCTCCCACAGTGTCCCAAGCTGTAAACAGTGAAGTGCAGTTCAGCACTTGCAGTTATGGGAGTGCTGCGTTTCTAAAGAGAGAACTTAAATATTCAGCTTTTTGCTTAGGTGGAAAACTCCTTTCTGGTCTCAGTAATTCTAAGCAAACTGTCATCTGATCGCTAAAGATGAGGAAAGCAATTTCTTTTATTGTCTTACAACTCTGCTTAATTAATGAAAATTTTCTTCTCACATCTTTTTTTTTTCCCTTAGCTGCAGGGAAGAAATCTTCCACTGGAAAATTGTGTGTGTGTATATATATACATGTGTGTGTGTGTGTATATACAATTATTTCAGTCACCATAGTGGTTTAACAGCAGAAACTTTGCTACTTTTGAGGATAGCAGAACATTTCATAAAGTAAGGAATCAAAATATTCTAGTTTGTAATATATTACAGTATATTCTACTCATAGCTGTGTATCTCTTCCATCATAAGAATTGAAGGTTCAGTACTAACAAAATAAGTGAATCTTATTATGTATGGAAACACAGCTGAAGGGTTGCTGTTCCAGATATAATAAGAGGATTTCTTTTGTTCTTCTTCCTGTGAGTTTTTGCAATTCATTATAAGTTCGGTCAGAAGACAGTCCAAGGCATAAATCTCCTTAACCCAAACGAGTGAAAACATAAAGTTGTTTTTATTACCTACACATCGTACAATAGCACCAAGGTGTTATTCACACCACCATTTTCGTGGGTTGACCCCGGCCAACAGCCAAACACCCACACAGCCGTTCACTCAGTCCCCTCTTTAATGGGATCTCTCTCCTGATATTATGCTCTGAGAAATTTGCAGTCACTTTTGCTCCGAGCAGCCTTCCTGCTGTATTCCTGCCTATCACTCCAGTAAGGACTGATCAGCAGAGGGTCTCTCAGATCTGGAGAGCAGTCAAGGTCTGCTGCGTGCCTACTGCCTTTATTGGCACCCAGAGAGAACCTGCTCACTCTCCTCTCCCACGGGACGGGGAGAAAATAGGAGGAAACCAAGAAGACCTGTGAGAGAAGATCCTCTGTTCCTCTGATGGTGTTGGACATGCTGTCCCAGAGGAAAAGAGGAAGGCGGGCCACTGCCTTTGAGGACACCATGGCTGAGACAGACACCCAACTCCCAGCTCCAGTAGGCAGAAGGAACAGTGGAAGCAGAGGTGAACAGGTCCATACCAGCATTCCTAATAAAAAGAGAAAGGGAGGATTTGTGGTTATATTTTTCATTTCTTGAGTAGTCAAGTGCCCTTTTCATGGTAAATATTCACCACCAAAAAGCGGGGAAATAGCACCAATCTTAGTAGCATGTGTAGTGTGTGGATGGACAGTATAAAAGCCATCAGCAGAAAACAAACATAAAGCATTTTTAACTCCAGACATAGAGGAAGTTCAGCATTATGTGCCTATCCATCCATGGTGCCTCATGGCATTCGGAGCCACAATCCAAGCTGGGACAGGACCTTAAATAAAAGGGCACCATGTTAGCCATGGTTTTCATGATACTTCCTATAGCCTACAACAATAAGAAATTATGGAATTTCTGCTCCTGGGGTGGCCTTAAAATCCACACTGCTCATATTAGCTTCTGATATCAGAGGAATTTTCACTGTAAGAACAGTAAGGAAATCCTGAAGCAGTAAAAGAAAAAGTATTTGCAAATTAGGAAAGGGGAGGAAGGAGGCCACAGCAAGGCATGGAAGAGACTATATATTTCTAGTGAAGAGAATGCCTCAGTGTGTGCACCTTAGTAAGGAGTAATCAAAACAGGACTGTGATTCCACTGGAGTATTTTAGCAACAGGACGTTTTCTTTCCTAGATTAAGTTTATGGATTACTAGAACTCTTTAAAAAATAATGATCAGAGACAGGTGCTGTCTGAATTAAATGAACAACCATTGCACACAGAAGCAGCAACCTTGAGGAAAAACACATTTGAAAATATTCCTCGCAAGCATTCATCAAGCTAGAATTTTGCAGTTCTTTTCATGTTCCTTCTGTCCAAAGGATAGCTCCTGGTAATGTCTGTCCTGGTGATGAAGGTAAAAGTAAAATTTATGCTGTGCAACAGAAAGGAAAAAGACATCTTCAGACTACTTGGAGATTTTGTAGCCTTGCACCAAAGGCAAAACAAAAACTAGAAGTGAAATCCTGATTCCATTGAAATCCATCACAAAAATCCATTTAATTAAGTTATTTTAGGATTTTATACCAGAAGGGCATCAAGAGACTGAGGATACAGAATATGGATATCAGTAACCATCCCACCACAGCAATCCTAAGTTTAATATATGGGCTGTAATATAGGTGGGTGACCCTTCTCAGATCCTACTGTGACTGATCTAATTAGTTCAGGGCTAGTACACTGACTGCAAGTGTAAGCATAACCTAAGACACACAGCAACAATTAATATGAGTTAAATAAACTTTTCCAAGTAATGACATTTTGCTATGTCAAAGACTACTCTCAAAAAGAAAGCAAAGTAAGAGCTTCAGTGGAAAGTTCCACTTGTCCATGGGAAGAGTCTTTCCTTAAAATCTGCTCTTTTTCTAATAGAGTCTGTCTTCCAAACATTGGAATTTGAAGCGGAACATCTGTGAAATGAATATTTTCAGTACATGCTAATTCAGAATGTGCTGCAGGCAAAAAAGGTGCAGCAGCTGTGAGCACCACAGGTTCTGGTTGGGTGCCAGTACAAGGCAGTAAGTACGCAGCAGACCTTGACTGCTGAATATACTCTCCAGATCTGAGAGGACCTCTGCTGAACAATCCTTACTGGAGTGATAGGCAGGAACACAGCAGGAAGGCCACTCATAGCAAAAGTTACTGCAAGTTTTGCCGAATGTATCAGGGGAGACATCCAATTAAAGCATCAGAACTAGAAATTCTAAGAAAGTTCATGATGATTAATCCAATGACTTGAAAGAGATACTGGAAAAGAGTAACTTTAAGAAACATCCACAGAAGCCAAGAATAAGCTTTGACCAGTAGCAGGATTGATTTTCTACTCAGCAAAGAGGCTGCACCTGGAAAAAAAGTTTGGCTCTGGGTTCCCTGTATATATATGTATATGTGTATATATATATATAAATACACGGGATAGGGAAAGATGTTGATAAAAGGATTCCAGCATCAAAAGTGCTCAATAATTATTAAATGCTTGCTTATATTAAACAGGCAGCAACATGTCACAACTTATTTCGAGGATCAATTGTGTTAGACATTCTATGGGGGTTAGAAGTAAAAGTATGTGTTATACGTAATACCTGGTAGCCCTATTTGAAAAGATTACATCAGTTGAAAGGTAGACAAATGCTAGACAAAAGGAAATGCTATCTTAATTTCTGTGTGTATACAGCTAACTATAATGTGGAGCAGAATTGTAGAAAAGGAGGGGAAGGAATGGCGAAAGGGAGGGCTGGGAACAGAAGAAAAGAAGAAGGGGACAGAGGTACCTGCTGAAGATGAACAGGGCCAGCTGCGGTCAACAAGAAAGAGGGAGCAGCCAAGGAGCAGCGGCAAGGAGGTAAGAACAAGTCTGACTTGATTAAATCTAACTGAGGCAGGAGCTGTTCTCACCACTGCAGCAGGAAGCAGGGTGGCACAGGTCACCACTAGCCTGAAGAGCTAGAAAGACTGCTGATCACAGCCAGTGCAAGCATGAGCAGGGTGTCCTGCAGAGCCCATCTCAGCACACAATAGAATGGGGCAAATATACCTGAATCCTGGCTATTAGTGCTGCCTGTGTCCTGGAATAAGGTCAGATAGGGCAGATAGGGAAGGAAAGAAAGAAACAAGGTACCACAAATGCCAAATATCTAGTTCCTGAAAAGGAGAAAATGAAGAGTAGGAGCCAGGGCTCCTTTCTTGTCTCCAGTGGGACGACACCAACTTTCACCTTGATCTTCTCTCAGTCCAGGTAGGACTCCTGAACATGTGAACTTGAGAAGTACAGTCCAGCAGTTTTAAGTTCCTTTGGCCTTGTTCCTGATTCCTTGGGGATGGAGGGAGAGTCCTTTACCTTTCCAGCCACTATACTTCTGGTGGTTTATCATCATGATGCTATGTGAGCATAAGATAGTTGCGGAGAAATGGCAAAAATGGCCTGAGACCCTACCACATGATCTCTCACGGGCTTGATCTCTCCCGTGCTTGCTCCCGAAGCCGTGGCCCTATCTCCCATCTCAGGGTTGCCTGTGGTGACCACCCACTCCTGCAGGGAACCAGTTGTGCAGCAGCTCCCCTTTCTGCCATGCTCCTGGAAAAATCCTGGTGCAGAGACTGCAGTTCTACTGCTAACTGCCTTATATTTCAGTCTCCCTGCTGACAGTGGCCACCCACTTCCACTGTCTTTGAGAGGATTTAACTACAGGAGTTAATGTGAGAATAAAGAGATGCTGTAGTGGAGTTGCTGAAAACAGTACTCTTCCTGGGCTAAAAAGCACCAGGTGCAGAGGAGGCATGCTGGGGAACTGACCCTACAAGAGATACATACACACAGTAGGTATATATATTCCCCCTCTTTCTCATTGTTCTTTAGGCCACATCCACCAAGTATAGGTTAGGGTGCTACTTGCTTACAATAAATAGTGGTAGGACTAACAGAGGAAAAAAGGGAGAACGCTTTTTCTTGACCAAGTTAAAACCAGTCCTACGCAAACCTGAGTAAAACAGATGAATATGCATATGCTAGTTTGAATATGTGGTTTGTCAGCTATTTGCCTACATGTATTTAACACCCACAGAAGGCCTAAGGCAGCAGCCATAGACTCTCTTCCACTTGCTTTTTGCAGAGAACTTACAGAAACCCCAAAGGAGTTAAATTACTGCCATTATGATGCTATGAATGACTGTTAGAAGCATAGTACTCTCCAAAGCATTGATTGGCTTAATGTAAGCAAAAGTGCAGCTAGTGCATAATGGCTTGGGACTAATTCTGCTGGATCCTCAGCTATGGCCTTTAGGAGCTCAGGAGAGCTGGCTTGTGCTTGTTATGTAGTCATTTTCTTCTCCTTTCTTCTCTGTTATGTGCTTCTAAGAGTGATATAAGCTGGGTCTTGGGGCTAAGTATGGTGTTTCAGTGCCTATATGTAGGTGGAGATAACTGACAAATTAGGGAAGATAATTCTTTCGGATTCCTCCATCTTCTTGCCCCACCTGCTTAAGCTAGGTGGCAAATGAGTTTAATTTGGATTTGGCTACTCAGCCATAGCAGTGTGCATATTTGTAAGCTGAAACATCTGATTTTTCAGCTTCTTGACAGAGGAAAAGGTATTTATTTCTAGGACACTGTGTTCTACTATTTTAAAATAAAGTCAGTTTACCCTGACTTTAGTGAAACCATTTAGTGAATGGTTTATTAAGAGTAAGTAGCAATTTGGATAAAATCTTGATTCTATTGAAATTAAGGGTAAAAGCAACTTCCATATGAAATTAATTTTAAGAGAAAGAGAGCGTGAAATTCCATTTGTATACACCATTTCAATCAGGGCTACAGTAAATTTATGAAGTTCTACATCAATAATAGAGAGATGCCTGAGTAGCAAAACACATCTTCTTAGAAATATGAATGAACCTTTGTCAAAAGCATGCATCTCACAAAAATCTTTGTCCCCCCTCCACCACTCGCTTTAGGACACAGCATATATCTGCATGACTTTGTGAGAGGGATCTATTCACTTATAGTTTTGGGGATCATTTGGAGAGCTGATAATTATTGAGACTCTCATGTTTCTATCTCACTGGGTTATCCTTTAAAACTCACTGGGTTTCCCTTTAAAACATCTGAGTATAGATGTGTGCTGACTATATGGCTATCTTGATATGACTGTTTCCTCATAGACATCCTGTATCATGGTAATTTGATGTCCAGCATCAACAATGGTGCCCTTTTCTTCTCAGTGCAAAGGGGTTTCCTTTTACTAAGTAGCAAGCTGGTGAGCATGCTGAGAAAAGAGAGGGAAATAGGGAGGTGGAACTGTGCTTATTTACAAGTTTCATTTGGAGGCCCACAGAAAAAGAAATGTAACACATGGAAAATTTGAAAAGTAATAGGTGAGAACACCAGATGAATGGCTTTCAGATGGAAAAGTTTGTTACTGAAGCAGGAGATGGAAGGAAGTGGGATGATGCAGCACCACAGTGTTGTGCAAGGGTTTGGAAAGCTCTGCGTTCTGCTGGGTGCCATGGTGGGAAGAAGTCGCTGTCTATTTTGGCAGACCATAAAGCCCAGGGTAGGCATAAGCTGCCTCTGTTGATTAAAGAGAAATATTGTCTTCACATAAGCATTTTAAAGGCAATTTCAAAAGCATTCTAGAAACTCCCACAATGATGAGGTGTTCCTATTCAGTAAATGGCACAATTCCTCTGTCATTAGGGAAAAACTGATATTTTACAAGACTCTTATTGGCATGTTAAAGGCTGGGGCAAAGTCTTTTTGTTACCTGAATTCCTAGACATTGCATGTTTTTAATGGAACAGTTGGTTTAGAAACTAATATTATAAATTAAATCACTTTTAAAAAAACTTCCAGTTCAAGAGTTTTGAATGTTGCACAGTTACATTAGACTTTTTCAGCTAAGATGACAATTTGAATGGTGACTTTTCTTTCTCCCACCTTCTCAATAAAATGCCAATGTATCCTCATAATCAGTTGCAGTGTTCAGAGTACATCACTCGGTACTGTATACTTTAACACATTTTTGGCCTGTTTTTCGCTTTTGTAGTAAAATGAAACTGGGTTTGCATGTTTTTTGGTTTGGTTTCTTTAATTTAAATAACATCTTTTCAACTCCTACCATTCCAATGTGCCAACCTCTAACCCAGGAGGATGGTAAAACATCTGCAGAAACCCAAATATTAGCCAGACGGATCCCCTCTGCATAAGGCAAAGGAGCATTCTGTAAATACAATCTCTCTTTGTTGATTTCCAGCTTCAGAATTCTCTCTTCTTTGCAGTGGAAATAACTTCAAGAAAATTTCACTTATCTGTGCATAATCACAAGTCTTGCCCTGGGGCCTGCAGAAACAGAATTGTAATGCACAAGAAAGAGAAAGTGCTACAGGTGAGGACAGACAATGAAATGGCTTGCAGATACAAAGGTTGGGGAGCAGTTTCTTCCAAGGTCCTTGTTGATGTACTGCAGTCAGTGTCCCTTTCTTCCTTCCATGGGTCTCTCGCAGAGCATCACAAGTGGAAATTGTGCCCAGAAATCCTCTGTTATGTACCTGGTTTTCATTCTGCTTTTTTCATCAAGGCCAGTTGGAGACCAGGGTATGCTTTGACTTGTTCTTCCCTTTGTTAAACTGCTCTAAATGCTTGTATTATACTTTTAAATTCAGGTTCTTGGCTGTTCTCAGGCAATTCTCAGATTATCTTTAAACTCTCTATAAATATTAAGCCGTATAACCCCAGTTATGCCTACCCCTCCCTTTATGTGTACAGAGAAGGCAGTTTCTACACCTAAGATGGGACAACAGATGCAAAGACTTGGATATAATTGCAGTATTGTCTCCCTTAGTTGACGAAACATTTGGAGTAATTACGAAGTAGTAGTGTCACAGATTAGGAGCACATGTTGGCTTTATTATGTACAGCTATTACACTTGTATCTTGACTTAATTTTTGCTGACTTCTGTATTTTGGGAGCATAACACAAAATTAAATGTCTGGGAGGCTGTTTGTAAAATCTTGGTGAGTGGGTGTTATTATCTTTGTTATCTGTATTATCTATATTTTCTGTATCTTCTCTATCTTTTATATCATGTGTATCTATAATATGGCTATTATTATAACCCACTAAGGCTATGAAACTTAGCACATAGAGTTGTAGCACTATGCTGTAAACAAGCATTTCATTTACACAGAGGTTTTTTTCTTTTTTTTAATAAAGGTCCTTAGGGAGTAACTCTGGTGTTTGTTTTGCAAGACATGCTCCCCTGAGGTCCATCAGCCAGCATGCAGAACCCTGGGAACTCTGCCCGCGGTGAAATGCCACAGCTTCAGTAACAGCTGCGAGCTCTGCACCACGTTTCCAGGCCCTCCTGCCCAGCAGCTCCCCAGTCTCTCCTGTTTTGGATGAGAAGTGTCAAATGGAGCATACAGAATAGAGAAGCTGGGTCTTTGCTGTGCATCTGATCTCCAGATGGGACCTTCCAGCCTGTTTCCTGGAAACCCTTTCAGGAAGCGAGAGGTAGAAAGGAACAGAGAAGCATCTGTACCAAGGCTTGGGAATGAGGCATGGAGACAAAGTTGTTTTAGCAGCAGTGCTATTTCTCCGTCTTCTGACACTGTTCTTTGATCAGTGGTAGAAGAAAACAGCTCTCCACATGCTTATTTGATGTTGGCTTCATCCTGAAGCTTTGTTACCCTACATTGAAAAAATCTCATCTTGGCCACAAAGGCAGAGATGAAGATGCTACAGCCTGCAGCAACCACTGCCTCATTTCCTGAGTCAGGTTCTCTTTGGCTGCCACTAGATTTCTACCTGAGAAGCTCTGCGGTCCAGCTTTATTAGTGGTAGCACCAGTAAAGGGTAGCATTGGCTTGGTGAAGTACACATGGATATTATTACATCCTGAATCATGATGCATCATGAGGTAGTGATTGGGAACACTATATACTAGCTGCAAGCAAAACACTGCTATCATCTTCAGTCTCCATTTAAATGTTTTTCCTCTGAGATATTCACACACAGTCTTACTTGTGCCTCTGTCCTACTGCACTGCTCCATGCAGGAGAAAGGAAACTGGAATAAAGATATCATTTACCTCACCAAAAATATGTGCTTTCTGAGCTACCCCAGAGAATTTGGACATTGATTAGCTGGGAATAAGCAGCTAGAAAGCTTAGAGATCCTGCTAATGGAATATCAATACTGCAAAGTTTGCAGGTTGAAAACTCAGGATATCCACTCAAAGGATCCTGTGGGATCATCGTACTTTCTTTTGAAACCTCGTTATATATTGGTCATCTGGATTACTATTATTTTTTAACTCCTGCATTACCCTTTTCTGAGGGGGGAAATTTTCAGTAAAATCCACCATAAACAGAGTGAAGAGATTCTCTGTTTCCTCTGCATCCAGTCCTACCAAACTCCGTCTTCTCTACTACCTTTGCACTAGCAAGACAGGCTGGTAGAAGAGAGTGCAATAGTCTGTAAACTGTGACAAGGCATGAGGCACATCTTCCTTTTCATTGTTACCACTGCTGGCCTCCAGGAGCTGAAGGGGAATGGGTAGGGCCTTCCACTTTGACACCACATCTGGCATCCTTCTGCCCTGTATCATAGTACTAAGAGAGCTGGTAGTAGTTTGAGCAGCGCTGTCTTGACTGATGGTGACCAACAGCAGCATCTAGTGGTTTAAGCATTGTTTCAAATCAAGAAGATTTTGGTCTGAAATCTTCAGACACGAAGAATTTGTTTGCACATTGCAACAAAGAATAATTCTTCCAAAGTCACAACACTTGTGAAAGTATGCCATTTGGCAACCTTGCTGCACAGAGAGGTTTTACAGCTGGGTGAGCAGTTTGAATGTATCACCTCTTGTGTGCAGACCTGACAGCCTCCATGGAACGACTTGAGGTCAAATTGATAGTGAGCATCTGAATACTGAGAGATGTGAACAACAAAAGAAGAAAGAAGCTGAACAATATGGCAGTGAAGCAGAGCACGTGGTAGTCATGCTTGTAGAACTAGACTGATGAGTAGCTTCCTCCCGTGCTGCCTGCCCATCCATTGCAGGCTTTTAGAGCAACACAGAGGTCATTGGTTGTGTATGCAGTTGGTGAGAATCTCTGTTCGGTGTGCAAACTCAGCAGATGAGCCCACAAACCAGCTACTTGCCTGGTCAGAAAAATAAATACCAAAACTAAATGCTGTTTTCCACACAGGCCACATAGCAAATTTTGTCATGTATTTTGAGAAGGAGTCTGAATATTTGTCTCTAATACCATGTATCAAAGTGGACTTTCTGCTCCTGTCTTTCAAGGGTTGCTAAATGAAACAGTTGCAGATACTTACAGAGGCTTTCCCCATTTCTCTGGACAATTTCCCTGGACTTAAGAAATTATCTGAAGATATGTTGTGTGTTAATTCTGTGCCTAAGTTTCTTCTGGGGAAAACTGCAGAAAGGGAGGGCCAGATTTCTTCTTTATATTCTTCCAGTAACACAGGCAACGTATAAGTTCTGCAGCCATTTCTTGAAAACATTAATGTTTTGAAGAGAGGGCAGTTTCTGCCTGCTGTTTACATTTATCTCTGTTCAAGTGGTGGCAAAATTAAGAATTTAAAAAAACCCAGCCAACAGCTTGGGAGGTCCTGGTGCCTGCCACCACTAGGCTGAAAGTGGAGGTCTTCTGGCAAATTGAATGAATCTGAATACTAAGAAACTTGAATACTAAGCACTGGCTGTTTACTATAAACAAGGATCAGTGTGGTTTGGCAGATAATTAATCTCCTGATAAGCCTATTTACCTGCAACCCACCCTCCTCCCCTACTATCTAATTTCTGGCTCTACCCTATTAAGTCCACACACATATTTAAAGTATTTATGCTTATTTTCTATACGTAGCTGTTTCCAGTCAGCAATGGGTTGTAATTCCTGCTTCATACTTACTCAGGCTAGAGTTGTGTATGTGAATGCCTGGCTTCCTTTGGTTTAATCTACATTTTTTCCCTAGTACAGAGCAGTTTGGTCCTCTGAGCTGGAAGAATGAAAAGTTTGCTACTACTGCCTTGCCTTACATAAGTATGTGAGCTTAAGTGTAATTATTTTACATGGGATTTCTCACCTGGCAGTGAGTTACTGTGATAACAGGGTCTGTGTAATTACCAGTGTGATACAGGACTTCATCTAAACACACCTCTTCAAGCAGGTTCGAGTCTTCTTTTATCCTGTTGGTAAACTGCCTGATGTTTGGGTTGGAATTTTTAATTTGAACTAAATATTTGCTATGCCAAAATACTCTGGGGGTGCCCGACCCTGAATGGGTGCTGCCCTCCATTGCAACCCCCTTTTTCCAACTGCCAGGTTGCCCCGGGACAAGGAGCAAGGCTCCTTTCAACTGCTTCCCAGAATGGAGTGGCTCAAAATGACCAGAAACTGAACAAAGGGGAGATTAGACCAATTTAAACTAATTCTATGTTTGAGACATAGCCACAGGACAAAGCCAGAGTTTGAACTGGTCATAGAAATTGCCTGCATGTGGAGGGAATAGTCTGTATATAACTTTTGCAACATTTTCCACTGCAAAGATGGGTTTTGCACAGAAATCATCCCTGACAAAGTGCAGCAGTTCATGAACACTGGATAGAATTGTTTAGGTTGGAAAAGACCTTTAAGTTCATTGAGCCCAACTGTTAACCAACCACTGCCAAGTTCACCACAAAACCATATCCCTAACCGCCACATCTACACATCTTTTAAACAGCTCCAGGGATGGGGACTCAACCACTTCCATGGGCAGCCTGTTCCAATGCTTGACTACCCTTTCTGTGAAGAAATTTCTCCTAACAGCCAATCTAAACCTCCCCTGGTGCAACTTGAGGCCATTTCCTCTTGTCCTATCTCTTGTTACTTGGCAAAAGAGACCAAAAACCACCTTGCTACAACTTCCTTTCAGGTAGTTGTAGAGAGCAATAAGGTCTCCCCTGAACCTCCTTTTTTTCAGACTAAACAACCCCAGTTCCCTCAGCCACTCCTCATAAGGCCTGTGCTTTAGACCCTTCACCAGCCTTGTTGCCCTTCTCTGGACACACTCCAGCACCTCAATGTCTTTTTTGTAGTGAGGGGCCCAAAACTGGACACAGGATTCCAGGTGCGGCCTCACCAGCGCCGAGTACAGGGGCACAATCACTTCCCTGCTCCTGCTGGCCACACTATTCCTGACACAGGCCAGGATGCTCTTGGCCGCCTTGGCCACCTGGACATGCTGCTGGCTCATGTACAACCAGCTGTCTACCAACACCCCCAGATCCTTTTCAGCCAGGCAGCTTTCCAGCCACTCTTCCCCAAGCCTGTAGCGCTGCATGGGGTTGTTGTGCCCGAAGTGCAGGACCCGGCACTTGGCCTTGTTAAACCTCATACAGTTGGCCTCGGCCCATTGATCCAGCCTGTCCAGGTCCCTCTGCAGGGTCATCCTACCCTCCAGCAGATCAACACTCCCACCCAACTTGGTGTCATATGCAAACTTACTGAGGGTGCACTCAATCCCCTCATCCAGATCATCGATAAAGATATTAAACAAGGCTGGCCCCAAAACTGAGCCCTGGGGAACACTGCTTGTGACTGGCTGCCAACTGGACTTAACTCCATTTACCACAACTCTCTGGGATTGGCCACCCAACCAGTTTTTTACCCAGCGAAGACTATGCCCTTCCAAGCCATGAGCTTCCAGCTTCTCAAGGAGAATACTGTGGGAAACAGTGTCAAAGGCCTTACTAAAGTCTAGGTAGACAACATCCACAGCCTTTCCCTCATCCACTAAGCGGATCATCTTGTCATAGAAGTTGATCAGGTTAGTCAAGCACAACCCGCCTTTCATAAACCCATGCTGACTGGGCCTGATCACCTGGTTGTCCTGTACATGCCATGTGATGGCACTGAAGATGATCTGCTCCATAACCTTGCCCTGCACAGAGATCAGACTGACAGGCCTGTAGTTCCCTGGATCCTCCTTCCAGCCCTTCCTGTAGATGGGCATCACATTTGCTAACTTCCAGTCAACCGGGACCTCTCCGGTTAGCCAGGACTGCTGATTAATGATGGAAAGTGGCTTAGTGAGCACTTCCACCAGCTCCTTCAGTACCCTTGGGTGAATCCCATCTGGCCCTATAGACCTGTGTGTGTCTAAGTGGTGTAGCAGGTCACTAACCATTTCCCCTTGGATTATGGGTGCTTCATTCTGCTCCTCATCCCTGTCTTCCAGCTCAGGGGGCTGGGTACCCAGAGAACTGGTCTGACTGTTAAGGACTGAGGCAAAGAAGGCATTAAGTATTTCAGCCTTTTCCTCATCCTTTGTCACTGTGTTTCCCCCTGCATCCAATAAAGGATGGAGATTCTCCTTAGCCCTCCTTTTTTTGCTAATGTATTTATAGAAACATATGTTATTGTCTCTTATGGCACTAGCCAGATTAAGTTCTAGTTGGAACAGATTAACAGATACAAACCTGTATTGTATCAGGTTATCAGATTTGTCTCTCAGTGCTCGGCTCCTTGCCTTGGTCGCAGCTTCTGTAAATTACCTGGGAGCTTTTAGTGCCTTTCTCTGTTGTGTCTATAACAACATTAAGGCTGAAATGACTTTCTTATAGGTTTAAAAATAATATCCCAATGCCTGCTTCAAATCTGGCTGAAGTTAATAAGAAGTGGCTTAAATGAGTTTCAGTCAAGGTCTGGGGATTTCAAGGAGTTGTTCAGAATTACCTGCATTTATTACATTATTACGTGGTTGAGCTATAGCAGGTGAGGGTCCCCTAGCCAAGACAGTTTTGTGAAACAGCAGCTAACACCACCACTGCTCCCCAGGAGGGGAAGCTGTGCACAGAAACGAGCGCTGCAGTCACAGGCATGGTTTTGACACCACCAGCCAGTTCAACTCCTCTGGCATGAGGTGTGAACTCCTCAGGCACAGCACATCGCGGGACAGCAGAAAAGACCTTGTCCCCATCCCCCTTTTTCCCCTCAGCCATCAGAGAGGGTCAGTGAGTGGCCAGGTGGCATTAGCCTGTCCCGAGCTCTGGGCTGCCCTTGGGGGGCTTCTCACTCCGCTCCAGCTGGTGGTTGTATCCATGCATATCCACAGCCTCATTGCTGGTGCTGCAACGGGTTATCTCAAACAGCATCACCCCACATCCTCAGCCTCCTCCTCAGCCAGTAGGATTGGGATGAACACTTTCTAGGAGCAGAAGTGTTATGGTCTGGTGCCTTCCAAGAAATTATTGCTTTGGTAGAGGATCCCAATGGAGAATCAGCTCTCTCCTGGGCTGGCCACCAGATGTACATATAGCACTGATAGCGTCTCTGCCCTCAGGAAACTCACTGTCAAGAACTTAAACCAAGACTACTTAATACACTTCTACTATTTTCTGCTGGGTAATTTTATGATTATGATTTTATCATTAGGAAGGGACCATGGTGTTTCCTGCTTTGCCAAGCTAGTCTTTCACATCACACCACTTTCAGAGTGGAGAACTACAGCCTCTGCCTGGGATACAGGGATAATAACCAAGAAAGAAAATAATTTGGGGGAATATGGAGAGATTTGGAAGGTATCTACACTCTGAGTAGGTTATATTAGCCAAAAAAGTAGCAGTTACCAGAGCCAAAGCTCATAAGATTTTATGGTAATTCTCTGACAAAACTTCATGCCTTTTGGAGCTTGTCCAATTTTCAAGAGGTGAAGGAGCACGTAAGAACTGCTTCAGCTGCTTCTGGGTAACTTAGTGCTAATGTTGGTCTCTGTTCACATCTACCCGCTGTCAGTCTGAGAAGCACCGTATTATGGGAGGTCCTGCCTGCAAATTTCTAACTTAGAAACTCCACACATAAGCTTCCTAACACTGCACTGGTGACTTATTTCAGCCAGCCCCTCTCCCAAGCCCAGAGGTTGCCGACAACACCTTTACTTTATTCATGATCTGGATGAGGGGATTGAGTGCACCCGCAGTAAGTTTGCATATGACACCAAATTGGGTGGGAGTGTCGATCTGCTCGAGGGTAGGATGGCCCTGCAGAGGGACCTGGACAGGCTGGATTGATGGGCCGAGGCCAACTGTATGAGGTTTAACAAGGCCAAGTGCCGGGTCCTGCACTTCGGGCACAACAACCCCATGCAACGCTACAGGCTTGGGGAAGAATGGCTGGAAAGCTGCCTGGCTGAAAAGGATCTGGGGGTGTTGGTAGACAGCTGGTTGTACATGAGCCAGCAGCATGTCCAGGTGGCCAAGGCGGCCAAGAGCATCCTGGCCTGTGTCAGGAATAGTGTGGCCAGCAGGAGCAGGGAAGTGATTGTGCCCCCGTACTTGGCGCTGGTGAAGCCACACCTGGAATCCTGTGTCCAGTTTTGGGCCCCTCAATACAAGAAAGACATTGAGGTGCTGGAGTGTGTCCAGAGAAGGGCAACAAGGCTGGTGAAGGGTCTAGAGCACAGGCCTTATGAGGAGTGGCTGAGGGAACTGGGATTGTTTAGCCTAGAGAAGAGGAGGTTCAGGGGAGACCTTATTGCTCTCTACAACTACCTGAAAGGAGGTTGTAGTGAGGTGGGTGTTGGTCTCTTCTCCCAAGTAGTTAGCGATAGGACAAGAGGAAATGGCCTCAAGCTGCTCCAGGGGAGGTTTAGACTGGAAATTAGGAGAAATTTCTTCACGGAAAGGGTAGTCAAGCATTGGAACAGGCTGCCCAGAGAGGTGGTGGAGTCACCATCCCTGGAGGCGTTCAAAAAACAGGTGGCACTGTGGGACATGGTTTAGTCTAGTCTACCCTTGATTGGTTTAGTGTGGACTTGGTAGTGTAGGTTAATGGTTGGACTGGATGACCTTAAAGGTCTTTTCCAACCTAAACGATTGTATGATTCTATGTTTCTATGATTCTACTTCAAAACCTACTGATACCTACACCTCTCTCCAGTTCTTGAGCTTCTGATGTGCTGAAGGGATTTTTGTGCTGTTATCTGTGCAACAGACAGGAGGACTTGAAAGCCACCATGCTGCTAGAAAGCTGCAACCTAGTTGCCATTACTGAAACTTGGTGGGACAAATCCCATGACTGGAGTGCAGCTATCGATGGCTACAGGCTGTTCAGAAGGGACAGGCAAGGAATGGGGGGCGAAGGCATTGCCCTTTACATCAAGAAATGAGTAGAGTGTGAAGAGCTGTCTCTGAAGAATAGCTACAAGCAGGTTGAAAGCTTATGGGTAAGAATCAGAGACCGAGGCAGCAAAGGGAACCTTGTGGTTGGCATCCACTACAGGCCACCCGATCAAGGGGACCCTATTGACAAAGCCTTCTTACTCCAGCTACAGGAGGCACCGCGCTCACAGGCTCTCATGCTGCTGGGGGACTTCAACCACCCACGTATCTGCTGGAAAAGTAGCACAGCGAGCTGTAGGCAATCCAGGAGACCCCTGGAATGCATTGTGGATAACTTCTTAAGCCAGCTAACAGACAGCCCTACCAGAGGCGGGGTGCAATACTGGACCTGATGGTCACCAACGCAAGTGAGCTAATCGGTGATGTCAAGATTGGAGGCAGCCTGGACTGCAGTGATCACGCACTGGTGGAGTTTGCGGTCCTGAGGGATATGGGTCAGGTGAAGAGTAAAGTCAGGACCCTGAATTTTAGGAAAGCAAAATTCCAACTTGTCCTGGTTTCAGCTGGGATAGAGTTAATTTTCTTCCTAGTAGCTGGCATAGTGCTGTGTTTTGGATTTAGTATGAGAATAATGCTGATAACACACTGATGTTTTAATTGTTGATAAATAGTGCTTACACTAGTCAAGGACTTTTCAGCTTCCCATGCTCTGCCAGGTGCACAAGAAACCAGAAAGGGGCACAGCCAGGACAGTTGATCCAAACTGACCAAAGGGCTATTCCATACCATATGACGTCATGCTCAGTATATAAGCTTCAGGGAGTTGGCCGGGGGGCAGCAATTGCTGCTCGGGAACTGTCTGGGTATCAGTTGGTGGGTGGTGAGCAATTGCATTGTGCATCACTTGTTTTGTATATTATTATTTTTATTATTATATTGTTATTATTACTACTATTATTTTACTTTATTTTATTTTAATTATTAAACTGTTCTTATCTCAACCCAGGAGTTTTCACACTCTTACTCTTCTGATTGTCTCCCCCATCCCACTGGGGCAGGGGGAGTGAGCAAGCAGCTGTGTGGTGTTTAGTTGCTGGCTGGGGTTAAACCATGACACAGCTCTTCAAGGAGTTAGTCAATAGGACCCCCTGGGAAACTGCCCTCAGGGACAAGGGAGCAGAACAGAGCTCACAGATCTTTAAGGATGCTTTCCATAGAGACCAAGATCTCTTGATCCACAGGTGTAAGAAATCAGGAAAGGAAGGCAGGAGACCAGTATGGCTGAGTTGAGACCTGCTGGTCAAACTAAAGGGCAAGAAGGAAATGTACAGGCAGTGGAAACAGGGACAGGTATCCTGGGAAGAGTATAGGGATGCTGCACAGTTGTGTAGGAATGGGTTCAGGAAGGCCAAGGTGCAGATGAAGCTGAACTTGGCAAGGGATGCAAAGAATAGTAATAAGGGCTTCTACGGATATGTCACCCAGAAAAGGAAAGTCAAGGAAAGCATACCCCCCTGATGAACACAACTGGCAAACTGGTAACAACGGATGAGGAGAAGGCCGAGGTACTCAACAACTTCTTTGCCTCAGTCTTCACTGGCAACCTCTCTTCCCACACCTCTCAAGCAGATGGACCACAAGACAGGGACTGGGGGAGCAAAGTCCCTCCCACTGTAAGAGAAGATCGGGTTCATGACCACCTGAGGAACCTGAACATACATAAGTCTATGGGACCTCATGAAATGCATTCCAGAGTCCTGAGGGAATTGGCTGATGTAGTTGCCAAGCCACTCTCCATGATATTTGAAAAGTCGTGACAGTCAGGTGAAGTCCCTGGTGACTGGAAAAAGGGAAACATGCACCCATTTTTAAAAAGGGAAGAAAGAGGACCCTGGGAACTACTGACCTGTCAACCTCATCTCTGTGCCTGGGAAGATCATGGAACAGATCCTCCTAGAAGCTATGCTAAGGCACATGGAGGCCAGGGAGGTGATTTGAGACAGCCAGCATGGCTTCACCAAGGGCAGGTCCTGCCTGACCAACCTTATGGCCTTCTGTGATGGAGTGACTACATCAGTGGACAAGGGAAGAGCTATGGATGTCGTCTATCTGGAATTCTGTAAGGCCTTTGACACAGCGCCCCACAACATCCTTCTCTCTAAGTTGGAGAGACATGGATTTGATGGGTGGACTGTTCAGTGGATGAGGAACTGCTTGGATGGTCACATCCAGAGGGTCGTGGACAATGGCTCAATGTCTAGATGGAGATCAGTGATGAGTGGTGTCCCTCAGAGGTCCATATTGGAACCAGTACTGTTTAATATCCTCATCAATGACACAGACAGTGAGATCCAGTGCACCCTCAGCAAGGTTGCAGATGACACCAACCTGAGTGGTACGTCTGACATGCCTGATGGACAGGATGCCATCCAGAGGGACCTGGAGAAATGGGCCTGTGTGAACGTCATGAGGTTCAACAAGGCCAAGTGCAAGGTCTTGCACCTGGGATGGGGCAACCCCCAGTATCAATACAGGCTGGGAGATGAAGGGATTGAGAGCAGCCCTGTGGAGAAGGACCTGGGGGTACTGGTGGAGGAAAAGCTGGACATGAGCCAACAATGTGCACTCGCAGCCCAGAAAGCCAAGCGTATCCTAGGCTGCATCAAAAGAAGCATGGCCAGCAGGTCGAGGGAGGTGATTCTGCCCCTCTACTCTGCTCTGGTGAGACCTCACCTGGAGTACTGCGTCCAGCTCTGGAGCCCTCAGCACAGGAAAGACATGGACCTGTCAGAGCGAGTCCAGAGGAGGGCCACAAAAATGATCAGAGGGATGGAACACCTCTCCTATGAAGAAAGGCTAACAGAGTTGGGGTTATTCGGCCTTGAGAAGAGAAGGCTCTGGAGCCACCTTATTGCAGCCTTTCAGTACTTAAAGGGGACTTATAACAAAGGGGGACAAACTTTTTAGCAAGGCCTGTTGTGACAGGACAAGGAATAATGGATTTAAACTAAAGGAGGATAGATTTAGACTGGATATAAGGAAGAAATTTTTTACAATGAGGGTGGTGAAGCACTGGAACAGGTTGCCCAGAGAGGTGGTAGGGGCCCCATCCCTGGCAACATTCAAGGTCAGGTTGGATGGGGCTCTGAGCAACCTGATCTGGTTAAAGCTGTCCCTGGTCACTGCAGGGGGGGTGGACTAGCTGGCCTTTAAGCTCCCTTCCAACCCAAACTATTCTATGATTCTATGGTTCTACGATTTTTGGAAATGTGGGATAATGGAAAAATACCCTCCACATTAAAGTTACAGCTGACATTTTGAGAATTACTCCTTTCCATATTCTCCTTCAAAGAGGTGCTCTCCTAACGTAAGGATGCTCAGGAGGAGGGAGAGAGCATCAGATCCAACCATGAAGGCTCATGTTCGGTATGAGAGAATTGTTCCTGCCAGAATGTGAAACAATCCCTGTTTCCCTGCCAAAACTGCTGCTTGATGTGTGCTCCCTAATAGCTCATAATGAACCACAAACAAGCTTTTAAAGTAAGGATAAGGACACACATGCTTCTAATGTTCATAGACTGAACATCCAGAGAATTGAACAAAAAGCCAAAGAATAGCTCAGCTAAAGGGGGATGCAGCATGCTCTTCAGCGCTTTGCTAATTGAAACAATGGGTCTCTGAATTACAGCATTTCCGCTTTTTGGGATATTTAAACACTCAGATTCTTCCAAAAAGCCAATCCTCCAATCAGTGTGTCAGAAGGAAAATAGAGCCCTGATCCTGAAGAGAGATGCATATAGCTGGTTCCCTCCCTCCATGAATTCAGTGAAGATTTGTGCACGAAAAGGACTCAGCCAGGCGATTTGTTTGGGATCACATAAATCCTACAGTAATGTGGACTGTGAATATTGTGATATAGAATGTTTGACCTACAGCAGCATCTGTTTAATATACTTGGCACTGATAGCCTGCTTCAAACCTGCTGAAATATGGGTGCACCTCCCCATTGACTTGGGTGGACTTCAGTTTCTGTCCCTTCTTTTTCTTTAATCTCTTCTTAAATGTTTTTAAAATAAGACTGTTTATTCTGTAATAAACCAGATTTTAAAAGGAAATTAGTGGATACATAAAGCACTTGCCTAATGCTTTCCATCTACATATCTCCATCACATGGAGAGTTGGATACATGTAGGTTTTATACCCTCTTTTGACCACTGGGATAATAGAAGCACACAATGTCCAGGTGACTCACCCAAGGTCAGAGCAAGTCAATGGCTTAGAAAGAAATTCAGGTCTCCTTAATTTCCCAGGTCTTATCCACAAGAGAATGCCACCTTTTACATGAAAGGAGCAAAAGAATGTTTTTATTCATTTACGGGAAGGAAAAACATAAGTATCCCTGAGGATGACAATAAATTATTAGTCCAAACTTCACAGAAGGTTTTTATGCTGTATGATTTGCAACATCCAGCAAAATCCAACAGTTACAGCATTAAATAATAGAGACAAATTAAAAGCTATAAGCAAAGGGGGAAAAAAAGTAGTTTTTTAATAAAATGTGGGAAGAAAGCAGGAATCAGTGAGGCAGGAAGCTGCAGGCAAAAGTATTGCAATGGACTGGAAGGGTGAAGTCTCTTGCACCAAGATGGTGAGTTTATATTTATTTATAGCAACAACAGTTAACCAAGTTAAAAGGTATACAGTGCATGCACATACATATAGAGGGAGCAACATGTTAAAGTACAGCTTTAGGTTGAGCTTGAGATAGCTCTCTAATTGCCTTAATTCATGCGAATAGTTCCAATGCAGTTGTTGGTACTATTTGTGTGACTAAAAAGAGAAGGGTCTCTGGGGCCCAGGCCAGCTTTTAACTTGACCAAATGCTAAACAGCTGGAACATATTTTTAAACGTAATTTTTTTCTGACTACTATTTCCAAGGACATTCTCAACAAAAGCCTACTTTGTTTCTTCTCTTACTTTAAAAAGTTCAGGCCTCAGCAAGAGCAACAGAGTGATAGAGGAGAATAGGAACTGCTGGAAGGAAACCTGTGGTGGTTGATGTGCAACCTGAGACACAGAGCAATCTACCCTTCCTGAAGCCAGGAGACCTGTTTGTCCTACTCTTGCTTTTCTTTGTACGCTGCACACCAATAACAGGCCAGGTCCATGCCCTTTTTCTCTTCATGTCCCCATAGCATAAAATACAGCATAATTGCAAGTGCTCACTACCCATACAGCCACTGATGCTGTATGCACATATGGGTGCAGCTGTTTAGAGTACATCCCAGCATACACCAGCTGTAGAAATGTGTGAATGGAGGACTAAGTTATATCAGGCGTAGGACTCCAGCAAGAAACCTGTATGGAAAGAAAGTGTTATGTGGAGTCCAACCCAGAGGACACAAAGTTCTCACTGATGCGGTGAAAACCAGCCTTAAGAGCAGGGCATTGAACTCAAGGAAGTTAGGTTCAATTTTCCAGCAGTTTAGCCCCAGATGTGTTTGATTCTGAGCCAGTTAGATAGATACATCAAAACATAGGTGCAGACAAATCAAAGCCCATTAAAATTATCTCCCTTCTTCCTAGACAAGCTATCTTCAACACCAGAGTTTCTCAGAAACCGGTAGCTGCTTCAGGCAGCCACTGAAACTCCAGATAAGCTCCTCTCTCCGATCAGTTGCTTGATGATGAGAGGGCTATAAATTGGAGTAAGGGCATTGGGAATTTTCCCCAAGAGCCACATGTATCTTTATTACTAATACTAGGTAGTATTTAATTCACTTTGGTATAAGGAATTACTCTGAGGCCCGAGCTGCTTGCCCCCATGTTAATAGAAGGTTTCCCATTGCCTTCACTAGATGTACAGCTGGGCCCAGTGCACAAATAGCCAAGGCATGTTTTTGCTACTGAGACTATTATTCATCCTCTATGGTTATGTTGCTTTCACAACAAAATTCAGAAGTGTTGTGTAGAATATCATTTGGGCATATGTCTCTGGAGGTGCATGGGAAAAAAAAAAGCACTAATGGAGTCATATCCTGGCATGGCTTTCCCTGTTAAAAAAATAAACTAATAGCATTTTCAGTACATTTCCAGCCACTTTTGACCTCACTGATCCCAGAGGGAAAGGAGCTATGGAAAACTATGCCATTTTGAGGAATGGCTGAGCTGTACCAGTACTTTTGGAGGAAAGGTTACCAGGCCAGAACACGCAGTTGCATTTTATCTAGAAGGGAGGTTTCCTTGCTAATGCATGCACGCATGCAATTATGATTAATCAAAATGGGTTGGAAATTCCAGCCTAATCTAAGATCATCGTTGGACATTTTTGTGAAGACATGTGGCATGTTGTTGCACTCAGATTGTTATAGATGTTTACTTGTTTCAGCCCTTCATCTAGGACCTCACTTAAAACATTACACATATTAGAAAAGCACAGTGAGAATAGCTCCACCATATAAAGATGTTTTATGTGTAAAAAGGTTGGCAGCTTAAAAGGTCAAGTTAAGTGAAATATAACCATTGTTTTTTTCTATCCAGAAGCCCCATATTTGGGTTTATATGCCCTAGAAGTTTGGACAAATGTCCTTTATTGTCCTGTTTTACTTAAACATTTAAACATGTTTATACTGATGAATCCTTACATGGATGATGAGCTGAGGCAGGGTGGGAGACTATGTTTGGGGTGGGATTTTTAATGTGCCAGATTTTGGATTAAATACTTTTTTGCTTTGGAAAAGGGACAACAACTAATCAGTCGTACTGAGAGGGAAAAGCTAATAGGCATTAAAATAATAGACTAATCCTACCAGGATTTAAAACTTGCTGTTTCCGCAGTATGATGCAGATTGGCAAAGAGGTCCAAAGCAGCTAGAATGTGCAATTCACATTGCCTTGCAATTGCTCTCAAAACATGCAATAATTTATCTTCCTTCTAGGCTGTGTTGACTTTTTTACAGTTAAATCTCATACTTATGGTACAAAGAATTCAGAAAAGACTGATCTGGGCTGTTAGTTCATCAGTAGAAGGATATAAATACAGCATTTGCACAAGGAAAATATGTTGATAGCATAGCTGCAGAAGTTTTCTTATGCTCTAAAGACCAAGAGTCACATATTTACTTCTACTTGAATACAACATAGGGACCTAAGAAATTATTTTTTTCCCCTCAGTCTTACAGACTTATTTCTACCAGGTTCCTGTATGATGAACAAAAGGTTTCAGGAGCTCAGTGAATCCTCATGACCTAAAAATTAAGACTTAGAATTACTTATACTTGCTCTAACAGCAGCACTCTCCCACACACCAGCCACATCCAAAACAAAATTAAAATCTTCTCTGGTACCCTGCTCCAAAAGCCATTCAGTTCTTCACAGTGTGGATAAGAGCTTGGGGATGGAGCAATAACAGGATCTAATCCCTGTGGGCCTCCTGGTCCCTTTGTGGCACTGTATGGTGGCACTGTGACCCTGCAATACCACTATGATGCTGAGACTCCAGAGAGTCTTCCCCATGACAGTTCATGGTCTCCTTCAACCATTACATCTCTCCAGAGATCAAGGACACCCAGGGACTTGGCCTACATGCCACAGGGTACAGGTTGACTAGGTATAGCTCAAGGACAACTGGAAAGATATAATGGAGGTGTCTGTTGGGAGAGTCAGTCACCAAGCGTTCGAATATACTGAGCTAATGAAAAAAGTCCATGTGTCCTGACATGGATAAATAGCTGGCTGAAAAACAGGAAAAAAAGAGCAAGGATAAAATATGATGTTTCATGATGGTTGGATGTTACCAGGGCAGTCCCACAAGATCTGTACTGCGATGTGTGTTTTTCAAAATTGTCAAATGTAATCTGGACAAGAAGGTTAAAAATTAGGCAAGTAAGTCTGCAGAAGACACAAAATTATTTGGGATAGTGAAACGTGCAATTGACTGCAAACAGCTATGGAATGATCTCACAATACTGAGTGATGAGGCAATAAAATCACAGGTGAAATTCAATGAAAATCACAAATGAAATGTCAATAAATGCAAGTGAGGCACATGAAGGAGAAAAACCAACAATCCGTATGACTATGTACACAGTGATGAACTCTAAATTAGCTATTAGCTAGGGGAATTAGCTATTACCAGTCTAGCAAGAGATGTAGAAGTCATTACAGATAGTGCTTTGAAAAGTCAGCTCCATGGCAGTGAAGTGGCAAATAGTGCATTGGGAATTATTAGGGAAAGAACTGAAAATAAAACAGATAGCATCCTTGTAGCATTACATAAATGCATGGGGTGTGTGCATCTTGAGTACTACTGGTATTTTTAGTTACCTTTTTTGCAAAAGGATATGCTAACATAAGGAAAGATACTGAGAAGAATCACAGGGAAATGAGGGAGAGGACATTTCTACATGGAAAAAGAGATGATGGAGCAAGTATAGGACAAAGCAAACAGTAGGAATGGGCCTCTCTAATGGGAGCAAGAAAGGGGAGTAATAAATATCTCCTAGGGGCTGACAGAAACTCTAGGAAAACTCCATATAATTTTTGTCTCTCTCCACCTCTCTTGTCCACAGTCATTTTTTTTCCTTCGTGGTAGCTGTTTGAGACATAACATTTGCCTTGTAGCACTGTGGAGATGAGAAGCAAGCAGAACCAAAGGAGCCAGGGTGAACACAGAGCTGAACACTTACCTCTCGCCAGAGACCAGTCTAGGCAGGGCAGCTGCAACAGCGGGCTGCCAGGAGCCAGGATGCTAAGGGTAGTGTGGGATGGAAGTTATCCTTCTCCCTGCACTGCAAAGAGCAAACAGGAATGGGAAACCCTGGTCTCAAGAGGAGTTCAGATGTTTTTGAAGAGGGTCCTTAAAAGTTCTGGGGGCAAGCTGGGCAATGAGGAGTTATTTCTGGAAGCTGGTACAAGCCCAGGACTGGTTTTGTTGGGCACTGACATGCAAGGACTTGGTGAGGGGACAGAAAGTTACACTTCAAAGAAGGAGGGGGTGAGCTGATGGATGGGCTTTGTTTGGGAAAGGTCAAAGAATGAAGTTACATAGGCAAATATGATGGGAAAAGATAAGCGCAAAGAAGAAAAGAAATAAATGGTCAAATATGAATACTCAGACAATCAGTTTAATTATGACGTAGAAAATCATGGATAGTACAGAGAAGGGAAAGAGGGAATGATTATTCAATATTTTCTATAAAACACCCTGAGTAATGATCAGATGGCAGATTTAAAGCAAACTTATAGAAATATTTTTTACCCCACAAGACATAATGATACTGTGGAAATCACTATGAGATGTGGAGGCCAGTGGAGTTCAACAAGAGGCAAATAAACAGGCAATGACTGACATGGAAAAGATTATGTTGTCAATTCATCATTTCAACTAGTACCACCTGTACCTTCCTCTGCTTTCAAAGCAGAAGTCACTAAGGAGCCTAGCATGTCCATCGTACCATTACTGTGCATTAACTTCCCCATGTGGAAAAGCAATGAGTGTGAGTGGGTATAATTTGTACATCACAAAGCAGAAAAAAAGCAGTGGTACTCTGCTATTATGTCTCTGCAATATAAATTAGCCCTTTTTGTTTTCTTCTACACAAAGCTGTAGGAACACCTAATGTAGCTCTTAAAGTATGTTTAATGGAAAAACTACTGATTTACTTGGAACCTCTCCATTTCAACATTTGAACTGAATTTCTTACAGTAAAGTGTATGCTAATATTGATTCTGACACCAAAGACAGCAAAATCAGGCTGGTACGCAGCAACCTAAGAAGTATTTAATTTGAACCTGAGCATGGTTTGGTAGAAAGACAAAGGTCAAAGGCAAAACTCTTTTTAGGCTCAGTGGGACTCTCACTGGGCTATTTTTCTTAAAGGGGGATTAGGACATGTTTGGCCACCAAAATACTACTATACTTTCCGCTGAAACATTGAACAGGGTTTAAAAAAACCAAAAACTACTGAAGCCCCCTACATTCAGATTGTTCTATCTAGCTATCTATCCATCTATCTAGCCTGTTAAAGAAAATCACACTGCATTTCTTGTTTTGCTTTGTTAATTTGAAGAATTGTATCTTCTTTTCCCCTTCATTATTATGCCTATGGTTTCTCTATAGACAGCATGGAATGGGTAGACAGATAGATAGATAGATAGATAGATAGATAGATAGATAGATAGATTCATAGGTGGGTGCACACATAGATAGACATATATCAGTTCCTCTGTCTTGCAAAGAACATCACAAATAAACTGAATGCTATAATGTCTGCTTGGGCATCACCACGTAAATTAATTCAGGGCATCTACTCTAACAAAAGCCTGACAGTTGTGTCAATTTAATGAAAAAGATGATGCTAAACTAAGCAACCTAAGGCTAGCTCAGCTTCTCTAGCTGGAAAAACCCAGGCTTGGTCATGCATGTTGCATAGTCCATTTCATGGAGTCTTTCTTTTTCTGTTGTTGTTTAATCTGTCAACCAATTAGCAAACACAGGCTAAGAAAATATGTTTGACGAGCTCTTTTAAATATATGCTGATGTATGTTTGTCTGAGTGACATTAGCAGTCAGAATCACCTCCTTGGAAAAACATCCCAAATTCTGGAAAAAATTTGTGTTTGCATACAGAATAATGACATGACTGTGCTTCTTTTCTAGTACTTGAAATCACTGTTGTGACTCAGTTAGCCCATTTAGATACGGAGGGAGAGAGAATCTTCTTCTTCCTTGTTGGTGCAGAACTCATGTATTTACAGTGGAAGTCTTCTTGAAAGAGCATGTGGTATCCATACATTTGCCACTGCAGTTTCCAGGGGAGACAAGTTTGGTTTATTTCTACAATGTAGCTGCTACTTGTTTCCCCATATCTTTTATATGGAAATGAAATTCCTAAAAATGGACTTGTAAACTATTACCATGTAACAGAGAAACAGAATATATAGTTAATGTCAAGATATATTGTTGCTGTATCAACATAACTTCCATGTTAATCCACGGTTAATCTGCCCATGTGTTCACTTTTTCTTGGAAGGAATTTGCTTGAGTTGCACAAAACCTTTTCTCTCTCTGTCTCTCTCTTCCTTTTCTCATAGTAGTGTGGTTACAAAGTAGGAAGTGTATTACAATAAAAGAGCCTCAGATTGAGGTTCTGCTCCAAAGATCGATTACAGCAATACTCCAGGAGAGCAAGCTGCCAATAACTGAGTAGGAGGACTTGGTGCTAGGCCGTATTACTCAAAACATGACACAGGAGAGGAAGAGCCAAAGCATAGATCCTGTACTGTTGGAGGGTGCAGCTCAGCAAATAACCAGTGGATGGAAAGCTGCTCTGCTTGCCCTCTGCCAGGCAGCAGTAGAAAAGCTGCTGGAAATACTAACACTGTTTTGGTTTTCTTCCTAGCAGGAAGATTTTTCACAAAAGGGTAAGGTTTGCACCTGCTTTAGCATAGGCTATTAGAAATGTGAATGACTCAAATGAATTCTCTTGTGTTAGATAACTCAGATACAATGGAGAAAAATCCACATTTTTCAACTGCAGTACCTTTTTGTGAACTGGTGGAAAAGTACATATTCATTGGCTCCACCAGTAATGTGAATCTCATTTAAACAAATATTTCTCCCACCTGCAAAAAGGCCACAGATAAATCTAGTGAATACATGGTATTTATGAAGCTCTTTCTTCCCATAAAATGCAGATGGATCATATAAAGTTATTGCAGTTTTGCTCCTAAAAGCAATGTGCCCCATTAAGGATGATAGTATAGTCAGGAGAGAGTACCTTGCTCTGGAATGTGCCCAGGAGATGGATTTAATTGCTCTCCATCCTAGGTTTCCTGAATGTTTCCTTGCTATCACTACTCCTCAGTTCTTCCCCCAGAAATTAAAGATAACACTCTCCTACCTTCCAGGATGTTTCCAAGAATAAATATTTTAAACATGCTTAGGTGCTATGGCATAGAGAGGGAATTTATAAGAGCGTCTAAGATGGATAGTCTATTCTTCATTTCAACACACACAACTCTTGGCTCCCACAAGCACTTCCACTGAGGAGCAGTGATTCATATTTGGCAGATGGGAGCAGAGTGATCAGGCTGAAAACCTTCTGGAACAAGATCTATAATACATTGCAAATTATCAATCAATGCAATGTTCTTCTGCCCACCTTAGACTCCACATGTAATCTTAACAAAACTATACTGCTGATGGATTTATCTTAAAGATGACTGGGCAATGCATTAGATACTTCACTGGAATAAACCGTTATAGCCTTAGTGAAAGTATACTGAATTATAGCACTTGAAGAGCTGGTCTAAAGTTTAATTGACTGAATGTATACTTCATATCTAAACAGTTAAGAGAAAGGTACTGTATAAACTTATAGGAAAGTGCAATATTTCTCCCCAAGCAGAATCCAAGAGTAAACTCTGGATGGTTTGAAATCCTTGAAAAAATATATATTTCTCTAGTTTTGGTACAGGTAAGTCAAGATAATTAACTTTACCATATTTTAGCCAGAATGTTAAGAGAGAAAGAAGGAAAAAGAGAGGGAGAACAATTATGTGATTTGGTTTAGTAAACTGATGTTTTCTGAAGTTGGTATTCTGGTTTAGATCAGTGACTCTTGCAGTGCAATCAGTCCAAAACAGGAACTAGGCGTATTCATAAACAATTCTGTCTTTCTAAAGCACTTTCTCTGATTCACTCATATTTTCTCTTTCTTGGCTGAACAGTGACAAAATACTCAACACAATGTCTATCAGTCAGCCACATTTTCTCTTTACTAAAATGCTCTTGGGGGAGAGTGACCAAGTGAACAATCTGCCCGTTAAAACCAACCCATCCCTCGATGGCTCTGATATCCAGGTCCCCTTGGGCAGGGTTTGCTGTTCTAGTGGCGATACTGAAAGCCGATTCCACTGAATTTATTTCTCAGTTTCATTGGACAACTCCTGCTAGAACAAGTAGTCTTCCTGACATGTGTTGCTATGGTATGACAGTTTTCGCTAGCTGTGTGAGGTATTTATTACAGTACTGTGTGCCCCAGAGTTGAGAGGCGAATGCATAGATCAAACTTGTGGCTGGTTCCGCTTCTCTCTCACAACCTCTGACAAGGCAACAGAGATAGAAGGGCTAAGGATGTTACAATGGTCTATACCACCCGCTGTCTGCCAAAATAAGCCCTCCACACAAGTGGACAAGAGAAAAGCAAGTGAAGAACAGTGTCATGGACCACAGCTTTGCCTCGGAGCGATAATGCTTGCTTAGCTATTTACACCTCATTCTGCAAATGTGCAGGTCTAAAATCTCAGTGAGCACATGGTTTACCCACTTCATACAAGTAAAGTTATCCTCTTCTCTTGGCCCAAAGAAAGGGAACTGACATTTTTCCTTGTAAAGGAAATGTTTTTTCCAGAGCTAACTAAGGCATCATCAAAAAAGTGTCAGCAATTTCATACTCTGAAAGCAGTATATTTCCTCTCAACGGGGAAACTGGGATTCTTACCCATCTAAACAAATGGGTCCCATAGAAGCATCTGATTCTAGTGAGGCTAAACACATGAGACAAATTTACAGTTGCAGGTCTTTCTGATATATTGTATCTTCCAAAAAGCTGCAATAGATGAATAGGTCTTGTCCCCTAGATGAAACACTGAACATTACAGTTGCTCTCTCTAGGCAGCTGAGCATCAGGAAATCTTTTATGCCAGAGGCCTGGACTTCTGAAGTGGATGGTACTGGTGGTGGTTGCTTCGGAGGTATGAGCTGCCCTCCACAAAACAAGTGTGAAGGCATCCCTTTCTGCGGCCAACTCTAGCTTCCCACCACTGTCCTGCAATGCTTTATTAAGTACTTATGGCATCAAACACGCTGTCAGCATGTCCTCTGCTGTGCCAGGGACACCCTCATAAGATGTTAGCCAGCTGCTAAAGCTTTAGTGTAGCCAATTCTTGAAAACGGTAATCCCAGGATTTTGTTGACCTGACTAACTTAATGGCTTACAGGAGCCCAGAAATTCCCCATGAACACCTGAAGTCATGGCCAGAGGCATCACCTGAATCCCAAATAAACCCAAGCTTTACAGGCAACTATGTCTTATTACACATTTTGTTGACTATTAAAAATAAATTGTAAATAGAAGGAGGAGGGGGCACTCAGACTCAGCTTACTCAGTTTATTAAACACAAAAGGCCACTACTAATCAGAACAACAAAGTATCATATTCTCATGTCTTGGCTTCAATACAAGTGCCACAGAAGCTGAGAAAGGGACAAGTTCATTCTACAGAAGGATTATCTACCAAAATGTATACCCCATTTATTGACTACAAAAATCCTAAACTGCTTCCTGATTTCCATCTCCTTATTTTATAAGCAGAAGGGGAAGAATAACACAATAGCACCCATGACAACAAGTAGTAGGGCAATCTTCTTTGATTTTACTTAAAGTAACAAATAAATATATGAACTGGGAAAATATGTACCAAGAATGTTTATTCATACCACAGAACAAGAAAGCTTTTTGTCAGTGACACGGGAAATATGAAAAGGAGTTAACTAGGCTACCAGTCATGCAGAGTTCAGCTGACTTAAATAGCAGAGTAGTAAAAGTTTGCCTCAGAGTTTAGAGCAGCAATAGTAAACTTTAATAATAGTAAAGTGTTTAATACAAATACTGCCTTAACTAGATCTACAGTTACAGGCTTGTGCTATTGATTGCATAGTATTATATTGATGCATTATAGCTGCAGGGGACAGGAACACCTCATTCCAGGGAACAGCCAGCATGCTGCCATGTTGATTTAGGCTCTTCCTAACTACTATGCTTTCAATACATGTAGTTCAGAATGCAGAGAGTGTACATATATTCTCCATCTATTTCTTCTCCAAACTATCATACCATAGCTGAGTGAGTTTGCAGTGTCAGCAACAAGCCATAGTTATACATGCTTTGATGATAATTTTTGGACCACATCTCTGCTGTTTTTCAACTGTTTTTTGCCAAATCCATTTCTAGCAAAAACTATGGCATCATACAGATTAATTAGGAATTTGAAAGGAAAGAACTCCTGTTGCAACAATAGGTGCATAAAAGCAAAAGCACTGAGATCATTTCTGTGTCTCACAGCTTCACTAGTTCCCTCAGCTTTGAGCTAATGCAAAATGTTACGAGACCTGACTATTCCATAATAATATTTCCCCTCTTTCTTCCAACCCTGTTTTGAAGGACTTCAAATAATTCCACAATCACCCACCCCACTCTTCTGGGTTACCACAGCACATTGCACACATTGTTTTGATGCAGAAGTGCTGCAAACATTGTGTTGAAGACAAAGATGCTCCAATAACCTGGCTTTCTGCAGCACCCCCCACACCTGGGGCTCTGAGATCAGAGGCATTATGCTCGCCAGGCACCCTGCCTGGCGGTTCGGCCGCCTCTCCCACCATTGTGTGAGCCGCCCCTGGAATGCAGGGGTGAATTCCTTGGACATGTCATCTCTTGAGTCTCCTTTCATCCGGTCCAGGATGGAGACAGGTGTTAAATCAGTGCTAGCACCCACCATACTGCAGATGCTAGTGGGGAAGAATGAGAAGAAAAAGACAATGTCCCTTTTGTCCAGACTGTAATTTCTATGTTAAGACAACCTGTGTTGCTTCTTCACGTTCAGTCAAGTTCTTTACCACAAACTCCTTGCACTCCATCCCCTGTTTCAGATGTCTCCAGAGACTAGGATGAACCTTTCTTGCCACAGTGATCAGGAATATGTTATTTGCTAGCTGCACAGTGTAACAAAAAAAAAATAAAACCATACAATCTTGAGTATGGTTGAGAGGGATTTCACTCCCTCTACCAGAAGAGACAGGTCCTTCTCCTATTATCCCCAAACCTTAAGAAACAGAGGACATTCCTGAGCATCCTGCACAGATGTATTTTTAACCTTGCTTCTCTGCATTGTGCAGCTTAAAATAAAAACAATCATGTTGAAATCTTTAGTATAAAGATGATAGAGTTTTCAACTTTGCCTTGTTATTTCTTTCTCATGTTTTCCACTGCTCACAACATTTAGTTTTATTTATAGTTAAAACACCTTTGAAAACATCTTTACAATTATGGTTCCACATCCTAAGCTGTTCATTAAAACACCAGCCTTTACTGCAATAAAACCCCTGACAAAGTAAACAAAAATCTCTACACGAACCATAGTATGTGTACTGTGGAACTTACATACAAAGAGTACATATAACAGATTTAGGATTAAAGCCAAAACCAAAGGAATGTGCATAGTTTTCAGTCATCATCAATTCTAACATAGCAGCATAACACATCCCCAGCTGTATGCTCTGAGCAGTGGTGACATTTTATCAAAGTCTCCTTTCTAGTTGCTCAGCACCTCCTCCAGCCTCCCTTGGACGCACAGAAAGTCTCACTCCTAGGCTTACCAAAGCTCTGCAAAGCAAAACAAGCCATTGCAACGAGACACATCTAATTCCTGCCACCCACTGGCTTTAACATCAGACTCCTCAATCTGTCCTTCAGTCCTCCAGGTACCAGTGGGTATGGCAAAATCTCCTTGCTGCTATCCAAAGGTGCTGTGAGAGGTCTTTACCCAGACAGTAAGCTAGTCCTCTCTGAAAGGCTGAAGTAACAGCTATGCTGTGGGTGGTATGACAAGTCTCCAGACAACGATGGCCATGTGCCTTTGGCACATGGAGTGAAGCCCATGGTGTCTGCTCCGTCATTGTGGCCATGAGAGTCAGCAACAGCATTGCGCCCCAAGAGAGCGGTATCTTGGCTTGACTCTGAAGTTGGGGGTCCCCAGAAAAAAAAACCCCAGAGGAATATCTGTTGATTTCAGGCATTGCCAGAGGTGTCCTGAGCCGTGAAGTCACAGCCTGAGGGTAGTTATGCTAACCCACACCTGTCTGTTTGTCACCATGAGGACTGCAGCATTCAACAGCATCTCCTCCATGCTGTCATTTGGAAAATGGCATTGACTGTCTTACAAGAAGTAGATGTATGGTGGGATGAAACAGGGGGAACACTGGGAGATATATAGCTCAGTGCCCAGCTGGTGTTGTGTCCCTGCAGGCCACCATAAAGCAGCAGAATAATGCACAGTGGGGCACCCAACCAGAATTCTGTCAAAACACGGCAGTGTGGCATGGTAGCAGCTTAGTCAGCAGTTGTTGATGCTTGTGTGCACACTACTCGTGCAATAGGGGCTGCAGATCAATTAATGCAGGATACGCAGAAACCACAATAAGTGCCAGATGTAAACGTGCCTCAAGTTGCATTGGTCGAGCCCTACGTCTGCCCCAGGCCCTTGGGTAGGTGTGGAAGGATGACTCCACACCCTTCCTCACCCACAGCTTCTCCTGAGCCAAGCTCTGGCCTGGCACAGGGAAGCATGAAATCTTTTGTTCAAAGCTGGACTCCGAGACCTAAACTTGAAGGAAATTAGCAACCTGAATGTACACCTGAATCCAATTTTCCGGGGTGTGGGCTGAACCAAAAAACAATACATTGAACTAGAACCTACTCTAAATAGTCCCAAAAGTTAGGATTCAAATTCTGAGCAGCTCCAATGTTATTCTTAATCTAACCCTGCAGGCTGAGGTGACAGGGATCCAGCTTGCTTGGCTTTCTGAGTGACTTTTCTGAGACTTAGTCTTTTGCCCTGCACTGCTTTCTGTCTTGTAAAGACTATTTTTCATTCCCTCCTCTTTCTCTCTTTCCTTCCCCATCCTTTTAACTTACCACTAGCAACTTTAATACATTTTAAATCTTCATACATAAAAATTTTCAAAAAAGATTTCTAGGCTGACAGTCTCTCATAGTATCTGTCATCTCCTATTACTCTCTCTGACGTGACAGACCCTCATATGAACATGATGCATTATGACACGACACATGACACCAGTTACCCAATATTGTACCTCATTAGAAGAAACTGTAAAGGCATAAACCAGGGGTGAGCCCTTGTTCCTTTTACTACCATCATTAGGAGTTCATGTGGTTATTGCAGATTTTTTTCCCCCATGGCCAGTCTCTTAATTGTTTTTAAGTATAGATAACAAACAAAAAAGGAAAAAAACCTGAAAAGTTCAAACCCATCACACTGTTTTCTCTGTGAGCACAGAAAGAAAATCTTTTGAGATAGACCTAGTTGATCCTTTCTTAATATCTGGAAGGAAAATAAGAATTTCTATATCCCTGACAGCACATCCTGGATTTAATAATTTCCTGACCACAGAATGGGTTGATTAGAATTACTGTTGGCCAGGCAGGAAAGAATCATAGTGAAAGATGCTGGGTTCACTTTTAGCCATAGTTTGGAAAAAAAAAAAATTGACAATTCTCAGATTACTGTAACATGTTTTCTGTCAAAATCTGCTGAAGAAAAAAAAATGCAAATGCTGATGTAGGAAAGAAAGATTATTGTTGTTGTTGCTTCTAGTTTCTCCCTTATGTTTGATAAATGGCATCTCTGATTTTTTCTTCCTAATTTGTACCTACCAAATATCAGCTCCTAATATGGCAGAATGAGCCTGCATCATTGTTGTGCAAAACTGTGCGTGGAAAGAAATTGAGGCCAGTTTTTCATCTGCTTCTGTGAAGCTCATAAGTTCCAAGAATGGGAAGAAGCTGTTATTAAGGTGGATAGGAGATATTTATTAGCCACAGCAGATAAGCCTCAGTCTGATTTTCAGCTATCCCAGCTGTCACAGCCTCTTTGTGTTCAGCATGGGCACTCTCTGGGTTGCACTAACACCTCAGACTTGGCTAACAGACTCCTGCTCGGTGTGTGGTGACTACAGCTCATGAAACACCAAGGCTGTCTTTCTGTGTTTTATAAAATTTTAGTAGCAGAGAGGGTGGATGAGAAATGGATGTTTATTAAACTGTAGGAAGCAGTAGTAGGCAAATTGGTCAATACCAACAGCAGATTAGACATCTGGAGACAAATTGCTAGCTCCTGCATTTATCTCAGAGTCAAGGGATACAGCTGCAAACTATTATATGGCCAGTATTTCCCACTGGATAGAAAAGTGTATGCATATAGCTCAGGTGACTGAAGATATTTCAGGAGGATGTAATTTGGGTTCTTTGACAACATTTAGCATCATGAAGAGATCTTGTGTGTTAAGAAGAAAGAAACATTCCCCTGGAGTTCACCGAATTGAACCGGTTATGATTGACAGTCACCACCCACCTGATGAAGGCAGATGTTTGCACCCCCAAAACACACATTTGGCTCAGTTGGCACCTTTAATGTCCTTCTCATTGGACAAGCTAAAAATTGAGTAATCATGGAAAAAGTGATACTGGGCTGGCTCATTCCATCTGGAAGGGTCCTCTACAGGTTATGCACATGTGGGATGATGCTGTTTTGCTGTTGCATCTGTAGGTGAATACATGTTCTTGCTCTTTTACATTGTCATTCCCTTACCTTTCACAAGATTTAAATTTGCTTTAAGAGAAAGTGAGAGTATTTTTAGGATTGGATTTACAGTTGGACCTCATGGTCCTGTTACTGAGCTTGCTACTTCTAGACGAATATACTCTACAAAGCAGAAAGCTAATTTTCTGTTTGTTAGTAAATGCCAGATATACTGCAGCTCAATGGAAGAAATCTGAGGCACTCACCTTGACTAATTGGTACAACCGGTTTTGGGATGTGTTAACGTGGAAATGATTAGTGATAGCCTCAAAATCCTCAATCAAAATTATTTCTGAACATTTGGTTGCAGATTTCTGTCTTCTGCTGGGGAAAAAAACCGAAAGCCCTGTAGAAAAGCTGCTAAGCTTCTTTTTCAATCTGCTGAGCTTTTTCTCTTTATTGGCTATGTTTGCCACAGAGCTTCTGACAACTTTGACAGTCCATTATAAGGAATGAACTCTCTCTAACTGTGGGGTTTTTTCATCTTTAAGTGCCCCAAATAAGTAACAAGTTAGCTGTATAAAAAGCTTTTTCACTGCAGAACGCATGTTCTCCATTTACAATGGTTTTCTTTTGACATTCAGCATTAAGAGCTGTCTAACACAGCAGACAGTTCCCTAGTGAGGTGCCAGTAAATTCCAGGTTATAGGAGGCCTCATTCTGCAAAAAAATGTGTGCATGGGCAGCCAGGGGCTACCAAATAATCCATCTGCAGGATCCATTTCCAACACCACAGCCTTCCTTCATGCAGGTGATCCGTTTTAAACAAGGGATTGATCCTGGATAGCTACTCTATCTAACAGAGCCATAATCTCTTATAACGCACAACTTAACTTTTGGATCTGTGGTTTTGGGCTGTTTGAAAAAGTAGGTACTTTTGCCTCTCTAAGTATCTAAAGACACTGTGTACTTTCTTAAAATCTGTTCTGCTGCTACCTAACCTTACTAAGGACTCAAGTCTCTAGAAGACAAATGTCACCACGAGGGTTTATACTTAGAATTGCTTTCTGTTATCTTCAGGTGCCCCATTAGACCTCCAATCCCTAGGTAGGTGTCCAGGCTCCCCACTAAAGGAATGGTTCCTGGTAAGTAGGACAAGTTCAGCTAACTGAGTAGCAAGCACCAAGGAGAAAAAAGCAGGGCTTAAAGGGCTAAAAGAGATTAACATGGCTAATTCCAAGTTAGAAGAAGCCATTTCTTTTCTTCAGGATTTATGGCCCTGAACCTCTTCTAAAAGCAGGCTAGCTCAGAAGAAGTTCTGGGAGGAAAATAGTAGCAAGGCCAAGGGACATGGTGTTAGAGAGTAAGTTAGCACCTGAGCACCTGGACACCTAGATATCAGTGGACTACCTTAGTGGAATCATGAAAAAATGACCAAAAAGGCAAATTTTTCTCAACAGGTTTCCATTCACTTTGAAGCCAATAAAAATTTTGGGGTTTTGTAAGTAAAAAAAGGATGAAAACTTTCAACTGAAGTCCTGCATTTTTTTTCAAGACTGGAAAGGCCAGACATGGGAGTCTTAAGCAGCTAATCCCACACCCTGCTCCAAGACAGAACTCATGTTTTATGATCAAAGCAAAAAAATGTACATACTGCCCAGAAGAAGAAGCAATTTCTAGCAAGTCCAGTCCATGCCTGCTTTCCCTGCATTTTGCTTCCACCTAGTATAGGCTGGTTTACACTGGTAAGCATGCTGCTAGGCTGGTTTCTGCTAATTTGTACCCTAAATTCCCAGCTACCCCTCCACACAACATTTAGGTTGTCTAGCCCAGCACTAAGATGATAATTCCATTTGTTAGAAGGCCACATAAAGATTAGCTGTTGCAGAGGTGCCTGAAGCACAATGCTCTTGATCAGACAAGTATTGTAACAAGAGCCTAATCCATGGCATACTGAAGTCACTGGAAATATTTCCACTAATACAAATGGATTGAATTAAGACTGGCAAATCTTTGAGACAGCTATTGCTGTTCAAGTATAATTCCTTTGTTAATGATAATGATACATATGTTTAAAACCAAAACCAAAAAAATTACCTTTGGAAGCTAAGTTGTCATGTTTTAATTTGGTTGACACCATATGTTCTTCCCCATAGGCTGATGTACAAGTAGAAAGTAAGGTATGAGAGGCCAAACTGTTTTTTATGGTTTAGGTTTATATATTTCTCTAAAAATTAATATTAGGTAGTTTTATTTTACCACTTTATGGGTTACTTCTCCATCCTTTCTGAACCCTCAGAAGCCTGATCCCCTGACTACCAATCCATAGTTTAAATGCCACTTTCAGGTCTTTCTTATTGTAAAAATTAATGTGCTGATTTCTGTCATGCTCACTCAAAATGAGCATCTCCCTTTGAAAGACATTATTGTTAATGATACTTTTGAAAAAAGTACTACTTAGCACCACCTGAGTCACACAAAAATGAGGAAAACTGAAACACAACTACCTTTAATGACAGATTTCAGTATCTTTACTCAAAAATGGTGGTGTGCCTTATGCTGTGAATAGTCACAGGGGTGGATTTATAAGAAAGAAAGTGGAGGGGAAGGGAGAGCAAGAGGACTGTAGGCACTGATCAGCATGGCATGCGCTCTTGATCATGTAAGGACAGGCTGCAGAACCCCCACCTAGCTCATGGTAGACCTGGCCTTGAGTAATATTGGTGTAAGAGGACTCGCTGTGGGGAAGAAGGGATGTTGTGGCAGCATCCAGTCATTCAGTGGGGCTGGAGAACCCAAAGGATAGCTGAGTGTCTGTCCAAAGAGCAATTTAAAATTGCTACCTCTGTCCCCCTGTTGGCTACCAGCCCGGACTCTCCCCAAAGCCTTTTCCTCACCCCTTTCTTAATCACGACCGCTCTGCCTCCATCTTCTTGATTGTAGGAGGGAAGAAGGCGAGATGCAGCTGGACAGGTTGGGGAGGGAGTAGGTCTGTAGGATCTGCCTCCTGCCAGCTGAAACCACTCATTTTACTTTAAAACCTCCTTTGAAGGAAAGGTGATCTTTTTCTCTTTGTTCTCAGTAAGGGCTGGGCTGTGACGCAGGTGCAATACAGCTCTGGCACTAGCTAAGAGCCCTAAAAAGCCCTAAAAGCAGCTCCCGAGGGAAGGAGCCCTAGGAAGAGTTGAAATCCTAGAGGCAGAAGAGTGTGCTCCAGGCCCTAAGTTAGCTTCAATTTTAAAGTGGCCTTTTCCACTGCAAAAGACCAGCATAAGGTCTTCACAGCTGTTTTAGCCCTTACCTGAGCATCTATAACGTGTGGACGAGCCTGCACAGGGTCAGCTGGGTTACCAGAAAAATGAAAAATTCATTGCTTATGAGGTGGTACCCCTGCCAGCCTTCTTTATCTATGAGGCTATCAAGAATGCTGGTAACAGCCTAAAGGGAGAAAAATAAAACTGAGTTTTAAAGGCATGTGACACTGTCTATATAATCGCAACAGATTACCCACTATTCCTACATACCATAGCAATTTCTGTTCCTGTAATTCCGTGTGTGTCAGCCAGATACCATACTGTGGGCAAGGGAAAACTTTGGAAGAATTAGGGTGTGGTACGAAAGACAAGCACAAGCACAAGACTGATGTATCAGATCGTATGCGAGGATGCGCAGCACAAAGCTGCTTTGAGCAAGGGGCCTGATATCATCTCCCAGGGACTTGCCTGGAGTTACCCCTCCTTGTGTGTGCAGGCATGTTGCTAGAAAACCGCGATAGGCTCAAGCCTGAGTTCAGCTGTGCCGCGACCTGAGGGTGGGAGGAATGGAAGCTGCACAGCCAGAGGGCTGTCACCACCTCTCCTGTGCCTGCTAGGCGCTGACAGTGGGGAGGACCGTCCCATTAGCCCCATCCTCTGTAAACCTATGCTGGCAGGTGCTGATCAGCACACCAGGTCTTCACTGCCTCCATGCAAAGCACAATCCATGTTGCTCGAAGGCTGTCGCTGCCAACATTGCTAGAAATATCTTGCCTTTGTTTTGCCAGGAGGGGACAGGCAGGCGGGAACAGAGTGGAGCCATGGTATACCCCTCAATGTGCCCCAGCCTGGTCTCCAGACCAGGCGATCGGAGAAGCAGGACTGCAGGGAACTGCAGCTAAATAGAAATGGCCTGAAACCTGAAACACCTTCTCACCTCCCTGTTCTGACTCCAGCTCTAGACTGTAACAGAAAAGCCTTTGCTATAGGATGCTGCCTGCCTAAAATGGACCAAAATCTAGATAAGGGTTATCTTGCTGATCTTGCCCTGGATGACACCCACAATGCTTTCCTGAAATTCCTTTGAACATACAGTTTGTTTCCTCTTGTGAGCAAGACGGTGAAGAGTCAATTAAATGGATTTCTTTTCTGTTCAGTCTTTTTCTGTAACTGAGACTAGTCCTATTGTAGCAAGTTCTTAAATACTACCAAGGTACATTGATGTAAAAATATATGTCATCCTTGCCTTTTACAGAATATCTTGGGAACATATTTTTAGAGGCAGATTTTATAAAAGCTTGTGTTCACTTAAACTTTGGACCAAGCAAAGCCAACAAAATCTTTTTAATACCAGCAGAGAGGCAGCTGGATACAAGGCAGAAAAAGGAAGGAAAAAGGAAGCACTAAACTTATTGTAGTGCTGTAGTACATGCAATGTAATCTGTTCCCTCTGACATCAACAGGATTTAAGCATGCTTAGTGCAGTAGGCTCCTTCTAAAGCTTTTGTACATGTTAAGGCAGAATTTACATTGGTTTCAATAACTGAGCTTTATTAAGATGAAGTTTAAAGTTTTTAAAAGCATAAGTAGAAACAATAGAGTTGTTACAGTACTGGAGAAAGAGTCTAACTGTAATCATGTCCAGAAGCATTTGAACTGAAGGAGAAATTAAAAAAAACTGTGGAAAACAATAGCCCACTACAATGGCAAAATCCATCAGCTGAAGAAAGCAGGGCAGACATGGTCAAGGCATTGTGCTTAAAGGATATCCATAAGATACACATATACAGTAACAGAGAGTGACATTCTTCATGTTGTATCAGTTTAAAAATCCAGATAGATCTAGATATAGATGTCAGCTACTAGGACAACCAGGCTTCATCGCCCATGGACATCAGCACAGCCAGCACCTGTCTGCTCAGCAGGTTGTGTGCCTCGTGGTGAAGAGATAAACATGATCTGCTCCTTCGAGCCCCCGCCGCCCCCGTGCACGGGCTGCAGCACCAGCAGCCTGCAGCCCATGGTGCGCCTCCCACCAGGCTGTGCCAGCACATGGCGTGCAGTCAGGGGAGGCAACTTGTAATTATTTGATGCAGATTGCAGATGGTCACTTCATTAGCACCAACACAGAGCCACCCCTTACAAGGTGTGGGGTCACCTTTGTCCCTTTACAGAGGGGGACGGCTTGCTTGTTCTCATCTTTTAATGCCTCTCCCAGGGCTTGATCTGAGGAGGTGCTGAGCAGGGTCTCTTACATTACAGAAGTAGAAAAGACTGAATTAACAGCCCTTTGGCGTAGAGGCTTGGAAAGGAAATTAGAGAATAGGATTTCTGCATCGTAAAATATTAGGGACAGAGTGTATTAAATTGCTCCTAAATGGTGACAAAGGAGATCTGTTTCACTGTTTTGTTAATTGTTTTAACTGAAGAATGTGTCTCTCTTGTGGGGTATTGACTGTTAATTCCAAAAGTACAAATATTGCTGATGCGTTATAATTAGGCTACTATGCTAATTTTTAAAGAAATAATAATCAAGTTATGTATGTTGTGCTTCCAACATTTATTTACTTGTTAAAACCAGGCCTTTTATTGAAAGCGGTTTCATGCATTCTTTCACCAGTCAAGTCAACATTACTGTCTTTTTAAAACAGCTGTAAATCTCTTTGATTGGGACTTGAGGCTGGAATCATTCGTGCTGTGTTAAACTAAACTGTCTTATCTCCTTGAGTGCTATGCAGCCTCTAGCATGTCCAGAGCTGCATCCACCCATGGCCTAAGGAGGCCAATATTTGAGAGCTATTAATAAAGACATTTGGGGAGGAGACAGAGACACGCCTTTAACCCTCAGTGCAATGCGTTAGAAGAGATGACAGAGTAGGAGAGGCATACTTTTTCATTTTCAAGGATAGGGGTTGTTTTTTTTAAATAGGGACAATCAGTGCCCTGCAAATAACCCATTATTTTCAAAAGAATGCAGGCTGCTGAACATCTGCACCACAGGACCAAAGGCTAACCCAGATAAAGGTTTCAAACTGAATATGGGAGGTAAAAATAAAATTGCCATGAATCTGGCCCCTGTCAGCACCACAGCAGGGAGACCTGCACCTCTGGTGGCTTCTCCTGCCCTTACTGCTCCAATCTGCTGAACTCCAGACAGCGGGGAGACCCTTCCATGGGCCTGGAGAGCCCTGGAAGTTTTCATAGGACTGAGTCAAGTATGGAAACTATGAAGCACCTTTCCATGGGGCCTTTGCATGGGGGACTCCTGTCTTTCCACTCAGGCAGAATCTGTTCTTTTGATGTCAAGGTGGCCCAAAGAGAGTTATAAAGTAGTCCCATCGTATCTTAGTATTAGGCAGGAACTCAACTACTACTGTAATGTGGAACATATAGTTCCCCTAGAGACATCAAATTACAAAAGACAGGTCAAACGTCCAGTTCGTTTTTCTGTTTACCCCAACTCAACATGCATGATGTGGAACAAGCCCTTGATGAAAAGCCAGACTTTTGAGGGAGGCAGTATTAAAAATCTCCAGGATGCTGGAGACAGGTGGCAGTAACTTCCTCAGCTATCCAAAAGTCAGGCATCTAAGTCTCTGTATGGCCAACGTTGAGAACCAGGGCACATCCGGAGCAGAGTTATCACATCCATTGTGGACACCTATCCAGAAGGTGGCTTGGTTCCTTCCAGTGTGACAAGTGGACAGGGCACTGGAGACGTGGCCCCCCTCTGACTTCAGCTTCCACAGAGATGAGTTTCACCCAGAGGAGTATCTGGGGCTTTGTCATGGCAAATCTACTGATGTCACTCTCAAATGTACCCTATAAAACCAGGGCAGAGGTAGGGAAGGGAAGCTGGGAGATTGCTCTAGAAAGCATCTTTGCTCCTGGTTTTCCTCTGAATCAGCTCTGCCTGGGATACTACCTTTCCAGTGATGCAGGTGTTGGTGACATGTACCAAATGAGTTGTATGCTCCTTCCCTCACGCTCCCTACACCTACATCTCTGCTCTCAGGAGCTGCCTGTTTCTCACAACTCACCAACTTGATCCACATGTTTCTCTTACAGGTTATGTCCAGAGCTGTCTGCTGTGCTTCCTTCCAAGCTGAGCTACCCGTATTTAAAATCAGGCAGTCAGGGAGGACCGTGCTCATGGCTAGGGGAAAGGCAAACAAGTTATCACATTGCAAGGCAGGGCATGCTTTTGCAGCTGTCATTGCTTATTACAGTAGAAGAGGGAAATGTCCATCTTTCATTGAAACCAGTATTTGGCCTCAGCTTTCCTTCTTGTTGTGGCCTCCTCTGCAGCAGTGAAAAGTCAGCAATCTCAATTCTCTCTGCTGCCCCAACTGTCTTTTTGGTCTCCACAATACCCACCAAAGTAAAAAGAAAATCCAAGTACTCTGTCTTACAAAAGTCCTCAGGGAGCACAGCACTGGTGAGAAGACCAGCCTTTCTGCTGAGAAGAGCAGCACCTATCTCAAAATAAAGGTTCCGGAATGGACTGTAAGTTCTTTCAGAGACAAATCCGGCAGTTTTCTCACTTAGACAAACTCTACCCTACACCAGTCATTTGATGTATTTTTAAATTAGGAATTTCTCTGAGTTCTTGGATCATTTACCTATGTGGTAAAGACAAAACACATGATAAACTGAAGTCACACAAAACCTGCAGTATCTACTTCAACATTTCAAATTGTTACCATGCAAAAAGCTCAAAGTGATGGGACCTGCTTCTTCAATGCTAAGACTGGAAAGTCCCAATGAAATCACCGCTCCCTGGATAGTACATAAATGGGCTGACTTAGTGTCCTGGTTTCTGCTGCGATAGAGTTAATTTTCTTCCTAGTAGCTGGTACAGTGCTGTGTTTTGGATTTAGTATGAGAATAATGTTGGTAACACGCTGATGTTTTAGTTGTTGCTAAGTAGTGTTTAAACTAAGTCAAGGACTTTTCAGCTTCTCATGCTCTACCAACTGAGAAGATGGAGGTGCACAAGAAGCTGGGAGGGGACACAGCCAGGACAGTTGACCCAAACTGTCCAAAGGGATATTCCATACCATACCACACCATGCTCAGTACATAAACTAGGGGAAAGCAGGGCGGGGGGGCTGCTGCTCAGGGACCAGCTGGGCATTGGTCAGAGGGTGGTGAGCAATTGCATCATGCATCACTTGCTTTGTGTACTCTTTTATTATTATTACTATTACGATTACTATTTTATTTTGTTTCAGTTATTAAACTGTTCTTATCTCAACCCACAAGTTTTCTCACTTTTAGTCTTCCAATTCTCTCCCTCATCCCACTGGGGAGGGAGTAAGCGAGTGGCTGTGTGGTGCTCAGTTGCCAGCTGGGGTTAAACCATGACACTCAGCATGCCTTCAAACTCTGCCCTCACCCAAAATCTCTGAAGGGTTGCACTGTAGTTCATTTTCCTGGCTTCCAAAATTGCCTTTAGCTTTTTCTCCCAGAACAGTCTCCTTTGTTCAAATTTTTTGCCACCACAGAAATCCCATTACAAAAAAATGAAAACTTCATGAATCAATGCTGCAGTTATAATAGGTCTAACAATCCACTCAAAACAAATGTGTGACGATTATCTTGCAATTAAAGTTGTCTTTTTTTTATACAGAATTCTGGCTTTTTTTGTCCAAAACCAAATGTTTCTACTTAAACCAAAAAATTATGAAGATAGGAAATTGCAGTTGGGGGAGCAGGGGGCTGTGGAGAGTCCTCCCACAAAATATATGCTATTTTCTGACTACCACTTTTCTCTTATTTCTAAAATTTCCATCACTGAAGTAACTGAGCAGCCTGAAGTCCAGATCACATTTAGTTTCATTTCAGAAGTGCTAAAGAGATTAAACAACTTGCAGATTGGATGATATTGCATGATATGCCCTATACATAATCATACAGAAACTGGAGCTCAGCTTCCCATTAATTGTGCATTGATTCACTTTAAACAGGCTCTGGATACAGGCTGAGATGTATTAATAATGTTTTATTGTATTTTAACTCACTTCTGCTCTTATTAACTTGTTAATTTGTTTTAATGAATTATTTAGTTTTTCTCATAAGATTTATTACTGTGTCAGACCATATTTTCACCTGTAGTTTTATATTATATCTATGGCTGAGAGGAAACACCAAGGAAAAAAAGCAGAAAGAGTTTTTGTAGAGTATCTTTGTTCCAGTTGTACTATATTTTGTAATTTATTATTACTACTTTGTTGCCTTACTCCGCACAAGTAAATTAACCAATGAGTGCCTAAGGACATGTAGCACATGTTCAGGGTTTGTGGCATAGGAATGGATAAACAAAGATGTTAATATTGGCTAATAGAACATCACATCCCACAAGGGGTTTTCATTTCTTTTCTTTGTACAGTTCCAATAAGGGCTTTAAATGAAGAAAGGCATTTGTCCCCATGAGGTTTAAGCTAGCAGTCCACAGGCTGTCCAGTTGCAACTATTTTCTTCCCAATGAGTTGGGAGTGCAGTTGGGTGCAAAGTCGTGCTGTTTTGAAGTTCTCCTACCTTCATGTGACCTTCAAGATCATCTGCAGTGTTATCTCTTCAGCATCAAAAATCACAACAGACTTGGGCAGAATTGGCACAAGAAACCTGTGCTAGAAACCACAGCAGGTCAAAAGAGGGTAAGGAAAGTGCTGAAGCAGTGATTATTTCCCTGCAACTGAAACAGATCCTTTCCTCAAACAGAAAGCTTTCAGTCCCCCATATTTGGCAGAACTGAAGAGAAATCAGCAAACATGAAAATTTTCAGCAGCATTACCTTTATAATGAAGAATCTGCTGTTGCCATTACACCCAGATCAGAATATTTTAATCAGTGCTATTCTGTGACACTTGGGTTATGATCACCTTATATTCTATAGCTTTTATGCCTTTTTCCCATTACAAAATCAGAATGTCTGTGTTCATCTACCTGGAGAGACACAGACTCTGAACACTAGATACACTGTTTTTCCCAGTAAGCACAAACCAGCATATTCCCTTATGCTCACAAGTTGTGATGATTCATCTGGGGTCAAAGATTCATCAAATTTTAGACAAGAAAAAATATATTTGTTCAAGTAATTTATTCCCCAATTTACTTTGATTTAAGGATACCAAGAAACAAAAACTCCACCAATTCCCTGGCTACCCTACTTCACATTTAATCACCCTTTGTATTTAGAATCTGCACTTAACTTCCTGTGTGAATTTGTGTGGTTTCAGCTTCCAGCCACCAGTACTAACTCAAGAGCCCTTTAGTAGCCAGTATTTTTTCCCTCTCAAGGTCCTCATACTTGTACACCGTAGCTCACCTATTTCTGTGACTTTCTTCACTGCTGTTTTCAGTTGTTTCCACCTCCCCTTTACTGCATGAACACCAGGACTGCAGGCAGCACACCACTATTGGTCTCATCAAGGCTTTCACAAAGGGACTATTCCTTCCCTGCTCCTGCCCGTGTAGACCTACACAGTCCCACTGGGAGTTCATTGTCCTCTCCTTTTCTGAGTGCTCTCTGCCTCCCCTGCCTTACTCTATGCGCCACCTCCCATGCCCCTCAGGTACAGCTTGTATTCTTAGCATGGAAATGCTTTTTGTTTAAATGGGCCTGTCCTTCCAAGGAATTTTGATCACTGTGTAGTTGTCACCACTGCTGTTTATCACTTAGAGTTGCCTGCAAATTTTTCTGGCAGTGATATTGCAATTCCAGACCACTGAAGAAAATGTTAAAGACCGTCATCTTTAACGTCTCCTAGTTTTCTTTCCCCTGCTGGTCACAAACCACCAATTCACTGTGTTTGTACCCTCCTCTTTTGTAATGTCTGTGGTACTGCTTTTTTGCGGTGATGTGACATGCAATTTGTATTTCCAGTTGTGCACCTTCTCCATGAGCCTTCAGTCTGTGATCCAGGAGCCTTTCCTGTCCTTTGGCAAACATAACACATCTACAGCAGGTCCAAAGCTGTTCCTCTCTGCTATGTGCCAGTTCCTTCCACCCAGGTGGAAAGAATCACGCCTAAAATCTCCCTCAAAACTTCTGTTCACCCACTCAGAGTGTCAGTGATGAGGTCTCCTTACACAGATGTACCACTGAGAGAGGACTGATCTGTTGGAGGTATCAAATCTGGGGTTTGATCAAGGGTTCATGCCCTGGGCTCTTCACAGGAAGCTGCATAGCTGGAGGCAGCCGAGACACGCAGCAGGGTAACACTCGTGTGTGGCTTTTGGTTGATCTGAGAGAACGGGCAAAGCAAGCCCACATCTGCCTGCTGGAGGCCGTGTAGACATACCCCTGGGGCACAAACAGCAGAGCTGTTTCATGTGGCCTCCCCTTCCCCTCCAGCACACACTGAGACAGTCAAGTAAAAATCCAGCATTTATGCACTTAAGCAGATGGGAAAAAAATTAAGCAGAAAGATGTGCCTGGCAGCTCTTTAACAGTAGCAGAAGTCTATATGGAAGCATTTTTCTGTAGGGAGTGAAGAGGGCAGGGACAGTGAGGAGGAATGTCCTGACTCCAGCTCCAGCATGGGAGCTGCAACATTCCAGGCAGCATAGGCAATTCAAGAGGTGGGTCGGAGATAGCGCTGCACCCCGGGAACCCTACCACGGCTTTGCCTACTGTGCCTACACCTCACAGCCCTGGGCAGCGGCCAGCTGCTTGGCTGAGGTAGCTGGAAGGCTGCTTCCTCCTTCCTCTACCCCCTTCCCTCTACTCTCATTAAAGCCAATGAGGTTTTTAAGCAGACTGAAAGAAAAAACACAGTTGGATGGCATTTGCCTACCCTCAGCCAAATTTCAGACAGAAGTTTATACATTCAAAGAAATATAGATAGCAATCTTGACTTTTTTGTTTGTTTGGATTGCAAAAGTATCAGGAAGCAAAGGTGCCCTGGAACTAATTTCTATTATATTCTCCAGACAGCTTGCTCAGTAGCATAAATCCTATTAATAGATGACCTCAGATGTTGCCTTTTGAGCGGTGGTGAGTTTTTGAAGAACATGAGCAATGTTTTTCTGTGGCTCTATAATTTCCCTACTGAATAAACAGTCCTCTCTTCTCCCCTTCCTCCAAGTGTGACTGCTTCATCAGCACTTCCCTGGCTGAGCGTGAAACATGGCCATGCTAAACAATAAACCCTCTGTTTTCCACAGCTGTACTTATGCCAGTAAAACTCTTTGTACCACTCGTAGATTAAAAGCTCCCACCCCTCTCCCCATTCTCCTGGTGTGCATGCCACAGATCATCAGAGAAAAACCTGGCTTGTTCAGCTGCGGTGAGTCTTACTTCAATAGCCCTTTAACCAATGAGAAGAAAGTCACTGGAACACGTGCCATAGCTGCCATCCTGGAGAGTGCTGCCCAGCCCAGCTTCCGAAAGGGAGGCAGGTAGCTGAGGCTGGAAATAGTACATGATGCTACTAATGTCATCTGCTGAGCACTCAACAGTGGACTTGTCACCTGCTGAGGAAAAGTCCCTTGCAGCCTCATTAACTGTGGCCAATGCAGTGTAAACTCCTGCGTATGCCTCTCTTGGAAAGACTCCGACCAAGAGATAAAAAAATTACCTCTGAGCTTATTTTCTCTCCCTCTTCCTCTCTCACTCCCTCTTGCTGTCCTTTTCAAGTTCATGGATCTCAGACTTGCTGATGATGAGGGATCCACTCAGAATGAAGATGCTGTAAAAAAGGAGAGCTGAAACCAGGAAGATAGCTCAACTCTTACAAGGCATTTTAACACAATGATGCACCAAAGTCAGTGCTAAAGCTATCTTTCATTTTGTTTTGTTAACCTACCTGAAGTGGGCTTTTGCCAAAATCCCTTTTGCACAATTTGCCCAAAGTACGACAAAACCAGGACTCACCTTTAGGAAGAAGGACTACAAAAGAAAGGAAAAATTACTGCTGAACTTTCCTAAGCAAACCTCCACTCAGACGAAAAGTGCTGTGACTTCAGGTTTCAAGACCCATCGTGAAAGACCCACACACTCTGTCAACTTCCAACTCTTCAAGCCATTCACCTGGAAAAGCCATGGGGCTAAGCCAGCCCTGTTGGGTTGTGAGCTGTGCACAGGTTTAACACCTATTTTAGCACTCTGCATCTGTCACTATGTGTAATTGTACTTCCCTACTGCTGTTTGCGCAGTGTGGGACCACCATGCAGAGCTATAGCTCTCTCCTTATTAAAGTACTTGGATCTAATCAAGGTTACAGTAGCTTGGGGATGACACAGGCTGCCCACAGAACAGACAGCATCCCAAACTAGATTAACTAACTGAATAAATAGATAAAGAGGAGAGAAAGGAAGCGATGCTTTTGTTCCTTTCACTTTGCACTTCTGCATTCCAGCTGCCAGGGCTGAGGGCCAGCACTTGCTTTTGCAGGCAGCCATAACTGCAGGCTCTGTGTGTGGTTTCTTTCATATTGGAGCTGCTGAGCTCTGCTGCTGGACAGACCACGCTGGATGCCAGCATGGGGGAGGACATCCCCTGGGTCATCCTTCCAGCTGGCCCTGCCTCTGGGGGAGGCTGGAAAGTGGAGAAGAAGTGGAGAGACACTGCAGGAGAGGGATGTGAGCCAGGAGTCCTGCAACCCTGTGGCTGCCACAGTACCATGTGCCATAGCCCTCTAGTGCCCAAAAGCCTGGCTAAATTTTTCCCATTTGTAAATATTATGTTTGCCACTGTCTAGCTAATTTTCCATTGATACTTGAAGTTTTCATACTAGGTCATGGATTCTGCAAACAGCTGTGCCTGTCAAAGACTGTCATTCCTAAGTGGGGGTTACCATGACCCTACCAGAAAGCATTGTCACCTCAGTTCTGCCAAGAAAAGCCCTTCCTCACCCGCCTCAAGCCAGACAGTTAGCAAAACTGCCTTCCTCAGCTGTGTAACCTCACTCAGCTGCCTTGCCCAGGAGCTCTCACTGGATCATGTCTTCTGGCAGGAGTAGTAATTTCCAGCAACTAGGACAGGAACACCTTCTACCTGTGCTGTTCAGTGCAGAAAGCACATGCACCTAAAGCTTCATTCTGCAGCACCAGCAGCAGGTACAAGACCATCCTTGCACGTGTATTCTGTTTCCTAATCACATCTACCACCTGTGTTTCTGATACATACCTCTGTCCCTGCATCCTGTGGACATCTCAGAAGCTCTGTAGCTACAACAAGAGTGGAGATGTCTAGATTTGGCATCCTCTTCTGCTGTTTCTACTTTTATAGCACTGGAAAAGGGATGCCAAGCACTCAAAGTGGACCGGCACAGAAGCCATGCGATCATTTTTCTCATAGTCATAATGTTTTGGATTTGGATTTTGTCATTTTTCCCAGCTAGGCAAAATCTAGCCTGATCACCTGGGGTAGAATCCCCCACTGAAATGACAAATTGTCATCAGTGGGCATAGACATGGTTCCCTCCTGCAAGTCGGCTTGCCTGAAAGTTGTGTTTGTGTTACTGCAGCATGATGATGAGATTTTTAGCTTTGCAATACCAGCACAACAAGTACCACACTTCTCTGTCAGTGCTGAACGAATTTCTTAACACACGCTTATGGGCTGGTTCAAGCTTGACATCTAGAGGTACAAAAGATGTCTTGAATTTCTTCTGGCAGCACGATGCTATTTTGCTAGTGGCTAACTTCTGAGTGCCCGATCACTGCAAAAGTTTGTGTCAAAACACACTGCACAGTGCTTGACAAAAGCTAAGAACCTCATAACAGAAGCCAAAACAGTCAATACATATTGCAATGTAATTGCAGCCTCCTCAGGCTTAGCAAAATGTGGCAGGAAACTCTTGGCAAACAGGTATATCTTCAGTTTTTCCTCTTTCAGGGGCTGATGCATTTAATCTGTTGTAAGACACAGTTAACATCTGTTTAGGGTTCACTGCCTGGAACCCTGTCCCAGGTAGATCATGGCAGTCCTTTTTTTTTTTAACAGCTGGCCAGAAAAGGAGCAGGTCATTTCCCTATGTGGGGCTGCCTTTGGCTGGAAGACTCAGCAAAAGGGAGAGCCAATTCAATCACCCTCATCCTTCAGGCTCCCTTCAGCTGGGAATGAGTGAGGAGATTGAATTCCCTTGGACAGAGGAAGGCAGAGAACTGGAGACTTCACAGCACATGTCCCATGGCACTGCCACTTGCTCTCCTCTGTCCTGGGTAGGGCAGGGTTTAGGTTTGTGTGCCAGCTTGAGCAAAAAACAGGCCTTGCTTTAGGGGTGGCTGTGTGTAATTGCGTAGTGCTGAAGCAATCACTGCAGACAACACTTATAAGTAAAGCTTCCTGAGTGATCCCTGCATAATTGTAAGCTATATAAACACTTTTTTTTTTTTTTAATGTGAAAGTCCAAGCTATTTGTGCCTATCCTCACTTACCCAGAGCCTACTGGGACACAAAGCCTGAGGAATTTTAAGCACTACTGCAACGTACTGTTCCTCATTAAATTCTGTCCTTCCACACCCACATCCCCTCACCTCACAGTACTAGGTGCCGCTGCTACCTTGCAGCACAAAGCCATCAGCCCCGAGAAGTGATGATAGCCTATTTCAGGACTGCAGCACTGCTGTGAACAAGGTGCTCAAGTATGATACATTATCCCTCCAAGGCTGAAAATATCACCTCTGCGATGCTCCTAAACTCTGAGCCAGGTGAGGTTAACACCACAGCCGAAGTTTCTCATGTGATAGAACATTATGCTCCTAACCAAAAAATCAGGACTGTTTATACATCAGGACACTGGAGCTTATTACCCTTTTCACTGCTCTGTGCATGATTTATGTGATATACCATGTGGGCAGAACAGTTTGGAGTTCAGAATACCATTCCAATAAGCTTTTACACATATGACAGAATTTGGTTAATTAGCACTAGCTAATGGAAGCCCCACTATGAATTACTGAATTTTGCAAATTAACAACTACGAGACTAAAGCAAAGGATACTTCACCAGACATTAGATTTATTTCCTTGACAGGTGTAGTATAGTTTTAATGTATTTACTGCAGAGATTCTCAGTGTAAACTTACACTTATAATAGTTTTATATATTTATAAGGACAACAGAAATTCTGTAATAAAAACCCAAACTGCTCCACTGAAATGGAACTCCGTTACCATGGTCTCCTATACAGCCAAATTACAAATAAAGGGATGCATGGCACTGCCTGGGCAATAAAGGACAGATTTATTTTAAACGAGGTTTTTCTGCCCTGTCACATTAATGACCGGTACCATAGCTCATGCCATTCAGATGTTTAAATAAAGGGGTAAGTAGGTACTTCCATGACAGGAACCACTTCTCTCTGACTCTGTGTTTATAAAATTGTAGGCACCTGAAATATGATTCTTCTAAGGCTCCATCTGAACTCAAAATTCCCCCCCACACAGAGCCAAAATGAATCTTCCTCCAAGCAGAATGTACTTGCTAGTCCTATCATAGAGCAACACCACACAAAACTGCTGGGAACAAACCGAAGAGTGCTTTATCCAATTGCAACTGCCTGGGGTCAATGAAGAAGATATTAGTTTTATTTTTAGCTTGCTTTTATAGCCTGATTGGGTTTTCCATAAGATAATCCAGCAGAGGTTCTCCTCTCTGTTGCTTTGGGTTTCTTTTTAATCATCAGGTTGGCCGCATTATTAATTAACAAGTTCTTAAAAAATCATTGAGTGTTTAACGTGAATCAGAAGCAGCAAACACTGGCATCCCTTGACTAATTTTTTTCATAGTTTGTTAATAGAAACTCTAGGATGTTCATCACTGAAGTATCCCAGTGCCTCTCAAACAATAAAGAATTCGGTCTCATGATACCGATGAGAAGTGGAAGAGTGATGTAAGAAGAGGCTAACAAGTAGGAAACAGAGCAAAGACCAATTAAAAAACTTTCTCACAGTCTCAAAAGGGACTAGTAGCATCAATGCCAACGCATAGTAGGCTGTTTATCAATTGGTCTTACCTGATGACCATTTTACAGTCCCTCAACAGTCCTAGGTTTAGTCTTTAGTTTAGATTGAAAGACTATAGAAAGAAGAACAAACTGCAGATGAAAAGCAACAGCCAAACTTGCTTGCAGTTTGGCTTTTGATATCAGATACTGAACATGTATTTGCTTTTGTGTGAAGCTGGGATCCCTGCTTGGAAAAATCTATGCCATGATATTTTTAGTAATGCTAGCAGTAAGGGTTCAGAAATCATGAGAAATCATCAGGTTAGTGTAAAAATTACAGGAATGTTTTTAAGGATGTTTAAAGGGGGGGGGGGTGTCTTTATTCACACTTGCTCTAAAAAAGTCTTGAAATTTGTATGCAACAATGCCTTCAGGATCTGGGTTTTTAAGACAAATGCTCAATGTTGTAAAACTCATGGAAAAAATTGCTAGAGCTGGTACCGTATTTATTCAATATCATTGACTATGCAGGGGGATTAATTCTAGCAACTTAAAGGGTTATGCTTTATAGAGCCTGGTGGCAGGCAAACATGAAGATTTTAGACAGAATATCAATAATATTGAGCTGTCGGCTTTTGAGCCAAGACAGAGGGTTGGACTCCAAAGCCGTGTTATTGGTCTTCTCTAGCTATGAACCCAATGGCCAGAATAAGAGGAGAAGATCAGGATTTACTGATGCTGTGGGCAAGCACCCAGATGCTAACTTCCCTGTGTTTTGCCCACCATAGCTGGCACCGAAGTTGGGTGACAGAGGCATTCCTGAGGCAGTGGCATGATACAGTTGCCTGCACGGAGTGGGCTGATGCCCCTGAGGTGCCAGTAGGTTAGATGAGGCTAGGGCAATCAGCGGGTATGGCCAGCAGGAGCCTGGAGGGGCAGCTGGGGGCCCATGTGATGCCCTCCACGCTTCCCATGGCACAAGCCCCCAGTGTTCAGACAAATACGTTAAGCCCAGCACTATCTGCCTGTACCATGACACACAACCCTTGTTTGGTCCAATGTACTTGGGAGAGCTGAATGAGTACAGAACAGGACAATACCTAATCAAGTAGAAACACGTTCAGAGATTTTTTTTTTTTCCTAACAGAAATGTTTAAAATCCTTTGTTACAACAGATGATCTTTGTGCCTTTCTCTACCAACCTCCACCTGCCACTGCCCCCATCTCTAATGAGACTCATTCAGCAAGTCACTCACCTAACACCCATTTTGTTTCCTTGATACTGACGGCATTGAGTTATTGGCTTTGCATAACTGACAGCCAAAGCACTGTGCAAATCACAAGGAAGGAGGAAACTCCCACTGGGAAATTCTGTATGTTTTGTAAAAATATTTCATCCATGCACTTACTTGTCTTTTCAGTGCGTAAAACACATCTAGTCTTGGTTTTAAAATGGTAGTTTTGTGTCTGTTAGTTTCCTCTTATATAGGACTTTGTGGTTGGGAACTTTTAATTCCTCTTTTCAGCCACTTTTTTGTGCTTAAAATAAGCATTTTGATCAGAAGTTAGAACACTGGACCTAGCTGAGAGTGTATGCAAATTCAGCCAAAGCCTTGCATGCAGTTGATTCAATCTTCCCTTTAATCCCCACAATGATCCGCAGTAATGGATAAAAATTCTGAGTAGGAGAAAGAAGGGAAAAAAAAAAACCAACCCTCGGGAAGCTATTTTGATTGCTGTGAGGAAGCACTGGAGGCTCTTGGCCCCAGGGAACTCTCCCCAGTTCATTGGAGGCTTTCAGATACCATGGTGATGGGGGACTTTGTGAATAACTAGATAGATAAATGGTAAGTGCTTTTGATCTCTGCTAGCCTGTATTTCATTTTGTCAGCTGGGGAAGAGGCTATTCAAATCTGTCGGCTGTAGGAGGTCAGCCAGGAGAGAGAAAATGTCTTCATTACAGCCTTCTGTTCAGCCAGGCCTCCCAGCTGACCTCGGCGCCCAGGCTTGTCAGTCAGACAAGGCAAATTTTCCGACCGAGGGAAGACATCACTGCGCCAGATTTATCCCGGGTGTAAGAGCTCGGAGGCAGCAGCGTGAGGCCAAGGAAGACTTTGCTTGCATTGGGACAGCTCCCCCAAAACAGCCATGGGATTCACGGGCACCTTCCCCAGTGGGGTGCGTGCAGGGAACCTGAACCCATTTTCCTCAGCACTGTTTTCAGTGCCACTGGGGTGAGAGGCTCCGAGGGCAGACTCGAGCTGAGTGATTATAGAAGACAGCCTTACTCTGTAGTTAGAAATGGCTAAATATTAATTACATTTTCTGCACTGAGTCTTTTCAATCAGCTAGTCCCCTCTCATGGATCTGATATACATTTCAGGCAATGGAGCTGGAGTTCAGTTTAGTTTACATTTCAGGATGAAAGTTAATTTCTCATGTTTAAAGATCATGTTCTGGCTCTGCGGGCACAGCCTCGCTGAGGTTTGTGGCAATTCTCAGGAAGGAAAGCAGGACAGGTTGTCACAACGCAGAGCCCCGTCTAATGGAAAACGAAGATCTCAGCTACTCAGGAGGGAGAAGGAGGGCACATTTGTTGCAAGAGGATGCATAAAAATTGAAATAGGAATTCCAATCCCATTATTTGGTAATGGGATTTGTAAACCTCATGTTCACAGGCTGAGATAAACAATATATGCTTCCTGAATTCCTCTTGGAAGAAGAGTTCCTTGCAGCATAGCTAAATTACACAGTAAGTTATCGTTTACAAAGAACGCAAATAGGAAAGGGAGTCAGCAAAATTCATTTATGTCTAAAGGATTTCTCAGTTTTTTCGATTGAAGGGCGGGGAAGCAGAGTCTCCTCCAAAACCACACTCTTAATGGAGATGGTTTTACTGTGTTAGATCATTTCCAGAAAGCATTATAAAAATGTTCCCTTTACTCAAGCCAGCCAGGTTTTAATAGTATCAAAGCAAAATATGGTCTGCTATTAGCATGAAATAACATTAGCATAAATGGAAAAGAGTAAGGACGCTTGAAAAAAATTCCACATAAGTGGTCTGCTCATTTCACTAGACATCACTGTAGCTGAGAAACTGTGAAATTTCCATAATAATCGAGTGCAGAGAAAAACAAACAACAATTTTATTGATAGGGAAATTACATCCTGTTGCTGAATATAAAACTACAGCTCTGTTCAATGGCCCTTTAACAGCATAGAAAGTATATATTAATTTGTAAGTGTAAATGAAATGTAAATAACATATTCAGTTCAGTCTGGCCACAGAAACCTCCTCATAGTGTTTCAGTGCAGGAACCCAGGAGACGTATATTTGGATTCCATATCTTAGACCCTGAGCTAGGGGCATCTGATATCTTTGTGGGAAAGATTTACTCAGCTGCTACGTGGTGATATACTTGTGAAAAAACACAGTACCAACTGGTCTATGAGATGGTACTGGCTTTGGGGGAGAAAGACTCCTTGGGGTCGTTTGCTTGCCTTCTTTTGAAAAGAGGATCCTTCAATACTTTGTAGCAATAATCCCAGATATTGCAGTTTGAAGTTACACTGCTGCAGTGCTTTGGACTGTTACAGCGGTGCTTTTCTTTGAAATAGGATTGTATTTCCAAGGGGAAGCAAACTGCTTTTTTTACCAACTGGGGAGCAGTAAGGAGAGCAGCTATGGAAAGCGAGTCCAGCTGGGAGGGACCATACCAGTTGTTACTACACAGACCAGAGCTGGCAGCCAGTGGACGGGGCTCTGGCCACAGTGCCGCTGGCTGCTCTGTGGGCTGCCCCACCAGCCCCTGGCTCTTTCAGGGCTGGGACATGCGTGGTGACAGCAGCGAAGCTGCTTGGGTTTTATTAACGAGCATCTTCCCACCTGAAATGCAGCAGCAGTCACCACGAAGCTTGGAAAACCCACGGGGAGTCTGGGGCTCTTGCACACACAAGCTCGCGGGAGCTCCTGAGTTCCTGTGGTCCCTGCCCCTGGGTTGCTGTGGTCCCAGAGAGCCAAGCCATAGCAGAGGGGACCCCTCCACCCATCACGACGGTCCTGGTAGCAGCAGATTTCTTCCTCCTGCCTGTAAACGTACCTAGGCACTGAAGGCTGCTCTTCCCATCACCTCCTGCAGCCATAAACACTCCTGCAAAGTAGGTCTGAGGCACTACCCAGTAGCACGATGGTGCTTTACATCCCCTGCGCGCTCTGCACGGCAGCAAATGATTTCCCTCGGGGCAACACAATGGAGAAAAAGGCCCTGAAATTGTGCCTTTAGGCATGCTCCTGCCCGGCAGCCCTCCCAGAGCCCTCCCTGGATGGCACGTCCTCAAAATGGTGTTTTGGGGGAGAAAGGTTTGGGGGGGATGGGAGTGATTGTGTGGCTGCACAAAGCCAGTTGAACAGTTAATGCTTTAACCTTGCGTATAATTTATACAATAAACAAAGTCACATGTTTCTCTAATAATTTAGATGTAAGCAAATGTTGATTTATTCAGGAAGGCTACTGCCAGCAGCAAAGCCTGCAGCACTGAAATTTGAATTAAACTAGGACAGAAGCAGGCTAGTCTATAATAACATTTGTATAATTTTATTTTTGCCCTTGGCTCAGTTCATTTCCTTCTACAGTAGATGCATGAAATTGGTTCTTCAGCCACCTTTAGCTGATGTTCATTGATATCGGGGGTAGGCAGAGAAGCAAGAGAATGTAACCTTTTTAGACTTTGTGTTTGCAGTCGTAAGGCCATGAATTCTTAGGTCATTTATGACAATAATTTTATTCTTTGCCTTTCCTTCCCACAGTACTCTCTGAACAGCTCCATTTAACCTGGAGTGATGGGGCTTTTCCCCCCATTTTCTTTCCTGCATGGAGACTTCTAGAACAGAGCCTGTTAAACAGATGCAAATGTTGTGTTGTTTTTATTCTTTTATTCAGGCCTGAGGGCATGAAATTGGAGTTCTCTTACTCTGCTTTCAACATGAAGGAAGGGGACTGTATGATGGTAAAAAAAAATATGCACTAGTACAGATATCTGGAATGGATCCCTTGGCTTCTCTTCCAACTTTGCCTTCAAGGAGCAGAAAATATGCTGGATAATGGGGAAGATGCAGAGCGGCACAGGGCAGCGATTTTGTCAGGGGTTTCTGGTGGCAGCGAAAGCCCTGCTCCCAAGCTTCAGAGGGTTCACAGTGCCAGAACACAAAGATAAACAGCTTCGCGTTTGTCCAGGGAACCCACAAGAGGTTTCCAAGCAAAGTCAGGGGATCCCGCTCTGTGAGTGAGATCTTCCGTTCCCAGGCTGGCAGGCGCAGGGCACGGAGGGGAAGCCTGGTGTTACCTGGCTGTGACCCCGCGGGCCCTCTCCAGCGCTGGGCTGATATGCCCTGGAGAGCCTGCTTGAAACGCTCCCAAGGGCACGGTGTTCGCTTTTGCTTTTGTTGAGCCAAGAGGGCCGCTTCTAGGCTGAGGGGACTGTATGGGCAAAGAAGTGAAAGCAAAGCGGAGGCTGGGGAGCAGGGGAGGTGAGGAGAGCTAACAGAAGCACTGGCAGAAGAGTGATAATGTCTCTTTCTGGCAATGTGACAAGGATCATCTTTTAACTGCAGCCAGGACGAGCAAGATTGTTGTACGGGAATGACTCAGGTTGTTTTTTTCCAGACTTAAGCCTGGCCAGGTGCAAAAACGTGAATGCCTATCTCAAACTGAGGTAGTAGTTGTCTTACACATAACACCCATGTATGCGGTGATTTCACAGCTGTGGTATTTGCTAAAGAGTAACTTCATTTTTGCAGTCCTCTAGGTTGCAAAGAAAAGCTTCTTAACATGAGTCAAAATTAAACCAAGTCCTGCAGGCCCAGGGCAGTTTCTAGAACTCAGGACCTGTCCCTAGCCATGCACATGTGTCTGTCCTCAGCATGCACAGACCCTGAAACCTGCCAGTGACACTTTCAAAGACCAGGACAATAAAAGCTTGAGCAGAAACAGCCACCTGACGTGTTTCAGTAGAGGGCCATGGCTGACTGCCAGGATGGGAAATGCCAGCCTCTCCTTCCCTGAAAGGGAAGCTCCTTCCCTGAAAAAGTAACATACTCCCCCTCCTTACCACACAGTGACCACGAAAATGGTACCAGCCCATGCCCCTTCAAAAGCCCTCTTGCCTCAGGCATGTAAAAACTGAAACAGGACAGTTTTCTAGTCCTAAATCCAATAGTATGTGACCTATGGGTGCCTTGAATCTTATGGTCCCATTTGAGCCATCTTGCGCTGTCTCACCTGGGAACTAAGGGCGATGCAATATTCCCCTTCAAGCAGCTTTCCCTGACCGCAGACCACAGTGAAGGGAGGACAGCCACCTCTGCGTGACTGCTGTGTCCATTCACTACTGCTCGTGAAAATACTTGCAGACCTTTGTTCCAGCCCCTGCTCTTCTTTCTCTCCCCACGTGCTGGTTACTGCAAGCAAGGGAAGGGCAAGTTGGGGGTATTTCCTTTGCCAAAGCATGTGGGAAGCAGGAGCAGACTGCAACACCACCAGCCACAGCCTCCCAGGCTGCTTCTTGGATAGCACAGCCATGTGCTGCCCCTGACCTGGGGCAAAGTCATGGCTGAGCCCTTAGTTCCCTTATTATTAATTAAAACATTGGAGGAGATCCTCAGCTGGAGTAAATATTCATTGCTCCTGGCCCTCGCCCACTGGTTTCTGAAAGCACACAGAAGTAGCCACATTTATGCTGTTAACACTGAATTTGGATCGCACTTCTGCGGTCAAATAAATAAATATCACTGCATCCCATTTAACTCTGTTAATGCCACATTAAGAATGGCATGTGTTTTGACTTAACCACCCTTTCCCCCTTTTTTTTTAAACACCATAAATGAAGCATTAAAAGTCCCAATCCATCACGGTGACATCAGATCAGTGGACTGTGACTTTTATGACATCAGAGCAATTGATTATATGACTCTTTTATGTGTAGCTTGCTATGCAATGATTGCTCTTCTCTCCATATATTACATCCTAACATCCTGGAATAATCTCAAGAGATAAAAAGGAATCACTGTGAAGCAGTGAAGTACAGTAGTTACAGAATTGCCATAAAACTGTCATAAAAATGTAGAAAAAAAAATGCCTTTAAAGATGGCAATGTTCCATTATGGGTCCCTAGCTAATGGTCTGTAGTTGCCCTGTGCATACCTTACTATATTTACTGCTTCTGGATATATCTGTACCTTTCTCCCAGAAGCTTATATGGTTACCAAGACATGCAGGGCTGTTACCCTGCGTACTGTAAGTCCCTTTATCCCATTATATCACCTCTAACAAGTCAAGTGCTGTTTGTACCAGGCTAAATTCAGGGCTTCTTTTCAAGTAGCCCCCAAAAAAAGAAAATTAATAAAAAAAAAGCTGACAAGGAAAGAGAGGTATAAGCTGTTTGTTGCCATAAAATTGCTGAAAGAAAACAGATACTCTGTAGTGCTTATAAAGAAAGGTGCTGTTAAAATTAGATTAGAGGCACAGAATAAGTAGCTCTCTCCTGCTGAGAAGTGACATGGAAAGTTCTGCCCAGAAGACAGAGCTCCAACTGGATTTGTTACTATAAAACCACATGTGCCTGAGCCCAGTTAACATGCAAGGTGCTGTGCCACGTAGCTATGTGTTTTCTTGTGCTCTCCAGGTTATCCACAGAAGGTTACTACTGCGAGCAATGAGCAAGCCAGTGTTTCTCAGATACAAATGTGGCCTTTGTTGCTCTGTGGGAGGATAAGCCCCGACAGGCAAAGTTAAATGCTCTTTTTTTTCCCCCTTTTTTAATCTCAAGGCAATTTAATGTAAGCAAAAAGGTGCTACAGTCATAAGGAAGGTGTAAGTCATCTGAGAAGTTTATGCCTTAGGGTCCTGAAAGATGAGCTCTAGCAAATCTCACCCCAGCCGCTGCGGACGTCCGTGCCCCCAGCTCTCCACACATGCTCCCAGTCCCTGCCTCCGAGCAGGGGCACAGAAAGCATCGTGTGCCAGCGTCCTCCCTGCTCCATCTCCCTGTGCTTCCCTGGGGGACAAGCACGGATGTGCACCATTGCACCAGCCCCGACATGAGCCGCAGAGGCATGGACAGGCATCTGTCCCACTGCCTCTGCTCCTGCAAATGATGACCTCTGGCAGAGGAGAGGGGCCGATGACCAGAGCAAGGGCCATTACCCCTTGGGCAACTGCAGCTGTTGCTGCTATACATGAGAATGGGCACCTATAGTTCCTTTCCCAGCTTGTCTGCTTCACTAGAGCAATACAGCAGCTTCATGAAATACCTTAATATCTTTAAAATACTTTGGGATCCTTACACAGAAGGCACTAGAGAAAAGATATATTTGTAATAAAAATTCCACAGGTAGCTGGATGTGCCAAGATCCTCTAGTCACCCTCAGAAATGATGCCGTGGAAGAAAAGCAGCACCTCTCTGGCCAGCTTTCTCCAGCCCCTCTAGTGTGCACACGCACACACATACGCATGCCTGGGAGCTCCAAACTACAGCTGGACAGGCCATTTGCTGGGGGCAGAAAACACAGTCTGCTGGCCCTCCAGCCAAAATTGCCAAGTGGGGGAAGCTGCAGTGAGTGCAGCAGCCTAAAAACCAACCTCTATGCATAGTGGCACCTCTGGGAAAACCCTGGTGCTGGGGTGGGAGGTAAGATTCTCCAGACACTCCCACCCTGGCTTGGTACTCACGTGGAGCGGAGATCTGGAGGTGAAATACCCTGTGTCCTCTTTCTTCTTCTTCTGTCCCTCCCAAACAGGCATATTTGGCAGGCTGAGAGACAATCTAAGCTATCTAAGATGATGAATGATGAATTATCCCTCTTTCAAAGATCTGTGCTCTGTTTTATTGGGGCAAGGAGGGAAGAGATGCGTGGCTGGGACCTTTACAAGTGCCCTTTGTAGACTCCAGGGTGCTTTCAAGGGCAGCTTGTGGCATAGGATATTGACAACAACACAGCCCAGCTTGAACACCCACCCTTAGCTCACTCTAATTTATATGCAGACCAAGCAGCAACATTATTGTTCAGCTGGGGGCATATTTAATTGCTGAATGTTCTGCAGATGTCTTGCAGGCTGTATAGATAAAGGCATTTAAGTTGCTGACTTATAACAGCACATCTTTCTTCTTTTAACATAAAAATTCCCACCTTCTTTGATGGATGTGGAATTTTTAGGACTGAAATCCTGTGCTAGTCCTTTAGAATATTTTAGCGAATGTTAAACTCCCTGGCACTGCGAGGGAGCAGCTGAACCCTGACGTCTTTTCATCTGGAAAAAAAATGAGCTTCATTACTGTAAAAGCAGTGCTTTCCCATGGTATGAAATCGAGGAAGGTCCATTATTGTTTCCTTAAACCCAGCAGTATGACATGTCAGGCTCTAGCCAGACACCGAAGCGATTGCAGTTTATTTAAGTGCAAGCAGTGTGCTCAGTGCTGAAGAAGATGTACAAGGAGTCAGGAGCCTTTCCCCAAGGATACTGCAACCCAAGGGCAGTCATGCAAAGTATTGCTGGTGCCAAAGGTCCAGCACAGCTCCCCTTCACAGTAACACTGGGAGGTGGCAAGCAATACAGGATCAGGCCCATGAATGTAAAGATTTCTGGGGAGAGGAGAGAACTGTCTTGTCTCTGTCTAGTTCGTATCTTACATTTAAGGACTAAATACTGAATATTGTCTCTTTTTTCATGGTTTTGGGTTTGGTTTTTTTTAAAAATCCCTCCCAACTTTCAAGAATAATCAGACTTAAAAACGGATGTCCCATCTATTTTTTTAACACCACCTACAACATCCTTTCTGGCTTTCTCCACACCAGGACACCTCCGTCCTAGTGACATAGGTGTCTGACAATTTGTCAGGGAGATAGCCATAAGTTAGGCAGAAAACCGGACTCCATTAAAAAAACATAAAAGCTGGGAGGAGGCAACTTGATGTGGCATGGCTCCTGGCGATGAGGAAGCATGAGTGCATACTGAAGCTTAGAAATAGAAAGTGATGTCCTCATAAAAATATGGCTTTAGGCTGGTGTGCCACTAGAAATTCTTCTGTCAGTTTAGAATATTTAGCTCTAAGGGATCTCTACTTTCAAATGGATCTTTTGATGCAAAATAGGCTGCACAGACAGAGATAGTGTTGAAGAAGGGAGAGTCGCATTTGCTCCCAGTTATGCTTGGTAAACTGAAGATTTTTAGATAGGCTTTTTGATCCCAAAGTATTGAGTGGGCAGGTGGGTTACCTCACCAGTGCGTTAGCTCTCCAGGCTCTTCTAACTGCAAACCGTTACTGATGCCTGGGCAGCTAAATAATACTGAAAGCTTCAACACTGCTGGTTATCAGGGGAACCTCTTTAGCCTAATTTGAAAGCTCAAAGCTCCAGGCAACTGAATTTTTTTGGTTACAGGCTCTTTTGTGTGATGTTCCAATGCAGTATATCCAATCAATGATGTGATATCACGCATGGCACCATCATGTGGATGTTTATTCCCCCCGTGTTTTGTATTTGACTTGTTAAACTGCAAGAAGAGTTCAGGGAACAAACAGGAAAAAAAAATAAAAAGCAAACTCCTCAGCTCCCCTGCTGCAGAAATTTAAAACTAGCGACTACACAAGCCTCAGTGCTCCAAGAAAAATGAAAAAGAGCAGAAAGTGAAAATATATACATATGTATACACATGAACAAAACATGAGCCACAGTCATGGCAATCTGGGCTCCAATGTGCCAGACAAAAGGGGTTATTCCTCCAAGCAATCTTTGTGCCGTAAAATTTAGGACACAACAAGGCTGGTTTATGATCACACTGTAGATTCCACTATAAAACTATACAGTCACAGTGCAGTAAATTCCACTGGCCGATTAGGGCAGGCTGGTTTGGGGGACTTTTAATATTGCATCTGCTAAAAGAAGTAATGTTAAGGGTAGTCTGGATGGGGTTGGGGGGACAAGACTAATTATCAAGATACTCATTCTTCCTTTCTTCTGTAATTCCTCTCACATGCACGCTTCATAATTTAAGTTCATTCAGGGAAATTTTAAGAATTGTAAGGATTCTTTCCACATTGATTGTTTTAACACAAATAATGATGGGCCAGATCTTCAGATGAAATAAATCAGCCCAGACCATTTCATTTACAGCATGCCTGTGTAAATAATGTTAAATTGATTTTATTTATTAGGATGACAAAAATAAAAGTAAGAGCAAGCTCCCTGTGAATGATTAATTTACAGAGGGTGCCTGATGCCTCCTGAGGTTTTGGCCCAGAAAAGCAGGAGCAGCTTATGGAAACTCCATTGTTTTACAACACTTTTCATTTAATTTGTTGTGAGCTACTTTGTCCCGTCCAGCACTACAAACATAAAAGATAGTTCAGGACTAAGAATTCAAGCAGGACTAGATTATAAAATTATAAACCTTTGGAACAGAGATTTCAGCTCAACTCAAAGCAGCACTTACATTAATTGCATTTTTCTGTGTTTACAAGATTTTACTTCCAGTCTGGTTTCTTTACGCTCTGTTCTGACATGAGCCATAAACCTGCATTTCTGATACTGTACTCCCTGGTCACTGAGATAACTGTGACACTGAGAGTTTCTCCTTGTCATTTCACGCAGTCAGTCTCAAATGAGAATTCATAGTTGAACCTTAATATCTGGCAACAATGAGGCAAATGGGCAATCAAAAGCAGCAGGCATCTGATAGGGGCAAGCTTCCATGATGCACACTGAGCTGTTTTCTTAGCCCAGGAGAAGAATCCCTTCTTTTTTAGCTTGATTGTGCCAGTGCTGAGTGACAGCTGATGGTGCTGATAACCTGGTGCTATCATTGACATGAACCAGCCATGAGGCTATTCCATCTTGCAGGACTGTGTCCTGTGCTCACCATTACCCTGGAGCACTTACCAGGTAGCTAGATCTTACTCTTTTTTTTTTTTTTGTCATCCTGAAAAATAAGATTATTTTACCATTATTTACACATTTCCACGGAAGCAAAGTGTCTGTGGACATACACTGGCCTCAAGTTCAACTAATGTTGTTGTCCCTTTCACTGTGTTAGCTCTCTGCCATGTGAATCTTCACAGTGAGTTCACAATGATTTTGTTGATTCCTGGAAGATGTCTTCAGTGCAGCTGTAACAGTGAGGGAGTGAGGAATGAAGCAACACTTACACATTCACACTGGATGTATTAATCCCATTTACAAGGGAAACGTTATCCAAAATTAAAGGTATTGTTGACTTAGTAAACAAAACACCACTGAAGTCAGCTGGACATAATCAGATGAGACCTCTTTTCTCTCTTAAAGGTTTTGGTGTCAGAGTAACAAATCAAAAGGCACACCAAGAGGTGTTGATCAAATTCATCCAAGACCAGAAAAATTTTCCTTCTTAAACCTACCTGTCTTACTGTCTGTATCCACATGGTTCAGATCTGTTTGTTCACCTTTTAGCTGGTTTCAGCTCATGTCATTTGTAAGCAGGGGGGAAGGTAAAGATAAGGAGGCAATGACTGCCACTCAGGATAGTCAGTTAAATAATGAAAAAACAGCACTCTCCACATAGGAAGCACAGTGGAAGAACAAAGAATTAGCATGATTAGGAAATGAGGTGAGCCAACTAGCATCTCATCCCAGGGAGGTGGAAAGGTTCAAAAGGCCTGCCCAGGTCTGCAGGGGATTTGAGGCCCCAGGAGTCCTGGAAATTGTGCCAACACCTGCCAAAATATGCCTGGGGTGGCACAGTGTTGACTACCTTTTGGATTCCTCTCAAATCTGAAATAAAGCTCAGCAGAACCAAAACTAAATAAAACTGGAGAGTTTACGCATTCGCCCTGTGAATGCACAAGGTATAACCTGGCACTAAGAAACCCCAACGGGTAGGGACTGTGTTTATTTAAACACCATAGCTAAGAGATTTATGAATCTAGGTGTGTTACAAACACCATGCTCAAATGATGTAACAAGTGGCATTAGGAGGAATGCTTTCTATACAGTCAAAGGTAATCTGGTACAGAATTACCTACAAAATTCAATACAGCAGTGACAGTAACTATTTTACCTACTCCCAGCTTATTTTGCCCGTTCATACGTGACTGGTTGGAAGAGACATTTTTCCAAAGACTTGTGATCCAGACATTCTGGAAACACCAGCATGCCCACAAGCAAGAGTTTTCCCATTTGCTGCTGTTTATTTTCACTTTGTGTTGGGGGAACATAACGTGTGTTTCTGTCAAGTCATATGGTAGCAAGTATGCTCACATGAATGTTCAAACTAACACTAATATCAGAAATAACTCATTTTTCCAAATGGCAGATTTTAATTGCCAGCTTAATCTAGTGTAATAACAATATGAAGGCTTTAGGTCTCAGTTCATCAAAGCATTTAAACATGTGCTTAAGTATCATTGCACTTAATGAGACTTAAATCTCTGCCTAAATGTTTAGCTAGTTCACTAACTTGATACGAAACTGAGGACTAAATGTTCACTGATTAAGTCAGACCACTGATAATATGATTTCAGAAAATAGTGTCTGAATAAAAACTTCTGAATGTAAAGTTTAAGAGAGCAAGGGAATTAGCAGGCTGAAGGGCAAAATAAAACTCTTAAAACCAGTGAATGAACTTGTCACTATTATAAGCAGTCTCTCAAAGGATGAGCTGATTGACATATTCCCATACAAAACAGAAACAGTAAAAAGTAATCAAATACCATCACACAGCAGAATCCAGCAAGTCAAACTAAGACAACACCCTTTGAGAAGATGAGATCGTCTCCAAATGGTAGGAAGGAAACAGGTCACCTCCCATCACTGGAGATCCCATTGCATACAGGGGTGGCTGAGCCCGTCCAGGGGGACGGGCACCTGGACCTTGAGGGAGCCTGCAGGTAGTCTGTGATCCAACCCAGCCATTTCAGACTATGGCATTTACATATCCTCCTGCAATGCTCTCCACAGTCTGCCCAGCAGTCTTTCCTATTTTCCCATTTTTCTCTAAAAAAGAAATTATTTTAGGAAACTCAGTAGGAGAAAGCCATTCTGAATAGAGCACTGATTGTATAGCTCATCGCTGGAAAATTAGGAAATGCGGAAGTAAGGGGTTTGTGCATAGCTTTGACTCAGTCTGTTGCTCACAGATAGAGATATGTATGTGTATGTACACACATACAGATATATGCAGAAGAGCATGCAGTACTACTAGTCCTGTAAAGGAGCTCCCGTAAAACCAGGTAATGTATAAAACTTGAAAAAAAATGTAACACAACATATTTGTTACCTCTACTAAAAGTAACATGAAATTGCAGTATGTTTGTTTCCACAAGCTTACATGTTAGAACTGTGATATGATCCCCACAGTAAAATGAATTTAGAGGGAAAAATAGAAATAAGAAGTACAAACCTGGAGTATTTAAAGCTATAGGAACATTGCTATTGACTTCAGTTTGACAGGGAGTACAGCTGGCATGAAATTTTTTTTTTCTTGGGACATACAAATCACTGAAGTGCACCAAGAAACTCTGAAAAATCAAGAAGGATGGTGTGTGGCACACATCTATTTGCAAGTTCCTCATTCCCTGAAGTGTTATGATTAAAACAGCCACGCATGCATTACAAGGAAGTTTGCAAGTTAAATCTTCCAGTTAGTAAAGTTTTGCCACTAAATTAGTTAAAAATAGAAGATTTAAAACACATATGTTAAAAAAAAAAAAAATCCTGCAGCTGCATAGCTAAGGCCATAGAGGAAAGTTGTATTAACTTTACTTGAGAAAGAGATCTTACCTTTGTGCCTTTGTGATCATACGACATCATTTCTCACTGAAAGCTGGCAAGCGTGCAAGTTCCTTTCACAAACATAAGTCATCTGCACCAATATAGGATAGTTAAGATGATTCATATGGATTTCCTTCAAGCTTTTGACAAGATCACTTACTAAAAAAAATCCTGTAAAAGTTGTACAGTAGAAAAGTAGTGGTGTTCTCTGTTGTAAAAAGCGGACTGGGAGACAGGAACTCCTGTGTTCTCATTGTATTTCCTTTGATCTATGTGTCCTATTCATAATAAGCCTGACACTTATTCCTTCTGTGGTTTTGGGCAAGTCATATAATCTCTCTGCCTTGTTTTCTTGTCTTGGGGGGTATTGCATGGATTAGTTAGTCAATGTTTGTAAAGCAGCTGAAAGAGTATTGACCCGATTCTCCCAGGGAAGCAGGGACACTCGGCTTCTTGGGAAGTCATGACCGATAAATTCTAAGGCGTGCTACAGAAAATAAATACCAGAAGAAAAATGAACCCAGCCTTGACACAGACTACACCTGGTTTAGTTCAGCTTCTTCCTGAAAAAGGCTGCATACACCAACTCCCCTGCCACAGCTGTCAAAGGGGGCCAGGACCTCCCCAGGGGTGTTTGGTGTCCTTCGGGTTTTGGGCTGTAGCTGCTGGTGAGAAAAGAGGGAGAATGGAGCGCTCCTGAAGGGGACACTGAAGCCACTCTCAACAAATCTTTGCACTAGTGAGCTGGCAGAGGAAAACAAACAGAGAATGACACTTGCTGATGGTACTCATGGTCCCATGCAGTTGAAGAGGATTGCGAGAAGCCTGAGATGAATTAAAAAATGTTGGTATATCCTGAATTTGGGGTTGATTGATGATTAAAGTGAAATTTCTCTTGGACAAGCATAAGGTAAAGCAGCTGAAAGAGTATTGACCCGATTCTCCCAGGGAAGCAGGGACACTCGGCTTCTTGGGAAGGTTGGCAGGGTTCTCTCTGTGACCTCACTGATTTTAATTTAAGTTTGGCTTGAATTTGCTGCACAGTCACAACCTGTATGTTTCCACATCCATCTGCATGTGGGCACAGGGAAATAACTGTGAGAGGATCGCTCCTGTCCTAGGCACCGGTGTGGGTGGTTTAGCTGACCATTGAGTTAAAAAGGCAAATTGAGAACATCATTCTTTCAAACTAAGAAAGAAATCAAGAGAGATAATACCATGGCCAAGCCATTGATAAATGACAGCAAATCCCCAGGCAAAGGGGAAAGAATATTTTCTCAGTATTTGTGACCTTTCCTGATCATTTTGGATACTGCTTTCCTCTGTTGGCTGATGTCAGGAGAGCAAAGGTGGCTGCTGCTGCATTAGCAAAACTCTGCATTTTCTTCTGGGGAAGCGAAGTGCAGGACACAGAGGAATAAGCCATTGTTAGTCCATCCACAGTAGTAATTTTTCACTTTGGAGTAGCTATTTGTGTGCACAGGTAATGTAGTTGCAGAGAGAGGAGAAAACAGTCAATTGCCTTGACAGAGAGCCCTATTCCTTTCTTTGCACCAGAAACTATGCCAGCTACATCAAGCCACTGACTCTTTGCCAACACTGTTTACTCTTATATCTGTCAAGGGAGTGTTCCTAGTATAGACATGGCCTTGGCAGCAACGCTTGCTTGCTGATGTGTGCTTGTGAGATGCCTCTTTTGTGCCACCTTCCTTGAACTGCCTTTAGATTTATATTTGGTGATCATCATGTACTTTCTTTTCTAGGGGCTCCCCTTTAGCATGTACACTCTGTGGTTCAATTGCTCACAAGAAGACTGAAGACTGGAAGAACTGCAACAACAAAACCCAAAGCAGGCTAGCAGGAGGTTGGCTGACAAGGTAGGACTCCTCTCAGCATCTGTCTTAACACTGGTCAGGATGGAGAAAACTTGCCTGGAGGTATATATGGGAGTATTGCCTTTGCATGAACTAGCACAGCAATTTTCAGTGACTGTGGCATGAGAGGGAGAGTTTTGCCAGATGGACGTTTGTCCCTGGCAGACATTTTCAGCCTCTGCCTTATGAGATGACTGTGTCTGTTTTCACAGGCAGTCAACTAAAATCCTCTTTAAACTTGTAGGACTCTTCATGTACCCCTAGCAGCTGTGACAGGACCAGCAGTGCATGGATTAAAATATTGATGAGCTTCTGGCAAGCCACTATTTTTGACCAGGAAACGAACAAATAAGGATTGTGATGAGGCCGCAAGGTTCATACCCCTGACTGCTACCACTACCCAAAAACCTACTATTGTCTACCACTGCTCAGTGTCTACAAGTTTCTTTTATCAAGCAAGGTACTGGGACATTACTAAAACATGCAAATTACCCTAGTAACTGCAGCTGTGATATATACACTACATATGGAACCAAGAATGAAGCACACTGTAGATTAACATTTACGCACCTTTCCTCCACTGCATAAACTCATCCATCAGTTATGGCCAGAGCAGCCCAGCTCCTATAATTCCTTGCAAACCTGGGAAATGACAGTGATGTAAAATCGGTATGAGGTGAAAAACTGCTGCTTTTCAGGAAGTGGCTAGGAGAAAAACATCATTGATTTAAAAGTGGATTTCTCCAAATTATTCCAAACGGAAAAGTACAGCTGCTTTCTGTGGATTCGTGATACAACAAAGAGAGAGAAAAAAGATGCTAGCAACATCGGTTTTTCAAAGCTCGTGCATAGCATTGAAAGCATAGGGTAATTTCTATCATACAGAAATGTAACACAAACTATAATACACTTTTGGTTTGGAAAGGGAATGTTCCAGACAGTTGCTCCTTCTTTAGCAAAAGGGTAGTGAGTATCTCTGTCAAACACCCTTTTTAAAAGATACACTTGCTGTACAATGAGTCTAGAAAATTAGTCTGGTTCTAAAATCTGCGGATCACTCATTACAATCAGCATTTGTTGGTCTACCGGACTGTTTCTGAAGGGTAGCTGTAGTTAACAGCCCTGTTCAAATTCTACGATCTGCCCCTTTCTTTATCCAGATCAGCTGCTTGACAATCCCAGACCAATGTACACATTCCCAGACTTTGGGCTATTTGAAATACAGACGCAAATCCAGATTTCACAGCCTGAGTTTCTCCTGCAGCTGTATTGTGTATCCCTCTGAAATATTTCCTCTGTTGAATAGGATGGTTTATTGAGTAGAAATACTCAACAGTACTTCAAATAACTATCTCAATGTATTACCATATTATGCTGGTATCTCACGCTTTCTGGAAGAGTGTGTTTAGAAATACAGCTATATTGAAGGAGCGTACTGTAACATCAATGTCAATTTTCTCTCTGAGAACTCATGGTACAGTCGAGTAACACTTCTGAGAATGATGGTTTTAATGTTAAAAATTTGGGAGGGAAAGTTGTTGGTATGTTTTGTTATTTAACACCACCAAATACCTCTGCTTATTGTCTTTATGTATATAGGTGTGCTCAAGGAATAACTTTTATAGGTAGGAAAGCTGAGACATTCTGACACCCAAAGGATGCGCAAAGAGATACACAACATAAATTTCTGTGGTGCCCTGAAGGTACTTCCGCTGTATTGTAGGGCTTCTCGTGAGCAGTTTTGGCTCAGGCAATAGGACCATAAAGTAAAACTGAGTGGTTCTGGACTAGATGAACTGACAATGAGGCAGATTATGCTACCTCCAGAAACCATGGGTTTTGTTATAGGGTACTGGAATATAAAATAGCAAAAACAAGTTAATGCAATGCTTATTTTTCTCCTTATCGATTTCCCTTCTCCGCCACCATACACACACGTACACACACATGTGCACTTTACCCTCTTTTCCTCAGTGTAGTCTTTAATTAGAATGAGTTGAGCAGTTAAATTGGAATGATCTTAGAGCAATTTGTACAATCTCATGAGATACATTATCAGTTATGCCCTGAATTCTGCACGTTTTATCTGAACGGTTAGACCAACTGAAGTTTCTTCCATGTTCAACCCTGCTGGTATTTCACACGATCCAGCTCAGAAAGGCTTACATGATCATAAGGGTGCAAAAATCTTTTTGTAAAGTGTACTGACTAATCTGAATAAAACATCTGGCTTGCAATGGGAGGAGAGGTTTCAAATGTGCATAGGGGAAATCCAGTCAAAGTAGTAGGTAGCCGGAGCAGAGGTAAACTCTGATTTGCTCTCTGCCTTCACAGGTTGTACAGAACCAGTCCTTTCCCACCTGTTTTGCAGCAGACAAGACAGACAGACTTTTCTGTGCAACAAATGTCTGAAGGCAGGAAAAAAAGGCGGTGTGGTACGATCCAGTTGTGCATTATAAATGTATATATACATAGGAGGCAATGACACCAGGATTCACATTTTCAGTCCTGCATGCTCAAAGGCAATCGTCTAAACCCTTCTTATTTTTACCTTTCCACAACTGTCATGATTTACTGGGGGTCTTAACATCTCCAGCTCCCATTGCTGGCACCACTTAGGGGCACCGAAGGCTTCTGAAAGACACCCATGGAAGAGCCCCAAAAACCTAAAGACAGGCTTTCTGTGAAACTACTTTGTGGTCCCTCGATTGCCCATACAGTCTCTAAGCTTATCCATATCTTCACAAGGGACCCAGAAACTCCCAGAAGATTTTGGTACACCAAAAATTGATGTTTCTGGAGAAGAACCTAGTTCAATCTGGGAGTTTTCATACCAATGATAAAATTACATGTGACCTTCATCTCCCACTCCAGTGACAGTGCTTCTCCTTAAATCAGCTACCCACAGAATCTAGTCTTATTCTCTGAAGCAGATAACTGGGTGATCTTGGAGTTCAAGAGATTTTGGTGCTGTGATGCAGAGAGAGACATCACCTCCTCTGACAGTGACTGGCAGGCAGAGCTATCATATCTGGGCAGCTGAGGGCAGAGCTAAGAGATCCACATGGAAATCCGTCACTACTGTTTCTGTATGACTTTGTATCACCTAACACAGAGCCAGCCTCAAAACTGGGAACTGTAGTGGGCTATGGAAATACTTTTATTCAGCTTCTGGTCTTTTAACTAAGAGCAAAAGGGCATAAGTGCAAGTGGTACGTAGGGGCCACACAGAAACTGAGTAGAAGTACTTATTGCTGCATTAGTTCTGCCACCTTCCTATAGCAGATCCATGGCTTGATTCCCTGTTACTCTCACAAGTGGAGAAGGGATGCTATTGCTTAGGCTACTTCACTGTTTGGTATGGGATGCACTGTTCAATCCATTTCACAGTTAAATAACAAAATCTATTTCTTCAAATACTGCATCAAAATGTTGCTGGTAATAAAGAAAAAAATACATTATTTTTAACAGTCCTTGGGGAAAATAAATCTGGAGAAACTGTTCATAAATCTCCGCCTTCAAATGCAATGTAAAATCCTTTCTATTTTTCTAAAAAGAAAAAAGAGCCACCAACCAAATATCTAATGCAGGCAACTGTTGCTAGCTTTTATTTCCACACTTAGCTGCTCTTCTTAATATTTTTGAAACAAGATTGCAACACATACAAAGCCTATGGAACTGCAAGAGGGAACTTTCAAAAGAAGGTCAAGCTGACATGAGGGTCTTCCTGAGAAGAGCCCCTGTACTTGTTTCCAGACAGGATTACAGCTAAATCAGAAATAATGCCCTTTAGTAAGTGGACACATATGATCTGCAGCCGATGGAGAACCTGCCTCTTTAAAAGCTGCAATTTTCCAAACTGTTAACATTGACAATGATATGGCAAAACCACTATAATTTTCCAAAGGCTAATTATGAACAGGTGATGATTTGAGGAAAAATTCAGAAATCAAATATTGAGCTCAGTTTGAGCTCATTAAAGTTGCTATTCAGCATCAGTAAAATATTCATAATGCACAAACACAATGCAGTTTTATGTAAACCTGTTTAAAAAAAGATAACTCCAAGTAAAACAGAACAGAATTTGGTTTAATGTGTTCTCCTTTGTATGCAAATTACCGCCAAGTAGTTAATAAAGGTAAACCTTGCTCACTTATTTAGATATATGTGACAGCCTGTTTGGGTTATATCGATCTCTTGTGAACTCTCCCGATGACAAAAATTCATCCGTAGATCAGAGTACATCCACACCCCTAGCAAATTCGGGCCTGAGTTAAGGTAAGAAGGCTGCGGATACTGAAAGCTGTGAGAAGGCAGGATAAGCAAAGCCAGGATCTTTCCTCTCCTCTCCTGGGAAAGTACTATGGAAATGTTTAATTTGCATGTGAAAAGAGATGCAGATAGTACTTCAGCGTAGCAGTTAACATCGGCTTCTTTGAGAATACCTCCGTTTTATTCGTGTGCATTTATATTTTTGACCACCATGTAGCGGTTGCATTCCCATCGTGATATGACAGTGGACAAACAGAGGCAACAATACCTACCCAAAATGGTTTCCAGCTACCCCAGTGGGCATTTGCCCTGTCCCACGAATCTGATGTGAAACTTAAGCCCATTGTTTTCTGACTCAGAGATTAAAGTTTTACCAAATGAGCCTTCTTGAGGTAACAAATACATTTTCTTCCTTCTTAAGAAAATACACCTTTTCTTATCTAGTGCAGACATCATTTGATAAACTCTTCACTGCAGGTAAAATAACAGCACAAGGATATTTTTCATATGTTTAAATACGTTGCTATTTTTCTTTACTTTCTCCATAATAGCCACTTGCAAGTTTAAAATTAAAATTTGTTCCTTTACTGTTTTGTTTGGTTTGTTCCCCCCCCCTTGTATTATGCAGGTCGCTAATGACTGCCAGGCTGCTGGCATTGCTTTATTTATTTATTAGAAAGAGAAGAGCAGTAAAGCACTTAAAACAGTCACATACAAAGAGCCATAAAAATTTTTGCGGTGACACATTCAACTTCAGAAATGAAGTTAGGTCAAGACACAGGTCTACTGAACTTTGGAAACTGTTCATTTCATCTGGATGGCAAACTTCAAAAATTTTCTTTACTGTGTTTTAATTGGCAAGCCATGAGAATCTTTAAGTTATTAAACCAGCTTTAAGTACTTAAAAATGACTCTGCTGCTAAAGCTGCATAACATTAGTAAGGGTTGTAATGACCCTGTTCCACACAAACCCACTTGGAGAAAGCATAAACGGCTGAGGGGAGGTTTTCCTCTTGTGTGCTCCTAGTTTTTGGAAGACTATTAGGAATAACATTTGAAGACGAAGCCATGTCGAGTGTTTCTTGGGGCATGTAAGTGTGTGGTTACTTGAAGTTTTTGCTTTTCATTTCTGTCAGCCATTCCTGGTTCGTCAGCCTAGCGCATTTGTGCTCGTTATATGGCAATAACAAAGCATTCGCAAATGGTGTGATTCCTGCGTGAGAAGTCCTACCACGTTATCATGCTTATCATTTAAAGAGAAGAGGAAGGACAAAAAGAATGTATGGGGTTGGATGTATTTTTAAGCGAAAGAATTAGTCATGCCATAGGCTGCAGCAACCGCCTTAGGAGAAAAGGCGATTGTTACATTTTGCATTACTTTCTTGAAAATACTAAAAACGTATAATAAAAAGCTAATTGTAGGTATTTGCTGGACACGTCTGGTTCTATTCAGGGGCTTTATTGGGCAGTTTTGGCCTCACAGCCTGGTCTTTTTCACAAGAAATGCCAGCAAAGTCTCTGAATTAATGGACTGTGAAGTACTTAGAAACATACCGTTTCACGAAAGTGTACTGCGAGGATGTGACACTAATGGGAGGTGACCCGTGGGTTTATGACAAAATAGCCCACTCTCTAACAACAACAACAAAATATTAACACAGCTTCTATACACAGTAGCTTTGAACGAAGCGATATCCAGTGGAGTAGGAGATGAAGAATGGTAGAATAAGGGAACCCCGATCAAGAATAAGATCTGTAAATTATTTAATTATCCCCCGGTTTTGTTTTCTTCAGGAGAAGGGAGCTGCAAACTCCCGGCTGAAGAAAAGGGAAAAGGCAAGGCTCCATTGTAATTGGATAATTGGAGAAGGAAAGTTAGTAGCATTTGCGAGCGATGTCACATGAACCTACGCTGTAAATTCCTGGATTTGCTTACACGGATTTGTTTTCTTTTAATTTTGCTGCTTAAAAAAAAAAAATAAAAAATGCAGTGCAACTCCTTCAATCTTTTTGCAATTCTGCATGGTTGAACATTTGAAATGAGTTTGTGTATCACCCCCAGGCATTGATTCAGACTTGATTGGGGCAAAGCAGACTCCATGTGCTTATTTTTATACACGTCATTTGGGAAGTTATATAGCCAAGGGAACAGAAAATGTGTTGCTCCACTGCCAAATTATCACATATCCCTCGATCAAAACGGGAGGTGATCCTAATCAACAAGTTGTGCGACCTTAGTGCAATGGCAATGTCAGGTCAACTCGGGAAAGTGAAGAGACAGATCTAAATACAAATAAAAAGAAAGAGAGAGACAGAAAGAAAGAAAGAAACAACCAACAATCCTTATAATTATCATCATCTGCTGCTTTTCCCTCTTCTGGCAAAGAAACACTCCATCCATTTGCAGAAATCGCCCGCGGAAACGTTACATCAAAACTAATCACAACGATTAAAATCAGCTTTTCTGTGCAAGAGGAGAGTAAAAAGCAAGTTGGAGGCTGGAATGAGACTGTTTTTTCCACCAAAAAAATCCGGAAAAAAAAAATTACACGCGATATATATATCTCTATCTATATGCACGTTTCGAAGGAGATCAATTTTATGCCCGTGTGATCAGTTAATTTAATTTAACTTTTATTTCGGAGATTGATTCAGACTGGAGGTAGAGACATGAGCTAATTGTATCCTGATCCTTGCCTTGAGGGGTTTCAAAGCCCTGGAGCAACTATTCTCTGTATTTTGCTCTGTCTACCTTAGCCAAGCTATTGCATTTCTCTCTGGTGTAGCGAGGAGAGCAGACCGCTGCCGGGAGAGAGAAATATCGGAAGTGTGAGTTGGGGAGGGCGGGGGGGAAAGGGGAGAAAGAGGGGGGGAAAAAAAAAAAAAAAAAAAGAGGGGGGGAGGGAAAAAAAAAAAAAAAAGAGGGGCACTTTTGCGGCTCCGCTGTTGCAGGTAAGGGCTGCTCGGGATTGTTGTTGTTTGCAGCGGAGGGTGCGGAGGGACTCGGGCGCCGCGCGCTTCCACGCATGTGCCGGGCGCTCGCAGCCCGCGCGGGGACGCGGCGCGGCCGCCTCGCCCGCCGCGCTCCCCCGCGCAACCCGCGCCCCCGCGCAGCGCCGCGGGGAGGCGGGGGGGGAGGGAGGGGGCGGGAGGGGGGGGGGGGGGCTCCTCCTTTCCCCACCGCCTCTCCGAGAGGGGGGGGGGGACGACACACTTAGGGGGTGGTGTGTGCGCGCGGGGAGGGGGGGTGGTGGGATTGACTGTATTTAAATATATTGAATTTAAATGTATTGAATTTAAATCGGTGTGTTTTCGCGCGGGGGGTGCGCGGCTGGCATTGTTCTCCGCCGGGCTGCAGGAGGGGGCCGCCATTGTGTGTGTGTGTGTGTGTGTGTGTGTGTGAGAGAGCGGGCACCTTCCCCCCGGCGCCGCTGTATCCCCTCCCCGCCCGCGGCGCGACCCCTCCGGAGCCCCCCGCGGCGCCCTTTGTTGCCGGGGCGGCGAAGGGAAGGGGCGGCCCCGCCGCCCTTCGCCCAACACGGCCCCTTGGGGCCGTGTTGGGCGAAGGGCGGCGGGGCCGCCGGGCAGCGGCCGCCCTTCCTCCGCGCCGCCCGCCGGCCGTTGAGGCGACTGAGGCGCCGCGACCGTTGGCGGCGGGACGGCCGTTGCCCCTCGGGGCCGGCCGTTGCTGCCCCCGTCCCCCGGTGTCCGCCGCCGTCCCGGAAGAGAAGGAGGCGCGTCCGCCGTCTCCAAACCCCCCCCCCCCCCCCCCAAAAAAAAAAAGAAAAAAGCCGTTCGCCGCCTGTTTCCAATCAGCGAGATACAAGTTTATTTGAGCGTGGCCTGCGGGCACCGAGCGTGCTCGGATCGTTGGGGCGAGTGAAAAATGGGCGAAACGCTGCTCCCTTCTCAGCAACGCTTCTTAGTGGCGGGGGCTGCCGAGAGACCTCCGGCTCTCCCCGCTCGGCTGGCGAGGGAGGGGAAGGGGCAGAAGCGCCCGCTGCACCCTGAGCATCGGGGAGGGGGTGCGGGGGGTGCGGGCGCTTTGGGGCTGGTGGCTGGAGCGAGAATTTTTGTTCTCTGTCGGGAGCGCCGGGGAACGGCTGCGCCTGAAACTGCAACTTTCCGCCTTCATCTTCCCCTGAGGGCCGGGGGCGGCTCGGCGGAGGCGGCCGGGGGCCGCGGCCGGGGGCTGGGCGCTGCGGGGAAAGTGCGGGGCCAGCCGGGGAAGTTGGTGCCTTGCGCACGCCGCGGCCGGGAGGAGGGGAAAAAAAAAAAACCCCACAAACCACCCCAAACCCCCCAAAAAGTGTCAGTTTAATTGGCGCCGGTGCAAGGATGCTCGCCCCGCAGGTCGGAGGCACTTGGCGAAACTTCCCCTCGCCTATTCAAAATGACTGCGGTGATTTTGGTGTATTAATTACGCCCGGAGCACAGCACAAAATGTTCTAGCACACACTAGAGGTCCCTCTCAGAGCTGTTCAGGCGTTAGGGTGTTTTCAGGTTGGGCTGTTCTTTATTAATTCTCCCCCCCCCCCCGGTTTCGCTTTTTAAACGACATTGACTATTGCTGCAAATATCAGCGCGGCGTACATTATTCAAATAAGGGTGATAGAAGGGTTTGCGACGCCTCTGTTTGTGCCCCTGTTGTTTGGGCATCAGTGGGTCAGTTAATAGCTACGTTCCTCTGCGCTCTAAAAAATACCCGAATCTAAACGGGATTAATTTCACGCTGTGATTTATGAGTTTTGTTTGAAATAGCCTCGTAGTTTGTTGTTGTCGGGGCCAGGTTCCAAATTTCTTACTCACTTTTCTGGTGTGAATCCTGCCACGGAAGTAAACAGTGTAAAACTCGAATAAGGATTCCAGGCATGGTTTTTAAAAGGGAAGTATGCAAGCAAGCAAAAGGCCAAGTATTAAGATTATAAAGAGTCAATAAAGGTGATGGAGGCGACTAAGAATGATTGATCCCCAGCAATTTCCATATCCAGACCATGTTAGGAAACTAACTAGTACCCCCAGTCCTCATGTATTACAAGCAGTATTATCACCATTTTACGGATGGAGAAACTGAGAAATAAAAAGAAGGTCACTGACTTGCCTGAAGCCATATAGCAAATAAAAGATAGATCTGGAATCAGCTAGGACAGATTTAGATCTCTTGCTGATTTGCACTGCTGTAACCGTTGATTTCAGTGGAATTCTTCTGGATTTAAGTCAGATTTGGACCTTAGGTGTTGCTCTGTCCCTTAGAAACACTGTCTCCATCTAAATTCCATTTTGAACATGACTGAATTAGATGTGAGATTTGGGGACGAATATTTGGCGTACATCTAATTTTTAAAAGACAAATTACTGTGAAACTTTAGGACTATGTTGGCTCTTGATTCTTCTTTTTTTTTTTTTTTTTTAATTACAATTTCATCTGCCACATCAGCGTAGTTCCCTAGTTGGTTTTGGTATTGGTTTTTTATAATGAACAGTTTCCTTATGTCTAGTGCAGCTTTTGTTACTGGTTTCCGAGAAGAGCTTCTTACTAGATGTCTCTGAATGAAGCCTTCAGTTTTAGGTCGGAACAACCTGAGAACAAATGATTTTGCATGAGGAAGACTTCCATTCATTGTGGATCTCACTCAGGCAGAAATGAAAAATTGCATGACTATCGTGTAGGAAAAAGCCAGCCTTTCCCCTGCATAGAGGAAAGGCTGCATGTAGAAGACTTGCGCACGTAGGCTCTTTATTGGATTATGATAAGTTTATGTATGGAGAAAATGTGATGTGAAAGGAAATATTCACTGATCATAACAAATGTGAGTACATTATTCAAAGTGGGGTCTCTCACAATTAACAAAATATCAAATCTGCCAGTCACAGTCAGACAGCATTTCACATGAGCCCAGCTGGGAAGGAATGGTAATTTCTGCTTTCTGTATTCCAACTACTTTAGAAACATTTTCAGGATACCATAAAACAGACACAGATGCACAGATTGTGATTATGGTGCTTTACTATTCATTTATTAATGTGTGCTGGTACATACAAACTGCCACCACTAAAGCATAATGTAAAGTTCCTGCTTGCGCGTAACTAGTCATCAGCTGGACTAAGGTGCTGATACTTCAGAGACCTGATAGTCCCTCGGTGTTGCTAACACCCCTGCAATGAGGGTCTGACCCCACATCTTAACGTGTAGGGAAGCAGACATAGAACATGGGTGTAATTAAGAATATTCCCTCCTTCCCCCCAATTTGAGCTTACATGTCTCTGAAATAGCAAGCATTTGGGTGGGAATTAGCCCCACAGAGTGTATGTGGCTTGTATAAGACCATGCACTGACTCACTGGCTGAGCCAAGTTTTAAATGCCAGAGCTTTAGCCCCCTTTCTCATGTTCTGTGCGGTAAACTACTGTGCCTCGCTTGCAATATGTGTTCAACTCTTCTCTGGTACCAGAGGAAAAACAATGTCGATCAGAAGCAAATTTTAGCGGAGATGCCTGCTGTTACTTATTTTGGATCCTTTTACACTGCTGCAGCGGAGCCAAGTTGGATCTCCTTCCAGGAAACAAATTTAGTTAGTTGTTTTTTTCTGACAGAAACATAATTCTTACTTTAAATGGAATCTCTTCTGTTGGTCTGCATTGCACTTATGTTTTCTTTTTACAGCCTGGGTAAAATTCATCTCTGGTATAGTGCCATTGACTTCTGTGTTGTTTCACAGAGAATTAATTTGCCTTCCTGTGTTAAAATACAGATCTCTGTTGTCCTGCTTTCCACCGAATACAATTTCATTTTTTTCAGTTTGAGGGAGAAAAATATAAAATGCACATCTTCATTTTTATGTTGTCCAACTTCACTACTTGTGCAGGCAGAGGTACTTCTTCTTTCACTAGTAGTCTGGTAAATAAAGTTGAAAATATATATATATATACACACATTTAGAGAACGTCTATAGGTGGGAGGCGGGAGTAACTACTATCTTCCTAGCGATAATACCTTCAATGTATGTGAAAGCCATTAGCACATTCCATATTGATGATGTATATTGTAGCTTTAATAATCTTGGGTTCGCTAATGTGTGTTTTAATCATGCTTTTGATCCAGAAGTCAAATAAACAACATCCCATGTCCAACTGAACCAAAGTTGATGCTGTTGCGTGTTCAGTTGTTGTAAGCCCATGTTTATGAAATGAATGGCTCACCTGATAACCTTTTCCTGATAGCTCTTCATCTGGCTGGCTACCCCCACTGGCAATGGAAGTTACCGGTTTGATGTGGTTGGCAGGTTAGCGCAAATGCGGCTTTGCAGGTGGTTTGTCTGTAGCCGAAGTCTACAGGTGAGGGATACAAACCTTAGAAGTGCTTGTTGGGGCAAAGGACAACTCATCCTGACAAATTATTTAGTGGCTTTTACTCAACTGGTTTTCCTTGCCCAACGCACTCATGAATAAGGAACAGCCTTTAAAAAAACCCAAAAGTAACGCTGCACAGCAGGGTTGCCCCAAGATGATAGGGAAATGAGTTCTCTCTCACCCAAGTTAATGGCTCTTTCTGCTTCTGATTCTCAGTTGAGACCTTTACAACTGTGGTCATTCCCCCCCTCAGCCGGCACTGGTGACTCAGTTCTGCCCCAAACCTCAGGTTCAGTATAGGCATCTGTGGGTTTTCCTTAGTTTTCACTGGCGTGATTCAGGGTGATTTACAGGACAGCTAACGCGCAGGACCGTAACTGGTAGTACGTAGGGTCAGGCGTGTGCATCCCACTTCTGATTCTGTGAGCGTGGTTGCCTCTATCAAACAGGCAGCTGGTGTAGGGACAAAACTGTCTCCTGCTGCTGTAGTAGCTTTTGCCAGACCTCACCTGTCATAGCCTTTAGTTCTCACCCAAGAACTGTGAAGCCACGTTATGATTTGGTCAGGCAGAAATGATGGGAGGTTGTCGCAGGCGAGATATTTCCAGCAGACATGAAGAAATGTTAACAATTCCATGTGAGGCACAGGCGAAACTTAATCTAGAGCGCAGTGTGCAGCTCTGAGCATCCATCTTTGAGAAAGGTGAACTTAAGCTGGAACTGCGACTAGAAGGATGATCGAGGAATGGAGTATCTGTCTTCTGAAGGGAGATTTGAAGAGGCTTGAATGTCCATGTTAGCAAAGTGTAGTCTGGAAAGAGAGATGACTGTTCTATATAAATACACACAGGCAGTAAATCCCAGAGACAAGAGAACTGTTCAAGCTGAAGGGCAATAAACGTGTATATAAACTAGCCCTGTTTGGGCAATAGTTTCCAAGAGTGCTTTCTGATACAATATCTAGAAGATTCAGCATTCAAAGTGAGATCTTGAACTTGGTAATACTCTGCTTTGGGCATGTCTTTAAAACCTGGGCTACTTGGAGAATATTTACCAAAGAAGCACTGCCAACCCTTTATCTCAGTGACCTTACCTGCACAGTCCCGATAGGCTATGGTTGACTAAGTTCTTTCATCAACATTTCTGTCAGTGGAGAAAAGGTTTAATTTTTTTTAAAGAAAAAATGCATTTTAATATATATCAAAAAAAGCTGTCAAAAAACAATTTGAGATTCTTTTCCAAAACTGAAACCAGACCTTTCTCATACCTGAAAACCACTATTTATTTTCAATTTTCATTAGATAGAAATTTGAAAAAGACCATCTGACAGAAAAATGAAAAATATAACCTGAATTTTTCACAGAAAAAAAGTCCTCGATGTCTGTTTTTATGATCAGTGAAAATTTTGCATAAGCATTTGTCAGTGGGAGGAATTTCTGATTTGCCCTTTAGATAGGAACCACCATTTCTTCTTGGTTCCAGCTGCAAAACTATTTCTCTTTCTATAGTTCTTCATTTTTTCAAAGTTAGACCTTTAATGCTTATCGTTTTCTTCTGATTTATTTAGTGTCATTCACTCTATTTTCATCATATTCTATAAGAAGGAGAGGAGAGATTTAACAAAGAAGGATGAACAAAGAGTCCTTTTCTCTTTTTCTCACCTTCTTAGAAACATTAACTTAAAAACATCCTCAAAACTTCCTGCACACTAGTTTACTTGTATACCCAGCTTATAAATCCTGGTGGGGAAGGACCATCTCTCCTGCTGCAGCAGAGCACTGCAGGTATTCAACAAGTAATTAATAATAGCTCCTGCTATCAGTGTTGCCAGAGGAGCAGGGAGAAGAGAGGAGAGGAGTGGCAGACGTTGAGAACATATAAATAACTGTCGGAAACCAAAGTATCCAGGGGCTGCTAAAGTAGCTCAAAGTTAAGGCAAAGTGCTCTTATGAAATAAAAACAGTTTTATTTCCCTGTGTGAACTGAACTTGGCAGCGGCATTAGATGGAAGAGGTGCTGTGCGTATCACGTCTTACAAAGGGAGTACAGGCCCATCAGCATCATCACACAGCCATCGAGGGAGGGAGGAGTGCCGTGGTCGCCCGGACCCAGAGGAAGGAACAAAATGGGGGTCTCTGACTAAAATACTGATGCCGGTCTCCCCAAGGTGTACTGCTTTCTAAATAAGCCAAGACTCACCTAGAGGTTTAGTTAAGATGTCCTAAGAGAGATTGATGGTCCATCCATTCAGCACCAGGGAGCAGCGCTGAATAATTCAGAGGATCATTATCATTTCTGTAGCCCGTTATGTACCCATTATACCAAACACCTTTCTAGACACTGAAAAGAGATAATCCATGCACTAAGGACCGTTCACACGAGGTAAACAGACCTTCCTAGCTTGCCAGTACAGGCAAATTTGATGCCATTTGTCTATAGCAGCCTGTTTCACTCTAAGTGGTATGGCAAAAGGGGAAAGGGGTTAGAGGGGCTTACTATCTGTATGGGAGGGGGCCCTACGGGTGATGTCAAGGCAGCTGTACCAGCTGGTTACTGTAGGTGAAGGCATGAAGACCACTACAGGAGAAAATAAGAAAAGGGTGGACGAGGTTGACAGAGGACAAATAACACCCTGATTATCCAAGGGAGCTCACAGATGCAGGGAAGTTAGGGAGAGCCTTGAAGACCGGTAAAAATTGCCAGATGCAGCACCAGTGGAGGGATTCAAAGAGAGTCAAAAGGGAGAGCTGGACAGTTAGGGCTCCATTCTGTGTAGACAAACAAAAGGCTGATGGATTTACCCTAGACATCCAAGAGACGGTCATTGATGAGATCCAGGAGGGATCTTACATGGATCTGTAGCTTGGCTCTGGAGAAAGAGGGAAAGGGAGGCAAAGAAGCAGTGGAATTTGGAGGTGGCTGCAGATGTGAGCTGAGGGGAGAAGAACGAGACAGTGCAACCTTCCTTACCCTCCAGCTTTTCCTTACAGTGGCCTCTGTGGTACAAAGACAGCTTGGGATTCCTGGAGGCAAAATGGGGACGTGATTTTTGCTATTAGCAGAAAGCTGAATTTCTAATGCTGTTGATGCTGTTCTGAGGAGGAGGCTTCCTGAAAAATATGTAGGCAGGAGTGTTCCTGGTTTGGGGACATATGAGAAAGCAGCTGCAGTTTTTGCTGGACTTTCTGTACTTGGGCAGGTGAGACTCAATCAGGAATAAAAAGAGCTAGCTTTTTCTCAGGGAAGGAGGTGGTTCTTTTAGGGGAAAACTGTAGCTTTGAAGAAGTATTTTCTTCAGCTCATAAATCTTCTGTATTTATTACTAGCTACATACAATCTTTCCTTTTTTCCTTAGTCGTCTTGAACAATTTACATCAATGTCCTGCAACTGAGAGTTCCCCAGGTTCCTCAGAGATAAGCTGGAGAGTGATATCCTTATCCATTTATAAGCTAATGCCTTTTTAAATTCCATTAGGTGCCCTCTTGTTTTATGAAGGGCATCTGATCTCTCCTTCACACCATTCATTATTTTATATACCTCAATTCTATCATCTTTTACTGTTTTTCTTTCTAAATGAAATAGTTCTGGTCTTAATCTTTTTGTTTAGAAATGCCCCCACATGCCTCTAATCATTTTTGTTGCCTCTGGCTATCTAGCGTAGCTATCTAGCACTCCCATCATTGCGTCTCACTGGATCTTTTAAAGCTAGTTCCAAAGTCATCAGCGTGAAGGAGACTGAAGGATGGTCTTGTGGTTAAAGTACATCACTGAGAGTCCAAAGTTTTGCTTCCAGATCTCCTGCCCTATGACCTTGGGCTAATCATGCAGCTGCAGAGATCCACAGTTTCCCTTTTAGTCCCAGGACATGGTATGGGGAAATCTCAAGTAAAATATGTTAAGTATTTCTCCACGCTTGCATGGAAATTATTATAGAGGCACAGTCACATTAAATGTAGTAGTTTCGATTGCTTTTCCAAAAGGCAGCTGCATGTGCATTGAAATTTGTAACTTCTCCCGAACTGTTTGATTGTATGGCGCTTGACTGTTTTCTATTTGTTACACTGCTCTGATATTGGGTTCCAAACAAATTCAATTAAGTAATTTCTCTTTGTTATTTTATGGTGAAATTCATATGGAAAGTATGAGTTACAAACGATTCGGGCCAAACAGACACACGGCTTTCATGCGTCCTTGGGGATTTGGAAAGCCAGCGGAGTCCTGCTGAAAGTGAAAAACAATCAAATTCCGACCTTTTACGTGTAGGACATGGCCCATTCCTGGGAGGTGCTGGGTACCCCTCACTCCCACTCATACTTTGTACATGTGGGATCAAGACTAAGGTATTGCTGGCTTGCCTCCAGTCTAAATGAACTAATTATCCACAACCTGTCAAGACTCTCACAAGGAACGTAAGACTCGCCCATCTGGTTCCCTCCTCTGACGTTTGCAGCTAGGCCTGGCTGTTCCATATTTCTAGCACCTCTATCGCTCTCCAGAAGCCCACGTCAAGTCTGGGGCACCTCACTGCCTTGGTGTGTCATTCGGTGCCTCATCATTTCTGGCACACAGGAGCCTGCAACACTGCAGCTGGGTGTGCGCTGCTGTCACAGCCCCATGCTCCAAGGGATCTCACAAGCAAACGTGTTCCCGAATGTCATCACTTGCTGCAATACGGTCATGTCTCAAGCACTGGGACAGGAGATCTTTGAGGTGTCTGAACTATAAAACCTACTTTTTTTTAAAACATCTTATATCACAAAAGGTGCTAAAAGAATACACTTCTTTGATAGGATGCTACTCCAGCAGAATAGCAAAAGCAAGCTGCTTAGATATTTGTAGCATAAAACTAAGGATAGCTGAATTCTGGTTTAAACTGCATTTTTTTGTCTGCTTGTTATCCTCCTATCCCTGTACCTCCTTTTTTGCCTTGAAGTCCCTCTTTCCTTTTGTAAGCAGATAGTCAGCTACTGCTCCCATGAATACCCCAGATGGCACTGCCTGCTCCTTTTGCTGGCTTGTTCAAGCCTCTGCTCACATTCCCACCCAAGCCCTGGGAAGTTCTGTGCTCTTCTGGTCTCTTTGAAAAGGGGCCAATCCTACAAGACTCTCCTGATAACCCTGATCATGTCAATAGGCCTGTTTGTGTACTTAAGGATAACACATAAGGATGCTCAGGGGTTTGGTGCATCAAGAATCTTTGCAGCTTTAAAAAAGGAAAAGGGTGTTTTGGCCTTTGGTGGGGCTTGGAGGGTTTTGTTTCCCTTATGCCTTATAGTTGGCATTTTGTCAGAGCCTTCTGCTCACTAGCATTCCCATGACACATGAACACGCTCAAAGAAAAATTTCCTGTGAGAAATCAGTGGGCTTCATTAAATTTTCAAAGTTTAGAGCTGTGATCCTCTTTGCCCCTCTCCATGGGCAGCTGGCCCTGCCAGATTCTGATTGCTTGTGTGAACATTTGATAAATCTCACTGTGGACTACATTCGCTCTTTCACCCAAGCAGTTATCACACACATTTCCCTAACACTTTAAAATTATGCCTGCCAAACATTTTCTGATGTAAAGTTAAGAGTCATCTATTACTGAAGTGATTTTTCAGCCCTCGTGGGCATGTTTTTCTTTCTTTTTTTTTTTCCTTGTGTAGTTCAGATAGTTTCAAGCTTTTTTAAACAGGCTGCCAAGGGTCAGTTTCAAAATATATATATTTTTTAAAATTTTCTCTGCCCTAAAAATATGTTGGTGCTATTCTTCTTTTATACATCTCCTTTTAAAGTCAGACATAATGTTGTCTTACTGCCAAGGCCACAGAGAACTTAATATGAAACTGGAGGTTGCTTCTTCCTCTCCCATGCAGGTCTCAGTCCTGCACTTACACCAGGAAGGACACTTTTCCCATTGACTTCAGTTAGCCACAGCCAAATACCACTGTACCAAAGTCGATGGCACTCTTTCTGTGTGCAGTGGCACTCGTGCCTGCTGTGCTCCCAAGACACCCAAACCGGGGACGTGGCTTGAAGGGTGCACCAGCTCCCACCTGGCTGCCACACCGGCTCACAGGGAAGGGAAGCAGGTTCTTGCTCAGAGCAGAGCTAGGATGGGACTGGACTAGGCATCCAGACTTGAAACACTCCCAGGTCCCCCTCTCTAAGTTAGACCTGTGTGGATTTGGTTGCAGCTTTGCAGTCCAGTGATTTGGTATCATTGATGGCCAGCCTCCATATGCAAATCATTTGGTTGTATTCGGAGACTTGCCTGATCCTTTCCTCATTTTTCCCCCTTGTCATCTCCTGTATGGATCATAATCCTGCTTGCAGAAGGCAAGATGTCACTTCTTTCCTCCCTGACCCTCTCGTTTCCCCGCTTCTCAGTGTTCCTGGCATTTTCCTTTAAATGCCTCATTTCTTCCTCTAGGTTCCAGAGCTGTGCATGGTTTTTGAAACTGATTAAAGCAGTTTGTCCTACCAGCACAGGGAGATGCTAAAACAAAGCATGTGTGTCTCTTGGTTTTAAACCAGGATTTTTCTTACTCTTTTCCCAGTCTCTTGTTTAGCAAACGTGGTTAAACAGGATCATGGTGTAAAAAAAGCAAAGCAACTCCTCCCTTCCTGGAGAGCGCCAGCCTGATAACACATCCAGCTTTTTTCCAAAACCCTGCTAGTGCCCTTGAACTTACTGAAGCATGCTCCAGCATCAGATGGTCTGACCAATCTGAATTTGTCGTTTCCCTTCAAAGTGCCTCGGCAGAACCTTTATTTGAAATCGCATTTGCCGCCTGTTTATGTCACAACTGCATTTCATGCAGGATCTAGAAGTGTAGAGCCTTGGGTCTGGGCCAGTCTTAAATAAAGCAGCTAATGCAAATCCCCCCTGCCCCAGTAAAACACAAGAAACGCAAAACATCATACAAAGCCTTCTAGGGTGGAGATAGAAATCTAATAGCTAGCTAGCACTCAAACTGCACTGCAATTAAAATATAATCCTTTAAATTTCTTGGATTTGGAGGGAGGAGAGGGTTGGAAAGAGGTACAGAGAAGGAAATGAGTCAGAAGTGAAGACATTACAATCCTTAGCCTCAACATGGAACTACTTAAGCGTACCATAATTGCATCACAGAAGGTATGCATACCCCGAAACCAAAAAGGAAGCAGGAAGGCAAGAAAAAACAAACACAGTATGATGAACCAAACAGGTAACCTTCGGGAAGAGGAAATCTAGCCCTGGCTAACCCGAAAGAAAGGAACATAAACTGGCAAGGAAAAATGAAAGATGGGAAACAGGAGGACTGAGAGGATATTTCAAGTGCAGACAGACATATTTCTGCAAACAAATGAGAAATGTCTGACAGAGAATTAGTTTATTTGCTGGATCAAAGGGGCAGTTAAAAATGACAAGGGTATTGCAGAGACTACGTTATATCCTCCCATCAGTCTTTACTGATTAGAAATACATTCACTCTCTACATATTTTATTTAATTACTAAAGATGGTGGCCTGTCAAACATTGAGGTATCAGAAGAGAAACTGCAGGATTGACATGCTAAAGTAACAAACCTCCCAGAGCAGATGTCATCAATCAAGGCTGACAGCTGTTAACAAAATCGTGCAAGTTTCCCTTAAAAATAGACTATTCTGCTATACCAAATTAATGGAACATAGCATATATTTTACTTTAGAATCGAGATTATCTCAGCCACATGAAAAGGAAAGAAAGGCTGAAATATAAGTTAGTGAATTATAAAATCTGCACACGAGCTTAATGCTAAGCATGACTGATCCAGTAACAGAAAAGCATGCCTTTTATAACTTCCTAAAAAAACTTCCTAAAAAAGTATCTCAATGAAGTAATGGATTATGCAGAACCATTTAATATAAATTTTAAAGGAAATTGCAGAAAGTCTTTGATAACTTTTCTCACAAGATGCTCTTAGGAAAATCTAGCGGTCATGAGGTGAGATGCAAAATTCCACCCTAGTGTCTATTTTACAAAAGAAAGCAAGTGTTGCAGGAATGAAGAGTGAAAGGTTAGCAAGGAAGGCAGTAGAATACCCACGGATAGACCCTAGGGCTGATCTTTAAAACTTTGATGAACTGTTATTAGAATAATAAGCTGGGACATTTGGAGGTAACAATATTGGCAAAACTGTCTGGCCCTTTGGTCACCCAGGGCAAGACAAGACTCTGAAAGGAGACCCAGATATGGTTATGTGAAGAGGAAGATGACATTCATTTTTTTACTTTGATAACACAGGCAGTGACAAATGTGAGAATAGATATTTTGAGTTCTCTGCATACACCATCAGGTTATAAAAAAACTCTTAAAGCCTTATTTTACGTGTCACGTGAGAGCAGAGCAGCGGTGGAAGGGGCAGACTGTGGTGCCTGGTTGCTGGAGGCAGAGCTGCAGAGGCTCCAAGCAGGACCAGGAGCTGGAGGGCAGCAGCCAGACTCCTCACCCTGTGCTGGGGGGCTGCCCAGGAGGGGTACAAAGCCTGGCCTGCAAGGAGAGAGCCTCTGACCTGAGTGAGCAGGTCTGGTCACCCTGTTGTGCCAAAGTTAAAGTAAACACAGAAGGGACCCAAAACGCACAAAAACACAGAGGCATGGAAAGTCACCACCGCTGTGTGTGAGCTGGTTTGTTGAGAGAGAAGACTAAGAATATGACAAAGGTAGGCGACATAAAGAATACAGTTGAGAAAAGAAATTATATGTTTCGTTTTACTCTTTCATAATATTAGGAAAAGGTTTGTGTGGCAGTGTTAGTTTGTAACAAGGAAACTGGTCTTATTCCTGGAAGACTCAGCTTTTCTAAATTTCTGCCCAGAACTGGCTGCAGCATCACTCCCGCCTATTTCTGTGTGTTTCTCTACCTTTGCAAAGTGAAACAGCCAGGGCAGTGTTCTCACAAAGATCAGAAATACAATAAAACGTAAAGCCAGCAAGTCTAAAGCTGACAAGAGGAATTATATTTTGATACCAAATGGAAACTCCCTGATGCAGCACATAAGTGACAGCAAATACCATTTTGCTCAGCATGGGCTGGCACAGCGAGGTTCAGCTGTGCTGGTCCTTGGGAGAGAGACAGGAGAGAAGGATGTGCAAAGACTGGACTTAGTGCCCTACCTAAAGCTGTGATACATTTTTAAGGAGAACTGTACTGGTCCCTTCATAATTTTTGTCCATAAAAATTACTAAATTTTGTAATTCAAAGGTTCCTTTCACTGTTCTTGTGTATTTTCCTTCCTGTACTCCTGCAGTGGTCATGTTCTGCTGCAAAATTGCTAGCAAAAATGTTCGGTTTGGTATGGGTTATTTGAAATTTTGTCAGTCCTGGGGTGGGCAAGAAGGAAATGGGGAGATACTTGAATGAGAAGAAATTCTAGTTTATAGAAATGAATAAGACATGATTAAAGCACAGAGTAAGCTCCTTTCATCTCATAGCAAATACAAGATTTGTCAGATGTCAGGACTGTGAGTTTCTTGTGAATGGCTAGAGTTCAAAATGCTCCTATTTGTAATTTTGCGGCTAGTGGCACTTCAGGGTCCAAGAGTCACCAGAGGAAATTACAGAGAGGGAAATAATTTAGAGAAGAAACTCAAAGTTTATTATGACACAAATCACAGTGGAGAAATGGAGGATGAATTTTGTTCCTGCATACAGTACATGCTTTAGTCTGCAAGCTAAGAAATAACAATACAACACCTTTCTGCCTAACCTGATCTACAAATAAAATCGATTGAATTCCTGCATCTTTCCCTGGCAGTAAAGAGTGTCCATATAAGTAAAATGTAGGTGACTTCAGGGTGTTATTGCCAACACTGAATTTTTTTGTTATTTAGCTAAAAAAAAAAAGAACAAGGTCACATTTTGTCCTTTTTAATCAGTGTCCCCAGTGGATGCTTCTGTTCTTGCTCTTGCAGAGTATTTTATAAGACACTATATTTGAAAGCCCAGTATTTCAGTACTGTTTTTGTCTAACAGGACCGATAATCTTAGGTGCAAAATCGCTAACCTGTGAGAATGCTGAGATGCCAGGCCTTACAGGGGCCACCAGAAAATAGGAAGCATTCAGTATGTGAAGAACTTCCCAAAAATTCTTTTACAGAGACTCCTAGGGTAACACCTATTGTTCTGTGTACATGAGAAGGGGAAGGGAGGAAAGAAAACAGCCAGATTACAGTTTTCTCTTCTGTTCTCAAGGGCAGATCGTGTAATCTCCATAGGTGGGTGCACATCTTTAAATATATTCTGAGTATTAATGAATTTGGCATTCACATCTGCCAGCCACAAAATAGCAATCTGCAAGCTGGTCCAAGCATCCCTTGCTGTGCCAAGGTTTCCATGGAGGTGGTCAGAAACTCACAGGATTAGACACACTGGACAACACCTGCTATGTTTAGCTGTGCATAGGGAGTTCCCCCATTTCCTTGGTTATCTATTACATTTGCAAATAAATGTTCTGCTGAAGGCATTAATAAGTGCTATCAATAACTTCTTCAATCCATGAACTGATCACAGAGCAAGGTAAAACTGATTGCTAGGTAGAAAGTGCAACTATGTCCCAGCAGACTGGCAAACAGAACAGCAGGAGTCACTGTTCCAAGGCAAAGAAATGAATACCAGGGTCTGCCCAGAAGTTAAAAGCGAGCAGGTGGAGCATTCCCTAGTCACACACAGAGGGGGAAAGGGTTGCTTGGTGCACCATGCATTTATGAAAGGTTATGGGTAGGCAGTTAAACAGAGAGAAGTGCTTTTGTGCTCTGTTCTGAGGGAAATGGGAGAAACAAGTTCCCAAAGGACACAGATTTACCTGGAGAGGCAGCCATGGAAATTGTGGACATGTTTCCACTGTGTTCAGGAGAACTTCTCTTTTGCTATGAGCAGATGACACCAAAGGTTAATTTAAAATGATGATTACTTGAATAGAATAACCACAAAGCAAGATAATGATAGTAATGATAATGGCCACGTCTTCCATTGCATTTTTTGTCAGCAGATGTCAAAGTTTATAACAAAAGAGGTGTTTAGCTTTGGATGCATTTTACAGAGAGGGAGACTGCTGTACAGAAGATGGAGTGACCTATCCAAATTCAGCCAGGAGGCATTTGGCTGAGCCAGGAATAGAAACCAGAGTGCCAGCCCAGTGGGGAAGGCTTCCTAAAACAACATGGAACCAAGAAGAAATGGGAACAAAGTCTCTGCATTTCAGCAGTGAGAAGCACCAGCTGCCTTATCCACCATTTCTTTAGAATATTAGTACACACATCTTTTTAAAGATGATTATTTAATTAATTACTGAGCTGGCTCTGCAGTTCCTCTACGGGATAAAAACAAACACTTAAACAAGCCTATCCTGCCAACCCCACCCAACACCTACTCAGTTACAACAGATGGATGAGTGCCACAGACCAGATGTCAAAATGATACCAAATTTGACACTGCACAAGAAGCTGTAGCACGCTGCAGAAAAGAACTGCTCCCACGGTAACATTATTTAAATGCCAGATTACACTGTTCCCTGTTAGAAGTGATGGGCACAGAACTCAGACAGCAAAGCCTGTAGTTGCTGCCACAACCTCCTGAAATCTTTCCGTCTCTTTTAATAGTCTTGCCTAAATTTTGTCATCTTCCAAGGGTGGGAAGCTTTGCTGAAAAAGGATATAGAAATACCTGGCTGGAGTCCAAGAGGGATGGAGTGACTGTCTCCTCTCCTTGGAACAGCTTTGATTACGCCTGCTTTTGTAGTGCCTGGTAAATAGGGCCACTCAAGGTACTCCTTGCTGCCCTTGGACACTGGCCTTGAAGGACAGGTGGTCTCTCTTCTGAGAGACTGTCTGTTCCTGAAAGATGAACGGATTCAGATGTAGCATGGACAGGGACATATGCATGTGAAGAAGGTATAAACTTTTGACATTTACATAGGTTGCAGCTTCATTCAAGTAGTTTATATAATGTTGTACCGATTGACTACTTTCAATCTGAAACAGGGTACCCTTCTGAGCAAATCTGAAGGCCTTGCAGGTTGGATAGATGGCTCAGGGTTACTGGACTTTCTAAGAAGATTGGTCACCCTTGGTAGCGTGGGACAATGACCTGAGCCAGGTGAGCTCCCCTGGAGCTCTGGAGCATCTGTAGTTGGTACCACAGAGTTCAGATGAAAGAGGTGCCTTTGCAAGCCTAGTTTGACTTCACCCAAAGCAACAACCTTTGGAAACAGAAACTTGTACAGTGGGACTGGTATGCTCTTCCCAGAGAGTCTTAGCAGTCCAGACAGGAAACGTGTACAAAGCAGTTGTCTGACAAGAAAAGTTCTGTGAAAACTGAAACTTTTTGCTGGAATGTATCTGTTTTGATGAAATCCTAACCAGGAAAGGTTTCTCAGTTAAACTGAGGGTACAAATGACCTAGAAAAGCCAAAAGTCTGCTGATTCGAGCAACTACATGGGACAACCTGAACACCTGGAAACTGTATTAGAGGTCCCCCGCTCAGAATTGTGAGTGGTTTTCTTTTTGTCCTAAAGGGGATTTGAAACCTCAGCGTCTTATGGAAAGGAAATACCAGTTCCCAGACAGAGTTGTAACTGTCACACTGTCCCCATGCTGCAAGAAGCATTTTGCATAAAGGAAAGGAAATCCAGAGAGATCATGGCTAAAACTGTCTACTAATTTTAAGTTTGAGCTGCTGAGTGTCTATCTTTTTTCAGAATATTTAGTATTTTTGTGGTATTCTGCTCCAGTTGCATGCAATGAGTGCTTAGCTCTTTCACAAATGAGATCTCAAGTGATTCAAGTCAGGCACCCACAGCATAAAAAACAGGCTCTTGGTGTCTACTTTGGTTTGGTTTAAGTGACTAGTCCACTATCTTAACATGGGGACTTTGTGGCAGAGCCAGGGATAGAATCAAAGGATGTATCTTCAGCTCCAGGCAAATCTGCAGACAAATTGTTAGACTACAGATGCCTATTCAATGAGTCCCATCCACCCTGGGCACTGAATGAGGCAAAGGCCCTGTAGAAAAAGGAGGATGTGATTAGATCAAGTGCAAAAGAAAATGTGGCGGTAGGAGAAGCAGCATAGGCATGCTGGCTTTAATCTAACTAAAGGGGAAACGGTTTTATTGTAGATGTGGCTGTATGGAAGACTGCAGTGTTGGGTGACTTACATTAACGCCACACCCTTAGTTTGCTGAGCAAACTTACCATATTCTTTATGGTGCCCACAAACTGTCAGCAACATAATAGACTCAGGATCCATTCTCAGATCAAAGCTAAATCATGTTCCTGCTGCCTTATCACATTCTTTTTATTTGCAGCATGCGCGTGGATCACACGAGGCAGGCATGACCTGAAATACCAAGGCACTACATGAAAAATACTGGCTGGTCATTGGCAGCAAAGTCAGGAATTGTACACATTTTTAATATTCTGTAAGATTTTTGCTTTTTACCACTGTGCAGTCTTAAAGAATATCAACTATTTCAAAATCCTTGTAGTATATCTGTGTATTCCTGCATTTTAGAGAAACTGTGATACTATGTCCATAAGGCACAGGAGTTAGTCCGTGTTAATCATTAACTGACTCCAGAACAATGGCATGTGAATGCAAATTCTTTGTGGATATTGGACCTCATTACTGTGTTCCTGTTGGAGCAGTGACCTCACCGTTTTGGCTGGTATCATGTTAGCACTGTCTAACACTCTGAAATTGGAGGTACCAGAGGTTTTTAAACATGGTTATTGAATTCTGCGTGCTTTAATAGAGGTTTTTTATGTAACACAATTTTGTAAGACAAACGTTTGTGGAGTGTCACCCTAATTCCTGAGATGAAAGGCAGGCTCCATGATGTATCTGAGATCAAAGAAGTGATACCCATTTGTAGCTGGACAGCACTTGGGTGGAGGTGTTCTCATCAGACAGGTGGCTTGTGTAGGTCATCTTCACAACAATGCAGCTGTGATAATGGTGATGAGACTCTATCTGTACAACTGTTGGTCAAAATAAAATGAAAACTCTTCCATTAATCAGTCACATTAGTAAAACTGTCAAGGGTAGACAAGTCCTGAAATGGTACAGGAAGCCTAGTAACAGAGAATGGAAGGGGCTTGGGAAGTCTTTTGGAGGTCGGTAGTTGGTCATTTTGTACTAGTTGATTAGCAGATCGCTGTATTTTCTTGTAGTAAATATTTTCATTGTGATAATTATGTTTGATGAAGTGTTGGAGAGAACAAGGGAAAGTAAAGAAGAGCACCAGGCAATGCATTTCAGTTCTCCAGGTCATGGTGATAGAAGTTGAAAGAGAGGCAGAGAACAAGGGGTGGTCTGAAAAAAATAGCGGAAGTATGAGGCAGAAGAGAACAAATCAGGGAGTTACTTGGCAGCTGAAGTAGGTGAGAAGTGCCTAATACGTGTCTCTTGACTGCCCTGAGTTCCTGGTGGAGTCCCCAAGTAAGGGTGCAAATGAAAGTTTCAAATGTTTTCCATCAATGCGTTTTCCATCCCATAGTCTGTCCCCAGAGCCATTTATCTACCCCCAGTCATCCAACAGCCCTTCAGGAGCCTTGGTAGGTGCCCAGGGGAAGGAGCATCTGAGGCCGTGGTTTCTGTGGCTGAGAAGACTAATTTCCCTTCATTTAAGAACTTATCTTTTTCACAGTTCTAAGGATGACTGCTCAAATGTTCTTAATCGCGTGTGTGCTTGCCTGATGGGAAATGTGCAAGAGCATTTGGGGACTGTGGCTTTGGTACATGGCAAATGGCAATTAACAGAACAAAATCTGCCTCTGGCAAATTAACCTTGCACAGAATTCTAGAGGGTTTTTTTTTTTCATTGGTTTTGTTTTGCAGTGACTTTATTTGCTGAAATGCAGGAAATTGAGGTTATAATTTCAAAACATTTGTGGGGATGGAGTACTTCTTCCCTGCCATGTGCACTTATTTTTCAGTCCTTCTTTCCCACTTCTATTTGCCTAGGCATTGGCCTGCATCCTTTCGTGTGTATTGCCTCTGATGTCTGACTCATTATGGCAACAGAAGTGTTGACGCCAGGCCCAGAAGCAATACTTAAAAACCTGCTATTCTCTCTCCTTCAAGCTCAAAGCTAACCCAGTTTGTGGCAAATGAAAGAAATGCAATCATTTGGCACCTTGTCCATGCATCAGTTTGGAAACATAGGGCCTTTCTCCTCCGCTTTTCTGAGTCTTTTTCTATTTGACTAGGCTGTCATAAAGACCACTAACTCTCGGGTATGGAGTTTAATGCTTTGGAAGGAAATGGCTGGTTTATTGCATTCTTTCTTGGGTTGCCAAGCCTCTGCCCCCACCTTACCTCCCAATGTATTTCCCAGTGCCTCATATCCAGGAATGAAGAGATTCTCGGATTTCAAAGAGAGAAACAATCATCCTTAGCCCTTATATTTGGGATGGATGGGTGAATGGGTGAATGCATAGGGCAGTGGGAGAAGACACAGGCAGATTAGGACTTGAAAACAAATACAATCTGAAAACTCAAAACCAGAAGTTAAGTGAATACTCTCAAATACACTGTTTAAAAAATAATCAAGGCTTTTTCTCTTTCTTCATGCTTTGTTTGGGAACATCTTGTGGTCATGAATACTTGAGATTGGCAAGGGCTGGGCACTGTTGCACCCAAATACTTGCAAGGACACATGCCTGAAAGCACGGAGATTCCCCTATGCATGCTGAGGGAAATCAGTACTGGCAGACTGCTGCAGGGCTTGGTGCCACCTTGAGTAGAGCATCACAGTTGTTTTGTGCCATGTGCCAAGGTGAGGAGTTGGAATCTCTTGAGGAGGCAGGCAGGATTATACAAAAATGGAGGAACTTGGAGAAGGAGAGGGAGGATCATCCTGTCTTTCCCACAGATATTAGCGCTGTCTATTCAGCTGTTTGTATGCCTCCATAGGAACAACAGAGCAGCCAGAGATTCTCCCAGAGAAGTGTGGGAAGTCATCCACCCTGAGATACAATCACAGCTCAGAGAGGAAGGGGTTTTTCTCTTCTGCTTTGAAGTTGACAGGCATGCAGATTTTTCCTGCCAGTTTTCAGGGGACTGCAAAGGAGAAGAGATAAAGCAGAAGGAAGAGATAGGAGAAGAGATGTTCAAGGTAGTTTTGCATATCAGCTCAGCATATTTTCCATCCCACCTTTCCCTGTCTTTCATCTTCCTGATCCCCACCAACAGAAATCTAGGAAACAGTTCAGGCAGCTGGGCACCTACCTCTGCTCATTCCTGAAGGAAGAATAGGTGGTGAAGGAGAGGGTATGGGAGAAAGAACAAGGTGATTTGGACAGAGTGGAGGACAGATGAGGAGAGGAACCATTGTCCGAGCTGGGACTCATGTGCAGCATTTCTGTTACCTGGTTGTGATGAACAAGGGAAAGGGGGAAAACTAGGGAGTTTCTCATAGAAGAATAACAGCAGAAAGAAGAACGCCAGGCCTAGGACACTTATCAGCCAATTTTTCCGGCATGAGACTGGACTGCCGAGAGTGGCATCAAATGATAAAAAGGAGAAGGAGTCTAAGATAAATTTCTCCACAGTTGCTTTTAATTAGAGTGAACAGTGAGAAACTAGTAGGTTTTGTACTCCTTTGGAGGTTGCAAAAAAGGCGAATGCAAGAAGCCTTGGTGCGTCTTAAAACCAGACTTCTTACTCACTTTCAGCCACCTTCAGGGTGAAGTGACCCCATCTGCCAAAGGCAACACTTACATGACCACAGCAAGATGTGTGCCGCTTGGCACCACTGTCTAGAGTCCTCATCAGTGTCCCAGGAGAAATCTTCTCTTGCCTCTTGCAGGCACAGCAGATTTAGTTAGGCTTTGGTTGTGACACCAGCAGTTTGACTTGAGACAAGGTTGCTGGAGGTTTTGAGCAGAGCTGACCTGAGGCTCTAGCAACACAGAAGCTGCTGAAGGCAGCAGACTGCCTTGAGGGACAAACCAGCTCTGGCCCCAATTCTACATCACCTGTGCCAGAGCCCTAGAAAATAAGACTTGCTCCTGCTGCTGCCTTCACTGAGGAAGAGTCACTGCTGGGAGGGAAAAGAGTCAGATCCGACCTCTTGTCAGCTGTGCGATGAAGGAAGTCTGGCTCTACGGCACCCTTCTTCTGGCTCTGTCACATCTGTCCCCTCCCTTTTCAGTGTCAAATGTGCTCTGGCCCTGAACCCGGTCCACCACTGCCCCTTCACTGGGACAGCAGAGCTCGAATTTAGTAGTGCCACTGAGAAGCGTTTATCTGTTCTGGGTATAGAGCTCATGAATACACCTGTATGTGCCCAAGAATCATAGATGGATCAGGACTATAGGAATGCTCCCATGGTGACTCTTTCTATCCACTGGGACTGCTGATGGGAAGAAACTGCAGGCAGCCAGACCACATCTTCTTCTATTAAATGCTCTTCTCGGCAAAGTATAGAATGAATTACACACAGTTTGACAACAGGATGGCTTTAGGGCTGTAAAGGTTCGGATAATTGCCAACAGACTTAGGGGGCACACAGGGCTTGTTGGAGGAAAGCACAACCTGAGTGGGAGTAATTTCAGAACCATCTCATATTCTTTTGTAGTCCAACTCCAGCCCCCCACCTTTTCCTGTCATTCACCGTTGTTCCAGCTTATTTTCCTTGGTTAACCCCACCCAGCCCTGACATCCTGGTATCAGATCTTCTCTGATACAGCTGTGGCAGTGGTTCAAAAGGAGCAAGACAGGATGCTAATGGAGGAAATAGCCATCTGTTTGGTCTGGATTTCTGGGGTTTTTTTGGGGGGTCTTTATTCAAGAGGAATGCCCGTGGTGAAATAGCACTTCTATCTGTTACGACTTTGCAAGTCATCATGTGTCACACTGGTTGTCATGAGTCCAAGATGAGCTCCCCCTGATATTGCTGGTTTTGCAAATGTGGTGGGAGATTTTTCTAGAGTTTCTCCTGTCTTCTAGAAAATCTTCATGACTCTGAGCTCTGTATTAAAAGGGGAACATTAAGGTCTCACATATATTATCAGGGCACAGCAGCAGTCTTGGTATCCTTGCTGTTTACTGAGAATGTCCTTTAAAAATGTAATAGTAAGTTGAATGATGGTTGACTACACAGAGCAAGGGGGCTTCCTATTTCTTCCACGAGGAAACTAAGCCAAATATGTGATGCAGATTATTCTACCGGAAAGTCTTTAGCTTTTGTGCCCAGATTACTAACATTTTCCCCCAAGGTGTATACATTTTCCAGCGAGCACAAACAGCGTGGCATGGATCACCACAAGCTCTCAGATGACTGCAAACAGCTGAGACTGAATTCGCCTTTCCCCGGTCTATTTGCTAAGCCATACTCTGTTGGCAGATTTCAACAGAGTCAACCCAGACTGCATCAGCCCAGAGCACAAGGATACTCTTCATGGTAGGATGCAAAAGAAGAGGTGCAACCAGTGGTCTTAGATTCAGGGTTTTCTCTTTTAATGCTTTTGGTGTGGTTCTTGAAGTCTTTTGCAGTATTAGGTAATAGGTGCTTTGTAGTAACAGGTAATTTCCACATGACAAATGTCCTCTTCATTATCCAGCCAAGTGTCTTCAAACTGGTTGTGCCAATACAATACAATTACTGCCCATTTCTGTGTACTGTTCTGTTGACTCAGTGACATTTTAGATACACTTGAGGGAAAAGATCCTCTTTTAGCACTGTGGAAAAACTCTTGTGTCATCCAAGCCAGAAGTTTTATTAACTGGTTTTGTTTGTTTCCTTATTTATATTAGTCTATTTTCAGCTTAGGTGATTTTTTACTTTGGTTTGTTTTTTTGTTCTGGTTTAAAACATATCCAAAATTGTAGAACATTCACAACATTTTTTGGTTGTTTCACATCCTTTCTACAAAGCAGAAGAAATTGAGAGCAATGGTTCTCTCTCTCAGGTTAAAATGAAGGGTAAACCTTTCATATAGGCAAGTGCTAGCTTGCCTACTGCCTATTAAAATAAACGTTTATGCATAGGACTTTGAGAAGCTACTCCAGGGCCAGTATTTACCACTTTTCATTAAAAAATTTATTATTACTGATGTGGAGGAGACTTGCCTAATACAAATATCACAGTGCTTATGTTCAAATTATGATGAAAAATGTTGTTTGACTTTACTGAAGCTTTCAGAGGGTGAAAACTCTTCTTACTTTTTTATTTCAAAATTCTCCTATTGACCAGCAGATAAAAAAGTAAAAATACTATAAGCTTGCAGGTATTACTCCACTAACATATCCAAAAATACTGAAAAAGTATTGGCTTTAGGTATATTTGTTGTTTTAACAACGGTCACCCAGCTGTAGATAAAGCCTAAGAGATGGGACAGCCCTTCAGAGAGCGTGCACAAAACCAGAATTCAGCAGCCTGTCCCTCTGGTGGGCTTCTGAGCAGGACAGCGAAGGGGGGTAGTGGCATTTGTCCATGGCATTAAGGAGAACCTTCATGCAAGCTCAGAGTTTGTGGCCAGAAAGCATGAAGAAGTGAAGACCTGACAGACTTCCCCAACATGGAGGTGGTTGCGTAGCTTCTCTGTGTTACTGGTACTACTGCTGAGAGCTGACACTCTCAACACGACTTCCCAAAATAGTACGAGGCTTCTTGGACCTCACAGAGCTTAAGAGATGGGCAGAGAGGTACCCCTGCAAGGGGCAAACTTCTTGCTATCTTGGGTGACCAAAAAGCCTCTGGGCTTGTACCCTCTGTACAACAGTATTTCAGTAACCCCAGTAGGTGAGAATGATTATAAAAATCCTAGGTGGACAGGTTAGGCCATGAATGACCCACCATGTATTTCTGCCATGATATAGCATCAGAATAATTTTCTCATAAGATTTTGGACGTGGCCAAAGCCAGGAAGCGCAGCAGGCAGATTCAAGCAGATTTCCTGTCCGTGGGTGCTAATTAGTGCTGCTGACCTCAGTGGGACATCAGGATTTTTCTAGTTTATTCAGCAGCATGTGGGGTTCTCTCTACCTGGCCTTAATTAGCCCATGCACTAGTGGCCAAACTGGAGTTCAGAAGACAAAATCCTGTCCCTCCCTGTTTGGGATCTGACAAGCTCATTTGAAGTGATGGGTTAACAAACTGAATCTAGAGCTTCCTTGCAAATACAGTGCCCATCCCCAAAACATTACAAATTAATCCAGATACTTTGATCCCTTTAGCTTCACAAACAAAGCTCCTGTAATTCTGCCTCTCCACCTCATGTATGACTGAGATTCCTAAGTACTTAAACACCAGTACTTTCTGATGGAATAAAACTCACTCTTAGAGAATATAACTAACCGTTTCAGTGTAAGCAAAGCCCAATATATCTTGCTGAACAAAAGAAAAGCTTTAAAATTTGGGAACTCCAGTGAAAATAGAAGACCTAAGCTGATTAAATGCTGTGTCTGGAGTTGGACAGAACAATCCAACTGTAACTGCTGAAAATGCAGTGAACGAGCAGGAGCTTCTGGCAGAAGTATCCTGAAAGTCACATCTAGCTAGTTTTAGAGGAAAAAAAATTGTTGTACAGAATAGATAAAGCACAGAAAGGATGTATGTTCCTTCACTCTTCTACCAGTGTGCCAGAAAGACCAAAGGTCAGGTTTTCAAAAGAACACCGTGTTCACTAACTCTAATTTAATTATCTACATAAGCAGCCATGTTTGCAAATGGCTGAGCATGAAGCAGCTCCCATGGAAACCGTATCAGGTGCAAGCCTGTTTAAAAGTACAGCTGGCTTAAACACCAGTTTTTGAATGCAGAGACCTTCTAATAATCAGAATAAAGTTACTGGTTCTGAGAACACAAAGAAATCTGGATATGAATTTCCTGAAGTAGTTCCTCGTGATTCTTTGACTCTTCTAAACTTATTGCCAAAGAGGTGGCAAAAATGGCTTGCGTAGGATTTGGATGGTGAATTTTTGATAAAAAAATCTTGAGAGGAAAAGAAGTCTTTTCTAGTAATTTAGAGACTTGTCCAGAAAACCAAGTCAAGTTACCAGCTCAGTTCTCATAGGCAAGTTTATCTGGGAAATCCCAGGAGCGCCAACCCACCAGTCTTCAGAACTAGAAGTCTGTCTTAAAAATCACAGGGGCTTCTTCTACCTCGAATTACAAAACTGTGGTCCTCCACCTGATTTCCAAGTTTTTACAGAGCAGTAATGCAAGGTTTCAAACTTGTCTTCCAAAAGCTAATTTCAAACCTTCCATTCCAGCATATGAAGGAGGAAACTTGAAAACCACTAAGTATCATAAGGCTGTGAGATTTGGCAACCCTGCTGTCAAGATGTTACTGTCAAGGTCAAATCCGTAGGAATGACCTTGAAATAAAGGCCCTATTATCTCTTACCAGCTCTTCAAACTATCCATCCCCCAAGAAACTTCACAATTGGAATAGGATGCCGGGCTGTTTGGAAAGAGATTAAATTGTTCACAGCTGCCTGGGAATTAACAAACTTCCTCCTCTTTAATGGTGGAATGCAGCATATTTCTGAGCCAGGTGGAGGATACCATGTGAGGTTCTTGTAGGACCTGGAGTTGGCACAAAGAACAACATTTTCAAGTCTGCACATATATCTGAGTTACCAGGGCTCAATAATAATTTTCTGGCAGATTAGTCCTGCCCTACAGCAGGTTTCTATGATCACTAAAGCCAGAATGAAAGCAATGGGTCTGGATTTCACACTTTATATCCTTCCACACCAAAGCTTTGATTTTAAAAACTGCTTTTTTTCCTTTGACACCAATCAGCAAGAACGAGTCTGACAATACACAGGTAAACAACAGAGTGAACTGCAGGGACAGGTCCGTAACAGGCCAAGTGACACACTCATAACTTGGAGGAAATTATTCAGAATAACTTGATAAACCTTTGCCAAGATTGCTAATGGAGAGATCGTGCACTGCAAATTGCAAATGTGACCTTGTTTTGTCCAAGGCAAAAGAGGAGCTTACAATTTTTTTCTTCCTTATTTTAGTGATGCTCATTGATCCTAAAAGCCAGGGACTTTACTAGCAAATAACTACCTGCTTATAATTAAATAATTCAATCCATGAATGCGCATAGTGTTGGCTGTGAGGGGTTTTTTTTCAAATTATTTGTATTTATTTGATGATACATTTAGTTCTGTGAAAATAAACTGAAATTTAGCCTTGATCTTCAAGTAAGGAAACTTTGAATCAGGCACAGCTTAATCTTTCATGGACAGAAAAAGGCAAGGCTATTCAAAGCAAGGTACAACTCTGGGATGGACAAAAAAGCTTTGCACTCTAAGCATTCTCAACAGTTGCAGACGTAATTTTTTTAGAATGCCAGAATCTAAGAAAAAACTGATGCTCACCAGCTCTTAGAAGGTATTTTTCATCTGTTTTAGTTTTGCCTGATACTGAAAAAATGAGAGGCACATCCAATGCATCCAGTCTTTTTCACTAAACTTTGTAAGCTTTCTTTATCTTATCTCTGGATCACTTCAGTTTCTTCACTTTTCCAACCTTTACCCGCTGTAACTTAAAATACAGCACTCCATTGCAGTCTGCACCTTCAGGTCTCTTTTACTTCATGGCCTCTGGCTTTAAACCTCAAATGAAAGTCCTGACAATATCCTGAAGATTTCCCCCCAGTTTTTACCTGAAATCACATACACTAGCAACATTTAGTTTGTGAAAGAGCTTTTGCATAAAGGATCAGTCAAATCAAAATAAGCATGCAAATTTTCTTTATCTGTTAATATTCTGCCACATGTTCTACAACTTTTTTCTTGATATGAGTCAAATTGTGGTCAGATAAATGACGTGACGGGGGCTGGAGGTGAACATGCTATACTGTTTTATCCCTGTGTTCTTCTTCCATATGATCTATTAATTTGTTCCCTTCTACTCAAATTCTGCTTTACCAGTTAGTGTAATCTGTGATGCAAACCTTATTTAGGCAGTTCCTGTGTGTTTAGATCTCATAGGATAACCAGCGATACTTTAGCATCTCTCACATTGAGAAGGGAATGTGGCATTCTATTATTAGGGCCAGAAAACATCGTGACCAGATCATGGTTTAAAAGAAAAGAGATGCAAAATTTGCACAGGTCAGATTTGCCAACATCATATCAAACCAAATGGGGGAGAATGAAGGGGAGGCGTACAAAAATTAAAGTTGTGCTTAATTGTAAGTTACTGTTTCAGCAACAGAAAGGTGGGTCTGGGTGGCAGCCTGAGTGGGGCTCTGACACTGTTTAACAGTATGGTTACACCCTCTGTGGGCTTCGTTTGAACTCACCCAGTTTTAGAGTTGCTTAAATGGGGTTTGTGTCGAGCCAGCTGAGATAACTCAATTGAGAAAGGAAAATCCAAGTAGACAGGCCATTGGAGCTGGAGTTTTTGCTACATAAATACCTGAAAAGGAATCTCCAAATTCACTATGACACAGGCATAATACTGGTGGAAAAGGGGAATAATCAGTTTATTTCAGTCACTAAGTCAAAACAAAACTATATTGACAGTGAATTCACGGGATAAAGAGGCGTTAAAGCCGCTAGCTGACGGTCAGAGGAAGATTCCCTTTTCCAGGCTGTGCTGAAGGCCAGCTGTTGCCCTGTCCCTCAAGGATCCCAGGTCTGAGAAAAGCCTGGCGTGAGTAAGTTTTGTGGGGTGTAAAGCCCTACCTCTGGCCCTGTGCGGGAATCAGCGCTCAGCACACCTCATGGCAAAGCAGAAACTTTGGGTCATGCAATGGGGATGGAAAGAGTAAACAGAGTAGAATCCATATGGTACAGAAACAAGGTGGAAAGTGCATTTCTTCAGAGTCTCATTACATTACGTGTTTGTTTGTTAAATTGGAAGGACTCAGGTTTTTTCTTCCTTTTTTTCTGAAAGGAATGTTTAAGGGGCCTTCTCAGCCAGACCCTGTTGTCATATAACCAGTCATCCCTCCCTGCATTTCTAGACTTCATCCAGCCCAGTGTGACTTCCAGCCTGAACTGTTAGTTCAAAATAAGTTTTTATTGGAAGATTATGAATGGAAATTAGGATTTCAAGAACTCCACATCCAATACAGCATTAATTTATGCTCTGTTGCATAGTGCTAAAAACACTATATAAAGTGAAAACTTGTACTTACACAGACCTACAACACCTGTAAACGAGACTTTGTGGTTTCACAGGGATCTCTCTTTGGAGGTTCCTTTCTTGAGTTACTGGCTTGGTCCCTCTAAATTTCTCTCACCTCCGTGTAGAATTTATGGACCCAGTTAAGAAGGACGAAAAACTAACTTAAATTATCAGCATGGGTGGAAAGAGCTCTTTCTCTCTAGGGAGGATAAACGTTATGCCACTAATGCACCGGGTTGCTCGGTGTCAGTAGTTCATAGAAATGACCGGACAACTGCTAGAGCAACTATCACCAGCTACTGCTGTGCCTCACAGACCAGCCAATTTGTTTCAAGTGCCCTCATCACCACAGCAGGCAAAGACAAACATAAACCGAAACACAGCTAAATAAAACATTAATATATCTCCTGGCAACTTACCTCCAGCACATATTAAAAGACCCTTAAAGCCTTTATGCAGTGCAATGCAATTTATTACCTGCCTCTCTCCAAGCTGTCTGACAACATAGCTCTTCTATATTTTTGGAAGCAAAAATGCTCCAGCTGCTTGTCACTGAAAATAACGATGATTCACGAAGTCTTGATTTTTAATTTGCCAAGCATTAAACACGTGCTTTCTTACAAAGATGATGACTCAGGTTTTCACTGGTTTGTTTTGAAAAAGGAGCAATCGGGAAACAAATCGTGGCCTCAGCAACAAAAATATTGCTTTTGTAAAAGGAAAAAAAAGCAGTCAAGTGAATAACGGCAAATACCTGCAGGAAAAAAAAAATACGAGCGTACTTGGGAAATACGCTTTCGATTGGCACTGTGGAGCTTCGTGAGGGGGCTGGTTTGATGCTGCCGTCACGTTTCACAACGTGTCGGTAGTAGCTGGTGCTTTGATATGCGCAACTACCACTAACATTTCATAATATGACAATCTAAGAGGTGAAATAGCTTTTGAATTTTAAAATTCATTAAGAACAGCTGCAACTTAGCGCTGATGGATACATCATTACTTTCCTAAATCAGTGTCTCCTTTGTTGAGTTATATAAAGCCGTTCCATTGCCAGGCAGACAGGAGACGCTAATCTAAAAAAGAAAGATTTTAAATAAAAGAGATTTAAAATCTATTATAGCACATTATATGTCAGCATCAGCTGCCCCTAGTATCAAGAAGTAATGAAACAACTAGAAATACCATATACACAAGTAAAAGAGTAAAATAAAAATGGAATTAGCATTTTGAAGTGACAGTTCTGAAATGCTAAAAAAGCTTATCTCAAAACTGCATGTTTCTGGGTGGGAGAAGGATTTCTAGGACATGCTTTTTCCCTAAGTGAATTTTCTGAGAGTCCCAAGTATTATTTGCCTTCTAGTTCTGTAGTGTCAATACAGATTTCTCATACCAATTTCCGCATAGCCTGCCTCTACAGCAAAAATATCTTGCGTTTAGAAAACATATTAACACATTTGAAGAACATGTTTAGTGCATTTAAACTAACAGTAAAAGTGTACATGGAGAAAAAGCTATTTTCTTAAAAAGACGCCATGTGGTCAGCCTTAGGGTTAACCAACAAGCTTCTTTTAAGCACTGTTTTTTCAAATCTTTTCTAGATGCCTAGACTGGATCCTGGGAAGCAAACGAGCCCAATGGATTTTCTTTGCTTCTTGGCTTTTGGGGGATATTCCAGTTTAGTTCCTAGTGAAGCTTCATGATGAAACACCTGCTAAGAAACACCAAACCAGGAAGTCTTAGGTGGCTGTTAAGTGAAATAACTGCTTACGGAGGCTACAGGAGAAGTAGCCTGTGTTAGTCTGAAGGAGAATAAGGCTGTGGAGAGCTTTAGCACAATAGTCAGGTTGTCAAAGAGCGTGGCTCTAGCAAGTTCTCTCCTTGCCGGGAGCAAGACCAGGGGAAGAGTAGCTTAAAAAAGGAGTGAGGAAAGGCCTGAAACTATTTGGTAATGTGGTTACAAGCATTACCTTTATTGTAAACCAACTGACTCATGGAGAAGGTTTTTCGGTTTTGGTTTTTAACCTGGCATGCTAATTCTGTGGCATATGGACTGATCTCCAAGTATACACATAGAAGGATAATCCAGTCTAGGGTTGCAACCTTAGTGGGACGGGTGCATTATTAGTGTTCTGTGGGTATTATATCTTCTTTACTGACAGCAGTAATAAAATGTATTCTCCAAGTGTGGACAGGACCTATATTAGAATCAGCCTCAAACCTAGGGGAGAATGCTGTCAATGCCTGCGCAGAGCTCTCGGCGGGATAAAACTCCGATTAGCGACGTGGAGGGTGGAGTGGATGTTAAGTTTAATGTTATTACGCCAACTTCCATTAGACAACCTCATGCAGCTTGGGCAGTTTCAGAATGCAGTTCGATTACCTCCTCCAACTCGAGAGCTTGAACAATAGGATTTAAACTTCTGGAATACAATTGACTAGGCTAAATCTTATCTTTAGGAATGTAGACAGATAAGTTAACATATATATGTGATTAACTTACGTATATATATATACACATGCACACACATATATACATATACGTTATACAGGTATATATGTTATACAGGTGTCTTCCCAATTATGGGCACCTGCAGCACTCCAAACACCTCACTTGCTGCTCTCTGAATTCCCCCCTGGGTGCTGAGGTGCTTTCAATTGATGTGTGTAATATGGATGCTCCATATATATTTTTCCCCTCCAACCTCACTGCAAGTTTTTTATGTCCTTTATACTTACTATTAGTATACTGGGCTCCATATTCATCTCCAAGTCTGTCAACATAGTTCACCTCCTGTAATCAGGAAATGGTGATTAAATGAACATGCAAGTACAGAAGCTGTCAACCTGGTGTTCATCTTTTTTAAGGTTAAAAAAATCAAATGTTCAACTACCTTTTGCACTCGTGGCTCTGAAAAGCTCTTCGTAAAAAAGATCGTGGCTTCATCTTTTCTACGATCTTAAGACAGAATCAAGTTCAAAGGTTAATGCCAATCATGTAATTTTTAACATTTGTGGGAACAGTAAATGAAAAAAAAAAAGATCCCCATAGAAAATGGTATATGCTACAAGCCCTGCAGTTCTCTGTCTTCTAAGTGGGTCGTTAGAGCTCCTGAAAGGAGCTTGTCTGGGGCATTTAGCTTTTAACCACAACATGGTCTTGCTGCTTTTAGCTATCTGTTTCAGCATCTGGTCCATCATTGGAAGGTCTTTGAGACTTTGTTTCAGGATTGGGTTGCAGATAGCATGTGACAGGGGAAAAAAAAAAAAAAAGTTATTTATATCCCCTTTATGTGCATAGGAAAAAATTCTCTAGAATATATATATATGCGCATGCCATCGACCTAAGAGGGAACATAATCCGCTCTCAAACTACAGAGCTAGTACAACTTCTTCGGTGCATGCAACAACTTTGACCTCCGTGTAATTACTCCAGGCTTACATCAATATAACAGTGCCGGGTTTCTTTCCAATTGTTTTCTGGGAGCGGCAGGCTCTCTTCCCGGAGTGCTTATTTGTTTCGAATTGGCCTAATTTGTTCAACAATTTGCGCATCCCTTCTTTGGGATCCCACGTTTGCCCGGACGGCGAGGGCTGGGGGTGCCCCGGGTGCCCCATCCGTGGCCGCCGGTCTCTGGCCCGGGGCTCGGCACCGGCACCGGCACCGGCACCGAGGCCCCCCCCCCCCGGTAACCACCGGGGCCCGGCGCTGAGCAATTGCCTACGGATGAGTAAGCACCAAATGTGGTAACTCAGGCCAGCAGCTCTGCAATTAAGGCTATAATTTCAGGTGTAGCCAGTAGTCGTAATGAATATTTATTTCAGCGGACCAAATAAAAGAAATCGCCCGTCTGGGCGGCACAGGATGGTTTGCGGGGTAGCTGGGTGTGTGTGAGGTGCGGCCGCCCCGTCCCCGGGCGGGACGGGCTGGGCTCCCGCAGGGCTCGCACCCTCCCGGGCACAGGACCCTTCCCGGGGACGGAAGGGTAAGGCAGGCTGCAGCGAGGCGGCTGGCTGCCGTGCCGCTGGCTACGGCCTCCCCGGGGAAGAGCCGGGCGGCGGGCAGGAGCTCCCCGCCGGGGCGGGGGTCGCGGAGCCGGCGGAGGGCAGGGCCGAGGCGCCGCTCCCCGCCCGGGCTGGGCTGCTCGGGGGCTCCCCTCTTGCGAAAGCCCCCCCCCTCCCCGAGCGGCCTCGCTGGGTCCCGCGGCTCCGTACCCCTGTGTTTTCTGGCGTGGGGTGCGGGAGTCCCCTCGGGTTTTGTCCCGGCGCTGAAGGCGGCAGCTGATGAAGGAGCCGGGCTCCCTGGGAGGCAGCGGTGGCGCAGGGGGCTGAGGGCCCTCCGGCTGCCCCAAAAGTCTACAGCCCCAGCGAGCTGGAGAGCGGCCCGGGGCGGGCGCCCGTCAGCCCCCGAGTCCTTAATTCTCCCCCTCCGCAACCAACCTCACCGGGGCTCCGGCAATCCAAGCGAGCGCCGCGGCTAACAACCGGCTTTTCCCGGGCGGGCTCCGAGCCGCACAGATGCAAAGCCCCGAGCGTCCGTCTCCTCCCGAGCCCCTCGACCGAATTCCAGGCGCCCGCCTAAAGGTGCGAAGCCGGCGGCGGGCGATGCCGCGGCGGTCCCGCTAGCGTCCCGTCGAGGGCAGAGCCGTTCTTGCCGGACAAGCGTAGCCTAAGTTTTTGGGGTGGGTTTTTTTTTTTTTTTTTTGGTTTGGTTTTTAAGTTACTGTGAAATGAGGACGTGGGAGCGTTGGGGAGGTGCGAGGCGCGCCGAACTCCTTTCAGGCTGCTTGGTGGCGGTCCGTCGCTCCCGAAGGAGCTGCTCCGCGCACGGAGCGGGGTTTTTTCGGGGATGGGGAGGCGGGACGGGCGCCGGGGGCGGGGGGGAACGTTCGCCCCGGCCCGGCCGTTCCCCCCCGCCCCCGGCGCCCATCTCCGTTGCTCGACGGGACGGACCCGAGGTGAGCGGCGGGCGCGGTAAGTACCGCTCCCTTCCCCGCGGTACCCCCTTAGCGCGGCTCAGCCTCCTCCCCATCCATCCCAAACCCCTCCCGCCCCTTCCCCGCCGCCGCCACTGGGAGCGCGGCCCCTTTAAGAGCCCGGCTTTGCCTCCCGGTAGCTGAAGGTCATTAAAACACAAAAGCGCTCCAGCGCTGCGGTCCAATATAGCGCATGCGCCCTGCCCGAGGACTGGCAGGGAGACGGCAATATGGCGAGAATGCCTGGCAGCGGCGGCGGAGAGTGGAGCGGCGGCGGCGGGGGAGGCGGCGGAGGCGGCGGCGGCGGGAACAATGCGGGGGACCGGCCGCCCGCTCGCCGTCGCGGCGTCGCCCACCGCCCGCACCGCTACTGCAGCGCCGGCGAGGAGGAGGAGGGCGAGGAGGAGGATGAAATCCAGGAGGTGCAGATAACGGGGGACGAGGAGGAGGAGGACGGAGCCGATGGGGGGCTGCTGCTGGACGAGGAGGAGGAAGAGGAGATGGGTCTGGAGTGGGACGGCGAGGAGGAGACGGAGCCGCTGCCGCCCGCCCCGGGCCGTACGCCGGGCGGCGGTGGCAGCGGCAGCGGCGTCGTCGGGGCTGCCCCGGGGGGCGCCGCGGCGGCTGCCCCGGGGGGCGGCGGTGGCGGCGGCGGCGGCCCCGGGGGGGCGGCGGAGGACGCGGAGCTGGAGGCGGCCCTGCTGCTGCAGCGGCCGGAGCGGGCGCGGCTGAGCGAGAACACGCGGCTGGCCACCCGCTACGCCGTGCGCATCTTCCGCGAGTACCTGAGCGAGAAGGCGCAGAGCCCCGACTTCGAGACGATGGACAAGGGAGCGCTCTGCCGCGTCCTGCGCTCCTTCTACGCCGAGGCGCGCTCCAAGAGCGGGCAGCTCTACTCCAAGTCCTCCCTCATCAGCATCCGCAGCTCCCTCAACCGCTACCTCAACGAGCCACCCTACTGCCGCACCCTCGACCTCACCAAGGACCCCGAGCTCCGCGCCGCCAACCTCACCCTGGCCGCCGTCATCCGCAAGCTGGAGGAGCAGGGCGCCGGGCCGGTGGTGCAGAAGCAGGCCATCACCCGCGCCGACCTCCGCAAGCTCTACACCTGCAGCGTCTTCAGCACCCAGAGCCCCTTCGGGCTCCTCAACAAGGTCTGGTTCGAGACCTGCATGTACTTCTGCACCCGGGGCCGGGAGAACCAGCGGGAGCTGGAGGAGGACTCCTTCGGGCTGGCCGTGGATGAGGACGGACGCAAGTTCGTCTACTTCAAGGCGTTGGGGCCCTACCACAAGTCGCGCTCGTCCTCCTGGAGCAAGAAGCGGGCGGAGAGCAGCGACGAGGAGAACCTGCCCCGCATGTATGAGACCGGCACGGAGTTCTGCCCCTATGCCAGCTTCGTCAAGTACCTCTCCAAGCGCAACCCCCTCTGCAAGGCCTTCTTCCAGCGCCCGCGGGACCACTGCAGCGAGGGTGACATCACCTGGTACGAGAACAAGGCCATCGGCAAGAACCTCCTGGGCACCCGCATGCAGATGCTCTCCAAGGCGGCCAAGCTCTCCAAGACCTACACCAACCACTGCATCGGCGCCGTCTCCATCGCCACCCTCAACAGCATCGCCGGCATCGGCACCAAGCTGGGGGGGCCGCAGCCGCCGCACCACCACCCCCCTTCCCACCACCACCACCTCCTCCACCACCCCACCAGTGGGGGCTGCTACACCCCTGCCGCCCTCAACGGTGGACCGCGGTCCCGGCCACCCGCCGCCAACCCCTACGTGCTGCCCAAAGACGGTGACGCCGCGCCAGTGAAGGCAGAAGCGGCCGCGGTGGCCCCGGCCAAACGGGCACTCTACGAGGCAGTGTTCCCAGCAGGGGCCGCGGCTGGTGGCGACGCGTGCGGACCCTCCGCCTCCCCCAAAAGACTCTGCCGCCGCCCCGCCGAGCCCCTGGACGCCGCCGCGCCTGCCGTGGTGGTGGTCTCAGTGAAACATGACCCCCTGCCTCACCTCCTCCCCGAAGCCAATGGGCACAGAAGCACCACCTCACCCACAGTAGTTTCACCTGCTATTGTTTCCCCCACCCAGGTAACCGGAAAAAAGAAAAAAAAGAAAGGAGAGAAAAAAAAAAAAGCAAGGTGGCGACCCTGCACCCCATCCCACGTAGCCCCCACTGCACCCCTGCTTTCTTCCCCATTTCCCCCGAGGCTGGGCGCCAATGCACACTGCCAGCCCCAGGGTGGCTCCTGGGGTGACTCTCATTGTTCAGGCACCCAGTGAGCCCAGATGCGAGTTATCCAACTTATTCGCCCTCCCAAAAGTTCCTCACCCCCGCCACCGGTCCGGTGGCTGCTTGCCACGTCCCTGCGGGTCGGATATGAAAGGTGCCTGGGTGCTGCCGTGATCCCCCTCGGCAGAAGCACCGAAGGCTCAGCCCTGTGGGCTCCCCTTTTCCCTCCTTTTTCTTTCTTTTCCCTCTTTTTGCGGGAGATGTGAGTTATGAAAGTTGGGCCAAAATAGTAGATAAGGGCGTCAGGTATCGTTAGTGTGTGTGGTGTTCTTGATGTGCTAATGAACTATTTGAATAACCTCAAATGCAGGAAACAGCCAGGAGAATACTCAATTACACCCTAGTAATGAGGGTGTAATTTTAAACTTCAGAAGTTAACAAGAGGGTTAATATGGCAATTGCATTCATCTTGTATTTGTTTATTTAAAATAGCTCTGTTTCCTGGCAGTGATCCTCTTCTTTTTTTTTTCCTTTTTTTTTTTCTTTTTTATAAGGCAAATTGGCTTTAGTTGCATTAGTTGCCGTAGTGGTGAAATATACAGTAAGAGCACAATTAAACGGGTTTAGGTGCAGCTTAACTGTGGAACAAGCCCAAGTTCATTACACGTGTTTCGTTGAGGTAAAGCGGTCTTGTCAAAAAAGCTGTTGAGCTGTGCCTTAATACGTGCCTTGCGAACCCCCTCTGCTGTGTGCCGGCACGTGCTGATGCCTGCTCCCCGTCCCCTCTGAAAGTACTTTCCTTTTGGGTGTTTGAGCGCTGGAGCTAAATTATTTCAATTAAAGACTCGCTGCACCTCTGCAATTGGCTTGAAGTTTGGAAATCATTCTAACTAAATCTATAAAGTGTATGCAGTTACGTTGTGCCCCATAAAATACCGTGTTTCAGGCTCGAACTTTACTGCTGGCTGCCCTGCACGATTACAAAACCCCTCTGACATTCTTGTGTCAAGTAATAACAAGGATCGCAGCCGTCGGCCGGAGAGCGCGGTGCTGGGTGAGCACAGGTATACGACATGCCTGAGCTGTTTCCCAAGTGGAAATACCAGTTCTGGACAGACAGACCCTTTCAAAGAGTTTGCCAGCTAATCAACCAGCCTGAAGGCTAATTGGGGGGGGAAGAGGGAGGGAGAGGGGAGCTTCCAGTGAATGCCTGCATAAGCATCTATGTTCTTTAAAATACCTGTGACCTCTCCTTTCTAGCAGGGGTGGCTTTTTTTTTTTTGACCACTTCAGTGGAGTACTGTGGTTTGATCTCCTGCTGTGTGTATCTGGTGTCTCTGAATGGCTTAGAGGCTTGATTATGTGCAGATAATGTTTTTGTTCTAGCTCATTATTTCAGGTATAAGCTAATGCTCTTTGCTGTATTTAACCCTAGACTCCTCTTCCCCTCGCTTTTAATGACCTTGAAAGTAATTTTGAAACTTCAGGCACCGTTTAGCTCTTTTAGAGCAGCAGCGCACGTGAGTATGGGAAGAGGGAACCGGGCAGAGCAGTTCTGATCCAGTTAGTGGTAACGGAGTATGCATGTCTTTAACCTGTTAAATGAGGTGTCTTGGTACCTTCAGTCATCAGGCTGGAGAGCTGCATCTCTACCCCGGCCCACAAATCTCTTCACACTTGCCTAAAGCTTAGGTGAGGAGAAATCCAGCTGCTGTACTGTTTGTCGCAGAGCTGCGCTTCCTACGTGAAGCATTCGGGGCTGTAATTCTCATTAGCGGTGGGCTCTGGGGAGAAAGGGAGAAATATCTCAAATAGATGATAGAGTACACAGGCATGTGCTGTTTTCTTAAGTGTATCAAGAAAGAAAATGAGCAATCAAGGATACTAGTCAGCACGGGGTTTTTTTTCAGTAATTATATGGAAATGTTCATCTCCATTCACAATTTAATGAGCTAAACAAGCTGCCCGGCCACTTTTGTAGCTGAATCTTGCCTTCGCTACAAAACTCATTAATTTAAGTCTCTACGAGAAGGAGGAGTGTCTTTTTTTTTTTTTAACCCCTTTTTAATCACCAATTCTTCTCCTGTCAGTTTTAACTTACATACTTCTTCTGGAATGTGACAAAATGAAAAAATATTGGCTGTGGAATAGATTTCCTTGGGAGAATGTTAATGCTAAACTTTTTCTCCCTAGCTACCTTTTATAATAGTTACGCTAATCGAGGTCCAGGGCATTTCCTGGGGAAATTAATGACTGGCCAGGGTTAATGGCCCAAGGCATTGCCTCAAGCCATCGACTCTCCCAGCCGGTCATTAATCCCCAGGAAATGCCCTGGCCCTCAATCCTAACTGCTTAATTATAAACAAAGACTTTCCAGGCCTTTTTGCTGAGTACATCTCATCGAGTAATGTGACACTAAATTCTGCTGTTGACAAATACTACTGATTCCTTGAAAACATGAAGGTCATAATTTTGTGGTTTATTGGTCGTCTTTGTAATTATCCTTCCAGGGGACAGATTCTGCTGCCCTCGTAGTCTTGTGCAGTACTCTGGTGAATAAATGGTGGCGTGATGAGGGGGTTTCTTAGCATGCGTGTATGCTCTTTTTTTTTTTATAGCACTGACAGCATCAAGCAAGGTATGGAAGAGGTTAAATGAAGGCACTAAATGGGACATCTTCAGTTTGCACTGACTACAAACTTTTAAGTGTAAGAATCTGAGCGAGGATGTTAATTTTATGCTTTTCTGTCGTGGTTGCTCCCATCTTTTGTTTTAGCTCCAAGATGTCCTTTCAGCCGCTGGGTTTGTAGGAGCCTCCTCCAGAGCTAGGGAAAGGTACATTAAATGTTCATCTTGATCCAACTGTTGCTTTAGGTTGCATCCTTGAGAGCAGCGTTTATAGAGTGTATTTTAAGCATACAGCACTGTGCCATCATGGAACAACTTTCTTTTCAGTTCTTATTTGCTCTGAAGTGTAGCAATTTTCCTGCCACTGACAGCAGTACTTCAGTTCAAGTTGATGACAGAGGGATGTAATTTGGCTGTTGTTCATCTTGTGTGTTACTGAAAGATGAACAATAGCTAAAGTTTAAGCTTTTGATGCTACAATGTGGTGCTAGCTGTTGAGATTTATAGATCTGGTACACGCTGAACTTACTATAGTAGTAATACCCGAAAATAGATTGGCTTCTGCCATGGGTGAGGAGAGTTGCTGTCACTTGGAAATGCTTCTGTTACATCGGTTCCCTAACTCAGTTGGGTTTTTCTGGGCTGCTTGTGAAGAGTTTCATCATCTATTAAGATAGCTACCAAACACTCAGTCATTGAAACATGACCCATGTGCATTTGTCTTGGCTGTTCCGGGGTATCCTTAACCATTTTTCCTCCTGCTTTAAATCCAGAGCTGGGTTCTTGTTTTCTTTCAATCTGGCACATGGCTTTTCGTTGCCTTATGCTCTCTTTGAAGGGCTTACTTTGACCAGAACCAGAAATCTGGTTCTGGCTGCAGGTTTCGTGGAAGAAGGCAAAACAGTAGCACGTGACGAATGTAAGTAGGCAGCAGGCACGACTGGGGACAAATCAAAGTAACTAATATGTTAGTCTAGCTCTTTTTAGTCTTTGGGGTTTTTTTGGAGGTGGATAAGAATCTTTCTGCTTGATCTTTGTTCTGGGAACATCCTACATTTCCATAAAATGGCTACGAAAAAGGCTTCTGTTCTGTACAGATGTTCGTAGTACTCTGACTAGAATCATTGCTAGGTGCTTTCCAAGTATACAGGAGAACTCATCAGACAGCTTCAGGGAGTGATGCTTAGGATGCGGGTGTTAGGATGCTAGGCTTTATTTCTATACAGGTAATAGATGGGGCAATATCCTTATCTTAAAGGCTTAAAGTACAGCAGCTATTAAGGCTGATGACTGCTAAATGCCTTGTTAGCTCTTGCAGCAGTACTTCTGTTGATCTGGTTTCAGAGGTTGGTACTGGCTGCCCTACTGCCTAGTTAGTGCCATCCTCTTTGATTAATGGATTTTCCCAGGTTGCAAGAAAATCTAGGATTTGCTTGCTGTCTTTTTAAAAAGGAACACTGAGGTTAAAATCTTAAAAGTGTGAGGCTTAAAGGAACTGTAAAAACTGTGCCCACCTCAGAGGCTACTGTGTCTTGGTTGCTGTTTGTGGGCTTTTTTAATGGGGAAGATTTTCATCTTCTACTAAGTTACTGATGTGGAAAGTAATTAACCGTAGAAGGGACCTATTACACCTGATAGTCATCAAAATTGCTCTGAAATCATCAGGAGGATAGGGTAGCAGGGGTGTCAAGTGTGGTCCCCAAACACAGCTTTCATATCCATTTCCGTGGCAAAACACATGAATCCTGGCTGTTGCTCTCTTTGGTGGAAGTCAGTGTTGTTTGTAACCGAATGCTTCTAAAGATCGTTGAACAGAGATGGGTGTTTTTTTGAAGACAGGTAGTTGGATACTTGAAGAAGACAGGATATCCCAGGCTATGTTTCTTACAACTAACATGAGGTTTGGTAGGCATGTGAATGTTTCCCAAGATGAGTGCAAAAAAGCAGAATAGAGATTAGGTTTAGTGATCTCATATATAGCTTTGAGGGCTGTATATGCACTGAAGGGAATGGAGGGAACTGTTTTTTCTTTCCTAGGCTGAAGTTGGTCCACTGTGGATCAGCTGTTGGGGAGGGAGTTGATTTAAGGTGGCTCAGGAGAGTATTTCACAGAAGATCTGATAATGGTGTTCTGATACACGCATTTAGAATCATGGTTGTGGAGTTTAAAGTCCAATACTGTCTTTTGTAGGTCCTCTTAGCTGCATTGGCACGATATATTGGAGGTATGAAATTTCGTAACTATTTCAGATGGTGATTTCTTCCACTATCACTTTTAATTTTCAAAATATTTTTACTTTTTAGAGTTTAGACTCCTTTTATTTAGTTGCATCGTGTGAGCTAGTCGGAGAATTTGCTTGGTTCAGCCTTCAGTGATGGTGAGAATGCAAGAGGTGATCCATTTTGTATAACACAGATGAAGATGACCTTTTTAGTACAATTAGGAGGAGAAGCCAGCATCATTGAAGTGTTGCTATATTTTGACACTTTTTTGAATTCTATAGAATCTGAAATGGCTATGTTGGTACGCTTCCTCTGTGTGCATCAAAGATAAAATGTACAAACTTAAAGGCAATAGAGAGGTGGGTTTTTTTTTAACAAAAAGTGTTCTGTGATTATCCTGTAAAAGATTTCCCATTGCCCACTGCTCTCGTTCTAGAGAGCAAGAGATCAGAAACTGTTTAGTCTAATTGGTGAGTCTGTATGACAGTGAGCTGCCTTATTTCTTGTATGGCGTAGAAAGAAATGAGTGCTTAAACCCTTTGAAACACACCACTACTGCAAAAGCCATAGGCTGTAATTAAATTGAATGCGGGGTTGTATTGTCTTGTGCCCTTGGCTATAAACTTGATAACAGACCATGGTACACCCACTATTGTGTTAGAAGCTGGAACCTAATTAGCGATGTTGTAGATTTTCAGTCACTTTCGAAGCCCTTCTGTTCATCTTTTTCCCTGTGTCCTTTCTTTCTTATTGTTTTGCTTTTCTGTTTCTGAAGTAATAAATGCGCCCTTCTTTTCAGAATGAAATCGTTAAGGGCATGTAGCCAAATATGTACGTGCAAGATAATTTTTTATCGTACTTTGGATTCAAGGGACAAGTGTTGGTAACTGCATTTTATCTGATGTAGAAGAGATTTATTAGTGTTGTGATAGTAAAAATATATAATCATGTTTCCAGGGAATGCTCTTCCAGGCATTTGAGGGGGGAGTAAGGAAGGGATTGGAACTTCTCGTAATACCTTGATCTAAAAGTAACATTGGAAGATGTACAACTGAATTCTGTTCTAGTTGTTTTTTGGGGATTATCCACAAGAAAATATGGCTCTTCTGGGCTTTTCGAAATTCACGTGCTTTTGCACTCAGCCAGCTTTAGTTAGTTGATCTGAAAACCTTCAAACTTGCTAAGGACTTAATCCCTAACAAGGACAAGTGCCTTTGATGTGTTCTTAACGCCATTTTTAGTTTGGGAAATAATAAAAGTTGTAGAGCACAGGTGCAGTATATACACTTCCAGTAAGTTCTTAGTTAATTGATACGCTTACCTATTGTATGCATCTCTATGCTTATGCAGCTAGAACAGATGATTTTAATTACATTGAAACCGAGTGACATTTTTAAGCCCTTTTTTCACTGGATGCTTAGAGCACATCTGCTCTGTATACCACAGTCCTGTGCATAGATACTTGAGCTAGTGCCTCCTTGGGACTTCTGACTCGCTTCTTGCACTGGGCTGAGCGGTGCACTGTGCTGATGTGGTTTGCAATGCTTCTGGTACTTAAACTGGGTAGCATAGCCTGGATAATGCGTTATTGTGTAGCTTTTTTGGCAAGGGGTGATCACTTCTCTTCAAACAGTGGCACCAGCACTGTGAAACCAATGCTTCTCCTGTAATACTCTCCTGGTTTTCCATTGGGGAACAACAGGAGTCCAGGAAGACAAAGCTGATGTGATCTGCAGGGAAGCATGAACTTGAAATCCCTTGGTGAAGCTTCCTCAAGGTCGGGGTGGGAGAGAGGGGTTGAGTTTAGCTTTTTAGGCAGTGCACAGCTCCTGGGGGCAGGTAGTTTGTTCAGTAGGTGCTGTTCAGGTAACGCAGGCTGTAGCACTTCTTGCAAACGTCTCCTTTTGCAGATATCTTTATGGGAGGTGAGGTGCGAGGATGAATTTTGGCTTTCCTTCTGTTTTCTTATCCCAAAGATCTTGTGGAAGTGCTGGGGTGATTTCTGAACTGGGGCTTATCTCTAGCACAGTGCTTCATTTCACTTTCTCCTCCTTAAAGTGCCCAGGAACCAGGTCTGATGATGCTGTCATTTGGTTTGGTTTGTTTTTCGATATGGGGAGTGGGAGGAAGAGGAGGCTGTATAGTTGGAACTCCTGTGCTTGGTGGCTCTAATGAAGGAGCCACAGCTCTTGGGTTTCCCTGCAGATCGGTGCCTGCATACACTGTTACTACTTTTGCATCTGTCTGTCCAGAAATGTAACGCATAAATGAATGACTTCCCTAAAACACCACTGTATTTTAAGCTCCTCTTTTTTTTTTTTTGTAATGTGTCCCCTTTTATGTATGTTTAAGGATTGCTGGAGAAATTTCAAGAGTGATTTCTCAACACCCTTCAACTGAATCCTGAGCTTTTACTCACCGCAGCGATATATATAACTGCTTCTTTCTTTGCTGTTGATTTTTCTCCATATGTTTCTAGTAGGCTTCAAAAGTGGCAGGGAGAGGTTGGTCTTCAGTAAGGAGAGCATACTGGGTCTGATGCTTTGAGTTACTAAGGTCCAGTGTGGTCTTCCTGAGCTCTTACTCTGATCCAGGGTTACTGGCTGCGAAGCCTGTGCTCACCTTGCTGGTGTGAGCTCTTGTTTCACGGGTGAGGTGTCTGCAGTGCACCTGAAGGAACAGCACCAAAACTCTCGGGTGCAATAGGAAATCATCAGTGGTTAATTACTGAGCATCCTCTGCCTGAAAGCTCCCCTGGAGAAGAAGCAGCGGAAGCATGTGGTGTGTCTCGCCGACGCGGGTGTGAGAACACGGGGTATGTGGGTTTAGCACGAAAGAGAAGGGGAAACTGCTTGCGTTGCCGCCCTCACCCCAGTTCGGCTTGGTGTAGGTTGAGACTGTTTTCTCCTTGTGCCTGAAATGTGGGGAAGAGGAGGAGTGAGGAAGGTGAAGTGGGCTTAAATAGCTTCCTTCCTTCCTCCCTTCTTAGAAGGGCTGGCTGTTACCTGTGACATGCCTGATAAATTCCTTCCCTTGTATGGACATTGCCCTGTTCAGAAGTATGCGGGTGATCTGAAGCGCTGTAATTAACCCATATAGTTTTGATGCCAAATTCAGAGGACCTAACTGTGAGAGTTAGGTTGACAAGTTGGAAAGTATAAATGGGAGCACAGATGCCGTGACAGACAAACCTACAGCTGTAGTACGAATGGTGTGTGAATGTCAGATAAAGAGGGAACCTGCTTGAGTTGGTTGCCTTTTTGAGGGTTTCCCAGTGTTTCTAATAACTTCATGACTAGCAGTGCTCACGTAAAGGATGCTTGTGTGTTCTTCCTCCTCATCTCAGATACGGCAGCAATACCGGCTGCAGTTGTTTATCACAGGAGTTAGCTAGAAAAGTATTGCGGGCGATGTTTGTGGTGATTGGGAGATGATGTTTTGTGTAGGCTTTTATCGAGTTTATCAGTACTAGTTTCCATCTTGGGTTTAGAAAACATGTTGTCTTTTTCCTGTCATAACACTAGTTTCTGGAAGTTCTAGCCCCTTGCAAGACCAGGTTCACATTTCTGCTCCACTCTTTAAAATGCTTTTTAGAGTGGGGGGGAAATAATAAAATGCTCTAAGCATGGGGGTTTTGGCAAATAACCAGTTCAGAAATAACTGTGTAGCCTTTTAGTATATTTTACGCTTTCTCTTGTCTTTTAATTTGGTAATGCTGAAGTATGTGTCTTGCTGGTTATCTCCATTCGAAAATACGGTTTCTCTGGGAAGAAAAACACTCTCTGAAAATGCACGCTAATCAGTGACTGGCAAACTTGGGAGTGGAAAAGTAACTGTTCTTGGAGGCAGGAGGGATAATGCAAAGCTCTGTGGTCCATGAAGCCATGAGGAGAACTCAGTTTTGTAGAACTGACTGATATTGGTAGGAATATGATTTCTTTCCAGCACAAACACTTGAAAAATTTATATTCCTTAGCAGGGATGGCAATGCAAATCCCCCAGCCTTTGACTCTGGTTCTTTTGCCCAAGTGCTGTTTGAAAATAAAACAGGCAGAGTGGGACTAACATGGTTTCAGTATCAGACTTAAACTGCTTCGAAGTCGGCTTTCTGAAGCTGCTGCCAACCCAAAGCAGCATGTGTAACGCAGTTACAGTTTGATTTTTAAAAAGCAGAAGCAACTTTAATTCCTGTCAGAACTTTGTAGTCTTGCCTTCTTTTGGGGGTATTTGACACACTCCCAAAGCAGCCTTATTTCTGGTTTTATCTCTTTAGAAGTCTTTAAGTTACCTTTTTTTTAAATTTTTAAATCCATTATTTTTGAAATGCACCTGCATTTGCCAGCTGGTTTCAAATAAAACATTGTGAGTCTTTCTAATATTTCTTAAGTAGAGCCTGGATACAGATGTTTCCACTGACAGTACTTTTAGATATAAGCTGTTCCCTTCACTTTCAGGCATTGAAAGGTATCAAAAGTAAGGAATGCCAAAAAAAAAAAAGCTAAGGAAATGCCAGGTTCATTGTAACTAGCAAGTACAAATGTGTCTAAATGGGTATACAGTTTAAAATATATAGTCACTCAAATAATACTAAACATAGCATTAATTGAAATGCTAATGCATTGGTGTATGGAAGTAGCACTATGCTACTATGTAAATGACAAAAGTATCCCCACGGTACAGAGGAGGATAATTCAACACTTTATTTTTTAGTTTGCTAGGATAATTCGTTAGGAAAGGAGTCCTCCTGCCTGTGCTAAAGTGTAATTTTAACCAGTCAGTTTTCCTCAGTATGGTATATTCACTTCCAAACAGCTAATAGATCTATTCAGGATCATGAATATAATAGTAGGCTAGATTTGCAGTACAGGATAATGATATGGTAGTAATTGTTGCAGTCATGTAAAATGTACGGCAGACGCTTTCAGAAGCTTGTGTGTGTTGTCTTAATTGTTGAGAGACACCAAAGCATCAGGTCAAATTCATATCTTTCCAGGAAAAGATATAATAGCTGATAAATAATTTTTTTTAGATTTTACAAGGCCCATGTCCAAATTTTTGCTAAAAAAGCAAAACACCTCCCCCTCCCCTCCCATGCTTGTTAACTTAGCTGATGAATATTCTAACTTGTTAAGGCATTTCTGTTTCTGTAAAGTGCTGGATGGATTCCACCAGGCACTTTTTTGGTACAGGGTTGAGGTCTTACCGATGTTAGTTGCTGTAAAAACGCTCAGGTGTGGTGATTTTCTGGCATTCCTCTGTGAAGATTCCCAGTGACAGAGCCGCAAGAACTACCCAGCCACCCGAGCCTTCCCAGCAGCGGCCCCTTGCTCGGCGTGTGGGGTGGCCGAGTCCTGCGTGGTCCCATCCTTCCTGCGGCGAGTGGGTTCGGGCTCCGGCACAAACGAACGCTGCCGCTTGATCGGCGACCGTGCAGCCCCGCTGCAGGGATGCTGGCCACCGCTGCTGACAGCACGCAGCTCTGGGCACCTTGGGTCTTCTCAGGCTTTCCTCTAAAAAAGAAAACTAATACCGTAAGGGAAAACTGAAATGTCTTTCCCCTCCCCTCCTCTTCCCCCAATTCTTTATAAACCCGAAAAGGTCCAAAACAAGTCCCAACCTGAAAACCTTTTATTCTCTTTAACATTAATGACGGTGGTCTGAAATAGCTGTTACCTCCTTTACCTGAAGGGACTAGCTTTTAGGAGGGGAGGAGAGCAGAGATGAGCTTACCGACCTATCTGGAAGTCAGAAAATAGGGGTTAAATAACTGTGCTATCAGCATTTTGAAGGCAGACCATAAGAATTTTGTGAGAAGAAAAAGATCTGGAAATAAGTTGAAATGGAAAATAAGGAGGAGAGGGAAAGCAGGGTGAGAAAACATTGCCAACTATCTTGTTGCAGCACATCAGTTGGGAAACTAGATTAATTTCTGTATACCAGTGTGCTTCTGCTGGATTAGTTCAATGGATTCAAGGGGTGGGAAATAATGCTTCTGTTTGGAGAGGGGCTAAAATTGGAGGGAGAAATTAGGATTAAAAAAAAAAATCCTTCTCTCTTAATGCTAAGTAACAAATGTAGTAGGTGCACTGAAGCAAGATTTGATCAAGGAAAAGATAGACCCAGAGGGATGACAAGAAGATTTGTGCATTTTTTTTTCTTTAAAGTAGAAATGCTAGAGGAAAATGTAAAAGAGAAGTGAAGGAGCGGGGGAAGTCTTGGTTTTCTTCAACTTTAAAGTTAGTTAGAAGTAAATGAGTAGGACTTAATTTAAGTACATTGTATTACTGCCTCTTAATGAAACTAAAATCTAAAGATTTTTTTCCTTAACCTTAAAAAATGTGACATTTAAACCAGTGGTTTCCTGTAGAGTTTTGTGTCAGTAAGTGTTGGTCCTTGAATATGTATCCCAAAAAAAATCCACTATCAGCGCTGTGGTAAAATGGCCTATAAGCATTGTGTTTGTTTTTATGCCTAATGGACAATAAACTAGTTTCCTCAAGCTACTTGAAATACTCTTTGTAACCTAAAGTGTCCAGATAAATTTCTCATTCGCATCTTATTCAAACTCACTGAGGAAGTTGGAAAAACATGGGTTTCATCAATGCGCTGTATAAACTAGTCATCTTCTCCATTAATCTTTAAGCTACTTCATAAAATTCCTGAGAAGAACCCTGGTGGGTTCCTGCTTTCAAAGTCAGCTCCGTTGTGTGATGGGAGGGCATGTGGGAGGTTTATGGGGTCTAGAGGAGAGGAGAGAGTTGGAAAGTCTTGTTTTTCCCATGTTTATCTGACCTGCAGTTTCATAGTGGAATACTAGGATTGTTGAATTATTTCCATGAATAGCTGCCTGCATCCAAAATGACTTGTGTGTGCTAGTCTATTCTGTGTATGTTAATGCCTGGATTTTTGTTGTGTAGTCAGTTCATGTTCTATATGACCTTAAATGCGTCAGTGGTGTGCTTGATCAAAACACATTTTTTTTCCCCTAAGGAAACAAATGTAGGGTCATAGCTCTGAGAAGTCAGGGATTTCTCATTGGATCTGGTGGTAGATGGCTGGATGCTAGCTTTCAGCAACCCATTCTTGAGAAGTTAAGCTGCTATTGTACTGTACTCCACTTTTTCATAAATATATTTTAAGCTTCTGTATAGGTTCTTTTCAGATCTCTCTTCTATCAAGTTTCTGCCTATGCATCTTAATGAATAGGACATCTCATATCGGTATTTACAGCGTCTGCTTCTGTGCTTTGTATATGCAGCTATATCAAGATACATAGTTATGGACTTCCTAAGAAACGTATTCAAGAAGTGTTCATCTGATCAGCAATATCTACTGGTTGGCAATGGTAGGGGGATGCTTTGAGCACTGTTGTAAAAGCAGTAGCATTGTGTTTCGGAGGCACTGTCAGATATGCTGGTTTTGTTGCAACTTGAAAATGAAAGCTTCATGTTTTACTCTGGGAAAAAGTATGAGAAGTGGCCACCACGACATAAAGCCTCCCTGGAGCGAGAAGTGTGTCACCTGGGCGCCAGCGGGATGATACCATGAGTGTAATAAGTTGTGCTTCAAGAGATAGGAGAAGGCAGTGTTGGAGATGGTGTCCCAGCTGATTAAAGGCTATAAGGAGGAGACAGGCTACGTGGCTGAGAAAGCTGGTAAGAGATGTTGGTCTGGTTTCACCAGCAGTCTAGCCCAAAAGAGGGCGGGGGAAGAAAGTCCTCATCTGTAGTAACGGAAAGTCATTAGCTGTTCTTAAACCAGGGGTTTTTTGTGACTTATGTGAAATTAGTGGTCTAAGTCAGATCCTGGTGGACAGATATCCTTGCAACGGAGGGGGCCACCAGAACTGACACTAATTGTCACTCCTTTTGGCAGCCTGAGTGGCGAGGGAGAGAAAGAGCTGCCCTTTCCCCAGAGGTGAGCTCCTGACCGTCAGGACAGGCTGACGGCCACATGAGAAAGCTTGCTCTGCTGGTGCTGCACTTGCTGTCTGAGTGGTCTGCTGGGCCGTGAGTGCGATGTTATCTAGAAGTAGCAGACTCCTGTACCAATTTAAGTGGAAAACCAAGACTAATGGCCAAATTCGTACTACCCGTGTCTTTCACTAATCATGAAAAATAGCAGTTTGCTTCTTCATCCTCCTGGCTTTGCCATCTTCTTCATATAACTGCGCTGACTTTTACTGATGGCTTCTTGTGTCTAATCATTTCTTAATGAAGCAGGCAAGTATATTTTATTTTATCCTGCATGGGCTTCTTTTTGTCACTCATCCTTGTTTCCCTCCACTCCATTTCCACTCCAGGCAAAAATTATTTCCAGCTGAGAGGGGCTGGATGCATGTAATTCCAGAGCAATTGTGAATGACCCTACAGATTTGCTTGCAAAAAGCAGAACATTTCCCCTCAGTGCACACCCCCTTTTCTCACCTAGAATGTGTGCAAGAAAGGTCATATGGGGCCAGACCCGAGGGGTGTCTGTCCCCGTACCCCATCCCCAGAGCAGTGGCCAAGAGCAGATGCCTGTAGAAGAGAATAGGAATGGGTGAGTAGGTGATGCTTCTCATGTGGGTCTTAAAGATGTTTGCCAGGTCCCCCTCTGGGGTGTAAGTGATGTGGCAGAAGGACAGTAATCATGAAAAAGCAGGTATTAACCCAATCACGTTGGGTCTGTGGGATGAACAGACCCCTTTGTGTTTTCCTGTCAGACTTTTGATGGGAAAGTTGATTACAGACAAGGTAAACTTGTTTGTACTTTATTCATTAATAACAAACTATAAACTGCCCTGCCTCCCCTCCCCACAGGCAAGGTACTTGAGGAGATGCCAGGCAATTAAAGTACTTAAGACAGTAATTACAGTCAAATATACAACAAAAATAAAATCATTGCACATGATTTTTTTTTATGCTTGGTTTTGTTCTCTGCATTTATTAAACCACAATTCTTGCCTCACGATTGAACAGGATTCTCTCAATTGGTGATACCAAAGTGTGCAACAACTTTGCTTTCGTTCAGCTGGGTATTCAATATTCATAATTTTTGAAGGTCTTACTGTTGAATTCTTCACAGCTCTGAAACGCCTACCTTTTTAGATGCATCTTAGTCAGTATATAGAGCTGGCGCACCTCTGAGTCTTAGCACTGAACAGTAGGGCGGTGATATCTTTCCTTCCTTGCTTTTTTTTCTAGTTTTCTTATTGTACAGGGAGTAGCATCTCTCTGGTTACTGTGATACTTAGGAGGGGAAGAGCAAAATAGGCTGTTGTTCAGTTCATAATCCATACTTGGCTTCAAATATTTAAGTTTAGCTGATGCATTTTAACCTTCAGACATAAGTATCCACAAACTTGTTGTGAAATTATTTGAGTTAGCGTCCTGCAGTATAAACTTGTGTGTATGCCAGCTCAACATATTTTTAAGTGAAATTCTTAGTGACTTCCATATTCCAGATAAAGTATGCTTTAAAAAGACAGAAACGTAACCGTAATGAGTTCCAGCTGGTGTGCATAAACCTTTCACATTACATTACATAATTAAGTTGGTAAGTAATGTATGGGGAAAAGTTCTTGTTGCTTATTCTTTTGTACTGGAGTTTTACAAGGCTATATAAATACTGTAAGTATTTAATGGGGGAAATGCAGGATTAAAAGCAAACAGCAGACAATGTACAGTACAAAAATGTCATAAACCAAATGTGCAGTATTACCCTTTTGGTATTTAATATTAAATGACCGAAACTTGACAGTGTTCTGAATGTCACCTACGTTAAAATAGCTCTCATAAGAACAATTTCCAATTGATTGGTTTGATTAACTTGACTAATTTAAAGGTAGATTGGTTTATGCTGGATGATACCAGAGCGTGGATTCCTTCTGAGTAATGTTTCGACCGGTCTTTTTGTTCAGTAAAATCTGCATTGCTGTGGTATTCGAAGCAGGGTACAGGCTCACAGACTCCTTACCATGACTTAACAACCTGTTCTCCTTTTAACAAACTGTAATTACAGAAACATAAACTACATCTTCATTTATTTCGATGGTAGAGCACGGGAGAGGAATGTGGGAAGGCATTCTTTGTGCCGCCATCAATTTGGTTGCCTACCTTGCAGTTGTTTCATAAACATCCTAGAAAGCTCCTGAAAATACCAAATGTGGAATGTGCCAAAAATGGTTAAAATGCGAGACTTCGTCCTCTGAGAGACAAGCCCTGGCAAATCTTAGCTTGATGTTACTGCCCTCAGCTGCCCTCCTCCTTTGCGGAAGGCTTTTGCTCCCTTGCAGAGTCAGCAAAAGGAACCGTGTGCCTGCACTTCAGTGGCTCCAGCACACCTTGGTCAAGGGATTATTAATTTTTTGGGTGCTGTCGTTGTCACCAGCAATTCGAGTTGCCATGTTTAGTCTGAACTGGAACATGGGAGGCATGGGCATATGGTCTGTTTTACCAGCTCTGTTATGGGGGTGGTAGCCTTGGGGAGAGGAGTGGTTAAAAAAAAGAGCAGTCCTAAATTGCACAGCTGTTTGCTGCCTGATGGTGAGTCTGAGCCCTCAGCTATCCTCATTTAAAAAGAATGGTCAGGCAGGTATCATAAGGTATTTAAAGTTTAGGCTGCTCTTCTTGTGAAGAGTGTAATTTACAATAATTGCTGCTTTTAATAATGAACCAATCTATTTGAGATGTCTCAATGCCCGCTAACCAGTTAAAATGACAACTTAATTTCAGGATGCTGTTACCAATGTAGGTATATTGACCTCAAGCCGTTCAGGGGGGGATATTGTGGGGTGATTTCCATAGCAAAGGTACATTATGCTTAGGCTCCCTTCTACAGAAGGGAAACCGAATTTTGAACTAGAAATAAACTTTCACTTGCCTGAGAATTATTCAACGAGAGGTGAAAGGAACATTCAGAATGTAAGTGAATAACAAATATCTTTTGGTTTTGTGGGTTTGTAAGTTCCCATAAATCAGTCATCGAGTTCCCAGTTGTGACAACCACGTCCCATGCTCTGACATTGCAGCCACCGCAAAACTCTAGCGAAGGGTGCAATCAACCCGTAATAAGAGTGGCAAGTCAAATGAGTAGCATTAAAAAAAAAAGGGGTGCTGTCTTGAAGACTTCTGACTCAATTTTTTGCAGGCTCTCAGTACACTGACAGGCTCTTTAAATCGCCCTCCCTTTCCTCTGTTGGCCCTCACCTTGCCCCTTGCTACTTGGTAAAGCAGCAAGCAAAAATCCATTATGGGACTTTGGGGGGGGAAAAATGGGCTGAAGATCTTTAATGGCTTGTTCGTAAGGATTTGATATGGCTTGGTATTTTGTGATCCTTGTTTTAAAGGAAATGCTTGTGTTAATGAACATTTATTGTAAAATATGGAAAAGAAACAGGTTAAAAGTCAAAGTAGTGGCGATGAGTGATTCTCTGTCTTCCTCTCACTGCTCTGGGGGGCTGAGGTCCCCACTGCTCCTGGTGAAGCCAGTGCGAGGAGCGAGGCCAACCATGGGCCAGCTGGCCTGTCTCAGGGTTTCTAGCAAGGGTGAGCTTTGGACGCGCAGCCCGGTGCCACCCAAATGTCCCGGATTAAAAAATGAGGATAGTAAGCAGTGCTGCTCAGGAGCCTCAGATTGCTCGGCAGAGCTGCGCTTCTCGACAGCTGCTTGCTGCGTACAAGACTTGTGAATAGCCAGCGGACCTGCTAAAGCGGTGGGAACAGTGGTTGTAGGTGCTGACGGGGTTGTTTGCAAGTGCCCAACACCTTGAGTGCTCCTACCGTGTGAAGGGGCCTCGCTGGGAGCGAGGTGTGAGCTCGCTTCAGCCTTGGAGCGGCCAATTCCAGCACTCTGCCTGACTCTATCCAAATGCTGGCCTGAACCAGCCCCGCTTGGCCTGCGATCCAGGGGGATCACAGTGCAGTGGGAATAAGAGGCACTTTGTTCTCCATCGTAGATACACTGCAATTAAACTCGATAGTCATGAGGCTTGATTTACTGTTGTGCTTTCGCTGTTTTGCATTGCACAATAGCACAAATGCCCAGAGAGCGAGCGAATTTGGTCTGTTTCTGAAGGATTGTGAAATTCTCCTTCTGTATAAATTTGCTGGCTGAATTTTAAGCATGATTTATAAAAGGGGCCTTTCCTCTTATAGTAAACATAATTTCCCTTTCTGTAAGGCTGGAAGACAAATGTTCTTAGTCTGCAAGGTAGCTTTTTCAGTGTGCTATCCTTAACGTGGTTTTGGCTCATCTTTCCTTCTGCACACTTACTGAAGCCGTTTAACTGAGATGCAAAAGAAAAATGCTGTTCCTTCAGCATTTGGACCTAATGTTGGCTTACAAGAAACACAGAGCAAGAAAGGCATTTGTTTTGCACTGTTCAGAAGCTTTCTAAAATCCTCTGAAGTGTGCTGTGGTTCTTTATTTTTGGTCTGTTTCCTTGGTCTGCCATCGCAAGTAGACTTTCTCTTGCTAATCTGCTGCCTGAAATACTCTTTGTTCAGGAAAGCAAGTCTCTTTCTGTTGTAATCAGGGCTAGGAATTCAGCTGCGGGGTCACTCTTGGTGCTGTAGAGTTCACTGACCACGTTTTGCTTCTGGCAGTCCTAGCTTTGGCCCCTTTACACAGATCAATGCCAGGCTAACCCCATTTATTGCTACTACTGAAGCAAAACTCTGCTTCTCCTATTTAATTTAGCTCAAAATAGATGTAATGCAAACAAGCGTCAGCATGGCAAAAGAGCCAGAAGAAGCAGAGGAAGAAAAAAGGCACTCGGGGTTTTTCTGAATTAAAGATACCAAATGGTACCAGGCTTCAGATGGGAGGAATTAGTTTGCACTGGATCATTAGACCCTTTATAAAAATCAATTGTCATCATTGATTCTAATTTGCACATGAGTATTAGAGTTTATCTAGTTGTCTTCAGTTCCCTTTTTGTGTTTAAAACAATTTCTAATGTAAATGCTACTGCTTAAGTTCAGCCATGTGTTCAGATTTCTTTTGGGTTTCACAGTCCCGGGGATGAATCTCGTGGCTGGCTTCGTTTTGCCCCACTAGGTGAACCTCCATTGTTATTGCTAGATGCCTTCCACCAGTTTCCACAGCTTCAGCCTCCTAGAAACTTCCAGACTTGCTTGTGGTCAAGTGAAGTTGCTGTTGGCAGGAGTGTATTGTTATTCTTGGTGAAGCTACTTGGTGCTGAGCACTTCGTAAGGCTCGTCACTGTAAGATGGGTTAAGAGGTTTTGTTAAAGCAAGCGCGTGGCAGGTAAGACTCCTGTGGCTATCAAACCCTGTGACTGCAGTATAATTTTTCTCCTGTATCTGTGGCACACCTCAGTATGAGAAAATGTTGGGATCCTCAGGACCTTACTTGATGTTTAGATGATGGGACCTTTATGGTGTGGTTGGCATCCAGCCACTGTTCTCGGCCAGGGCTGGAGTTACAAATTCCACTCGCCATACCTCATTCCACACTGCTTGTCAAGTATGTGGAATAAGGCGCGCACATACCCTCACCCATTGCTGTCTTCTGGATTGAAGCTCTGTTTGCTGCACAAGGCAGTGTGGGTGGAAATCATGAGGCTTAGTGTTTCTGCTGAAAAACAAAACAATCTTGCCACATATCCATCTACTCCACCACCTTTCCCCCCAAACTAATCCCCTTCGGTCTCTCAACTCCAGGGTGGCGTTCAGCAGAAATCAAGCGCTCGGTCAAGTGTGTCTGTAATGGGACAGAAGATGGTTGCCATGAGACAAATCCGTAATTTAAGAATCATTGCTGAAGTTAATTTCTGCTACCCTCTACTAGATGATCACCACAAGACCCCTGAAACCTTTCCTGTATGTTTAAATGCTCTTTTATTTCTGACATTACAATTCATCTGTTCCCGAAGTCAAACTTTTCGAGTATTTGTTCCAGAGGGGGACCAAACCCTGTCAGATTTTTTTTTTTTATTTCACCACCATTCTCCACAGTCTTACCAATTAAATGCCTCCTCCTTCTTCTGCTTGCCCTTTTCTTTTTCTTGCAGGCCTTCGTTCCAAAGGGGGATGCTTCGGTTTCCCACTCCTAACACACGCTTTGTCTGTGTTGCCTCCTTTCCTTGCCTCTTGCAGGAACAGTGGTGCTTCAGCCTCTCTGCTTTCCTCCCCTTCCATGCTGGGGAGGGAGCTGATGGTTTCCTGCACTGCTCCTCTGGGCAGGAGACAAGCATCAATTAAGACACAAGCTGTAAGGACTTCTTGATGTTTTCCCCAAATGTACCTGGTTCCAGATAAAATCCTTTGCAGATGTTATCTCCCAGACTTTATCTGGAATTGGTCTTTTAAAGACTCAGGATGTGTTGCTGTGTGCAACTCCCTTTATCTGCTCTTTTACCTGTCAAGTCCTCCTCTTGTGATGGTTTCTTCACTTTTCAGGTCTCTATTGGAATGTAGTGGGGTTTTTGCATGTGAGTTTTAAAATTACTATTTCATCATAGTTGGTGGTTGTCTCTACCTGACACCTTCTCCCACTTTTGATACTCAAACTGCTCTCCTAAAGATTTTTTTTTTATACTTCCAGATCTTATAGTCTTGATCCTTCTTTAAAGTTGTTCTTTCTCTATTGCAGAAGCCAGGTGTAGTTCAGAATTGTCAGTTTAGACCTATAGAGGATGTTTCCCCTTATTGGCATGGTCTTGCTGGTTATTACCACTCAATATATTCAGTGGGTTTGTTTTCTCTAGCTTTAGCTAGATGAATTCTTCCCGCTGTCCCAACATAAGATTTCTTCAAGTATTATTTTGAATGAGGACAATTTCATATAAAGCTTACTGCCTCACCAGTAGTTAGTAGCTGACCTGAGCCTCTTGGCAAGGGCCAGCTTCTCCAAGACCCCAGTTACAGAACAGCCTACCAAAAGAGAAATTTCATATGTAAATGCTTACCCCATGGTGGTTGGCCCAGCTGTGGGGAGTAACAGTGTGTGTTCTGGGTTGTCTCACTTCTGTATGTTTTAAAAATAAAATAAGTGTATATTTTGTTTAGCTTTCATTTTCTTGGTGAAGCTACCGGTTGGCTTTTTAATTTCGAGCTGTCCTTCAGAATCATCTCATGATGCGACTCTTCTCTGGTGCTGGCTTCTGTGTTGTAACACAACTATATGTACTATCAGTTTGTGCTGAAGTGTCTTTATTTCTTGCTTTTCAATTTTATTGAAATGTGTTGTACGTTGTAGGCAATGAAAGCCAATAGCTAGAGAAAGTAAGATAGGCATTTCTTGTTGATTGACAGGCATAGTCTTTTCTGCTTATTTAAACATTTTCAGGTCCTTTTATTGTCCAAGCACTGGTGCTTTGCATGTTAATGACTAGAGAAGCACAAACGCAGGCTTAGAAGCAGGCCATGCCATTCAAAGAATGTATACTGTGTAAGATTTCATCCACTATTCTCTGAGGTTATGTGTGCGGCCTGTTATGGTGTTGGGTCAAGTAGAAGCCTTTTAATATAAACCTAAGAGTTTGCTGAGCTAGTTAGCAGAGTTCATTCTGTCTATGCCTAGATAGTGGATTGCTGCTTCATGAGGTTGGTGGTGGCAGTGATGGCTTCTGTTAGCATATATATAGATTATATATATAGGTTTTTTATATATATATAGGTTTTATATATAGGTTATATAGATTTGGGGTTAATCTACCCTTGTGAGCTAAAATTAGTTGCCAAATGGATGTTTTTATCATATGAGCTACAATGACTACTTGGAAGAAGTCCCTACAGGCCTGAAAACAGTAATAATCAAAATTGTATTTCTTAGCCTTGGATCCTAAAGTATCTTTTACACATAATGGAATCAAATGAGCCCAATCTAAAATATGCTTTGTTCATATGCCATATGGTCGTCGTCTTGCCAAGCACTCTTCTTGCCTTACAGAGCAGACTCCCGTGTTCTCCTTTCCTCAAATCCTGCCCTTCACGCTAACCAAAAAAGTTGCTGCTTGACCCCAGTCATACGCCTGCCATTCCTTTTCTCCCGTCATCCCCAAATGTTTTCCCAGCATCTAAGAAAACCCCAAACACCAGAAAAGAGGTAAACCGAATTAAAAACCTTCACATGCTACTGCATTGAAGAAGCCTTTTGAATTTAACCACGGCTGTATTTACCTTAATTCAGGACTTCAGCCCCTTTCTACCAGCCACCAAAAAGCCTGCCTACTCCTCTGAGGACCACAGATGGTATGATTTTAGTATGGGGGTAGGGAAGTATCTGGGTTGCTGATTGTTTTCAGTTTGGGTCCCGTGTGCCACGCGCGTAGCCCATTTGGGAGTTCTGGGGAGGCCCCGGTTATTGTGTGCGGCCTCATACACGTATTTTTAGCAGGAGCCTGTTTCCTGTCCCTGCACCGGGAGCACCTGTGTGGTGTCATGCTGCCTGTCCCAAGGTGTTAAGTAACCCACGTGTGTTTTGAAATAGCTGATGATAATATGATTTCTCTCACGATAGTGTTTGGACTTTTTTCATTCTCCTGCTTGTTATGAAATCTGTAGGCTGATAATTTTAATGGGAGTTACAAGAGGAGAGGAAAAAGTCCTAGCCAGCTCTGGAAATGCATGGGATCGTGGTAGAGCCGAGTAAACGCTCCCTCTTGCAGTCCATCTTAACAAGGATTTCCAAAAAGCCTGTCATTTCAGTAAGTTCAGCTTTTATCCTCTCCTCACACTGTCCTCCCTCTTGGCAGTCTCTGTCCCTCTGGTGGGGTTTCCGTAGATTATTGTTTTTGAGAGGTAGGGTCGTTGCTTTGCTAAGTTCAGCTTCAGAGACCTGCTGGGAGGGGAGGTGGACGGGAGGGAGGACGAGAACCCAGCAATGACCCAGGACTCCTGAAAGTTGGTCTTTTTTGCCCATAATGTTGCATTGCTTCAATACTAGAGTGAGCGATGTGTAATTTAGGATTACAATTTCACGCCGTATTTCTAATTCTCTACCAGCCTGAATTGTAACTGTCAAAATTGCAGTTCCGTTTACATCTTCATCATAAATTAGATAATTATGAATGTATGGCTTTAAAGCCCTTTTGTGCCTTTTTTTCTGCAGTTAGGTTATAGATGAAGCTATCTATCTGTTTTATTGTCTAGTCTCATAATTACTAAGTGGACGCAATGTCTTCAAAATTACGATTCAGTCTGAGAATATTTTATTATTGTCTGCTGCCAAGAAACATCTGGAGAGTGCTTAGAGCTCTTGTGTGTTATAGCAATTCAAAGGCACAGTTTTATTGGTTCCTTACAATTTGCTGCTTTGCTTTTTCCCCTTCGTATGGCAGGAAGAGCTAATAGAGGCTTTCTTGTGTTTTTAAGTCCAGTGAGGTGACTCCAGATATAAAATTCTTCAGATAATCCGAAGATGGATTTTTTTTTTTGTTGTTTGCCAGTTCAATCTGAAGAATCTGAAGGAGATAGCGTTCTGTTGATATGTCCAAAAACGCATCTTCTCTAGATGGGTCAGTATTATCTCTTTCTGCTCCTAGGCAAATTAATAAACCAAATTTAAAAAGTGCAAAGGAAAGCAGGCGGCTGGCTGATTCAAAGGGAGAGGCTATGTTTTTCATCACCACCCTTTCAAAGCCTCTCTGAATCAAAAGAACCATTGGATTGCGAAGGCAAGACCTATGCCACACCAGAAGCTCCCAGTTCAGCAATTTTCCCAGGGTAAAATTATAACTCATGTTTCCTCAGCACAGGCTGTAACTGGCAGCGTTCCTTCTACTTCTAAGGGTGAAATTGCTGGGGGGGGAACAGACATCTAATGTGCCTCTGGAAGTTTTACAATGGGTGTTAGCCTCCCTTTGTGGAAAGGTAGACGTTCTTTTGGAACATACCCAAGGGCAGGTGCTATTCAAACTGGAGTGTAAATTAACTTCAAATAAGGCAGTACTGGCTTATTTTTGTTCAGTTTAAGAGTCAAATTTGAAGAAGAAAAACCCATTTCTCAAATTCTGACAGTTCATGACAATCTTCCAGTTATCCCACTGTAGTCTGCATTTTTATGGGTCTTTAAAATCTTCAGATATGACTGCAATTCAAGATGTTAATCTTTATTCATGTACTACTGATAGGATCTGAACTCAGAAACAAAACAGACAGATTTTAGCAATGCTTGTTTTTTTGGTGTTGCTTCTCACCAGAAGATTATCAGACAAATTGCAAACTTGGTCCGAGAAGAATGTAACTAGTTGGTTTCTTTCCCACTCAAATTTTGACACCATCTCTAAGGATTTGTTTAACTTTGCATTCAAATGTACCAGCCTGGTTCTGGCAAACAGAAGTCTTTCCCTTTTAAACCCAGGAGGGAGTGGGTTTGGTTTTTTTTTTTTTTTCCTTGTCCTTTTCTTATGTAAAGACTCTTACAAAATATGTGCAGAGGGCCTGCTAGAAGTGGATAAAAGGCAACACTTGAGTGAGAAGTCTGACCAAAAATTACATTATTAATATATCTCAACCTGGGGAATCCACCTGGGAACAGCTGGAAGATGGATTCCAGTGTTCAGAGCTCCCCTGTCCCTTCCCGTGGCTGTTCCGGCTCCGAGCTCCACATACATGCGTGGGGTGGGGGTGGCTGTTGCATGCCGGTCCTGACTGGTGCAGGAGATGAGCTGGGAGATGCTCCATCCCTCATGGAGGCAGCAGGAGCTGTTGGTTGCTCTGTGCTGGGCTATTCCCAGCGACTGGGGAGAGCTGCCCGAGCAGCTGTCTCTTTCGGGGAGGAGGCAGGGACTCGATGGAGCCCCAGAGCATGTAGGTAGGCTATCTGCAAAGGTGCTGGCAGGCCACACCTCCTGCAGCAGGGATGGAGTGGTCCAAGGTGTTTGGATGGATGCTGCTGCGCGCCAGAATGAATGAAGCCTTGTACGGAGGAGAACTGGTCTGTCGTCTCTGTCCTTTGCCAAAAGGTGAAACTCCCTTTGCGTGCTTGCTTTCCTGTGAGGTACAGGTAAATTCACATTGTCTCTGCTACCTGAGGTTTGATAGAGGTAAGAGAAGAAAAGCGACCTATTTTCCAGGTTTAAAAGAAAGTAAATGAAACTGTCCTGGGGGCAGCAGAAGCAAAGACTTTTGTCTTCGCTGTAGTGTTGTGGGCAGGGCTGCCAGGCTGCTAAAGGCTCTTCAGACCTGGCAGCGTCTTTCCCAGGGACTGCTCATCTTTTTAATAGTGTTTCCTTTTTTCAAAAAGTCCACAATGACTGCAGCCTTTCTCTGCTGAGACTGAGGGAATCTGTTGGCACTTACTGGCTTGTAATAGTTTCTGCAGTGTCCGGCAGGATCCCCCTTTTGCCTGTGAGACTAAAGAAGGCTGAGCGAAGGTCACTGAGGTGCCTTGCTGTGCACCGCCTGAAATGCTTTGAGCTGGGCATGTCTGGTTAGGGAAGGCTCAGGCTGGAGAATTATGCTTCCTTTGGGTCACTCCTAAATCACTTTTGTTGCTAGTTTGAGTTGAAGCCGGTGCAGAACAGACAAGCTCCTGGTGAAGCAAGTGGCCTGAAATGCCAGGTATCCAGTCCACCCCTATCGTAGGACGCCATTAGAAGCAGCACAGCAGGTCTGTTGACCTTTGGTCCCATGTCCTCCTGCATCTAAACACCGTGTCTTCCAGCGTGGTTAGGGGATGTTTTTGCCTGCTGCATCCTGGGGTAAACACCCTGTGATTATACAGTGTCAGGTGGGCAGTGGTGTGCTGTGCAGTAATTGAGAGCAGCTTTCAAATCCGGTTTTGCTTGTAAATTAAATGGCCGCTTTTACCGAGCGAGAATCGAATCAGCAGCGTGTCCGAAAGACCATAAAAGTCATCTACTTCCATTATGAAAGCCGAAGTGGCTAGTGGAAGTGTGTGTGTTTGGGGGGTGGTGAATCTGGGCTGGACCCCCAAATTGTACGTGGGTCTTTGGGGTTTGTTTTTTTTTTAATAGTGCGACGGGTTGGATATATGCCAAAGATCCTGCTTGCATTATGGGCTTAAGTCCTGTGTCAGCCGTGTTTACCACTTGCTTGACCAAAGCATAGAGGGTGTGCGCAGCAAGAAATGGATAGGCAGTGCAGAAGAACAGAGCTTTACTTGCAGGGCCTGAATGTAATAAATGGAAACATTTAGGCTGGCCTCAGCACTGCTTACCCAAACAAGCAAGGGGCTGAGTTAATCCTCCATAAAGAGTACAAATTTACAGAATATCTGGAGGGAGGTATTAAACTTTTGTCTGCAGTTTCAAGGCTTAGGGGAATCTTCAGAGAAGTTTATAAGCACTTGAGAAGATACCTCCTGTTTCTGTAAACTTGACCTTTTCCAGATTTTGGCCTCGTCTTTACTGCCATACTGGTGTAAGCACAGGTCCTTATTTGACTGCTGCCCTTGTCCCTAAATCCTTTTTCTCCAGTTAGAGATTTTTCTTAACCTCTCAGTGGCCAGTTTCTGATGAAGGTGTGGTTAGAGCTGTTCTGCTGAATTAGTTGTGTGCTGCAGACTCAGTTACCGGGTGCTGGGAATTCTCAAAGTGTCTTCAGGCTCTTGTCCAAGGGCATTTTTAACTGTCCTACCTCTCCAGGTAGGCAGCTCTCTCCATCCAGTACAAATACTTTGCTTCCCTCAGCCCCTTGCCTTGCATTTGGTTCTCTGCACCTGTGGCATTTATTCTAGGTCCTGATCAGCTCTGATGAAATCCCAGCAAGGCTCTTTTTACCAAGGAAATGCAACCATAGTATCTCCAGCACTCACAGCACTGAGCGGGTGTACGTGCTCAGCAGCGCCGGCGTCTCAAGGAGGAGGAGGCTGTGAGCAGCCAGCATGCGGGATGTGGAGCAAGGGATGCCCGCCTCGAGGGGCCGGATCAGTGCTCCAGCCCAGGGCCGGTGCCTCTGCGACAAGGAGGATGTAGCAGTTAAAATTGTCCTGTGAGGTAAGTGCTCCAGTCGCCACTGCTATAGCCACTCTGGTGTGACAAGAGGTCCATCATTGCCTTGGTAAGCTTGACCCGTATTTGGGCCATTGCAGGATACAGAAGACAGCCCAATGCAGTTCCTGGCATCTCCAGGAAAGGGTTTCATCCAAGGCTTTGTTTCATGATGGCCTATACCTTACACCCTGGCTCTGATGGACCCCTCTGGGTATCTCTGTTCTCTCTCTCTCTCTCAGGCAGCCTTGTAGCATCCTCCACCTTCCTAAAATGCATTGCTGCATGTATTTCTGCAAATAGTACTGAGGGTTTCAAACATGGCACTGGTGGTGGGAGAAGTGAGCAGCTGCTTTGTATCATAGTAAGTCTTCTGCTGTGCTTAGGTGCTTCAGCATCGCAAGAAAACCTTCCAGACTTCTCAGGCTCTCCATTGTATTTGCCTGTCTTGTGACAGAGGGTAAAATTATCCTATATATGTTGACAGACATTCAGGATTTAAAATGAGGCTTTTCCTCCAGAGGTCTAAAATAATAATTCTGGTACTACTGCTGAGTCTTAGGGGACCTGGTATTTCTGCTTACCATGGCACTAAATTGCAGCGGATAGTGTTTTGGACCTGTTTCTCACACAGCACTCAAAACACAGTTGTTTTGGAGTTTTGCTTTATAAACATAATTTGTAATGTTCAGAGTCGGCAATCCTAAAGCTCAAAGCTGCGAGGGAAAGAGCAGTTGGATTATATTGATGAAAGGCAAAACATGACAGTGCAATTGGCGTATTTTTGCTGGGGGAAATGATGCACTATTTCTGTGTTTTGCAGACCCAGTGGCACCAGTACAGCCCAACCACCTGATCGGGGAGCTACCAGCCATCAGTGTAAGGGTGAAGAAGCAGAAAGGTCATGGCTGTGCTTACATTATTAAGACTTTTTGCCAAAGATCTGGGCAACTTCTTTGTGCTTCTGCACTCTTCAAAGTGCAGGTGAAGAGAAGGCACCATAATGGTACACAAGCCTTGAGACCAAAATGCAGTTTGCATGCTCTGCACCGTGCACATGGTCATCTTTGACCACCTTGCAGGGCTTTGTCTGAGGGACCAGCACAACCTGGTGTCATCAGTGGATGCAGCGTACCATGGCCATAGCCAGGGAATTCAGTGCGAGGACATTGCCAGCCCACAGAGGTGTCCAGGGTGGGGCTTTCTCCTTCCAGTAGGACGAGCACCTGGGCTTCCTGGACACGTAGCTCTCTATCTCTGCCTGCTTGCTACACCTCCCAGAAGTGCTGTTTGTACTGTACTGATATTGCTTACACTGAATAAATGCTTTCTCCAGCCTCTTTGTTGTGGCAACTGTTTTTGCTGAATTGAAAAAAAGTGGGGGGTACTTGTTTGAGCATTGTGGTGAGACGTGATCATGATTATTTTTTTTAATCTTTAATGAAATGTTTGTTTTGAAAAAGTGCATCCTCAAAATGGGGACGCTTGTGCAGGAGCCAAATCTGAGAGTAGTCCTAATGTTCCTGGTTTGGATGAGGGACTTGAACTGGGCTTTCCTGCATCCCACAAGCACCCCTAAGCACCAGCCTGCTATTTATTTTGGAGTTGGGCACATAGCTGTCCCTGACACTTGAGTGATTTCAGCTTTGTACTGAAGGAAAAAGGATTTGTCTCCCACTCCTGAAGTTTGTTCACTGTTTGGATTCATTCCTCATACAGTGGGATGTATGTGTTCAGAGGAGACTTTTCTGCTGGAGGTGGCTGATGTGGGTGTGCTGACTGCTGTTGCCAGCTGTTCCTTGGCACCAAGCTTTTGTGAGGAGAAACATCTGTCTCATGGCTTTCTGTTGTGAAAAAAAATAATGAATACAGACAGATTTGATGCTTGAGAATAAACTACTGCATGGTTATTGTTTCTAATGTCCAGACCAGATGAGACAAGCTTGTTCTCACCTGCCCCCAGAAAATCCAAGAGAGTTTGAAATATGTAACTGAGTTTCTCAGCAGTGATAATTGCTTGGGCTGTGACAGGGAGCATCCAATAATTTTAGGATTTGATACAAAGGCTAAAGCTACAGTATATTGAGTAGCATATGTACACTCCTGCTTGAGCTGGCCTGGCTCACAGGGAAGATGTTGGCTATAATAACCCTAGCCAGCAATGCCTTGATCTGCAACCTAAAATGATCTCCACAGTCTGGTGAGTCAGGTAGATGTTTTGTACTTGAATGTCAGTTGTCCTGTGAGTGAGCTCGGGTTGTCTTGTAGTGGCATGGTTTTTGTCAAGGTTTCTGGCTTAAGAAGGGGACTGGAATAACTTTACTCGAGACCACAGAGCATAAACAACACTTCTGAAACCACTGCTAATCATAGCAGTCTAACATGAGCGAATATTTCGAGGGGAGGAGGAAGGCTCCTGTCTCTTTGATTTTTCTATGCTTAGAAGCATGTTGCAATAACTCACGTTCTTCAGCTATCTCTTATTTCTTCCACTTGCTACCAGAAGATTGACATGGTTCCTGTGTTGTTCTTTGGTAGACCAGTTGCATGGGTGCACGTCGCAGCCACTGTGTTTTTTCAACCCAGATGTAAAGGCTTATTCTTTAACTATATTCTTGAATGAAGATGGGGAGAAGGTGGTATAGAAGGAAAAGGCAGGGAGAGGAGATCTGAAAGATCTCCTCTGTGATCCTCAATCCCCTTTGGTAGAAAGGCTTCTAAATCCTAAGGATTTTTTTATAAATCCCAGGGAGGAGGAGATCAGGCAGGGCTGCTTTTGCTTCTGTTGAGCTTATGGGAGGCTTGCCTAGGGCAGAAAATGAGAAGCAGGTTCAGATATACTCAAAAGACCTGGGCATACCAACTGCTTGTTGTTGAAAGACTTCTTCAAATATCAGCAAGAAAGTGGAAGAGCCCCAAACTGCTCTAACAGAAACTGAAAAGCAAAACTGAAAAGTTTTATGCAACCTAAATGCTTTTAACCTGCCTAGCACATAGATTTTAGCACTCTTGAGTATGTAGTTTCAATAATAAATTCATTCTGATTGGAAATCAGAAGTCATTATTTTGAAAAGTTGTTGGGGAAAAAAATCTGAGTACTAATAATGATAAATGTTTTACAGGGTATTTCAAGTATTTTGGTCCACAGGAAGCATTGTAAAACCTGGGATTTCCTGTTCTTATTTAATTTTTTGTAGGGTAAATATTAAAATGTTTGAGAAGAAAAGGTACCAAGCGAAAAATGGACTGTTGTTGGTTCAGGAAGGTTGCTGCCCATCCAGCCTGCGCAGGCTCTAGCTGTGCTTTGTGTCCCACTCGTGAATAAAGTTGGTGCGGTTCCTGAGGCAGATGACAACCTCTGTGATCTCCTGTGTGGAAACAGCCATGGCTGAGCTATAAACCCTTCCTGGGTGCAGGTCTCACCTGCCTGACACCAAGCATACCACGGAAGGCTTCTGAAGAGCTTTGTGATCCTTTGTGTCATCAGCCATTCTAGATAGCTTGCTGGATCCCATTGAGTTTAGTTTCTACAACTCCCTTCTCTCCTCCTGTGATTGTTTGTAAGGAAGTATATTTATAATCACTTTAGGTAGTAGAAGCTTAATTTACCAGCAGTGCCTTGTTCTAGCCACTTTTTACCTAAGCTTGTTCACTTCCGTCTTTGCAGTAATCCAATGTAAGCAGCGTAGTTCTTAGACTGTTTGTCCCGATGTTATCCTTTCCATACAAAACCAATACAGTGATTTAACTAATGCAGTGATTTAACTCTGATCTGTTAAACAAATGTCGTTAACATTTAACAGTAACGCCGTACCCACTGGATGGTGATCATCTGTGCTGTGGCTTGCGCCACGTAAAAGAAACTTTTTTAAGAACCCAGTTCTCTGAATCCCGTTTCTGCTTTAATTTCTCTGGGGCAACTGCAGTAGAAATACCATTGCCTAATTTCAAAGTGGTCTCCAAAATAGTAGCGAACTGGGTTTATCCAGGGAAATGTGCTTTGTGAGCTAAGGCTGGAGCAAGGCTAGCGTTATTATATTTAATATCTAAGCATTGAGCAGATGGGCGTTGTTTCTTGAGGCACAATAAATGTAGGTAACTTGAAGGGGCAATGCTGAAAAGGAAGACGATGAAATAAGACAGCAAAAGGTTTTATTATAAAGTGTGTTTATTTCTTGGGAGTTTTAGTAGGTAAACTGTGTAAACGGCAGCTTGGTTACGTTTCATTTTTGGAAACTGGTTCCCTTTTCTTATGGCTTGGGTTTTTTTTTTCCCTTGTAAAATGTCCCCAATCCTTCGACCTATCTCCCATCCTGGCAGTGATGTTTATACTGTACATTCTTCTACCGTTTCATGCAGCTGACGCTATCACAGCTATGCTGAATGAGGTCCCAGCCTAACTACAATATTAACCCTGCAAATCTGTTCATTTTCTCCCGAGCAGCCCCAGGCAGGGTATACGGGAGAATGTGTCCAATTGAAAAACTATTACAGACTCAGTGGTGCTGCAGTGTGCTAAATTGCAACAGGGCTGTGTTTTTCTGCCAGAGAGGATCCTGCTAAGGGAGGTGGTGGTATCTGTCTCATACAAGTTCCAGAATTTGGTTTTTGTCTTAGTCTCGGCCTTCGTTGACAATTTTTAAAATTCTTTTTTTAAACTGTCTGATTTTAAGCACTGAAATGTGTTCCCTTCCTCACACCCGCTGCTTTCCCCCTGCTAACTGTCCAACGCATGCTTTTTCTTTTTTCCCCCCTTCATTTGTATCGCTCCTTGCCTTCTTACTTTCACCTTTCCAGTTGTTGTTTTTAATTTTTCTTCATTATTTTACCAAATATCATACTGCAGATCAGTAGCATCTTGGGTGGTGGTTGTACCACATGGCATTTATAGCAGACGTTAGTTTTGCATAGCGTGTGTACCTTATTTTGTCTGGACTTGTCTTCATTGCGCTGCAGGCACCTCCTCAAGCAATTGTAGTGATTAAGCATGGTATTTCTGCAGATTTATATTAACTTCTGCTTATAAAGAGACAGAAGAAAACCCAACCCTCCCCCCCACAACATCTAAACTAGATGTTTTTCCTCATCCCCTTCGTTTTTATCAGTATTTGACCTAAGCTTGCTTTTGTGTATGAAAGAAAATTAGTTAAGTACCTTGTGGTTTATAGATGCCTTTTGTTATATATTACTTGGATTTATTGTGCAACGCTGGCCTGTAAATCATCTCAGTTAGACATTTACCTGGCTCATGTTGCCTTTATGGTTTGAATCTTTTAACAGCCATGAAAAATGGAGAAATGATGTTTTTGGCGGCGAAGGGCTTTGCTAGTCCGAATGCCCCGTAACTCTCTCACGGCCGTGCTCCGCTTCTGCGAGGTTTGCTGCCTGGCTCTGCGGAGATGTTTACAAGGAATCCATTACCTTTCGCGGCTGAAAGAAGTGTTGAAAGAACAAAGAGAGTTTTGTGATGAAGTGTATCTAACTTCTTGCTGCTTTGCTTACCTTTTAAATGTAAAACTCATTTGCAAGGGCTTTTAATTCTCAAGGCATCCCTATAAGATTCCACCCCGTATGGAGCTTTCCTTCAGTCGCAAGCGGGGTTGTCTCAAAACCGCTCTCGAATGCATTTCTATTTTAATCCCCAACTTTGAATGCAGCCTGCCTTACTGGCTCCAGCAAATCGCCCTGCCCTGCCCCACCCGCCGCGCGCGCAGGCTGTGTCTGCTGTTTGCTGGCGTTACATCTCTTCCTTTGTGACTAAAAGTTGGTTTCATCAGCAAAGCATCAGCTCCCGCTCCGCTCTCGGAGCTCGCCTGCCTCGGGAAGTCGCTCAGACCTGCAGCCTATGCGGGGCTCGCGGGGGCATCTGTCGCCATACGTATAACTTTTAAATGGAAAATGTCTTTCTCAAAGGCTGTCGATGTCCAGTGGTCTGCAGTCCATGAGCAGTTGACTAGTCCAGGTGTTTCTGCTTCTGTTTCCGTGCTATGTGAATTGGGAATTCGAGAGAAGAGTGTGCAGGATGGAGGAGTTGAGGGTTTGTATTTCTGTTCTGACTGTACGGCAGCGACGGAGGGCTTGGGAAGGAACAGAAAGTCTACCTGGGGTCACCTTAATTAAGGAAAATAGTAACTGTTCTTGGTCTTTCTGTCTGCAGCTCTTTCTTTCAGAGCCTCTATCAGCTCTTAAATACGAGATTGAGCTTTTTTTTTTTTTGTATGGATTGTCTGTCACGAGCACTATTCAGGAAGAACTTGTTTTATTGAACATGATTTCTACTTAGTGGGTTTTATCACTGTATTTTGCCCCACTTATTTAAAACATAGCCAGTTAAGACTCTTAGAGCTGGATTGGTTTTAAAAACTGCCAAATATTTGTCTGTGCTTTAATAAGATTAAAATCATAAGCTGAGACTGAGACAGTGCTATTGACTCCAGACTGTTGGGTTTCTGTGAGGTTTTTAAGGAGATCATTAACCCAGGTCTATCTCTTCACAGGACAGTCGGCCCAATATGTCAAGACCTCTGATCACTAGATCCCCTGCATCTCCATTGAACAATCAAGGCATCCCCACTCCAGCACAGCTCACAAAATCCAACGCACCAGTTCACATTGATGTGGGTGGGCACATGTATACCAGCAGCTTGGCCACGCTTACAAAATATCCCGATTCCAGGTAACTTTAAAAAGCTTGTTCTGCATGTCTTTGGCAACTCCTTTTCTTCCATTTCATGCTTGGATGTCCTGGGGCTGTCTTAAAATGATAAATTTAGTTTCTTTTGTTTCAAAATTAAATTAGGTTTCTTTGTTCGTAGGAGGTTAGAGACTGACTTTTCTTTCCCTGCTCCACTATGTTTCAGACAAATGGCACTGCTGCAAATCCCTCTGTGTATGTACTAAAATGAAGTCAATGGTAAAGAGCATTTACTTTCTACCTCCTAGAATTCTGGTTTTATGGCAGGGCACCCATTTTGTGGTTTATTATATTCAAAAACTGTAGCGATACTGCATTTCAGTTCAAAGGTGGGGGTGTTGGGGTATTTGTTTTGTTTCTTTTGGAGCCGTAACCGCTCTCCTGTAGCATCAACACGTAACCTCAGATGTGTCACTTCAGGTAAAGGCAAGGTTGTATGTAACAAAATATAGGACAGCGTTAACTGAATACTTTTTATAGAATCTTAGGACTTTCAAATAATTAGACTCTTAACTCTCACGTACTTTCTAAATGAAACATTTGTGACTCTGGTAGCTTACTGGTATTAAGCAGTTAAACTCCTGCATGCATGAGCAAGTGGTGTATGTAGAGCAGATGAAATAAGAGTGCAGTTTTGAGAAAACAACAGTACAGTGAACACAGTGTGTGTGGATATTACATGATGGTGATGGCAGATAAACACTGTAGTGATATTGTCATTCTAAGAGTTGGTTATCAGTTGGCAGGTGTTGATTGTGTCCACAGTATTAGTCTATACCTTGCCCTTTGCTGCCCGATCCTGCTCTAGGGGGAAGGTGGTGTTACCTTCGTGGTCTTTCCAGCACTTGAGGGGGGAATTTTTGAATTTCTCAATCCCACAACTGACTTGCCTTTCCAAAGGGTACAAGGCACACTTCATGAGGTGTGATTTTGTTCTAAGCATGAGTTTCACTGGTACTACTGCCTCTGCAGCCTTGCCTGCGTAGTTTTAGGTGGGACTGGAGTAGCACTTCTGACACTAGGAGCTGACAGTGCTAGAGGAGGAGAATGGTAAATAAAGGTGTGTGAAAGAGAAACAGCTGGGCACATGGCCTTTCTTATGACAACCTCCTCAAGGAAAGCCAGGCAGAGGGAAGTAGTAGAAGCCATGCCAAAGTGCAGGCCTGCCAGGAGAGATTGAAGCAATGTCTGGAAAAACTTGAACTGTTCTTCAAAAAGAAAATCTATTGTTTTGGGGAACTTTTTTTAGGACCTGCTTGTGTTCAGCTACTAGGATTGTGATTACTTAGCGTTTTTTTCAGTAGTTGGGGTAGTGTGTGCAATATGAGAGGCTTTTGCTATTAATACATGCAGCTTCTGTTTCCGTGTCAAATTCACTGGGAGAGCATATTACTTTGTGAAGAAACACTAAAATGTCTTTCATACGTGTGCATGGTGGCAGTGGAATTTAAGCTTAATGTATTCTGCATTCAACTGAGCCATTGTAGCACTTGAAAGTGGAAGCTATGCCTGTAGTATCAAAGTCAGTTTAATAAATTAAACATTTTAAAGCTCTTCAAACATAATTTAAAGAAAACCCAAATTGTGAGTTATAGTCGTTCTGTTTCAAGTCGTTCTGACATGTGTTTGTGTTTCGCTTCTGACAGTAAGTGTCTTTTGAACCCCTTGATGAGTGAATATTTCCAGCATAGCTATTAGAACCTGGAATTCCCAACCACTTCCAGAACTTGAGATTTTTTTTTTTTAACATTAGCAGCTTCAAAAGAGCAATCACTAAACTTGTTTGGATGTCAAGACAATGGCATGAAGCAATAAGCTGGCAATCATGATATAGTAGTTTGGCTTGTGTCGGGTGAGATTTTACCGTAACTTTTTTTCCAATGGGTGTGGGTGGGGGTGTGTGTGTGTGTATATATATATGTATGGTGAGTGCTGGGTACAAATTATCCAGCAAATTTGGACCTTAATACAAAGTGTTCCTTGGATCCTGACCCGGTCAGTCTACATCTACAGTCTAACTTAGTTAATCCAAGGTTTTGGTCAACATTGCTTGTATGTTTTCTTTTTCTACTAATATCACGTGTGTGAATGAGATCAAAACTAAGGCAGGGTCTCATACATATCTTTGGGTGAGCTGAAGCCTCCTGAGGCTTACTGTCATATGAAGTATTGTCTATGAAAAATAAGGTCTTGATTATCTTGCCTGGAAGAGCACTGCTCCAGGGATGAGTCAAGGCATAGGTTGCAGGCTCCAGCATCTAACAGGTTCAGACATGAAAGTCATTAGGCTTCTGACTCATATTACATGTAGTCTAAGGGCCAGAATGAATCTTTCATCTGTGGGCCAGGTACCAGAGTCATTTTTCTTTGCAAGATTGAAGGGGTGATATCCAAACCAGCAGCTTTGGAGTCACTGTGACCTGCTGGTGTGAAGGAGACCTATCCTGATAGAGCAGTGTCTGCTTTGGAGCAAGCTTACTCTTCCTTCTCCTTCTGGGTTCAGTAGCATCTCATCTCATGCCTCTCTGTTTTCTCCTTCTTGGACAGTAGAGTAGGAATTGGAGAGTACTTTAAAAAAGGGTTCCTTAAATGATACCAGGGAAAGACTTGTAGCTCGCAGGGATCATTTTCCATCATTCTTTTGTTAGGTTCCCCAAACTGGTTTGTGACTTGATATGTAAAATGCCTACTGACAAGTATCCATTCATTCCTCCAAAGAAACCCAGGTGAGACTACAAAAACATCTTGCTATTGATGCTGAGTCCCTGCCCTTTGCTATGGGAAGACCACTGAGGGCTTCTCTCAAATGCTCCTGTGATTGAAGAACCCAGGGAATCGGAGCCTATCTGTGTTTTGGCCAAAGGCTGACACAATGAAGCAATCCAACAGACAAGTAGCTTATCTAATAGATGGTTTGAATTGAGTAATCCTAGAATTTTAGATTCTGAAGCTGAAATAATGCTAAAAATACCAACCCAAAATTCATTTATATAGGAGCCCAGTGATATTCGAGACCAAGGAGAACCTACTGTTTTCACAAGGAAGTTACCATATGATTATTTTATCTTGTCAACAGGCTTCAGGTGCTCCCAAGCCACCAGTGAGACCATGCCTCATATATGATCTCATGCAGCTAAATAATACAATTTGCCAGACTTAGGCTTCAAGAAAAGGCAATTTGAATCAGTGTATTTACCAAGAAGACCTAATGTAAGGTCAGTCTGCTGAAAGAAATGGTAATTTTCTTTAAATGCCTGAGGAGGGGGCAGGTGTCCTTTCGTGCAGCTCTCTCCACCAAGACTGTAGACCTTGATGCATTCACCCATAAACAGATAGTTCCTCTTGTTTCTCAGTTGTTGACTGATAGTTATTCATATGTCCACGTGAATTGACCAAATTGTTTCTATTCTGCGAGGAGTTTTGTGGTTTGGGAATTTGTTCTGTTTTGAACTAGATCATGCCCTCTTCTTCTCAACAACTTTTGGTTTACTTTAATTTACTGGATCTGCAGGATGATATCTGGCAACACAAAGTTATCTATTAAAGATTTGGGTGCACTAAATTTTTTTTAAGATTTTTTTAAAAAAGTAAAAAAAGTCCACTTTTCACTACCCAGAAAAAGCCTCAATTTTTTTATTCCAGGGAAGATGGATACAAGATGAGGGTCTGCTGAAGGAGCCTTTCTCCCCTGAGAGCTGAGACACATCCATGCTGTCCCGTTGTTCCCTGTGGTCACCAGAGTCTGTGGAAAATGGGTTGAGGTTTTAGGATTTATGATTATAAGTAGAGGAAGTACAGGCCTGTTAGTTCTGATACTTGAATGCAAGCAGCCTACTCTCCTTCTTCCAGTTCATTATCATCTTGCAGTAGGGTCAAACTCTTTGCTTGGAGCTGGCATTCCTACCTCTTTCAGCCTTAATGCTGTCTGTATGGTATCTACCAAAAGTTATTGTGCACCAGGCTAAGACAACCTCAACTGACTGTCAGAACTAAGTGGAAAGATGCTTAACTTTGATCATATGAGCATCAGTTGTCTGATATCTCCGATATCAGCAATATCAGCACTGTTGTCTATCTCATAGGTTCAAAACACCTGAACTTTTAATTTGTTCTGTCCAAGTCATCTGGCGCAAATATTTGCGTAACACCATGGCATTGGATTGCCACATCCTGTATTCCCACCACAGAATGGGAAGATTTCATTAAAAACCTTGTATATGTTTCTTTGTAGAACCTTTTGGGGTATCTGTTTGCACTGCTACATCTCCCATCTTGAGTTACTCTCTGCATATGAAGATGGATTCACAATTTCACAATACTTCCAAATTTCTGCCCAGGGCTGTTTCAGGTTTTCATATGAACCAATCCATTCGTGTCCCAGTTTTCTTACCCAATCTTCACACTCAGCCCTCAGGGAAATTAAATTTCACACACTTGGATCCACTTAGAACACTGGCATTTTTTTGGTTGCTAAGGGTTTCTTTTGCATCAAGTAGCACAGAATTACTTAGTGCCCAGCCTGTCCTTGGCCTTTTTTGACAGTTTGTGAGCAAGCCTTGGTGGACCTCCAAGGACATGCTATGAATTAGGCAGGTTAGCACTGATTACCTGTTTCAGAGCTTTGGCAGTTTCTGTTGCCTGTAGACTGTGCCCAGTTCCAAAATAAGACATCAACATGACCCTTAGTTCAAACTTCTGCAGGTTACACCACCATGCTAGAGTCTTCTGGTTTGGTAGGAGGTCTGTTGTGGTGGGGTGTTCTGCACTTTGTGTAGGACTCCCTCTGTAATGTCTCCACAAGAGCAGCCCCGTCACACATTTCCTACTCACGTTGGGTAGTACCTCTCAAACTGCTGCCATGTGGTGCTAATTGTTTAAAGAAATAAATGCAGCTTTCTAATTAATGAGCATTTGGGGGATTTTTTTTTTTTTTAAGCAAACACTAACAGAATGGGTGTTATTCCATCTTTATTTCCAATCTCCTTACTTGAATTCATCTTCCCGAAAGGCACATCTCTTTCTGTGGAGGTATTTGGTGATCTTTCTAGAGTAGCAATGTCGAAGCCTGTTGAGGTGGTTGTTTTTAAATAACTATGACACTGCAGTAGCTACACACTACAGCAGGCTTGCACTTTTTGAGAACAAACATTGTGTTGCAAGTTGTAGAGGGCAAGCTTCCCTGAGAGTTTCCAATACTGCTATACACTAGCTTAGCTAGCTGTGTTAGTGTGAGTGGTCCAGGTGACAGTTTTTTAATATTTTGTAACATTCCTGGCAGGGGGGAATAGGCAGAAGAAGTTGGCAGAGGCTCAGTTTAGTCTTTGTTACCTATCCTGGCTTGCTCATCTAGTTATTCACCTTTTATATTTCATCATTTGATTGCTGCATGGTCTTGTGGCAAGGGGAAGGGAGGGCTTAGGACAGGGATATATACTGACCCATTCTGTGACCCAAGGTAACTGATTTAACTTTGAGCCTTGGTTGCTTCCTACCAAGGTTAACAAAAAAGCAATTTGTAAAATGCTTTGGGATGATGACTGAAAGTGTAAAAGATTACTGTCTCTAAGCGTAAATATTTATAGATGCCAGTAACTGAGATAGAAACAGTGATGATGTTGCTGTAATCAGCAGCATGTATTAGTAAAAGATGAAATGTTGATTCACGAGGACCAGACTCTCAGTACAGTTAGGCAGTATGGTTGTTCTGGTTGGTGTGACCACATACACAAACTTGGGGGGAAATCAGAACTGTGAATGACAATGTACTTCATGCCTATTTCAAGAAATTCAGAGAATTTACACAACTGATACTGTAAAGAGAAATCTTTTGTAACACACATCTGTCAATAAAGAGCTCAGAGGGGTATTTTTTGGTCCTGGCTGAACCAAGAGTAGTTGTATCTCTAGGTGTGTATATTGAACTCAGGGTGTATATTGACCTCATTTTGCCTCAATTAATGATCACCACAGGTCAGTCATCACTGTCACCTTGGTAGAAGTGAATATTTTCTGAATCTTAGTCCTGTAGTACATCTAACTTGCAAGGTCAGCAAGTCGTTGCTGTTGCTTGTGGCTGGTGACTAGGTGAAAGAAATAGCATGATCAGATTAGCAGGTTTTCACATCATGTGGTCAGCAGTAACTGGTGGTGAGTCATCACTGAAAGGGGCCATGGAGTTGATGTCTTCCTGTTCTAAGTGTCAGTAAAAGTGGTTCTGTATATTAGTTATCTGGAGGACAAAAAGCAGCATTTTCTACTTGTTCAATGCTTTTGCACTCAAATGTGTAAAATGATAGCAAAATCAAGATAGTGGATTGTAGAGTACTCTTTGCACATACACAGACCCAGAGAAAGTAATGTGCAGGCTTTGTATGACAGTGTGGGTGGAAATATTCAGGGGCATAAATTTCTACATTCAGGAGTGCTACAAAGCTAAAGGCTTCCGCTCCTTATTTCTGAGGCTGGTAGTCCTCTGAAGTAACAAACATTTTTATTGAGGGGAAAGAAGAAAATCTATATCCATATTGTCAGCATGGCTCATAGATCCCTTTCCCAGTAGGCTTTTGTGAGGTTGTATGGGTTGGATCAACCTGTAAGTCAGGGAGAGGAGAGGTTGTCAATGACTAGTTGAAGGGTCTGTGCACTGAGAAATCCTTTCATTGCAAAGGGTGCTTGATGTCAGCTCCATGGATGAAAATTTGTCAGTGAGAAGCAGTTTGTTGTTGTAGCGTTTGCACTTTTCTACCCAGTAGCATGGCTTCATAAACCAGCTGAAGGCACTCAAGCAGTAATTCTTGTTCTAACTGACCAAGAAAATAGGAAGGAAAAAAAAGAGTGCTGAGTCTATGGGTCTTGCTGGCCTGAGAAGGAAAAGCCCATTAGAAACTGAGGTGGCACTGAAGTATTCTGCCTACTGGTCATTTCTGATAGGGTCCAGGTTTGAACCATAGTCTTGAGGTTCAGTTGTTTGTTTTGCCTTTTGCTGTACTCAGCCCTCACACTCGGGAACCTCTGTATGTTAGCACTAGGTTCTCATCCTGCTCCCACATGAACTGTTTGTACTTCATTGGTCTTTCATAAATTGCAATGTAGTTGCTAAGCAAATTGGCATCTAGTACGTACGTAATTGCAGAAGTAAACATTTGGCTTCCAGTTTTACCGTCAACACCCGGCCACCTCTTGGGTGTGTTTGGAGCTTTAGGATATAGATTCCAATTTCTGGCTTACTTCTTTCTGGTAATGATCAACCTTCTGGCTGGGTTTCATGGATACAAGTCTGTCTGCCATTTGGGGATGTATTTGCAAAGGTTGCACTGGAAATGGTGAAAACTGGTTAGGACCCAATGGTTATCTGCACTCGTTTTAATGCAAATAATGCATAAATGCTGCGTTGGCCAGAGGAACATCACCAGTTGCTGTTATGTGGACATGTCCACTAACTTAACTGGTTTGCTGTTTATTCAAATGTGGTCATGTCATAACTAGACAACTGTCACCTGGCAAGCTTTATTTCTCCTTTGTCATTTGTTCTCAGTCATTCTTTCCCCTCAGTCTACAGCTCTAGGGATGTTGCTGTCTCTGACTCCTGCCCTTCAATATCTTTTTTTCTGTCCCTAATTTGCTCTGAGCATTGACCCTACTTCTATCATCTGAATTCCCTCATTGATTTGTCTTAATTTCTATCTCTGTTGGAAGGAGTCGGAGCTCACAAAGGTCACAAGTGATCTTTACCTGACCAGGTCAAGGCACATTGTTTGCTTGCTTGTCCCTTTCTCCCCACACACCCTTGGTTTTCTAGCTCCTGTTAATGGTGAGCTTTCTTTGAGTAGTTAGCCCAGCATATTTTATAGCATATTTTACATACCATCACAGATGATGCTTTCATATTTAGTGACATCAGTTGGAAGGATGCTCTGAGACTCATTGATAGTGATCTCTTTCATTGAGTCTTTGAATCAGTAATAAAAATAAACTATTTCCAACTGTGATGTGTACGTTAGTTTGGATCTGTAGGACTCTTCCAGCACAGTTGTCCTTACATTTGGACAATTTTCTAGGCTTTTTCAAGGCACTTCTTGCCTTCATCAGAGAACCGAGGGGCTCCTGCAACAGTTTGAAAGCATTTAAGCTGAGCTTGTAGCTACTTGTGGTATGCTTTGTAGGGGCACATCTTTAGGAAATCAGTGGTCTCACGGTCACCTTCCCACCCAGTCCTTCCACTGTGCAGCGCCGTATGTGTAGGCACTTGGGCTAGCTCAGATGCTCAAAGCTCAAATGCAGCACTCCACCTGGACTCGTTTATCCTGCTTCCAGCTAACTCAGCTGGGCTGTGTCTGGTACCCAAGCTAATTACTGAAGACATATCTTTTATATTTCTACACACCGCTGCATTTTGCAGAACAGGCACTCTGTGAAGGAGAGCAACACTGGCAATTCAGTTTCCATGAATTAACTTTCTGTTTGTGGAGGATTAAAAAGGTGAAAGTAACAGAAAGATTACGGGGGTTTTGTGCATAAGATGAGGTGGTTGAGCATAGCAGTACTAAACGTGATGGGGTATACTTCAGTAGTTCATCAATTTATAAAGATAAAGATTAATTCTACTTCTTAAACCCCAGTGGGGTTTTCATGTTAAAAAGTGACATGCCTGTCAGTCAAATGGTAGACATAATTGTTCTTTAAGTGACCTATTAAAATACCATTCCTTTTAATTAAAAATTGTATTTGTGTTCTCGCACAGGCATATTTGAACGGCAAAAACTCTTTTCATGTAAGGCATGTTGCAGGTAGAGAGCTGTCACAAACTGTGTGACACATGCGTGAAAGAGAAGTGATTGAAGTCCCAGTGCAGCAACATGTGGCTTGCCTTCGGCTCCCGCTGACACGGAGGGAGATGGAGGGATAAGCAGCATCTCCCAGGACCACACCCAAACCCTTTGCATTCCTTGCCTGAGAAATTGCTTGTAGTTACTTACTGTGGCATAGAAAGTTATAATACACAGCATTTGCCGTAAGTGTGTCACTTCAGAGCAAATGATGGATTACGTCCTTCCACACCCCAAAAGTCGTCTTTGTGCTGTAATTAAAAAATAAATGTTGCAATGTTGAATTGGAAATATTTTCTGCCATACAATGAATTTGTTTTGTTAGGTTGCCTGGATGTAATTGCAACAATGTCAGTGTATTAAACCCTTGTCATGGGGTAATGGTTTCCTGCCGCTACACCAGTGCCAAGGACTGCTTTGCTTAGCAGCTCTATTGCTGTTTATCTCCATCAGCAGTAGTTATTTTGCTTCTGCGAAACTTTTTTTTCTTATTTTGTTCCCTGTATGCATGCTATAAATTATAGTTCTGTGCGAATGCTAACCACAAATCCTAAACAGTAGGAAGCACTGCCCTGCCAGAGAGTGGCTCTGCTGGGAGCTGGTTTTAGGTTCGCCCAAACTTGTCGGCGATCTGAGGGGAAGAAGGCGTTCCAAACCATGAAGGTCTGCCGGGCCCCTTCTACCCATCTGAAAATTGATCCCTCTTAAACAGTTTAGAGGGCCCTCGGGGTCTTAGAGCTTACATAAAAAATGAAAGCCCTTCCTGTCTTAGAGCAGCACAAGCAGTCAATACAAAAAAGAAAAATGATCTTTTAAGTGTATCCCGTTGAATCCATTATCTTGAGGGCCAGTGCGTGATGCTTCATCAAAACATCATCGTCTGTGATACATGGGGGAGAGAGTGAGGTGGCAATTGGGGGAATTCAGAGGAAATGCTGCAGTACTCTCAGTGCCACAGGACAGGCTAAATATGATACAAGCCAGAAAATGAGAGCTGCAGAAAAACTGATATGTTCCTCCTTATAACAAATTGAATTCATATTTTACATGTTTGAAACAAGCAAATCATTCAGGAAAAGTTTTGAATGTTTCTTTTGTAGGTATGAAAGCCCTGTTGGGCATCTCATACAAAATTGCTTTGCTTTTGATCAGAATACACACTTTCAGGTTTCTTTTTGCATTAGAATGATGAAGAAAATAAAGGAGGAAAGAAAAATCAGTGTTTGTACCATCAATGCATTCTAACCTTGTTTTGGGAAGTAGTGAAAGGGTTGGTCTGCTCTATCATGAGCTGAATTGGTGTTGAATTTCTGGTTCTTGTGAGCAAGTGTCAGAACTGTTATTTTTAAACACTGAAATTTTTAAAATCTTTTGCATGCCTGTACTAATGATTTGTATGTTTTTCTTAGACTAGCATGAAAGGAAGCTCTTTGATTTCTGTTGTTCTGAGTTTGCAGTAATGGCATAGTGGTGTTTTTTACCAGATAATGTGGTTAGGAGCTGATCTTTTGCTGTCAGTGTTTCCTTACTGCAAATAATAAGGATGTTGCTCTTTGGTAGATTATATGCAATTAAAACAGAGAAGAAATCTGATTTGTTTCTAGTAACCAGTATTATCAATAATTTAGACGTGCTATTGAAAAAATGAATTTTTTGGAGGGCAAAGGGAAGAACGAAGAAGCAGTATTTTTGAATGCAACTGAGTTGTCAAACACACATCCTTTGGGGTGTCCTCCATTACCTCTGGTGAAAAGTTTGCTTAAATAAACTGAGCAGTAGGCAGTGGGTGTGTGCCTTTGCACAACAACCCAGGTGCTTTGTTGGCCAGGGTGATCCTAAAGGCAGAATGCTGTCAACATTCCTAATTGGTTATTACCCAATAACGCACACCCTCCAGTGTCTTGGGACTACAAAACACTTTTTACCTAGCCTTCCTACATGAATAATGAAGCACTTCAAATATTCATACAGTTATAGTCAGCCTCTTTCTTGACTAAGGGTTGCCAAATGCAATTGGACATACTTCTGACATAGAATTTCAGGCTATATCTGTGTTGGAAGGGTTTAGTCATAATTCTTGACTTCTGGGGAGAGATTAGATGACACCATGATGGTAATTTCTCCAGCCTCAAAAGCTATTGTTTATTTGCTTTTGCTATTAAATTCTAGTTTACTAGCAGTATAATTTCAGAGTTTTAGAAAAATGTATTTTTTAAATTTTATACTTGGAGTTTGTCACATGAAACTGCTCATGTTCTCTTTGAAACAGTAAGATGATTTGCTTGTTCTCCAAGTGTTGTGCATACAGCTGTGGATGACTGAAGTCACCATCAAGCATATGAAAAGCAGACAGTTAGCATGTATGTGTTTCAAACATGTAGACAGTATTTATTTTCCTCTTCTAGTTTTTCCAAACATTTTGCTGCCCATCATTGATGATTGGCTCCTGATATGCCAGTGTCTGACTTCTAAATAGGTTTTTCTCATGCCTTGCTAATGTTCTCAAAAAAAATGCGCTCATCCTTTGCAGAATATTAAGGTTTAATTTTACTTTACTAGCTTCTCCTGTGAATAAGTACCCCTGAATGTTAATCTTCCCTCTGGCCTTCCAAAACCTGGCGAAGGTGTTGTGCCATACCCCTGCTCATGGCAGTTTCCAGCCCCACTGCAGTAATGCCGTAGGGAGTCACGTTGCCTCCGTCATGCTGCCGCAGAGGAAAACCCCATGAGAGTGTCCGTCTTTTTGGTGCAAAGGAGATACATGAGCAGGGAAGTGGTGGTAAATGTTATCCTAGGAAGATATAAGCTGGGGGAATGGTGGCAGGAAAGATGCCTCCCTCCTTGTATTTCCCCTGTGGAAGACCTAACTTGCGGGAAAGGGAGAGGAGAAAAACTGCTGCTTTTCTGTAGCTAAAGCGTATTTGGAGGCTCCGCTTTTTTATCAGGCATTCTCATTTTCCCAGCTTCTAATATTGTTGTCTCATAAAGCTGGGCCTTGGGCCATGCTTTTCATACCAGCCTTTTCTTCCTTAGTAGCTAACCCCGATAAACTCATCAGCAGAGCTACAATTGCGCTTTCCTGCTTCTGCTCTGGATTAATGGTATAGCGCTCTGAAACTGAATGGATGCTGCTCTCTGGACTGCAGAGGTCTGGTTCCAGGTGAGCGTTTTAATTCCCCGTTTGGGAAGTAGAAATAAAAGCCCTAATCAGGTATGTTTCATGCTTCTCTCTTTGGTAGGATCAACAAAAGGAAGGGTGAAAAGGATGCTATTGGAAGTCACTGCTTGTCTGGTATCATTACAAGGCACAAAGCATTGGTTTGAAAATAGAAACAGCTGGTATGGCCACAACTTTCAATTGCATTTAGCTTCCATGTGGGTCACTTTATTTCCTATTAAAATGCTAAATAGTGAAATCAGAGGTGTGAGTCCTTCCTTCTTTTCATTAATAAAGTCCTGAAAACACGACAAACATGAAGGGCCCTGGGAGTGATGAAGAACATGTAACAGGCTTCTGTACCATGCAGAAAGCTTAAAGCTGGTAGTGCAGTTCTTATTCAAAGAAGAAAATTATTCATGTTGTTCTCCAAACCTGTCCCTGAGCCTGCAGAAGCTCTGCTGGGGCATGTCGGGCTGTTCCCGAACAGGACAGCTTGGCTGTGGCTCCTCCAGGAGCGTTTCCTTCCAGGAGCATTTATTCCAAGGGCCCTTTCTGTTGCTATGAAGGACCACAGGAAGGACTCTGTCCCTTGGCCTTGCATGCCTGAATATTTTTCCTTGCAGCATGCTTCTGCTGAGAAAGGTGAGCGGTGATGAAAGCTTTGTCAGCTGGAAATTGCAGAGGCTGCAGACAGAACAAAATAAATGGGGTGAGGTCCCGAAAAAAAAACCAGGGTCAGTGAAATCTAGTCCCAATTAAAGGTCAAATTTGTTGTAGCACGTTGCTGACTAGATGTACATCTGAAATGAGGGCACATCTGTTGTAGCAGAGAGAGTTTATTTTCCTCATCGCTGTCCTAATATTATTCCCGTAGTAACAAAACTTATGGCGGGGTGGGCTGGGAGGGTGGGTAGTGCAGGGGAGAGCTGGTCCCCATGGTAAGAAGTGACTCCACATGGTTCAGCCGGCAGGAATGCGTTCCTGTCAGCTTTCCCTGCTTCAGAGACTGAGGTGAAACCCCTTCTTTGTCTCGTCTAAGTGTCCGGCGATGATAATTAATAGCCAGCAATGTGCTCCCAAAATTAGATGTGGAACTTAATTTTGCCTGTGTTCACAGACTCTAAGGAGCAAACATGCCTTGTCTGACTTTGATCCTGCAAAGAAGTCTGAGCTGCTGTCTGCAATCATACAGCGGCTGTTTCTGTACCCCTCAGTATTGTTTAGCAGAGGATTTTCCACGAAGATCAACCAGCCCTTGAAGCGTAGTGGAGAAATACCCCTTCCTTTTGACAGTCTGTTATGAGGCTCAAGTCTTAGTCAACACTTCTCACTGGCGTAGATGTGGCAGACTCCTTCCTTCCTTACATTAATGTAAATGCCCGGGGCATTTCCCTGCCAGAGGCCTTTTAACATCAAAGCAGGAAGGTACTGGCTGGTGGCAATTAGAGGTGGCAAAGATGACTTGTGTGCTTGTGCTGCTGCTGCCCACTGCCGCTGGAGCGCTGGGCGGGCTGCTGGATGCAGAGATGGAGCGGGGCTTACGGGCGCAGCAGGGCTTGGCGCAAGGATCTGATAGGGGCAGCTGCAAGCAAATTTCACGTCCTCTTGCTGCTTTTCTATTGACTGTATTGCTGCAATATCAGTGGTAAAATCCCAGAGCCCAATCTTGACCTCAGGTGTCTTCTGCCTCCTGTTAAAACTCATCACAAAGCTGGTGCTCAGCAGCAGGTTCTGCCTTCTGCTTCACAACTGGGCACCCGGGGCCATTTCGCCTCCTGTGATTTTTTTTTTTTTTTTTTGGTAGGCATTTTGCAATCTTCCCTTCTTAGGGACAAAAAGCTGTGCAAAAGTGAATGGCCGAGGACTGCACCATAGGTTTCCCTCACAGGAGACTGCTTGGTTAATGCAAATAAATACAGACTTTTACGCATGCAATGGTTAGCAAGAGAATATAGTTTGATGGTCTGGCTTTGTAGTCAGAGTTGGTTGTTTTAAGACATTATCTTTCCCCAAACCCCTTCCTTTCATTGTGCTAATTGGCTTCTGCCTGCCTCTAAACACTAAAAAAGTAGGTTTTTAGGAAGGTAATGGAAAATAATCAGAATCATCCCATAGCCCCAAACTCTTTATTGTAGCACCAGTGGCTTCTGGAGAAGTGGGGGTGGAGAGCTTTGATGAAACAATGCAGCTCTTGATTACCCCAAACTATTTTCAGGCTTCTGCACCTTTCAGTAGTGTGGTTCTGTAGATCTCCTGTAAAGATAGTAGAAAACAATTATATCTGTGCCTTGTGGTGATGCAAGAGAAAAAAAAAAATCAGAAATCTACCAAAACACCTGGATTTCTGCTGAATTAAAATTTTATTACATTCAGATACCGAGTGAAAAGTGATTGGTATTAAGTAGCTACACAAGTGGAGGTGGTAATGCAAGGTTGTTGCAATGTTTTATTTTCAGCACGCACAAAGAGGAAGAGAACTTTTTGAAACAGTTTTCTGCCCCTGAAAATGCCTGTATTGGAACTTGCATTATTCTAAAAAAAATGTAGTTTTGGAATTCAGGATTTTTCTCACTGAATTGTTAGCTTTTTTTTTTATTTCTTGTTGGTAAGGGGGTCATAGCCTTTTGGCATACATACCTGTGTTGGTTGTTGATCAGTTCTTTTGCAGTACCAGTCATTAGTTAGTGCAAGCTGCAACTTAATCTGTTGATACGAGAGTTGTGCGGTGGTACCAGTATCTGGGGACAAGGGCAGATGCAGTAGAGAAAGACCCTTAGGCAGTGGCTTCCCCCCCCCCCCCCCGCCCCTTAGTGCAAGTGTAGTCAAATTTGTTTCTGTCTTTTTAGAGAGAGGCTTCAAAGCTAAATGAATGCAATAATGAAAACATACAAATTCAAGCAGTAGGCTGCTCCATGATGAACATCTTTTTGCTAGTTTAAAAGCAGTGCTCAGCTTGGTAGGCAACTTCTTGTTTATTAGCAGCCTGGAATTGCCACAGGGAAATTTTGGCTGTTGGGCTGTGCTGGTTTCTACTGGGAAGATCACAACAGATGTAAGATCTATATCCTCATGCTTGTAAATCCTCCAGACCTGATGGAGTTATGCTTATTTGACTGTTTCTCCACAGATCATTTCCCATGTTGTCTGTATTCAGAATTTATTAGTTGCTACATTAGAGGAGTTGTAATTTTTCAGCTGCGTGATCACCAGTGCAGTGGTGCACAAGGCGTACGTGGAATGAGATCCAGTCCCGTATAGGTGGGGTGGGCTGGGCTGCCCTCCCCTCCATAGGTGTCTGTGCCTGTCCATTGCCTGTAGCTCGATCCTAGAGTCAGCTCGCTTCAACGCCCTGCTAAAAGACTTGAGGCCGACTGCCCGCATTTAGGGAATGGGATCCTAACACGCTTGCAGTATCATACAACTTCAGATGGCACTCTTCTGTATGTCCTCTGGCAAAGCTGCATCTCAAGAAGAAGCTAGAGAACAGTCAGCTCCTCTGTGTGAGGGTAACCTGAATTGCAGGGTAAAATAGTACTTGGACTAAAAACATTACGAATTCCTATGTATTTTAGGGGCACTGCAAACTATTGCTCACAACTTCATATCATATAAATTTGTTATTTTTTTATTTAGTAAAGCCCAGTTTTCTGTTGAAATGAATATCTAGAAAGAACAGTGTTAAACCGTATTTAATATATGGATTTCAGTGCAGTTAGTTTCTGGTCATTTTGTGAGTGGTTTATGTTTGCCTTAACATGGGCAGCTAGTGCCGGTGCACGGTGCCTGCCTGGACTCCTGTGGCTGCTCCAGGAGGGCACGAGCCTGCAGCAGTGTCCCTGCGCCATCCCCCAGCCCTTCGGGAGTCCCGGCGATGCCCTACAGCATCTCAAGTAGCACCAGACACCTGTGTTTAGGCAGCTGAATCACATCCTGGCTGTCATGTATTAAAGGCATCATGATGTAACATTTAGTTTTGTCATGTGGTATTTTTGAGGATTTCACTGGCTGCAATTACAGTGTCTGTTTTCACGTACGTGGATTAATTATTCCTTACGCCACTATTTATGGGGCTATATTGCTTCTGTACTATATCTCGGTTCCCTTCCTTTCTTCTGTCTTTACCTCCTCCACAGAAATACATCTGACATACTGTTGGGTTTGGTATGGCTGCAGGGAGGGATGATTACACTATGACAGCATCTAATTTAATAAACAATAAAGCCACTGTTTTGTATATGTAAAGTTTGTCAATGGAAATAATGTTATCTGTGTGCTTTTTATTACCCCCACCACCAGCAGAATGTGCAGGCATGGCTTTGGCATTTCTAACCTATGCATTAGGCATTATTTATTGCTCAGAGCCACTGTCTAAACTGTTGTAGGTGGACCTTCCTATCCTCTTAACTGGTTAGCGCACAGATTTTGTATTAACTGACTTGGTTAATGGTGCGACTTTCCTAGTTACTGAAATGCTTAAATCATTTCAGCCTCTGGCATGGAAGCCTTTAAACATGTAAATGTATGGGAATGAGTTATATGGCTATAAACACGTGTCTCTATGTAGGCACATGTGTGTGTCCACACTAGGAATCACAGCAATGTAATTGTGATGTATATAAGTGAGGGATAATGAAAACAAGAGCAGTGTACGGTCCTGTGTTTCTCATACTAAATTCTGTGCTCATAACAGCCCACATCTTTGATGCCTCTGTTGTGTATGCTCTCATGCTATCTGGATTGCCTTTCTCAAAGAATTTATAATGTAGGATGTTAGCCTGGAAGTACCATTTTCGGTCTGGGTGGAAGAATCTGTGAGCAGGTGAGCTAAGTAGTAAAGAGAAACACAAATGTTTGAGAGAAGTATGATAAATGTGTTCCTGTGTAGCTGGCCTTGCAGCTTTTCTCGTTGCAATTAAAGTCAGCTTTATAGGAAAAGCTATATGTTACTAGGGCAGCCAGGATGACCTTAGTTTGTTGTCTTCGTGGTGTATGTGTCGTAATATTATCTCCAATACATGATTACCTGCTGCTATGCACAGAGAAATGTGGTTCTTAATTAATAAACAGGTCATCGGCAGCTCCTGTTCTGCTCACAGTTCAGCATGTGTCCTTGGGCTGTATTTTCTGCATATTATTTGTGTCCTGTTCTGAAGATTCATTCTTGCATGCTTTCTTTGCAGCATTCTTTAGTCTAGTACCTTCTTGCTTCACTCAGAGGAGCTCAACAAAATAAGGCAGGCATGCTTAGTGGTAGCATCACTCAGGAAATCTGACACACGCTTGGACAGAGTTCATTTCTCCAGGGCAGCCCCCATCTGCCTTACCTGCGTTCCCTTCCTGAAACCCCTTCCTTATCCATTAGACCCTCTCCTACTCCTCCAACAGATGAAGGAGGGGTTCTGTGGGCAGCAATCGGCTACGCTCTACAACCCTGGCTTCTCCCCAGATTGCGTGCTGCCTGGATTGAGGGTGCTATGGGAAAATAGTCGGTCATTAAAGTCTAAAGTGCAGAGGGAAGTTTGCAAATGAAAATTGCGGGAGCATCTCCAGTATATGACACATCTTGTGAAGCCTGTTTTGACTACCTTAATAACATTCTTTATATGTGTATTTTTTTCCTTTATCTATTCTTGTAGGGCTTCAAAAAAGCAGGCTGAACCTCCTTTCCACCTTCCCTGGCAAATATGTCTTGTGACAGTCCGAGCCCAAGTTCAGCCTAGCAGGGCTGAAACCTGTTAATCCATTTTACAGGCTTCTGCTGCACAAGCTAGCAGTAGCAAATTGTTGTCCTCTGCATGAACTGCACTTGAGAAGGATGTTACGAACTTTACAAGTGACTTTCACAGGTATTTATTGAGAGCAGAGGAGCGAGGATGTTTGAGAATACTTTATTCCATTGCAGGCTCTGGAGGATGGTGTTTTCTGGGGATACAGGCTTGCCACAGTTAACAGCTAAATGTTTTAGAAGCACTTTCTCTCTCTGAATTTTATTCTTTAATGAGAAGCTTTTACTTAGGCTTTAACATAGAAGTGGCCTCTTTCTCTCTTGAGAAGCAGCCCCCATAGGATCCTCCGTACAGCACGCAGAGGTTGGTTGTACAATCTCTTGCCTTTATGGGCTGCAAGGCAGGAGGAGTTTGTGCAACTCTTGCAAAGAAAAGGGCAAGTGTGTTCTTGTCCTGCCTATGGAAACGCGCTGTCCTTTCTCTTAGAGGAGGCAACAGTTAACAAAACAACATAGACAGGATTTCTGGCTAAGTAGGCAGAGTTGTGGAGATCTTGGAAAGCTTGATTCATTATGGTTTCATTGGAATGATTGTTGTTTACAGGGGCACAGGCTCCAGGCATATGAAGTGTGATGCCTGGTTCCCAAAGTAACATCCTGGAAAGGGGCAGTTAGCGATATCATGGCACTTTTTACATAGTATATATGTGCTTAACTGGGGTATCTGTTGGTTTTGGATCCAGAACTCATTTTGCTGCTACTTCTCTAAGGGATTTCATGGAGAATCTCAGAGTGTTTCCTAATTTCCAGTGGTTTGTGTGTGGAATTTTGATGCTGGGTCTTCTCGAGGGTACAGAAGAAATACTGTGAGAGCTAATAGTGGTTTGAATGAAATTCATGAAAGCTGAGGGGCAAACTTGATGTACGAAGGAATACAACAAAGATTTTCCCCTTTTTGAGGAGTTTTTTTGGTTGGTTGGTTGGGGTTTTTTTTCAACATCCAGATTTTTGAATGGGAAATGGCTCTGGTAGCTTTTTCCAAGTTGCTTTAACAGTGTTCTCTCTTTGTGAAACCTGCATTTACAGGTTTATCGATAGGGATTTGAAGATGGGTGTTGCTAACATGTCTTTTTTAAGAAAAATTGACAGACTGAAAGGAGAGTGGGTTGAAGCTAATATATTTTTGCTTGTTACTTAAGCATGATCCCAAGACTACTTTTTTACATTGCTGCCTGCAAAGGAGTTCGGTGTTCCGAATATATACATTCTCATGGCCTTTGGGATGTTGTGCATCCACCAGTTTAGCTACTTTCTGGCTTTTGGTATTGAACAATAAACATTTCGGTTCTGCTCCTATCCTCCATTATCTGTACTCACAGCAAACCTGACCATCTTAAACATGATTAAAATATAATTCAAAAGTTATTAGCTAATTATGACTCAAAGTACTTAATTTGCCATTGCACCCTAATAACTTAAAGGTACTCCTGATAACTTGGTAATAACCGTATCATAAGCAAAAGGACACGGTTGCTACTAACTTAATAGGCAGCTTCCCTCAAGATAAAACATAAATAACATACCTCAATGAAATTGGATTCAAGCTTAGTAAAATTATCTTGGCAAGCAAAGAGAATATTTGTTAATTTTTCTGTGAAATGTTATCATTGCCAAGAAAACTTGGTTACAAAGAACAGAGATGGAAAAAGTATTTGCATGAATAATTGATTTAACATTTCATTGGTTTAAATGATTTTAGGAAAAGTGGTTTTGATATGCTCTGGAAAACTAAAAAGTTTTTAAGGACTTGCAAGATACCAAACACTGTAGGAGATGTGGGGCTTAAAGGCTTGCAGCCTGCTCTGCAGTATATCCAGTGCATGAGTGAGCCTGAAAAAAAAGAGCAAGGAGGGATGGCATTGTAAACCATAAAATATCGGTGGTCAAGCTGCGACTATGGAGCAGTGGGCGTGCAGGTGGGCCCTTGTGTGTAGCTGCTCGTTGCCTGATGTCCTCACAAATGGCTGAAGCAAAGCACCTCTCATGACGAGAGGGGCGGCGGCGGGTTTCTGCAGCTCCCTCCCCTGCGCCCGGTCTCCTTGACTTGGCGTGCGGGGCGGGTCGGTCAGAGCTGGCTGGTTGGAGAGGTGTCTCGGGGTCCTAGAGGAGGAGAGGGGCTGCAGTACCGCTCGGGAGATAGTGGTTTGGCTGGAGGAGCAGCCTATATTGGGAGTGCAGGACTCAAGTTTTCTGAAAACAGGTCTGTATGGTAGCAAGAGAGCTTAGTATGGGGAAGCAAGCAAAACTGTGAGGGCCAGGAATAGACGGGATGTCTTGGGAAGTGTCAGCAGCTTCAGTGTCAGATGGAGGAACCTCGCTTTGTCAAAAGTGATGGGGATTGTGGGGATGAGGATTCTGGTTTGGGGTAGGGGAACAACTGGAGAAGAGAGGACAGACCCCTCTCAGCCACATCTGAAGCCTGTACTGCAACTGAGAGGTTTAGGAGATTTGGCTGCCACGGTATTGAAATTGTCTTTAAAACGCTTACCTGCCCAGCCTTGCGTGAAAAGATGCAGATTTGGGTTGCGGCCTGTTCCTCTTATCTGTCTGTATCTCTTTGGTATACCAGAGCAGAGGGAGAAGGTATATGGCAAACAGAAACTCCCTGGCCCATCATCCGCAGTCTGGGGATAGTGCTCTCCTGGCCTCACCCTTGCTGCTGTCGTGCGATGTGGGAGATGGTTTCCACCTGCCCACACATAGAGTTTTCTGGCCATGAGTCACCAGCTTTTGACATCACATCAACTATTTATTCCTTTCTTTTCTAAGATGTCAGCATTTCTACAAGTGCCATTTGGGTCTGGGTGGATGATGGTCCTGAGTTTGGGAATGGGGGTTTGACCATCCCGGGAGAAGGCTGTGACAGAGCCTACATTTTTTGGCACCCACCATAAGGCTGTCAACCAGTATGTTATGTTCCTGTATTAGCTGTATTTCATAGTGTAATTATTACTTCTGGTGTGAGTCTCCTAGGTAGCTAGATCACCTGTTTAGCGGGGAAAATACAGGTTTTAATTTTTCTTGGAAAAACTTCCTTTTCAGGCAAACAGAGATTAGGGTGTTGCTATTGACTTCTGGAGCCTTAGCCATCTGTTTTTTAGTTCACCCCAACGTTTCCTGTGGCCCACATATCCTCTTTTGTTTGGCTGTTATCTAGTTACACGTCTCATCATCTTTACGCTCATCTGCAGCGTAGAAAGCCATAGTTCGCTCTCGTGTAAGTAGCATTCCTGCAACATGACTACATGGTGTTGTGCAATTTATTCTTTTCCAGTTAATGTGTCAGTTTGTCCATGTGGGTTAGATCCAATGACTGTTAGTTCATTTTGTAATATGTCTGATTTGCCTTCATCTCTGCTCCTGGTGCTGCCTCTGACCAGGCACGTTATAGCAAATCCCATGTTTGGTGGGTGGTGGTTTTTTTTTTTTTTTTTGGTCTCTGATGCGTTCCCTGATGGTACCACCTCACTTACCATTTCAGATCCCTCCTATCTGCTCCTCACATGCTTTACTCTGCGTTTAAGACTATTCACCACTTCTTGTCTATCTCAATTTCTTCTAAATGTTTTATTAAAAGCCCTCTGAGCTTGCCCTTACCTTTTCTTTTGTTCCCATGCTCAAATAACAGTCTTAAGATGTTTGAAAGTATCTCCATGTAAATGATTCAGTTTTTTAATCTTTAGCAAATATTTCCACGAAGGTTTGACATCCTTCTACTCAGTATCTGGGATTTATCTGTTCTTTAAAATGCCATGTAACATTTTCTTTTAAATCTCATAAGAACTGGTGTTTTAATACCTCTTCCTGTACATTCTTCTTGCTGTGTCATTTTGGCTCCTATAAAAATACCTTTTCTATAGAAGGTTTAATGAGATTTTAGGTTTTAATACATTTTTCCCCTGTTACCTTTGCTTTATAATCATTGCATTCATGCCTCTTCTGATACTGTAGGAACTGTCTGTGCCAAGGAATTCCTGAGACTCATGGACACGAAACCTTAAATTAAATGTAAGAAGGAAGAGATAAGAACAAATTATAATAGCACTGAGAGCAAGAGATTACAACAGGGTATTTGGTTAAAATGTGGTTTTCATAATATATGTTCCTGAAAATTGCAAATGTGTTCTGTTGTATCATGTTTATGAGCCAACTTTTGTTATGCAGAGCTATAAAGATTGCTAGGCATTCAGTTACTGTGGATCCAAATGGCGTGAGGTATTCAAAAACGAAGAGCAGGTTGTTACTTTCATAGTGGTTCTCTGAAAAAAGAATAGAAACATTATCATTCTCTATTTGGGTAGGATAGCATTTGTCCCTGGCGTGGATACCTCTTCAAATGTACTAGCTTCTAGGGGACAGTACAAAATTATATAATTTAGGCATATGAGGACGTAAAATTAAATAGCCATGAGATGAGCATACCATTAAACAGATCTAATTTATAATGGGCTCTTATGCAAATTGCCTTTGAGCACTCAGTAAAAGAAAATGAAAAGAAATTAATAAGGACAACGTGGACTAAAAAGTCTCGGAGAAAAAAAGTAGAAGCCTATTCCAGCTCGCTCTCCGCACACCCCAGAGTGTTAAATAAGTATTCCCATTAGCCACATAAATATAATGATGTGATAATAAAACTTGCATTCACTTATCCTTTTAAGGGCCAAACCCCTGCTCACTTTGCCACAGCAGCTCTAACCAGGTGAGTAAGATTTCAACTAAAATACTTTTTCTTTGCCATGCCATTCATTACTGGAGGGAGAGAGATGTGTTTTCATGAGTGCTTTGCCCCTTGCCAGCCACTGAATATCCGACCTCGGCGGAGTCCCCGGCAGTTCCTTGCCCTGCCGTTAGCACAGGATTGCGGGTGCTGGGGCATCGCCGATGCTCCTGCTGCTGCACAGTTCCCTCTGCCGGGTTATTAAAAGGGCTTCACACCAGGAGTTTTCCTCCCTTTGTTGTTCTTCTGCGAAAGACACAGAGAACAGGGAAAGGTGACAGCTTAGAACTCTTGAAAATAGTTTATTGCAAGATTTTCAGTTAGTTTTGGGTTCGCAGTGTCCTCTGATAATGACAATAGTCATAATGGAAAAATAATATGCTGAATATATTCAATAATAAGGAATTGGTGTTTTTTCAGAGGGGAAAAAGAAAAGGTTTATTTCTACCTTAGACTGAAAGTAATGCAATATCCTGCATGCTTGCCCACATCAAAGCTTGCATCTTTTCCATGTTCCTTGTATCTCTTCGATTACAAAAGGGACGAATTTTAGCTCTGTCCACTGAAGCCACTAAAACAATCTGCAGAACTGTGTCATTTTTCTTAGTGTTAAAGTTGTGCAATAGTTGGCTTGTTTAATTAATAATGGCCATCTTCTTCCTCATTATTGCTGCTTTCCCAAATTCTCAACTGAAACAGAATATACTAAAGGGAAGTCTTTCTCTTTATGTGTCTAGTAATATGTTTAAATATTTATACACAGAGACAGCAAGGTTATAAACACACTATGTATGCAGTTTTGCTGCAGACTAAGTGTATTTTTATACTTGACAAACAGGACTTCTTTCTGAAGAATTTGAGAAATCCTGTAAGCAATGTCATCTTCCCGTGCCAGCTCTTTGGTCTAGAAACGCTGCTATGGAAGTGCTGGTCTATGGGGAGAAGGGTCCATCCCTGTAGTATTTTATGGAATTAAAACACTGATCTCTTCTGTGTCCCATTGTTTTCTCCCCACTAAAACCAGGCTTGTGGCTGTACCCAGTTTCTATCCTTAAAGTAAAACCAAATTCTCTGATGGAAGTGGGGTTTTCCACTGGTTATATTTTCAACCCTTGAAGCATTCAGTTTCTAACGGTGGAATATGATACTTAAAGCCACAGACATTAATTATTACCCATTGGAGGTCGCACTTTCAACCCATGGGACATTAATTTTCCTTACATATAGAAAATTCCAGCCTGTTAGTTTTAATTAAATATTTCAGAAATACATTTTCTTGTAAATGGACTACAGTTTTTTATCCTTTACCCTTGATATTTGGCTAATTCTGCATATAATTATCAGCTTATTTTGCAAGCCTCCTTCAAAGCACTTTCCTGTTTGGAAAACCATTCAGCTGTTATGTATTTGTCATTTAAAAACAAAAGTTATCTTTGTCAATCATCAGCCAATGTTGTCAAGAAGGAGATGGGGAAAAACATCTTTCAGGATTTCTTGGGAAATGATATTATAATAGACATGACTTAACAGTCCCTTCTCATGCCAGCGGATTGATATCTCTTAAGCACTTATAATTGCAGTGTGGGACCAAGCAGGAGTAACAGTGGAGCTATGGGTGACAGGGAGGATGGTTACTCAGATAGTGTTGTATAGAAAAGTTGCCAAGTGAGGCACAGCAGAGAGCTTGCCGCTGTGCTTCCAGGAACTCAGAGTACAGGGGGAGGCTGGAGGGTGAAGGCGTTGGTTGCTCCCCAGATCCTGGCATAGCCCGGTCTCTTCTCCTGATGGGTGTAGCAAATGCAGCTTAGGCGAAGGACCATGCCACCAGATATGATCTCAGATCTTTCTGTGGAGGCCAGCGTAGGAAGCTGGAATCTACATTTTTCCATCTGAAAAGGAAAAAGGCTTTAATTTTGCTTACAGAAGTCTCCCTGCTGGGGGTCTACCCTTCCAAAGCTGTGTTAACATGTGAAAGCGCAGTTGTGTATTGCAGAGTGATCCTGGGGGGAGGAATTGGGACTTTGCAATTCCTTGGGATTTTCTGCTGCTGCAAAGCAGCAGTGCGCTAAGGCAGCGCTTTCTGTTAACTCTTCCAGCCCAGGCCCAACAGCTTTCAGGTCCCAGGCAGCACTCCTGATGGTTGTGCGCTCTTGTCAGCATTACGGTTTTGTCAGAAGGCTCCATCCTCTGATACTATCTTGTTCTTCTCCTAAACAATTAATAAAACGAAGACAAAAAGCCTAGAGGTTTAAAATCATAGAATGGTTTGGGTTGGAAGGCACCTCAAAGTTCATCTAGTTCTGACCTCCCCTGCCATGTGCATGGTCACCTTCCACTAGACCAGGTTGCTCAAAGCCACATCTGGCCTGGCCTTGAACACTTCCATGGATGGGGCATCCACAGCTTCTCCTGGGCAACCTGTTCCAATGCCTCACCACCCTCATAGTGAAGGATTTCTTCCTTATAGCTAATCTAAATTCTACCCTCTTTCAGTTTAAAGCCATTACCCCTTGTCCTATCACTACATGCCTTTGTAAAAAGTCCCTTTCCAGCTTTCTGGTAGGCCCCCTTCTGGTACTGGAAGGCTGCAATAAGCTCTCCCCAGAGCCTTCTCTCCTCCAGGCTGAACAACTCTCTCAGCCTGTCTTCATAGGAGAGGTGCTCCAGCCCTCTGATCATCTTCATGACCCTCCTCTGGACTCGCTCCAACAGGTCCATGGCCTTCGTATGTTGGGGGCCCCAGAGCTGAACACAGTAAATATATAATTATAGTAGTAATTCAGAACTAGGTAAACACTTCAGAAACCAATTACCATTATACATTTCAGTAATGACTGACTTGGCCAAATATGTATGTTTTGTGTGTGAATTCCATGATAGATTCCAAGATGACATGCTTGAGTATAGGGAAAATTAATTCTAAATGCTGAGTGCATCCATATTAGATGTAAATGTTGCTCATCCACCTAGTGAACAGGAACCTGTATTATATGGCCTGTCGCAGCTTAAATTTTGAGCAGCAGGGTAGGCAGTAACGAGTACCTGAGGAAGAAAGCTTGAATTGTTTGAAGGGATGGCTTTGAAAAAAGTATTTTGTACCTGATCATTCCGCAAAATATATTGAATTCCTTATATATTACAGATTTCATGTGACTTGAATTGATTCAGGCATTTCCTACAGAATTGTAAATGGCCAGTTGAGGTTAATGGGGTTTTATTTCTTTCCTGATCTTCATCTCTCCCAGCTGCTGAGAAAGAATAGATGAGACTTGTATTCTGTTCACAACTTATTACTGGGTGTACTACCGAGGTCCCTGCTGCGGACACAGGCATCACTTCAAACTCCATTTGGGTTGGCTGTGCCATTTTCAAAGGGAGGGTGTATGGCTGTGGATGTGAAGTGGGATGTGGTCACCTGGAGCCCCGTCCCTCTGCAGTTGCCCGAGACCACGCTGCAAGCCCTGCTGTCTCTCCCTCTTTGGGAACTTCTGTCTTTTGCCTCTTGAACCTTTCCTGGAGATCCCCTTCTGCTGGCTGATGGATGGGGGTGTCTTGCAGCCTGGGACACTTTGTGCAGCTAGGAGGGCTGATGACCTCTGAATTTTTGGCGGCTTTTTTTTTCTACTGGTGGTGGGGAATAGTTGTTTCTTCACTTCTTTTATAACAAAAATAGTGTGCCATGACTGTTCATTTTGCTTGCTGTATCCTTCTCGTGAGAAGACATGTTTGTACCTTACCTATGCCACAAACTGAGCGTGATCAGGGAACAAAAGTGCCTCTTGGTCCCCTTGTACGGTGATGCTATTGTATGCTCTTTAGTAACCTGCAGAGGTTTTACCGTGCTGGTTCCCAAAACAGATTGGTTGTATTGGGACAAAAACTACATACAAATGAGCCCTTTCATTAAAATATGTTGCAGAATGTAGCAGGTTGTGACAAGGCGCTGAAATCACGTCCCAAACTGTCGGTAGTATTTCACATGGAGTGTCCGTGTGATGTATCGCGGGCAAGCTATTTCGAGACCATGTTGTTTACAGTTCTGGTATTGGAAAGAATCAAAAAGTACTTCCACATTGCCCATACAGATGTCTAAACAGGCACGCAAAATGAAACCTACCAGTCACTCCTGCTGATTTCATTGAGAAACCACCAGTGACTCAGGAGCATTTTGCAAACGCCCCGGCGCAGAAACAGAACGTATATTTTGTGTTACTCTGGCAAGGGTTTTGTTCGGTGTTTTCAGCCCTTCCTACTGCTGTAACACGCTGGTTTGTGAGGCACGCGTCTAGAAAACGTGTGCGTGCCCAGCGGTTGATGTTGCAAGAACTGTTGACAAGCAGAGGCTCTCTAGGTGGCTGTGTGGTTCTGGTGGTTGGTGGGTGGTGTCTGAAAACTAAGGCATTTTCCCTGGTTATTTTAGAGTGTGCTAATTGATACCTGCCACAAAGAGTTAATTTTTACGGTGAAATTGTTATCTCGTGTTGGACTGTTATAGCCTTTGTATCCCCAGCTACATATTCCCACAGTGTGCTGCCCCCACAGCTGTGCCTGTCCGAGTGTTGGTTGCAGTAAATGGCATCCAAAAAATGAACTGGGTTTAAAAACAAACAAAACCCAAGCAAGCAACGAAAAAAAACCCAACCCAACCCATTTCCCAAGTGCAATTTCCAAACTAAATCGGGATGACTGTGCAGTCCCTGGGAAGGCAGAATGGAGTCAATCAAGGGGGTTGGTGCATCTGGGGGGATGAGGTCTGCTGATGGGGGGCTATTAAGAGAGATGTCCAAAGTCATTGCAGAGGTGTTGTATCATGAGACACGGATTTGGACAGCGAGGCTGGTGCGAGAGGGTCCTGCCCCAGCTGCTTCCCCCTCCACCTCCATAGCGGAGCTGTGCTACTTCAAAGTTTCTGAGGCCGCGCTAGAGAACACCTAGCTTAAATCGCGGTTTGAAACCAACCCTTTTCTTACGAAGCAGAGCTGCAGAGCTGCTTTGGTGAAGTTGGCGCGAGGGGGTTTTGCAGCGTTGGGCTGTTTGAGCAGCTGCTGAGCTGAGCTTGGTCTGACCCTGCCGCTCGCCTCTTGTTTCCTCTCCAGAATCGGCCGGCTTTTCGATGGTACGGAGCCCATTGTCCTCGACAGTCTCAAGCAGCATTATTTCATCGACAGAGATGGGCAGATGTTCAGATATATCTTGAATTTTTTAAGGACGTCGAAACTCCTCATTCCTGATGATTTCAAGGTGAGATTTCAAGGGACTTTGGTTTTTTGCATGTACCTTGGTGAAGCAAGTATCTGGCGCGTAGTCAAAACAGAGCCCTAGACCAGGTGGTGGCGGAGGGGACTTGTAGGGTATGGTGTTTGATTTCAGGTACGTGGCAAAAATAAGTGTGGGGTTGCTAAAGTGGCATCTGTCAGCCTTTCCTAGAGTGGCATCAAGATTAAATTTTCCCCTCCTGGCTGTAGCGTAATGGAGCAACCTTGCCATGTTTGACCTAGGGAAATTAAATATCGTAGGCTGCTGATGGAGACAGAAAGGATGTTACAATCTGGAACCGACCGCTCGTGAACTTTGCTGATTACTTGTCCTCTCATCCGCTTTTATGCTTCCCCTCTGATTGCAGCAGCTCCAGCTTCCACTCCCACACTGAAATTCAGAGAATGGTGTGGGAATCGCAGTATTGACAAAATAAACTGCACACATGGTAATATTTGAGCATTAAGTCATAGAATATTTTCTCCCTCAGACTCTTGAATGCATACTGCAGGTTTAATTTTGGAGTTTTAGAGAAGTCAGGGATGAATAGTTCCACATTTATTATTTAAACATTATTAAAGTGTCTGCTTTTTTTTTCTTTTTAATAACAAATTAAATTTGTGGTAGTTCACCACATTAGACATGAACCTACAGAGATAGAGTTTCAGACTTCATGTGACGTTCTGTGTTTATCTGCTTGTAGGTATGTGGGTGTATATGTGGTGTCAGCGAAGAGAGCGCTGGAGACCGCGATTGCAATCAGAACAGATCTTTATCGTTGCTTAATGAATGCATATCAGCATAGCTGGCTGTGCCATTAGTTCACTGTAGCAAATACAGCAATTCACATTCAACAGGAGAGGTGATGGGGAAGGGTTAGAGCAGTTCACACTAGTGTGCAGTCTTTTATCCCTCCCATCTGAGACAGATTTTTCAGGTGTTTGGGGCATAATACGTGTGAGGCTGAGTTCAAGAGCCGTATTGCAGCAACCTTTGAATCATCTGCTGTAGACGTATACTTCTCCCATGCGTGACAAGGGTAGACCTACCTGAATAATGCGGGGAATTTGGAACTAGCCGATAAGCACCATATCCCTCTTTTGAAGCCTTAGCATGGCTTTGTGCTGCTCTCGGCATTTGTCCTGAAGGTAATCAGAAATACAAAAAAAAGCAAAAGCCACCTTCCATGCAATATTAAGAAGTTACATATGCAGAGCCTTTTAAACACATAAATATACAGTAGCTGTGCTGAAATTAAAAATGTAACTCCTGGCAAGTTCACCCAACCAACGTGATATTCAAAGGGGTGTCCTTCCCAGTTATGCTTTAAGGTGTCCAAAAGATCGGCGCTTAAAATGAACAGCGGTCCTTGTTTCTTAGAAATATATAGATTAGGTGACTTTTTTGTTACACATTAAATGTAAGCAGTATTTTGAGCATGATTTAGGTGTCCCATTCTTATCAAGTATTTGGTTTCTAGCTCAAATTCAGGGACGTATTGACAGTTAGCAGTCTTCTCTTGTTGTCATTCTATTCCTCTGTCTTCCCTAATTCTCATGTATTGCTTTTCTCTGTATAAATATTTTCCAAATGGTCTTATGCTCTTAAACCTAGAAAAACAATATTTTTTTTTATTTTATTTTAATTTTTTTTTAATTTAAAAAATGGCAGTAGACAGACTCCAGATCATCAGTTCTAAATTACTTCTGTACTGGCTATGCTTCAAAATGTGTTCTCTCTGCTCTGGCATTTGAGATGATGTAGTAAACAATACTGTTGGCAAAATAGGGAGGTATTAAAAAATACTTAATTTTTAAAATGCAGTAATATGTGCAATCCATTATGCAAATATCTGAATCATTTTACACTAAGAACCATTGCAGGCTCCCTCATTTACATTCTTATACCTGTTACAATGCCTGCTAGTATTGCTGTAAGACGCGATGGATCCTAGTGATGAATTTTCTGAATCCTGATTGAATTCTGTTCCATCTGTTCAATGAGGTCATTAGTCTATGACATCACTATGGGGATAAAATATGGGGGAAAGTGGGATTTTTGCCTGGATTATTCCATAGCAGGAGGGAGTTGAGCAAGCATAGCCTCCCCCTCCTCTCATGAGCGCTGCTATACCCAGGCTGTTTCAAGTGGCTGATGGTTATTTTTTGCTTGCACTTGTTATTTTATCACACCTTCCTACACAGTAATTACGAACTATGTCTGAAGGGTTCCAGATCTAGAGCGGCGTTAGCCTGAATAACTGTATACATTAAGCGGTACATTAGCGATGCCACTTTCTTAATTGTGCACAGTAATATATGTGTCTTTCAGGACTACAGTTTGTTATATGAAGAAGCAAAGTATTTCCAGCTTCAGCCCATGCTAGGAGAGATGGAAAGGTGGAAACAGGACCGGGAGAGTGGCCGCTTCTCAAAGTCTTGTGAGTGCCTGGTGGTGCGAGTTGCCCCAGATCTTGGAGAGAGGATTACACTGAGTGGCGATAAGTCATTGATAGAAGAAGTGTTTCCAGAAATCGGTGACGTGATGTGTAATTCTGTCAACGCCGGCTGGAATCACGACTCGACGCACGTCATCCGATTTCCACTGAACGGATACTGTCACCTCAACTCAGTTCAGGTAGGAAGTCATGTGTGCATTTTTTGGAAGGGAGCCTGCTGGCCAAGTACCAGTGGGTTGACCCTCTTCACTGTCGCTGGAGTGTTTTGGTGAACAAAATCAGCTGGAGGCTTTAAGCTAGTTATTTACTTCTGTGGGTCAGGGCTGCTTTCTTGACTTAATTCACACGTATCATCACCAAATCTCTTTGCAAGCAAACTACAGTAGTGTTAAAAAACTGCTTTAGGGGTTATATGTTTGCCTCAATATAAAGACATTGCATATTTGGAGAAACATTTTTTTGACATTTGAATATAGGGCGACCACTCAAGCCTGCTTCCAGTCCCTTGCCCTGCTTGTTATAAATTGTTTTCTGGCTTGATGAGAGGGCAAAGGGACATCTCAAGGTAGGGAGGGAAGATGCAACATCCCCACAGAGCCTGTTGTGAGGGCATCAGGAGCTGTCCCTTCACCTGAGAAAGGTAGTGGAGATGCTCTGATTTGCCAGAGTCCACAGGAGCTCTGAAACTAAATAGGAAGAATGGAGGGGCAAACAAGTGAAGCCCTGGTCTCTTATTCTGGGTGTAACAAGTGAGAAGTGAGGGAAAAGGGGAATTAATGCGAGAAAGAGACTATGGGACAGTAACATTGGTCAGCTACTGAAAGGAGGGCTACACTTCCACAGAAGTAAAACACAGCCAACGTCCTCCTTCTTCATCCTCCTTCCTTCTGAAACAGGATCCAGTATTTCTGGAGAAGGGAGCAGCTTGCAGCCACAGGAGAAGGCATCTGTTGAGTCTTACCCTCGTAGAGGGGACTTTGCCTCAGCCCCCTCTGCTGTATTTCAAACTGAGACATCCTAGGAGGACTTTGACCCTTCAATGAGACTATCAGGCAAGGGCGTAATGTGAAGGGTACAGCAGGGAGAAGTTACCACAGGTGTCATCAAAAATTAGTGTGTCCTTTTCCCAGTGTTACCCAGGTCTTTTGTATTTGATAAAGACCTCTCTAATACTTCTTGAATAAATCACCATATACTTTTTACTTTGGATGAAGAAAACATGTTCAGTCTTCCTCCTTGCTGTGGTAACAAAAACAAAGGCATGTCTGCTTGTAGCAAATGGGGACCCATCCATTTTGGTGGTCTCAGGGAAGACCCTCCTCTTTCAGCAGTTTTTTCCTAATTTTTTATGGCATAGTAGAATCCTGTTGCAATAGGACCAGGGGTAATGGTTTTAAACTAAAGGAGGGTAGATTTAGACTACATATAAGGAAGAAATTTTTTATGATGAGGGTGGTGAAACACTGGAACAGGTTGCCCAGAGAGGTGGTAGATGCCTTGGAAACATTGAAGGTCAGGTTGGACGGGGCTCTGAGCAACTTGATCTAGTTGAAGATTTCCCTGCTCACCGCAGGAGGGTTGGACTAGATGACCTTTCAAGATCCCTTCCAACCCAAACTGTTCTATGATTCTATGTAGCAATATCTAAACTCGGTAGCTGTTGTGAAATGGATAAGGAAAAATCTGGGAGACAAATGCAGGTAATTTCCAGAATAATTATAATAAACTTGTAAGTTTTAGTGTCATCTGTTTTATCCTTTGTTGGCTAAAAACAACCAATCTCACACACCCATCTCCACCTAGTTAGCACAGCCAGCACAGTGGAGTGAGAGCACTTCTTCACATCTGGAATTGTCGCTAGCACTATTGATGCTGTTTGGTTTAGGTACGCCTCCTAAACACTGCACACTCATGAGCGAGTTCTTACACAGAAGAGACTTGCAAGCTGAGCTTGGTGTCTTCCCATCTGCCAAGTCCTGCTGGCCAGGTAGAGAAGCTCTGCTCTGCTCCCTTCCCTGAGGAAGCGAGCTGAGCACCACGGTATGCACTGAAGGCTCGCCAGGCACTGCATATGTGCTGGCACTTAACACAGGAGCCTGGGTAGACCTATCTAGACCTATCGAGATACGGTTAACCCATGTTATGCTTGGAGAGTTGTCTGGCCTTCACTGTCATGCTGAAACATCAAAGTTGTTTTGTTGTAGTGACTAATGCAAATTTAGAACAGCCTTAGATCTAAGATTGCAACTGAAAAGGGATAAGACTTTCAAGGAGGGTTGTTTAGCCACATGTCATATAATAGTTCTCAAAGCAGTTGTATCCTTTAGCGGTTTATCACTTATTCTGATGCTTACATTTTTGTCACACAAATAAGAATTGACAAGCATATTTACTGATGTGAAAAACCCGAGTCAGAGTGGCAAAATATGCACAGGCTTCAAGAGAGGTGATGATCCCACGTTGATAATGCTGCATCTTCCATTTCTGGGGGACGTAAGCATCTCCCAGCCCTAATAACAATGTGGGACTACCAATAGACCTGGAGACTGAGGTACAGACCAAATAGTTTGTCTAGGGCTGGGCTAGTTTCCTGACCAGTTGCTTCCACTGCATTTTTTCTCAGGACGTTAAGTTCTCCTGGTCTGTTTTTCAGTGTCTTGCACTGAGACGTTTTGGGGGGATTTTGGCTTATATCGTTAAAAGCTAAAGATCAGGGTAAACAAAAATTGTACAGATGTTTTGATGGTTGCTTCCGAGTCTCTTTTCCCACCCCCTCCTTTCTGAGATTTGTCTGCTGTGCAATTAGCCATGCTCAGGTATTTTGGAAAGACGTTTGCCAACCCGAAGCAATACAGGTAAAGACGTGGCATGTCTTGTTTTAAGCATTTTTAAACCACAGCTCACTTCTCCCCGCATCCCAGTCCTCTGCAGCCTTCTGCTGCTCTGCTTGCCCTTGCTGTCCCAGCACACATGCAAGCTGATTTACTAATTGGTGAAACAGCTGGGAAAGACTTGGTAGGCACCTGCTCCACACCCCCAGTGAGGTCCAGTCATACTGGACAGAGCATCCCATGTCCTGTGGGGGTGCAGGAGCCACAGGTCCCCCCTTGGGGCTGGTGGCCGTCACTGCTGACCCTGGTGAAGCCCTGGAAGAGCCTCCTTCGCAGGTGAGGCGAAGGAAGCCCAGGCAGCAGAACAGACTAAGATGATGATAAAAGTAGCAAAGAGTATAAACAAGGGAAAGAATGCCTCAGCCCTGCAGTTACAGTAAACAAGCATGAACATGGATAATTTAAAAAAAAAAAAAAGGTGGAATAGTGGTGTGGAAGGAGACCATGTTCTTAGCAGCCTGAGCTGAGGTCCTTGCACCATCATTTGTTGGGTGAGCTGTGTTGGGCACATCCCCCTGCCGCTCCGAGAGCCCCGCCTGACTCTTCTTTTTTCCTTGTGGTTTTTTTTTTTCCTTCTTTTTTACTTTTTGCCATTTTATTTCCCACTGGAAGCAATACTCAGGTTGTGAAAACTCGTTAGTCTCATAATTAACGTTAAAAGGTCCCAGGTTTTACCACAGGTAACTGTAGCCACAAACCTTCAGTGGTTGGTTTTTAAGTCTCTAGAAAATATGATGTCAAATTTTCTGAAATCATGACTACAGTATCTGCCTTGTCACCATTTAGTTGAGGTGTTTGCTCAGTACCCTCTGGTATCTGCTGTGTAATCCTGTATTTGCGCTTTTGTGTTGTAGATTTTGTAAATTTTGTGAAGCAGAGAATGTGTTTTTCCAGGCATGTTTCTGTGGCTAGATGAATACTGGATTTGTTGACAGTACTAAAAAAAAAATATATATATATATCTCTCTCTTCATTTTTCTTCTTACTGCTCAGTGGCTAAAGTCAGCAGAAATCAGTCCAATACAATGAAGCTGAGGGAACCAGTTAGTGGATCTGTGTAACCACTTTTGTTTCCTAGCTGGATCCACTTGAAAACCGCAGTTATCCTTGGACAGCAAATAGTCTGTTTATTTACTTATACATCGGTGTTTGTTTCCTCTTTTTTGCAGGTACTTGAGAGGTTACAGCAAAGAGGGTTTGAGATTGTTGGCTCATGTGGAGGTGGGGTGGACTCTTCCCAATTCAGTGAATATGTACTGAGACGAGAACTCAGAAGGACATCTCGTGCACCCTCCGTCATTCGAATAAAGCAAGAGCCTCTGGACTAAAATGGACATGTTTCTTTATGCAAAAAAAAAAAAAAAAAAAAGAGAGAGAGAGGAAAAAAAGGGGGACATTTCATGTGCAGTTTGGACTCCAAACAAGTCCTGGAACTAAAATTGAATAAAAGACACATTTATATCAAATATAGAGACCACACCTGAATTCATATGGGAACATTTGGAATAGTAGTAATAATAATAATAACCTCAAGGTGTAAAAGAAAACACACACACATATATTAAAAAAATATGTATGTATATGTATGTATGTACATATATATATGTATGTATATGTCAAAGGGTAGGAAATGCAACAATGAAAAAGTGGTAGATGAGGTTGGTGCTGTGATGGCCATTAAGTGTCCTAGGCCTTACTTGGACCCACTTAACGGTGTACAAGCCATTACCATTGGGGGATACATAGACTACTCTTCACCCATTTTCCATTGCCAAACATCCATCCTCTTTTTAACGTGTACACACCTTGACTCAACTTTATTTGCATATGGAGGTTTATGTCTGTCTTTTTTAGAGGTGGATGGGCAGGTGTTCAGGAGACGACCATCCATTGCATTGGAAAGCTAGTCGACTGAAATTTTAAATGTAGTTTGTACAGAAGTCGCACACTTTTTGTCTGCCCTCACAGATGTGAAAGGTTAACTTTTCTTTTGAATGAGGTTTTTTTTTTTGTTGTTTTTGTTTTGTTTTATGTTTTTTTCAAAGGGGGCCAGAATAATTAATATTTGGTAGAGATGCTCTGGTTTGAATCTGCTGCTTTCCTACAATTTTTTCAAATTTTATAATGTATTAAATACAATAAACTCTGTTTAAAATAACGAGGGTCTGATTTAAGCCAACAGAAGCAGAGAGGTGGGATTTAGCTCACTGCACGCTAGCATGTGGAGTGGTGGCCTCTCCAGCAGGCAGCGGGCAGGTAGCACTGCCCGCGCACGGTGGAGTGAGTTAAAGGCAGCAGACGCCACTGCGGGATCTGTCTGGTGAGCCACGCATTGCTGGTCTTCCTTCAGCGCTGTCCTTTTTAAGCTTTGTCCCAGTTTGAAGAGAGGCTGTTGGTCAGACTTAAAAATAACACCAGCTCAGCCCAGGGAAACCCATCAAAAAAAATGACGCCTGGTTCTGTAACATTCAACGTAACGGTGAAGAGTTGCATCCTTCCCTCTTGACTGAGGAGTTGGCAGCTTCAACTCTCCAAGCCCTTGCCCTGCTGAGTGTTAGTCCGACTGTTTAACGATGTTCATTTCCCGCGTTTAAAGCTAGTGTTCTTCTGCCTAGAGAGTGAGACGGTCAGCCCCTCCTGTTAACACCATCGGCTGCCTCGCTCTTGATAGCAGGTGGTCAGCCGATGTCCTGCGCAGATGTCCTGCCAGTTGTTCTCTTGCAGAGTCTCACCGAGGCCACCTCTGCAGCCGCCTGGTTCGGGCCGGTGAGATTTTGCAAAGGCGCCACATCACGATACCGCTGCACGGACCATTCACAGGTTGATGCTTTCACCGCCTAAGACGCACCAGCAACCACCACCTTTCCTCCAAAGTATCTTTTTATGCAATATTCCAGAATATGACTGTGTATTCATCCTAGTATGGAAGTTTCTATCGACGCAATGGTGCCGGCGTTCCATTCATTTTGGTGACACTTTGCTATTTATTTAAGAAAAGAAAAAAAAGAAATTGTTAAATACATGTAACAAGGTTTTTAATATAGTCTGATAACTCAAAAAAAAAAAGCTACCATTTTTCTGGTTTTTATTAAAAGATGTCAGAGGGCATACTTAACTCTCTGGCAGCACATATCAATGGTGTTGAAATTATGGAAATGTGGAAATGGGTGAGGGAGGGGGCTCCAAAAATTAACGTTCGTTAGCGGGTTATTAGAACTTCAATGTGATGCTGATCTGTCTATTCACAGTACTGAAACAGCTGCCTCATTGAAAATGCTTGTTTTCAATTAGCAGCAAGTAGTTCTCTTACAAAATAAACAAATGCTTGCTCTCGCTGCCCACAATTTGGTTGTTAGTTTGCATAGAAGTCAGAAAGCTAAAATTCTGGGAAATAAATATTTTTAACAGATCTTCAGGCTGTTGGAAGTGGTATGAAACTTGTGATGTTGAAACAGATGCCAGTCCCCATGGGTTGAGGGTACAGGGGTTACCAGTGCAAGGCGACGTGATGTTTCAGAGACTTTCCTGCAGAAACCCTCCCTGCGTTTCCAGGTGGAGCCTCACTTTCTGGGGCCTCCGCAGTGTACCCGGGGATATGTTTACACTGTCTGTTAAGCCCAAAGGTACTCTCAAATCCAGACCTGCCCTGCTAGCCGCCACGTTTACGTACGGGCATGTGCTCCGGTGCAGGCTGGAGCCGGCGGGCTGCGGCTGCTTCTCCTGCTCCCTGCCCCTTGGCCTGCAGGTAGCCTAGCCGGGAGCATCAGCAGCCCCAAAATTGGCCCCGCAGCACCTGCCCCAGCGCTGGCAGCACCCACGCTGCCCGCACAGGCTGGGTGTGGAGGGCGAGGAGCTTTGCATTCGGTGCTTTTCACTGCGTTGCTCCCAAAGCCGGCCGGTTGTGCTCAGCCAGCGGTTTTGCTTGCACAGCACGTACCTGTCCGACTCGATGACACCGAGGATACCTTTGTGCTCCTCCCAGATCCCCAACTGGCTGGTCACCCTCCCACCGAGCCCACGTTCATTGTCGATGGAGTCAAAAATCAGACCCTGAATGTAAATGTCGCTGCAATTACCGTGTGGTCGTGGAACAAGAGGTCCTGAATAAATAAAGCGATGGCTGATGAAAAATATAAGCAGGAATATAATCTAGATGTAGATTTTAGAGAGCAAATGAGATTACTCCTGTTTGCAGTTGAGGCTTGTAACCATGTGTGTTTTTAAAATGTTCTTTAGAAAAACTGATCTACAGACAAATGAGGAAGGGGGTGTGGGGGGAGCCAAGGACAACCAGATTCGGTCAGCTCTGTTCTGGAGGTTAGTAATTTTGACATGTACAATAGTTTAAATTTATCTAATTTTTTATTAAAAAGTATGATTCCATCTTATACTATCAGTGGTGCTGTATTTAATAACAAGAGGAAGAACTGCAGTGAACAGTAGCTGCCAACATTGTACTTCAGCAACTTGGTTAAGCAGCTGCCAGGAGAACTGCTGCGGAGATGCAGAGATTGCAGATGCCACCTAATGCCCCTTCCCACAATGAAACACAGGCAGAGGAACTGGGTCCTCATCCTTTGTTCTGGTAACGTGAACACTGGATTTCTGCAATAACCATCGGCCCAGGGTTTAATTCTTCCCGTATTGCCTCCTTAATGTTCCAAACAGCTATGTAATGTAAGTATGGATCCTGGCATACTTGGATGAACCTTTAAACTGTGAGTGTCCCATTGAAGACTGAGTTAATTTACCCTGCTCCGAAGAAAGCAAAGTCCCGCTTCGTCACTAGGTTAATCTCTCTTTCCAGAAGCACTACTTGTAAATAAGTGCTGCTAAGTTGTTCTATCTCCAGGTACTTGTTGGTCAGGTAGTCTGGTCTGGCAAATGTTTTTCCTCTCTATTGCCACGTGCCTAGAAGCAAGCTGATCATTTCAGTGCTTGATTGGCACAAGCAGGTATAGTTGAGGCATTGGTTTTTGATGCCTGATAGAATCCATAATGAAATCCAATGGGGACAACCTACTACCCTCTGAAAACATGAAAGTTGAGCCACCTATTCAATTATTTTTCTTTATGCTAAACAGGCACTGATCTCAATTTGAAGAGAAACATTTTGTTCATGAGCATAATTTTTTGCAGCAACCTTTAAAAATTGATTGCTATACTAATTACAGGGTTTTTAACCATCACCCAAATGACTTGTCAAGTGCGTTTTTCTTTAGTGTTCACATTTTGGGGGAAGGATTTGATTTTGGAAGGGTTTGATTTTGGGGGGTGAGAAAAGAATTTTTATCAACCAATGGTCAGTTTTTTAGAGAAATAAAAACATTTATTTCTATCTGTCATTTCTTGACTGTGGAATTCTATATTATGAATTATTTCTAGGGACAACTGGTATTTGTATGTAGGCAATCTTGCAGCCTGAGGTTTATTTACAGTGGAAATGAAACCAAGACATCCTCAGGGCCTGTAGACCAGTTGCTTTTTCTCAGACTTCAGTTTGAGTGGTTTATTATTTCTTGAGGGTCTGGAGGGATCGCCACCGCCAAAAATCAATACATTGCATCAGGTTCCTGTGTTGGCTTTGGCTGCCACCGCATTGATCTGGTTATTGAAGACCCCCAAACTGACTTAGCATTTGGGATCCTCTATTTGAGATTGAAACTGCAAAACTGTATCCCTACCCCGCTTCCAAAAAAAGATGCAGGCACATAGCACAAAAATTCATCCCCTTGTAAGCAGAGCTCAGTGCTGCTACCTGGTAACTAGGATGTTAATGTCCATGCTGGGGGGAAACCCTAGTGCTGACCTGCTGGAGCATCCTCTGTTTGTACAAGGATGTGAGCTCCAGAAATAGAGGTGACCTCTGACTGATGGGGAAAAGTCCACTTTTCCTTGATTTTTTTTTTTTTCACATTTCTATTGACTAGGGACTTAATACATTATTGAGTCCTGCGTACCTAAAATAAGGAAGAGTATATAATTTTTCAACTGGTGTCAGATATTGTGGACCAGATCCCATCTTCTGCCCTCCTTATTCACAGTGAACTTGCCCCACACCCAAGCTATGAACTAAATTATAGATTACTGTAATTTAGGAATTATGAGAAGAGGCATGGCATGGTGATCAGCTGTTGGTACTGCTGAATCAACAGCGATTGTATGTCGTCTATGTTGCATGTTGCTTCTAAAAAATACAGTATTCTCCACTCTGGGGCAGAGGAAGTGTGGTTCGATCAGACTTTTCTCTCTCTGCCCCACTGAAAACATATGTCCACGAGCTCTTCTCTCCAGAGAGGCTGTCACTGGTGTCAGCAGGCTGGGTTTGTGCCCTTCAGGGAGCATGGGGTGTTGGTGCCCTTGCCCAACCCAGCGTGCTCCATCCCCCGGTCCTCGGAGCACAGCTCTGGCTTGCTGGTCCGGGGAGAGAGGGAGGGAGGGAGATTTGTCTCTGTACTCCGGAGTTTGGACTGATAAATGATCTCATCTACAACCCCAAATGGTCTTCTAGCTTCTGTTTTATTATGTAGCTCATCAGTGTTGTTATTAATTTTCCTGAGGGAAGTGCGTAGCCCTGGCCTTGCCTTCTTGCCGTTAGGATGCAGTCTAAAGGGCAGGGCAGTGACCTGTCGGGTGCATACCTCGCTTTGGGCATTGACTTAAAACAAAAACTACATATGTTGAAGTCCCTAAAACTCATGTGCTGCACTCATTCTGGCTTTAGTTCAAACAAGGGGACTTAGCAGGGATCACCAACGGATGGTTGGTACTTCATTTGATTAACCTCCAAGCAATTACACTCAATGGAAAAAACAAAAGATAAACCAGACTGTGAACACTAGTTCTGAAGAGCTGTAGCAGTGATGTCACTAATCGCAGCCACCTCTGAATAAATACTTCAGCCCTGGGTAGCTCACATTAAAAACCTTTATTACCAGGTAAATAACATTTCTTTCCCTCGCTTTCTCCAGTTCAGGAGGCTTGTTTTTCTTCTGCTTGGGGCTGTGCCTGGGAAGCTCAAGAGTAATAGTTTTGGCCCTAATGCAGCGCTTGGTCTCTTCAAAGCATTGTACAAACCTTCAATTAAGCATCTCTCTACCTGTAAGGGAAGAAGGTAGCAATAAGCTTGTCTTGCAGCTGGGGAGGCTGAAGAGGCTCGATTTCCAACCACCCAGGTGGCAAGCCGCACTTCAGGAGTCACGCTCAGCTGCCACGCTCTTTCACAACCTCTCTTGCAGTATAGGAAGAGGCTGGAACTGGTGAGGTGCTATGACACATGGTTTTTAAAACTGAGAGTTGCAGACTATTCAGGCAAATACTTCAGACCCCAAGATGTCTGAAAAAGCTTAAAAAGTAACACTATAACCATGTTAGACTTGATATACCTTTGGGATTTTTTTTTCTAATTCATTTCCAAGTAAGAGAAAACCAAATGAAATAAAATTTCTTCACCTTTCATGTTTTAAGTAGGGTCTACTGATGTCTTCATCTCCTTCCTCTGGCTCAGCTCTTCAGTAATGACTATAATTTTCTGTTTATGATGTTTCGTTTCCTTACCACAGAACTCAGGCATTGGGAGGGGAAGAGGGGGTGGAAATCGAAACAAAAAGCTCCACTGCAATTTATGAAAGAGCTTTGGTCATTCATATACTGGTCACAACAAAATCCTGACACACGCCAGGATGGTTGAGGGCAGGAACATTTTTCAGGTGTGGTTGCTGAGATGGGGTAAAGCATGGCTGGCTCCTGGCTTCAAACGCTCCAAAATAAAAATTAGAACAGTAGGAAACTAGGGCTCAAACCCTCACGGATTATCTTCCTCCTTAAGCATCTGCTCCTCTTTCTCACAGTTGTAGCCTTTAGATGAGTAGTTTAAAAGCTGTGCTATCATCTCAGCTGTAACCAGTGCAGCTATTCCAGGAGAAAGCTGCTTGGCTCAGGGACAGCTGTTCCGCAGAAAAATTCTCTTCTGATGCATTATTGATAGGTGTAAGTTAAAGCCATAAAGCTCGCAGCTTTATCAGGCAATATCTACTAAATCCTGGAAGCATGTAAGATAACCTAAATGTAATCTACTGCATACCAGCTCCTTCAGTGATGGATAGCACAACAAAAGCAGGACTAATGAAAAATTAATGAAAACAGTTACTTCCATAAGAAAAATGATCTGTTTTCTCCCACCTTTGTATTGATTTTAACTGGCCCTGTAATTGGAAGTGTATAATTTTTTCCTAAGGTAAAGAGGATTGAGGGCGAGGGAGAACGAGCGTATAATTCTATTCATGTTTGTGACATACTTTCAGGCTACAAAAACAAAGCATTTTCCTTAGGATGTTGAAGCCGCCTGTGAATGCAGACTTCAAGCATATTTTCTCAGCTCAGGCAAACTGCCACGCTGGTTGCCTGAAACCAGATATTGCATGAGCAGAGTACTTGGAGTACTTTGAAGGCTAGTGAGGAAGTACAAAGAAACAATGTTTAAGAAAAAATCAAATACAGTGCATGTAACTTGGTGGTTTAACATGTTTCATGCATTCAAGCTCATTCCTGATTGATCTGCCACTTTCTGGAAGGGAAAAAAATCCTCCAGTCGCTCTTTGGAGAGTGAATGAATGTCAGGCTCAGAGGATGACCTCCTCTATGAGGCCAAACCAATGGCACCACGTTGTTCATGCACTGGCTTGGTAGTGAATTCGCTGGCACATGTAGTCTCACCACCTTCTCACTGACACCTTAAACACAACTGTCTTTAAGTTTAACAGAGCCTTTCTGGTTTTTTCACCATATAACAGCAGAAATCAGTCTGATCTGCAACTCTGCTGTAAGCTCTATTTTAAATTATTCTTAAGTCTTTACCTGCTTAATGTTAATATATCCACTGAGCCCAAAGGGTGCTGCTGAGATAATAAATCAATCAGAGTAGTACATAGTTTGTTTTGGTAGGGGAAAAAAAATGTGCATTTCTCAAAGTGTTTAGGAAATGCTTCTTTCCTGTTTCCTCTTGTGTATGTTATGGGTCTTTTTCTAACCTCTTTCATGAGAGCTATCAAAGACATGATATGGGGCCATATTGTGATGAGGAGCTGAGAAGCAAGATGTTTCTGCACATGTTGGTAGTAAATGTTACTCTTTATTTTAGTCATTTTCTAGCATCTTTTAGCTAGTATGCCTTCATTTGAAACATCATCTATTTTTTAACTTGAGAGATCTAGCCACATCCTTGCTTGTTGCTTTTTTTTGTTGTCTTTCTCACTGACCTAGTAACAGCTGCAATACAAGATGAACCGCCTCTTTCAATGCATGTCATTAAAAATTAGGGCATTTACTTGTCCTCAATATTTGGCTTGGCTTTATTGTTGTTGCAGCAGTCTCAGCTGGTCCAGTCTCAGCTGGTGCTCCGTGCAGGAGGTGTGGTGGCCAATTGGCATGGGTGACAAAGGGCCCCCTTGTAACGGTGCCCTCCCCAGCTCGCCAGGCCTTGCTGCATGAGCAAGTGTTGCAAGAGCAGCACCAGTGAGGAGAAACTACCCAAAAGTTGCCGTGGCTGTAACCGTCCAGCAGCGAGGGAGGGCTGCAGGCTGCAGCAGCTCCTGTACCTGCTGTCGGGGACGGCCCAGGCTGCAGGGATGGGAGGGGTGCTGCTGGCAGCAGGGTGTCCTGGGTGCCCAGCTCCCTGCTACACCCTCCGGCAAATCCTCCAGATCCCCTGGAGATACTCAAAAGCTGCCTGGACACAGTCCTGGGCAAGCAGCTCAAGGTGGCCCTGCTTGAGCAGGGGGGTATGGACAAGATGATTTCCAGAGGTCCCTTCCAACCTCAGCCACGCTGTGTTTCCGTCGTTCCCAGGAGGATTGGACTGATTGAGATGTGAAATGTTTGTCAGGGAGAGAAATGTGGCCCTACTCCCCGCTTGTTGCTGTCAAGGTCCTCCTCTTTCCGTAGAGCGACGCACCAGTAGTGCAAAACATTTCCAGAGAGGCAGTAGTGTGTGGCCAGGCAAGGAAAAGCACTATCTGCATGAAGCAGCGTTACTGTAAGCCTGGCGCTCCCAGCACATTGAATAAACCAGCAAGACTTGTTTAAAAAAAAATTACACCGGGGAAAGCAGGCTGGAGAAGGGCGTCAAAGTGTGTCATGGAAAGGCACGGGGGCCTCCGGGGGGCTGAGGGTGCTGGCGAAGCACGTAGGGGTGCGAGCAGGGCATTACTGGGACGGGCCAGCTGTGTCCCCGAGTGACAATTAGCGCATGCTTGAGCAGTTAGCTGGCTGGAGGGCTCAGCACCCCGCGTCCCAGTCCTGCCGCTCTGCAGTGCAAGCTCAGCTCTGCTGGGGTGGAAGTAGCGTACGGAAGGAAGAACGCTGTGTAAACAAGAAAGGGTCTTAATGTGGGAAAAACGAAGCCGTAAGTCATCAAAAATGGTCAACGGCAATGTCACAGGTGAAGCATTGGCAACTCTGGTGTTAGGTCTGTATTTTCTATGCCACTTGTTAATTCAGATTAGCAATGGAAAAATGGGAATGATAAATGATGAGGGCAAGTAAAATGTGCATGCAAGGAAGTGATTAGCACATATTTTTCCTTAGCATGCCAGAGTGAGAGGAGGACACTAATTTGAGTGAAAGTGCGTGGAGAAGAAAATTATCTTGATTGCTTTCATTCTTTAAAGAAGAAAAATTGAACTGTTACACCTGTTACTGCAACAAAAAATACAGGGCAGCCACTTTATGCTGGGCAAAAAAGAAGAGACAGCCTGAAAAAGGAAGTTTTGTTACAGATTATGTTCTTATTTTCTCCTGCCACCATCTGTACATCAATTACAAAGTCAATCTTCTGCCTGGCCATCACTTCATTCTGTCTTGATCAACATGTGCTATGGACTGTAAGAAAGTTTATCAAAAGAACTAGAAAAAATATGTAGTTTTTTTCAGAAACAATCATTATTCACACTAACACATGACTGTTTTTCTTAAAAATGAATATGCACCCTGTGTCTGTCCATTCCCCCATCTTGGCATTTCATTGTATTTTGAGAGAACCTGGGCAGGGCAGAGCCTGAGTAAAGGTTTGCTTTGGGAAGCGCAGGAAAGGAGAACTTCTCTGCTCCTCGCAGTGGGATGAAGTTGATATTTGCTTGCAGAAAGAGCTCTTCTCCCAAGTGACAGCTAGGAACTCTCATGAAACAAGCATAAATAAAAACAGCCTTTTGAGCAGTGTCAAAAGCAGAATAGTCTGCATGTGTTGCCTCAAAAATAAAAAACAGCAGGGAAAGGGCTTTCATGCTTCCTTGCACTTCTCAGAGAGCCGAAGAGGCCACAAATGCATTTCTTCCTCCAAGTGTCACTCTTAAGTTACGCTGTTTATCTCTGGAGCATCACAGTTGTCTTGCATCTTCTTAAAAGTAAGACATCGCTTCGTTCTGCTTTCCTCCCCTTGTCATATTATCTGGGGTTTTAATTCTGTCCTCTCATTTTTTTCAATGGAGAGAGATCTTTTACAACATTTTTTTCATTAGGGAATGGAATGGGGCTTCAGTCCTAATGGGGGTTGAAAGCCATCGGGTGCCAGTGCTGAGCTTGATGTAATAAACTATATTTAAAGTATTACTCATAGCAAGTCTGCGAACAGTGAAGCTGTAGCTCATAATTACATGACATTGTTGCTGCAGAATGAACAAACGAACAGCGGTGCTTTGGTAAAGGTAGACCCAGTGCTCCTCAGCTCCCTTGTGGGGCCCTGATTTAGGAAGGCATTTCAGGGTGTCCTTAGCCATCGATATGGTAGAAGTTTAGTCTTCATTTCAATGGGACACTCACGGTACTGAAATTGTGCATATGTTTCCATACCTCACCAAGCTAAGACACAGATGCTTAAAGGAAAGAGGGGCTAGAAGATACCAGCGAAAGCTTCCCCAAAGTTCTTTCTTCCTGATTTTTTTGTTTGTTTTCCTGATTGTAGGGCTAAATACTGATTTTTCAGCTTGGAAAAACTGAAGACATAGCATCTTCTTCTGCCACATTTTCAATATGCTTTAAAAGAAAAATCACTCCATGACCACATTTTTCCCCTATAAAAATGTGAGCAATTAACACAGCAGGTTCTCAGTTCAATATGTATAATTTATTGTAAAATGTATATAATTGGTTTGGCAGACAGCAAATGCACCAACACAAGCATAAACCTTTTTATGAATCCATATGTAATACTGGATGTTGATGGATTTTTACTAGAGCAAGATGTCATGTTAAATAACTCATGCAGATGTACAGTAGCAAATTACTGGGTTTGCCATTTTCATTAAAAAAGGAAACAAACAAAAAAAACCCCTATTCACATCTCCATTATTTATTGAAGAATTTTTTTAATACACTCCCTGCTGGAGCATCTGGGTGTATTAAACAGCTGAATTCAGTATTGCATTATGCTAAATTGCCTACAATGGGCAGCTGCCTCATTTCACTGTTCTTAAAAGTCAAAAATGTGTTTTCTGAACCTGAGGTGTTTGTCTCCTTGCCGAAGCGGTGTGCTGGCCAGAGTTTCGCCAAAGGGAGGGGGAAGCAGAGGGGGAGCACGTTGCTCTGCTGCTGAGACCCTGGCCAAAAATTTCCGAGCACAGGAGAGAGGACAGGAACAGGAGGAGAGGTCAAAACTGTGCTCCCACCTTTGTATTCATGGACCTGGTTTAAAACCTGGTGGCCAAGGAGCATCGCGTGCCATCACTGAGCTGTCCGGCACTTATGGGGCTGCGTCCGTGGGGAGAGCCACCTTCCCAGGTTAGCTCAGCAACCTCTCAAGCCCTTGGCTCCCAAATATCGTGTGCTATGTAGGGGTGTAGCGGTGGCACACCACAGCAGTGATGCAGCCCCTTGGCCACCCAGTGTACAACCCCCCCCCCCCCCCCCCCCCCCCCCCCCCCCCCCCAATGTTTGAGGTACCCCCAGTGGGCCACAGGTCCCCCCCTGCTGCTGCTGGCTTGCAGGCTGGGAGCAGCAGGGTGCTGCAAAGAGGGGTGTATGTGTGTGTGTTGGGGCAGGGGGCACGTGGTGGAGGAGCGACCTGGGTCTGCCCTGCGCGTTGTGCCGCACACCCCTGCCCTGTGCTCCTTGGTTCCGCAGGAAGCCCTGAAGCCCCTCAGGAAAAAGCTCAGTCCCTGGGGTACATCCAGCAGGGTGGGCAGGACAAGGTGACACCCCCCCCCACCCTACCCCCCTATTCCTTCCCTGCCCCATTACCCCAATGTCTTTTTCCATAGCGACCACCAACAGCTCAGACATTTTCTCGCCCCTCTGGAGGCGTCGGTACTCCTTGGGGGAGTCTCTTTGTGTCACTAATGGGGTTCAGACTCTGACGTCAAAGCCTCTGTGTCTGTCCCTGCAGCCAGCACCTCCTGTGTTTCACACCGACGGTCCTCCACTTGTTGCCTGCTTTCACATCTTCTTTGGCCTCTCCCCTCATCCCAAAGTGGATTTTCCCACCTTTTATATCTTCCTCCTCCCTTAGCCCATTTTTCATCATCTCTTTCCAGTCGTGTGTTTTCTTTCTTCTCCTATAATCCTGTATATTTGGATAATTTCATCTGGACTGTTTAACATAACCACTAGATTTGTGTTTTAACCTTGTTCGGCAGGTTAAATGCTCCCTTTTCCATCTTATGTTCTGCATTTTCTTCTCCTTGTTAATATAGGTCAGGGTTGACAGACTTGGGATCCAGCTCAACTGCAGTTGGAAGCTTCAGCAGCGATTTCCATGGGAGCAGGGGGGGAAAACATTCAAAATGTTGCAATGTGAGAGACTAAAACAAAGTGTCTGAGTTTGTCTATGGCCAGATTTCTCAAGCTACTCCACACTTCCAGTACCCCCAGCTCCAGAGGGACCTGTAGGTAGAAAGAACAACGTTTCTGAAAAGCAGGCCATGTTTCCTTAGGTTACATGGAGATGACGGAGGCAGCAGCCTACCCGGTTTGATCCAACGTGTCAGAGTAGGAACCTTATCTCCAGCGAGTCTCTGCTAGGCATCATGCCCAGCCCTTCTGCTACATTTATCAGTAGTACGTTTGGAAGGAAGGATAAAATCTTTTTTGCCTTCCAACTTCTTTCCAGGGGCAGCTCGTAGATGTTCACGTCTTTCAGTCAAGCCAGAAATGCCTGTCCCATCACCCAGCTTACGCACTCACATGTTACCTGGCTGTGGTGCTGCCCCATGGTAGTTTTCTGAGCATGCGTATCCTGCAGACACGCTGTGGCCATCCCAAACCAACAGCTATGATGGGTGAAGCCACTCATCCACATAGCTAATCTAACAAAAAAACCCCATAATGTACATTCAGTGATATGCTAGAAAATACGCTTTTGCTGACAGGATTTATTCCACCACCCTGCTCTCCTCAGCCAGCAAAGCAGGGACTGATTGAGGGGTGCCCGCAGGAAGCCCACTCAACCTCTGCATAACCTGGGATGGCTGCACTGGCAAAGCACTGCTAATGCAGCCCTGGAAATAGGCAGCCCTGGTTGTTTCCAGCCTTGGTGTGTAGAAAGAAAGACTCCCACATTGTGCTCCCATCACATTCAGATGTTTTTTATTCTTCAGTTGCAAAACACTGCAGACAAATAATCCAAACCCATCTCAGGAGTGAAAGAAAAATGGAGCGGCAGCTGGTTTTAACTGAGGCTCCTTTATCAAATGGTGTCTGTTCAAACCCCTTCTGTTCAGTAGGAAACATCCCACTAGAAAACGTCCCCCATTTCTAGCTTATCTTTTCTGCAGCTGTCATTGCTCTGCTCATTGTTCATGAAGTTACCGGCACCTGTGTCTCCCCGCGATGCGATCTATTATTTCAATGTAAATATTTTTTTTGTTGAGAAACAAAAGGGCTGGAAAAAAGGGAGGTTATGGGAATATTCAGGATGAGATAAGGAATCTGAGGCAGAAAAGAACACACCAATTACCTCAGCTCACACACTCATCTGCCAGATGAAACCAGTTCTACCGGCTGTTGCCCAAAGGCAAAAGACCATAGGGCTTCTGATGTCATGTTGGCCTTTGGTTATGAGCCCGGGTAAATGGGTACCTGGCAGAGAGAGAGAAAAAGGGCTGTGCTGCTTAATGCCAGCTTCATCTATTTATGTTCGTCTAGCATCAATTAAAAATATCTCTGTCTCATTCTGCCTGCCTGCCTGCCTGCTAGCGTGGTATTCGTTTTCTTTCTGTAGCACTGCAGATTGCCTTGCCTTACAGTTCACAACAGCAGGAGTTGGCATTTGCCTCTGGGCAGGGCAGAGGACGAGAAACCATTTCACTTTCACACTACTTTTCTTCCTCTCTGTATCTGTGCAGAGCAGCGAAGGTGTTTGATGTGCCGGTTGCTGTGGAGGGGTGATGTACAAGACCAGGGCTGTCGTTAATTTGCAGTGCTTCAATAGCATTAGCTTTTTCCTTAGGATTTCAATTGAATTGGTGGCATTGCTGGGACAATATAGTGCTGTAGATCTGAACTGTGTTCTGTGTACTCACCTGTCTTTTTTTCTTTATTATATTAACCTTCTTTTTCTTCCTTTTTTTTTCCTTTTTATATCAGCAAGACCCAGTGAAGCAGACTTGATGTTGCAATAATTCTGCATGTTTTGGTTATAAATATCCTGAAGCAAAGTTAAGGGTTTTTTCATATAACTATCAAAGCAAGTGTCTGCTTCAGCACAGAGTGAAAGGGACGTTTTACACATAAAAGCTCATCAGTGGGTGGTAAACAGCTTTTGTCCTAATACATATTGCAAATATTCTGCTGCGGCACAGACTGATGGCTTTGGTGAAATTGGTAGCATGTGACTGAGACGCAACAGTTCTCCATGCTAGTTGCTATCGTGGGAGCCTAACCAGGGTCTGAGCGCTCAAGAAATCCCAGGAAAATCAAGTCTTTTGCCTGTTGCACTACAAAAGACGTCTCTTGTGTTTTAAATTTCCAGTTGTCTCCTTGAGAGCAAATAATGCCGCAAAGTAATTTAAAAACAGAGGAGGTAAAAATCAGTAACTTCAGCAATAGCAGCGCAGACAGTTTCCTCCATCGCAATCTCCCATCTAGATTTTCCGAGCAGACTTGTGATTTCAGCGGCTGCCTTGGCAGGTGCCCAGCGTGATGCACCTGAAAGCAGCCAGGCTGTCTGTGAGCAGATGCACAATGCTTTCAGAAAATCAGAGGTCTTCAAGGATTCTAAAGTCGATCATCAAAAACTGCAAAATATTTCGCATTTTTCTTCTTCCTCAGTGTTGCACGCTCTCAGAACAGCAAACGCTTTGTGATCTGAAGTCAACACAGCAACACTGGTGTATCACTGGCTTGCAACAGCATCTATTTGAAGGGATGTTTTAACGCAGTCTGCAGTGCTGGAAGGCGGCTTTTTCTGTACTGCTTCTAGCAAGGATGTGCTGATCTGAGCACTCGGCAGCATGATTTATTTATTAGAACTTCATACCATTTTTTTTTTTCTCCCCATTGACACAGGATTAAAATTAAACATCCTTAACTGCACGAGATGAAAGTATAGCTTAGCTCATTCAGGTACATCTCTATTAGATACGTGTGTAAGTGATTGCTCTCTGCTAACTTGATCTTGCATTTCTGTACAGGCAAAACTCCCCTGAGACGGCTCGCCAGAGTTGGATGTTCAGATGAACTGTAACTATGCCCGGAGGTGGCGGCGATTGGACTAGGCCAGGGCAAACCTTTGCAGCCTTTGATTCGCTGAAGACCCCATCAACAGCTGCCATTGATACTAAGGGGGGCTGTCATCAAGGCTGAGGTCCTTGGGAATGCATCAGATTCACGGCCCCGTCATTTCACCTACTGAGCACAGTGCTGCGCCAACAAGTCTTGAAGCTCAGTAAGACACCTCTTCACAAGTTGGTGAAGAGGAGATGCGTTCTTAGGTCATGCACCTGCCTGGCCGCTGAGCTCTGCTCTCCAGTGGTGTGAGAGGTCCTGGGGACACCAGTGCTGGAGGAGTCTGGCCAGGCGAGAGGCACCTCCATGAGTGATCGCGGTGCGGTGGGGGTTTTTAAGTTGTAGGAGCACCAAAGCAAAACTCAATGCATTGGCAGCGAGTGGGGTTTGCATTCAAAGATACATTAGAGGCGTGCTGAGCCAGGGACGGCACTTCAGCACGTGCAGATTTTGCATGGCAGCGTGGGGAAGCAAGGGAATGGCAGGGAAGGCTGTGCTGGAGGCACAAGGCAGCCACCGGCAGCACAGCCAGTGGTCATTTGGGCTGACTTTACTTCATATTAAGTCTTTGCTCATAGCAGTTACCAAGTCTCAGGCTAAGGGCAATGGTGGTACCTTACAGTGGTCTCACCCCTTGGTGCTGCCTCTCCCAGATACAATGCGGGCAGACGGAAAATGTCTAGCTGGGTGTCCTGCTGTCAGTGCGCAGCATCTCACAGGGTGGCACCGTGGGGAGCCAAAATGCTGAGAGCAGCCCTAGAGGCACACAGGACCCAGGAGAGGGAAGGGAAAGGATCCCGCACCAAAGGTCCACTGTCAAGGAGGCACCGCTGGCTGCTTTGGGTGCTAGGGCAAGGAGCAGGCACATGCAGAAACCTGGCTGGCAGGGAAGGTGGCAGATGCAGAGCAAAGGGACTCCCCACATCCAGGCGCTGCCACGGGGACCTGAAAAACACTGCTGGGCCAGACCACGCTGCTGCAAGGAGGTTGCCACTCCATCATTAAAGTTTCTCCTGCCCCACCAAGCACAGTTACCTCAGTGTCCCGGCTGACAGGCATGAGTTTGAGTGTGGGGTTTAAACAGGACAGATGGGGGAAAGGAGCTCCAGAAGACACCACCAGCTTTTCAGGGAGGCGGTTTGTCTGCGCCTCTGCTTACCCCAGGGTGTCTGCTACCCTCACAGCTGGAGAGGAGAACGGTGGGAGGTGGTGACCCATCCTGGCCGTGGGGCAAGGGGCCTGCTGGTCTTTTGCTGATGGATGTGGTATGGAGAAGTCAGGGCCAGGCAAGCCGGTGTGGTGGTTTGTGGCATAGTATGCGTGGTGCAGACTTGTTTGGACTAAGTAGACTCTGAAAGGGTCTTGTTGGGGATGCAAAGGGGATTTTTGGGGAAAAGTATTGCCTACAAGGGCACCTAAGTTTTGCAAAGCATGGAGGTGATCACGGTGCTCTGAAAGGAGCTCTGAAAGTGGGCTCTGCTCACTCTGCCAGGGGATCTACACAGCATCCAACAGACCAGTGCAGACGTAGGCTTCAGGGGAAAGCAGCCCCTGTAGCATTATCTAGAAGCTGAATGCTTTCCCAGCAAGGATCACAAAGGAGACATGAAATACATTTCTTGCTGGAAATATCATTGAACGCACAACTTGTTGCCTTTTACTACTTTGAAACACAACCTCATCCTGCATGCAACCAGCTACAAAAGCAAGGTCTACTTTATCCTTCAGCCTGCCCAGTTTCCCTCCTTTTGTGATAACTAACAAGTATATTACTTTCTCCATTGCTCTCTGTGCATACGTTACATGGTAACGTATGATGTGGTGATGCCACTGAAACCAGCTGCCCTGTGCTCAAGATTCCCCAAGGTTTGGAAAGGTCGTCTGGAATGAAAGCTGTCATCGTAAAGACCTTCACACATGGGTTGGTCGGTTGGTGATTACAGAGTATGAAGGTATGAGCTAGTAGAGCTTGGGCAGCTTTATTGCAAACACTGTGGCCAAGATCATGCTGTAGGTGTTGAGGTGTCCTCATTCATGAAGCTTAAATCACACGACCGGAGAAGCAGCCATGTTACCAATGCTTGCAGAAGCATAATGTATATCAAAAGTACTTCCAGTGTTTCCATCTCCTCAGAGGTAAACAGAAATTAAAATACGCTCTAAGTTTGCACACACAGAATCATTAACTTTGTATAGTTAGGGACTAGAGGGAGGGAGGGAAGGGGGATTTTTGGTAGGTTTTTTTTTTTCTTTTTTTTTGCCCTGGGCAAAATTTTCAACATTAACTAATTAATGTTTATAAAACACTTTGCATATATAGTGCCTTTCATCAGGGGATCTCCGAGTGTTAGATTATATTATCTTGAAGGCCCCAGGCCTGTGCATACTAGCCCTATAAAGTATTAGCCTTATAAACTTTAGCAATTCACTTTGGGTTTTTTTCTGGGCTTTTTTTGGTTGGGTTTTTAATCTTCCCTCTTCTGAAAATGTGCTTAGCATTTTGGCTGTGTATGTAAAAAGGTGGTATAAAGGGTAGCGTCAGCCAGAATGACCATATGAAAAATCAGGGCCCCATAATGCACTTCTCAAATCCTCTAATTGCTGCAGTTGGTGAGTAGCAACCGTGCCAAACTTAAATTGAACTATAAATCCCACATGTCAAGTAGAGATCAGGAGGAGGCGTCATCACCAGTGGGGGAAGCAGCTCTGATATTTGCTCTGCATTATCTGGTAATGACAGTGGGGATAGGGAGAGAAACAGAGACCTCTGGTCTCAAGCAGCACCAGGAGACAAATGCAGGCTCCTGCAAGCTGGTGGACCTCCTGTATCGCATTAAGTTTCTGTTACAGAGAGAAAAGGGTCAGTGGTGGCTGGGAGCCACGAACCCAAGGATGGGCATGAAAATGGCCACATTTAGCCCATCTGGAGTGTCTCTGTTGCTGTCACCTTCCTGGGCGGAGGCAGGAGGCAGAGTACCCCAAAGCCACGCCAACAGTAGTGAATCTCCCATGTGTCAAATCTGAAAAGCCTGCTTGGGCGTGGGCTCAGTGGATGACTGAAACAATTACTTAACAATAGCTGGTTGTGTGAGCTGGCAGGGATGTAGCCAGGTTCACAATGGAAAAAATGTGTGGGCATCTCGGCTTTAGCGAAACACATGGGGAGCAGACTTGCTGCTGCATGCAGGAACTACCAACAGAGAAAGCAAGGCCTTGGGGAGCAGAAACTTGACAGGGACAAAGCAGAGGATGTCTTTGCCCTTACTTGCACGTCTTACAGGTGGAATTCCCCCAGCTGAATTTAGCTGGGGAAGGGCTGCTGCTCTGAGGGCAAAGACCCAGCAGCAAACCCAGCCTTTCAAAGAGTCAGCGGTATTTGGAAATCAAGAACAGAGCCATCCCCTCTGAGGCCATCTTGCCCAGACCAAAGTACCCTTGCGAGCAGTGAAAGTTCACAGTAAAGGGTGGGAAATCCCTCCCCTTCAAAGGAGAAGGAGAGTTCAGCAGGCTGATGGCACACGTAGCTAAAACCAGACAGGTATTGCTTCACAGAAACAGCCTGAGCGCTCTTCCAGAGCCTGCACGCACTGAAGAACTTGATGGGGAGCTTGGGATGAGTAAAAGTGCTCACTTGCCGCTCATGGGCTGATGCTGAGTCCCAAAATAACCACTGCATGCAGCTCCCAGAGGAGAGGCAGTTGGGAGAAGTGTGCAAGGGGGCTGTTCCCCAACAGCTTGCCAGCTGGGGTGCAGGCAGCATCTGGGCATGGAAAGGCATGCAATGTGGACAAGAGGCTTGGGAGGCTAAGCCTTGCACCCTGCACTGCGCACTGCCAGTCCTGAGGAAGAGTGGGAAACCCATACAGATCTGGAGGGTGCTCACTGTTGACCTAGAGCCGCTGTCAGATGGAGACACAGCTGTAGCACAGCTCTTGCTGGCAGGGAGCAGCTGGAGATGGCTTTGTCGTGGAGCTCCATGCCCTCTATACCTGGCGCCAGCACTGTGAGATGAGGAGGCCCACACGTTGTATTGGTCGATCTGCTAGGAACCATGGCCCACATAGGCTGCTCTGTTGTTGCAAGGAAGAGAGGGCTGTGAGGGCCAACTGTGGATTGAGAGTGAAGAGAGAGCTAACTTTTCTCCTCTGGAGACACTACACCACAGAGAGTCAGCCTGGGAGCAGCCAAAGGTCTCATCACCTTGCTCCAACGAACAGCGTAGGACGATGTACCATGTGTGACACCAGTGAGCATCAAGAAGGACTTTTCCTGGTCTTCTCTCTCCCCCTCAGGTAACTGTGGCTGAAGAGAGACTGGGAGAAGAGGAATCGAAGCAAGAACTATGCTGGGGTATGGCTAGGTCTGTCCTCCTGGGATCTGATGGTGCTTTTTTCCTGGGATCTCCACGTGTGCTGGGCTCACTTTGCTTTTTCAGCTTCTACTGCGCTACACGTGCTGTGTTTGTCTCCCACTAGCAAGTGTGTATTTATATTGGCAAATGAGACCATCTACCAGATAAAGAGCCTCTAATGAGGCAAGCAGGAACGTTTACAACGTGCCGCTGCTCCTGGCTGTGCAGGTATGCGTTATTCTCACCTCTTCTTTGATGTAGACACTTCACTTACGGGTCAGGCTAATATGCCTGGTCCTTCAGGCCAGGATACTCCCACAGTTGCTTGTTATGCAGCAAGCGGGAGTGCATGGTGCTATTGGTATTACCTCCAACCTAGGGCAAGAGTGGATTAATTCACGCTCATCAATAGGGAGCGAGGCACGTTTTCCCTTCCACCGAACTCAGGAAGCAGACGTTGCTGCACCAGGCCCCGGGGAGCCTGGAGCCGGGCATGACGGCTCACAGGTAACCATAAACTGGCTGTGAGTCATTCCTGCCCTGGAAGCCGACCAGCTTCTGCTCGTGAGCTACCGTTGCAAGAGCTACTGCTCCTGTTAGACGTGAGTGTTTCACTGTCCGCTGGTTGCTGTCCCTGCCCACTGGGTTGGAAGTCACCTGGATTACTCTTCCACGGGTGAGTGGTACAGGTGCTTTGGAGCAAAATACATACTCAGCTTTGAAGATGACAGCCTTTTACCTATTGCATGGCTGCAGCTCCACCCTTCACTGAAGCAGGTGCACTGCCAACTGCAGACTTCAGCCTCAGCAGGTCTGAGAGAACTGGGGCTCTTTGGTTGCTCTTCCCATTTGCATGCAATTCCCTCTAACTCCTGAATCGTCTCCCTGCGACAGGTAATTTGCCTACCTGACAGCAGCTTGGGAAGAGCCATGCAGCCTGGGATTTCCCCATGTTTCACGCCAATGAGTCCTGATGGGTAGGCTCCTGTAACTGTGAGCTGGGACGAAAGAATGACAAGGGGGCAATGCACAAGGATGAGAGTGGCTTCTGCTGAAGCAGAAGAGATGTTGGTCCAGCACAGGGAGGCAACACTAATGTGCATGAGCTTGGGAAGACCATCTCATGGTGCTGTGTAAGCAATGAACCTTGGGAGTCCTCTCCCATGGAAGTCACCCTGCTGGTCCTCTGGTGTGGACAGCTGTAGCCGAGCAGCTGTAGCATGACTGAAGAGCTTGCCAAGGACCAGCATCGCGGTGCTGGCAGTGGCTGAGGGACTCCAGAGGGATAGACAAGAAAGGACTCGCAGCAAAGCTGACTCTGCAAGGCTGAGTTGGGCAACAGCAGTTTAGATCAGCTATAGATCTAGAGGCCCTCAAGTGAGGCAGGAGACGGAAGAAGCTTCCCTCTCCTGCCAGCACATCCATATTTGGAGGTGTGGGTGAAGGCTGCTCGCTGCCTAGGGGCTCAGGCGCCAACAAATTGGGCGACTTAGTCTAGCACCGAGGAAGTTTGCCACAATTCTCTCCTTCTCAGGCTTTGGGTAGGTTTGGGTCACTTTTGGGGAAGAGGTATTAATTTGTACCCTCAGATGAAGTATCTTCAGCTCTGTCTCACAGCGAGCTCTTGCATAGCGTGGAAAGCAATTCATGTCCCTCCGAAACAGGCATTGCAGGCAACTCTCCCTACCTCAGGCAGTGCCGCTTTGGGTTTATGGCCCAGGCTACGTACGTATTTGAACTATTCGAAGCACTGACTCTCTCTCATTGAAGGCTGTGGGGCAAAAATAGAGACGCCGCTTCCTCGCCGTCTATCCACGGGGGGAAGACGAACTCTGGTGAAAGCGGCGTTTGTTCCCCACCATGGCAAGATGGGTGCTGGGGCTCGGCTGTCCCTCCAGGCAGCTCAGCAGGGATGCGAGGGAGCGGCAGCGATGCCCCATGGCAGGGGAGATTAGAGGCAAGCTTAGGGGATTGGGAGGGTGGGATGACCATCTCAGGTTCCAGCACAGGGAGGAGGGGTTCCTATAAGCATGTGTAAGCCTCGACTCCAGGCCGTCAGTGCTCCCTCCCAAACAGAGGGCATGCAGCTTCCCCTAGAGCATTGAAAACATGGAGGGAAATACCCTTCAAAAACTGCCCAGATTTCGTATTTGAAATTCAGACCACCAGTCTTGTGATTCCTGGAGATCTGATTCATGCTTTTTGAACGTGTGGGTTTGGCAATCCTGCGCTTGCACTTACAGCCATTTCCCAACCCCTTATTTTCCCCAGAGGTGTTCTTACTTTTCCCTTTTTTACTCTTGTATACATGAAATAAACTGCTTGGGGGTTAGGGGAGTTGTTACCAATAGCAAAACTCATCTATTAAATTCACAGTGAGCCGCTCACTAAACAACAACAACAAAAAAATCCCCCACAACTTTATAGTCTAAAATAACCACGGCGGGTTGGAGCGACTCCTCCCTGCTCTTGCTTTGCCTTAGGATGGGATAGGCTGGGCAAGGGCTCCTCTCCTCAGGGAGCACTGGGAAAAAGCTGTCCCCCCACCACAGCCACCTTAGGAGTGGTGGACAAGCCCTGGAGTGCCATGGTGGATGTGACCTGTCTGTCCCCATGTTTCTGCAGGAAAGCTGAGCTCCTGCCTGCATCAGCTGCTCTGGGGAGGGAGGTCTGAGGTGCGTGCAGGCACATTAAGTCCCTAGGAGGGAATCTAAGGGCCTCTCCTGGGGTCACAAAAAGAGGATGGTTTTGTGTTGGGAGATTAAGTGTGAGGCTTTTGGATCCATACTCAGTCAGGTAGTCCTGGTTTTTCCTCTCAAATATTTTTTTTCTCTAGTTGTGGCAGGGACTGTATCTTTATCACCGTAGATATCAATCAGGGGCATAAGTGCTACCTTAGCTCAAAGAAACAGTATTAATTATCCAAAGCCTGTGCTGAGCACCATTTGTACTCCCATAGACAGCCTGCTGCTGGCACGATAGAAGGCAAAACCCCACACCCATGGGAGTGGACTGTTTTCCATTCCCTGCGAGGGATCCCTGCCCACTTGAAGGCAGAGCAGCAGTCAGGGAGCAAAAGGGAGCCCCGCTGCGAGGAAGAGGGTTTGCGGGGTGCTGGCCCCAGATCGGGCAGCAGTGGGCTCTGAGCATGCAGGGCCAGGCGTGGGAGGTGCTACGAGATGTGGCCTTGTTGGTGGGTTTGGGACTCACAGCTAATTCCAGGAAAGGGCTTTGTCGTAGTATTAGGGAGGTATAAACAGCCCCTGCCACCCTGGGACTCCACTGCCTCAAGTTATGTGCCAAAGAGATCCTCAGAGGATGGCATGTCGGGAAGGGGAACTACCAAAACTAGATGGAGGGAAATCCCTGACGCAGGGCTTTAGCTGCCGAGAAGCAAGCGCTTCCTTCTCGTGGCATTTGCTGAGAGGCCACAGAAGCCTAACAACAGCAAGTTTTTATTGGCATCACAGCAAAGCACAACTTGAAGGAGACATCTGAAAGGGAACAGCTTAATAGCCTAAAAGCACTGCAGCTGCCTGAGACAGCCCGCCTCCTTTCTGCTGTAGGCGCACACAGGGGTCTAGGAAAGGAAAACTGCTCCAGCCCGGCTGTCCTCCCCTGGGGAAAACAAAACCTGCATCCCAGACACCTTGGGAGACCAAAGGTGATGGTGGAGACCTTTGCAGCCAGCACTCCTCAAGGCTCTCCAGAAGCCACGTCCAAGATTTGAAAGCTCTTGAGAGGGCAAGTGCAACAGGAGCAACATTGCCTAGTCATTAGCAAAGATCATGGGAAGAGAAAGTAACTGAGCTCTATTTTAACGTCTGTTGAATTTAATGTCTCAGCATGCACAAAGGATGTCTCCAGGTGCTCACAATTTCTGCCTGTGCAGAGGACAACAGGTTTGCGATCAAGATCTGTGAGCCATTAGCCCAGAAAAGTGGCAGCTGAGGAGCTGTTTGTGCAGGAGATGTCTCCTGTGGAAGGCAATCAAAGCAATAAGCCTGAAGACGGCTGGGAAGGGATGGTAGTCATCCAAGGGAAACAAATTATTTAAGGGGTGGGGAGGAGAACCAGAGCAGCCATGGAAGCTGAAGAGGAAGGCAAGCTTTTGGGAAGAGCAGAAGTGCACAATAAGCTGTGCAAGATGAGGGTGGGAGCACCCACTCTGGATGGTGCTTGGCCGTGAGCATTTCACTTGGGTTTCACCTGAGCACAGAAGTTAAAGCCAGGTCGGAGGGTGCCTGGATGAAGCAGACGGTTCACTCCGTGTTTACAAATCATTCCTAAGGCTTAAACCACTGAGAAAGGGCGGCAGCCACAGAGACCAGCAAGGGAAGGCAGGCAGTGCTACAGTGTGTTTGTGCTGCAAGGCATGAGCATGGGGGCAAACCGCAAAACTAAAGCAGCTGTGAGGGGAGAGGGGAGGTGGGAAGGAGACCCAACACCACAGAAACCAGGTGGAGGGGATGAAAAGCAAGAGCGGGAAAGCCGAGCTGGGCCGCTGCACCCGCGTCTCAGTCAGATGTGTCTGGGGATCCTTGTTCAAAGAGCCAGGGAGTATTTGTGCCGCATCCCGCCGTCAGGAGCTCGAGCCCCTTACGTATGGCTTACTGCCCTTGATGGAGACTCATGGAGAATCCTCACGTCAAGGAGATCTCCTCAACGCGGGGTGCATCAGAGGAGGCTGAGCATACGGTGCCGTGACGGATCAAGGAGCGCCCAGGGGGATCGGCTGGCCCAACGAAGGCTCAAATCCGCGCCCCCCCAGGCCTCCCACCCACACGCCTGCAACCTCATCCTCTGGCCGAGAGCCACCGGACCCCAGCCCGGCACAGCCGAGGGGCAGGGCAGTCCCACGGCAGCTCCACGGGCCCCCGGCAGGCTGGGCCGGGCTGGGCATGCCCGGCAGCCCCGGGGCGGCGGGGCGGTGCTGGCTCCTGCGGGCCCTCCGCCAAGCAGGCGGCTTTCCCAAGGGCACCTCCGCCAGCGCAGCCCCACCGCCCCTCCCGGGACCGGGTCCCCACGCAGGAGTCGTGGGGAAGTCGCTACTGGTGCCGCCCACCCTGCCCAAACCCTGCGCAAACCCTGCGCTGCTTTGACTTCTACGTGCCGAAGCACCGCCCGGGGCAGGTGGCAGCTACACCGGGTTTTAAATCCCTTCTCGAGCAGAAACTCGTGTTTCTGCGGGCGGGGGGAATCACCGTAAGAGGCAGCACCCTGCCCCTGCCGCCCTGCAAGGGCTGGGCTGCGCCTCGCCAGCCTTTATCCCTTGGGGGGTACCGGCCCTGGGGTCAGCTTGGCTTTCCCGCTCCCAGCCATCGTTGGAAACTCAGCTGTAGCTCAGGACTGCAAAAAGTTTAGCCTGTTACAGAGAAAAAGCCTGAAAAGGCAGCTGTCTACCTCAGGAGGTAGAGGAGCCTCACCCAGGTATAGGGAGGTCTGGAAGAGTCAGGTCCCTGCAAAGTTTTCGTAAGTTTTGACTTGATCAAGACTATAGAGGAAAAAAAAAAAAAAGAAAAAAAAAAAGCCTCCTGACTCACCCTCTTCCCAAGACTGCCCTAGCCCAGGGCATTTTCCCTGCCTTGGGAAGTGTTGCAAAATTTGAGCTTGCCCTGGAGGTATCTCTCAGTAATTACTGGATATCCTGGTTTTGTGTAAGGACACAGGCAGAACCTTCCCACAGGTTCTTCTTTACAGCATGGGAAAAAAAACTCGAAACACTGATTTCTGTTTCAGCATCCCCAGCAGACTGCTGTGAAGGGCTGATTACCCACTCGAGGGGATCTCTTTCTGGAGCCATCCTCCCCAGCTCTGGGGCATCACTCACCAACAGTCTCTAAGAAGCGAGGAATTTCAAAGGCAAAACCCAACCTTACTTTTAATATTTGCCCTCTGTACCTGAAGTTTGGGTCACTTTCAATTTTTTTCCCCTGTAATAAAGACGGCTAAAGCTTTCAAATTAGAAGCAAAGACTCTGAGAGCTCTGTGAGATGAGGCCTGTTTGAGTTCGCACCGCCCGTCAGCAGTGCTGCAAAGGGCTAATGAATCGGCTGGTGAAAGGCAGGGTGCAGAAAATTACAGCCCCAGCCTTGACAAGAGGTAGCGCAACCCTGATTACCATGTCAGCTCGACGCAAGGCAGATGCTCACACGGGCTGTAAGCCTCCATCCATGGTTTATTCACATCAGTAGGGGAAAAACTGCTTCGGCTCCGAGATGTTGAATAGCCCACGCTGTATCTCTGCAGCTTCTGCTCACTCCAGCCCCTCTCTCTCAGCATCAGTCAGGCCACAGACTCCCGTGGGCAGTACACGTCCCCCCGTCCCACATCTCACTATTTCAGCTCTGGCTGGACTGCAGCACTGGGCTGCAGCTGGCAATAATGCTTCTTGCCAGTCCTTCAAAGAGAGATGAGCTGATTACAGAGGGCCTCTCCAAATTTTAGGAAACATGAAGTTAAGAATGAAAACTGCATTGAGCAGAAAGCAATGATTTAAGGATTTCTTCCCAAATAGAAATTACTCAGTAAGTCTGCTTCATTAAATACATAGCCTGCATACGCACACCTACCTACTTTGATGGATCTTTTTTTTCCTAGAAAGGCCCTTTTCTGTCATTTCTGTAAATGAGAGCCTCTGCCAGAACACACATAAAGGTATCACTGAAGCTCCTGGAGAGAGGAGCGAGCTCTGTCTTCAATCCTCCAAGTGCCTTCTCCTTTTCCTATCCTGCCTTCTTGAGAAGTCCCACTGATCAGCTCTTCAAGGGAGTCTTTATTCTCTGCCCAATTTTGCACAAAGGTATCAAAGGATTTTAACATATTAAAACTTTCAACCTCTTCAGGAATTTGTATCCTTCCCCCTCTCTCCTTGTTGCTGGAGTTTCACACCTGGGAGCTGTTATAACTCAGCCCTTACAAGAAGCAGGGTATTTCTTTTAAAAATTAAGTTACTTAGCCATCCTTATACACACAGAGTACATGTATATTCATACATAATTACTTGAAAAAAATATTCCCCCTCCTCCCTTCCAGCTTCTAAGGACAGAAATAAGAAACACCTTCAAATAACTGTAAATAATAAACCCCGTCACACTAAACACTTCAAAGTAGAAGTACAAATATCTCAAGAAGCTTGGGGAACTACACATAATAATGAATTAGCTCTCAAAACCAGATACAGATGATCTGTCAGATAATTTTTCATTCCAAATAGAATTTAAAATAATATTCCCCAGTGATCTGGTAGAGAGCGTAACCGCTTACTGATAACTGCAGTTCTTCAAGGAAAGCCTGCGGAGCAGGAGCACGCATGCCAAGCTGCCAAGATGAAGACAACTTTTTTGCCTTAGCAGTACCCATGCAGAAGACCCCCTCACCTTTGCTCCCTCCCGCCAGGGTACAGCCCTGGGAGAAGCAGTCTTTCAGTGACACTACTGATGGGCAGAGCTCTGGAGAAACACGTACTGGTTACCCCCTGGGGCCTCAGTGCAGGTCCCGATACCACCCAATGTCCAGCTGAATCACGCAAGACATAGCAATACCCTTTCCTACTTCTGAGACAGAAAGAGGCTGAAGAGGAGATACCTGGAAGAGCTGTGGGACTGTGAGATGGAGGCTGGGGAAGAGAATGGGCAACCGGCCCTGATGGGTCTCCGGCAGGAACCTTAGGTGGCTCGGAAGAAACAATACTGCCAGGGAAACACCCCTTGGAAAGTGAGAAGTACCTACTGCTGCAAGGACCTTGTAGAAAACCCTTGACCTAAGTAGGACTTAATGGTAGAAGTCTTGGGCCACCATGAAACACAAGCTTCCTGTGAGAATCTGCTCGCTGCACAGAAAGTAGCAGCCTCAGGGCTGATGTGAGCTGACCTGCACCACCACCTCCTTCCACTCCAGAATAGCCATTCAACTTTCAAGCCCAGGATGGAGATCCTCCTTTTCCTTCCTCCTTCACAGCAAAAACCCTTTCAAAAGCAGGCTGCCTGGAGGCAACCTGTGAACTGTGAAGCAGGGGATCCTGAGAAGAGACTGGGTAGCAAAGTTAGCAAGCACACCAGAATAGCTACAGAGAGCAGGCAAGGAATGACCAGCTCATGCCTATAGTACAAGAGGGAAGAAGAGGCGGTAGAAACAAGGACTGATGTATCTGGAAGCAAAAGACGAGGTTTCTTGCCTAAAAGGGATGCTCACCTAGCTTACAAAAGGCCTGCACCAAGTGAAACACTGGAACTGTGGCCTGCAAACAGGTCGCTTTCCTACTAGATGAGGGTAGGACAAGCCACTGACAGGTGGCAACAAGCCCAGTGCCAAAAGTGGCAAAACAGAGAGGTCTGCTGCACTACGTTATTCAGTCTTGGTACTCAATTTTGCAGTCATCAAAAGAGTACAGCCTTCACTGCAGGTTGCAGTTATCTCCAGAGCTGCAGGCTCCAGCCATGGGACTTTGGACAACAATGGCTGGATCCAGCTCTCAGAGGATGTGTAGACATCATGCGTGCTATACATGCAGAGGGAAGTGTATGCAGCACTTTGCCTCAGAAAACTAGCAGACCTCATTTGAAAAGCTGCTGGGAGCAAGCCTATTTCATCAAGTCCAATCACTTGGACTGTCTGCCCCTTCAGGACATCCTCTTTTGCCTTAGCTTTTCCTTCTTCACCCCAGTGATTACAAATGAAGAGGAAAGCAAAGAACAGAGCAAAGAGATGAACCTGTAGAACAGCTGATGGCGTTTTTTTGCCAAGCAGTGCACTCACATGGCAGGACACAGGTGCCTACGAGACAGTGGGCCTAGAACAACTTTATGCAAACCATAGCCTTAAGCTACTCGTGTCAAAGTGTCCAAGAGACTGCAATGGCTTTGAGGAATCATCTAGCAACATCTCACAGGCCCCCACTACCTCCCTCATTAAACCTCCAACAAAGCTGCGGGGTGTGTTAGTGCACTCTGGCTAGTCTTTCCCAGGGGGAGAAGGGAAAAGCTGGAGTCAAAGACAGTGCACAGGGCTGGATTCAGTGGTAAGACTTGAAAATGGCAATAAAGGGAAAAAGCAGCAGCTGGAGGAGAAAGAGTACAGGACCCCTTTTGTCACCACAAACATACAAAACTCAGCATTTTATGCTTTTAAGGTAGTAGTCAAGAGCCAGCAACGATGCTTTCCCCCCCTAACTGTATATACTATTTTCTGTGAAGGCAGAATACTCGATTGGCAGGGATAGTTCACCGGGCAGCTCGGTGCATCAGAAATAGCCAGTAGGCTAGCAGCCCATCTGGACAGCAAGAAGAGCCTGGAGTAAGCTTTAGAGCCCTCGCAGCATCAGTGGCACAGACAGCTCTGCTGCTAGGTCCCCAAGCTTGAACACAAGCATGCCGAGAACTAAGAGGCAAGGAAGCACGATGGCAGGGTTTGTCCTTGCTACCTTATGACTGGGCGTTTAGTGTCTGCATACAGAGCAGTCCACCTTCCCATAAAGGGTAATGAGACAGGGAAAAGGTGGGAAGTGAACCCACGGTCACCTCTCCTTTAACTCCTGGTGTGGCTGCGCAAAGCTCCAGTGTCTCCTAAGTGCCACTTTGGAGGACACTTGCTCTGCTCAGAAACAAAGTTGAGTTTGAGGTGGAAGGAGACAAGTATTTTCAGCCTTTGCACCAAGGCCTTGTCTGCCCCTGTCTGAAATTAGGCCTAACGACCTGCTGAAAAACCTTTCTGAAAATGTCTGCTATGCCTTACAGCATAAAATTTTGGGGTTTGGGGTGGAGGGAAGAGGTGGCACACAGGGAGGAACTACTGGTGAAAGAGACAACTTGCTGTGGCAGCAATGAAAGCATGCAATCTGCATTGTAGGCAGGCCATAAAAGCACTTGAATCACCTGTCATAATTGTTAAATAGATTTATATATAAAGTTATTTTCTCCAACATCTTTCATTTTAAGTATCACATTGGTTTAAAGGAGACAAAGAGGCAGGCCAATATGCAGGTGCTCATCTTTGTTCTCCAACCTGCACTTAATTAATTGTGAGTTGCTTTAAAAATAATTTAGGACAATGCTTCCACTGCACATTGCTGAAGTCTGAGACGGTTCCTGTGTTTTTCCTTCCCAGAACACGTGCAAAGTGCTCACCTCTGCCCAGCTGTTTAAAAAAAAAAAAAACCAAACCCAGCCTCTGTGCTGACTGACTGGGGGAAGTTAGTCAAATGAGAGGTTGCTTTTTCTCCCCACCCACCCCCCCTTAAAGTAATTCTTTGCTCTGTCACCTAGTTCTGTTTAAAAACCTTAAAATATAGATGGTTATCGTTAATACATCACGTGGGGCAACCCTGCCAATTACTGTGATGGGCAGATAGCCGGGGCTCACTCTCAGAGCCACGCCATTAGTCATGGTGATGACAGCTTCAGATGCCGAATTTCTCATGTTAGGAAACAAAGTTACCAATTTATTATTTTTAATAAAATAATTGCTTTAATGCAGTATTTAAAATAATTTTAAACATCTGATCAATAAGATACAGTACACAAATATGGAAAATGCTGCACTTTACATAAAAAGTAAAGCTAAGCATTTAATTATACAAAACAATTTTGCCTGATGCCATCAATACCTTGCAAACCATAGCTTAGTCAAAGTACTGCTTTTCTTTTATATATATATATATATGCTATATATACATATATAAATAATTTACAGCATTCATTTACTAGATTTGTTTACTACTGTTCCAACACAAAAAAACATAACTGGTTCAAAACTTACTGAATTTGGTAACTATCTGCAGTGGTTCTGACAGTGGAGGGCGTTTGAATCATCAAGTTTTGAAGTAGCATGCCAAATAACCATAGGAAGCTTGTTCCTTAAAAGAAAAAAGTTTCAGCAGGAAGCCATTCAACACAGTCAGTGCCTTTCCCACCGGTCCTGGGAAGTAGCCACGCTATACAGCACTGTGTCAGGGGAGGCAAAATGTTTGGAGGCTGGGGAGAGGGGCGACCTGAAGGTTCTTCCTGCCACCACAAGGCAGTCTTTACCAGCAAGCAGAAAATCTTTGAGTCTATTCTAGCAGTCTTAATAATCCAGAGTCGTCCTCCTCACTGAATGGAAACCAGGCAACTGTCTAAATACCTTCTATCTGGGAAGTTTCCCTGTTATACCACATTAAGGTATTAAATCAATGTTCTAAATAAAGCAGTGAATCCTGTGCTTTGCAAACACTGCTTTTCTCGTTAAGAGAGTCTCCAGCTGCAAAGTTTCAATGCATCTCAAGTCTTCCCTTTTTTGCAGTCAGCACAGGTTGCTTTTGTTCATTTCTTTCTACATCTACGCTCAAGTTCAATGCTAATTTTTACATCTACAGAAAGAGAAACTGTTTCTTCTGTTTACTCTTCCTTTTTAGGCTCTTCCACTCCTTGTATTCAAGCTTAGTAACTCCAAATTTTCCCCAAACATCGAAGTATGCCCTAACTACACTGTCTGATGTACTTCAGTCACAAGAATGACCAATTTGTTCACCTTCCCTCAGTCACTTTCTCAGAGGAAAGGGGGAGGGCAGCTGAGGTGGGGGTGAGAAAGCACCCCTCATTCCTTTTGCTTGCCACTTTGCTCTCCACAAACGAGCATCCAGTAGTAATTCTAAACCCAGAAAATTTAAGGAGATGCTGAGTCAGATAGGCAATACATTAGCATGTTGACTGACTGCTGGTTCATGATTAAATACAGTTGCCATGCTATGCAGTGCCTTTAAAGTGTTACTTGTTACCTAAATAAGGTTGGATTAGAAGAAGGCACTACATGTAGAACAAATGTTGCAGACTCTGGAGTACTGAAGCAAGCGACATACATAAACTAGGGACACGTATCAAGCCCTCAGAGCCTGCAAGACAGTTAAATGCAAGCAGGTAGTCAGGTGCTTGTGTGTGCAGCTCAGTGTTTTCACTGGTTTACAGACTGGTTTAAGCCAAATATTATTAAAAACCCCTACAGGTGCTAAGTTAGGTATTTAATAAAAATGTTTATCTGTAAACAAGAGTTATCCTTACAACGGATCATTTTCCAGAAATTGGAATTTCAAGACAGTGCAACAATGCTTCAGTGTTTTCTTTGGCAGTAGACAGCAAGTTGAAATGTAAAACTCAAAATCACTTCAGAAGAGCACGGTACAAGGTTAGGGAATGTTTCATCTCCCGCTCTTGTTCCATGCAGAATATCAAGTCCCTGAGACAGACGCGGGTTATTCTTGGACAGAGCAGCTGTTTCGTAAGGCTAAAACCTGATGATCCAGGAGCGATTCCATTGCCTTTCAAATCCTAAATGGGGAAGGGAGAGAGAAAAAAACATTAGAATTCCATGTAAATATAAGTTTTTAACCAAACTGGTTGGATTATACTGCCTACCTGCATAAAACTAGCCTGCTGATGTTCAGCTTTACGTGTTTAAAACCAGCAATCCAGAAGTCCTTACACATTAGACACTTTAAAAGACAAAGCAAACACTTGCCAGTTAATGGTTTATTTCAGTCAAAGCAATGAAAAAACCCGCTCCAGATGTTCACATCTCTTCTTGAAGAAAACCATCATTGCGAGTGGGCTGTAGCCTTGAAACACAGCCAGGAGAAACTCTTACCCTGGCCATCACCTGTGAATTGTCCTTTAAGGGAGCAACACACACACAGAGTCAAAGCATCCGTGTGTTCAGAACACTGTACCAGAGCCTATCCACCTCAGTCAGCTGCCTTGCTTGGTTATGAAAGCACGATTGGTAGATGGTGATGTTTAGTAGTTATACATTCAGGCTACTGGAATGAGCAACCCCCACACATTCCAAAATGCCCCAAGATTTATTATTAGGGGCGGGGAGGAGGAAGATTACCATGAGCTGCACAATAGACTGGCTACTTATCTTGGAGCCAATCTATGCTACACAGCCAGTCTCTTATCACTACTGGAGGGTTCTTGGTAATGAATGCAATTTGTACAAATACGAGTGCTCAGTCTCTGTAACTTTAGCAAGGCAATGCCTGCCAGCATCAACACCGCTTGGAGATGGTGTTGCTTGGATGCCGTGTTAACTATATCAATTCTTACCCTAACACTCTCTGCAAGACTTCAGGAAAATGACTTTGCCCACTTCGCTTAGAGAAATCTGGTTAAAAACCCTATACATTAGAAACAAATACCAGTGCTGGACTATCTATAGCAGTGAATACTACTGTTATTAGGGGGGAAGCATTGAAATTTATTAAAAAAATAAAGAGATTCACCAGAGAGCACACACTAACCACAGAAAACCCAGGGCACACTGCAGAAATGGAAGCTGTATTTCTTACTAGCAGCATGCAGGGTATTCAGCACCATTTCATTTGCTTTACAGTTGATACTATTAAACACTATGAAACGCCATCATTTGAAACTTTCAGTTTGTTAAATGGCTTGGAACAAATGCGTGTGTGGGGAAGACTGCTGGCCACATCGCACAGAGAGGGCACTGCTGTCCTGGTAAGACACAAAAGGGTCACAGTTCAAGTTTGTCATATGACAACCCTGAAGGATCCAGGGAAAAGATAGCTCTGCAATGCAGCTGCCAGCACGGGTTGAAAAGGAGGTCAATCCAACAGGATGCAGCAGAAGGCCTGAGGCAATGTTATAAATGAAACAAACCCCAAGGGTTTTCAGTAACCCAGCAGCAATGTCCTTTATAATTCAAAGAACTTTACGGAGGTGAAAGTATTTTCTCTCTAAATAGTCATTAGACTAGAAGTCTTACCTTTAAAAAGACACCAAACAAAGCCACCTCAATCCTGTTCACTCCCTTACAAAAAGGAGGCAGACAGCACAAATGCCCGAGCCTGCTTTGGAAGCTGTTGCAGCTGCAACATGCTACAATAGGGCAGAAGCGCCAAGCTGCCTGCGTTTGAGACAGTTACTTGTTTATTCTTAAGTTCTTACCCATCATGCCCAGTGCCGAGACGTAAAGCGATGTTATGCTGTAATATCACATCCAAAGCTAAAGCTTATCCTGGACTCCTGTTTGCTAAGACAGACAGTTCATACTTCTAAGTTTCACATGGTAGCTCTGGTAAGCCAGTGTGATGCTGAGTACAGCATTTCAGGGGCCAGGGGCTCTTTGACTATTGAACATATCTAAACCAACAGCTGCTACCATATCCAAGTTAAAAGAAAAGGTCCTTCTCACAACGTGCATGATGGTTTAAAATTAAAGAAGCCAACAGACAGCCTAGGTCCTTCCAGTCCAGACTGGGACTGCATTGGGGAACTCACTCTGAACTAAGTTTATACAGGAACGAGCACTAACTCCTTTAGCTACTGTCCCCTACAGTTACATTTAGAGAACCAAAAGTGAGAAACACTTGGAAGTTAAGATGCCATCTGTGCATCAAAATGAACCATCACAGGTGTCTCTGTTAATATCCAAGACCTTATTTAAGACATGCCCAACTCCTGAGCTTTCCAGTTGACTCAAGGGACACTTTAGGGGAGGGTCCTCTGCTGCTCAGTTCTCAGAGCCTCCTCTTGAGCAAGTTCCTCTTGGGCAGCAGGTCTTGTCTGGCCCTAGGCAACAGTCAGCAGTCCTCTCCTTTACATCTCATATACCCCTTCCTGCACAGATGCTCCCCCACGCTGCTTTTGACACCTTAATACCCTGGTTAAAACAACAGCAGCCCACTCCTTGCTCCCAGACATCTCCATTACATTCCTCCTAGTTGGGCAGCAACTGCTTGTGTCTTGCTATTTTGGGGAATTCTTCACTGCAAAAGTCTTCAGCCTACCCTAAAACAGCTTTGCAAGCCTCTTCTGAGGGGAAGTGAAAAGTGCTGCTTTTCAACCAGGCCACACACAAGTACAAAGATAAGTGAATATAAAATGTATCCCTGTAGAACCAATTCTAGCACAGGGTACTGCAATCAGCCTGCACGCGCACACCCCCCCCCCCCCCCCCATTGTGTAACATCTAATTATTAGTGCCTTAACCAGTAGGTTCTTTTTTTTCTTTTTTTAAAATTTTTTCTTTTTTTTTTTGTTTTTTTTTTTGTTTTAAATTGGGAACAGTCCTCTTCTGCACAGGGGAGGCTGGAAGATGTTAGCTGTATCCTGAAGTTCCTGCCTTTCACCCAACCCCCAGCACCCCGCTTTCCTTCCAAAAGAGAAACAATGCAGAGACATGCAGCCTGGGAGGGGTAACTACCAGCATAAACACTACCAGTCAGCCTGGGTTACCAACAGCTGACAGACCCTGCTGGTAAGCCAGGTAAGGTACTACAGCAACGTGGCTCTGCACCACTGGAAACCACCCTTCACAGTAAAGAGACCAGCAGCTGGCTTAAAACCAGCCCCAGGAGGCCACAACAGCTGCAGTCCTGCTTTTGGCCTATCCTCAGAGTCAAGTCAAATCAGCAACTTTGGCAAAGCAACATGCTGTCGCCCTTTCTTGATCCTCAGAGCCTTTTATATACACCTGACAGGGATCAGTTACTCTCGCTGATCTTGGCAGCAAAAGACATTGTGGAGCTCCTGCTGTAGTCCCACGCCTGTTGTGCAGCTAGTTTTGTTGAGAGGTTGCTCCCAAAACCAGTTTTAAGATCTCCAGAGCTCTCTCCAGTGGCTGGACTGAGAACTAAATTCCAGCTCTCTCTGAAAAGGCAAGAGTGAAGTTGATGCAGAGCCCCAGCTCACGACAAGGCTCCTCCTTTACCCGAGCTACCATCACCACCTTAATGCTAGTCTCCAAGGTATCTGGAGCACGGAATCTACAAGTCTGGATCACTGGTACAGACAAGGATATCAAAGTCGCTCAGGCCCTGACACAAAGCTCAGAGGGGTCAGCAGACACCTTTCTTCCCACCAAGTCCAGGTCAGGCTCAGTGAGCTGTTCCTGGCAGAGTACACTCTCCCTTCTCAACTTCAATGGCTTCACACCAATCACACTCAAAATTTTGAACTCTTAAGAGGGGGGCACTTTAAGGGAGCAAAGTGTTCAGTCAAGTGTTAAAAAGTCAAGCTGAGAGTTCTCATTTCAATTTTTGGTGTGGCATAAACACATCCCAGTCTCTAAGCCAAGATCCCAAGAGAACAAACTGTCATTGCAGCTCTGCTGCACATTATAAAAATACCACCAGCAGAAGGAAGCAAAGTCACGAGACAGTTTTCAATGACATCTCCAAACACTGAATAATTACAGCTGTGTGCAGCAGAGACATTATTGGAAGCTGGTAAAAGCACCTAGCCAATCGGAGCAAAAGCATCCAGGTTCAAACTCTGGCTCTGTCACCTGTGGTCACACTGAGGTCTGTGATAGTGTACCCTGTACATTAGTTTCCCAGCTGTAAAACACAGCTCACGTTCCTGTCTCACAGAAGGAAAAAAAGGGTTAATAAGCCATTAATGCACTGTGGAGTGCTCAAACACTTTCCTGGGTCTCCCCCAGCAGCAAGGAGGAAGGAAGAGACACTGTCAGAATTGTGACAGTTTTACTTGTACAAATAAGCGCATCATTTTAGGCCAGAGAAAACAAAGTGAAAGAAGTTGGTATTACTTTGGTGACAAGCCAGCCTACTGATGCTGCCTATTCTAACAAGCCTCAGTCTGCTGGAAATACTCCCACATTCACAACACTAAAATACTACATTACTCAAATATGATATTTTTAAAAAATAAAGTTGGTGGCATTGGATGGCGGGATTTTCAGTGTGGTTTCTTCTTTTTTTTAAACCTTATAGACCATTAGGGTAGATCAAGCCAATGTCTGAAAGGCTTAGATCTCTCTTTCCAGGCTGCTTCTCGTGCACCTGAAAACGAACATGTATATTTATGTTATCTGTAGTCTACAAAGAAGCCTCACGAAGCTGTCAGATCTATATAATAGAGAATGCTACTCAACTAAGCATTTTTCCCTCAGATTTCACTGCAACACTCCTACAAGTCCTTTCAAATGTAGGCAACAACATGTTTTACATACTGAAACAAATTACTGCGAATGTAATGTCAGTTTATTCACTATTATGCCCAAGATTCATGTACGCATGTCACTTCGTATGGCTACATCAGATGCTTAATCTGTACCTGGAGGTAATGAATACTATACAAATATGTCACGTTAGTTAATAGACAATTATTAAGCTGAAATTTTCTGGCTCTTTGCCACATCATTTTAAGCAATGTATTGTCAACTAAATTATAAATCTCTTGACCCTTCACATGTCATCAACATTTGCGCATTACCAATATGTTCAGCCTAAAGCTACAATGCAATTAGTCATTTAAATTGCAGATATCTTTCACACATAAAAAGAATTAAGTTCATCTCTAGCACAGAGAAGGCACGATATGGGCCAATGAACTGTATTTCTGAAGTACATGAATGGCAGTCAAGAATATTTTTGCCTATTTACATGGGAAAAAATTAGTATCAAGTGAATGGCCTAGACTGACAGCAGCCAGGAAATTCAGCGCTGAGATTGAAACTCTCTAGCTGGCAGGGCTGCACTTAGGTCTTGCAGCAGATAAGTAAGATGCTGAAGCCGTATTTTATAATTGCAGTAACACTTTTAGCTCCCCTCTTCCCCAAAGGTGTGACCATGCTGTAGACTCTTCAATTGTCCCGACAGCCAGAATAAGAACCAGAAAATGAAATCAAGAGTCTTCATATATTAAGCATATACAAAGTAGAAAAAAGAAAACCCCTCCTGTATCACTTCAGACCTAAATCTCAAAATGGGCTGGCGGAAAGGGTGGTAGAGACAGAGAGGGAGAAAGAGAGGGAAACCCCTCAAGTGTAGAAATAGATTTTGTAGCCTCGCTCTGAACACCTACTTACAATGCAAGTAGTATAGGTCCAATTTCAAGTGATTGCTTTTAAATTCATTCTCTGCAGCTTTTAAGAAAATACTTCAGCAGACTATCATGTACCAATGCCAAGCACCAGTCAGCAGCCTCTCTGCGCCCCATGGATATACAGGGAGCAACAAACCTATCGTCCATTCGCTACAGAGCCAACTTCTGCATTTAATTCACATTTAGACACAGTCACGTCCTTAACACCAATACTGAAGTCGGTGAATTATGCTAGTGTGTCCTCTCATCAGAAGAGCTTATGGCCAGAAAGGTGGCAGTGACTTCTACAGCTACAGCTTATAAGAGTGTAAAAGCCGGACAACTACCACACAGCCCTCCCGCAAATGCCAAAAAACCAGGAGTGATTTGATTGCCACACAGTGGAAAAAGCAAAACATCTCTCTTCCCCAAACATTTGGAAGAGTTAGGATTTTCTTTCATTCTGCAGAAAAGGACTTGTTGCTTAAAAGCTTAGTTCTTCCCAGGTCAGCCTAAAGAGCATTTCCAAAGCTTAAACACACACCACATACAGAATATGTTTGATCAACATGCATACTGGCATTCTAAGCTGTAAAGCAAGAAGGGTAAGTTTAAATTCTGCTAACAATGATCAGATGTGGCAGAGTCTTTGCCCTAAAAGAGAAGGCAACAAGCTTGTTTTCTGCATCCATAATCAATACTAAAAATGGTACAATGACCAGCGTGATAAACAAGACATTTGTCCCATTTTTTCTTGCCAAATTTCTTCCCAGAAGGAGAATACAAGCTTATTTGTGGACTGCCATAATAGAAGACGTGCATCACTCTGGAAGCATCACATTATTTTATGCACGTTGGCCAGAGCTAGGAGTTTGACAGAAAGAAAGTACTTGAATGGCTCTGCACTGACCACAGGGTATCAGCCCCATCATTTACTTCTGTAGCAGCTACTTGCAGTAGCCTAAGTGTCCACAGCAGAGCTAGACTACGGGTGGCAAGCCAAGACCCACGCTTACTAACAGAGCAGCCAGTCTTGGCAGTGGACAGAACAACCACAGGCAGTATCTGGAAGAAGAAAATTTCCTTTGCAATTGGATCAGGCAAAAAGAATGAAAAGACACAAGATTTATCCCTGAGTCACTCAATGTGACCAACCTGGAAGGAGGCAAGTGAAGGACACACCACCAACAGGAGCACTTTGGGGCAAGACAGACTGCACCACTTTGAAACAGTTAATGTGTTATCATTGAGCCAGAAAAGAAGCAAGCAGTCTCCCCAGAAAAATTACACAGAAGTGCAGGCATCCAACTAAGTTTTCCTGTATAAAGTAGAAGAATGGTCAACCACGGTCTTCAGGGGCTGACCATAAGAGTAACAGCCAGTCTCCTAACTCTACTTTCAAAAACATGTAGACTTTTTTCCTCCCTGCTGTATCATACCACACAAATATACTGCTCTTAGTTCAAGGCCAAAACCAACCTTGGAGCTGGGACACCTTTGGATAGAAGGAAAGAAAGTTTAAGGACTCAGAACTGCAGCCTGTTTCCTCACAGAAAAAAACTTTAAATATCTGCAAGGGTTTTCAAACTTCTAAGACTCCAGTTACAGTGAGAATGAGACAAAGCTGTTTCCAAAATAGCTTTGTCATCAGAAAAGCAGTAAAACTTAATCCAAAATAATCCTTGACTATTTCTTAGCATTGAAAATATTATGGGGCATGTTACCAACAAATAAAAACTATGAAACAGAACACAGAATCGGGAAAATAAGTCTGTGGTTTCAAGTTTACTTTTTTCTGATTTGTTTTAGAAGTCTCCCTTCTCAAGATGAGTTATTTTTCAATACTTCCCAGCCTTTAATTCATTACTGTTCACCACAGGCCCCAAACTGGGGGAGGAGAAGAGGTGGGTAACAAATACACAAACCCGAAAACACATATGAATCAAATCCAAAGGCCTCTCCCCATCATTTTATCCAAAAGTGTCCAGAGGGACCAGATGAGAGATGAAGATATTACCACCTCTGGAATACAAGTAGCACCAATTAACACATTTTGACAATAGAGGGATTTTCTTACCAGGGCTTCCTCAAATTACTCTTTCTGAACAATACCATTCAAATGTTAAGTTGCAGTGAATAGAACATGCAAAACTACCCAGAGAAGAGGAAAAAAATTCTTATTATACTGATGCCTTTTTTCTTTTTTTTTTTTTTTAATCAGGCCTAGAGCATTACCCTTATTTTTTTCATTCCACGATCATCATGGATCTGCCCCTACTGCTATTTCAAGTTTAGCGATACATAAGCAATAATCATGGTAAGATATAATTTGTCCTTTTTATATTGCTTTTAGGTCCAAATTAGTTAACAGACACTCACTGGGCAAGAACCTCTTTCTTTATTTGTTACCCACCACACTACGAGGTGATGTCGTTGCTGGTAAGCAGGCTTCTAGCTGTAAAGCACATGCTCATGTCACCGCATGTTCTAGTTCCCAGATTAAAATAAGCCATAATAGGTCTCCGTAAAAGACCAAGTAAAGAAGGCAGGATTTCAGAGCACAAGATAGGATGAATGTGCAGGAATCAGGCATTCAACTATCCCAGGAAAAAGACTTTCCAGAAGAGGTGCAAGCAAGGTGGCAGAGCGTGCAGAAACAGATACCTAGGGCTGAAGAACCATCCCAATTAAACACAGATGCTCATTTGTGGAAAAAGAAAACATGTTATGCTAACAAAATGCTGTTCTTAGCCCTCAACACTTAGTGTTACTGCAACAGAAGGTAGCAGATCCATATCAACCCAGTCTGCTGAGCTGCAATCTTCCAGTACCCATTACATCTTGGTACTGAATAAACAAAGGCAAATATGTAACCAGTTTGCTTACAGAGTTTCACTTTTTTAATACATACTGTAACTGGTTATTTCTTCCCTGTCTCCCCAAATACCTTAGGGCTTCAGTTTACATTAATAATGGCTTGAAACAATTCCTTTCCTTTAATTATTGCAGTAGACAATGATAAAAAGAAGCTGAACAGAGTCAACTTTGCTCTAACATAGACATAAGAGATACAAACATTATACAAAAAACATTATCCAAGGAAAGTTGAAGTCTTAGTTAAAAAACTTAATGCAGTTAGCATCAGTGATTTCATTCAATACTGACAAAGGAGCATTCAAATTCAGGAATAACTTCTTCCATCATACCTGTCTACCAAGATATTAGGCTTTTTAAAAAAAAAAAAAAAAAAAGGTCACAGGAGCATTATACACAGATTTACTCCTCGCCATTGCACAGCCAGGAAGTTCTGACATTTAAGATTACTTGAGAGTAAAGCTGTCTGTATTTGCAATTTGAAATGAGAAAGTACATCCTGCCTATTTAAATTATTCTCAGACAGGTTGCCCAAAAAGATGATTTTAAAGATGCCCAAATGTGTATCTGCCTAAGGCCATATTGTACTTGCTTTCAGTTTCAAAGACCTCCTTTCATCTCTGAAGAATGGAATGTTGTTTACTGCTCAGGATGTTTTGCCGTGTTATCATGAATGTATTACAAATGTTCTGCTTCTTGAACTAGAGAGTGTTTGTCAAAACCATTCTTTATTCTACATGAGAAGTCTTAAGCCTTTTATAAATCCTGCTCAGATATATTGGGACACTTAAACGTCTAAGTCTAAACATCCTTCTCAAGTCTGCTATTCCACATAATTTCACAAAAAAAGAAAAAAGGTCCACAGAGAATTGCTTTCTGGTAGCATGAAACCTAAGTAACTAGGCACTGGAATGCAAGATTGCATGTGAGAAACAAAAGCAGTTTCACTGGCAGAATTACCTTCACCTACTGCCCTTATAACTCAGTCTAGTAAGGCAACCTATATGAGAAGCATCTTAGAATACAGCAGGTACATTTGTAACAATTAAACGCTACCAAAGTTTATGGTCAGTTTTAGGCACATTATGTCCACATTCTTTTAAACTGACAATGTAAATAATGGATCACCACCTTTCAAAAGCAACACTGTTATCTGTCTCACTTTGGCACAATCTCATGAAGCTTTTAATAAAGCAGACACACCGCAGACGATGAGAAATAACTGAAAAGCACCTAACAGGCAGACCTGTTAAATATTCAGAAACAAATCCGGCAATAATTACAGAAAACCACTACGAAGAACAGGAATAGTTACTCGATAGAAGCTTGGGAGAAGAAGAGAAAAGGATGGGGAAAACTGTTCTTGTGCTAGACTCATTTTTTCAAGTTTTTCCAGTGGTATTATGAAAAAAATAACTATACCTTCAGCTTCATGTGAAAGTGCATTAAAAAAAACTTCAAAGAAGTGAAGAATACCTGCTCAAAAGCTGGGAACGCTGCTTTTTGCAGCTTGTTTAGATACAGATTCCTTCATTTCACTATTTCACTTGCGGTAAAAGGAAGCATTCACGGAGCTAATTGTGAGTCCACGGCGGGCGGGGGGGGGACCACCAACCACCGTCAGAGAAACTAGTCTACCTCGCCTCCTTAGAGAGGTCTCTTGTCACACTCCAGGCTGAGGCAAAACCTACAGGACAGATGCCACCACTGTCTCAGTTACATTGCAAATAACTGAGCTTTATACAAGGTCCTCCAGACTCCAGTATACAAAAATGGCAGAGTATTTTCAATCCTAGCATCTATTTAAGCTTCCTAGGCCACAAGAATGAAAAAGACTTAAGGTTTATCAGAAAGGACAACTTCACCACCACTTCTTCCACACGAGAGTTACTTTCCAGGCTCCTGTTCCCTGTGCTTGGGTCACAAGCCATCCAAGCTGTTCACTTGAGGAACACTGAGGCTTCATGAGAAAGAGGGGCAAAACTGGCAACAACAGTTGAATGACAGCCCGCAACACATTTCTCCCATCTCCAGCCAAGATGATGATCTCTAACAGAAGTAGGCTGTCAGTCTCCTTGGAAAGAACTTCTGCAGCTCCATAAGCTTCCCAGCTCCCGGAAACAGTTAAGTCTCCAGCACAACATTAAGAGATTTGTTCAGACCAGGATTTGTTAAAAGCAGCTTCAAGGCACTTTTAAAACGCAGCACAAGCCAGAAAAGGTGATCTGGCTCATTGCAGAACTGAATGGTCTAGCTTTATTTATTTATTTATTTATCATTTTTCGGGGTGGAGGGAAGGGTCTAGCCAAGGTGAACTCACGGTATACTTGAAGAGTCCCTATGCATTGTGCATAGAAAAAAATCCACAGCCAAATGTCAAAGCAAGAGCCATTTCAAAAGCCATCCAAAACAGCCATCATGAGTTCAACTGAGGGGCCATGACAACTAGCTGCTGTGGAAGACCACCACAGCTTTGTTACCCTCCACTACAGATGGAAATTTCTCTGAGCCATCATTTCATTCAGTCCTTTACACACAGTGCTCTTACCCACAGTTCTTCCTACAACACACAACTAAACATCCCCATCAAATTTACCCAAAACAATCCCTTCAAGTATCTAACACACAGACTAGTTCTTACAGTATGTAACCAGCCATTTCATGTAAGAGAATTCTCACTCTTTCCTATAGGGAAGGATAAAAGTAATTCAGGATGAAGACACAACAACATGCAAGTCATCTCCGTACCTCCAGCCCAGATCCAACGTTTGATGAATCCAATGGTCTTTTCTTTCTTGGTCCGATGGCTGCCAAAGCTGTGAGGTTGGCTTCTCTTTGTTGCATTTGTGCTAACTCCAATTGTTGCATCTAATTTAAAAAGAAAACACCTACATTAATTATGATATACAGTACCCTAAAGGTCTTGTTCTCTTTATGGCGCCTTCAGACAGCTCTGCAGTCCCTACTGAAAGAACGTATTTCACAGCATCTTTTCCTGTCTTTCTGGACACTTTTGACAGATTCCAATACTCAGTCACACTTAGAGACTTGAAACGCTAACGGCCCTATACATAGCACTGTGTAAGTAACACTTTTTATGGAGACTGCATTGTGGTATCATTGCAGCCTTAACAGGAGCCTTGCTGCTAGTTCCTCAGCTCATAAGCTTTTCCATTTCTGATTAACAGAAAACATTGATCAGAACTGGTTTATGAAGCCAGGTTAGTGTTAAAAGTTGAAGTCGCCAAGTTCTATGAACTGGGCATATTCTTAATTCAAAATCTCAATTCATGACTGCACAAGCAAGACACTCAATTTCTTTATGCTGCATTACCTGAACCCAGCATTCAATATTGCCATTGTGAAACATCTTATTATCCAACTGAACAGGATGCTGCCAGTTCACTGATGTTCTTTCGTTTCCCAGTATGTATTTGAATCTTCAGGCATATCTGAAGCAAGTTAGAGATACACTGCATATATTTATTTTCACTCAGCTCCAAAAACTGTTCAACACAAAGAAATCCTTAGAAACAACTTCTACCTGGTTTAGGTAGACTTGGGATGGGAGAGAAACCCATAGTCAAGAGAATTAAAAAAGTTTTCTCTCTCCCTTTCAAGGTACATACTACTTCATTCTATTTGATAACTACAGATGCCAGCTGCTCTGGAGCTCAACCCAGTCAAGACTGCTAATAGACTTACTAGTTTGGATGGGCCACCTTGCTAATGCAACCACACTGCTTTCAGATCCGCCAGCTGCCCAACTTGGAGCATGAGTGGAGGGGAGTGCTCTCTCTCTGTGTAGACAAGGAAGCTTTTCTGTTCACTCATGTTGAGCTTGTACTTAAACACAAACCTCTAGGTTTGATGTTAATCCTTAAATGATCCAACATCCAACTAGAACAGCTCCTTAGCCCATGGCTCTCCCCACTCCCGGCACTTACAAAATCTGTTTGGATGGGAATTCTCTACATTCGTGCACGTCCACATCTTTAAAGAAAGTACAGCCATATCATGGTAGCAAAGCATCCAACTCTTCTCCATTCCCTCAACCCCGCAAATCATTAAAAAAAAAAAATTTGTTTGGAATTCCTCATTGAGTCAGTACAGTTATTTTCCTTACTAAGCTTGCGATACACTATGTTTTTGTTTGCTTTTCAGCTCTCGGAGATCCCACTTGGAGAAGAGAAATTCAGCTGCTTAAGAACTGAGCTTGTAGCACCTACAGAGCATTACTCCCCCACTTGCTACTACTTAAGTAAGAATCCACAATAAAAAAAATACCATGGGGTTAGGGGCCAGGGGGGGAGCTTTTTTTTTTGTTGTTGAGAGTTTGGGGTTTTTTTTGGGTTGGTTTTGGGGGTTTAGGTCAGTTGGTTTGTTTTTTTGGCAAGTCTGTTATTTTTACTTCAGATCAGTAGACTCATTCTTACTTTAGTGATGCTGGCAGCTTCACATCAGGTATTGCAGCCAGCTAGGCTATTTAAAGAAAAATGGTATTTCAGTGCAAGATTCCTAAAAGGACATCCTGCCCTGTAAGACTCAAACTATAGAGATGCTCAAGATTTTTCAACAGAAATCAGGGAATGCAAGACTTTGACATACATATGTTGAGAGTAGTTGGGTTTTTTGGGTTTTTTTTGGAAGATGAAACAAATGATTCAGTTATGAAAACAACACCATTTGCAAGTCAGCTTTGATCACACTATGTAGGCTTTTCCTTACAGAAATGTAGTAGTACTTCTTCAATGCCAGATACCATCATTCACTTCCCACACACACTGTTCTTTGTGTGCAGTGTATATATAACTGTATTTATCAGAATTACTTCAGTTCTGAATGGGGTTTTTTTTTGTCTTTTTCAAAGTATATAGTATTGCTTTCAAGAATATTTTAGAGACTGTAGGGTTTTATGTCCTTTAAACTTGAAAGTTACAGTTCTGCAATTGTCTGACATTACCTCCAGCTGGCCTACTTGCATAAGATGTTTAAGATAAACTTCCCTTTAATGTCAGTCTTACATATGTATATTTATATTCAGGAACCCATTGCAACCAATCAGGAATGGGGGGGAAACATGACTAAATCTGAAAAAGTAACTTGAAACTTCACAAACTCTGTGAAACACTGAGGCTTAGAAACTATTTTTATGTGACATCTTCATCACTCCCTGGATTAATCAGGTGCAATAAAACACTGAGATTCTTTGGCAGAGGCATGTGCTGACTTCCAGCCCCAGCTGCCCAGGCCTCCAACACCTGGAGCCACCCACACTTACAGGCAGCTATGGAGCATCCCCACAGAAGTACACCCTCCTGCTAGCAATGTAGTTCAGTCGTCACAGTGGTTGCATGTAGACCACAGTCTTCTGGCCATGAGGAGAGGCATTACAACATACCGTGCACATGGCATCCCTCTGGGGGCAGATTAAATTCCAAAAGGCTCCAGTGGCAACGAAAACCAGAAGGGGAAAGATGATTTGCTTTACTTCTAAGAAACATTACACTTAAAATGAAAAGGACTTCTAAAACCATTAAACTTAAAACAAAAAATCAAAACAAAAGCCTTTACTAGCCTAACCCTGTGCTTCCTTCCCTGGGATTCATTAGAAAACATATCCTCCCCTGCCCCCTCAATCCTACAAAACACATACAAGCCAGCTTCACTGCATTTAGACATGTCAAAAATGGGTGGCTGCTGAACTTTTGGTCACTGGCTTGAAGCAGCATAAGACCCCTTCTCCTTTTTACAGCTGACGTTGATGGGCAGCCACAGTAAAGACTGAGGACAAGAGGTACAGCTATGAACTAAATACCGAGGGGGCTCTGGGTTGGCATCAGCACAGGGTGGAGGGGGACGGGGTGGGTGGTGGTACTCTTGGTGGAGTACTAGAATGCTGGCCTGGCTGAAGACTGGGTAGCGCCTGGGCACCATCACCATTTACCCCATGCAATTCAAGCTGACAAAGCATGCTGTCGACACAGACACCCTGCAGGAACGAGCACTGCTGCTGGAGGGTAGTGCTGGCAGAAAACCCACCGATACGAAGAATGGGATAACACTTGGTGGACAGTATGAAGAAGATGTGCTTCCTAGAAACAGAACTGATGCATCTGACCATGCAGTTCCCAAGACAATGACGGAAACGCACATCATTACCATCATCTACTCTCCCCAATACATTTTCCACCTCGTAACTGGTCAAACAATTTTTCAAATCAGGCAGAATCTCACCAGGGTTTTGGAGCAAAAGAAAAGAGAAATCATAGTCTTGTCTAGAATGCAACATCTCAGGGATTTTTCTGAGAATATAATTAAGACAAATGAATTTAAACACTCAATCTCCATAAGGGACTCAACAGATCCCCATTAAGAGATATGGGCAGGCATCCAAACTACTCTGCTGAAGCCAGCAAAATCATCTCTTCATCAAGTTTTGTTCCATTAAAAAGTGTGAGATTAAATGTCCAAACATTGTGTGAGCAGTTAAAAGCAAGGATAAGGAGACAGGCAAGATAACATCAAGGGATACCTGAGGATACTGGTTGGCTAACTACTGCCGGATTTTCCTAAACAAGATTAGGAAAGAGCAAAAGGCAACTTTGTTGAATCAAATCTTTCTTTAACAGACAGTTTTGTAGCACACAAGTTAGGGCAGAAAGATCACTTGCGTGAAAGACAGTGAAAGTAGTATGTATACTTTATTAAAATATAACATAGAGAAGCTGTATCTAGTATTGTTTCCCTTCTAGGGGCCAGTTTTACTAATACTAGTGTCTCTGACTAAAATAGGATACAAATAGGAACTGTCATACCCAGGTTTGTATCTTGAAAACAGACAATTTTCTTCCCTTGATAGAGGTGCTTAATGGCGATTTAAGAGGAGCAGAGGGAACCCGCGCCATACATCGGACCCACAAAGTAGCAGGTTTCCCCTCAACCTGACCTACTTCATCTGCTGAAAGATGCTGCTGTTCCACCACGGCACAGGAGCCCAACACATGTTCTGTTCAAAATTCATTCCTCAAGGAGGGCACTGAGAGGGGACAGTCTCCAGGCAAGAGGCAAATGAACACTCATGCTCCTTCTCCTTTTCTGATTTTCACATTGCTAAGAATTGCAGTAGAGTTCTAAAAACGTGTGTATAAAGATCAAATTGCTATGAAAACGTCTCAGAACTTGCAAAATAGTCTTTGTTGCTGCTGGCCTTTTTAATAATAAAAATAGGGTTTAAAGTCTGGTCTTGCAGCAAGCAGGAATCTCTAGGGTGACACAATAACCATTTTAGTTAATCTGACCTGCAGCACAAATCAAGAAGTAAGGTATGTTTTAAAGTCCTCCCTTATAGTGAAATGGCATTTGCAGCATAGCTGTAATCACACAAAATGAAAGGTTTTAAAATTGACCTCTCTGTTCTTCACTCAATTCTCTACTGAGAAAAATATTTCCTTTCCTGCTCACAGAAATTCTATCTTGCTTATGTCTCATACTCCACATTTCAGACAATATGCAAAATCTATTTTTACTGCTACACCAGTGACATTTTTGTGGCATTTTAATATTAAAAACTAAATTTCAAGTTGCATCACAAGACAAGAAGTACTTCAGCTATGAGGTGCCAAGACTTTTTTTTTTAAAGCAATACTGCAGGTTGGTTTTAAACCCTTTCAGTTACAAAGTACGTGATATGCGGTTGTTAGCATTATCAGAGCTCTGATAATTCAAGCTTTGCAAATCTGGCAAGATCTTCCCTAAGCACTGCAAGGGAGAATCCCTTAAATGCAACTGAAGAAAGGAAAAAGTATACTCTACTGCAAATAAAGTCAACTAATTCACACCAGCTAATCCATGATGTGTACAGCAGCAGGTGGCTATATTATCAAAGGGGGGAAACAGAAGAGCTACCTAGCATCTTCTGTTTACCTTCAGAAAAGGAGCAACTAAAACCATCATGTCTGGTCACAAAGTACCCAAAGCAGAACAGGGTATTTGGTATAAGCTTTCATAGAAGACAAAGCACATGAAACCTTTACTCTCTAGATCCTCAAGAATAGTTTTACCAGGGAAGATTTCTCTAAAGGTCGAGACAAGAAATTAAACATCTGTATTAGCCAGGGCTCACAGAGCAGTAACAGGTCTGAGGTTAAAGAAAAGCCACACAGGTGGCACTTGTCCAGCACAATGCTGGCCGATAAACGCATCTCAAGAAATTCATACCGCTGCCCACTTCTGCAGGAGCTTTAATATGTAAAGTACTAGGAAATGAATGAAGAGAGATTTCTTTTCTCCACTTCTCAGATTTAAGTGCTAGGAACTTATGTTTGGGGCGGGGGGAACATCTTGGCAATGCAATAACAAATAAATACAGCCGTATGGATGTAAATGAGCTCAGAAGAAATGCTGGTAAGACAGATGGGGAAGCTAAACACCAAAATCCTGGACTTGGTTATAATTAATATATGGGAAAGACTAAAAAGCATATGTACAACATACTGGGTTTAATATCAAGAAAAAAGTGGGGATGTCTCCACATATGACATTGTAGGCTGACAGACTATGGGACAGATTAAATAAATATTTAAAGTAACAGAAGAACTGGCAGGAAAGGAAAGCAGGGAAGGCTGAAGACAAGTTAATGTATGCCTAAGGGTTATGTGTGCTATCCAGCAATAAGTACATCAGGAGTAATAAAAGCACTAAAGTAGATGAACAAGAATTTGTATAAGACTTGCGGGGGAAGAAAAGCAGGAATATAAGCATACAAAAGAGGCAGAAGCCCCCGATTCTTTCAGCTTCTACAATAAAGAAATTTAACAATTAATGAATATTAAAATTCAAAATAAGTCAAAGCAACTGTGACCAAATATCAGCATTTACTTTTTTCTAGTTTGCTTCAGTGGAAAAGGAACCTGAACATCTACATGGGTCTTTACTATTGCCATTTACTGTATATTTTTAAAGAATTAAATATTGAGGTACCTTTTAAGTGGGGCCACTTATCCTACTGAACTGACTTCTCTCTCTTCTTTCTATCAATTCTTTTTTTTTACCATCTTGTTCAAAGTTTCACTAGGTTTCATTGTGTCCTCCATTTAGTGCTTTGAAAGTTTTCTACTGCTCCCAGTCACTTCTCCCTTCATTGTCTTTGGAAAAAAAGAACTCCAATTTTTTCGCATTCCCTTTAAGCATTTTAAGGAACTTGTGACGAAAATGAAAAATAAACCTTAAAAATCTGTTTTCAATCCCAAGCCTCTCGCACTGGTTGTCATAAAGCTCAATGAGCATTACTGCCTCCAGCCTCTACCTTTCCTATACAAAATTTTCTGCCCTACAGGTTGAATGCGGCTGAATAGCAGACTTCTCATATGGGGGACACTCTCTGAGGAAAACTGACATTTGAAGGCTGCATATTTAAACATTTATCATCCTCTCCTCTTGCCTATAATGCAATTTCTCTTCTTGCAATTGCTTCCTTTCAAACTGTTTTAATTAGCCATACAATTAGTTTCCACTGACTTTTCCCTCTGTTGTAATTTAGATTTAACAGCATAAAGGCAGAATAGCACACACTAGTTTGATACGCAGTCCTAACTTGTAATAGAGCTGTATGTAATACTGTAGGTTTCTTTCAGGTTAATATTCCACATACATGCTTCAGCGGCAGAATAGCCCCTACCATGGCTATGTCCCCCAACACCAGGTGCCTTCTCTGTCTAGAAATAAAGGGTGCACTAAGATGTTTTGGAGAACAGAATTTTTTTTCCAGGATAGCCATGAAGTAATCTACCCATTAAAAAAAAAATTCCTTCAGTTGATATTTGACATTCTCCAATATATAAATAACTAGGTCCCCACAGAATTTAAGAAAAAAGTCCAGGGTGCAGTGACTTCTTGACTTCTAATTTTGCCCATTCCTGTTAAGAATTTCCCAAGTGTGGAGCGTGTATTTCCTTTTACAAGTTTTTTTTTTTGTTTTGTTTAACAATTACTGATGCATGTCTATGTATTCTAGAACACCTGGAGCATGCTTTCCCCTGTGCAGTCTCATCAGCTTGCCTTACCTGGAGGCTCAGAGAAGTTCCTGGGTGTCTAGCAACCAGCATCAAGCTCTCTTTATGTGTGTTTTCAGACACAGCCCAGGCTACTTTTGTTGCAAGGCCAAGGAAAGGCTACAGCACACCACACCAAAGCAATATATTCTGTAGTTTTTGTTTCAGATGCTATCGTGAGAAGACTGCTCAATGACCGTCAGCAGACCTGCACTGTCACAACAGGACAGTGCCCAGCCCTTGCAAGACATTACTTTAAAGCCAATCACAGCTCTTCCAAACGCATGATATTTTGAATGATTTTCAGCTGCTGTAACACTGCGCATTCATTCACTCACTCTTGAGGTCTCAAAGCTAGAGAACATTTAAGACTTGTCTTCCACCTGCAAGTTTCTCCATCTCATTGTGCAGTCCACCCAATCCTCATTCTTGGTACATAACTCTCTGGCTCTCCATTATCATCTTTTTGTCATACTTTTAGTCCTAAGTTTTCCTCTATTAGCAAGTTTCTAATCCAAGGCCATACTTTCAGCTAGTTACATGTCCATTATAGCCTCTCAGAGAAGCTTAGAAAAGGCTATATGAAAATCCAAGAACAGGCTGAATGGAGTTTGGGGGGGGGGGGGGGGCAGTGCTTTTGTTTTTTCACTAGATAAAGATAGGCGCTATCACCTTCCAGCCAGATGGTTTCAGGGTATCCAACGCAGCATCTCAGCTTTTTTCTTATACTCCTTCAAAACACCAAGCTGAATGCCACATAAACAGGGATTTGGTTCACTTTTCAGTTTGCTCAATAATCTTAACACTTCACAGGATTTCCATCTCTAACTTTCTGCAAGACTCGTAATACACCGAATCTCTGATGATAGCCCTTTGCTGTTTGTAGGGCTACACTGCAGATAACAACATTTATGTCTGTTCAATAATCATGCTTTTTTTTTTTCAAAACATGCAGAAGCAGGTAAGAAACACTACAGAACAATAAAGATAAGTCAGATAATTAAGCAGAAGCTCTCAGGATATCACTGAAGGCTCATAAAAAGCCAACTGACCGCGATGAGATCTTATTTTGCTCGCAGCATCTTGTTTGCTTTTTTGAGAGGTTGTGGTTAACTAGGGAGTTTCCTTTTCCTCTGCCACAAGAATGGTCTTAAAGAATTTGAACCATTAGGTCCAGAAGACTAAATACAGAAGCAGCAGAAGAGGTGTGGGGAAACAAGGAAACAAACAGCTTGAAAATGTGGGTTGGAGTCGGTAGAGAGAACAGCAGACAAAGGATCAGGTTACAGTTACTTGTTATCTGAGAATGTGAGAGGAAATAAGGGAAAGAGTTAGGATGGACACATGAAATGGAAAAAAAAAAAAGATGATTTTTGAAAAAAGATACTACAGAACAACTAAATTTCAGTCAATACTATATAGCACTGAGGAACTCACTGGAATAATACAGACTTTTTTTTTTAAATGTTTTTGATGGGGTTTGTTTTATCTCAACAAAAAACCTAGGGTTTGCTATTTTCCTCCCAATCAGTTGATACTGAAGGTATCGAATTTTCTCAGCATCTCATCTGCTGCTGTCTTGTGACATCTGTGTCAAAATCGTAACAGTAAAACACACAAGTGCATCAAGGAGGCAGGAACAAGGGCCTGGGAAGACCTGTGCAGTCATAAATGAACAGAGCTGCTGGAAGGGCAAGGAATGGGGCAGGAAAGTCTGATGTCCATCAGGTGCTTGCTCCGCTTTCCCCTAGTTCAAGACACAGCTGCTCACCTTTATCCACCAATGGATGCTGCAAGGTGCCACAAGGCAAGAGCAGAGATGAAGGTAGCTACTATGGCATAAGCAAAGATACTACGATACCTGTTCACCTGCTCAACCCCAAGCAGCAATGTTGCACACATACAGTCTGAAAGGTTTGCTCAGCCTCAGCCTTAAGCTTCCTGAAGCCATACAAGCACACTCACTTTTGAAGATGAGAGACAGAAATAAAAAAGATCAGGGTTTATATTTAAATTTACAGTACCCACTGTTTAATACTGACATTTTCACAGGTCTTCTGGGATACACTGTTCATATGGCATGCTTGCGCATTTGACAGTATCCTACACCTACTCAATTTAAGTAAGCTCATTTCAAAAAAGGGATGAAGCCAGAGATAAACTATAAATACAGCTACAGGAATTGCATCAACTGAACATTTTCTTTGAAACTGGAAGTATAGTTGAAAGTAGAACAGGAAATAGCAGAAAGCACCTAAAAAAAAAGTTATGGTTTAAAAGCACAAGCATCAGGGACAGCGTGAGGACTGTATCCTCTCAGCTTGAAGTGGCAGATAAGGCTGAATGAAAAGCAGGGGTAATTTACCCAGACTTCGGGAACACCTTTGCACAAAAAGCTGGCCCACGAGGTAAGCAAGGATAAAATTCTTGAGTGCACAAAGGAGCAGCTTGGGGCAAGCCTTGCAGCTGCCTCAGAAGGAATGCGCACTTTCTGTAGGTATTAAAATCTGCTGAAACAGGTGAAAGGGAAGTAAATAAAGACTTGATTCACAGCAAGCTACATAGACTAAGAATATAGGAAAGTAAATGACTTGGCATAGGGGAAGTTTGAGGCAATAGGTCATGCAAAAAGGGATGAAAAGGTCACAGAAATTATGTATAGCCTTTTGGATAAAAAAAATCCACTGCTGAGTCTTTGGATGTACTTCCAGCAATGTTAAGATGTTGCCTCCAGCTGCTGGATGACAGCACATCCTGGATTTATAAGTATTCATTGTTAGGATATACATTGTATTTTGAGAAACGTTGCTTTAGAACATGCTCCAGTGCTATTACCCCACACCCTTTCCCTTCTCCCGAGGGTCACCATCAACACATAAAAGACAGCTTTGAGGAAGGCAGGCCCATATTCATTCTTTAAGAACTTCAACAGGATCAGATCAGGCTTTCCAGTGGATACTCAACCAGAGTGGCCTGGAAAGGATATGATTCCAGCTGACAGACGCATCAAAATTCCCCAAGTGTGGTTTCTTAGGAGCAGGCTACACTCACAACATGACAAGACAGACACACAATGGTAAGCCTTTTCAGGCTTTCATCCCAGTATACACTATGCTTCTACATTACCAGTTTCAGCCTCTGAATATTTGTTGATTTTTATTTTGCTCTTATTCCAGCTCTACTCATGTTTGCATTTTTTAATGCAAATGCGTGCTGACCATTTATCTCCAAACTGTCAATAAAGTGCCAAAACTGACCAGCTGCATTTGGGCTTATTTCCACTCAAGCTTGAGATGGTCCCACAGATAAGAAAGTACCCCTGGCACAGAAGGTGGGTTTCCCATGCAGCACGTGAAGCCTGGAGAAGTTCCAGCTGCCTCATTCTCTGGAGAGCAAAGCAACAGGACAGAGGGCAAGACAATACCAAGCCAAAGACCTGGCTTGTCCCAAGAGGCACATCTGCCTCCTTTCGGTGAAACAGTTGGAAACCACCACTCTAGGAGCAGCAGAGCATGGAGAAATATGCAGGACAAGTCCGATGAAGGCTGTGTTACTCTGGCACAAGGTAAAATGCACTGAAGGAGGTGAACTCAAGCACTTAGGAGAACACCAGGCACTAAACTTAGACGCCTTCTCCGCTCTGCTGGCTCCTTTTCTGTATACCTATATGCCACTTTTCAGAAGGAATCTCACTAACAATACCAACCAATCTAAAAAAAAAAAAAACACATATCTAACTTCTTTCTGTTCTAAATATCCCAATCATGGAATATTTTTCAAGATCCTACACATCATTGCTCAGAGGAAAGAGAAAAGAAGCTGCAGAAATGAATCGCTTTGCAGTGTTTTATTAAAAGAAAGAACCTCTAGAAACGACCAGATGATGCAGAGGTAAAGCCACCTACAAAACAAGACAAATTAGCATCACCCACTGGTTGTTGATCCTGGTGGCACTAGAGGCAAACTGGGAAGGGCTTTAGGGCAACTTTGTACTCACAGATTATAAGCATGAAGAAAGATTTATAAGCAGAAAGAAAGAATTAAAAGATAGATAGTAAAGCAAGTTCCTTCTCTTGCCTCTTATTTTACAAATTTCTTCTATTATGGTGCAAATCCAGAGCATTGATTCTAATACTATTTTACTGGATTTCCATTTGTTTTGCCTGGGCTCCTACATTAATCCAAACAATAAGGGCCTTTAAAGCATTCATAAATAACCTGCTGCTGCTGCTGGCACCTAGGAGCCAAGTGCAGCAATGTTAAGCAACAACAAATTTCATAGTTCAAGAGGCACAGTTAAGGAAAAAGGTTGCTCAGAAAATCACTCTCATTTACCACAAAGATCCTTAAAAATTGCATGAAATCAGTCAAGTAACTATAGAAACCAATTTCTTCAGCTCTGTATCACATGTCTCACACCTCAATTGTCTTTATTATCGTCTGCTGTCAGATCCTTAATCAGAAATGTGAACAGGCTTGATGATTTATTCAGCAGGGAAAAGAATCTGTAGGTCAAGTGAAAAATTTCACACACACATACACACGCACACACATCTTCAACCTTAGGTACTTTCATTTCATTCTGTTCCCAGTAGCTCTGGGGGCAACTCCAGTGAGATCCAATATTAAGGCTCAATTAAAATAAGCTCCAATTAGTGGAGCTTTTTTCTCTCAGGCTAGAAAAGTCAGGAAATGGATATTGGGAAATGTAAAAAGTCAGCTACTGAGAGGAGGCTGCAGACATAAATGAACTTATTTGTTGATTTCTACAGTTGCTATGCAGAGGCCTCTGGGAGTAAAAGCTTAACCAGTCTAAGCTATAAACTAAAAACCCCTGCAGCTAAACATGAACTGTGTGAAACAAGGGCTCCATTCCAGAACAGAAAACTGCTGGGCCCAGAAAATTAAAAGCCAGAGGCGTTTTCCATTTAAAACTAAATCCCAGTACCGCCTCCCAGCCAAAGAATTATAAGCAGTATCAGATTTACAAAACGAACAATTACCCTGGAAAAATGTAGCCTATTGTACAGTCCCAGATGCTAAATCTCAAAAAGTTTCTTTTTTTTTTTTTCCCTAATCCCACATTATATTCCTACCAAGTGTACTGCTGCAGTTTACAAAGGACCGTTTCTAGACAGGACTGAAACTACAAAAATAAAATGTTAAAAAAGAGAGCTCATAATTCATTGACCTCATTTGAAGCACTGCCCTTGCCTGTGGCAGTTCCTGTCCTTCCCCAAGGCCTCTGCAAATGGTATGCAGCAACAAAATAAACCCTGACCTAATTGCCAGGACAGGGCTGCCAACCTTCTCTCAACACACAAAGGCAAGCATGGTAACTGGAAAGTCCTACCTCTTTCGCTTTCTGCTTTAACCGCAGTTGCTCTGGATCTTCTTTATTGGAACGGCTCTACCAAAGGAAGAGGAAAAAGATTGAATAGAAATTACTGGCATCCAAACACCATCGTATCTGTTAAATATTTAATAAATGACAATTTTCCCTGGTGATTGAAAGATTTAGCTCCAGGGGTGAATGCCTCAATCCAGACTGGCTTCCCTCCCCCTCCATGCACATACGCGCACCCCCCTCCTCATCTGGGCCGGCTGCCTCTGCTCTAGCCTGAAGCAAGATTAAGCTGAAAATGATGCTAACACTGTCAGTCAGGTCCAGTCTAGGCATGATGTTGTTCATGTCAGCAGCAGACACTTAAAAAGGACAGGAAGTATAGGAAAGAAAGCGAGTCGTACTCATGCAAGTACAACACAATTCTTTCAAGCCTAGATTAGGCTTCCACCCAAGAGGCTCCAGAATTCAGCTTGAAACGAAACCGAAAAAACAACAAACAGAATATGATCAAGTCACATCCGATGCAGCAACATCTACTGATTTTTCCCCCCCCCCTCCTCCTGTTCTTGAGGGAGGGAAGGGGGAAGAAGGGTACTTACTCCGTACTAGCAGTGGCTCCATCAGTGGTTTGCAGATGCCAGGGTACCAGCTCCAAGGCTAGCCCTCTGATCTGACTACAGAAAACATACATCTGGCAGGGTGGTGGATCTCACCAGGCTCCAGCTTGAACAAGCATAGTGAACCCATATTTTCAAACAGTGCCATACACAGATATGGAGAAAGACATACCAACTTCGGAGCCAGAAATAAAGCGAAGGATGTTTACAGCTATGTGAATACTTCTTTTGTTTAATTTTGACCAGTAGGAATAATCTCAAAAGGAGAGTTCACCCCGCCACACATTTTAAAGAACTCCTGTGATTTTTTTGAAGAATGTAAAGAGCTAAAATCCTTTTCTATATAGCCTAAGCTATCCTAAACATTATGGATTACCAGATAGAGGGTTAAAGGTCACTACATTTAAAGCAGAAATAGGAGAAACCTGAAGATGTTCACCAGTCTAAAGGATACCACTGCTTCCTTGGAAAGCAAGAAGTGAAGTTCTTACCTTGGCTGCTCGAAGCAACATTTCACGTTCCTCTTCATCCTTTCTCTGCTTTTCTAGGTGATCAAGCTTTTCAAGAAATCTCAGCTGTGCTCTGGTGTCACTGGATAAGATGTACCTATCACTCCCCTGGAAAGAGAAGTTTGTGATTAACAACCAGACTTTTATATACACCACTAGAGCTAATAAACCCAATGGGAACAACCTGAAAAGATGAACACTTATTTTTTCAAAGATGAAAAGCGTAGGCTGTTTTAGAAAGACTTCAGGTGGTAGGTAGTCATTTACACATTTCCTCTCCACTGAAGCATGTTTCCTGGCATCTGTGATTAGTAAGGTGTTATTGAACAAGTGACATTAAAAACATCCAGTGTATATTGACTATAACAACAATAAAGTCTTTAAGTCTAAAGGCTAAAATTTTGTTTTAAACACCAACTTCATATTCAGTAAACATACATACAAGACTGTCTTCTGGACAGGTTAAGAGGGGAAAGAAAAAAAAAAAGCATTGTAAAGCAGCAGAACATCATATTCTTTCCTCTTTAAAGAGAAAGGGTGAAGAAAAAATAAAATTTGAAATTTTAAGTTTCTCATGTCTGGTGTTCTAGTTTCAGCCATTTAATCCAGAATTTGAAATAAGCCTCACCTAGTATTTCCAAAAAGAGGTTTTATGGAGCAGAGGGGTGGTTTAGAACTAGTTATAATGAATCTGGGGGTGGGAAAAGTGATGTAAATTATATATGGTTTATTAGAGCTTTAGGAATACCTATTTTTGCCTCAGTGGATGCTCTCAAGTCATAGAACAGTTTATGTTGAAAGGTGACCTGTGGAAGTCATCTGGTCCAGCCCCCTGTGCAAACCTGGGCCAGTGAATACTAATGAATAGCTCCAACAATAACTGGACATGCATGCATTGAAACAAGACTATGGTCCTTTTGGTCTAAAAAGTAACAATCAGGAGTTTATTTTTCATACTATTTTTTCCCCTCACTGGAAAGTCTGAGTTTAGTTTTACTTTAGACAGGAAAGAAGACAGAGAAAGGAAAGATGTAAAATGCAGTCAACTGGCAATGAAAAGCTTGTTTTTACTATTCTGTTCTTCCAAAGACAAGCTATTTAAGCCATGTGTTGGCCAGAGGGCATTAGGCAAAACAAGGAACCGAGCCCATTCTAGATGAGACATGTCTGTGCCACCTGTTTGCACCACTCTTTAATGCACGTCCTAGAGTCATTTTCTTTCTCCGTTACTTTGTGAACTTGTCTTTTCCTGAGAAATTTATCCTTGGGCTTTTACCAGCCAAACACACTATATACTTTTAGCAACACTTCTTTCTACCCTACCCCAATCTCACACTTTGATGAAGCAATCTTGACACACAACTGCTCTGGAATAAGTACAGCGTATTTTAAAGCTATATTTTAGGCAAGAGTATATTCTATACTCAGACTCTTCTTCCCACGCCCAGTCATATACTTTTAAAAGCTGGGAGGAAAGTAAAAGTCTTCTTGTGGGACACTGTTGTCTCCCAGTCTTAATTCTCACAACCCAGCCAGAGCATGAAATCAATCCCTCTTCTGGTATTAAGTCTGGTCCTTTTCAATGAGCCACCACATTGTCTTGTATCACCAACTGTGGCTCACACCACACCATATGTTGCAACCAAGGAGACTTTCTTTCCCAAGCAGAGTCTGTGATTCTGCAAAAAAGTCCAAGAAACCTTTCCCCCCCTTCTGTTACTGCTCCAGGTTTTTTTTTTTACTGCTCCCCACAAAACATGCACTGTTTTGAGTCAGTCTCAGTTCATTAGTACAATTTGTTTTGAAGCAGGAGTTTATAAGAATACACCACCATACCGCAATCATTTTGAAGAGACAAAGAAGCAAGCTGTATTACCAGATTATTTTTTACAAAGTTTAAGTGTTTTGCTTTGGAATGCCCAAAGTCGGAGTCAGTACTTGATTGTAAGTCAATACTTACATTTTTAAAGCCAAATCAAAGACCTTATGCCAATTAGGAACACAAGCTTCTCAACCAGAAGCACCCCAATGCACTACCATGAGCTCAGATGGGACAAGAAATGGGTGCATTCATAACAGTATTTCAGCTCATCAACAACTGTTTCAAGATACCTTATTTCAAGTCTTTTTAGAAGAGAATCACCTGCAGTTATATTTTATCCTACTCAATAAATTTGCTCTCTGTGATCATTTAGCACTGAACCGCTTCGACAGAAAACATTATATTGTATACCTGTTCATAACTTGTAGCCACTCCTGCTGTGATGAAGCAAGCTGGCTTCAGTTTTTGTCCATGTAACAGTTTAACTTCCTCACATAAGGCCAAACTGATCCCAGCTACAACAGTGCAATCCCAACAAAACTGAAGTTACAAGTGTAGTCGAGAACATAATTTAACTTAGTAATAAATAAAGCATGTAACCACAATACACTGTGGTTAGATTTGTATGTGCCGAAGCTGAACTTGTATAACTGACAGTTAAAAAGTCATTTTTACTTTAACTGAGCTAAATTTAACCCAAAGTTCACTGCACTATCCTGAAAGAAGCTATTGCTTTCACACAACATCTACACAACCTTGTTATGAAGTTCATTCCCCCACACTTTTTTTTTTTCCCCCTTCAAGAGAGATGTACATACTCAAGACCCCTCCATGGATGCGCTCTAAAGCATAGCCAATTCCTACCAAAATTTTTACGTTAGGTTTACACGTATTTGAAAGAAGCAGCATTGAAGCAAAGCATTCCCAGGCATGTCTTTAGTGAGAGGAGAGCTGGCAACAAATTCAAGAACAGCTATATGCCTTGACTGCTATTTGCAACTTCCTTCCTAGATTGTCACATACCTGTAAATGAATCTGAAACCTGACTCAGGCACTTGCGGTTTTAGCACCAGGAATGTATTGCACACCCATGGGCACAAAGGGAAAACCCACATACAGGGAAGCTGCACTCCAGTTCACCAAGAAAGAAGTTGGAAGAATCCCACAACGACCAGTTCTCCCACAAAATCTGAAGAGTTCAAGTCATGTTGAACAGCCTCGATGAGGACAGAGCAGGAATGCAGGCAGTTGCAGAGACTCAGCTACTATGTGGGAACCTATTAAGCTTTGGCTTCTATACAGTCAACCCCTAAACCAAGTTAATAACAGAAAAGCTTCTGATAAGTTACTTCTGCACTCTGCAGTTTGATGGCAGTGCAGAGTGGGTAGGAGGAGGCTGTCTGTTTTCACATCTAAGAGCGTTCAATCCTTTGCTACATTTAGAGCTTACCCCTTAAACCAATGCAGCTGCCACACCATATTGCCTTACAGATAGTGCAGTTTAGGGTTGCAGTGTTTTACTGCTATTGCACATGGGGAAGATGTTTTTATGGAGCAATGTTTATAGCACAGCACCATACCATGCCTCTCAAAGCCATGTGCTCATGGGCTCCAAACACAGGAGCACGGCAGTCATCTCATACTGTGCTGAATCCATCCACCTCAAAAACATTTTTTAATCATTGTACTGTTTAGTTACCATTATTAATTCTGGTCTTGGGTATCATATTATGTCACATGCATACTCTTATACCTCAGCAGTTCTCCAGATCATAGGAGGGAAGCAGCCGAGGAAGCAAACCAGCTAGCTAATTGCCTTTATGGTCTTACCAAGGCTCTATAAAGGCACTGCAACAAGAGTCACAGCACAGAGAGCTGTTTACAACAACCTGAAAGGCTATTCCTACTTCAGATAGAGACCACCATGATAGTTTTAACCTAATTAAGTCAGTAACTTCCGATTACGCACCTTCCCCCCCCCCCCCCCCCCCCCCCCCCCGCCCTTCTTTAAATTTAGCAAAAAAGGACAAAAGTTGGCAAGTCTACATGGTGGCATGGTATGAAGCTTCTACCCTGCCAACTCACTCACTCTCTGCAGGGCTAGCCATCAGATGTAAACTGCTAGGCATGAGCTCAGCAAACTGGGAAGAAAAGTTTCCTGAGCATGATCCCATGAATTATTGGCTTTTTACACCAACTTCTACCCTAACAATAGGTTACCTTGGTGTACCTTCGGCACATACAAATCTAACCACAGTCTGTATTGTGGTTACATGCTTCATTTATTACTAAGTTAAATTCTGTTCTCGACTACACTTGTAACTTCAGTTTTGTTGGGATTGCACTGTTGTAGCTGGGAACAGTTTGGCCTTATGTGAGGAAGTTAAACTGTTACGTATCCCTACTACTGTCCATCTTTCTGTGATGAAGATAGGCCAATACATCAAGCCTTACAGGGCAACTACCCAATCCTCTCGGAAAGGCTCTGGATAATTCTCCGAAATACAGGGAGCCCACATTGCACACTGGTACCTGCTGATAGCCTAGAGGGAAAAGAAGACAGGGGCAAGCACTGGGGGAGATGGAATACAGGGCTGTATAAATACTTATAGAAATACACATCAGGGTTCCAAAACCCTGTAGTGTTCTGTTCTTGAGCTCCAAAACCCTGTAATGTTCTGTTCTTGAACTTGGATATCTAAAAGCCTGTCAGCATCTCTCACAATAATACTACTCACAAACGCAATCCTATAGGACACTCATCTGTAGTGTAATACCATCTTCCTAGCAAAAGAGGGTACCCGTGCCTCTAGGATTATTATACCCATTAGGTTTTTGTTTGTTTGTTTGTTTTGTTTTTGAGAAAAGACGAAAAGAAAGCAAGCTTATTGCAGTCTAACAATCTTATCATTGCTTCTGGCAATTCAATCAGACAAAAACCTATCAGTTTGTCTATTGCTTTAGTTCAATGAGAAAGAAATCAGCCCTATCAAGCCCACTGTCCAAAAACATTCCCTTGTGTCCTTGGTGTCTGCAAGACACTAAGTCCTACTGGTTACTCAGGACTTAAGCTTCCACCTCACTTTTGCTCACAAGCTCTATTGGATCTCCCACTTTGGAAAGACAACACAGGACATGTCCAGATTTCTAAAGACTTCACATAAAAAACTCAATACTTGGATTTTTTTTTTTTTCTACTGCATCTTCTTCTGGCAAGGAACAGCATACTCCCAACTGCTCCAGATATCACTATAAATACTTTGACATTTCCAAATAGTTCCTGTTCTTTACTATTGTTTCTCCAGTGCTTAGAAGCCTGTAGAAAGTGCTCAGTACAAAAATAACTCCTATCCCATCAGTTAGTTGCTCTTGTTAAATTTTGTTAAGTATAAAGTTCCTGTAAAAAAAAAAAAAACTACCACAAAAACAGAACTTAAGGGTTGACAGGTACATCTGCTTCTAACTTCCAATTTTTTTTCTAAAACAGCTTGATACTGAAAAAAGTAAGGACTAATATCTTATTATTGAATGATAAAAAAAAAGCAGCCTCAAAGAGCTATTGTGGCCACTAGTAAGTTATTGCTTCCCATTTATACCATACAAGCATCTTAAGGGATACGGGCTCACTGGAACCCAATATACTTTATATTGAATGGAGCTAATACAAGAGGGAGGGGAGGGAATCTTAAGTAGTACTGGTGGAAAAAACGTTCCGGAAACTTTAAGATCAAAGGGATCTCTGCCTTCACATGGAGTACTTTCTAAAAATAAAATACTCAAATTCAGTTTCCCAAGGCTTTTTACTGAGCCAATACTACAGTTCCAGCAACAGTAAATGCATGAAGCAAACACAGGCCCCTAAATCAACACGACCACCAAGAGCATTCAAAAATAGCTTTACATTTACCATGCAAGACAGATTTTGTGTAACAGCCACCACTTCTATGGAAGAGGAGAAACGCATGCATTTACTCTTATGCTGGGTTTTAAGAGCACCTATCCAACAAAGTTGAATGGAAAACGTAAGGAATAGTTAGAGGCTATAAACAGTTAAAACAAAACCAGCCTTTGGTAGATACTGAAAATGCACATATTGCACATGATGTGCCTATACTTGGAAGAGGTTTACCTTCAAGGCTGCAAAGCAGGAAAACTTTGGTGCAAAACTTGCTTAATGATTTTCTTTACCTTGTGGGTTGATACTCTGTGCTGAGCAATTACAGTTAGTTTTTCTAGGAGTCCTCGTAATCTCTCCTGTGTAGCGTGGGAGATCAAGTTCACAACATCAGAGTTAAGTTCCATAATGTCATGCCTTTTACCTGTGGAAGCATAGAAAATCCATTACAGGTTTTAGTAGTAGCTGATAATTGAAATAATTAGCACAGCAGGTATTCTGTTCCCCCTGGAAGTCATACCCATTATGAATAAAGGTTTGGAGATTATGATTTTCCTGGTAAAGTCACAACTTCAAAGATCTTAGACATTACATTAATAAAACTTAGCCTGGAGCTTCAGAAAATATAGACATTGTTTCACTTAGCCTCCAGAACCACTCTCCTTGCAAGGTCATTTATAGGACAAAGTTAATAAGACCACAAATCAAGCTTCATGTTCGGGGAGGGGGAGAAGCGGTAGCTGTAGAAATTAGTGCCATATTCTGTTAATTCCAGTAATTAAAAAAAATAGAGAATTACATTTTGCCCTGCTTGACACCATGCTTGTTAACAACTCATGACATTTATTTGATGAGTGGGGATGGTTTCTGCAGCACACTCTGGGCACATGGGACCCTCTCACCTGCCTCAACCGACCGGCATGGGGCAGACAGACCCAACCATCCCACGGCAGCAGCTCGGACAACCAGACCAAGTCCAGCCAGGGTCATCATGCCATCACCTTCAACCTTTTCTCTTGAGCTGCCGCTGTCTCTCTGCGTTTCAGCAGCTGTGACCGAGGTTGGTGACAGCTCTGGGCAAAGCTGTCCCAGTCCCATGCCCAGAGCGGGGCATCACCTCTGTAACCTTCCTGCGGCTGCAGGCTGCTGACGGAGAAGCCTTCCCATGGTTGACACCATCAATCACTCAATGCAACTCTGTCAAGACACCTGGATGGCAACAACTTCTCCCTGGTAGGCATGGCAGCCAGCAGTTTCACACGCTTCATACGCCGTACACGTCAGAAGCGCTTTTCCTTGCCCCTCACTGCATTTACAGCAGCTGTAATACTTTATGATGCAATATACAGCACGCCTTCAAAACCCGTTTTGGTATTTATTGCCAAGTGGAGTGTTAAGAATGGATAAACAGTACACCGTAAAAAACCTAATCACCTATTTCATTTGCCTTTGCTACTCTAACTGAAAATGAATAACAATCTTGCAAGACAGGGAGAATCCACAATGTTTTCCCAGATACAATCAAAAGTGTTCCCATCGTTTGATCTTGGCCAATAAACATTGGTCTGTACCTTAGCTGAGTGCAAAGCTCATTTTGCCTAAGCACCTTTCAACACTTCCTCAGCAGTTTCCCACTATACTATCATAATACTGAAACATCAACTTAAAGACAAACAAAACCCCCCCAAAACCTCAAGACCTCCCTCCACACACACGTTTCCTAAATCAAAGAGGGCTCAGTTCAAGAGCAGAAGCATTCATTTTCTGAATTGCTGTACTTGCTGACAGTATTCCTTTCCTTGCAATCAAAACACTTTTCATTACCACATTAATTATTATTATTATTATTAATGTGGAATTGCTACCATGCCAGCCAGAAAACAGCCAGGCTTGTATTTTCCATCTTTCAATGAATCGTCTTTACACTCCAAACCAGACAATTATTCTAGAAGTACGTGATGTTTTTGTGGAGCTCTTTATTTTTCCTTATATCTACTTCCCATGGATGACTGGTTAACCCTCTACTGAATTTTGAGAAAAGCTTCTAGGCACCAGTTTCAATGTGTCTTTTCCCCTTTTCCACCAGTAGCACAGCACGCACTTCACTCAGCTATGCCCTATACAGCTCAGATGGCACATCTGGCTAACTAGCACAGGACATATTGAGGTAGCAGATAGCATTTGCAGGTTACATGCTCGTTACAGGCTAGCTGCTTAGTTTGGACTAAGAACAAGTTGCATGTAGAAAGACTTTGCGATCATGCAGTTAAAGCACTGTGACAGAATTATGACCGCACGTACGAACTGCAGGCTTTCTTGAATGCTCAGCTGTAAAACTCACTGTTCCAGTATGGCGAGCTACCAGGCAGAGAGCAGGAGCATGGAGTTGAGCAACATTCATCCAGTTTGCTGTAGACAGCAGTGGTACCAATCAGTGTGGTGCTATACAAATGCATGCTCCCTACTCTGACTTAATACAATACTGCTAAGCAACAGTTATTAATTTGCTCAGAAACTAACAGCCGAGATGGTACATACACTAAAAACTTCATATTACAGTTTAGTCTCAACCATTCAACATGCATTCCACAGTACTATTCACTGATACAAACAACTTTAACATCTCTTTTGCATAAAATTAATGAAAGATTTTTCCATAGAAGGAGTCATAAACAAAGGTCTGCCCTGTGCATATTGGCAGTTTGAAACTTCTTCCTAATCACATAGGCAGGATCTGTAACATTGGTCAATAGAGTACATATATCTGAAAGAGGCTGAGGAATGCAAAAGCTGTTGGGAAAGTCAGTGTAATGCATCAAGTTAGGAGCTGCAGAAATAGAAAAGCACAGTTAAGTGATTTGACAATAGCATCTATATGGTTGTTCTATGTTCCATTAACTTTAAGAGTAATAAAGTTGCTCTGTTCTCATATGTAAAAGCAGCACCAATTTCTTTTCCCTGGTTGTGCTTCAGACTATATCTATGTAAAAAACTTAGAGAACAGTTGCTTCCTAGAAGTGGAAGTAAAAACCCAGTATAGTTTGGTAGAAACACATGAACTGAGATGGCAGATCTTAATAGTTCCAGCTCCTTCTTCAAAGATTGGAGGCTGGTTGAGGAAACAGGCAAGGAAATACTGCATCCATACATATCTGTTACGTATGCTTTGTTCTCACCTATGTTCAAGATCATCTTCTGAAGCGCTTCCGAGGAGAGAAAAGGTTCATCTGCACAAGAGCGGATCACTGTACCAATGAGCTCAGAGTTTGTTGACAAAATGCACGCATTCTCCTCATTAAGATTGACCCCAGCCATAGAAGTCACATCATTTATGTCATCTTCATCTCTATTAAAGAGAAAGACAATGTTTTATGCTTCGTTCAGAATGGGTACAAAGAAAAAGCCTCTTGAGTATCAACAAACAGCCACATTCACTCACATATCTTGGAGGCTACCCCTATACAATAGATGTTTAGTGTGGGCGTGGACAGGGACAGGCGGCTCCTAAAAGCTTTCACACTTCAGTGAAGTGCCTCTCAAACATTAGCTTGACTAATGCTTCAGTTGCTAGGCATGCAAATCCTTTACATGAAACTGAAATTTTGAGCAAGGTTGGAAACCAAGGACTGAGGCAAACCTGGATTAAGAGTCCCCACAAGCCCACCACCCTGCACCTCTGCTCTTACAGCCTGAAATTTGTTCTAAAACTCTAATTCACCAGGTAGAACCAAGTGTTGAACAAAGTTGAATAGTGACTCATTGAACTTATAAACAAGCCCATTTTCTGAGATCCTACAAACTGAAGCTCACAGCACAAGTGTATTAGCACAAACCTGATCTTCACTTTTCTTTTAGTGAGTTCCCTTAAAAAATAAGATACAAAAGCTCCTTGTCAGTAGTACACAGAGCCAACCAGACCTTGCCCTTTGAATCAGTCCTACCATACAGTACTTGTGTACGTAGTGGGGAGGATGCTATGCTTCTGAAGAACAGCGGCAGAGCTCTAGTTCTTAACATCCCTCCATTAGCTGGATTCTGATGTAGCAGCTTTGGTCTGCACGTTCAAAATAAAAACTCAAGTCTGGTGTACTTAGGGCTAACATAACTAAGACTAGCTATAATCATGGCAAAGCTCATGTTAAGCAAATAGCCTGTGTGCCTCAGCTTTTTTTTTTAAAAAAGATCATTTTAGTTAAAATACTGAATTAATTTTATATGGGAAAAGTTTTTGCAGGACTTCAGCAATGAAAATACCCAAGTTATTTTCAATTAAGTTTAGATTATCAAAATAAAGCTTTTTTTTTGCTTTACAAAGTGACAAAGGCCCTAATGGTGGCTTCAAGGGTTAGAACCAGAACACAAGTCAGCATTATTAATACAGACAGGTGGAAGCACTCAATCTGAAGGTCTTTTCATTTGGAAAACAAAAGAAAACAAAGACTAAAAACTGCAGACACACCCCTCCTGAAAAGTATTCACTGGCAAGGTTTGATGAAGTTCATTTTCAGAAAATAGTGTGTGGCCTACATAACTTTTGAACAAGGGGTTAGTCAGAAACTTGCCATTCCTAGGTGAGATGCAATCTCTTGGAGGCTGTCTTCTGACTGGCAACAGGTAGAAGCTGAAGTTGTTAGAACATGAGTTGGGTTTGAGCAATACTCAAAAGACAAAAGAAAGTGTTGGGATTTTTTCTTAAACTATAGATGCATTTTCTCCTTTGGGCTTCACTAGGCTTCTATGGCACAAGTCGTCTCCCACAAACTTCTAGAGAGAAGCCTAGCTAGGAAAGGAGTCCAGCCTTCCCCTACTCCTTCTGCCCTTTGTGTGCTCTCACAGCTAGGAGTTTCTACACAATTTGTTCAGGAAAAGGAGACCCAACAGATTCTCAAACCAGCTTCGTTCATTAAGTCTAACTAGACACAGCTTCTTGACTAGGCTTGTCAAGAATGCTAAGAAAAGCATTAAACCCTCATATTGTGAGAACATTTAAGTGACCACAGTTACACTTCAAAGCTGAAGTCACCACGGCCAGAACAGCTTCCCTCCTTCTACCCATTCACAACCAACAACTGAGCAGTTCCAAGCCTATACTCATGCTCTATCAGCCTAAGAGAGACCCTGATCTTTCAAGAAGCGTGTAAATGAAGCTTCACTGCATGCTAATTGAGTGCTAACTGATCTTCACAAGTACACTCCAGTTTCCTCCTCTTAATGACCACTACAGAGAAGTCTTTGCTGTTGGCAGAGACAGGAATCCAACCAAAGTGCAGTGACTGCCACTAATCTGCTGATAAAGGAGATTATAAAATCAGCACAACTAGCACCAAGAACATACATCACAAGCTATCAGAGCTGCAGATGCTGGAACCTGACATAACCCTGATGGAGCTGTTTATGCAATCCAAGTAAGGATGCTTACACCTCAGGTACAACTGTACAGCACGCAGTTTCAGTAAATCATTTTAGCTTTTAATCTGGCCACATACTCCAAATACTCAAACAAGAAGGAGGTAAAGTTCTATACTATTCGTCTACCCACCTTTCTACATACACATTTCAGTTCTCTAAACCCAGCCTTTATCAGGCTACTATTTTCTTTAATATTTCTATGCACAAAGTCTCTCTTGTGAGTACACACATACAAGGGCTTATATGCAAGTAGACATCTCTACCTGTACTGTTTTTAAGGACCAATTCTAACCTCTTCACTGTGGGATAAGTTTGCATTAAGTCACCGAGTCGCTAGCCTTGATGAAAGACTAATTTGCACCTATTGAAAACACCACTGCACTTATTTTACTTAACCCAAAGAAACTATCATTACTTCTCCTTAGAAGTTGTGCCCGCTAAAGATTAATGTAAGTTTCAGAAGCCACGTTAAGTTTGTACTTTTTACTGTTCTTTTTTCTTTGCTGTTCGAATAAACCTCCATCATTTTAAGTAAGGTATCATGTACTTCAAGCACGCTATAAAAATCATTCTACTAAAGTGATAAATTAAAAATATTCCAGAGTATACATGCAGACATTTCTGTGGGATACAGACTTGCTTTCATTTTCAGCAATCCCTGCGTAAAGCCTCTCTTCTACACCACTTCCTTTAATGTTTTTTGCATTTGATCACGTCACACCCAGGAATCAACAAGAAAAACTCTCCCAGCTGTTATAAGTCTCCAGTGATTTAAGCTTATCAGGACAAGGGGGAAAACAGAACATAGAGTTCTGAGCATTACCCTGCATGAAATCAGGTTTGACATTTATACCGAATATTCCACTGGAAAAAGAAGCCCAAGCAATACAGATGCACCTCACATCTGTGAATTTGCCTGCACTGGCTGAAAAGTGAGTCTGTGGCACCCTCTGGTGTTAAACCAATGCACATGTCTTCTTCTGAATCCGTCTTTATTTACTCCATTTCATACAACAGTCAAAGGGAAAACTAGGAAGGCACACTTAACCCAAACCTCAGTACACCATCACGGACAACTATGTGGGACAGAACAATTCCAGCAGAGTAAGAACCAGCAGCACTCCCCACCATCACGGGACAGGAGAAGCAGCTGCCCAGATGCTCTCCACTCTGCTGTCTCATTCCTGTTTGTCTGTTAGTTGAGATTGCTGGTACCTTCCAGACAAAATGCACAAGTCAGAGTTGTATGTGCTTTGGAGAACCACTCTATTAAACAGAACAGATATAAACCAAATATTTGAAGATGCAAATATGTGTCTTATTTTTTCCAGGGTGCTCTAGCATACACTTTACAGAAGTATATGGAGCAGTTTATAAAAATCTTGATGCTTTTAAAACAGACTACCCTTTACAATACATACCATGGGGCAATCAAGTGCCAGCAAAGCCCATGCTTAGCTTACATAATTTCTAGGGTTTTTTTAATTGGGGGGAGGAGGGGAGGAGGGAGGCAAATCACCATTTTTTCTACTGCTCATCTCAAATGACCTAAAACAGACAAGGTCAAATTGCAGCTTATTAAGTACAGCTTAGTGAGTACTACATTCTCAAATCCTAACCTAACCTAGTCACACAACGGCAGAGGGAGTCAGGCCTGATGACATGCTGCAATGAGAGACCACAGTTTGAAGTGTCATATGTACAATCACATCAATGACAAGACATGCTCTCTGCCCATTACAAATCTCATCACAAAACCTGAAAGGGGGCCATGGTGCTTCTCTCTGCCTCACGCATGATCAGCAGTTGATGGATCACAGGTCATAAAGAATAGCTGTGTTGGGAATACTGAAAGTCAGGACAGAAGAGAGCAAACCACTTCATGGCTTACTGGGGAACATCTATTGCCCAGGCCAGATTAACACTATGTGGTGCTAGACCTGCTCAGAGAACACAGATACTTGACCAAGGGAAGCCAAAAGCTCGGTTACACGCTGCCCAGGTTCAGATACCTGAGAATCAGAGAAGGTTCTCATACGTAGTTTTTAAAGGCAGAAAGTTTGGTTATAGCAGTGAATAGAAGAAGCGCCAGGGGTGTATCCAAAGACGTAAATTCTTCAGACAGGAGACTTACTAGAAAAATTTAAGGCAACTTAGAGATTTCAAATCTGAAGCATGGACTTAAGCTACTTTGAAAATCATAGTCCAAAAAGCAAGAACAGAAATCCATCTTGGATCACACTGTAAAAGCAGAGTTTTTCCTACGCTAAGAATTTAACAATTCTTCAAGAATTCAAACCTTTTCATGTAAGACAGTTAATATATTCCAACGGGAAGACCACAGGGAAAAAAAACCACTGTTTTTATTCTTTTTGGTAGGTGTGTGTTTGTTTGGGTTTTAATTATGGTATTTATTAAGTGATTTTTTTTTCCCCCAAACATCACTGCTCAAAATTACATCCCAAATTATATTCCGAAGTATATTTCATAAGAGCTTGAGGCAGCTGAACAGAGCTATTGCTTTAACATCAGCTTTTCATTTCAATTTCTGGCTATGAGCTTTAAGTGTTTGCTCTATGCTGTACGTTACTGTAAACAGCAACAGCTCTCTGTCTATACCAGTGCACACAAAGCTGTAGCTTTCAAGAAATGAGAAGTCAGCTGGTCAACAGACAAAGGTGTCATGTCTGCTTTTACCCCCAAAGAGCAACTTCAAGCTTGCCTTAAAGTCCTAAGACCAATAATGCTTATGGCAGTCTGTACCTCTGTTCCAACATTACATTTCAGAGCTACAAAACCAATTTCTGCTTTTGAAAAGTTAATCAGTTACCAGAACTAAAAGCTTTAAGCACTCTTGTAATCTGAAGGCCTAGAGAATACGCCAGAAGCCATAATTAGAGGTGTAGTCAAAGACTTTCACCTCTACATACAGGAACAAGCTTATAAGAGGAGCTAATAAAAGACGTCGAAACACTGCACAGAGCTTTAGACAGTCCAAATAACAGTTCAACACTATATGGCCATCTGCAAAAAACCGAGGTTATATCTGCTTTAATCCTATGGAGAGCTTTTAATACAAGGTAATTTTGCTTTAGATTAGTTAATAGTAGTCATAGGATGAAGATCAATATGCCTCCTCTACAAATGAAAAACTGATACATATCGATGCACACTTTATATAATTACACTCTTGTGACAGCACAACAAAAATCCAACATCATCAGGACAGTTTTCTTCTACTAAGAATAATTAACATCTGCTATGAGGTCAAAATTTTTGGGTTCCCCCTTGCCAATTAGTATTACAATGTGAAAAACACCTATCATAAACAAGTTTCTAAAAGAAAGTTGAGAAACTTGCTTTTATTTGTGCTCCATTCCCACCTCTATACTTGCTGTCTGTTCCTTTTGTTCCTTCCTATAGTAAACTTCTGATATTGTTTATTTTTACCTGAAGGATGTTGCTCCATTCTCTTTTATTTTAGCTTTCTGAACAGGAGATGCTTGCAGCGACAGAATTTTATTTCCTGGCAGGGTAATTTGTTTCAGAATAGAACCTGAAACAAAACAAAACAAAACAGAGTAGAAAGCAAAATGACAACTGTTTAATCAGTTCATACTTCTAGCAAAGGCTACCGCAGACTCAATAACAACTATTTAGGTCCACACTCTGGAGTCTGACATTCTGTATGTTCTGTATGGCCAAAACCCCTGCATGCTCTCAGCAAGCATCCTTCTCTGTGCTGACCAGTGAAAGGTTTTAGTGAAAACTGGCTGGCTGAGACAAACTCCCATTATGCATGAACCTGGACCTGTTGAAGGAAAAAGCTAAGTCTCATGAAACGACTCTCAAAGGCATCACGGTTTAAAGGAAGTTCACTGCAAGGAGCTTATTCTCAGTATTTTAACAAGTACAAACATTTGATTGACATGCTTTTAACAGGTGCCAGAAGTAGACCTGGCACTGAGTTTCTCATCAGAACTCTAAGCAGACAGTAAAGATGTCCAACTTACCGCACAGAGCTAGTTGCTCCTGATAGACAACTACCTTCTTACATTCCTACAATCTACCAACAGCCGGCACTTATTTCTATACCTCAGCAGTCCTCTCCCTTCTCCATTAAACAGGTTCCACTTTACCTGCAGGACACTGGTTAGTTTGGACAAGTGTATTCAGCGGCATCCTTTTCTCAGCAGATGACTGTAGGGTCAGTGTTGAGGGTTGTGGGAGTGTGGATACTTGCTTTACAATCGTTCCTGATGGTTGTTGGACTACCTGGAAGTGGAATATCCAATATAAAGAGTGAGAAGAGGTAAACAGAGAAGCAAATAGCATCAACATGTTCATTCAGCCAGAAGTGCTGCTGGGCATGCATGCATGTCTAGCTTTCAGTTTAAAGCAAACAGCATGCTCAGAAAAACATCACTTTTTTTTTTTTTTTTTTAAACTTTATGACAAGAAATCTTAACAACTGGTAGTGAGCTTTAAGGTCCAGCTCATTCAGTGAGCTCTAACAGACACTTCACCCCTACTCTCTATTGATAACCATGTTAGATGAGTTTCACTGAGTATTACACAATCTATTACACTAAGAGGCTTTCCTCTCCATAAGTCTTGCTTAACAGACTAATAATTGAATATTGAGTCTGCCTGCCAACAAGTTCAAAAGGGTAGGTATCACATACACCTAGTTAAAGAGGGAACACCAAAACAGAAGTCTTGCATTAATTCTTGACATGAAAAGGATTTAAGAGTACACACTATAAAGTTACTAACGCATTTTTGGAGCCGCAGTACCAATTGTAAATTGAGATGCTGTGTTTCAAAGCATTAAGCAAAAGTACACTGAACACATCAGTTAGCAGGAACATGAAGTACCAACTAGCAACACCTATAGCGAGTAGAGCCTCTACACAAAAACATCAGTACACTGCTGAAGGGTAAAAAGGAAGGGGGTTGATAGTTTTGTTTAAAGAGGCTCTTGAAAGAAACAAAACCAGACAGCAGGATGTCATCACAACACAGACCTACAGGCACAGCCCATAAATACTAATTCTTCCTCTTCAGGGGCAGCTATTAAAATGCAAGAAAGTAATAAAATTGCAGCATCCCTAAAAGCCTCATTTCTAAGCCTCCTAGCTAGCAAAATATGGGCTGCAGCTTTTGATACATCCTTTGGAAAAGTTCTTGATTACAAGTAGCAGAAAGATGTGCTTTTAGCAAAGCACAAAATTATCAACATCTTCAGATTGAATCCTATCTTTTTAGCAGCAAAAAGCTAATACAAAGGAATTTTCAGGGTCAAGAAACCACTTTTTCCTCCTCTACATCTTTTATTCTAGCTTCAGGAAGTCTAAAGAGTGCTTGTACAGCAACACTGCACAAGTTTAATTAAAGAATTGACATTTATTATGCTTCAGAAATTAGGCTGTCTCCTTCTGTCATCTAACTTCAGATTTATCAGTAAACATCATCAGCATAAGCCTCAGACATTCACAAAAAGAGGTACTTTGTATATCAAATAGTCAAGATACACCCCATCCATACCCATATTAATAGCACCATGGTTTGGCATAGCAGCAGTAATGTAGAATAACAGAGCTGAAGGTGGTGTCTGAAAACCAGAAAACGAGCAGACAGTTCTTGAGAAGAAATGTAAGATCCATAAGAGGAAACAACCATGGGAGTAGGGGGACAGACTGTGGACAGAGTCAAGGCTCACACATGCAGCACTCCTCATGAAGTAGCACACACACTAACATTTGCTTCTATGTGTCTTTACCAAAGCGCAGTTTGATCTTTCTGAAAGATCCGGCTTCCATACACTGGAAATTGCAAATAACGTTAACAGCATCATTTATGTGGTGTTGTGGTTTAACCCGGCAGGCAGCTACACACCACACAGCCGTTCACTCACTGCCCCCACCCCAGTGGGATGGGGAAGAGAATTGGGGCGGGGGACGCAGAATTCGTGGGTTGAGGTAAACGCAGTTTAATAGGACAGAAAAGGAAGGAAGAATAATAATAAAAAATAATAATATACAAAATAAGTGATGCACAATGTAATTGCCCACTACCCCACCGATTGACACCCAACCAGTTCCTGAGCAGTGGTCACTGCCCCCCCTGCCAACCCCCCCTCAGTTTATATACTGAGCATGACGTCATGTGGTATAGAACATCCCTTTGGCCAGTTTGGGCCAGCTGTCCCAGCTGTGACCCCTCCCAGCCTGTCACTGGCAGGGCATGAGAAGCTGAAAAGTCCTTGCCTAGTGTAAGCACTACTTAGCAACAACTAAAACATCAATGTGTTATCAAACATTATTCTCATACTAAATCCAAAACACAGCACTATACCAGCTACTAGGAAGAAAATTAACTCTATCCCAGCTGAAACCAGGACAGTGTTCAGATAATTACTGAGCCACCAACCAACCTGGGCAAACTACTTACAGGCTCCACCAGCACCCACACTGACACACACATGAGAGATCCTCCCTACCACCAGCAAGAATGATGCTTCACCTTCAGCATGCAAAACACTGGAACAGCACAAGAGGGGACATAAGCATTCAAGATGAAGGTGCAACAGACAAAAAGAACAGAGATAGGCAGTATTAATTCAATAGCCTAGGTGGAGATTGGGAAGTCAGTCAAGTAACCGAGGAGACGAGATCAACGAGAAACAGAAAGGATGTGTTGGCAGTAAGGCTGATTTTGTGTTTGCTATTCTAACTGCTAGACGAACAAAAGCTGGAAGTCCTTGGGACTTGCAACAGAATAGGGCAACAGTCATAGAAATCTTGACAAGGGTCTAATGCCACAAAAAAGTATTTAAAAAATAGATAATATCTGTAAGAAAGAGCTACTGCCTCTTTTCTTCAGGTTAGCAGCAAGAAGTAATAAAGAAAAGGGACTGTTCCTTTGTGCCCTATTAAGTAGCTTGACAGAGACAACAGAACAAAAAGGACCAACACTCAAGTAAAAAAAATGCAATGCAACATCCAGCTGACAGCATAGGGACAGCTGCCTCAGAGAGACTTTGATTAACCTTACTTGAACCTGTTTTGCATTCATAAAGCAAAGTTCGGAGATGAGTGGAGAGATAGTAAGGTACCATCACACACTACAAGCAGCATTGCTTCACGAAGGAAGCTTCACCAGCTGAATGCAAAAGCATACATTCAGGACAAAAAGCTCTTGAAAAATAACAGAGAAGATTTTCTGCTCAAGAAACCTCAGCTCTGAGGGGACTTGACACTAACAGCAACTCACTAAGAACAAGTGGCTGGAATAGCACAAGCAATTCACTCCTTGCTTCAACCGCTAGCAATGTCCAGGAAGCATGTCTCACTGGTAACTGTGGGGACTACACCATAAAAATCTTGCTCTTCATGCTTAACATGAAGTTGTAGTCTCACAGCAGCTTTCTCACCACTGGAAGCCAGCAGCTGGTAATGTAATTTTTCATTTATTGTGGTTTAACAAGAGACAAAGCAATACTACAGCAAGACAAGCTTGCTTTCCAAGATTGAACTTCTCTGTATGGCAATGTCCTTAAATGAGGCTGTGTTAAGAGAGTCACCAGGAGGGAACCCTTTCCAATGTGCAACTCACGGCACAGGCACGCGATAAACACCAACGGCATCCCTGGAGAACAGGTCCCTCTGTGTCCACCGTACAAACCCAGAGTTTCGATAGTCATGCCACAGAAAAGGCAGTTACATGTTGCATCACTCCAGTCACGATTTTGATATTAAAATACTGCAGTGCTGCATTCTTAAGCACCACCAGTGTCACATCGGAGCTGGCACATGAAAGTTTGCTTTAGATTCCTCAAGCACAAGAGACCTAAATTAGAAATGGGCATGCAGAGGGAGTGTATGGCATCAGACAACCCTGAAGGCTGGAAAGGGAAAGAAATTGCTGGCAGCATTGTATGGACAGATTTGCACAGCTGGCATGTGCTTCCTTTCAGCTGGCAGCAGGACCCTTCTGTTTAGGGAGGGGAGGTTCAGATTTGTTTTCTTGTGGGAGGAAACAGACCCTCTGTCCTTTCAAGGAAATGCACCAGGGAAGCCCTAGAAGATGCAGCCACTTTACTAACTTGCACTTTCTGCTAATAGGTTGCCTGAACAAACACCAAGCTCCTGATATGGCTAAACTGCGAAGTAGTCAACTCAGTCCTTCAACTACATCCAAGAACAAAATTAAATAGGTATTTTGAAGAGCAAGTATGTTAATCACTGTGCCTGGGATCTACCCAAATGAGGATAAAAACATGTTTTGTATGCAATTCAATGCTTGCAAGGCACTGCGAAGAAAAGCAATTGCAACAGGCTGCCACACTGCGGTAGCGGAGGAGGCAGAAGTCATTTCTTGAGTTCACCAATATCATATTCAAGAAGTGTTTTGACTCCCCAGTGTAGAGTTAAGCCTCCTCGTCTATTTGTACAGATGGTCAACCTTTCCCCTGGATTACATGTCTTGCTGTGTAGCCAACAAACTGTTCTCCAGCCCTTGTACAACCTAAGAAGCCCTCATTTTCTTCTGGCTGGAATTTCAGATTTCGTCCTGAAAGACAGTAAGGGTACCAACTCCTTTTCCAATTTGGCTTTAGGAACTACTTTTGAAGGCTTTTGGTACATATGCTTGATAACTGTTTGTTTTTAAAACAAACCCACTCATAAAAAGGACCCCCCAACCCCTCCATATAATTGAGTGCTTTGTTCTTTTTAAGCAAGTCTGAAAAGGTGAAAAGCTGGTAGCATAAGCTCTTTATTTAGAATGCAGGATTCTTGTATTAGATCCACCTTATGCACTTTGAAAGGAAGAAAATTTAAAAAGCAGAATATTTCAGGGGTCTGAATACTGTTAAATCAAGTATACACAATAAACAAACTACAAAGGAAATTCACACACAAGATGACATACTATACCTGTGGAAAGTAAATCTAGCTTCAGAAGAAGTCTAATGTTTCCCCCTCTTTTTAAGGAACAAATCTTTATAAGAAAGTCCTATTCAAGAATCAAGTTCTTGATCTGCCAAAGGGAGACTATTCTCTCAAAATACTTGAGAACATTACTTGCAGGCAGACCAGTCAGACAGCATATTACTCCATATCTCAAACACCCATAAACCAAACCTCATATATTTCACAGAGTTGCTCTTTTGGGTATACCCGTGTTCCACAGTTTCTTGGTATTTAACATTAACATTAGCAAGAAGTTAACCTGTGCCAAGAAAACAGTGTTAACACGTTGCTTTTGAGGGTATTGTTTTAATAAGACATTTATTCCTCCTGGAATTTTTTAGCTAATGAGGCCTGATAGAAAGAACTCACTTTTGGATGACTTCGTAATTAACATGTCTTAGTAAATTTGGAGGTCAGAGCTCTGCTCCGAAAAGCTCCTTGGGCTAGTTCGTACATTTCAGTTCACGTATCACTAAACATCATCAAGCCACCTGTGCCTGCAAAGTATCCAGGGTAGGAACTACCAAGCTAGAGACTGGAATCTCTGAGGCTGAGGCACAGCCCTCACAGGGCATCTCACAGTAATTAACATAAGCATCCCATCAGCAATTCGTGTTTCTGACACAACCATTTCCTGCCTTTTCTTTCAGATGCCAGGCTAGCCTAATTGCACGCATTGCAGTGGTCAGAACTCATATTCCCTTGTGTCTCAAGCTGGATGTTCAGTCTGGTGGAACGGTGGTCAGCACGTCTTGCAAGAGACCGAGCTTACAGTTTGGCTTTGGACTCACCTTTTCAGCAAGGGCTCAATATCCCTAACTATGACAAACACAACTGATCAACACATGACAGACTAGTTTCCTATGTTAAAAAACCCCACTAAGATCCAAATCTGTATCCTCTTGACAAAACAGTAAGAATGAAAGCAAAGAAGCCCAATTACAGAGAAGCAGAGAAATTCATCTTACCAACTGTTTCACTTTAACCACCTGCTGAGCACCCACTGACTGTGCAACGATGGAGTTTGGCTGTGAGATTTTAATACTGATTGGGGTTCCAATGACTGGTTTCAGAGGCTGGAGAGGGGTTGCTGCTGAAGATGCCGCTGTAGAGACCAGCACTGGCTTTGCAGACTGGAGAGAGGACGTTGCTACCGCAGAGGTGAAGACGGGCTTGACAGTTTGGATAGCAGTCAGCCCTGATGTTGCTATTGTTGTGGTGAGGACTGAAGCTGCAGGCCGAAGGGATGCTGTCACCACTGCAGACGCAGGAACAGGCTTCACGGTCTGCAGAGAAGCTGTTGCCGGCGCACTGACAAGAACTGGTTTTATAACTGGAGAGGCTGTAACTGTTACAGAGGCAGACACTGGTTTTATAACTGGAAGAGAAGTTGTTGCTACAGCTGAGGTTGCCACTGCTATCAAAGGAGCTGGTACTGCAGAGGTACAAGTCGAAACAGCTTCTTGGGTTGGAGCTGGCTGCTGCATACACTGCTGGATAAAGCTCTGAGCATTGGGCATTAGCTGCCGTAAGGCAAGCATGCTTTTCTAGAAGAAAAACGAAAAAACACTGGATGTAACATCAGCAGAGGCTTCCACATTACTGATACCTTAAAAACTGAATCTTCTTCCTCGTCTTCCAATTTAATTTTTCATGAGACAATAAACTGCTTATTCCAACAAGTTTTGCCAGAATTCAGGCACTCTTAAACTGATGACGATAACGCTCAGTGAAGACCACAAGAATCACCAACACAGGCTGAGCAAAGGTCAGTCACCATAGCTTTATTGCATGTAGCAAATCCCATCTATAGGGAAACTCACCCATAACTTTGTTCTTCTGTTTAGATTTTTCAATTTGGAATTTATGTTCTAGAAAAAGATGATTTTAACTGTTTCACTACCTCAAAAAACTTCCTTTTGCCAAAACCCCCTCCTATATTATAACAGCGATGTTTATTCCATGAAGCCTGTCTGACAGAACTACAGATTATCCAATAAAGTCAGAAACAAGCTTTGAAGAGATGAGCACTTCTATACCAATACAGCTGTATCTACACTAGGGGGGGATACCACTTTAATAATGCCTGTACAGCTGCAGCAGCACAACTTAAGCCAGATAGTTCTCTGCAAGAAGAGAACATTAGTAAAGGTATCTGGCAACAGCTCATTTTTACTACAGCTATGTTTGAGAACACTAATGGACAGAATAATCTTCAAGCCCTCTACAGATTTTTCTCCTTGACTATTTACAATCTGATATGGCTCAGAACCAGGGGAAATCAGTTCTGCAGCTACCTGTGTACCTCACAAACCTTCCCTCCCACCCCCCCACAGCTTTTGAAGTCTGTAAGTCTCCAGAACAGTGCTGTTGCTCTGGGCTTCATGTAAAAGGAACATGTTGTCTCACATGCTAATATACCAAGTGAACAAACTGTTTAAACAGCTAGGTCTTCTGTGGCACACCTATCTTTAATGTTCACTTCCTTTTCTTTTAAAAGGCTGCTCAGCTTTCCTCATGCTCCTGATGCAATTTATTTACCACAAGCATCCAGCACAGATTTGAAAAATCAAGCAGACTTTACAGCCAAAGTCACTGTACTTTTCCACCTATTGGAACAGACAAAACAAAACACATGCAACAACTTCATCAAAACCCTGCAGCTCAAGGTAAGAGACAACTCCAGAGTCCTCCCTAAAATTCCTCTTCGCTAGCTAAAAGTGAATTGGCAACAAGCCGTATCACATTTCTTTCCAGACTCAAGCTGCAAGCATTTCCCACACAAACAAGGCCAGCACCGATCCTCGTAGCACCTTAGAGAAGTGCTCCTGAAGTCACCTTCCATTTGGCACTCAGTCCTGTCACAGCTGCTCACAGTTACAGACCAGACCTAATTGGTGTGTATCAACTACACATCCTTAAGGTATTTTGGAAAAAAGCAATCAGCATGCAATAAGTTTTAAAGGATGTGTAACCCTACAAAGTCAGCTAACTTTGACCATGACAATGCCTACGACATTTCTGAAGTCACAGTACTTCCTTGTTAATATAGCATGCGACAGGGAGAGAGCACCTTGTCAAGGATTATGGGGTATGGGTACTGCCCAAAACAGAAAAGCCTAGATGATACCAGTGCCTGGCAGCGTGCCACAGGAGAAATGTGCAACAGCTTTGCTGTGACGGGTCAGGGTCTGACCCGCGCTCATGAACCCAACTTAACTCCTGCAGAACTGCCTCAAGGCGCGTGCACCACATGCAGCAGCTCTCCATTGTGGGATGGCTTACTAACTCAGGCCGAGCACTTAGAATCGTTTAGGTGGGAAAAGACCTTTAAGATCATCCATTCTGCAAGTGCATGAGGACAGTGCTGTGCCTGAGCTAATAAACCCTCGGGGGACCCAAAGGCGTAGAAGCTTTAGCAAGTGCTGCACAGCCAGCCCTTGGCTCAGCTCCTCTGCATGAACAAGTCCAGGGCTGCCAGGGCTCACCAGCCCTTGGTGAGGTCTAGCTGTGCAAGACTTAGGCTGGGTCTGCGTGCAGCTACTGAGGTTCCCCCGCGCTGTTTTGGGAACACAACAGCACCTAAGATGGCCCCACGCACACACAGCCACCCCACATCCCATGGGGTTCATCAGCCAGGGCCCTGCAGAAGGCAGCTACCCTACTTCTGAAGCCTAACTTGCCCTGACAGTTAGAAGAGCTCTGCTGAGACTTCATACAGCTCATGGAAAATCTCTGCCAGTCACGCTGACCCTGCACTCACAGCCTGGTCCCTCTGCAGCCAGAGCTGCACTGGATGCAGGAAAGCCCATACTCCGAGCTGTTTGTTTTTCTAGCTTTTGCACTGGCATTTAAGAAACCTCCAGGAAATTAAACAGAGAATAAATAAGTGACCAATATGAAAATGTTATATCAAGCTCTGCAGAGATGACTGTAGTCTTCCAGACTCATGGCAAACTATCTAGCAAAGCATTTAAAGGCTGCCACTGTAACAAAAATATTCATCCCACACTTGAACAGATTAACACCAGCCATCTAAAGTAGTATCAACATTACCATGTGCATTGTTATATGTGCTGTTAAATACTAAGGAAGAGGACAAACTCCAGAAAACCTCTGTCCTGGCTTTATCACTTAACTATTTTTCCTTGATTCTCCACCATGCCTATAATGAGTGCCAAGGAAAAGTACCAATCTATCAAGCCTAAGAATACTGTGTACATTGCAATTAAGTAAATGTAACCAAGTTTTCCATGTCTTCGCTGGGATTTAATGCTTGCTGTACCACAAATATGTTCATTTTTATTTTGTTAATATCATTCTACCATATCATTATAAGTGTTAAGGTAGCATTTTTTAATTTACATGATTATTTGCTTGAATGGAGGTAGAGTTGTCCTGGGTTACTGTTCCTAGTCTGTAGTAGTCCTGTCAGACCCTTTCTGGAGAAAGGAGCGGGGGGTTTTTCTCCCTCCAGTTAAACACAAACCAGCAGACAGATTAATAGCTTTATGTAGATTCTTTGAGCTTAAATACTGCATAAGCTGTGCGCAGCCACTGTTGATGGTCTTCTGTATTAGAAGTCAGAATAGCTACAGTTTTCATGAGGAAGTAAGAGTCATCTCAGTATAGCTGCTCTACTGTAGATGCACCAGCTTCCAAAACATTAGTCTCCACTAACAACTAGAGGATAATTACTCTCCAATTTAAGAACACAGTGTAAATCACTCCTCTGAAATCCTCCCTCCCCCAAAAAATTGTCTTTACAAGAGCACCAGTCACACAGGGCTAGGTTAAGCACCATTTCTTCAAGTGACCTGAGCAAATACCTATTTGAATGCTCTGCCTCTTTCCTTTTCTTTTCTGGTCTTCCTCCCTCCCCTTGTTAAATACTATATATCCACAATCAGGCACTTACCTTGAGAAAAGGAACTAAATATGGTTGTGGAGATGACTTGAGCTCTATGTATAGCTTTTTTGTAAATTCTTCTGGTTCAATTTTTGCTTCCTAAGGGGAAAGTATAATTACAATGCTAAGTTATAACTATGAATCTACCATATTTTTTCCCAGATGTATCAAAAATTCACGAAGTTTACATTATCATGGAATTGTTCAATTTCAGTACTCAAACACTTTGTTCCTCCTGTATTTTTTAACAAAAGGGTTTAGGATGGAATGATGTTGTAATTTAGATATAATATTATCAAATTAAATTACTTTCTTGAACTACAGGCAGTTAACACACTTAAGGGTATTTGTTCAAATACTGGTTCACTGAAGTGAACTGATAGAAACAAGTTTATAAGTAGCACTGATCCTTTTGAGTACCTCATTGTTATGCAGAGATATTTAAAATCCACTACAAGTACTTTTTTTTCCTGTAAAGGTAGTCTATCTGCATAAAGATCAATTTAAAGAGACCAGAGACAAAAGACAACTGAGTAGTTTTTGTAAGACAATTCCAGTCTAATGCATACATAGCATAATAAAGCAGAACACTTAACATTGTCTTTCAAAAGCAAGAGAAATTGAACATCAGAACATCACCTCTGCATACCACTATGGTAACAGCCCTCTGCCTCGCAGAGCACAGTCTCCTTTCTTAATGCTTTCTGCTCTGCCCCAACACAAACACCTGACTCAAGGGCTTGGGAGGGTTAGGAAGCCACAGCAGACTGCTGAGACCCCTCACTCGCTACTTCAGTGCCAGCACGACGGGGCTAAGGTGGTGGGTAGCCCCAGACACTGCTGCCCTTTCTCACCCTGCCAGGTGAGACCCTACCGTGGAGTCACCAAGAACATTACCTCCTCCAAGAAGGTACAGAGACACACAAGGAAGTGACCCCAGCACCAATCTCTCTTTCTGCAGAGAAATTACTCCTCTTGCCCATAATTCGCCTTTGGAAGAACTGTTCCAAGGAGCTACATGACCAGAGCAGGTCTTTTAAGGACTGCATATTTACAGACAAACAGAACTGACAGCAGCTCTCCTATTTAGTCATTTGATCTGCTGCCTGTTAGGTCTCACTGAGCTGTGGATACAGGTCACCGAGGTCTCACTGACTGTACACTACGTCTCGGTGCATACAAGGCACTTGACACTCACTTCATGAGATGCTGCCTTAAGGACCATTTTACTTTAGAGCTGCTGTTAACTTATTTGCCTCATACATACAAGACATTCATTTATTTTGCATTTAAATCATGTATACATACCGAATGGCAGACTAACAGCATTTTTAAAATACTACAAAAAGCAAACAAATGCACAGTTAATGATATATTGATGTCTGGTAACAACTGTTCTTAAAAAAAATAATAAAAGTACTGTAAGCACAAGAAGGAACAGCTCTAGTATTTTCCTACAGAAGCAAGGTGTATAGTCCAGCAGGGATGCAGAGGCAGAGGAATCAAATTTTTGCAAGGCTGCATCTTCAAACAATCTGCTCTCTGAAATCACACCTCTGACTACACCATGCTTTTCTAGACTGAAAAGTTCTTTGGTACCACTAGCAAAGCCATCCCCCTCCACCAGCCCACAGCCTTCTGCTACGGTGGAACAACAAAACAGCAGCAGCGGTCAAATGCCAAGACAAGAAGTGGCAGGAGAAATCGTTACCAAGAAAACCCAGCTGTGCTGGGGTACAGCACAACGCAGCATACGGAAGCCACCTGCAAGGAGAGAGAGGTTGGCAGCCACCACGTTATTTTCTCCATCCCGTTGTCTAAAGACATAGATAATGTCCTGCTTGTTCCACTGAAGCTTCACTATCAACCTGTCAGTCAGTTCTGTCTTGGAGTAAGGCAGTTGTACGGACTTAGCACTGCACTACAACCTCCATGGTAATACTCTTGCTATTGAGGACTCAAAACTACACTTAACATGAAAAAAAGGCAGCTCAGCCCCACAAGCTGTGTTAACCCTATCACCTCCTCCTGCTGTCAGTTATCTGTGTGCATAAAATGAAACAGGAACGTGAGGGGGGAAAAATACAGCATGGGATGTGGTTAAAATAAGAATTATAATGTAAGACAAAGAGGGTCAGACGTACTCAGCCACAAATCCAACTCTTCAGCTGTTAAAAAAAAAAAAAGACAAGGAACAAAGCTATGATGAAGTCAATGTCAAAAATGATATGATGCAGACTTTGTTTAAAAAAAGCCTCACCAATAAATTTTGCACCAGATTCTTCACATTCTGTCCCATCTCAGGGGCTTGAGGTCCACTAGATGCCAGTTTTATTAGTGTAGCAAGAAAATTCTTGCATTTCTTCACATTCTCTAGCATCTCCTAGCGTGGAAATCAAGAGAAGACTGTTAGATGTTGCATTGGCCCTCCAACCTCTGATGAATATAGAGAATGTTAATTTTTAATTAAAAACTTTTTTTTCCTTACTGTAGAGGCGCTGGTCTGTGTTACTGTTGTGCCCTCTGCTTTCACAGAGACTGCCTTTTGGGAGATAGCTTGTGCAGGTGGTCCTGTAACTGGAAGTTTTACAGGTGTTCCAGTACTCGAAGGCTTTACAGCAGTAACTGTAGTAACACTAGCTGTTGCAGCTGCTGGCTGAAAAGAAAAATTAACACTTTTTAACCAAAGACTAACGTGACAAACATACTGCATTCTGCTAGCGTGTAATGTAGCACCCTCCCTCCAACACTACTATTTAAAACATAAATAACCAATTTTTGTCTTTGGTTTTAAAGTTTGGACTCATTTGCTTTGAGAGGCTCTATTTAATACAGTAAGTGACAGAACCCCCACAGCCATAATTCTGTTTTTAAATCAAGGGCGGGGGGAAGAAATGGCAAAAGCTCACCCAGACTGAGGCACCGCCTGCAACTTCAAGCGAAGAGAGAAAGGTAAAGTTGTCTTGAAGAAACCAATATATTAACTTTGCCAGGCTCCTGCACTCTAGGACTAATGAATTTTGGACAATGCTAAGCCAGGCGATACTACACTGAAGATAAATACGACCTTAAGTGATTATTTATCTTCCTTTCTTCCCCTGCAGCTCCTCTCCCAATTGCAATATCCTTTATTCTCCCTATCACGTGCGCAGTAGGCAAAAGATGTCGTGTCCACTTTGGAAGGATGCATGTGCCAGCAGAAGCATTCAGCTGAGCAAATTCACCTAACAAGTTCTTCCTGCCTTTTCCTTATGGGCAGCAATTTGGATCTCTCTCTCCTCTGTCCAGACACAAAGCCTCAAAAAATTCAGTTATTTTGAGACTTCTTTCTAAAGTCTCATTAGAATTTACCAACAGATTGAGAAGCTCCAGCAACAGGAGCGTAATGAAGGTTTAGGAAAAAGTAAGAACACAATTGCCTCTCTCCTTTGCAAACCAGGCTAAATAGTAGTTTCCAGAGGAAAACCTACTAAACTGAAGTACTTCTACTTCAGATTTTAAAGAAAAAAAAAAAACCCCAAACAACCCACACTGAAAAAACCCAACACAGTTCTTCTGATACAAGAGAACACAATATGAGTAAAAGACTTTGCCTCTATAAAAACCACTACTTTCGATTTCTCAACTTGAAAACGAAAAAGCGAGATTGAACTTGCTTACAGAAAAGGAGGAGTTTCAAGTTAGCATTTGAAACGTGAAGTTGGTGTCATTTTTCCTCCAAACGTTTCCAGAGAAAGGGAAAGTCTGGTTTTGTAGGCTGAATTCTAGGTTCAGATCTGTGCAACCCAATTGCTTTAACTGACTCTTAACACACTTAAACACCACAGTTTATTCCAGCAATCACAAATTAATACGTGGTAATTGCATTAATGATAAGACAGTAGCACAAGAGCCCAAATTACCCTACCATGGATAAAACAAAAACTAATCAGACTTGGACAGCCATCATGTAGAATACCAAAGGGCTATTAAGTCTTTCGGGATAGGGAAAATTAATGAGCAAACATTTAAAGCTAAAGCAAAACACTCGCACTTTTGCTCTTTATTTGTAAATTATTTTTTTCCTGGGTGGGTGTCCCCCCTCCTTCCCAAGCTGCTGCCAGCTTGACATGAAAGAAGCAGGCAGCTACCAGAAAGCTTTCCAGCTTAGGCTCCCACTGTTGGTAACACTTTAATAGCTCTCCGCAGGATCTTTGCCACCACCACTGCCTCTTCCAACGATGAGGCTCAACAGCTCTAAGACCACAGGGAGGCAAACTGGGCACAAGAATCCCACAAACAGATGGACGGGAGGAAGACGGAAGGGGACAGAGTACCGATCTGTCAAGCTGCAACGCCCTGGGCTTTTAAAAGCCGAAAACATGAGGTTCGCAGGAGCTCATCTCTTGCAAATTCCAGCGTGTTTACACATCAAGACCAGAACGGCATTTTATCAGCTGAGGGAGGGAACAACAGGAAGTCTGCTGGACCTTTTTCCCAGGAAGATGAATATATGGGAATTAACTTCTGTCATCTGCCCTCAACCTTTTTCACTACTGACAATTCTCATTCTCACTTCGAGCAACAGAGAAACAGTCGCCACAAAAAATGGCATTAATCCTGCATATTTTGAAGTCATTTCAAGAGAAGAAGTGCTCTGCATCTAAATGAAAGTGCCCCAGCATGATGCTAATTAGATACTTTGCAGCTTTGTTACCCCACCTGGGAAGAAGGTAAAAAATAAAAATGTGCAGGTATTTTGTCTAACCTCAGAGCTTAAACATTCAGGAATGTCAAAAAACTGAAATATTTTGGTAGATGAGGAGAATAATCCTGGTCTCAGTAACTACAGTTTTGCAGATAGTAGCGTTCCAAGTTGTACTTAGCGTGGGACAGGAGATACACAACCAAGCCAAGGATTATTTCCTATCCACTGTCTCCCATTTTTTGTGATGACATCATACTTCCACACCAACACTCCTCTCTTGTGACCTCAAAAAACTGTCAAGACTAACATCAGCAAGTTCTTTAAGAACTGATGAATGAACCGCTGCCAAGGAAATCAGACCCAAGGACTCGTCTGTCTTTCCCCAGACAGTTCCTGCAACCTTATGCATGGACTCCCTTGTCAGCACTCTTCTTTTGTCTGCCCCAGAGTGAGGAGTGAAGCCGCCCTGTGATGGCAGGATGTATCCGTATTGCACCTATTTACTCTTTATTGTAAGAGGAGCTTGTACAGAGAGAGGGCTTTGCAATCCTCTGCAAAACAGAGGAGCTCCAAGGAAGCCACTCCAAACAGAATGGCACTATTAATTTTTCCTAGAGTCATCGTTCCTGCTGTTTAAATCCAGCCCTATGCTCATTAGAAGTGTTCAAGTTTCTACAACTGAAAAACATACAGTTTACAAAAAATACTCCATGCCTACCTCTTTAAATATCTCAGAAGAACACAAGTTAAATTATTACATCAAAACTGATCTAAGAAAGTACAGAAGAACCAAGACAAAGGCAGATGTAAATTTAAAAAGGAAACGTTAATAGCATGATGAATCTCAATGTTTATCCACATGAGCGCATGAGGATGCAGGCAGCTTCATCCACCAGATGGAAGAAATCTTTACCTTCATCTCTTCTCAGTGCAATGGTAGTATAGCAGATGACTATTGTTTTTATATCCTAAAGATCTCTATGCAGAGATCACAAGCACATGGTTTGCAAGCTAGTATTCCAAAATAAAAGTGCGTAAGGAATACCTGTTACTGTTCTTAGACATAAAGCGTATGTGGTTTCTATTCTAAGCAAAATAGAAAATGTATTAAGAGAAGCCTCTGGATTTTCCCCTTTAGCCCAACATTATCGATCTGTAGTGAGAAGGAAGAAAAAAAAAAAATCACGGGCAGAGCTGTGAGTATTTTTCAGTTGCTGATATAGAAGAGCAGCAGGAGGATGAATTTTTAAGTCAGACTGTTAGTTACCGCTGTAAGCAAACATGTCCCCCAATCCTTCAAACACCTTCAAGGTCAAGAGCATACATCCAGCATGGTTTTTTGAATGACTGATCCTGCTCACTTACTGAATGCTTGGTCAGCCACTACAGCCCAGTCTCCTTCAGCCTCTTGTTCACAAAAGAAAAGGTACGTACAAGCCAGACTTCTTCCCAATTTCTCCTCCAGGTTGAGAGGAGAACAAAATATTTTAGCTGTAGAAAGAAGCAGTTTTCTTTTCATCACACGTGCTTATCCAGAACTCTGGTCTCCAAGAACACAGGAAGAACTGTATCTAGGAGAAGACTCATACTCTACAGGTAGCAAGAGCCTCTTCAGAAGAGCCCTACAACATTTTTCTCCAGAAAAAGAGAAGTAAGACAAAAAACTACCTAAAAATAATGAGGCATTTCCAACCACTGCCTATGTTCAGTAGTATCTGTGGAACCTGTCTACCAAATTCAATTAGTGAACAGAGGTTTTCAGCTATGACCTTCCTTCAGCTTTTAATGAGGGGGAAAAAATGTGTAGACCTGAAAAACAGCTTGACTAGTGCAGACAGCTCATTTTCCCCCTCAACAACATCCCAGGTATACTTTTTTCCCCCCCTAAGGAATCAACGAACCCAAACAGGAGAGAGCATTAGGAAGTCTCCATCTCCGAGAAAAGCATCAGTTAGAGCTTGAAGGAGCTGTGTCATAGGGTACAAAGGCACTGGAAATGGCTCTCTGAACTATCTATTTTATCCATTGTTCATGCGCTTTCTACTGTAGTGAGAGAAGATGAGCTGACACACACTGGCAGAAGCATAATTAAATTATGCGTTTAAAAAAGACATTCAGGAAAGAATTTATCATGAGGACAAAAGTTACCAGCTCAGTGAAAACCAGATTAGAGTTAGGAAATGACAAGAATGTATCCGTATTTTCTTCATTTCTCTCTGTCACTTATTCCACTGCACAGTAAAGCTTGCCACCTACCTGTATTACAGCAGGTGGCTGAACAGTAGAAGCCACAGCATTTGTTGTTTGGGATAATGGTTTCACAGGAGTAGCTGCTACTTTCTTTACTAACTGGGTGCCAGAGTTCTTGAAAAAATAAAAATAAAAAATAATTAAACATGTGCAGAGAACAGCTGTCAGGCAAGTAAACGACAGAACAGACACTGAAGTTAGTACCGGCTCTTGTCTGATATAAACCAAGACATCCACTCTTACAGTAACAACAGAGGCATCATTCACATAGCCCATATAGTTTAAACACTGTTCAAAGCTATTTCTCTACCAGTTTAATAATCAAGAACAGATTCAGAGACATTTAGACACAATGCCTAATCAGAACAAAACAGTTAAAGGATAAGCCTGTTGGCGAGACCTACGCAGATGGTTACTTTTTTTATACCCACCCTTCCTCTTGTATGCCGACTACATTGCAAGAGACAGAAGCAAAAAGCCAGCAGAGCTCAGGGACAAAGGAACATCCTGGGGACATGTGAAAGGTCCTCAGCTTCACTCAGGTTCAGAGAAGTATCCCACCAGAGGTTCGCAAGGTTGCAGTTACTAGCAGTAACCATTTAAGTAGGTTTTTTTGTTTTGGGTTGGTTTTGGTTTTAAAACCCTTCACATCATGATCATCAGAGAGGAATCCCCTAATTTGAACTATACCATATGTAACAGCTAGCAGTTTTTTCAAACTGAGAAAGCAAAGCACATAGTGAAGTTTATGTGCAAAACCAAACACCATCATGCTGTTCAGACAGTGCTCAAATGCTTATGTAGCCCTCCATAACTTATTTGCAAACCCTGTTATAACTACACAACATACAGCTACATCAAATTAAAGCTATGAGAGAAGTTACCTGTACAGCACATATTCTGATTGCAGGTGTGCTGGTCGGTACAGATGGCCTCACACTTGTGTTGTTTTGTGGCTGACTCTGTGCTTGCGCTATTGCTTGTTGAGATACTAGCATTAGTTGGCCATTACTGCTTCTGATAAGAACAGTTCCTGTTGGAGAAAAACATCCAGACTGTTAGAAATTAAGCGATATTATGGCTTTCCTATGCTACTGTGGAAGAAATAACTAGACCACACTGATAAGATAATGTAATATTTAGTTTCTTACTCCAAGGAACAGCTGCCAAGAAATGTAAGAGCTAAGTGCACTTCAGCTTCACTCTACATTTTATGACAGAAAACAATTCCTAAAGTCAAGAGAAAAACTTAACTAGACAGCCACATCAAAACACTATGTGTATACAAGATGCAAACTGCAAAGCAGTTCATCATTTGAGTCAAAAAGATATTTTGAACATTAAAAAGACAGACACACCACACACACACTCTCTGGGATTACTTTAACAGTAACTTCTTTAAGCAGTTCTTCAACCTGCAAAATTCATCACCACTATCACACTTGGCTGCCTCTATACATTTTCACTTTCTGAACATGTAGGCACATACCTACAGGTGAAGATATGGTTTAGAGAAAACCTGCAATGGGAACTGAAGCCTGATGAATACCAGTTCACTTGCTTACATCAAGACTATCCCCCTTGGTCAGAGGGCAGTGGTCTCCAATGAAAGCCAAGGCCACTCAGACATTTGAAGCTGACCCTCTGTCAAGGGTCTGTCCAAAAGCATTAAAATGCATGGTTTTAATCAAAACAGCTTATGGCAAATAGGGAGATTCCAATGGGAAAGGAAAAAAAAAAGAAAAAAAAAGGGGGGGGGGGGGGGGAAGAGACTTTTCTGCCTTGTTTCCTTGCTTTTTTGTTTTCCTTTCAACCCTACAGCAATGTCAGCCCGCCATGCTTGAACTCCTACCACTTTTCTCCTACCCCATCAGCTATAATGACAAACAATTAAACAGTTAACAAACAATGACTATTTTTCCTAAAGCTTTCAAATGAAAATCACCCTAAGGAGAATCAGTCAGATGCCACATCACAGTCCCATCTTCCCTGCATTTGGAAACAATTCAGCTACCAATGCTGCCTCCTCCTCCCTCCCCGCCTAAGGGCTAGGCTGATGAAACTCTGGATTTTCCAGAGAGTCACAAATACAAAGTGCCGGCTGGTCCCTGGTCTCAACGGCTTCAGATCCTTCAAGAGAGCTACGGAGCACCCCACCTTTGCTGCTGCCTCATCTCCTTTACCTTCAACAGCAGCTGCTGCAGAGTCCACCACTAAAACCACCATCCTCAAACACCTCACTTAAAGGCCTTTTGCATAAAAGAGAGGGGGAAGGTACAGGAGAATGCCAGATATGTAAAGAGCACCTCAACATTTTTGGAGGACTGCATTAAACTTGCTTGCAAGATATCCAATATCTGAAGAATCCCAGATCTTTCTAAGCACACTTATGATCTTTCCTAGTGTAAAACAAGCCTGCATCAATGGAATAGTCTTTTTACTACCTGGTTAGTCTGGAAGCTGTCAAAATATTGCTGTACAATACAGCCTTAAAACACTGCTTCTGTCCGAGTTTAAATGAATACAACAGGAAAAGCCACAAGCTCCATGAGTTGGGTTTTGGTTTTTTCTTTAAAAAAAAAAAAAGATCAAGCTATAACCACACGCTTAGAAACGACTTTTCATCCTCCACATCTAAAAGCAGAAGAGGATATTGCAAGACAACACAAAACCTGGTATAAAATTCTGTAACATCAGCATTGGCATTTACATAGCACACACAAACTGAGACTGCAACAGTAGCATCTAGAGTGATTCCCTCCTTTCTCAAGCAGCCTTTACTACATGGGTCAGATGCACAAGACAGTTGCATACCCAGAAAAGTACTGTTACTCCATCTGACAACTCAGCTTTCTCCTCCTCCACTGCAGTCTTGACTGTAATTATATTTAGGTACAGATGGATCTTTTAATTTAATCAATGAATACCTGGAGTCATAGAAAACATATCAGATTTCTAAATTTCTTTTCATGCCATCTTATTTAGACAGTGATTCATGGCATACAATTTATCATCAGTCAAAAAAGGGCATTTTTTTCCTTGTTCACATCACGTGCTTATGCAGATTCTAGGGGAAGAGAGAAAGCTGATGATATCACACATTTGGATAGCAATTGCCTTTCTCTACACTGAGTCTACACTCAGGATGGTAGAAGTGTTGCTGCTGGATGTTTTAAGCTTCCCCCCCCCCTCTAAGCTTGCTTTAAAATGTCATTGTTAGCTCTACTCTTTGAGAAGGCACATATAAATTTATCATTTGGTTACTTTAGAGATTTGGAATGCATTAAATGTCTTGTTATCATGTATTGGGATATTTTGTCACTACTCATTACATTTGGGTTTTAAGCCAAACTGTCAGAAGCACAGTTTCTACTTCTCCGAATCATACTGCATACCAGAAACAGCATCGTTACCAGTCAACTCGATTATATCGGCGGGGGGGGGGGGGGGGGCAGTTCTGCACTACTGTTCTGAAGTTTCAGTCAGCATTTGCCAGAGATGGACACCCTGCCTGAAGAGTGTTCCATCCTCCAGTCACTTGAATGGGCAGAGTTTCCAGCAGACTCCACTTAACAGAAATTAACTCAAAAGCAACACAGCTAGCAAGCTTATGCAAACACAATGCAGTTCATACGCAAATTCATGAACACCTAAAAAAAAGTAAACAACCACCACCACCAATATTAACAAGTCCCAGTAGCCCCTTCACATTTGACTATGACTGCAGTGATCCCCAACAGCACTGTACCCTGAAACATAAATCAACTTTCTTCCTAGTAACAGGATTAGTCAATACAAAGACATCTATACTTTATCAGAACACTGTAAAATAACTTTAGGCTTATTCTTGGTGAGAGCATCCACAGAAGTAGTTACCTGAGGCCACTCCAGTGGTCATAGCCTTGACTGGAACAAACAACTAAGATGATGCCTGCTTACTTTCATATAAGTTATGGTAAGAACCTGTTCCACTTGGAACAAACATTAATTTCCCTATGTTTGTTTCATTTGGCAGAATTTTTAGTATGGTGGTAGCTTTTTCATAGCAGTAGCTTTTCGTGACAGCTAGCAAAATTAGAACTCCAAAACCAACAAAACCAGTATTATGGTAATCTACTAACTACTGCTTTTGTAGGCTTAATACTGTAAATGCCTGATGCTAGCACAAATAAAGGTGAAGGCAAATTTGAAACAACTGTCATAGTTACAGATCCATACAGGGAAGCGCCATAAGACATAACTTCAAGCATGAAACACACAGTTCTGGGCAGTTACAACCTAATGTTGCGAAGTGACAGTAAACTGACACATGGATCGTCTGAAACAGTTTGAAAGGTGTGGAGAAGGGCATTTGTTTTTCACTTCTGGTTGCTGCAATTTACTTATATTTTTTCCCAACTCAAAAATACCCCCAGTCTTCCAATACTCTCTTTCTGCCTTGAAACAAAAGCAACGACCCAACACTGAAGTCAACAGTGCAGGCTCCAAGAGGAGACACAGGAGGTGTCTTCTGCCAGAAGAAAAGGTTCCACAGCACTCAAAACCAATGCCTGAAGCCTCATACACCATGTACAGCTGCACAAGTGTGAAATGAGGGAACACCAGGTTATGGTAACCTTGAGGTTCTCAACAGAAAGGTCATGTAAACAGACTCATGCAGCTACCAAGATGCTACTATCAGAAATGAAGTGCAAGAATCCACATTCTTCACTTGGAGAAAAAAAAAGAAAAAATATTTGTTATCAAGAGCTGTTTTCACATTCACTAGAAGGCAATTTTTGCCAAACTAAAAGTGAAAGCAGGTCAGGTCTTGCAGTCATTGCAACTCCAAGGGGAAATGGGGGGAAAAAACTCTGAATAGCTGAAACAGTAAAGTTTCAGCTAACACCACTCAGCACAGCATTTAAAAACCGAAAAAATATCTGCAACCTCTGGCCAAAATATCAGCACCAACTGTAGTTACTGAACAGCAATTGGGCTTCTTCATAATGCCAAAGGTGCCCTCTTTTGGGCAGCACTTCCAGGAAAGCAATGTTTACAGCCTACACAGTTTGGTAGTTTTACTGAAGTTGTTTCAGAGAACAGGAAAGACTTTCTCACCACTCGTGCACTTTGATAATAAGAGTAAGGCACAATCCCTTTGAGGCTACAAGGCTGTTCCTGTTTTCAGAGCACAAACAGAAAACCTAAGTGACCAGTTACCAGCAGGGATTAGTTCTTACATGCTTTGCTGGAGGACTCGCGTGTCTCTTGCAGATTAATAAACAGACCTTTTTACAATGGATTGAGACTTCTGTCTCTAGATATTCTGCCTGTCCTGCCAAAAACATCCTTTGGAAAGTTATTTATTTTTCTTGACTGCCAGAGAAGGCAGTTAAAATACAATATGCTATTTCAGCCCTTTGCTGCCTGCACACCTTCCTTCAGCTGCAATCCTGCAGGAAGGCTGGAGGGGAAGGAACTGACAACTGAAACCCAGCTCGCCTTCCTCCAGAGCTACACAGAAGGAGCCACACTACAGCTTCTCACCTTGAAGAGGTCTCACTGAGATCTATACCCTTCCTCTCCAGTGACCTGCCTTCTCCTGGAACAGGGGCTCCAGGAACCATGCCTCCAGAAAGAGTGCCTGGCATCACTCCTGCAAAGCTTAGGCAGCCACAACCCAGGACAGCCTCCATCTAGGCATGCCAGCAGTGAATGCCAAGGAAAACCAGAGGCCTTCTATTAAATTTCCATTTGCTGCTCAAACCTGAGATACCTCCACTGTAAATTTTTGCTGTCCTGGCAACACCAACACAGGAAATTCAGCTTTTTCTGAACTTGGTTATAATGCACTTCAAATTTTCAAAGCTGTAGCTGTGTTCAGCACCCAACCCAGGAATGAAGAAACACAGGTCAGCAGGAAAATCAGCTTCCAGACGCCTCTTCGTTGTAACTACAGACGGAGAACCAAAAACTCACCAGAGACATAAACAAGATGCTGTGGGATCATCGCAGAGATCTGTTTATGCCACCGTATGTAAGGCCACCTGCATGGGCTTCACTGTATTTCAGGGAACAGCGTTAAAGAAACCACACTGTTGTTAATGTAAAGCTGTGCTGCCAACCGAAACTCAGGGTTTCATCCAGCAGCACTGAACACCAATGTATGCTAAAAGCATCCCACCATAAGGGCAACTTCCAACACATAAGACAAGCTCAAGGCCATTTCTTAAGGGGAACATCCAGAAGGAATTTCCTGAGATGAACCAGCTCCACCAGATGAGCCAGGTGTGCTCCAGTGGAGATGAACCATATGCTGTTACACATGAAGCTGAAATTGTCAAGTTAAGCCACCACCTCGATTGCATGGTTTCCAACACAACTGCTCAACACAACAGCTCTTCGCAACTGCTGGCTGAGGAGCAACGTGAGTAAATGCAAAGAAGTCTCTTGCTTCTAAAATAAAATACAAGCAAAAACCAACTGCATTAGACCCAACTCATTTAAGAGAACACAAGTTACAAAAAACACTTTCGAAGAAGGGTAAGTTTAGCTTATTTCAAAACAAGGTATGCCTGCACAGGTACTTTGTCAACCTTAGTAAAGTTCACTTTAACACCAATTACAAATACAGGGCTAAAGGAGACTTTCAGGTCCCAAATCAGTAAGTGAACAGTTTAACAACAAGAATGTTTTAAAACAACAGTAATGTTTCAGTGCTCTCTGTTCCTAAACAAATCTCATTCTTTCCCTAACTACTCAAAACAAAGGGATAGCTTTTAAGGCAGTTACAAGGTAAGACCAAGCTTTAAAGGGGACGTTTTAGTACGAAACTAAATAGCAACTAGAAAGGAATACTGGTTTTAAGTTTCTTAGCCTGACTATTTAGGATGACTGGAAATTCAGAAAATGAACGCACCAAATACTACTAATCCATGCAACAGCTTTGAAAATAGTTTTTCTCTCTAAAGACATCCTTTAAAAAAAAAAAAAAAGCATTTTTTTCTTCTTCAACCCCATTTACTGAGCCCCACAGAACAGGTCACAAAGTTACAAAAACACATTACAGGACTGAATAAGACAGAACCAGAATGGACACTGTTAGAGACATCGACTGTTTAGACAGTGTTCATATCAAGGTGCGTTATGTTGTAAACTGGCTGTAAAAGACTGCTAAAGAGGCAGAAAGTGTTAATGAAATACTGCGAAAGACACGATAGGCAAGTCTGATACTGAAGTGACTTAACTTTTACATGACTTGCATAATGCTTCTAATATGTTGGGGCTGTATGTTTTCAGATGAAGTATGGACCATACTGCATGCAGGAGAACTACTTGTTCCCCATGACCCTCACTTGGTACTTGAGTTTTCCTAGATGTCTACTGCAGATTTCTGTACTGAAGATGAAGACACGAAGACAGCCCAATCTGGAGGCAACATCTAGCTGTGCTTCTCACTGTCTTAGGAACAAAGCTACAATGAGTATCTGGTGGCCACCCAAGGTTACCTCGCCACAAGCTCCCAATGATGAGCTCTAACTTCTTAAATCAAATACAATTGACTTCGGACAACTGATCTTCTGGGAAGCCACAAAGACTACCTGTTTGGGGCTTTTCTTGGGAAAACATCTCCGATTGCTCTTAGACTTCCCAGACAAGCAGGGTAGAGGGCTCATCTGCACCACAAGGGTCAAGTTGAGTTGTTCAGCTTGTACACTACATCCACAAAGCATTTTACTCTCTACAACAAATCATTCCAACCTTTGGAAGTCAATTTTAGTTGATGCAAGAGGAATACAGCAATAATCAACCCGTAATCAACACTGTTACGGCAGCAACTAGAATCACTCACCACATACCCAGGCCCGCACCCAATTCATTCCACTCACATGTTGTTTCACTAACTAAATAATTACACACCTCAGAAATCACCCTCTGTGCCCTTTCCATCCGTTCCACAGAAGTTTCTATACTAACGGGTCTTTGTAGCAATGGCTCAGGACCAATGACTAGTGTGTAGATATTGTAGCGTCACAATGAGATGCCTGATTTTGAGCTCCAATGAAAGACACCTTGTTTTGCCCATGGATATGGAATTAATTAATTTTCAGGTCAGGAGAAAAGTTCGAAGGGCATGATTCCAATACACTTTCATGCTACAACGGAACACAGACAGGCTAAATAAAATACAATACAATGTTATACCCACAAGTTCTTTAAAGAAGTTGATTGCATCTTTGCCAACTGCACAAAAACCACACTGCAGATTCTTGTAGACTCTGGCCTACAACTTTTAAGGTTGCGTGAGCATTAGATGTCTGACCACATCTCACCTTTTCAAAGCCAGGGATTAGCCTTACTCACAGACATCACTGTCCAGTTGATAGCACTGTTTCATTAGCATTACTGTGTCCCAGATTGCCTGGGTTGCTGTGAGCAGCTTTTTAAACCACCATGCACCCACAACTCTCTCACACTAACAGCTCGAGTGGCAAAGGCTGCTGCCTCCAGTAACTCCAACCTTTCTCTAGTAAGACCCTGGGCCAACAGCAGGCACCAGCTCCTGAGATGCCCAGTACAGGCACAGCCTTTTCAAGCATAGGGAGCCAGGAAAGGGATGAAATTGTCTCTTCTAGGCAGGATGGAGCAGAGTCTGATAGCCTATTATTTAAAATAGTCTGGAATAATGGGCACCAGGCATCTTTCTGAAGAGCCTAAACAACGTCTCCTCTCCCTCCCTTCCTCCAGGAACTAGACACAGAGTGCTGAAGATGCAAAAACCTGAAGCCTAGTTTTACACACTGCTTAATCAGTAAATCTTATCCAAGCTGTTGGAGGCTAGCTAGCTGCTCATCAATGCATTTTGGTGCCCAGATGGATATCTCTATTTAACAGACTAGCAATTTCGGCCCCCCCTGCGCTGATGACTTTTTTTTTACAGAATACAGGCCCACATTTTAGAGCTAAGAGTTCTCCTCGACTGCATGCACAGTTGAGCTTCATTACTTGAGAATACATTTATAACCACAGAATTTTACAGTTATAGTAGAACTCTTGTGCAAAAATGTAACTGTCCCAGTTGCAAGGTAGTATACCTTTTATTTATAGCAAACAACAGATGTCCATTCCAACCATCTAAAGAAAATCTGGACTTTACATTGATTCTTGGAGGGGTTGTAAACAACTGACAGGTCATAGACTTTTTCTGGGCATAGTTCCAAGATGGCACTACTGTTTCTATTCGAATTCAAAGTGTATTTATTACACTTGAATCCCAAGAGCTTTTTTTTTTTTATTGTGGGTAGGCATACTGGATTCCTGGCCAACACTGTGCTCCACAAGGCAGAGTCTTATTTGATATCGTGAGAACATCTAGCTCTTGTCCTTGGGCCGCGTCTTTCAGCAACTGGGATCATTTCCCATCAGCATTTCCCCATCTCATCTTTGTGGTTTGCAACTTTGCTACTTGAGGCTTAGTTGCTTTCCTATCCAAGTAATCATACAGTCCAGGATTGTCTACAGATAAGATGATCTGACTTAAGAGTTCTCCAGGACTCAGATTACTTCACGAAGGAGCTTCAAGCATTTGCAGAGGACCCAGCTGATGGCAGTGAAACAGCACCTCCACGAAGCCAAAGTGACACTTCCTTACTTTCAAGACAACTCCTACTGCACTGAAAAAAGCACTGAATCTATACACCACACCCTCGTCTAGTTTGCTGTGCACTCCTACTATTCCCTGGAGTCAAATTCTTTAAATAGCAAGTTAGATGCTTGGCACATTGCAGCCATACATATACAGTGCACAGCTTTATAAGGACCAGAAGGTATGCCAATACACTCCACTTACCATTTCTAGAACACTGTAAGCTATTAAGCTGTTACAGAAATCTGAAGCTTCCAGAGTGTTGAACTATAAATCTTAATTTTAAAAAAAGAGATGCTAAAACCATAACTGGTGCCTTGGTAGAGTTCTAATAAAGAACAAGATCAGCCCCCTTTAAATCTCTGTCTCATTTGTATAAGAGGAGAATCAACTCAATCCAGAGTAATTTTGCAATGGGACACTTGCTTCCTTGGTGTTCACATGGGGACCAGCAGAAGGTTGAACTCCACTTAGTTTCCTCTAAAAGTACATATTCACCCCTCTGTTGGATGGATTTTCACTTATTTCAGAAGGGCAAGCAAGAGCTTAGCACTGAATTTTAACACTGATTACCACCTTGCTGTAAGTGGGATGGAGCAAACAAAAATTCTTGTAGAAGACAGCAGAACCTTCATGGAAGTATTAACTTCTGTCTACACGGATACTGTGGAAACTGTCACCAAAACTGTGTGCTATTTGTCAAGTGGCTAGCATGCAAGCCATATACAAAAGCGTTCTGAACACACTTAGCCCCTTCAACACACACCATCGGCTGCCCCAAGCAGACTGCCTAGTAATACACCACCAAGCAGTCAGCTGGACCTGGCTTCAAGGGCTCCACTTGAACTAGATGGCAACTGCCACTTGGCAAGCTCCAAGTGAAAGTCTTCGGGTGTTATGCCAACTAGGGTATGCTGTTTCACCCGCTTGTTAGTCTAGCCTGGACATCCACACAAGGAACTTTGATTTCCCAGGCAACTCCTAGGAGCAGCCAGTACCAACAAAGCCATCTCCTCTGCCTCCACCAAACCGGAAGCATGCACTAGAAGAGGTCTGCAAACACAAGCTGTGAAAACCAAGTGCCATCAAATATCTGACTGTTCCTAGTTCACCAAATCACCCCAGTAAGATCACTGAGCTTCATGAGTTCTCCAGCCTTAACAGACCCTAGATTTGCTCATTAGCAACAAGGATCTTCCATCTGCTGTCATTTTTACCTTGCATCAGCTATGATCAGAGGCTATTTCCTCAAGCACTGGTGGAAAAGATCCGTTAGTGGACTTTGTTCTAAAGGTGACCCAGATGGCAGAACAGACCTTAATCCTGACAATTTGAATAGCAAGCCACTCAGAAACATCTATTTCCATTCTGTGAATTATATACATTTTTCTTCTGAAATCATCATATTTTTCAGAGAAGTAGCTTCATGCAAAAAGAATTCCAAAAAAAAAAAAAAAAAAAAAAAAAAAAAAAAAAAGCATTTGCCTTTGGGCGTGGTTAGGGCAGTAGAAATTATTTATCTCTGATAGTTATCAGAAGCTTTGCAACTTACATCAAAACTTGCATATACAACTGTAACATGCAATCCTACCCACTGAGCACACCACAGATTTCTACCACATGGCATGACAAATACTTGATTCTCTAAGATAACTTAAAAAAATATATAGTATTGCAAACTACTCAAAATAACAACTCATGAGCTTACCTACTTTATCAGCATCTTTGGGAAAAGAATACTGAAATATAATTACTATTTCTTCCAGCTGTCACTTGTGTGTGGATGATGCTATTTTTACTGCTACAAGCTGAAGGGTCCTTTAAATACTGCAAAAGCAACAGAAGTCAGGCTCACATCCTCTCTCTTCTAAGGATTAAAAAAAGTTTACTATTCGCCAATCTGTAGCTGTAATTCTTTGTAATACACTCCAATTGATTGTAAAATCTGAACAGCATTTAACATTAATTTTATTGAGCATCATATTTCAGTGCTTCAGTATTCAGAATGCATCTGGGTTTTTTTGTGAAAACCATAAATCTAGAAATTAGCTTTATATCTTTTGCCAAGATTTAAATCTTAATTCCCACAGGGCTGCGCATTTAATGATATGAAGGCATTGTTTTGCTAGACACATTCAGTTCTGAAAGCAAAATAAAGTTCTACAGAGCAGCTGAAATGTCTACTGGTTACAATGGAAGATATTTACTCATTATTTTTTAAGTCTGACTTAGTTCCTCCAGCCTGCCAAAGCTTTGCTGACCCCTCCCTCAGAAAAAAAAGTTGACTGGTGTTGCCTAATATGAAGAGAGAAGTTTGCAAAGAATCCATCCTGACAAAGCTGCTAAACAGAGGACACTATTGGGATATAAAAGGTTGCAGCCATGTACGATTTAGCCCCTACTGGTCATCCTACAGCACAAGTATTATGCTCAGACTTCATGAGATAATCAACATCCAGAAATTGCTGGCTTTGAAGGAGTTTCTAGGTTTTTTGTCTCGTTGAAACAAGAAATCTTTAGCTAGCCTCCTCCTACCCAAACATAATATAAACTAAGAAGTATTTCAAAATCAGCGCTTCCTCCTATTCCAAAGTGAAGGACCAGATACATCCTCATGCAGTTGTACAATCAAGAAATAACAACTAGAACATGAAGAGGGAGATTCAGAGTACTGTACTTGAGAGGTATTAGGCCAACTTCAAAAGCAGAAGGCGGCAGCATTCAGACGTTTACCAGCCTTTACCTCTTCAGGTCACCTTAGTTGCTACACCCAGTTAAGAGAAACCTGATGAGATCAGGCTCCATACCACCCCACAGCAGTTTTGGGATATCCACATCAGCTCTCTCCCTCCCAGCCACAGGTGCCCGCACGCTGGCTGCCTGCCTCTTGCCACGCAGCCCTGGCCACCTGCCACGAACAGGGGTTGTGCTTTCTGAACAGTAACCCACTATCAGCCTAGATAAGCTGCAGGCAGTGGCAAACCTGCCAGGGACAAGCCAAAACATCCAAGCAAAGACAACTGAGCTGCAGACAAACCAAGAATCTGTACCTACCGCCGTTCCCCTGTAAGTCGGGTGCAAAGGAAACTTTATAGGGCGCCCATGCCTTGTACCACCTTACGAGTGCAAACTAAGGCAGACTCGGGGCAACTTCTCTTTGCTGACACCATACTTGTTCAGGCCCGTTGGCGTTAGCAATAATGGAAAGCGTAAAACAGAAATACACACACCAGAGGCAGCTGATGCTACAGTGAAGAGCGCCGGCAGCTGCTGTCGTAGCCCTGTAACCAGCAGCAGTGGCATCAGGCGAGCTTTTTGAAGAGCTTTCTGCTGTAAGCAGATCCTAAGGTAACAACGGAGGATCCCTAGCATCCGGTCGAGTTCTGTATTTTTTCAGCCCTCCACAAGAGAAGCAGATACATCTGCTAATTGTCCTTTCAACGCCTGCCTGTAATGAACATTCCGGGGCCAGGGATAGAATGAAAGCCACAAGAACAGACACAGAAGCGACAACAAAACGAAGTTCAAGAAAAGCAAAGAAAGGAAACCAAGGAACAACATTCTCCTTGTTATTTTTATGCTCTTTTTCTACCCTCCATTTCTCCAAAGCGGTGTGGGGCCCAAAGGCACTAAGGTGAGCTTATAAACATCCATCATGACACATGGAAACCTTGTCACTCCTTCCCCTTCCCAAGCCTTTAACTACTTCCCTCCTGTTAGTAGCACAGCCCAACCATTTTTCCTGCCAACATTAAGCTCAAGTTAACCAAGGACCCAATTTCTTCTTAAGCAGATGGCCTATGACACAAGACATTGGCAGTTTTGTGAGCATCAGCACAGACCACACGACCCGCAGAGCTCAGGTCTGAGGCAGTACTGCACTCGCTGTGCTGGTTTGCTCTCTGCCAGTCCCACACACTGCTACATGCAAAGCCTTCTGAAATGCCACTAACGTGTTCTTGTCAACAAAGAGGGCAACTGAGGAAGGGTCCCTCTGGTAGATCATACAAGCTCCCTCCATTTAGGAAGGCACAGCCCAACCGTTCAGTCTAAGAGGTGATGGTATGCAAGGTCAAAACGCCACAACCAAACCTTCAAGGCAGAATCTGTCCAGCTGAAGGAGTATAGAGGAGACAGTCCCCGGATGGAGTCCTACTGCATGCTAAAACCCCCAATGGTGGCCAGCCATAAGCTAGGGGTGGACTCACACCTCCTGACTGCTGGTACAGGAGATACCATGAGGGTGAAGGAGGAAGGTCTCAAGTACCAGCACTGGTCTAACAGCTGGCTACTCAGCTGAAAACCAGCACTTTGTAGAGGAAAACATAGGAAGGTGACGAAAAACCCTTGTTACTCACGAGCAAGCCTGGGTCCTGCAAGACCTGGAGAACTTGCGAAGCTCAGTGATCTTTCCTGGGTAACCGGGTAAAGCGGCACTTGGCAGAGGGACAATCCGTGCTCAGAGAGGTGAGAAGTCATACCTGGTCGTCCGCCTTTCCCACCTCCTGGCTTTATTCTGGGCAAGAGGGAGGGGGAGGTAGAGATGGAAGAGAAAGAACGGCCTAAATCCATGACTTCCATGAACCGCCACTGCCCTCCAAGCCATGGGGGCAAACACAGCTCCCCTGGTGCCCTTCCTTCCCCAGAACTTCAGGATGACCAGTAAGGGCAGTGCTGTCCAGCCTTCCTCAGAACAAGCCAGCTGAAATATCTCCCTTTGAAACTCAGGGGGAGGATGCTTTCTGTATGCATTTTTCTTAGCGTGTGCCACAGGTTGAATGCCTTGATTTTAAAGCCAAGTGCATTCTCTCTTCTGTATTTTACCCTGTGCGGCTAGATTTTGCAATTTATTTGAAATAAAAACTTTTCAAGCCTAAGAATTTGGTGGTTTATTCCACTTCCTTTTTTTAAGGATGCTAACACTTGTAGTTTTAACGCTATTCGTCTTGCATTTAAGTTTTTGAATGATTGCATTATTCATTAAAAATTGAATCCCCATAGAAGGCAGGGGTAGAATACTGACTCAAGCCAGAAGGCATTTTTAAATCATCCTTAGGACAAATATTTAGACAAGTTTCCCTGAAACATTGATCCATTTGAAATCTGACAACTTCTATGCTCCTTCTGGAGCACTAAACTCCATACAGTTACTTTTAATTTACAATGCTGCACAGTACCGGCACCTCTGAACTTCCAATACAAAGTCTGCTTGCTTTGTTTCTTGTCCCAGGAGCAAGGAAAACAAGCCGATGCAACCGAAGGGTAACGCTGCTTGTGTGACACCTGCCTACTGCCACAATACAAGTCAGATGACATTCAGCAGTATACCTTGATGTAAACAAACGCAAACTACTAGGAAAAGCAAAAGTTTTGCTAACTTGTAGTTCCCAAACTACATAAGCATTCACCTTCTCAAAAAGATGTTTAACCGAATGCTGATACATTCCAGAAAACAAAAATATTAAATAGAAATACCTGAAGATCTGGGGGGAGGGGGGGGTACTACAAAAAAAATTAATATATTTCCATGATGGTTCATTTCAGAGGAAAGTTGGCAAGGATTTAGACTCATCCTCGACTGCTGACTACCCAGACATTATAGCATCACGCGAGTGCTGGGAAATCTACAATGAAACTTACTGATTAAAGACAATATTTTTTTAAATTTCATTAGCATTCTCTATTTCCTTGAGAGGTGCATGTCTTTGATAAAGACACGGGGGGAAAAAAAGAGGAAAGAAAGAAAGAAAAAAGAAAAAAAAATGCAAATAGGTACCAGCAGCACAGGAATTAATGTAAACCCAGTCATCCTTTTAGGCAACATCCTACCTGAAAGTAATTGCAACAGATGCTCTAACAAAGGAACTGTCCTGACAGGAAACAATTATAGCAACAATAGCAATAAAGTGATTACATATCTTGGGGTCTCAATATGGCAAGACCAAGACCAGTGGAATCAAAGTCACTTTCTTTTTAAAAAAGGATTTAAATACATCCTGACAGGGGAGAGCGGGAAGTACAGAACTAGCAGCACTTTCTTCCTCTCGTGAGAAAGCACAGGTAGCAGCCCTGGCTAACCCTCTGCTACTACCCAAAGTATTAAGCCGTCTTTATCAGCACTATGCAATTCCTACATTAATATTTTCTTTGCTGCTATAGGAGGTACATGCATAAGTGTGGTACCTCTCTAAACTCTTCGTTTCCCACATACGCTTTTTTCTACAAAGTGTTTCAAAGGGCAACACATAGTGAAATTTCAACGTTACGCTCCTTATGCAGGGTAGTGTTTTGTTTCAATAACACTTCGCATCGGCCTGGTTGTAACAGGGAAAACAATTCCTCCAGAACAGCTTGCTTGGAGGGGGAGTAAGAGCAGTATGACTTGCACGGTAAGTGGGAGTTACTTTGCAGTCGCTAACCCACGTTCACTCTTCCCCGTGTTACTCGTTCATGCGAGTTCCACGAAAGCCTCAATTAGCCTTTTTCAAGCCACAAATTGAGGTAACTTGGCCACCGGGTTTCTGGCTAGTCCTCCTGCTCCTCATGCTATCCAGCAAAGTAAAAAGTTGCCTTAATCCAGAGACTTCCAGATGCATCCTCCAGATACGCTCCAAGCATCTCGGATGCTCTAAGCATCCCAAGCGCTAAATGACTTCACCCACCTACGTTTGCAATGCCCTGCAAGACAGACACGCACCCCAAGACAGACAAACACCCCAGCTCCCAGAAGTTTGGGGCGGAAAAGCAACTCGCCCCGAACTTTTCGGCACACCACCCGTGAAACACACACACACACCCCCCCACACACCCCCGGCCCCCCTTCGGCAGCTGCCGTTCCCCCACCGCCCTGCCCGTTCTTCCCGGCTCGCCCCCCGCAGCCGGGGCAGGGCGACGGGCTCCCGGCGACGCCCGGCCGCCACCCCGTCCTCCCGACCCGCTCCCCGCCGGGCAAGTCGCGACACGGGCCCCAGCGCGAAGCCCACCCACCTGGGGGCAGCTGGAAGTTGGCCGGCAGCTGGAGGGCGGCCGTGGGCGGCCCCTTGGGCGCCACCGGCCGCGGGCCCCCGGCGGCGGCCCCCCGCGCCATCAGGGCCCCCATGGGGGCGGCCGCCAGGCGCGGCGGCGGCGGCTGCGGGGCGGCGGGGGGCGCCGGGCCGCCGGGCACCTTGGCGACCGGGCTGCCCCGGTCGGGCGGCGGGCCCGCGGCGGCGGGGGCGCAGAGGAGCCCCGCGGGAGGCGCGGCGGCGGCCGCCTGCTCCGGGTGCCCGCCGGGCATCAGCCTGACGGGGGCCGCCGCCGAGGCGCTCATGGAGGAGGAGGAGGCGGCGGCGACGGGACGGCAGGCGGCGAGGGGACGGGCGGCCGCGTCGCGTAGAGCCCCGCGCCGCCCCGCAGCATCGCGGGCGGGGGACGCTCAGGCGCTGGCCCGGCCGGCGGCTCGCCCGCGGGAACACATGGTGGCCCCGCTCCGCCGGCTCCCGGGCGCCGCGCACGTGGGCCCGGCCGGCCCGGCCTCCCCTGCCGGCGGCGGGAGGGGGGGGAGGGAGGGAGGGGGGGGAGGGAGGGAGGGGAGGCGGGCGGAGGGCGGGCCCACGCCGCCGCCGCGCCCTACTGCGGCGGCGCCCAGCCCAGCCCGGGCCCGCCGCCCCTCAGAGCCCGCCCGGCCGCGGACCGGCGCCCCCGCCCGCCGTGTTTATGGAGCCATGCGGAGCCCGCGCAGGCGCCGCGGCCCCGTTCCCCGGCGCCCCCCCCGCCCCACACACACACACCGGGCGGGGCCGCCGCTGAGGGGAAAGTTGGCGGCAGGCGGGGGGCGGCCGGGGTCTCGCCGCCGGGGAGAGGCCGCGGGGCCCCACCGGGGCTCCCTCGGGAGGCAGCGGCGTCCCCCTCGCCTCCCCGCGGGACCCGGCTGCCGTCCCCGCCGGCTCCCAGCGCCCCGCGTCCGTCAGCTCCAGTCGGTGAAGCGGGGCTGAGCGCGGCGGAGCCGCCACGCTGGGCGGGAGCGGGCCGGGCGCCGGTCTCCGGCCGCCGGTGTCCGGCCGCCCCTCCGCCTGCACCTGGGGCTGCAGGTGCCCTCGGGGCGTCCGATCACGACCAGGGAGCTCCAGCAAGCGCAGGAAGTTCCCCGTGTCGCGGTCGGCCCAGGACCGGAGCTGACCTCGCTGCCCGGCCGAAGAGAGGCGAAAGCAGCGCGTACCTGTAAGGATGAAGGGGACAAAGTTGTCCCGCTTGACCTTCACGCCCAGGGCTCGACTTGAAGAACGGCTGAGGAAGGATGCTGAGGAAGGATGCGCAGCTCGCTCCCCCTGTAAAGCAAGCATAATCGTTACAGGATGCGTACAACACAGCTTTTAAAAACAATTTTCACAGCGTAACTGCAAGTTTTTGCTCATTTGATAGGGATGTCAGCATGACCTTCAATAATTGTTTTGAGGTTTTTTGTCTATCATAGCTAAGTTTGGGCTAAGTTTCAATAGGTTTTGAAGGATGCTTACGCACGTGCTTCTTTATACCCATAAAACTTCAGGGGCATTGCTCATCTGCCCAAGCTGAGCATAGCATAAGTGACTACAAAAACCAAGGCCTGGTGTACAGTTCATTATAGTGGTACAAAAAGCACAAAATCCAACAAAGTGTTAGGAGAGCAAAAAATAATTTTCATTTTAACTACTCTTCTATTAAACATCCTTTGCAACTATGTTTTCCAGGTAGAAGCGTAGACAAGAAATTGTAATACTTGAGGATACACTGAAAATCATGTAAAATGTGAACAGAATGCAAAAATAATTATAAAACTCTTTTTCCATGCCCTGATAGATTGTTCCATGCACTGCTGCTTGCAGGTTTGTCAGACTGGAGGAGCAAAGGAAACACTCCTCTTTTTGACCATTTCCATTCACAACCTTCCTCGATTTCACAGTATTACTGCTTTAAAATGCTGTCAGCAGCAGCTGAAGCAGCTACAGAACAGAAATCGCTTGAGATGAGAACTGAAAGCATATGGTGACAGCTTAATTTCCACTATGGCCGCAACACAGGTAACTGTACTCTCCCAAACTCCACTAGTACAGGTAGTAACAGGCATGAGGATAAGTCGCGTGGACTAGCTGGGTAAGTGCCTTAATCTTTTACATGCATGTCAAGTTCATTCTACCACACTTTTACCACTACTGTTACCCCAGTAGCTTCAGCAGATTGCAGAAGGTGCAGCTATGGCACCTGCATTTGCAACACACCAGGTTGGAAACATTGCCACAGAAGCCTATATTTGGGAACACAAAAAACCCCACTATTCAGGATCCACAGACAGTATTTGCTCTGTCACACCGTATCCCCTCTCCCCCATCGCCACAGCTCTCGCCGTACCTACTGTTCCAGAGCAAACAGTCCAAAATCCCCTAAGAGGCGGCAGCAGCAATGGTTACAGTTTCCGAGTATGAGAGCAGGCTAGGAACACGGTGGCAGAGGAGGCGATGGCGTAACACGGGAGGGAGGCAGTCCCTGTACCCCTTAGAGCTCTGCCAAGTCTGAGCAAGTTACATCACTTCTTAGGCGTATGAAGCTGTGCTACACGCCCAAAGTAACAACCAGGGTACAGTTACTTCCCACATGCCAAAGGATGCTCAGAGACCAGGAGACAGGGAAACTTCAGTTCCAGCAATGGCCAACAGTGACTGACGGTGGGAGGAGGAGGATGCAAGGGAAGGCACACTGTCCAATGCTCTTGGACTTCAGGAAGAACAGAGTTGGCTTACTATTTAAGACCACGTTTTTCTCTTCTCGGGGCCATTCAACTTCTGAAGCAATCTCCGAGACCCCCATGCAAATGCTCAGGAGTGAAAGCATATCTGGAAGAGACAAAAAGAAGCAGCTGAAGAAGACAGAAGTGTATGCACTAAAGCTGCGAGGCACAGCAGAGCGTGAAAAGAGGAAGTAGAAAATACAGCATAGTGAGAGAAAACACATACAGAGGCTGCAGAAGGAGCAAAAGCAGTGATATGAAAGACAACACAGGAAAAGGTATAGCACAATGATAATAAAGAGAAAAAATCCACCAAAGCCCAGAAGATTTAGAAATATGCACATCTCCAAAAAACCCCACACTGGGCTAAGTTAAAGTGCCCTAAGTGTCCTCTCCAAACAAAGCAGGTGCATCTATCACTCTATGAAACTGCACAGGAAATAAAAAGGAAGGGTCCTTTTTTCACACTGGAAAAATGTGTTATAATAGAGGACTGGATATTACCAGTATGCAGTCTTCATAACCCAGAGTAAAAGAAATGCAAAAAGTCAGTCAGAATAACAAGGAACAAAGACCGTGGAATTCTAAAGCTATTTTCATAACTGAACAGGTTACTGCACATGTAAGGAAAGTCACTTTTGTCGCTACACCTGGAGTTTGGGGTTTTTTTTAATCTTTATTTTCTTAGGTGACTGTTACCCCACCAAAAAAACCCATGCTTTGAAAAACTTGGAATTAAGTCATCATTCTTGTCTACAGCTTTTTTTCCCAAGGCCTTGTCCAGGATGTACTGAGAAACACGGTAACTGCTTTTCAAAGTCAGCTGAAGATATATCAAGCTGTTCATTCCATGAATTTCCAGCCTTGGAGAATTGACCTGCTTTGCTACTTCAAATAACCCATGAACAGACTCCTCTGACATTTACGTAGAAGTATCTTCTTTACCTTCCGGGCATAGGAAAGCATTACTGCAAACAACAGTTCAGATTTCCTTCCCAGGGGCTATTAGGTGATATACTGCCCGTAGTTTGGTCTGCATAACCCCTTTCCAACAGCTGAGACTTATACAGTGCACACTGAATCGGTCTCTGCTGTACTAAGCTTTCTCCAGGGTTTCAAATAAGGTATTTAAAACACAAACCAACTACCCACCCTCCAAAATTCCTGTCCAGAGAGCAGACCTTAACTCTTCCAAAGGCAGACCCTTCTAAAGCCCTCAGATCTTAAGTCAGTTTCAGCATTCTACACCCTATAAAATCCATCTAATATGCTTCAAGATTTTTAATCTGTCAGCGATCCTTTTTACAGAAGTTCTGTTTTCTCTCTGATTGATAAATTGTCAATTAAATACAACCAGCAAATTAGCTGGAATGAGAAACTTGTAATATTTGCCTTAAGCTTTTCTTAAATGACAGAGACTTGGCAACTCTATGGAATTAACTTAAGCATGTAACTGCAACACGAAGGGAAGAAATGTGTGAAGATTTAATCTCATTAGTTAAAATAGTTGATTTTAATGGGAAAAAATGAAAAGCTTACCATGAAACATGTTAAATAGTAACAAAGAACACTAGCTCTTCAGGAAAAGATGCTGAAAGAAATGCGCTACTGTAGAAGACAGCACTAAAAATTGGGGAACAGAAAATTTCACACACAAAAAAAAAAAGTGAGAATGAGCTAGTTGGAAATGCAGAAATACAAGATATGACCAAAAAGATTAAGTAATGGGAATACAGTTGCAAATGTGAATTTATTTAGCAATGAAAACTGTCAAGTGAAATCACGACTGGCTACTTAATATCCTCAGTGACCACACCTCTACATTGTTTGCGATTTGAGCAGATTTTTTCTGAATTTATAGTCAGTGTTACAGTCTGCCCTGTTATTTCTGTCTTGACTGATGGTCTTTTATGGAGGTGCCTCTTTCTTTTGGACATTCAGGTGACAGATGCCAAACATTACACTATAAATAAGTCAAACTCTTTGTTCCATGAGGTGCAATGCACTGCAGCTGCAAAACCTTACGAAACACTTAAAAGTACAACAGGAAGGTACAACAAAAGAATTAGGCATATACTTTTATATTATTCTAAACAATAAAGCTTGGTTGACTATACTGGGCTACTAATAACAAGAGAGCTAACGAAACACGGAGCTTAGTTAGCTACACGGTGAGGCATGTTAAGTCCCAGGCAAGGAAAGCCTATCTGGATGTGCACCTGCAGTTCCTGCTGGTTTGGGGAACCCAAAGCTGCATCATGAAGCCACAGAAGCGACCCGATGAGGTGGGAAGGTCAGGGAAGCACAAGTACCTCACAAGCTAGGCTTGAAGTAAGGCAGAAAAATGAGAAGACTAAGTGCACAGAGGGAGAAAGAAGGGTGGAACGGGCACAAGCAATAGAAATGGGTAGCTGAAAATATACAGTAACAGGGAATAGGTACAGTTAAAATGCCTCAGCAAAAAAGATTCACAGCATTAAAGGCTTAGCCATTGGGCACAAATATATTCTCAACAGAACACAGAGAGTAAAAAAAAAAAAAAAAAAAAAAAAATCGATCCAAGACCTAACATTTGAAGAATTACATAACTGCATTAAGAAGTCATATTGCTATCTAGTATAATTCACCAAAAGAAAGCAGCTTTATCACTGAAGCTGCAGTGGCGTATAATAATACAGCATTATATAAAGTGACATCGCTAGTCTATTTTTTGTGAGTAACGTACAACGTTGCAACACTTAGTAAATGAAACAGAACACAAATCAGAACTTTACTGGACTTGTAATACCACTGAGCAGTTGTTATCCCATTTGCAAAAAGTTACAGTAGAAAAGGAAAAAAAAAATAGGGGTTCTGACAGATTTTACGTATCTTGTACCAACACTAACCAGGGGCAATCATCAGCCTCTGGAAAACATGTTAGTAACATTTTGTGGCAAATACACATGCAAGAAAAAAAAAAGAATATGTGAATATATGCCTCTCTGCACAGTGCAGCATGAACGAGCATATTGGGTTTAGCACAACTGTAGCTCCATCAAGTTTCAGGAAAACTACAGAACTTGGCTTAGGAAGAAACAAGTTCATTCAGCAGCTATGTGCACTGTAGACAATTACTCTTAGAACTTCAAAAACATTATAACAGCTATCATAATTGTTCTGTGACAGGTATTTTTCTCTTTTTCTTTTCAGATTCTTTTTCCTTTCTCTATTTCTGCAACTTGCATTTCAATATCTTTTGCACTAAAAATCCAAGTAAGACAAAATTATTAATAGCACTGTTTTCCAATTGTGATGCTCTAATCTATTTAGTTACATTCCATAGCAAAAACTTCTAAATATTTGTAAAGCATTTGAAAGCAATGCAGTCAGAATCAGACTTATGAATCAAATGATGGTGAATTAAGAGACCACCAGCAACCAACAGTGGAGTTGCCAGAGGGGCTAAAAGGGACTGCATCCCCCTTCCACCACTTAACACCAGCCACGATAAGGCTGAGCGAAAGCTGTAGCACAGACTACACCAGTAAAATCTGAAATCCAACTGCAGACAAATGAAAACTGGTCTTGGTGTTCACCTACCTCCTTAAACAGAGACTGGAATTCTGTTGTACCATATAGGATGCCTTCCTATTCTTTCATTCTGTGCCCTAGTATTAAACAAGCTCAGATGTCAGTTGGAACTATACTCCACTAGGTACTTTCCAAAATATAAGAATATGTACTATATTTAATTGTGTTTATCAGCATTTTATAAACACATAGGTAGTTATGCCAGCTATTAGAAATTTGTATTTCTAAAAGAAAAGAGAACACTCAAAAACTAACACTCTGGTGAGTATTCCAAATTTGTTGTGAAAATAAAGCCTACAGCGCAGTTATTTTTTTCCTCTGGGGAAAAAAAAAAAACCCACAAAACAAAACCAAAAAACCCAGTACTGACTGGAAAAAGGACATAGCAAATCAGTTCCATCAGGGCAAAACACAATTTCTCCTTCAAATGACAAGGCTGTGTCCTTGTTTTCCTTTATCCTCATAAGTATCATGTTGTAGGAAACTGTTGCTGGAGTGGTGTGTTTAATTTCCACCTCCCTGTGCTTGCATATCATCTTGGATTAAGCAGGTGCATGTTTTTCAGCTGAACTGCTGGCCTTCCACTGGGAATTTGTAATTTGATTCACCCTTAACACACACAAAGCATAAAAGCATGGAAATACATGATTTCTGGACCTGGAACTGCAACCTTGCTTCCTGCTTTTAGTTCCATGGATGTTTCAAACAAGCTGGTTTACTTGATCAAAAATAAAAACTGCCTGCAAAGAACACCTGGACATATCTTTTCACTTGTTTTTGTGAATAATGAAAAGATGGAGATTTTTTTTTTTTGGTCCTTTTCCCTCCCTCCCACTGTTCTCGTATTTGAGGGGGCAGAGAAGCATTTTAAATGTTGAACAAATGTTAAAACTAAAACATTAGTCTAATTAATGTCAAAAGCATTAATGCAAAGCAGATGAATTGCTCAACTTCTTTAAATATTTGGGATGTGTTTACATATTTTTCCGTCCCCCATTTTCTCTGTGCTGTTTTCCTAAACATCCAAGTCACAGTCACTTACTGTACTATTGTATTGCAAGAGATGAAGTGCACACTGAATTTCAAAGCACACAGTCATTGAAATTTGATATTCAAGCTGAAGGCCTAGAGACAGTCAATAGGAAACCCTAGGTACCTGTAGTTAGGCCAGGTAAATTTGAGTCCACCCCTCCTCTCCATCCACACCTGAGAGTTACTGGAGAAAAGCAAAACAAACCCAAAACATGATGAGCTGGAACAATGGACACAGTTTTGAAGATGATGGCTTTATTTTTTCCACAAACTATCACAGAATCACAGAGTGGCTGAGGCACGAAGGGATCTCTGGAGGTCCTCTGGTCCAACCCCTTCCTGCCCAAGCAGGGCCACCTAGAACCAATTGCCCAGGACCATGTCCAGATGGCTTGTGAATATCTAAGGAGGGAGACTCCACAACCACTGGGCACCACTGACAAGAGCCTGGCTCCGTCCTTTTTGCTTTGCACCCTCCCTTCAGGTATTTACGTACATTGACAAGATCCCCTTGAGCCTTCTCTTCTCCAAGCTGAGCAGTCCCAGCTCTCTCAGCCTGTCCTCATGGGACAGATGTCCAGTCCCTTCATCACCTTTGGGACCCTTTGCTGGACTCTCTCCAGTATGTCCATGCCTCTCTTGTACTGGGCAGCCCAGAACTGGACACAGCACTCCAGGTGTGGCCTCACCACTGCTGAGTAGAGGGGAAGGATCCCCTCCCTCGACCTTCCAGCAAAACTTTGTAGTATGTAGTAAGTATTCAAGTAACTGTTCCAAGAAGTGAAAGTATTGTATAATGATAGTATTTTAATGTCATTTTTTAATATATATATATTCTAAAGGCTGTATTTTCCACTTGTGATAGAAGCAGAAGCTCTTAAGCTATGAAGGGACCACAGCATGTCAGAAATACTGTGATAAGGACCACTACAGGATAAAACATTGCCATCATTTTCATCATTTTCAAAGACAATGATAATGTCTTATACAACCCACACAAGCTGCGTGTTGCCATACACCTTCCTACACTGCTTCCTGCATGAAATGTTCCCAACAGTGTCTTACACTATTATAAATTAGCAGCAATCACTATAGCTCCCAGCACTATCAATCCACAGAGACACTACAAAAGTCACCTAACATTGTACCACCAGATGTTAGGGGAGATTTCATACATCAAGCTGAATGCACAGGTGTCACCTGGAATAATTTTTGTGAGAAGATTTTCTGTACCAGTTACATACTTGTTTCCTATAAAGTCATTAACACATACCTGTGGTGGCTGGTTTCTCCTTGTTGTAGGAAGTTCAATGTTTTTTCCACCAGATTTCACAGGGTAGCATACAATGAAATCATTAAAACAAGAATATTTACCAAGCAGTTTACATTTTCATGAAGGAAAGAAGCCCAAGCTTGTCTTGAAGCATTTATCACATACTTTGTACTGGATTACTTCTTAGCAAAGCTGATTGCTAATTCGATAGAGTCCTTTTGAGCTCCTGTAGCTTCTTCTGGGTAACTCTTTTCCAAAAACCCTTATCCAGTTGTAGCATTGTCACCAATTGCAGTGGCCTGTGGAAGATAGAAAGGAAATTATAAATCTCACCACAACATAATTTACGTGCTGTAATCCATCTCATAAAGGCTTGTGTGCATTTCATACTGGGACTCTCTCACTATCATTATGGAATATGCGGTGCACAACTTGCCCGTCTGCCAGGTCAATGATTTCCCCTCGCAGCTTCTACGTAGCCTCTGCTAATGTTTCAATACTTGATCTTAGGGTATCTGAGAACATATGAGAACAGCAGCTCTCAAATTTTTCATGCCACGCATCTTTTTCTTTATGTAAACTACACTAGCAAGTCTGTGTTTGCTAAAACCTCTTCTGATGGAGAGCTAGGGGAAGGACAGAAATGTCAACACTCTTTAACACAGTCCTCTGAGCAATAGTTGAAGAAACTCAAATTAAATTCTGTCCATGGGAGAAGCATTCTGAATAAGCCAGGATGTAAAATACCTCACTAACCAACGTAGATCTAGATTGAGCATTTTACAAGTGCCATGTTATTTTGTGGGTTTGTTTTTCAGTCAAACCCCAAGAAGTTCCATTTGGAAGAACTGCCAAAGCTTGGTACTGATTTCTTTACATCAGATAGGAAAAAAAGTATGCGTACAGGGTTTCTCTCAAATGAAACCCAAAGCTTTTTTCCGTTTCACTGGCATTTAAATTGCTATTGGAGCTTCCTGGTGAATTGAGGAGTGTCCACATGGTCTGGTGTGCAGGACTGGCTTCCAGTGCTGCGGCTATTGTATTTTCTTGCAATATCTAGTGAATACATATTTGTAGTGATTCAAGGATTATCTTCCCCTCTCTGAAGTTCAGTAATAATAAAAACTTATTCTAATGTAATAATTATAAAAAATCACTAACATTTGTTCATTTAAAGGGGAAGTGGAAGGCAGGCAGAAGATTCATCTCAATTTACTGAGGAGCTGATTATGACCATCTCCACCCATGCCATGACTTTGTCAGCTAACTGTATCCCTGGTGGCCCAACTGCCAACACACCTCTGCCAATCCTGCAGACAAGGTTCCAGCAGCATTTTCTCAAATGAAAACGAGAAAGGCAAGAATGGCGTCTTGTATTATTTACAGTGAAAAAAGTACATTCAGAAAGTTGTTTTTCTTTTCATGTTTACAATACTGTCATTAATAAACCAGTTGTCAGATTCTGTAAGTCCTCAGCTTTTCACAGACTCATTGCTTGATCTATCCAACATTTATCTGCATGTCCCAGGACTCTTTCCCAGCTAGCTCAAAAACGCATCTTAAGTATTATGATAGCTCATGAGCACAGTGGTCCATGTTTTGGTCCAAGCTCATTAGAGATGAAAGAAATCCACAGAACCGAGGAAAAGCAGATGGTGGCTAGGACTTCCCTACTTTCTGACTCCTGGGAATCAAGCAGAGAACATGAACCATAATCCAATTAACTACACCCTTGAGGCAAAAACTAGGGAATAAGCAGCAACTACTAGCAGGTCGCAGCAGGACAGGGAACCAAGAAGGCGATGTGATGAGCGTATCATGGTATAGAACAATAGAAGACTGCAAAGCAAAAACACTACCACTTGCATTGGTACGTAACTCTGCTAGTCTACGCTCACCTTGGGAAAAATAAAAACAAAAAAAACAAAACAAAAATGCAATAATTAAAAAAAGGAGGAAAGAAGGAATTAGGACTTCTCCTTACCTTTTGTCCATAACCTCCAAGTTAAGAACCCAAAACTCGGAGCAAAAGGGAGCTGGAAAGGAGATAATGCTAACAGCAAGAATGGCTATTGCCTGACACATTAAATTATCTAAAAGGCATTTTTTCCCACAAAGTTCTTAACTGGAAACAACGCAAAGTGTTTACTTCCTTGCCAGTACTAGCAGCTACGTTAAAGCCATCAATAGTATTATTATGTGCAAGAAAAGTGACAAAAAATATCAAATTGATAAAACTGGCATTTACAGTATCAACACAGTAATGAGAAATACTTATATAATAAACTATCCACTTGGAAACAAAGATAGGTCAATACAGAAGTTGATATTCATTATTCAACTTTTTCTTTGGATCATTTATTTCATTGGTGGCCAAAGACAGAAAGAAACTCATAAAATACACAGAACATACATAAAACTAGGGTAAGACTTCAAAGGATCCTTATACCCTTCAGCCCTTTGCCTCAAAGCAAATGTGATCTTTGATTTTGCCTTCACCAAGGCACATACACTTACAGGTTTGGGGGAGTTTTAACCCATTCCACAGAAAAATTGTTCCAATTTACACATAACCAAAGCACGAAGCTATTACAACATGCTGGCATGCTATCTTCCCCCCTCCTCTTCTCCTGCTAAGTTTGGAAGATACTTATTTTCAAAAAGAATTAATCCAAAGCCTTTTGAACAGTAAAGGTGGACACCGCTCCTGTCTGCACTGGGGAGACCAATCCACTGCAGCAGCTTTCAGCTACCTTAGCTGTACCTATGCCAGAACAGAAAAGTTGTCAGCGCACGGGTCCAGATTATCTCTGTTGCTACAATGGTCTCTGGCACACATTGGGAGCAGGCAGCCAGGACACAGCTAGTCCATTTTGGAGGCAAGGAGAGTCTGGTACGAACATGGTCTTGGGGACAAGAAGTGGGCTTTGGCAGTTTTGTTTACTAATGAAGAGCGAGCTCTCTCACATGAGCTCACGCACTGTAAGGGCTTTCAGCAACCACTAGGCACAAACTCAGCAATTAAATTACTCCAGTAATTTAAAGTGAAAAATATCTCATTGACTGAGTAAGAAGTATGGACGACACCAGCTGCAGTCAGGTGTGACTGTTCCTTTAGCCAGAGGACTTCCTCAACCCTGCCTCTACCTGTCTTCATTTAATAATAATAGTAGTACTGTTGGTCATTGCCTCCATGACCAACTAACACATTTAACAGTTTTCCTGCAATTGGAATGGAAGCCTAAATATAATCATCCGAATTGCTCTCTTGCTACTGCTTCCAGCAGCACAGCTGCAACACCAACAGGGAGAGGTTCTAGTGTGAACAGACCGTACACAAAAGGGTTCACCGGATTTACTCCGGTCCTGCTTGAGTCAGCTACAAACCCTCTTGATCAAGAGCAAAGTATGACTCAAAATTCTCTGGCATAAAAACTCCAATAATGGCCTAGTTGCTGGTTGCGTTCTTTCAAATACAGTTGATAAGTGAGTTTTCAGTATCTATACAGAAAAGTTTCTGTAAAAAGCAACAAGTAAACAAAAGAATAACAAAGAAACACAAGACACATTTCAGATGGATTTTTTTTTTTTCCTGTACAAACAGGCTACCATTTCATGCAGCAAGTATCTAGCCTTTGTAAAGCTTTTACATCTATTTAGGTATTTTTGCTATAGTTTATTATAACTTTATTTCCAAAACCAAGTATGCTTCAGTGACTTAGTCAGCTTGAACCTTCCTTCTGATCCTGTTGATGTTTGGTTCAGAATTCAACATCCAGCACCAGAGGCATGCACTGACTATGCAGAAACTCACTAAAATTGATTCCTCATACAGTCTGTATATGCAGTAGTTTTATATAAGTACTTACATACTTACAAACAATATACATATATTAAGTTGACGCTTACCTTCCAAGACTGGTAGGTACCAGAGGGATCTGCCTGGTGCAGTTCAGGCCTCCCACTGCTATCAAAGCCTACAGCCAAGGCAGACATACGAAAAGGTCTGCAGCCATTGCTTTGCGTGCAGCACTGTGGGAAAGCTGACCAGTTTTGGCATCCCAGAAAATGAAGAAATTTACCGGCCCAATACACAAGCAAAGCACAAGACTGAAAAGGCTGGATATAGGTATTCACCATAAAACTTGTCATTTCCAATACATCAACAGCTTATCTCTGATCTTCAGATGTTAGTTTGCAGTCAGTGTTCTACTTTAACAACTCCATTCAAGTCATACATAAGTAACTGAGGCAAAACAGGCTCCACTGTAAAGAAACTACTCCCTGTTAGAACCACACAGACTACAGGAATTAAGGCTTAATCAGATTATCCTTTAACATGATCTCAGGCACAGTTGTGAACAGATTTGAAGGAACATCTCAGATGGTTGCAATCACTCAGCCTGCTCACAGGTGTTCTGCTAGTCTTTAGTATTTGAAAATAAGAATCTGTATCTGTGAGTTTTACATTCAATTGGCCTTTCACATTGCTCTCTTCTGTAAAGGGTTTTGTTGTTTTCTTTTTAAGTTTATATTTTTATCTCAACTCTTTTATACAGTAGTATTGTTTGGTCTCTCTGCATTATTATTTCCAAATTACACAATTAAGTTCTTCACAGATCTATACATATGAGGAACAGTTATGTTTGCTGGTGCTCCTTAAAAGAGCTCGTAACAGTGATTATTTTCTTGTGAAAAAGAGTTAGTTTTTATTTTTCTCAAGCGATATTCACTTTTTTTTTAAGAAGTTATGCAAAGGAAACTTAACCTGACTTCCTTTTTTTACGGCTCGTAATAGAAACAATTGGCTTGTTTTCAATAGTCAGGATCATCTGAAGCTTTTAAGCGGAAGCCTAAAAATGTCAAACTGCTTACCTCCTAAAGTTGCAAAGCAGTGTCTGGTATATTCTACTGTGACTGGACCCTCAAGAGTTAGTTTATGGTGCTGTTAATCACTATTCTGGCACCAGCAGCCAGGTCTGCATAATCATAATGATAAAGTCATCACAAAGACATCACTTCATTAACTAGCAACAAATTATTATTCAACAAGGAGCAAACCACTGCAAGTTTTTTTTTAAGTCAGAAACTGCTGAAAAAGCAATGTAGGTGAAGACAGTAACAAATTCAAAACAGCACACAGAAGTAACTTTATTCTGAGAAACAGCAATTTTAAGTAAATTTCAGGCCATAACATTTTTTAAGTTTACAGAAAGTTAACTTACAGAATTAAATATGGATTTAGCCCCTCCAAAAACACACATGAAAAGTACCCAGCTCTCTACTGTACCACACCTCACGGTTTTGGTATTGTACAACTCCCTCCACCCCACAGTACCAGGAAATTGGGGTTACAGCACCATAATAGCATGTAAGAAGAGAAGGTTGCTGAGGTACATCCTTATTCTTCTTCATTACAAGCTACTGTAGAAAAATCCAAGGCACATTTCACATTATAACTTTCCTGATAGTAAAGCCAGTTGAGTAGGTTCCTGATTTCCCAATTTCTTAGTCAATTATTCACTCACTGGTGTAGTTCTTCATCCTCCCAATCTCCCACAAATTCATCTGCTTGTGAGGCCAGTGAAAACATTCAGCTTCCAAAAGTAAAAGATTTTTTTTTTTTTTTAAGTTGGAGTATTTTGATGACCCATTTACTAAAAAAAGATGAAAAATTTCTTCTATCACTTGGAATCTCCTTCTTGAGGAGCAGCTCCATGTTCAGCATCAGCCAATCTAAGAGTACACTGCTATCAAAAGACGAGATTCTCCCATCTCTTGTCCCTCACTGCATCTTCTAATTCTCTCCCTGTGTTAGGATGAGCTGTTCTGCAGCTGTTAAGTCAGATCAGTGTGTTGATCCAACTCAAAACTAAATTTTTTTGACAAGCTGAGATTTGTTTTTATCCCTTCTGAAAGCACACAAAGAGGACAGTTTCACATCATGATAGCATGACCTAAATGTAGATTGCCACAAAAAGCAGCAGTTCTGTTCTTCCCAACCACTTCCACACAGACATTCCTGCAGCTTCCCCTGAACTGGGTTTAACAATCACATCACTTTGTGGCAATTCACCAAAGAAAAGAATTCACTTTGCATCAGATCAGTGAGTTTAGGACTATTTTCCTCAGCAGCAGCTTGCAGGCACAGTAGGTTAGGTGTAACATCAAACTGTACCCTCAGTGGGTGTTAATAATGGTTTGACCACCGAAAAAGGACAGTTCCATCTCCTCCAACAACTTCTTCCTTCACTAACCCCTTCCCTCACAGTTACAGGGTTCATACAGTTGCCCATTGAATCGATTCAACAAGCAAATGAAGAGGTTTTTTTTCTGTGAGGTTAGTGAGTTGAGTCAACTCACAAGGGGTCAAAGAAGCATCAGAAAGGGCACCAGGGAGGAGATCAAAGTGCCTAGGGTACAACAGAGACAGTAGGAAGAAGTGGCACCACCCAGGAACACACACTCGTATGAGAGTTTAGACTGATCTAAGTCAGTGCTAGTGCGGCTCTCCTCTGTGAATTGCTCCCCCTTCCCCTGAGCCTCTGCTGGCTCTCACCTGACCTTGGTCAGACACTGCAAGAAACTTTTTCTTCCTGGCTTATCTCTCTGCCGGGGCAGGCTTCCAGCCTGGCTTACCATGCCTCAGCTGGGCAGCAAAGCCAGCACAGAAGTGACAATGGAAGCGCACAGCCCGGAGTAAGACCTTTGAGTTGCAGTGGCAACTAGCCATGAACAGTCAGTTTAGCGGTTACATGGAACTGTATGTTGAGATGAGATGTATGCTCTAGGCAGTCTTGCTAACTAATGTGCTGAGTTTCCATGCAGTTTTGCCTTCATTCAACCTTCATCTGAAGGAAAATATTCCTTGTGGAGGCAAATGCTCGCAAATGCTCACAAATGTTCACATATGGAACAGGGGTCTCATAAATGAGACGGGCTTGTCAAGAGGTAGTTTCTAGGGCAGAGGAGAAGGACAGCAGCACAGATTCAAGCCCAAAGTTGTCTTCCAACTCTCCAGGAATATTTCCAATATCATTCTGGCTTGTTTTGCTGAATTTGATCTCTAGGTTTGCCTTTCTTGTCCCTTTCAGTCTGCCTATTGCTGTTGCAACCAGTACAGAGCAGCTTCTGCTATCCAAGTGGCTTGTCCCTGATGATGAGATACAAACAGGCCTGCGTAAGATGATTTAAAAAAAAAAAAGAGGGACCAATAAGTTTTAAAAATTAAAATAATTCCCACTGGCCCCATAAGAATCCTTCAGCTATATCCAAATCAGTTATGTAGGAACCCAAGCCTTCATATCCTGGGACCAATCTCCCAAACCACCATGTCCACTTTTACAAGGTTTTTCATAAATCCAGTCTTTAAAGGACTTTTACATACTCCATACCTGCAACGGAATGAATTGTAGAGCAATAACACTAGGAACAATACCTGCAAAGGCCAAACAGACATGATCATCAAGTGCATACATTTTCCTCATAGTTCTTTCCTCTTGAAGCTTGGTGACAGATTTTTTTCTGTGTATCCAACAGAGCTGTATCTAGCCCTCAAATTCCAACCTGTTAGATGAGAATAAAGAAATTGTTCTTATTTCTAATATTAACTTTATTTATGTTATGCTTAGGAGATGTTATAATACTAAGTCTTTTCACAAGGACATCGTCAAACAGCTATGTGGAGGCTGTGTCATCCTCCCCGAACAATAAATACTAATGTTTGACACCTGTTAGGAGGGCAAAATTATAAGGTGTGGTAAACATCACAGCAAGAAGTTTCAAAGTTGCAAAAGTTGTGGTTTACAAATACAGTACAGAGAGGCAGCCCCTGAACAAAAGGCTTACAACCAAAGTAGAAAACAAAGGAAATAAGGTGGTTACAGACACAAGAGCCCAGGGAGATAGCAAGACAACACAGATCAATGTGATAAGCAGTATTCTCAGTGTACTCACTGTTTATAGGTTCAATCATGGCTAAGCTGATCTAAAAGCTAACTGCTGACAAAGAAGGGTAATGCTGCTCCACTCTTGTGCCCCAGTAATTGTCTTCCCTTGCTTTGACATCGAAACTCATCTGCTCCCAATCTGTGAAACTCAACAGGCAGAAGACTGCTTTTGTAGAAAAGCAGCTGTTTTTCTACTAATTCAGCTTCCTTAAACATCTCACTGCAAGATCAGATGAGTAAAAGTGATGGCACAGGAGACAGAGTGGGAACATGTGGCCACAAGCATAGAGGGACCCAAAGGAAAAACATGGCTTTTGATAACAGCTAGCTGTGAGGTTTACTTAGTTGTAAGATAATGCCAGACTGCAACTTAAATGCTGTCACTGGTTTCATAGGTATTGTGGTGGGGAAGAGTTTTGAAGGTAGACAATGATGTACCATGGACATTTATGAGAAGCTCCTTTCATATCCACAGGTAGAAAGAAAGATGAGGGCAGCTGCTTTGAAAACTTCTAAGACAGACTAATGGAAAGGATGTTAGGGTCAACATCTCAAGAGCAGATAAGAACTTTCTTTCTTTCTCAGTTGGTTTGAAACTCATCATTTCCCCTGATAAAACCTTTTTCGCAGAAGACACAAATCAGTGAATGCTGAAAAGGAAAGAAAAACTGACCAGCACTGTGTCAGGTCTGACAACAGGCTGAAGAAAACAAATGAATCAATGATAAATAAACTAGGATTTCGAGCTGAAAGTCTCACGCATGACCAAAATAGCACATAAGCATCCCCTCCCTCTTTTGCTTTCTCACCAACACTAAGGAATTGATGCAAAAGAGAGCTTACAGGAACACACAACTAGTTCTTTCCTTGCAGAAATTAATCATGTTATCCAGCACTCAAGAAAGAAAATCTCTTTCAGTACACTACATACAAAACTCATGCCTTTTTTACACGACTTCCTTGTGATATTTTCCTTGTCACTTGACCTGGTCCTGGTCACCTAAGACCAAAGCTTTGCTATGTCACAACCAACATCAAACTTCTCAGTTTCTGTGACTATTTTATATATAAAGGACACAGAGGGTAAAATATTACATAAATGAATGCAGAAAACTGTACATTATTTTAAAAAGACATAAGCTGTTATCTTTAGGCATTTAGGAAGAATAACAGACTATGGTTTCATACGTCTACTACAAAATGTTTGATCTTTAAAAAAATTCAAACCAACAGGTACATGCAATATAGCCATCAATTCTACTTGTTTTAGAGCTCATATAATTTCCATTTTAAATAGGCCAAAAAAAGTTTTCACAGGCGACTTATTGTTACATTTTCAATCCATTACAAGTTTTGTCCTCTGTTCTAGCCCTACAACCTATTATTAGGTTGTATTATTACTATTATTTAATAAAAATTAGATCTGAACCAATAAATATCAATAAACACAGGAGGTTTCATCTGCTTCTCTTCACCAGATTTGACCACTATCTCTTCCACTTGGCTCTCCCTGTCATAATTTCTGATGAATTTCAGTTTTTTGTTTCCTATCCCCAGAGAGCAAAATTACCTCTATTCTTGATTCATGGGTTATAATTTCTTGTCCATGCCAGTGTCTATTCAACTTTTCAAGTTGATGCTGACCAAACACTATGAGGAAGACTGGGAAAGACAAACATCAACAAAAAATAAAATCCCTACTTAATATTTTCAATAAACACATAAACCCTGAATCCTACAAAATAGAATTATTCCAAACTGAATTATTCCCAACAGCTAAATCAGCAGGGTAAATGATGCATCACATATGGCAGAATCAAAGGTCCACTTGGAATGAGTAGGAAAGAATGTATCATTTAGAAAGCTGCATAATCAATTTATTTGAGCAACAGTACCTTATTCCTGCAAAAATATACACACACTATGTATATATGTGAACATATTTAGAAAGTTATGCAAAATCACATTTTATCATTATTGAAGACTAGTAGTATTTAATAATAAAGTGTAGATTACATTATTGAACAAAAAACTTCTTTTGTATTCCTATAGAATCAATACAAGAGAGGCATAGGTATTATTATGGCCCACATTCCCATCAGCAAGGCTTCTAGTTAGTCTTTTAATTTAGAATTTTTCTTACTGATACCCAGAGCAAACACAACTTGATTTTCAGACGGATTTAATAGTAAGATACATTGCTATTTTACTTGCAAAGAATGTATTACAATTATAGAATCACACTGTGATACTTTTCTAGGGTATTTTTTTAGACTAGAGTCATGCTTTAAAATTTCATGCTGAATAAAACAAAAAGATGGGGAGTGATAAAAAGCATTGCTATGTCCTTAAAGCAAAACAAATACTAGAAATCAACAGTTACTATTTTTTCTGGCTTTGTATGTTGCTTAGAGAAAATAATAGTCAATTTCTCTTTGTAAGGTAGTTCAAAGGCAGTTTACTTATTTCTAGCACACATGCCTTGTTGCTCTCATTCTAAAACAAGGGAAGACCAAGGCCTATAGACCTTGCAAATACCAACTTCTCCCCATGGATGCAATTTCCTGTTTTGTACAGCAGGCCGCCTGTACCCTGGGACTGTGTTCTCACAGACTGCACTCACACGAACCATCTTCCTTCTCCTCCCTTTTGCTCCTGCTTGAAAAGAAACACACACACACAGATCCATATTATACATATATATATGTTTACTGTAATGCAAGTTAGAGACAGTACCATTCCAAGCAACCATTCATTGTATCTGCACAGTCTGTGTTAGAAATTTGGACTAGATAAAGGAAACATTTCAAAATATCAGTTATTTTTGGTAGTGATTTTCTTGGCTCTTGAATATACATACATACTCAGTTACTGTATTTCCACTGACGATGGGACTACTCAGGACAGAAAGGTATAAATGAGTAAACTTTCACAGGAAAGGAGCTTTGGTCTTCAATGAATCATGGGCCTTTTGTGCGGTCCCGACGATTAAATTACTGCATACATACCAAATACAGAAATGGAGACAAAGAAGTGTGGCCACACCTGGAAGGATGAATACTGTGATACAAACAATCACGTGATATGTGTTCAACAGAAGTTTATTTTGGTTCTTTTTTTAAACATTATAAAATATGAATGTGCTGTATCTGTCATTCCAAACTAAGAGTAAAATGCATGCATCGTGTGTATAAGAAATGTTATAGAGCCTCACTCTGCAACTGGATCTCCAGTCGTCATAATTTTATCCTTGAAAATACTTGAAAAGTGGAAGAAAGCAGGCAAGAAGCAAGAATCCCACAGACATTAAAAGTGGAAAACAAATGTATGTTCAATACAACAAGATTTTAGTTAGAGGATATTTTCCCAAATTGGTTTCAAGCACAGTTAATACTCACAAAGCATATTTACAGAAATGTGAGTATATTGTTTCTTTTGCTGTGCTTTCTTGTCACTGAGGTGCTGTGTAAGAGAAACGGCACCACTCGTTATTAACAGTGATAAGACTATCTCTATAACCTATTTTTGGTCAAATATAACTGTATTCCTGCTTTGTATTTCATTCCATAATATATTATTTTTTATTTATCAAAAGAATTAATCTTTTAAGATTTTAAGTCCTTCTGATAAAATATACAGTGACTTTGAGATACACTATGTATAGAAAGTTAACGCAATGTTAAATGGCTATTTATTGTTCTTCTGTGATTTAAAAACATATCAACAAAGAAAGCAGACAGAAGAGAACAAAACCAAGTGTTGTTTATGTAAGACAGCAGCAGGAAGGGAGCATGGAGCTCTGCCTTGGGATGGATGAAGAGGCAACTGGGAGCTGCTGGGGCAGAACAACATGGGTGAAGTTGTTCTGGGTGTCTGCTACAGACCCCCTGATCAGAAAGAAGTAGAAGAGGCCTTCTTCAGACAGCTGGAAGAAACTTCATGTTTGCAGGCCCTGATCCTCATGAGGGACTTGAACCACCCTGATATCTGCTGGAGGGGCAGCAGAGCAGGGCACAAGCAATGCAAAAGGTTTGGGGAGTGCACTGATTGACAAAACCCTAAGAAAGGTGATTGAGGAGCCAACCAGGAGGGGTGCTCTGCTGGACATCACACTTACAAACAAGGAAGGACTGGTTGGGGATGTGAAGGTCTGGGGCAGCCTTGGCTGGAGTGACCATGAGAAGATGGAGTTCAGGATCCCAAGAGGAAGGAGCAAAGCAAAAAGCAGGATCGGAGCTCTAGATTTCAGGAGACCAGAATTTGGCCCATTCAGGGACCAGCTTGAAAGAGTCCCATGGGATGTGGCCCTGGAGAGAAGAGGAATCCAAGAGAGACAGTCAGTTTTCAAAGATCAGCTCTTACAAACTCAAGAATGGTCCACCAAGGAAATTGAGCAAGGAGGCCTGCAGGGATGAACAAGGAGCTCCTGACAAACCCTAAACATAAAAAGGAAGCATACCAGAGGTGGAAGGAGGGACAGGTGACCTGCAACAATGTCTCAGACTGACAGAGACACTGTCTGAGCATGCAGGGAGGGGAGAGCAGTGGATTTTTTTTTTTATGTCAGCCTTAGTGTCCTTGTTTCAGCTGGGATAGAGTTAATTTTCTTCCTAGTAGCCAGCATAGTGCTGTGTTACGGATTTAGTATGAGAATAATGCTGATAACACACTGATGTTTTAGTTGTTGCCAAGTACTGCTTATGCTAGGCAAGGACTTTTCAGCTTCCCATGCTCTGCCAGGTGCACAAGAAGCTGGGAGGGGGCAGAGCCAAGACAGTTGATCCAAACTGGCCAAAGGGCTATTCCATACCATATGACATCATGTTCAGTATAGAAACTGGGGGGAGTTGGCCGGGGGGCAGCGATCGCTGCTCGGGAACTGGCTGGGCATTGGTCAGCGGGTGGTGAGCAATTGCATTGTGCATCACTTGTTTTGTATATACTTTTATTATTATCATTATTATTATTATTATTTTCTCTTCCTCTGCCGTCCTATAAAACTGCCTTTATCTCAACCCACGGGTTTTACTTTTTTTTTTTTTCCCCGATTCTCTCCCCCATCCCACTGGGGGGGGGAGGGTGAGCAAGTGGCTCTGTGGTACTTAGTTGCTGACTGGGGTTAAACCACAACACTTAGTAAAGTTTTAGACAGCTATCTCCCATAACATTCTCATAGGCAAACTGAAATACAGATTAGTGAGGTGTACTGAAGACTAGCTGAACTGTCACGCTTATAGGGTTGTGGTCAGAGGCGTGGAGTCCAGCTGGGGGCTAGTCAGCAGTGATGTATCTCAGGGGTCAATGCTGGGGCCAATACTGTTTAACTTCATTAATGACCCGTATGACAGGAGACAGTACACCCTCAGCAAGTTTGCAGATGTTACAAGACTGGGAGGAGTTGCTGATATACCAGACGGTTGTGCTGTCATTCAGAAGGACCACAACAGGTTAAAGACATGGGCAGACACGAGCCTCATGAAGTTCAACAAGGGGAAGTGCAAAGTCCTGTGCCTGGGGAGGAACAACCCCGTGCACCAATACGTGCTGGGGGCCACCCAGCTAGAAAGCAGTTTGGCAGAAAAGGCCCTGGAGGTCCTGGTGGTCAAGGAGAACGCGAGCCAGCAGTGTGCCCTTGCAGCAAAGGCCAGCAGCTCCCTGGGCAGCACTGGGAGCAGCACTGCTAGCAGAATACGGGAGGTCTTCTTTAGGTCATGGGATCAGGCTCGCTGAAAGAAAATTGCATTTGATACAATTATCTTCCTATATTCCCTCAGCAAGTTGTTGATTAGGAGTGTGACAATAAGGTAGAAGTACTGTCCTGTAGCTGTTCCGTCATCTCTTCTGTCCTTCACGGTCAGGAGTCTTCAGAAGGCAGAAGCTGAGGATGATGCAGAAGTGAGAGTCCCCAGAAGCATCTCCAGAAGAATAGTATACCTCTCCACTGCAAATGTGTTGCCTTTAACAGATATGAATATTCAGATCATCAAGATCATTGCCACCTTTTCTTCAGCACTGCTTGGCAGTGCCTTCTTGTGTTTATCTTTTCTGCTTTGCTTTTGACATTAAAAAAATGAGGAAGTTAGTGAACTACAGTGCTTTGCTTCTGTGTCCTAAAATAAAATATTAACCTCTAAGAATTCTTGAAGAATTTTCAGCTCTAAGGAGGCTTAGATTAGATGTTCTGCTATTCTTTATTTATAGCATACGTTCCTAGTAGCTGGAGATTCCCTTTTGAAGAATAAAACCAGGACACAGAAAGATTTTTCTCACCACAGCTGTTGCACTTACTCCCATTAGTGCAAACTGCTGAACCTGCTGTGAGTTTCCTTCATCTAAATATTTATACTTGCAGACTAAAATGACAGATACTAGAATAAAAATTTAGCATCCCAGTAATTTTTTTCTGGGTTTGTTATTGCCCCTCTGGAACATGGCAGAGCCACCAATATCCTTGTATCATGCAGTGCTGTTTGGGTTCTTCACTTTATATCAGAACATATAGGCTTGCATTTCAGGTGCTACTTTCTTATTAATATTCTCTACAATAGCCAGTGCAGAATATAAATGGCAAAACTGAAAAACAGACAAGAAGCTGACAGAATAAATTAAAGACAAATTTATCCTGTTATTGTGGTCTCTTCTAGGAAGCAAAAAGCACCATTTACCCTACCAGCAGTCTGATATTGTTGTCTATTTTGATAACAAATTACTGTTTATTAAATAAACAGGATCTGAGCCAGTTTCAAGACTCAACCATTTACAGAGGCAGACCTTCAGGTGCAAGCTCTGTTTTGCAGCAAGATGAATTAACACGGAGACATGGCATGTAGGAAATCCCACCAAAGTTACGAGATCACACCAAGTTCAGTTGGTAAAGAAATACTAAACCAAAAATAGCATTTCTTCCTTTTGCTGTCTTCCTTTTTCATCTACCAAAAGATGCTCCTTCCTTGGGATCTGCTCTATTACCTGACTGTATTGCTGATGCTACAAAACACATGCGTAAACACCCTGGTTTTTTTTTTAAATTGCAAGATGAAAAAGTAGTCTACCCTGAAAAAGAGGCTCAAATTCACCCTGTCATCCTATTAGCAGTAGATCCCGAGCTATCATACTTACTGCAGTAAGGAAAGTGGGGGTTTTTTTGTCAATTTGAAGTGAATGCACAAAATGAAGCACTGTCACAAACATTGCCTGAGAAACAGACAGTCTAACAGTCTAACTCTCAGGAATCATTCTCAACTTTGATAGAGACCTTTACTCAAGCAGGTTTAAGCAGATGGTGCTACCATAAAATTCTTTGCTGTCCTCTTTCCTGTGTATATAGCTTCATAAATGCCCAGTTTGAAATTTTAGTTTTAAATGTAAATTTGAAAATGATGATGAATCAGCATTCTGTATTTTCCTGCTTGTCGATGGGAGTACCCATGTGTTCCTTCTCTTACTTCTCTCCTATTCCAGAGAATTTATGGAAATCTAGATAATAAAAATGGCAAAAAGTACAGACAGAAACTGAAGATGGCTTACCATTTTTTCTCAGAATTGCTGGAAGACTGCATCACTGCAAATATTATAGGTTTCTCCAAAACTAAATTAATTCCTCTGCAATGACAAATTTTAACACAATTCTGAGAAGTCTAAAATCGCTCTACTGTTAGCATTTCATTTCAAACAGATAGCTTTCCAGACCTTAGTCTCAGGAACTGTATCTTTACCTACTACATGTTACTGAGATATATGAGTTGGAAACGTGGGGAAAAAATCTTTCAGAAAAGGGCCCATCCTTCTCTATCTGCATTCTTTTCTCTCCAAAAAATATGACATACTGAAATGCACATCATCAAAAAAGACACCACACTGACAAAAGTTGGAACAGAGATAGAAGAAGATCTGACTGAAACCTATTTGTATTTGAAACTCTTGGTGATGATCTAGATTTATGCATCTAAACTACAATTAAATAATGTTAAGGTTGTGAGTAACTCACAAGAGCAAAGAAATGTGCAATTAAAGAGAAAATATACCATATGTCCTTTGATATCTAGGCATATTGCAGTGCATTAAGAAAGTCATAAAAGAGACACCCTGTTGTGGTTATGTGTTCTGAGACATGTGGCACATTTCCACTGTAGCTATCTATTTCCCTGCTTGTATGCATCTGTGCTGTTATTTAAATGTTGATTTTGAGTGTGAATTTCCCTTTCCATGGTAAAAATATGGAGCCGCAAACTCTTTTTTCATTGTTTCTTTAGATCTGTTACTATTTATGCATATGGAAGTCCAAAATTCTAAACATATGAATGAAAAATCATTCAACAAAGGGGAATAAATGGATTTAATCATTAGACAAAATTAGGCAAGAGATGGTTTTAGTTATTATGAATGAATGATCTTACGTGTGTGTCTTCCTCTAAAAACAACTGAATTCCAAACATTTTTCTCCCATATTTTGTATGGAAATAGGAATGTATTAAAAAGTTTCTCACATTTAATTTTGTCTACTTTTGGGAGATACAATGGACAACTACCCCTTTCATTTTAAGGCTCCTCACCTGTGGCATCCCGCAAGCCTGTTTTTCTCCTCTACTCAAAACCAAACTGAACACATGGGAAAATATGATGGAATACTCAGATCTTTAAAGCAGTATTTATGTGGCTGACATCTAACCCACACAGTCTCAAACACTGTGATCACCAGGACACCCCAATGCGAAATATTTTATAAACAGTGGCTGGGTAACCGGAGGATGAGAGCAAGGTAAGTTACACCTGTGGGAAGAGGAAAAACATTTTGCGGAATTCCCAGTGTTCCGAGTATTTCATGAGAACATGTTTGCCCTCCAGTTGCTGAAGATGCCTGCAGCCCTGGGACACTTCAGACACCCCACCAGCTCTCCAGAGCCAAGCATGTACTTCTGCTAAAGAAGTTAAGTCCACGTGATTCCATTTGCAGCTGGCTAGGAGATGGTACCTTCTGATTACATCCTGATTTGGCCTTGGCTGTCTTGCATTCTTCATTCCTAGGATTCTTTGTTGTCGTTTTAATAACTAGAAATAGTATCAATTTGAGCACAGAGCTATTACAACAGTTATCCTATGGGTTCACTCCAAGAACGTACAATAATAACCATGAATCACCATGAAGCGTATCAACTTTAGAAAAATTAGGTTTCTTCCACCCTTTCTTTTTTTGCTTTTGATTTCCTACAAGTATGATGGTGATGATGATGGTAAACTTCTGTGGGAGACACAAAAAAACCCCCCTACTAATACAAAAAAATGGACCCAGATACCATGGTGATGAGTGAAATGGTTAGAAACATGAACAGCCTAATGGATATGCTGGCATCACTCCTCCTTAGCATGACCTACAGTGCAAGGACTGGGCTGGAGACATTTTGTGGAGAGGAGAGCAAGCCAGATTAGCATCACATCAACTCAGGATCCTGTATAATCTGAACAGACAGGGCAGAAGCAGCGCCATTCTGGTAAGAGAGAGCATCAGGCCCAGGTGGCGGGCCCTTGGAGAGGGGGATGCTGTAGAAACGCAAGAACAGCTTGGAGCCAGCAGCCTGGGAACTGGTTGTCGAGGGAAAAAAGCAGGGGGTGATGGGCATTCACAGTCAATCCTAGGACAGCAGAGCCAGGAAGAGCAATCTCTGTGGGGCTGGGGAAAGGAGCCAGCCTAGGAACAGTCTGAGGAGAGAGCATGCCAGTTGGGAAGCAGCTGTACAGCCATGGGGTGGTCACGGATGCCACTGACAAATGCGTGCTGTAACCAAAAGGGTTAGGGCTTAAGGGAAGAGCCAAGGAGTTCAGCCAGCAACAGCTGAGAAACAGAGCAATGCACCGAATAAGGAACGAGATTCACGTTTTGTGGTGGTGTCATGTCACCGAGTAGCATCCCATCAGCCACAGCAGCACGTGCTTCTGTCAACTGCAAGAGCACAAACCAGTTTAAAAAAGGCCACAGCTTGGAAAGGAGACAGTACTCACAGCCTGCAGTGTGGCACTGAAAAGCACACAGGCTGAGCAGGGGACGTGTCCGGGAAAAAGCAGATTTGAAATGCTTTAGTTGGCAATTTCCAATTTTACTGTACTGTTACCCTTTGAAACGCTCACCCTTGTCAAGAACTGTCTTAAGACTTTGCAAACTTGTACATGAGGATCTGTGGCGAAACCGAGATTCCCTCCAGTGGCTGCACTAAAAAAAAATCAAGGCTGATTTTAGCACTTTCAGGGTCTATAATGTATTTAAAGTTGCAGCGGTGAACTGCTGCTCCTCGCTCCGTTTCCTTCACACGACAGGGAAGCTGCGGCCGCCGAGGTCGGTAGGGAAAGCCGCCCCACACCAGCGAGCTGGGGGTCGCACAGCTGCTCCCCTCCAACTTTTTCTTCACGGTTTATTTCCCCACACACACCTGTCAGCGTTGGCGGCAGCACAAGGCGCTACCGAAGGAGCAGCACCGCAAACGGCAGGAGCGTCACGGCGGCAGCGACGCTTCTCCCGGCTTTTAGCGCCGGGCCCACGCCTGCCAACTCCCCTCACGGGCGGGCCCGATGGTGCCACGCCGAAACAGCCGCAGCCTCTCCAGGGCAGCCCCGGGCAGGCGGCAGCGGCGGCGGCAACCGCCGCCGCCTCCTCCTCCTCTCGGCGCTTCCCTGAGGCAGCTCCCTCCCGCCCCGCCCCGCCCCGCGCGGCCGCCAGCGCGAGCCGCCCGGCTGCAACCAACTGTCGCGGCGGGTAGAGGGGGGAGGAGAGCGCGCCGCCCGGCACAGCCGCAGCGCGTCCCGTGTAACGTGCGCACCACAGTGCTCCCATCCCCCCCCGCCCGCCGGCCGTACCACTTCGCTGCCTGTCCGGCGCTGAGGCGCGTTGGGCAGGAACGTACCAACGCCGCGGAGGGAAAGGGGTAGCCGAGAAGGTCGCGTGACAAGGGGAGGTCACGTCCAAACGGCGCAGCGCCGACTACTCGGTCCCGTTGTTTTGGCCAAGCGGTGGCAGGCGGCCACGGCCTCATCGGGGCTCCCCCTGGCAGCGGGGAAAGGGGAGGAGCAGCCGGTCCTCCTTAACCCTTCCCCGGCGGGACGGGGATGGGCCGTCCCGCTGGGCAGCCGCCCCCGCCCCCCGCGCGCAGCGTTCTTCCCGGATCGCTGCCGCCTCCCGCCGCTGCTGGTGCCGCGGGGCGCGTGAGCGGGCGGGCGGGCGGCGGGGGCGGGCCCTGCCGGTAGCGGCCCGACATGTCGGTGGCGTTCGCGGCCCCCAGGCAGCGGGGGAAGGGCGAGATCACGCCGGCCGCCATCCAGAAGGTGAGGGCGAGAGGAGGGGCCGGGCTCGGCCCCCGGCCCCGGGGGCTGCAGCTGCTTCCTGCCGCCGGGCCGCGCGGGGAGGGGGGTGGCGGCGGCGGCGGCCCGGAGCGCCAAGGCCCCGGCGGGGAGAGCGAGTGGGCCGCGCTCGGGGCCCGGCCCGGCCGGGGCGGGCGGCAAGGCGCTGCCTCTCCGCACTTCGGCACTTGTTCGGGGGTCCCGGGGCTGGGGGGAGGCGCCGAGCGGGCGGGCTGCGGCGGGGCGGGGCGCGGGGGGGGCGGCCGGTGGCGCTGGGCCCCCCCCTCCGGCTGCTCCGAGCGCTCCCGGGGCTCCCCCAGGGCCGCGGGCGTGAACTGATCCGTAAGGACTCGGCCTGGTGCGGTGGGGAGACGGAGGAGTCGAGTGACTCCTTCCTGTGAGGGGTGCCTGTAAGTCGGAGTTTAGTCGGGTTGTTCCTAACCCCTGCCTAACTTTGAGTTCTGTCTCCGCGGGGTAAGCGGCGACTACAGCTCCCAAACTTGGTCCGCCGAAGTAAGGTTGCCCCTAAACTTTGTTATTAATGAAGAACATTATGGTCGGAGCCAATGACAGCGACTCTGAACGACTCCATTTAAGCTTTTGTGGGAGGGAGCAAGCTAACTCGCTGAAGCAATCAAAGAAAAGCATATGTAGGATTTGTAATAATCCATGATGTTTCATATCAGCAGAAGCAAAGGAGCATGTTTAAGTTCACTGGTAACTTGGTGGTATTTAGAAACTTAACTGAAGACTTGCACTGTTACCGGTGTAAATAGCCATGAATCAAACAGAGACCAGATTGCCACAAGCTCCTTGTGTAGGAACCTTTTGAGTAGATATAGCTAACCTGTGATTTAGTAGAGAATGAGGTCATCAGCAAGGTAGGTGTTGTAGGGATCAGGACCTCAAAGAAGACCCCAGAGTTATAATGGAGACCTCCAGGGTACTGTAGCAGAAGTCAGTGCTTGAAAAGGTGGATGAAAAATACATACCCACTGGCTGGAAAGATGCCTAAAGGTAGTCAGTAGAGACTTCAGGTTGCTGGGGTGCATATGGAGAATGCAGACAATTATATTTTTCTTATGGTGTAGTCAAACCATTAATTTGATGGTGGTGTGCTGGCAAAACCCTAGTATAGTTAAAGCTGAGGAATCTTTGTAATGTACATAAGCTGTCAGAAGCCCTGGAGGTGTCTTCATCCAGCTGGAAACTAAATGCTCTTTTGATGGTGGGTGTTTATAACTCTTTCAGAGAACGATTTCAATTTTCTATCAGCAACTGCTCAATCTAAGTTGTATAAAACACTGCCTGCAGCCCCGTCTGGGATACAGTTGTATTCCTTCTTGTTTGCTTGCTTCTTGGCCCTAGCATTCCTTCCCCCCACTTCCACCACAGGTCCAGCTTACATAGCAATGGTGAAGAATGCAACCGTCCAACTGGCAGTCTCAAGGTCTACCTGTCTGCTGAGCCTTAAGTACCTGCTGCCTTCCTCTGGAAGGTGGGAGACATTCTGAGGAGAGCCTTGATTCAAGGCTTCCTTTGCAAGTGCTCTATTAGACTTTGGTGTCAAAGGTATTAGCTCCTTTTTCCTAATTTTTTCTGGTGGAAAAGGCCACTGTGTTTCTTCTAAAACTTGATGTTAGTACATGTGAAATGTGTCTGTGTAGCAGTTTGTGATCCTTTTCAGAGTGTGCAACTACAGTTCTGCCTAGTTTCTGAGGCTCAGTAACTCAAAATACTGCAGTTCTGTCTGTGTTTAGTGCTTAATGACAGTGTTTCCAGATCCAGCAGTTTCAGGCAAAATAATTGCTCAGTGATCGTTTAGTCAGTTCTGGTGAATTATTGGTTTGAATTTAGGAAGACTCAGCTGGTTGGCTCATTCTTACATGGATATAAGTCCTGAGTGGACTGCATGACATTTCTGACTCCATACCCTTTTCATAGTAGAGATGGATTAGTTGGAAGAAAAAAAAAAGTGTCAGTACTTCTTTCTTTCTTTTTTTTTTTTTTTTTTTTCTTTTCCTATAGAATTTGTTTAGGTTGAATTCCTAGGGAAATAAAGGTGATATAATAACACTGTTTGTGCTTTCCTTGTAGAAGCATGAGCCTTTTGGCTACTCTGAACCATGTCTGGAGGAAGGAAAGAGTCTTGCAGATGGTTAAGATCCTGTTAGTTTTGTGAAATTCAGCAGCTGGGTACAGTAAAGGGATCTAAACTAGCTTTCCACTGAGAGGAAGCAAAGGGAGAAATCAATGCAAAATTTTCCATTTGGCAGTAAACTTCCCATTTAGTTCAGTTGACTTGGGTAACTGGGCTGGTAGTTCAGATTAGCCATGGTTCTGCTGACTCTTGTGTAATCAGAGTGTGCTAGAATGGCTAAAAAGACATGAGTGTGGGGATGTGCAGCTCTAGGAAACCGGGCTTTTTTTTTTTTTTTTTCTGTTCATGGAGCTTGGAACACCTTGAATTTGTGAACTTTTTGTAGAAAGCCACGAGATCTGCAATTTCCCGTGATTTTGGGACTGCTTTTTTTTCCGGTCAGAAAATTAATTCGCAAAAGTTCATATTCCTGGACATCTCTGAAGTATAATAGATCTGTTGTACCCATTATACAGAATATTTATAAAGTGCAGTTTAATTAGAGATTCTTCAGGTAACTGTGGCCTAGCTTTCCAACACATTCCTTTGAAACAAACCTGTCTGGTAAGTTCAGTTTCTATCAATAACAATTTCAATTCCTTTTATTATTACATTTATGAACAGTTGCAGGCTTTAGAAGGAGAAGGGAAACTTGGGGCATAAATTTTTAAATAAATTTCTTGGTAGAGATCAAAGGAAGAAATGCAAAACTTTGAAAACTTTGTAAGAGCTTGGTGCAGAACAAGCATAGGTATTTGCATGGGAAGCTTCACAAGTGTAGCTATAATAGTGATATGAAACCCTTAAACTGAAAGCTGTAAAACTAATTGGAGGGGGAAAATGGGAGCAAAATAGTGTTCTAGAAATAATTCGTTAAAGTAGAACTTTCTGGAATACTACTTTTTCAGTGGTGGTTTTTAAAAACTCTGAGAAAAGGAGCAAGACTCAAACTTGCCTTCAGTTTCTTTCCACAAAGAACATGAAACTTACTCCAAAATTATTCTTTATCGTTTCAGATGTTGGATGAAAATAACCATCTTATTCAGTGTATAATGGACTATCAGAACAAAGGAAAGACGTCTGAATGCTCTCAGTAAGACATTAATCCAAATCTACTGTGGATTGGTTGAATTTCCACCTAGATCACCATGCTTGATTTGTTTAGCTCACCTTGGAGGAGAACTATGCTGTGAAGAACAGAAAAGTATTGCTACAGATACTACACTTAGAATTTATGGGGTTTTTTATTTGCCATATGACTGTCACTTCTGTCACTGAAATGCTGCAACTTGCCTACTGCAAGTTGATGTCATGATGACGACACCCATGAAAATGGGGACTGTATAACCACGATGTTTTTCCTCTGCATCACAATTACACTTTGGGAAAGAGATAGTTTTCTTCTCCAAGTGTTCAAAATCATGTAGGAATGGATCTTTCTTCTTCCTGACGGCATGTTTGAAAACTACCTGCTTACCACTTGCCCAAGAACAAAGAGTCTTGTCTTAAAAGTTTGGCTTGCCAGAATAGCCCGCGTGGACTTGCTGTCTAGTGGGGTCTCTGGAGAGTGATCTGAGAGAACTGTGGAAGGAGTGAATTATTAAGGAATATTATTTTCCCGTACTCGTTTCTGGCATGGGATGATCATGGCACCCTTGTAATCAGACAAATACAGAGCCATGTGATAGATGGGGCATCACAGTGTGGCTTGAGTCTCTTACTAAGAGAACTGATAGTCTGCGAGTAGGAGGGGAGTCACAAATAGTAGGTATTTTTGCTTTAAGGGAATACTTTTATTGTAGCACAGTTACTGTGTTAAGCTGTTCGCATGCCTGCTGTTATGTATTTGTGATCTGTTCCTGCTTTCAAGGTTATTTTTGTGACTGTGGGCTAGATGTTGAGACTCTGGAATGTGGTTCTGTAGCAGAAAAATCATTCCATAGCAAACTTCCAAAGCTCAGGGTCCTGATGAAATATTTGCACTGTTCTTGGTCACAATTCATATAAACATATAACATCTTGTATCTGGGGACATAGTAGAAGGAGCTCTCTTTCCCTAGTGTTTGTGATGGAAATTACACCAAACAGCCACACACACACTGTATATGTCTCCTGGTGGCTTAGTTTGGGGCAGGAAGGTGAAATAGGTGAGAACAGTGTCACCCAGCTTTAGATTTTTCATAGGAACCCAGAAGTTTTAGAGAAGATACAGGCAGAGATTTGATGGGAAAGACTGGGTAATAGGTAAGTGTGAGGGGAAAAGGCTTAGGATTCCTAGTAATGGTACTCTTGTGAGTCTCTTGAATCTTGTTTTACATAGGTAGCTTTCTTTGCATGTGTAGAATTAAAGTAAATTCTGATGTTATTGTATTTGTGGCTGAAGGTCTGTTTTGCTTTTGTTTCTTTTGATAGATACCAGCAGATGCTGCATACAAACTTGGTTTACCTAGCCACTATAGCTGATTCCAACCAGAACATGCAGTCTCTACTACCAGCAGTAAGTACAAAATAATGTAAAAGTAGGGAATAGATTTTATTTGGGTTCCTGGAGAAAAAAAGCCAAAACCAAACAGAAGTGTTTGAGGTAATGACCAAACATCTAGCCTCTGTACTGTACAGTGAATACATGATGCAGTGTCTCTTTGTGCTGTATTTGGAGTAATCTCACTGCTCAAGTCTTGCTCGAAATCTGACTTGTTTAACTGAAGACTGTTACTCTGAGTTAAACGCACAGTGCACAGATTATCTGGCCTGCATCATAGATAGTCTTAGATTCCGCCCCCCCCCCAGCCTCAACTGAGAACTGTAGTGGTGTGGCTCTTGGTCAGCTCCTACAGCAGTACTCTGTTTTTCCTCTTATGTTGGGGAAAGGTGGTGGTGGGGTGGGATTTCTTTTTTTTAATTTTTTTTTTTTCACTGGAATATCATCCATTCTTTTGCCTCAGTGGAATGAGGTTGTTTAAATCTTTGGCTGCTTTTCTGTACTCTAGGTAAGTTTCTTAAATTCTTTGCCTCTCTCCTGTATCAGAAAGCAACCTTTTTTAAGGTGGACAATAATATGCAAGAAATAAGGTTGCACAGGCTTAACTTGAAACGCTGTGTTGCTTTACAAATGAAGCATTTCTTGGATAATACTTAAGATTTTTTTTTTTAATCTGGAGTTTTCTGAATCTGTATTCCTGAACTCTTTATTTTATAAGATACCTCAAATTTTTCCCTCTTATCATTGTTTATGGAACAGTAAGGAAAGATACAACAAACATTAAAATAGCTTGCTATCTGTTTGCTTTTTGTGCTAATCGGAAAGCTTGGGGAGTTCATTGTGAGTAACACAAGGAAGTTCTTTGTTTTTTGGTAATAAGACTTTTCTTGAATTAATATAGTCTTGATTCATTTCTGTAATATGAAGCTAAAAAGAATGTCTATAAAACAGCCATTCCTAGATACTAGTTTTCACCAACTGAAATTGAATTACTTTTTCTTTGGTCTCTGGAGGAGTGTTCTCCAATCATTGCTACTAGCAAAGCATCCTTTCAAGTTGGTACCTAGAGGACTATAGAAACAGTGCTTCATTATGTCCAACCTGTTGTGCCTGTAGAGGCTTCTCTTTTTATAAATCCATGCTTGTAGCTGAGGGGGAGGGAAAGAAACCTTTAAGAGGGCTGTGTGTATTACTCAACTAATACGTTTTTGGAGGCTTAATTCATATCCTGGTTCTGATGACAACTGGAAATGAATTTGACCTTATCTTAGTCCCTGGTGAACAGTCCTGTTCTTAAAGCTGAATGTGATGACATTCTCTTCTTAAAAGAAAATGAAGATAGGGCCAGGAAAGATTTTAGCAGATCAGGACTGAAGTGCATTTCTGGTCTTGAACGTAAGGAATATTCCACAGTAGTGAGAAAATAGTGTAGTGTAGTTCAGGTTGGGGCAGGAGGGGAGTCCCCTTTGGACAACTGAGGGGGGAATAAAAAGGTAGCTTCTTGGTGTTTCTTTCAAACTAGAATACAAAATGAAATTTAGATGTTCAGTCTTACCTATGTGTAGACACTCTGACATACGAAGTCAAATCTTTGAAGATTTGCCTGAAATGGGGTAACATAATCAGATAAAGACTTTTTTTTTTGGGGGGGGGGGGGGGGTTAGAAAAATATTCTTTAAATTCTTTGTCTTCCCAAAAAATTTTAGCCAGAAGAATTCAGGATCATGTGAGCTACCGCTTTTTTCAATGCAAGTTAAACTACTTCAGACTCTTCCTTTATTGGCTTTCTGTTTAAGAACTGATGAGGCTCAAGTTGACTTGGAAGTATTATGTTTCTGTTCACCATGCTTCTGTGTCAGCTGTTGAACAGTCTTACTAAATTCAGGTGTTGTGGGTAGCAACAGTTAAATATGGAGCAAGATACTGTGTGTGTAAACATCTACTATTTTTAATAGTAAAATACATCAACTTTATGATACTACCATTGCAGTAGTTTCCCAGATAACTTAGGAGGGCTGGAGTCTGGACAGCTTCTGAAGTGGGATTGTATCTATCCATATCTGGAAGATTGTTCCCCTAGTAAACTATACTTTCTTTCTTCTTTAAATTTAATCTTGTTTTTGTTTTAATCTGGTAAATACACTCTCAAGAAAGTTCACAACTTAACTGCTACTTTTTATAAAATGCTTTATGTGATAAAATGAGGTTGAAAAGAGAATACTGCTGTTAAGGTAGCATTCACACTGAACAAAAGAGCTAAATGATCACGTTTGTTTGAGGTTGTTAATATAAGCTAACATGACTTGAATGTGACATTGTATCCTCTCACAATACTTCTTAGGCTTAATGCTTCATATTGTTGGGAAAAACGCTTGTAGTCAGTTTCTGTGCCTCTGTCCCCATCTTCCAGAATGCGCTATTCTAATCAAATGACTGTACATCCTTTCTGAAAGTGTGGTGTTGCCTGTAGAGAACAAGATGAATCTTCCACTAAACAAAAGTGTAGTGAACCAACTGTGGTGAGCAGAGAAATGCTTCTATAAAGGGGCCCTGGAAATGAGGAAAAGGTGAGACAGGTGAAGCAAGCATTGCAGGGTGTGGGTGAAGGGAACTAGAAAGACTTTGAAACTCCAGTGTCATAAAACAGCTCCTGTTGTCTTTATGCATGATAAATTTAGAGTATTAAATTATGAATTCTGGGGTAAGAGACCTTCCTTCACATCAGAAGATAAAGTAAGTGTGAGGTTAATCTCCTTGAGTCAACCAGTCTTTTCTCAGCCATGTGAACAGCAGCATTGCTAAGGACAGGGCTGTTTTGGAGTGTCTTCCCAGCCAGGCGAGAGTGGTGGCTAAGTCCATGTGAGAAGTTGATGTAAGTTTTTGCTGCCACTTTCTGAGTTATGGCAGGTACTCTCTTTCTTGGACACCAGTTGAAAGTCTGTTTACCACCACCATGTGGGATAAGCTGGCTTCCCAGAAAGGGCTTGTAAGGTGAGGAACACACCACTTGCATTCTTTTGATTTTCATTGGTGCTGCTTTTGAGGGAGGCAACAGCAAAGTATTAGTCTCCTTGAACTGTAGAGAGCAAAGATGCAATTAAAGTTTGTTACTGGGACTTGCAAGAGAACCTCGAAAAAATAGTAGTGAAGTACTGTGTGTGTGTTTCTAAGCACATTGAATCTGAAACTGCGGAACAGGCACCTTATCCTCCCTGACTTGTATTTTTTGTTGTCTCGAGAGAGAGAGTTTTAGTGGTATTAAAAAGTCATTGCAAACTATTGAATAAGAAAAAACCTTTTCCACTTGGATGTTTTTCCTCCCCTGTATATCTTCATTTTGCCAAATACTTATAAGAAAACAACCCATGACCATCACTTTATTGGGAAAAGTAGAGGGGAACTTTTGTCCTGCACTCCAGCCTTTCCATTTTGGCATTTATAGCAGGCAAATATTGAGGTCTGCAGGAATTATTTGATTGGGAACACTTGTTTTGTTTTTTTTAAACACAGAAAAAGTGATTTCTCCCCCCCCCCCCCAGTTTTTCTTGCATAATGCAACTTGCTGTCAGCATGCAGAGCACTTGATTTCAGTGTGTATTTCAAGAAAGTGGTGAAAATAAATGCTTGTGATTATTACTCATTTCTATAACGTACCACTTTTCTTTTATATTGAAAGTACCAGTTTCTTCCAGTAGCAAGCTAATTTCTGTATGTGAAGTGACTTCCAAGAAAACTCATTGTGTCTGAGTTGTAGAAAAATGTGCACATTGCATTAAATTGGTTTTGTTAATTTCATAATATTGGAAAGGTTATTAATAAACTTATGAATAAGAAAGTTTTTTTTTTCCTTGCTTGAGATACTTCTCTCAAGACTAATGCTTTTTGTAGGACTTGTGAAATCCCTTGATGTATGCTGTTCCCAAACTTGTCACACAGATTAGGGCAGAGTCCCTGCCATTTTAGTTATAAAACACTTCTATATAAAATGGTGATTGCTTTTTATAAACACCCAACATCAGCGAACACTGAAATACTGGTTACTTCCAAAGAAACTGCTTCAAGAGGTAGAATGATTAAACATCATTACTAGCACCTGACTAAAACTTTTCTTCAAGTTCCTTATTGGAAGATGGTGGGGTTTTGTTTGTGTGGTTTTTTTGGGGTTTTTGGTTTTTTGTTTTTTTTTTAAAGCTGCAGAGTTCAGGTTGCTAAATAAGAGTCCTCAGTGAAAGAATGGTTTTACTCAATCAGTGGAAAGTCTCATATGATCTTAAATACACTTTAGTGTTTTTCAAAGGGGTAAGTTCAATCTATGGTTCTAATGTACTTGTGATTAGTTTGTAGAAACAATTTAGAGTCTTAGGAACAGAACAGTGTGCACTCTGCTTTTTTAGTAGCCTTCATTTTGAACATAAAAGTTGTGTAAAATATATTTAATTGAATTATCTTGATACTGTTTTTCTTGAAAAAAGCAAGATGGCATCCAGAAAAGAAAAATATGGCTCATTTTTAATAGCTTAAAATAAAATTTGCAAATAAAACTCCTGTTACTGAAGATGAGAGGAATCCTAAATTAATAAAATTATTGTCCGGTTATGTGCCAAATGCCTGGGGAAGTCTGGTATCTGTGGTAGTATAGCAGAAAGTCTGTTCAGGGTATCTGCTTTCCTGCTGATCACAGCTGGCATCCGTCTTTAAACCTCTGGCTTAATTCTGTGTATATTGAATGTTAGTGTGTTGACTAAATTAGTTTTAAAGCAGATACACAAAGCAGTATTGTGTATTATTCTGCTTTAGCCTTTCAGAACACAAGTCCATGCCAAATTCAAGTTCAACTTGAAACTGAATTAATAGAGAACAGAGCAAAAGAAAGGTTGAATGTTTCCTGTCAAGAGGCAAGTGAGCTATTAGTTGGAAGTGGAGCTTGGATTTTGAAGAATAATTGCTCTGATTAAATGTTTGTTAAACAGTTTTCAAAAATCATAATCATTTCTAAAGACTTTCTAAAAGAGAAACATTAGGTAGCAGATTTTTTGAGGAAGGGGGGGAAGGTGTTGCATTCATACCTACAGTATTATGCAAGTACACTCCAAGGAACTTTCCTGCTGCTCTTCAAACGAGGGGCAAGTAGAGAGAGCCACTGTGGTTGGGATGGGTAAACGAAATTAAGCTTCACATTATTGTACTGTTACTAGAAACTGTTGAGCTAGTGCAAATCCATAATTGTTAAAAGCTAATCTATTTGTGCTTGCATCCTCCCTGAAGAATGTAATTTCTTAAATTATTCCTTCCTCCAACTCTTCATACTCTACCTCTTTATTTGCTATGTTGATTTTGCATAGCAAAAAAAAAATCCTATGTTTTGTAAGCAAGAAACACATGGGGTAAGCCTCCTTTGGTAATAGTCTCTAGCCCCCAGTTAGTTAGGCTTTGTCACTAAAGAATGGGAGATGTGGGACACTGAAGTTCACGTTGTAGTACCACATCAAGAATTCAGCGTTACCACTGTGTGAGTGATCTCAGAGACTCGGCACTTTGAACAAAATGGTAAATAAAACTTTTCCTGAAGTTGTACAGTATTATGGGTCTGCTAGAGATGAGATTTAATTTTTTTGTTGCTGTCAGTAGCCTAGTTCTTTTATGACTGGTTATTGCAGTCATACCTAAGCAATGCATTATGATTTGGTTGTGTAAGTGCTTACACAGAGGTCTAGTGTGTCTATCACTTAATTGTCTTTGCTCCAAGGCCAGCATGTGATCGTCTGTATCCATTTTCTTTCTTTGAGGTTTTGCATGCTGTTTTGACTTCTGACCTCTCAGTGAACAATCTGCCTATATGTTCATTGTATATAAAAATGTGTTTATGGGATATTAACCAAAAGAGAATGAGTTTTACAAATAGCTACTCAGATTTTTTTTTGGGGGTGGGGGGGGTGGGGGTAGAGTATGAAAGAACACCTCCATTGAAAAGCTTTTCATTATGGGAAGAAAATCTTGTAAAATTGTCAGTAATACAATCTTTTTAGAAAACTTAAAGGCAAAACAACCAAATTTGCTATGTTTTGGGGGTTGTTTCGCCCGTAGCCTATTTGTTGAATCTCTCTAACAGCACCAGTCCTTGTGTTGATACGCATCTTTTGGGGCTAATAGTGTCATCCTGCTTTAGCAAAAGAGAATTGGGTACGCTGCATTTTTAAAAGAATTTTCAGATTGTGGATCCTCAGTTTATCCATGTATGCTGTGCTTTTATAACAAAAATTGCTTTTCCACGTTGTTCATTTTGCTCTAGAGAGGCTTTTAAATGTTGGAAAGAAGTTTGGCTGTTGTTTGACAAGATTTCCTTTCAATAGTAATGGTTATGCTGACATAATCAGAGGTGTGCTCTCCTCGGCTGCAGTTCCGCTGTATGATGTTCTAAAGTTCTTGTATGATGAACCAATCTGGAGAATCAGTCCAGATTAATTAGGTGGAAGGGGGGATATGTTCATTCTGGATTAGTTCAGATTAACCGCAGGGCTGTGTAAATGACTCTGTTGGCACAACTGAAAAGGTAGTATTGGGAAACAGGGAGCAGCTGGAGGGAGCTTCTTAAGCCAGCAATTCCACTACAAAAAAATATATCAGAATATGGGAATTTAACGTGTTAGCAAGTTAGGAGTGAATTCAAAGACCACTAGTGTACTCCACTCTAAATAAGAGGATCACTCTAACTTCTGTAAGCTACTTTGCATGTATTGCTAATCAGGTGTGTCCACATGGGGAGCTAGTGCACTGTACACAAAAAAATTACTTACATTGCCTACTAACTTCTGTGGCTGATTTAGAAATCAGTAAAAATAGCAACCAGTTTGAGTTAGTATTATGCTGTAAAGTGTAATTCTTTCATACTTGAAGATGTGATTTTCCTCTCTGTAGTACAGTATCTGTGCAATAATTACCTATTTCAAATCTAGGCAGTTTGCTAAGAGCTGTACTAGGCCGTCTGGTAACATAGATGCCGAGTCCTTTAGCCTGTTTGGTTTTGCTGTTTCCCCAGTGAAATGCTCTGAGGGTTCTGCAGGGTTCTTTTGGCTTTAATTGAGTTTACATAAGGCCTTCTAGCTGGAATGAGGTAGAATTTTTCTCTTAGGTTACTAAATGCAAGCAAAACCTGTAAATATTGGACCAGCCATTAAACCATCTTAAAATGCAAAGAGGCAGGAGGTAAAACAGCTGTGGAACAGAAAGCTCCTGCTTTTGAGGACAGATATGAACTGCATTTTATGGGGGAATTATAGAGTACCTCTGCAGTTGTCTAGTTTCTATAGCTCAATGTTCCCCAAGTTAATGTCCACGGTTAACTTTTTCCTAGTCACTTAAAGCCATCTGAATTTGTACCAGGTAATTTAACTTTTGATGTAAATAACTTCTGGTTATATCAAGAGTTAACAATTTTATGTGATTATTTTTTAAGTATCAGAAGAGCTATTGGTATGTGGACGTTAAGTATTTTAGGGTTAAATTTTCTGGTTGTTAAAACAATGCTAAAAAATATTTGTACATTGAAATATTTTTGTGCAGCAATATATGCAATTTGAAACAACTAAATATTCCAATTTTGTCTTTAAACAAAGTGTTTTAAGTATTACATTATGCAGTACTTTAACAATTCGTTCAAGTCTTAAGTCAGAGTTTTTTTTCTTTTTGAGATACTGATGTAAATTGAGATTAGAAACTGGTTGTCATTCTAAATTTAGAATTCCTTACTGCTAGTGTTGCAACTGGTACTCCAACAGTGAGAGTATGAATTATATTTGTAATTAACTTCACTATTTAGACATGAGTGTAAATGCTTTTCACGTAGAAATCCTCCCTACCCCCAAATATTACACTTGCTGAGAATTGATATAGGTTGGGTTGGTTTTTTTTTTTTCATTTAAGATACTCTCAGTACTGGAATAACCTGCACTGTGTAGAAGAGTCATCATAACCCAATTAAATAAATCTCACCTCTTTCAAATCTCAGAAATGTATTCCTTTATGATCTGATTTCCCAGTCTGACACCTCAGTGAGTACTCTGCAGGTGCCATCACCACCTATCAACAGAGTACTGTTCTCTGGGACTGGGACAGGTGCTGTGATATTAGCAATGTGATATTAGCAGGGCAGGGTACCTCCTGGGATGGGGTATTTTGCTTTGCATAAAATGGTGTTTAAGAACTGAAAACAAAGATGATTAAATCCTGAGTTAGAGCTTTTCTTAGAAAGATCAGAAGGCTCTTATGTTTGTGTTCCACGTAGCTTTTAATTGTTACTCTGAGAGAATTTCAAGAAAATTGCATTTTTGATAGTGTACTTTAAATATCTATTGCTATTTGTATTGATTATGTCTTTTACACTTTATTGATGGCTGAGTTGGTATTCCATCTCAGTTTTTATAACAATAAATGTTCCATAAACAAATCTTTCAACCTACTATTGATGGTAAGAAAAATCTGGTAATATAAAGTAGGGCAGAGAAGAGATGATAGATGAAAGTTCCAGGTGTACAATTCCACCATGGCAACTTTTATTGTTTGCTGTCTTGCATTTGATCCAATTTATTATTTAAAAGAAAATCCTCTAAAAAAAAAAAAAAAAAGCAGTTTTGCTCTCAGTTTAAGGGTGTGCTTTGAAATAACTTTTGGGTTTAGTAGGATTTTGTTTGTTGAAAGTTTTTGGTTAAAATCTAAGGGGTTTTTTTTTCTTGCCTTTTTTTTTTTTCCCCCCTTAGAACTGCAGTTCAGTTTCAGTCTTCTTCCTGTTCAGATTTCCAGAGTTGGACAAAATAGCTTATAATTTTTTTTTCATGCTCTGATAAATTTTAAATGCTCATAGTGGCTAGAAATTGTAATCTGTGTGATTAGGGAAGTGAGCCAAAAATTAGTGTTTAGCAAGTGAAGCTATGTCTAACATCTTCTAATTCTTTAACTTACTTTTTACTGATAGTAAAATATTTAACATTTTCTACTTCATAATTAGAATAAAATCAGCAGTGATTTTAATTTCTATTCCTTTCTGTCAGTCATCCAGCAGAAAGAGGGAAGTAGACTTTACTTTGGTTCTGTTAACCTAACTAGATTTGAATGTTGCTTCACCCTTCATATCTAGACTGAGTGGGTAGGATTCATGTTGGGTAACTCTCTTTTCACAAAGTGGGGGGGGTTCTTTTTCTTTTTTCTTTTCTTAATGTTTGGCTTTTGAATACTGTGTGGTTATTTTGTATTTTAAAAGGTCTTTGTCATGCGTAGTGCATATTACTAAGGATAGTCAATTTCCTTAACTTCTGCAAAGAACAAAAAAGATTAAATGACCCAGGTTTTTTAGGTTGGGGGGGAGGGTGGTTTGTTTTGGTTTGTTGTTTTTTTTTTTTAATATTAAACTTCTTTTAAATCATCTTTAATTTAATCACCTGTAAAAGCCTGGGTGAACTCTGATAGAAATAGGGAAGTTGGCATTTTAAAACAATTTTCCTTGTTTTCTTCTGGCTGCAGCCAGTAGAAGAATACTCTGGAGGAATTTCACTGGGGAATAATTATATCTGCAGGAGACATTTCTTTTTAATTACTATCAGGTAGTGATTGGTTTACGACCCTGACATGAAGGCTTATAACACATTTTTAAAATATCCTATATAACTGTTTTGATTGCATATATGTATGTGTAATTATCTCTGAACCTTGTTTAAACTTTGTTCTAGTGTCTTGTGTTGATGAATTCCTCAAGTTTATGTGATTTATGTGGTGGCTTGTATGTTTAATGTTATTCCTCAATTTATTGACCGTTCTCCTGGGGTTTTCTTTGTTGTTAAAGCATAAATTGGATGATCTACTTATTGTATGTGTTGTACATTAAATTGTATTTCTGTCATATCCTCTTATGTTCATTTCCTTTCGACATTAAAAAAAGACCAAAACCCATCCTTTTTGACTTGTTTCAGGTGAAAGACGTTCAAAGTCTTTAATCACTAGTTGCTTGTCTTTGGAATCCTTCTGCTTTTACAGTATCTTTCTGTGATTGCTTTCCTCAAATCAAACATCTATCGTGATCACAAATACCAGGGCATTTTTTTTCTTCCATATTGTACCTCACTTTTGATATATCGGGTACTGCAGGTAATCAGAAAATGAACACAGGTATCTTGAATAGTTTTTATGAATTATTTTAAAACTATTTTTTCCCACCAAACCGTCTGGGCAGTGGTCAATTCTCTTTTTTTCTGGACTAGTTGCAATAGGAGTTTCTGTTTCTTTCTGAAGAAAGAGTGGTTCAAAATTCAGTGTAATTGCCATATATTTATCTATGCTGAATTTCAGCTGGCACCATTCTGCTTATTCCTTCTTCCACAGTTTTCAGTAATTAATGCTGCAGCATCTTCAAATGTTGACATTTACTAACAATTTTTTTCAGGGGACCTCTGTATGTTCCTTCATTCTTTGAACTTCATGTAAGATTATTGCTTATTTCTTCCCTTTGGGCAGTTTCTGATCAGTGAAAGTATGTACCCCTGGACAATGTATTTTTCCAAATGGCTTTGCCAAAAAACTTAATAATTAAGTTTTTGTTAAATATGCAGCTAAGTGGTTTAATTTATATATTTGAAAATTTCTAATGGATTAGAAAGATATGACTTCCCTATATTGACACTTTACTAAGTCATCTTTATTTTCATCATCCTTGGAGTTTTATAATACTGTAATTATTTTCATCAATTTACTTGTAGCTTGGGGAACAAGGCTTACAGATTTACAATTCCTAGAATTGGTCCTACAACTTTTTTCTAAAAAGAGATACAGTGTTTGCCTACTTTCTGGTCATCTTATGGGGTAGTTTATTTTAATGAAATGTGGAATTTTTTAGCAGCTTGGACCTTTTTCTTGCATTGTTTTCAAGAATCTAAAATGCGTTCACACAGGTCTTTGGGCTCTTTCCATATCCAGAAGCTCCTCTTGCTAAATTATTTTCTGGTAGTACCTTTTTGTGTGTTTTTAATTACTCCCTCAGTTCTCTCAGTTCCCTGTGGCTTGTGAAGTCTCTTGCAGGTTTTTGTACCTAATGGGATTTTTAAAATTCTTAATATTTTTTTTCCCCTGTCCTTGAATGTTTTGCACTCTCAGTGCTGTTTTTTGATCACGGCAGTGTTTGTCTTAATGTTAAACAAGAGCTGTTTTGAAAACTTCCAGAATAAATTTCAGAGTTGGAATATATAGTTTTGTCTTGAATAACCTTTGGAGTTTTTTTGGTCCATCTTTCCATGCATAAGGGCATGCCCGTGTTTGTGCAGTAACACCTGCAGAATAGCTAAAACCTAGGTATGATCTGATTCTACTTAGTACTTCATAATATTTTTCATTATCAGCATGTTGTGTGAACGTTGGATTTACTAATGATTTATACTTGGCATCTAAGAAGTTCATTTTAATTCTGAGAATATTTCAACTTGGATGTTTTTTGGCTTTGCTCTCTTTGCTGAAATGGGGCTGTTGTTACACTCTTGAGTTCTGACTGCTCATGTGGAGGTACCAAGTGTGTTGGTTTTGCTGATATTCCAAGAAATACTTTCTGAATAAAAATTAAGAAGTCTCTTTGTTTTCTTTTTTGTTTTGTTTCTCTGTATATCAGTTTTGGATAATTTCTGTTGGATGCAAAAGTAGGATGATAGTGAACTTTTGAAGGTGAAGAGAAGGAAGACTTAACTGAAGCAGCCTTACTTTGATTGCTCACTAGTGGAGGAGGATCAAGCAAAATGGAGTAGCATTTCACTCACCCTGTTCAGCGAGTAGAACTGCCCTTCACTCTTACCTTTTCTACCTTCTGCCACTCCTGCTATAGGATAAGGAATAAACTTGCTTGTAAAAGGTCATTCTCCTCATCATGGAGGAATGACAGGAATTTAGTGGGAGAAGTCATCTACTTGCTTGCATTTTCCTTCATCTGCTTCCTTCCTCCCGCTGAAAAAAAGCCTTTCATTGATTTCTGGAGGAATTTTTAAAAAAAGTTGTGGGGAAAATAATACCTGCTTGAGGGGTATCTGAAGAGATGTTGAGAAAATAAATTTAGTACTGTTCCACTTTTCCCCCTGGGAAGTGAATACGTGTGTGTGTGTCTGTATTACCCAGGTGTTGCCATCTCCAAGGCCGAAAAGGGGTCCTGCCTTGCACTCATTTGGAAAGCATTACTCTTTTCTACTGTATGACATCCTGTCTTTATGAATGTCCTGATGAGTAGGTACAGCTATAAGGGGGCTGGGCTAGGTGGGTACTTAGGGATCACCCCCTTGGTTCTTTTGATGAAGAGAAATGTTGAAAAATACACACATTTGTCTCATGGGAAGGGTTTTGCATGAATAGTTATGGCCTTTTAGAGAGGGTCCTCAAAAGCCAGAGACCCAGGCATTCGCTCTCACAGAGATGATTTTTATTCCCCTGAAAGCATTTGGCTAAGGTATGTGAGGAGGATTGTACAGTCTCGCAGGTGTTTTTAATAAGAAAACAAAGCTGGCTACTAGCAGTTTCTGCGTCTCCTTACATTGCTGTGAGTAGAAGGTAATAGTAAATTCCCCCTTGTATTTACTGTTTTTCTTGCTCTCCCTCTTTGAACTCTCAAGGTTATTCAGTTATTTTCCTCACAATTTCATTAGGAAATTTGCCAAAAACATCCTTTCTAGGCAGCTGTCTCTGGACCTTTGGAGGCCAGCACTAATGTGCTTCCAGTCTGCAGGGGGTGTTTGGCACGAAATTATGAACTAGGCCTTCAGCGCTTCGGGGGAGAGAGGGGAAGGGATCGCAAACGTTTTACCACACCCAGGTGCAAATTTTTGCTACTCTATGAGCATTCAGAGGCTTTCATCTCTTGTTGTACCTGTTTTGTCCTGGTGCAAGGTCTGTTAACAGCAACAAATTGTTGATGTGAGAGAATTATAATGGAAGAGTTATTTTTCTGTTCGCCAAATGTTGCTTTGAAGAAAAGCTTTTGTGTGTGTGGGAGGGAATGACTCCGGCAATCTTAAACTGTTCAGATATAATTTTTTAATGAGGCATTGATTTGTATTTTTTTCATTTTAAAGCGGTGCTTGAAGGTGCCGCAGCGTTGTCTGCACGTAAGACTTCATGTAAAATTGAATGAAATATTAGACGTTTTGCCGAAATTAATATCGGGAGGAGTTAAACATACCAGAAAGAGCAAGAAATGCGTTTCGGTGCTTGCTTTCATATGCCGCTTAAGAATATAGGCAACTGCTGTACCATATGTACGTACAATATATTTGTCAGACTAACTGCTTCTCGTGTTTGACTAAACTGTCTCCTTTCAGCCACCCACACAGAATATGCCTATGGGTCCGGGAGGGATGAGTCAGAGCGGCCCTCCCCCACCTCCGCGCTCGCACAGCATGTCTTCAGATGGTATGGTAGGTGGGGGCCCTCCTGCGCCACACATGCAGAACCAGATGAACGGCCAGATGCCTGGTAAGTTTTTCTCCTCTAAGACATTAACACCAGCGTTGCCTGGCAACTGAAACGACATGGGGGCTCAAGGGATACTAGATTGTTGATGACAAAACTGCTTTGAATGCCCCCGAGTACAAGCTCTCTTAGAGTTTGTTAGCTACAGAGCTACGTGACCTGTATTCAGTGTTTATCAGGCTGCCCTTGGGCTTTGATGTAGCTGACACACAGCATTCCTCTGATGAACAGAACTGGCTAAATTTAGTCTGTTTGAAACTGTGCAGTACAGCTGGCTTTAGAAGGCTTATTGGGGAAAGGCATTGGCCTGTGGCTGAGTGAACACAAATCCTTCCATGAAAAGATAATGCGAAATCATCGTAGCTAAATAATTAGATAATAATAAAATAGATACATCTTAACAGAGGGCGTTTCCAATGTGGGTAAATGTTTAAAAAAAAAAATTGCTTTTATGCAGAAACTCATCCAGCTTCCACTAATCCTCTGTGTTCTTTATTATTAAAGATGTGTTGAATCATAAGGGATTTGTAAAGAAATGGCCTCCAGATTATTGTTCTAGGTGTAAATTTAAAGTCAGTTTTATACCATCCTGTTTTGTAATAAAAAGAAAAGTGCTTGGGAAGTCAGAAACAAAGCAGTGAAACAAGATGATAAAATTCCACATTGTACCTACCAGTACTGGCTTTGGGGTAACTATTCCCTTTAGCAGTCAGATCAGAATGGAGTAGGCCCTGGAAAAGCTTGCTTCTTTATACAGAGGCTGTTTTCCAGAATTTCTACTCATAAAGTCATACTGTCTATTTCATGTGAATTTGACTTCCAGATTAAAATTGCATTCCCAGGATTGCTTTTATTCGGGACCCCTTCATTTTTTTGTATGGAGGAACTTTTTGTACAAAAGCTCTTCAAGGTATTGGGTCTTCCAAGAAAGGGAACTGCTGTCAAAGGATCTTTGAAAATTCATCTCTTGGTGGTCACAAGGATAAGCTTCCTGACAGCACACACAGTAAATAACTATGCAAAACTTAATATGAAGTAAAAAATATAATGATTGCTGTAGTCTCTAACTTCTGTGCCAATCTTGATAAAATGGACCTGATAGTGTTAGTGACAGCTTTTCTGAGAAGAGTAGCTGAATAGCCTCCAGAGGCTGTGTGTAAGAAGTGTAATAAAAGATCTAGAGAAGTTAGTTTCATCGTACATGTTGGTCATGGTCTGCATTTGGAAGTGGAAAGAGCAATATATGCTGCTCCCTAAGCAGGGCAGAGATATTCTGGTTGTGGAGTTCTCTATCCCTCTAAGATCCATCAGCTCCCATGGAGAATAGCATTGCCTCTCACAAATCAGTCTCTTTGACCCTCTAGTGTAATCATATTATTGTTATTATAATGATCTTTTCCAAGGAGAAGGATTACTGAGTCACAATGTGAGCATAATGACTTCACTGCAGAGCCACGGGGGAGAAAAGTCACTCCTTAAACATACATATTTTGTAATTAGATAGAATAAGAAAAGAGCTCTTATGAAAATATGTGAAAGGTAAATAGGTTTGTTTTGGTATTCACCTAGACAGATACTTAAATACAGTTTCCAACTAAGCTTTAATTTAGCCTTTCTTCCAACATACTCACTTTTTTGAATATCTGTTCCTTCCCTTCTCTGTTCAAGGTTGTCTCTGAGGATGTGAAGATAAACAGCTTAGGATGAGGGCATCTCTAATACTGGAAAGGCATGCTAAAATCATTTCATAGTTAGGCATTGGAGAAGGGGAAACAGAATCATCTTGTTAAGTGGATAGCTGAATGATTGTTTTCTTTTTTTAAGTGTTTGCTAGTTTGCCTGTGTGTGAGCCTTTGTGTATTTCATAGACATGTATTTGTAATAATTTCTGCAGTGTATGCATTTGCTTTCTGTTCATAGGGCACTTACTCTAAAGTTACGTAGACACTTTGTAACAGAAGTCAGATACAAAACTTTAAATATCTGAAGAAACGATCTGTCCAAAAGGAATAAAGTCACTAAGGTGCGAACCGAGAGACTCCAGAGTTGACAACCGCGAGTTGACCAGCCTGGAAGAAATAAAATGCAGGCTCTTAAAAATACCAGCTAAGGATTTCTGGAAGGCCTTATCTGAGTAGGGGCTTCCACAGGACTGAGTGTGGGTGGAAGGGTTGATGGGAGGATTCAAAGAACTGCCTAGTGATGGTCAGGGCACAAGTTGATTTAAAGTTCTGTCATGGACCTGTCCCATTACCTAAAGGGCAAAGGATGATTTTTCTCATACTTGCGTTCTGGGTAATGAAGGACTTGAAGTGCTGCTGAGGCCCCTAACTGCATCCCCTGACAAATGAGTGTGTGTATCCTCTTACCAGGGAAGACAGTCATGACGAACCTTTTTCAGCCTATGGTGGAACTGAGTGTTTTCTGTACCTGAAAAAATTAATCTGTGTAGAGTTACACTCCCTGAGAGTTTGTGTGATGTGAAGTAAGGGTGGTCTGGATTTGGAAGGAGATGATGAACTGGGCTGTGCTGGTGGCAAGTTACCTTCCCGATTTCTTGAGCTTGTTTTATCATATGTAGAAAGTTGAAAGGTAAGGCTAGCTGTAGGGTTCTCTGACCTTTGTCCTGGCACTGGTAGGTCACCTTCCCAAATAACAGGTGCTTGCGTATTACCAACAAGTTCTCTCGAAGTCTTCTTTCCTTTCTGCAGATGTAGTCTCGAATGCGCTTAGGCTGGCTTACAGCTTCTCAGAGCTAAGATACTGTCCATAAGTGGTTAAGAGGAAAAAGGACTTCTGTTTATAGTCAAGATAGATATTTATTACATTAACTTTTATTATAACACAGAATGTAATTAGTATAGCATTTAAAACAGTTATTTTAATGGCAGATAATGCACTTCATGTCACTCTCATATGTCATTCATATTCCGTTCTTCCTATTTCATTTATTAGTATGAAAAAAAAAAAATCAACTGCTGTGTCCTTATGTGTAGGAGAACCCCATGAAGTATTTTGGCAAACTATAAAAAAAAGTTTTGTAAAGTGTGTTCTTAACTATTTTTCATTTGCAAGATTTTTTGATACTGTTGTCTTAGCTTTTCCTCTGTCCTTGTCTTCTAGCTTCTGACTAACAAACTACCTGATTTTGACCCCAGAATATACACATCCCTGACACTTCATGTACCAGCTTTTCCTTATGAGTGCTTTCTCCTGTTTTGGTGCTACCCGAAACGTGAAGTGTACGTCAGCCTTTTAGAGAAGGTGTTCTATTTTTTCAACAACTTCTCTCTTGTGATAACTTTTGCCTTCCCCATTTTGCTTCTTATATTACTGGTTTTTAAAAACTTACTCCACTGTGTGCTTTGCTAGCTCTCTGAAATCTATTATCGACAATTTCTTCCTTTAAACAAAAAGGAAAAAAAAAACCACTCCCAGACCCTGACTTTTTGGCACTAACCCTGTGTATTCCTTCCTTTTCTTAGGAAAGAAATTAAGAAAGTAGTCTTGTAGCAGTCCTAAAATAGTTGCTTGGCACTACAGTCTGGAGCTTCACCTTAGCTTTACTTTAACACATTTGATGATTGATTTCATGTTAAGCGATGATCTCACTTTTTCAGAATTAAACTGTCTCCATGTTCTCACTATTACAGAGTTAGGCAGTGTTGAATTGAAGAGGGGACAGTACAGGCATCTATAGTTCTGTGTCATGGTCATAATCCTATTCACTGAGTAGTTATTTTCTGTATTTGTGGTGGATCCACCTTTGTATAGTTCAGCAATCTCTGCTCACCTTGTTTTGCAGGAACAGTGAACTGCACGTATGATACCTTTTTTTAGCTTTTTCACTTTCCTTGATAAAATAAGCTTATGTGTTCATTTCAGTAAGATGCCTTGAAAAGGGCAAGAGGGTAAACATTCTTAAACATATTCTCTGTTTCTTCATGTTGGCTTTTAGTAGCTGTGTTCCTTGATCTCTGTCGTCTTCTGCATCTTTTTGTTTGCAGTTCAGTTGGTATTGCCTCTATGACCTTGTGTACAACTCTCTATGTCCTTATTTTAGCCTTCATTCTGTCCTAGATTAGTGCAGTTATTTCTTTAGTCAAAACAGGACTCAGGAGCTGTTTACATCTGAAGGCAGATACTTCCTCCACGCATACTTCCCCCCCACCCCCCCTCCCCGCAAGGACACATGTAACCAACACCATCTTCCTACAACTCTACTGGCATAGTTTCTTTTAGGTTCCTTTTCTAAGGTTTCTGTATTTCTAAGGCTTTTGTAGCTTAACAAAAATCCTGTGGCATGTTTGGCAACAATGTCATCTTCTTGGGTGAACTCTGTCTATATCAACACTTGCCTTGTTTACAGTTGACCTACTCAGTCACATGCTCTGGTTGTACCTATCTTCATAAACTCTTCATGTGATGCTTGTCATATGCATAATCCTTGCATTTAATTTACTATTTTCATTTGTCATATTTATACCCAGTCACATCTCTTACTAATTTTACTCCTAGTAGATGCTTACTTATCCCAGCTGAAGTAATGAGTAAGCTGATCAGATGGTATTGTAATGTTTACGGTTTTTGAAAATACCCATTGAGAGTAAATTTAATTCAGAGAACAATCCTATTCCAACTTGTGTTGTCAAGAAGAGGGGAAATAAAGGATGAAGCGATGTAGTTGCCCTTACAGGTATAAACCGGTTGCTCTTCCTTTGAATCTTTGCAAGCATGAGAGGTGAGCTGATAATTTGATGGCTGTCCTTCCAATCATCATCTCCCACCCTACTAATCTGTAAATACATTTGCAGAATATTGGCTACGTTACATGTTCGAACAATGTTAAATATGCCTTCAGCTATTTCTACTCTACATGCATTTGTACCATGTCAGTGTTAACAGTGCCTGACTTTTGAGAAAAAAAAAAAACCAAACATATTAACTGTTACTTTCAGAAAAGTGTCTAGTATGGTTTGGTTGAATAAACAGAAATGTTACAGCTATTGTAACAATTATATGTGTAGCTGTGATAGAGCTACCAAGCTGGCTGTTAAACTCGTACTGTGCAATTCAGGTTGAAATTCAGGGTGTGTGGTGCGAGTACTAAAAAGACTAGTTTTGCATATGATATGGATATAAGATGAGCTGTATGACATTTTACACCTTTGTTTCAGTAGCTTCAGCTGCTCAACAAAAGAAAATGTATTGCATAGTAGAGCTGAACTTGGACTGTTATCTTTTTTTAAGTTAAGTTGGGATATCATGAGCAAACTATGTTTTAGCTTTGTTTCAATGAAATTGTATTTAATACTTTTTAATTTTTTTTTAGTTTTGTGATTCAGTATTACTGTATTTGTTTTATGATACTTAATGTAGAACCTTTTTTTCCCCCCGTTTTTCTTTCTAAAGGACCTAACCATATGCCTATGCAAGGACCTGGACCTAACCAGCTCAATATGACTAACAGTTCCATGAACATGCCTTCAAGTAGCCATGGGTCGATGGGCGGCTATAATCACTCAGTGCCATCCTCACAGAGTATGCCAGTGCAGAATCAGATGACTATGAGCCAGGGACAGCCGATGGGCAGCTATGGTCCCAGACCAAACATGAACATGCAACCAAACCAAGGTAAGTGAGGTGCTTGTTAGCTTCTGTAAAAAGGAAATATCTCAGGTACAGACTTTTTAAAAGGTCTTTTCTTGTAGATTTCCTTCTCTGAATGCATTTGTACCCATGTTTGGAGGACTCTATGTCCCCTTTCTTCCATGTGACTTCTTATTTATTTGCAGGCATTAAACTGTTTTCAGGTATTGTGTGGGACTCTGGGAATGGATCTGCTTTCATCAGTTATAAGTTTGAACTACTGTTTATCTTTCTCAGACTTTACACTTCTATCTAAGTGTTATTATTGCTTGAGTTGATAAAATACATCTCTACTTTTCAGTCTTTTGGGTAAATTGAAAAATTAAAGTCAGGTAGCCCTCAGATTTTTGTACCTAATTAATCTTTGTTCTCTGCTGCATGCTGTTTTAGCATGGGATGTCTGTTAATCTTAAAGAAACAAAATTTAGTTCCAGGAACAAATCCACTGCTCCCTACTGTTTTCAGGAGATGTCCTTCTGTATATAGTAGAATTCAGAACTAATTTTGTATCTAGGATATTTGCATAGCATAAACAGATGATGTATCCTGTTAACAGTATGGTCCTTGTTGAGGTGCAAGGACATTGCAGAATTAAAATATTGCATTAGAGTCACAACAGACCAAATTACTAAATTGTATGTATACTGCATATTCTTATAAATGTGCTTTACAAGTCAGCAAGCAGTATTTTCAGTTTACCCGTTAAGTCTGTTACTATATTGGGTCTGGACATACCACCTGCTGGAAGACATACCACAGAATTTTTTTTAAAAAATGCTTCTGCCACACTTACAGCAAGTATGGGGTTTTTTTTTCCCCAATATGTATGAAGTCTTACGGATATATTAGCTGAAGGATATGACTTGAGTCGAGGTTTTTGTCTCTTTTCTGATGCTGTAGGAGAATGTGGGTTTTTTTTCTAAGGCTGCCTTCCTGGTCATTGTAGAAAATAATCCTCCAGTGGCATAGGTTCTTACTGCAGTATACTCTCGTTGGAGGCCAAAGCTCCACTTCGTTAGGTACATACCATTTGTTCCTGAAGTGTACAAACAGACCAGGTCATACTGATGAGTTTGATTATTAGATCACAGAAAGGTTCAAAACGGACCAAAGACTAAGTTAATGAGACACCAAAAATGAGTCAAGATGACACAGCTGTTTCTGCAGTTTTCTTACCAGTAGTGAAGTGGGAAGTCTGAGTCCTTTGTTGTCCGCATTGTTAATGTAATTTTTCTTAAAAATTAAAAGCAGCGGAAACAAAAGATAAAGTCGTAGCAGAGGAAACCATCACAAGTGGTGTGGCAGTATTTTTAACTGCCTCTCTGAACTGGCAAGTTATCTGTGTTCTGGGCAATACACAAAGGAGTAATTTTGTAAATGCTGTGAGATGCTTTAGAAAAGTCCTGTGCATGCTCAGTTGAAATTTCTTAGTTGCAGAGAGTTAGCAATAAATATGTAGCAGTTTGTGTGAGGGAGCCATCCTCTAAGTCGCTCTGCAGAAAACAACTTTGTATGACTGGCTTACAGTTTAGGACTAGTAATTATTCCATCTCGGAGAACTGTTCTTTACTCTTCCTCATTCCCCTGCTGTATTTTCAGTACTCTGTCAAACTTGAAAATTGCTCATTAGAAATTAGGTAGAAAGATACTTAAAAAGTTTCTGTTCTGAACAAATAATAGTACTGAAGTGGCTTTGGGGAATAAAGAATAAAGCAGTATCTAGCAAAATTATATGTTCAAGAACAAGAGCAAAATAGTTTGAACAAGAGCTGGTACCGTTGCCTGCGTTTAGGACCACAATAAGCTTTCCCATTGGGTTATTCTAATTTTGCCAAATTTTGACCCTTTAGGGCTAAGACTTTGCATTCCAAATGTCTGCTTCAAGGCTGATTTAGTTTTGGTTTGTTTTTTTTTTAATTGTGAAAGTTGCACAGTGGGGTGAAAAATTATATTCTTCAAAATATTTCAATGTCTGACAAAAACGCTAGTAAATAGAGCACTTCATATATGAATGTAGGCGTGCAGGTGCCCCTTGCTGTAGAGCAAGGCTTTGAAGCTTGTCTGTTATGCCAGCAAGGTGCTATTTGCTGTTTCAGTGAAAATATTGTCCCAATTAGTCAAATATTAAATATCTGTAGGGGAAGAATTCTTTAAGTCTGAATATGTGCGTGCATGTTATGTATTGGTAGCTGAGGTTTTTGACCTAAGAATATTCCCAATCAGGTCTACTTAATACGTTTCCTCCATTTTCTACTCTTAGTTGTTACGTTCGTATTGAGGTTTGGTGACAGATTAGAGGAAATATTTTTGTCTCTTCACTCTCTTGTGACTCCAAGACAGCAGGGGAGAGAATGGCAGAGAAATCTGTGAGACCATGAGAGATTTAGGTAGGTAGCCAAGATCCGGTCTGTCTGGGCAGAGGGTCTCAGCCAAGCACGGACACTGCAGGCTTCTCATCTAAGTGAAGAAACAAGAATGAACCGCTAGGAAATGCATTGAGATGCAGTTTAACAAAAAGGGAACAGATTGCGACTTGAAGATTTCTTAATTGGTAGTGTGTGCTGCCATTCAGAAACAGAAATAAACCAAAATTTTCTGAACCTTGGTATTGTTGTCAGGAGGCATTTGTGAAGCCCTAAGCACTCATTGTTTCTTATAAAGGGGTGATCCATATGGAGAATGAGAGATCCTACTATGTCTGTCGGTTAATAACAGCACTAGCTAAATATAATGCTAAATATTCCACAAGATAAGGTCTTAGCATCTCAGATTGGCTGTTAAAAATTAGTAGATGTTTTTGACCTTAATCTTTCCCTGCATAGGTTCCCCATCTGTAGAGGAATGAATCTGATGGTAAGATTATAGTACCATTTTGATTGCACAGGAGTGTTGTGAAAGTATATTCGTTATGAAGATTTGGACATTTTAGTTACGAGTGCCATAAGAAAACCCATGAGTAAATTATTAATTCTGTCTTCAGTGTTTGGCTAGGCATGGCATCTCACATGAACAATTAGGAGAAAAAAAATATTGAAATAGCTTTTCAGTGAATAATATCTACTGTGTCCTGAATGAGGCCAGTACTTTTAGACAAAAAGCATGCTATCATATAATAGATAAAGACACCATAACATGCAGAAAGGTTTGATCTAACTTTTGGGTGGTGTTAGCATAACTTTTTATGTGCATTTTCTAGCAAAACGTCTTGCTGTATATACACATTTTGAGGCAGATAATATTAGTAAGAAAAAATGAAAAAGTGCTAATTAAGAAATAAAATGCATAGTAACAGAACCCATTGTTCGATTTACTTTGTCTCCACTTTGTGCGCATTATTGATTTGCACTTGTTTATGAAATGCTAGCCGAAGGAGTCTCTTAAATGAGAAGCAAAATTTTCACAGTATTGTTTTCATACAGTTGGTCCAGTTAAAAGAAGAATTTCAGTCATTTTGGACTTAGGAAGCAGAATGTTTTAAGTGGAAGATTCTGTAGATGACTCTGGATTAGAAGGGTACTGTAGCAGCCTGGGACATCTGCAAGGAATATTGGCTACCATTTTGGAAAAGATAGGAAGCAACAGGAGCTGAGTGAATGTAGAATAAACTCCTTTCTTATGGATGCATTTCTTCTTTTGTATGCGAAGCTGCTTCTGTTGAATTAAATATTTCAAGTCTTGCCAATTTTTGACTTTTCAGAGGGGAGGTGTAAGCATGATTTTCTGGAACCTGAAACTTTGATGGAAATTCCTCTTATATTGAACAGACCTTTCACAGTCAGCAAATGAATAAAAAACAGTAGAATTGAAATGCTTTAAGAGTAAGGACCAAGAAATCACAGCTTGGCCATCTCAGAAACTTTGTTTCTCGGATCCTTTTGGTAGGACTCTGTTCTCTTGCCAGAAGTGCTTGAAGCAAAGTTCCCAAACTCCCAGTCTGTATTTAATGAGCACTATACATTGCTTGGGGTGAGGGAGGGGAACTAGTTTACTTAACAGGTGAACTCTACATGAGAATATCACATTGACTTGATCACTTGCAGAAGACCTTTTGTTCAATCTGATGCTGAGATTTTTTTAATGACAGTTTCATTTATATAAACTTACAAAAATTCCATTAAAGTTTCAGAGCTCTTTCAATTACAAGCAAATATGAAGAGATCACAGAGACATGAGAGATGAGGCAGGTACAGAATTCCTGTTCTTTTGTTGTCCACATAAAGAAAGGAACATCAAGATAGGAATGTCCAGTGCTCTCTGGACATTCCTAAGCTAGCTCTTGCAAGAGTTATCACCATCACTTATGTTTAAAAAAAAGCATTTTTTTGTAAACATGAAGAAAAACAACAAAAGTTTTGCTGAGGGCTGCTGCATTGCTAGGTATATATTTTGTGATTTATGAAACAGTGGACACAATAACGAGATCTACCATGGTGAATCTGGCATGGAGTACTCTGCTGATACTCTAGATGTGGACATCAGATTGCTTTATCAATACGAATGCACATTGTGAAATGCCTAAAGAATAGACCTCTTCTTAGCACAAAACTAACATATTTTTGAAGAATGAAGAAACAGTAGCTTGTATTGTTGTTTTTTTGGTTATACCCAGCTGCTCTTTAATCGGAACAGCAGAGCCACCAGTTCATTCGTGAGTGTAGTTCCTCACTTCTCGGCTTCTTCAGAAGTTTCAACCATGTCAGCAGTTATCCTTGTCCTCTCATAGCGTTTACCACCAGTATCCGAGTTTCAGCAGAAGAGACAAAGCTAAGGAGACATTTTTTAAACTGCTAAGTTTTTCTGCAGCTCTTTCATCCTCAATGTACTTCTGGTCTCAAATTTAGGTTCTAGGACCCACTTCTAGTTTGCAGTTCTTTTTCTCTCTATTCATCTTACATGTCTGAAGACTAGGTTGTCAGTTCCCTGTAGCCATTTCTTGTCAGGAGACTGCCACTGGGTCACTGCATTTGTAAGAAGATCACGTACCACTTAAATACACATATCTTTTCTTCCTTATACCTGAGTCCCCCTTACGAGACACTGACTGGAGCAGGAACAGTTTGTTTCATTTAGTAGGTCTGGATGACTTTGAAATGAGTTGTTGAGGAAAATGTTGTGTATTCTTGATAATGTAGACTACTTTTAATTAAATTGAACAATGAGCAGTTCAGTTTTCACCTATTGTCTGGCTTGCTTTATACGTTCACTTACTCCATAAGACTGATTTGGGTATACGCTGTGCATTTTTCAAATGCCTACATTCCTCACAGGACCTACAGGATTACTTCTTAGCATCTTTTTCTTCAGACTTTTATGCCAAGAATCCTTCCAGTATATTGATATGTGAAGGCTGACATTTACAGGACTTTTGTACTACCAAAGTTAAAATAGTTTCTTGGAAAGACAATAGTCTGCTTGTCTACTTGCCTATTTGCAGTGATAGTCCTGCACAGTATTTTCTTGGGCTCAGTTTGGACTCTGTACAAATCGGATGTTTTGTCCTCTCTGGAATAAATAGTTCTATAAATTCACCAAAAAATAGGAGTTCAAGGAGAGTTTTTGAAAGCAGTGAGCATTCTCTTGCAGCGCACAGTTGTGAACTTCTGTGTGTGAGGTCTTACCTCCAAGTCTGGGAGACATCATGACTTCCAGTGAGGGTAGTATGTTGGGACCTGATTGGAGATTCAAGAGCTGTATTTGAAGTGGGCTGTAAAAATACGTGCTACAAATATCACAAAGTCTGAGATCATGAACTAATGGTCTTAAGTTTTTGACTTCAGTTTTGTGAAGGGGTTTTCTAGGTTAGTTTTATGTCATATTAAGTATGATATAATGAATAAACGTAGCTTTACTGTAGGCTTGATTTTTCAAGAGAAAAAACAAATTCAAAGTTCCCGCACCCCTCAAAACTACTGCATAAAATGACCATGGTTCTTCTTTTAGGTATCTTAATAAGAGAGATGTGAACCAAACTGGAAGGAAGCCAGGCACTCTGTTATTAACACAATACACAGTCTGATACAGGGTAGTGAATTCTCATTGTGGCTCTACAAAGCGTTAATGAAGTTCTAATTTAAAAAGCAAACAGAAAACCTCTGCATTGCACCATGGGGACCCAACACATTTTATCACATTGTATTGTGACTAATATTAATATTGTTAATTAACAAGCTTTCTTGAGATCTAGGAATATTATGACAACAAGGTTTTTTTTGTTTTTTTTTTTTTTTTCAAGGCTGCCTAATGTTTCTCAGTACCTCCAAACAGAGGAGCAGTGAAATGGAGTGATCTAAATTACACATGCATTCCGAAAAATTAAATATATCTTTGCTAAGTGAAAAATAATTACAGTATCTCAATTTAAACCATTTTTTACTTTAAAATCAGGACATGGACACTGCCATGCTGAAGGATAGAAGCATGACTGGATCATTTTAAGAGTGGCCAATATTTATCTTTACAGGAAAATGAAGCTTAGCAGAACTAAGGCCACTTTACTTCTCACTGAGAGATTCCACACAGGGGTTTAATGGGATTTAACTAACGCACTTTGAATTCATGCCATTAATTAATTTGGCTTAACTTTCTCTTGTAACCCCACATAGGCAGGATCTAAGTGACTGTGTATTCCTTTCCTTATATAAATCCATTTTAGTATTGACTGTATCTAGGTAATTTTTCAGTACTGAGGTGTCTATGTAGGACTTTCTGCTTGTGCTCCAGCACTTAGTTATTTAAAAATATTAAATGCAGTGGCAAAATCTATCATATAGAAAACTAGATGATGCTTTCCTTTTTCTCCTGGGATGGGGCTAAGGAGTGGCTGTGCTAGTTTGATGTTTTGATTTGCTCTGGTTTTTAGTGAGACTAGTTATTGTTGTCTTCGTAGTTTATAAAATAAATTTAAAAGGGGCAAAAAAAGCTTTGGGTTTCACCACTATAAAGTGCGCAATATGTGTTAAGTGGTTTGAATGAATGTATTATAAAAACACGTTGTTTAAGAAGCTTAGCTCTTTGTCACAACTCTTTCTGCTTCATATTTTTAGTACTGGAATAACTCTTTTCTGAAGTGGTACTACAGAGGAAGTGAGGAAGCTGTTCTTTGTTAAAAGTTACATTAACCTAACCTGCAACCCGTATAGTGAAACGGTGTAATCATCATTTTCATTGCTCTGTGGTATTAGTAAGGTGCTCTTTAACTGTCTGTTTTCGTTAAGTTTGCATTTCTCCAAGTTCAGCCTTAACCAGGTTTTCTCAGTTGGTAAAACATGGACAGTACTTGATCTCTCCTGGTCTCTTCCTGTGGCTCATAGAAACTTGGTGCAGCTTGGTATGAAAGATGATTTTTTTGTTACAGGCTGTTTGGGATTGTTCAGTGGTGGGCAGAGCAGGTATTCCTGTGGGCCTTTCTGCATACTGCCTGTTGTGTCATTGCCTCACTCATTGGTATATACAGATTGCCTTCACAGGCTAAATAAAATTGTTTATTTTTGTGATAACAGCCAAGTAGCTCATGGATGGACTATAACAACAACTACATGTGTATTAAAACTATGCCCCAAGGAGTTCACAATGTTAAATAATTTTTCTATGACTTACCGAGGTTTCAGCATCAGGTTTTCATCTATACTTTCTTTACAGATGCTTTTTAAAACAAACAAACAAAAAATGGTAAAAGTGTTTCATTTATCTTTGTGCATGAGTAAGCTAATACCTGTGTAGTTTGAAGAAAAATTATCTAGAAAGCAGCCTTATTTAGGCTGAGTTGCATTTTGTAACTTGGTTACTGAATTGATCGCCTGCATTTTGCATAGGTCTAGAAACAATGAATCCTTACGAGAGCACTAGAAATAAAGAGCCTTTTTTGGTCCATTTTTAAAGGGTGGGTTTTCTGTGGTCTTTTTGAAAGGCTTAATCACAAATCCCGTGTACAGACTTGTTACTTTTCCTTTTGCAGGTCCAATGATGCACCAGCAGCCTCCCTCCCAGCAATACAACATGCCACAAGCAGGTGGCCAGCATTACCAGGGGCAGCAGCCGCCTATGGGAATGATGGGCCAAGTTAACCAAGGAAATCACATGATGGGTCAGAGACAGATTCCTCCATACAGGCCGCCACAGCAAGGTAGGACTTCACTTCAGTGTGTTTATATTGTTTTAAAATAACCATCTTTAAAACTATTTTAAATCACTTCCTTGCTTAAACCAAATTTCGATCAAATCATTGAGTATCACAGACTTTGTTTGCAGACTCTTTTTGTTACCCTCTTAAGAGTGGTTCTTGCAGCAACAGATTACTGGTATCACCATAAAATGTGAAGACAAGTATTTCTTTTGTTTTGAGTTCTTTCTGATGAAAAGTATCTAAAAATATGCATCTCAGATATGCTGATGCAGAATTCTGTTTCAGTATTTAAATGATGGGGATAGAAAAGGAACAGAGTACCTGCTTGCTTCTGAATTTGTTCAGTTACAAAAAAAGTAACAATGTTCCACAATCTTGCTTCTTTTTTTTAAGTCCTTTTAGAAAAGGAAGAACTTTATTTTTAACACCTTAGTGTGTTACATGCATGTTCCTAAAATGAGCTCAAAACTGAAGTTTGATACGTGTGCTCAATCTAGTGCAGCCAAACAACTCTGTGTGTGTATATATAGATAGGTGGTTTTTTTTTTTTTTTTTAAAGTAAACCAGATTACATATTGTCTGAAATGCAACGATATGGGTGGGGAGTACATTTGAGAAATACTTCTCATACTAAAATCAGAAATTAGCAGGCTTTATAACAGAGAAAACAAGTTATTTACGTATTGACTGGTTGTGGTTTTTCAGGCCCACCACAGCAGTACTCAGGCCAGGAAGACTATTATGGGGACCAATACAGTCATGGTGGACAAGGTCCTCCAGAAGGCATGAACCAGCAATATTACCCTGATGGTAATCTCTCATAAATGTTAACTTTCCCATTTTCTATACCTGCCCAATATTAACGTAGTCATGTGCCCAAACCTAGGGAATGGGGCAAGAATAGTAATTGGATGTCATACCTCATGTTTACAAAACCTTCCAAATTCAGAATTGTTACTATAGTTTAAGTTACTATGACTAGTTAATTTTATAACTTACTCAAAGTATGTAATTTGTAATACTCCCATTTGAAACTTAACAACAGTTTTAGTATTTCAAAATGAAAATTCTGTAATTGGTTTATCTAAAAGTATGGAGGGTTCCTTAGCATATCTAGTATAATTGAGATTAATTAAAAGTCATAACTGTATTATAAATAAGAGAGGGGGCGATATCCTTTTATTGAGGATTTTATTGAAGTGGAAAAACTTGCTTGAAAAGATGTGTTTTTTCTGTAAATTTTCTATTTTTTAACTTAGTGTTTAGTTGTAATGTAAGTCGCACAAATGTGTTATTGCTGCTATAATGGTATGGGCCTTAAGCTTAATTTTTACAAGGGAATAAAATGGTCCCTGCCCTCAGGAGCTTGTAATTGTGAATCCTCTTTAGAAGTCCCCCCCAGTGCATTCAAGACAAGACCATAACTTTGAATTGCATAAATCTGTCATCCCACCTCTTGGAATTTAGAGTGCTGAAGGCTATTGGATTGTGTTATAAGTTAGAAAAGTTGCAATTAACCTGTTTTTAGGCTGAGCAGAGACTGGGAGAGCAAAGATGCTGACTCATGAGTACTGTAATAACCATGTGTGCAACTTAATGGTATCTTATGAAGTTCAAGGAATGTGGTAGATGTTAACGTTTTGAAAATATATACAAAGGAAAGCTGTGTAATTGCCAAAGTAACTACTTATTGCAAATAAAAGGATACAAGTTAGTTGTTTGAATTTTAATTTCTATTAAATTAAGATATATCAAGCTGTGTCTATATAAGATTACATGTGTTATTTTTGGAGATACATGTGCAGAGTTATTTTACAAATTGCATTAACTCATAATTATTAAGCTTTTGGTTTGGAACTTTTATGTTATACACATGAACTTCAGATGGTTACAGGCAATTTACTGTAGTAAGGGCAATTGGATGTTGCCATTGACAGCTCTGTGGCAGCACAGGTTACTTCTCTAAGACCTATTCCTTCTAAAGATTCATTGTTTATCATTACATCATTATTACTCTTATACAGACTGTAAAGAGAATATAAGACGTGTTAATGGTTGTGTATTTGTATTAGATTCAGTCAATGACATATGGTACAGTTGCAGAATTAATTATAAAGATCACTTAGTTTTAGAACTGTTGTCTCCTTTCCTTATTTTTATTCCAAAATTGTATTCCAAATGTATACAATCTGTGTAATTTTATTTCAAATTTAAACAAAATTTTGGCCTGTTTTCTTGACCAAGTTAGCAATAAGATATATTTTGGTCATCTGTAAGACATAATATATTTGTTCTAAAAACAACAACCAGTGGGGTGCTTACCGCATTACTTTCTTAATCAGAGATACCTGTAGTCTCTGAAAAGGAAGGTTCATTTGTAATGATCCTACTCAAAACTGGAATGTAGGAGCAAAAGTTTTCTTAAGACTTGTAGGAATTCTGTTTGTAGGGAAAACCTTGAGAATGTTACTTTTCTGTCACTTAAAAGCAAAACTGAATGTAGACTGTGGTTCGCAACTTCATTGAGCTTTATTTGTTATATTTCACACTGCTTTTAGCATATGCTTTTGAATTGGAGATCAGCAGAACAGGTGTTAGACAAAGTATGATAATTGCTTTCTTTGTTCATTCTAATTTAATTCAGGTTATTTACATGTGAAAGGCCTAAATGGCTAAATGCTTTCATTTTTTTTTTGAGTGAAAGATAAAGTACTTCCCCCACCCCCCCCCCCCCACCCCCCCACCAACAAGGATTATCAGAACGTTAAGACCATCCCTTGCTGTAATGTTGCTAAAACTACTGCATTAAGCCTTTTTTTTTTTTCCTGTCACATGTTAGTTCAATATGAAAGGAAACCATATTAATAGATCTTTGGCTAATTCAATTGAAAATTCCTTTTCATGTATATCCAGTTGAAATTTTTTTTTTCATTTTTCTGAGAAATGAAATATTTTTAGGGTTTTCACTCAGAGGCCATTAACGTTTCTTCCTGTCTCTTGTCGAATTGATGTAGGTCATAATGATTACGGTTATCAGCAACCGTCGTATCCTGAACAAGGCTACGATAGGCCTTATGAGGATTCCTCACAACATTACTACGAAGGAGGTATCTATATACCTTCACACACATACGCACATACATTCCCCTTCCTCCCCCACCCGCAACGGGAACAAAAATTCTTGCACAACACGACTTATACCCATGCAAAGCTCTTGTAGAATACTAGTTGCTGGCTGTCTTGAAAATTGCAGGGAACTTGAAGCGTTCAGAATAATTTCTTGCAAACACCTAAAATATATAACCACAATTTGCCATTTCTAACAACAGTAAAATGACTAAAACACTCTAGATTTTTTTTTTTTTTTGCCTCAATGGAAATTTTTATTTAAACATAAATTTGTTGGTTCAGTTGTATATCTTTTTGTGTGTGTATATATTTTGTATAATTATAGTGCTGTTAGGAAACAGCTTGCTGATCTTGTGTAGCTAGTCTGTGCTCTTGTAGCTGTCCTTAATTTCGTCTTTTTTAATTTTATTTAGTATAGTCATGATCTTATGACTGTGATGTTCCAGTAAATGTAATGCTCGTTTGGCAGAGATGCTGAAAATGCTGCAGTTCAACTTTGCAAAATTGGCTTTAACTGCAGTTTGTTTGGCCGAATTCCTTCTGTTTGGTTTGAGTTTTCTTCGTTTTGTTCAGTTTTTGAAATCAATATTGCATTTTCATTTTGTTCTTGTGTTGTTGGCTGTGCATCTTAGAAGGAAAAAAATTAATAAAGTAGGTATTTTTATAAGTTTTTGCCTTCTTGCAATCATCTTACAGGAAACTCGCAATATGGTCAGCAGCAAGATGCATATCAAGGACCACCTCAACAGCAGGGTTATCCACCACAACAGCAGCAATATCCAGGCCAACAAGGCTATCCAGGACAACAGCAGGGTTATGGTAAGAACCTGAAGATGCAGACAGCAATCACAGAAAAGACTAAGAAAGATTCTCATATGTTATTGCGTCCCTGTTTTACTGGGTTGAAAGGCCAGCCTTGTGCAAAAAGGCTGTATGCCTGAAATTTCACTGGGCCAAAACAAGACAGCATAGAAGACAGCATGTTTTGGGAAGTGGGTCTGTTGGCAATCTAGGACAGTGTGGTAGCGCAGAAAACCGAAGGTGACTGGACAACATTATAACAGGTGTCTGTAATTTAGAAAGACTTAGAATTTGCTATTTTCTGTCCTGTGTGTACGTGACCACAGTCAGGAGGGCACAAAGATAGCAAAGAGCCATTTATACCCTTTCATCCTTGGATTTGCCATTTAGAACAAAATCTTTTAAAAACTAATTTAAAATTTCATCCAATATACATGAATCATTCTTTTAAAATTCTTGTACTGATCAGTAAGGAAATGAATATAAGCATTGCCAATGCAGTTTTCAAAGGAGTTTGTCTTATAAATTTGCACTAGTAGTGCAAACCTTCTGATGTATGGCAGGAATGAGAAATCCTCTGCCACAAGTGAGACAAGGTAGTCCTTGGATTCAAGGAAAACCTCCCACACAGGAAACTTAAAATAGTAGAATGTAATTGTTGTGTATTACTTCTGAAAACTTGAGGTCAGAAGAGCATACTGAAAATACTGCGCTTTTAAGTGTTACTTGCTTGCATGTTGTAAAGCTGTACGTATTTATCTCGGAAGAAGGAAGAATCTCTGAAATCTAATTCCATATATTTTAACTTCTAGCTTTGTTGCAGATTTAAGTGCTAAAACTTCCAGCATTGTGGGTATGCGAGGTAGTGCATGGCTGACTTGTTTGCGATGTAGATAAATGCCAGATTTATGTTAAATCCAGTTATGTTGAGACAGAGTTAAGTTTTAAGAGGATCCACTGAGATTTAGCAAGTTTTCTTCTTTTGGAGGTTATGGATGAATGGATAGTTCTAAAATAATATTCATGTACTTATATTCTGCTAAACGTAATATAGGAACAGAATGAATATCAGAGCGAAGGTCCATCTAGCTCACTATTCTAAATTTTGTAAGTAAAGAAATAAAATCTGACTTACTCTGAAAATTTAGGTTAAGAAATACGAGAGGAAAGGGATGAAGAAATCTGTTGGAGTGACTTACCCACTGTAATTTGTAAACCCAAATAGCATACTTCTCGATTTCTGTTTTAGCAGAAATAGGTATTGAAGTTCCATTTGTATTTTATAAAATCTGACACCGAATGTTTAGATTTCAACTATAAAGAATTACCATAAATAAATAAAAACAAATTTCATTTGCTAGATGAACACAGCACTTTTTAGGATGTAGTATCCTTGCTCAATTTAATATTGAATTGCTTTCTAATTTGCAAAAAAAAAAATCAGCATCCCAGTCATTATTATCAGTCTTTAAGGTTTTGTTCCACTGTAGAAAGCTGAAACTGCATAGTTCAAGGGGATTTGAGGCCTGAGGAGAACGGTAATAGCCTATGGTTCCAGGTCATCTTTTTGACTGTCTTACAGATCCAGAATTTACTGAAAGAGTTACCAGCCGATGCCATCTTAATGCCCAGTGCCTGTATCTAAAACTAGCCCACTCTAGCACTGAATCACATTATTGCCAAAACATGTGTTTCTTTGGGGGGGGCGGGGGGGGACCAAACAAACAAACAAACAAAAATGTTGGTTTGTTTAAAACAAAGCACTTCAGAAGAGTTGCAAATCTTCCTGACTCTGCCAGTTTTTAAGAGGTGGTGTTGAAAAAGCTAACTTAGATCCTCTGCAAAAGATCTGTATGGAGCGTCACTGAAATACACAGTACACCACCTCTCCCAAGGTAGGAGAGGATGAAGTTAATTTTGTTTGGAACATGTGTGTGCTGTCTGACAGCAGTAACGTGCAGCTTCCAGTGGTAGACAGGCTGAGTCCCTGTGAATAGTAACAGAAAGAGTTTGTACTGACAAAAGAACTGCTTCTTTTTACAGCCAAAAAAGGCTGGAGCCAAAGTTTTTGGGTTTTTTTGTTTCCTATCCTTTTCCTGGAAAGTTAAGATGACCAGAGGAGTATGGAGTAGAGGGTGCTTTTTTCCATACCACAGTAGCATTTACGGGTTGTCACATCTCCCATTTTATGCATGTAACTTACTTGCCTGACATCCCATTTATGATTGCCTGCTGTGGTGTGTGCCTGCTGTGGAACTGACTTTCTGGCAGTGCAGCGCTGCTCGTCTCTTCAAAAGGTCCAAATGCTAAACGTGGCTGATCGTCTGCCTGTTCCTGGCGTTATAAAGTTCTGGAACTGGAGCAGCATATAGCAGGAGGAGAGTGTGCCTCCCTAAATCCTGGAAAGTGCTCCTATTTATGATTTGTCATTTCTTGCCTTGTTCTTCCCTGTCCTATGACCACGTGTGGAACTACATGCATTGGTACATGAATGAATAATAGTAATGAATATAGGTAAATGTTTCTGTGGTTGGAGCACAGGCCCTGTCAGTTCAGGTGCTTTCCAGGGTGAGAGGAGGACCACTGATCCATGATGTTTTTAGCTAGGAAAAGACCTAATTGTACAGTAGTGATACTTCTTAGCCCTGCTCAGTTGTCAAATTCAATGCTTTTACTGTTCTCTTCTTCCTAACACCTTAAGCGATCTTTTTTTCTTTTTTGTTTACATTTTAATGATCTCCAGGCCCTTCCCAGAGTGGTCCAGGACCTCAGTATCCCAATTATCCACAAGGACAAGGCCAGCAGTATGGGGGATACAGACCCACACAGCCTGGGCCACCACAGCCACCACAGCAGAGGCCTTATGGATATGACCAGGTATTCTTTCATTTGATGAGAAAGTTGTGGTTCTTACACACTCATTTGATAACCTTAGTTTCTTGTGGACATTCAGACTAAAGAATTTGAGGACATGGTCTCTCAGGTGTGTATATACAAGTCTCATGGATTTTGTTTCTGGGTGAGTTAGCCAGAATCATTTGTCTGGAGCACCCCAGACAATATTTTTGGACCTTAAAAATTAAGCTGATCTGTTTCATAGCCTCATGGTGAATGACTGATGTGAAAGGTGAGGTTCCTAAATCTCACGGTGGGTCATTCTCCATTACTACTTTGCAATAAAAATGGTTTAATTGATTTTCCACAGACGCAAATTTAGTAAATCTCCTCTCCAGTTGCAGAACCACCTCAGGTGTGCAGCTGAAGTCCCTCTACTGTAGAGCCCTGTGGGGAGACATGAAGCCTATTTTTGCCCAGATTTTCTCTGAGCAGTATAAAGGAACACTGAACATGGGAAAGAAGTGACCTGAAAAATCAACTGTTTTCCTATCACTACTAAGATACGTTTAAAACAAACAAACAAACAAGAACCACCAAAACTCTAAGCTAGAGTTGTAGTGGAGGACTCCTGTAAAAAAACCTGTCTTCTAATTAAAGGATGAAGCAGAGGGTTTTTTTTTCCTGTAGAAGGTACTAAACTGCAAAAATCTAATCTTTGCAATACAAATAATTCAGAAATGTCATTAAAACGTACAGTATTAATTTTCTTGGCATAAATAAAATGGAGAGTAACTAAATATACCTTATGATCAAGTTGAGGTTCTAGTGTTTAAATAAAATCCTGATAAGTCAGTAGAAGATCAGTTGAACTTTTAAGAAAAACTTTCCCTTGGAAGTGAGAATAGCCACCATTGCCTGCATTTTTAAAGGAGAACAGTTGGGTTCCTTTCTACAGAAATTAGAAAAGACAAGGAAGAACGAACAAACTCTTTCAGTGTGGTAGTTCAGAGATGCAATTACTTCTGATTTATTTAGACATTCTAAACAAAATGCCTATGCACTGAACTAATAGCTTCCTCCTGCAAATAGTAAGCTACAGGAAAATGCTTTGCTTGTGGCAAATGTAGGATCAAGGAAACTTAATTTCAGTTTGCTGAGTTTCTTCCAGCTTTCTTTGTAGTAGAAGTGGATAACCCTCTCTGTAGATAGGCTCTAGTTCTCCAGTTTGTGCAGTCTAAGTTCCACTGGGAAACTCAATTATAGAAGACCTCTCCACTCTTTCATACTAGCCATTGCCATAGGAATTGTGCTGTTTAAATTCTCATCTGACAGCTATTCTGAAACTCTTCTTCCTCACTGATTGTCATATTACAATGGAAAAAACTGACACTGCAACATAAAACTGGAATTTAAAATACTGCCTTATCATGATGGTAATTAACGTGGAATGGTGGTGGGACCACAGTTTGGAGAACGTTCACTTTATAGCACACTACTTGTTTCAGCAAGCCTTGAACCCTGTGGTGAAGGATAATGGTAAGCATACAGCATTGATGCTTTCACCTCTGCCCTCCTCTGCAGTACATGATGTTCTGTCAAAAGAAATAGAGAATATCAATGAGGGTAATAATTCTATATATCAGATCTGTGGAATAATTGATTCGCATAGGATATGTTGACTGGTTCTGTATGTTCACTGGGATGTGCCTTGATTTTTGAGATACATGTATCAGTCCATTCTGTGATGCTTGATATATGAATATTTTTAGGTATCTCTGAAAGCAGGTTAGTTTCGTAAATTACTTTGAATTTAGGTGACCTTGTCTTTTTGAAATAGTTTTCAAAGTTTAGGTGGGAAGTAATTCCTGTATTTTATTTTTGACGGTGTTCTGAAAATTCCACAGCAGTCTGTTGAATTTAAAGATATACTGTTCTGATCAAATTAGGTTCCTGGCTTTAAATCTGTATCATCAGTCTTACTTTTACATTGGAACACAAAGGATTTTTAGTGAGATGAAACTCAGTACCACTTAGTCATACTGGTTTACCACTTACTGCTATTTGTTGCCACCTTTTAACATCACAGTTTATTTGGATGGTCTTCTGATTTCAGCTTTTAATACAAGAAAATATGCCTTGTGGTCTAATTAAGTATTTTGAATTTCTTTCTTAGGGTCAGTATGGAAATTATCAACAGTGAAAAAGTATTCACATTCCGGTAGGCAATATCTATTAGCAGCCATATTGTCTCCTCAGCACTGTGGACATCTTCCCAAGATGAGAACCTACCATTCCATCTAGCTTTTGGAAAAATCTTGTGGCTGTTTTATGGTATACAGTCTTTATGGGTTAATTGTTAAAGACTGTGATTCTCAGAAACTGATTTCACATCTCTACTCTAGATGGCAATATTGGACAGAAAATATGTGACATAACAATGTGCAGTGAGTTGAGAACTATATATCAAATAGACTGTTACAGACTGAAAGGTGTGAACAGCTTCGTATGTTTATGAAGGTTATGGGAATTTAATATTTTTTCCACAGATTTTTTTTGTAGGGGCAAAGGGGAAATGCACACTTTTTACAGCAGCAATATTTTGTATATTATGTTTTTCATGTGGTGAATATGCAAGACAGTACACTACTCGCTGGACAGGATAAGAAATCTACTGTTAAAAATGGGTTGGGGCATGATAAGTGCTTGATTGTATAAGTCTTGAAATGGTGTACAATAAAGATAACAGTGAAAAAAAGATGGAGAGCATCGTACATCACTGATAGGTTCATGTACAAAGAATAAAAATCCCAGTTATCTAAGTGGGAACATAATTAAGGACAGTATAATATAGTCTTGTGCAGAGATTAATTTTTTAAGCTTTCCAATTTTTCTGAGTGAAGCATTTTTGTAAAAATTGTTTCTAACATAGTTTGACAATTTTCTGCAACATTTTTTGGGTAACAAGATAAACGTTTGGGTTTTATTTCTCAAGTGTTTTGTCACAGCTTTGCATAAGCAAGCTGTAATCCCTTTTAATAATTGCAATAACAAAGAAAATGACAAGTGTTAATTTTACTTGGCTTGAATATGCAAAGAACTTGAAAAAAAAATATGGAGGACAGGACTGTATTGTATAAGTGTATTTTAACCTTTAGTTGAATAAATTGTATGTATCAAAATAGCCTAGAAGACTTTGTAAAACCTATCTAAACTTTCCTAACTGGGAGTTAATATCTTTAGAAAGGGGGCATTTTTTGTGTGTGTCCATTTTTCTTATTGGTTAACATGAGACCAAGGGATGTTTTATAACATCTAATATAAAACCTGTTGGTGAGGTAAATGCCAAATTTTGTTTTGAACTGCATTAATGCTTGTAGTGTTGCATGTGAGATAGAGGCAGCACCTTGATCAATAGCATAGTACACAAAAAATTGGTTTTGAGACTGTCCTGCAACTGTATATCAGATAAATAAATGGATATTCTGTTAGGCAGGAATATATGCATTCAAGAATTCCTGGCAACTTTTATAAAGGACAAAACTTAAAATCAGCCCAGGAGTAAAATAATCTTTTTTTTCAGTTGGTGATGGGGGGAAGAAAGGAAAACCAACTGGTGTTCATATGTGTGACATTATACATGGAAGGCAAGATTTTCAATTTGTTCATAATTTTTAAAGGGAAAACAATTTTCTTAAAGTCGATACAAAATACACACCAAGGTTTGAACAGATACGGCATGAGGAACATTATTATGAATGAAATGCTTGTAGGTTCTGTGCCAATTTTCCACCACTGTGTACTTCGTTGCTATTTAAAACTGTACTCCATCAATTCTAACGGAAGAATAAATTATTTGTGGTTTTAATTTTCTCATTTGTTTCTTTAAATTAGATCCCTATCACTGTGATGTCTCATCTGGAGACTCTGCTGTGAGTTTTTATTTTATAGAAGTTTGGCCAGAATAACCAAACTGTACTTGCATTCTAGGACTTTATCAAAATTCTCTTGCCATAGCCAAGTTAATTAGAATTAACTGTTCGGTAATCAGCATGTTGTGTAGGTTGTTTGTTACGAAATTCTTCCTCTGAAAATGAAGGTCCATGAGGCTATAATCAAGATGACTGAATTAGATAAATGAGTTGAGGAGGCAAAAATGTGTTGAACCCAACCTGGTGTAGATATGTTATCTCATTTGAAATAAGCTCAACTGACATTAAGAAATAATTTGTCTTGCCAGCCCATCTTCTGTTGTCTTATTCTCCTTTTTAATGGAAACTAAAATTGCAATTTTAATAAGCAGAATTTCCTCCAGGGTTTCCCTCCTAGAGACTACTGCATTTGCAAGGTTTAATTGTTTTATAACGGTCCTGTTTCGTAAAACTTTTTAATTGGTGGTGACAAAAATTACCTTATTCCTTTGATACTATGCCAGAAGAACAACTTGAGAGGAGATAGCTCCATGTGAAAGTATTTCTACTAAAATTATATATTAAAAAAAGAACCAGTTTTCCCTAAACAGAAAAGAAGTAGGAATGCATGACAGGACCAGGATGAAATAGCAAGATATGAGGTTCTTTTTAGGAAGTATTCTTTATTAAATAAAATCCAACCAATAGGAAGCTAGTAAAAAAAGGTGTTACATTTGGCATTTTACATGTAGAAAGTAGAAAATAAGAACTAAGAGGGGGACTGACACAGCAAATCAAATACAGAATATGATACAGATCTTCAAAGAGTAAAGAGTCATCATAGAATTAAGTTACTTTTAGTTATCATAGTGCTGTGATTTTTTGCTGTCATATGTTGCTCTTTTCAGACAGTTTTATTTCTTTCTACTCTGTCAGTGACTCACAGAAGGGGGAAGCTGGCTCACTGTTTCAAATGAAATTGACTTCACAATGTTGTAACGTAAGTAAGCAAACATGCCACTTTCTAGAGCAGGATAAATGTATCTTTACTGCAAATAGTCCTGCTTTGGTTTTTGTATCTGAAATTACTTTTAAGTCTTTACAGTTATTGGTGGTGGGTTGGTTTTTTTGAGAAAATACTCCTGATTAAAGAGGGGCAAGGACTTCAGTGCAAAAATGTCATTGTACTTCTGCAGCTCTTACCACAGAGGATGCTGAAACACTTTAATGTGATTTAAAAAAAAAAAAAAAAAAAAAAAAATTTAGATTCCAAAAAAGGAGACAATACTTAAATGTACAAACTGAAGAGAAATTGTTACATCAGCAAGTCCAGGTGGAATTCAGCCAGAAGCCCTGAAGAAGTTTAAAAAGAAAGTAGCTGATTTTCCTACATGGGCAACAGTTGCTGTATCGTAAAACAGAAGCATAAGAATGAAATCCGGTGAAATGAACTCAAACCTTCTGAAGTGAACAGATAACTGGATAAAGTAGTAAGTTAAATTTAAAAAAGAAAAATTTCAATAGTCTATTAAATGATATGTTTGTTAAAAAAAACCCAAAATGTGCCCCTTAATCTGCTAGAATTATTGTAAAAGATGATAGCACAATCTGATGGAATTGATGTTTATTTGTATGTTCACAAAGCCTGAAGTTCTCTGAGAACCTGGTAGCATAAAAATAAAGCATGCCGTAAGGTGGACTGTGAAGCACTGGAAATTAGATAAGAGGGGAAGAGAACAGGAATAAATGCTAAATATAAAAAATGATAGAGATTGATAACAAATTGTGCCAGAGCTCTATTGGGGCCACTGATTAACACCAAATAAATGGGAGAAAAGAATACATGTTCCAGTAGCAAAATGAGGTGGAAATGGTGCGACTTAGATTATGCAGGACTTAAAGCTTTGTGGAAATGCAGTGGACCATAGGCAGAACTTAAGAAGCGGCCGATGTTTACAAATACAGCAAAGTAGGTACTGGGTGGGATAATACCAGTTTACTCATACGCAGTTAATCAACTGTCAGGAGAAATTCTGTGGCTAGTGCAGTAAAACTTCTGTCAGTGGGTATCGGAAGTCACAGTGCCACGAAAAAGAGGTAGTATGGAATGCTTAACAAAATCCCGTAACACTGATCAGGGCTTTATCACCACTCTGAATTGCAGTGTTCATCCTTGTCTCTCCCATGTCAAAAGAAGATAGGTCAGGTAAAAGATAAGTGGGTAGTGAGTGGTGAAGAGCAAATGAAGTATGTTTGGGATTCTTTATTTCAGAAGTTGGTATGCATAAACCAGGGTACATAACTGTAATTTTTGCAAGGATTTGGACAATGTGATGAAAACTAAAGGCAACGCCTTTAAAATTGATAACAGGAAATGCTTTTTATGACATGCGCCAACTGCAAACTCAATCCTCAAGATATTGAAGCCAGGGACTTAGTAGGATTAAAAAAATGAATTGTATATATATATGAGAACATGCACAGTTACATTAGATCAGATGAAACAGTTTCTTTCAAAAGAATGTAAACCCTCATGCTTCACAGCTTTATGCAACAAGCAGCATGCTAGAGTTTAGAAGTCTGATGGTGCCTTGACAGTAGATATTTGGAGTATATTTAGATTTCTTTTTATCATAACTTTAGAATCTCACTCTGCAAAACCTGGAAGTAGGCATTATCAGCAGCAGCCTATTGGTTTAGGTTGCAGAATTAAATTGAAATGTAGATCTGAACTGGCAATATTCTGTTCAGAAAATCATTCTACTCTGGTGAAATATATCACCAAAATAATAGGAATAGTAAAATACTTATGTTTCAAGCTTGCAAGATGCTGCATGCTTTCACTCAATTCTCATAAGCTTCCTGTGATACAGGTTTTCAAGAAAAATTCTTGACTGATCTGGCAGAACGTATGGTTTCCTATTCCTGATGATTTTACAGGAGGAGTTTTTTCAGTTTTCTGTAGGTAATATTTTCTAATTTTCCCTTACTATTCTTCACTTGGTCTTAAGAAATGAAAGTAGTTCGTTAAGTCAGTGGCTTCACATATTTACACCTCGTGTTTGTGGTGGGGGAAGAGCTGTGGGGCTGGAACAGAAGCTGCTGGAATAGCCAGAACTATTAGTCTGTGAACTCTTCAGAGCACTGCGTTATATTCACTTGCCTTGACACTTTAAATAAATGGTGTAGGTGAATTGCCATATAAATGCTTTTGCATTTTGGTTCATAATTTTCATTTAATCTAAAAGTTAATTTTACACAGCATAAATTCTAATCACCTACTGCAGTTGGTGTTGCCAGAAGTGTGCTGGCATCTTGACACAGGTCCATTACAGATACTTTTGTAGAAAAACGCCATTTGCTAGGGCAGGCTTGGTAGGAATACAGATTTTGTTTCTATGAAATTAAGTTACATCAGTTGTACCTCCTGACTGTTTTTTAGGAAACTTCAAATCAAGTGAAGAATTTTTAGTCTGCAGTATTAAGTTGCCTTCTTTACATTTTTCCAGTCACAGTTTTTCTCAGCCCAGAGCTTTTAGACTTCCTTTCCACAGGGCTACAATATAAGCAAGTGCCACTGTTCTTAGAGTTTCTATCTAAACACTGATTATGGCCTTACTTGTTAAGATAGTTTCTTGCCAAGTTGATATGGTGTCAGTCTCAAAGGTTAATGATCTGTATATCTCTCTCTTTTTTTTTTTTTTTTTTTTTCTTTCCCCCCAGCAATGATACAGATCATTTCAGAGATAGCTCTTCTTATTTGAGCATCTAGATAACTGCATCTATCTGTTTGCTTCCAAGGCTGTTTCCAGCTTGGATAAAATATTTGCCTTCCATCATGAAATACCTTATTTAGAAACTTACTGTTGGGGAAAAAGGGTTCTGCCTATAAACACCAGGGTTTTTAATTTCTTAAGCCCAGAGACCCTGCCCATGTGAGTATGGCAAAGTATTTGCTAGCTTGACACTGGTTTTGGATTTATCACCTGCTTCAGTATCTGCCTAGGCTGAGGAAGAGGTAAGAACATAGCAAAACTGAGGCAGGTGTAAAGCTTTCTGTTGTATTCCCCAAAGTTTTTGGCTGATGGCAAGTGGTTGATTTTAGGACCGTAAATAGATGCTTGCTGGGCACTAGGATATCTGTAACCGCTACAAGTACCTTGTGTGCGTGCTAACATGTCTAATGGACCCTGGTGTTCATTGCTGCTTGTTATGACTGTTGCTATGCTCTTGCTATAAAGACGGCACTGATACTTTATTACCTCAGAAGATTAGTTCTATAAGGCCTGTATTGTTTGCCCTTCAATTTCACATTGCTTTGTGTTTTCCTGCTCCCTGGCAGCAAACAAGGAAGGCAGAAAACCAGGAATCTTATGTGAGACCCATTCTGCTGAGGAAGGAACAAGGAACATGGAGATAAATTGACAGCTTCAGTAGTTCTTTTGCCTGTTTAGAAATTTGGAGTTTAAAATGTGGTAGTCCTGAGGTCTGTGGGCCAAGCACGATAGAAGTGACCTGCTAAGTTTTCTTGATACTCTGCCCTATTATGATTATTTAAGTGATCACAGACAGCTGGTCACCATTTGAATGAACACTTGGCAGTATGTCTGCACAACCAATTTGTATCAGCTTTTTGAAGTGAACTAGTGGGCCAAAGCACCTTTTGTTGATCTGCCTATGTGTCCACTGAGAGTTGTTGCAGGAGGATGCTGCAGGGTGTCATGCTGGCTAGTGTGTATTTGTGCCTTTGCAACACGTTGGTCCAATGACTCAGTACCTTCTTACAGGCTACCCCATGTTATGCCATCAGTAGTGCAAAGAGTTTCTATATTTAGATGAATATTGAGAAGCTCTCTCCTTTGTTGCTGTTTCTTTCTCTATCATGTGACTGTGTTGGTCATCTGTTCTGTTTTTATAAGCCATGACAGCTCACCTTTTGACCATGCCCATCTTCTAGGCGGGTGGCAGGCAAGACTCCCCTTGAAGCCTGACAAAGATGCAAAGGTAGAATTGCTGCTGGAGACACTGGGAGATGTCTGTGATAAAGGACAGATAGCAATTATTTGTGGAACTGCCCACAGATGATAAGATCATCTTTAGTTCCTCCTTTTGGTATGTGTTTGAGACCACCTTCTCTGTTGCTATGAGGAGACTCTGAGCCCAAGAGACAGCTATGAATTAGTGGATTTACATCATACTTATCATTTGGAAGCAGGACTTTTGGGTGAAGATCCCAGTAGGGAATTGCTCCCTGAGTTTCTAAAAGAGCACACCACCTTCCAAGCACCAGTACATGTGAGGGAGAGGGTGCCCAAGAGGCTTGCTTCTGTTGCCCAGTGGCCAATGACTTTGGAGTGGGAAAGTCTGCTACAAGGAAGATGGACAACAAAATCTGCTTTCTCCTGGCAAAATCCATGAAGTCATGTGGAACCTCACCCAGAGCCGAGTCCTCCATTTCTAGCACTGTGGACACCCGTGACGACATCAATAAGAAGTTTACTACTCCTTTTATATGAGGCTTCATAGATTTCCACAGATGTACTGACTGACATCACTGGCCCAGGCTGGGACACCCCTCTACCCCACCATCTTCTGCACATGTAGATCTTGAGAGCAGGAGAGACTGGTACTCCCTTTTTTCCAGGTAAATGAATATCCAAGGAGAGTAGATCCCTAAGGGCAGTGGTGCCAACAGCCTATGGCATAGCGTCATGAGAGACTTTGCAGACAAGCATGTGTGGTGTAAAGGGTCCATTTATCCACCATACTGTACACTGATGAATCTGAGAGCTATGTAGCCTTTGAAAGCAAAAAATTCACGTCTGGGTAAAGGGAGGGTGTAGAAATCTAGGAAGAGGAAGAGATGGTGTCGTGGTTTAGCCCCAGCCAGCAACTAAGCACCACGCAGCCGCTCGCTCACTCCCCCTACCCCGATGGGATTGGGGAGAGAATCGGAGGAGTAAGAGTGAGAAATACTCCTGGGTTGAGATAAGAACAGTTTAATAATTGAAATAAAGTAAAATAGTAATGATAATAACAATATAATAATGATAATAATAATATACAAAGCAAGTGATGCACAATGCAATTGCTCACCACCCGCCAACCGATACCCAGACAGTTCCTGAGCAGCGATCGCTGCTCCCTGGCCAACCCCCCCCCAGTTTATATAGTGAGCATGACATCATATGGTATGGAATAGCCCTTTGGTCAGTTTGGATCAACTATTCTGGCTGTGCCCCCTCCCAGTTTCTTGTGTGCCAGGCAGAGCATGGGAAGCTGAAAAGTCCTTGACTAGCATAAGCACTACTTAGCAACAACTAAAACCACCAGCATGTTACCAACATTCTTCTACTAAATCCAAAACACAGCACTGTGCCTGCTACTGGGAAGAAAATTAACTCTATCCCAGCCGAAATCAGGACAGGTGGTGAGACTTGGAAACATCCACAAACAGTTCCATAATGTAACCAAGGAGACTTGCAAGGAAAAGGGAGGGTCTGTAGCACCAGTGCCAACACAGGGCAGAGAGGGGAGAACTTGGTCCTTTACAATGGCTGATGGCATTCTTGGAAGACAGAAAGTCAAATTGTAAAGTAATACATGTTGGAAGGAACCTAAGGAGATCTCCAGTCCAACCTCCTGCTCGAAGCTGGGTCAATTATGAAATTAGATCAGGTTGCTTAGGTCTTCATTCAGGTCTTGAAAACCTCCAAGGATGGCGAATGCACAACACCTCTGGGCACTATGTTCCCCTGCCTGACTTTGCTCCATGTAAAAAAGTTTCTTCTTTTAGCAAGTCTGAATCTCTTTTGCTTCAGCTCATGCCTGTTGTCTCTTGTCCTCCAACCATGCACAGCCATGAAGTAGGTACCTGGCTTGGTCCTCTTGCTAACCTCCCTTTAGATCCTTGGAGGCTGCTGTTAGGTCCCCTCCAAAACCATCTCATCTCAGCTGAACAAGCCTTGTTCCCACAACATCATCTCAAATAGCAAGTGCTCCATCCTGGTGGCCCTCCACTGAATTTGTTCCACTTCATCAATTTCTTTGCTGGGGGTGGGACAAGGCTGGACACAGTAGTGCAGGTCCACACAGCTCCCAATGCACAGTCAGTCCCTAACAGTCAAAGATGTCAGCGCCCAGAAATAGAAAGTTTCAGGAACCAAAGATTATATAGGAGGAGGGTGTTAATTTATAAGATCAGAGTAGGAACAAGAATGAGGTAGAAGAATCAATATGCTTAATTTATGTATATAAATGCAGTAAGTACAGGAATATACAAAATGATTCTTAAGTGTATGATCAAAATTCTGACTGCATTGATATAACAGAAACATGGTTCTACTTATTTATTTACAGGGCTTGAACACTTAACATACACAGAACTTTTCTCAGGAAGGACAACAAATTGAAGAGAAAAGATACTTTGTCAGTGAATAAGGCAGTATGTCTTCTCTGAGGTATGGAAGATTGACCAGTTGAGAATCCATGGCAATAATAAATGGAAAGAGAGCAAATGCTGTCATTGTGGTGTAAGTTTATTATAGGCTTTAAATTAGATCTGCCTGAATTGTAACTGTGCAAACACCCCTTGGGAAGGGAATGCAGCAGAATACAAGCAGTTTCCTAGGAGAGTTTTGATACAGAAGGCATAGAGAAAGCAGCCAAATGGAAAAGGTCTTCTGTGTTCATTCTCACTAGTGAAGAGGAATCGCCTCTCAATGCAGGGCTTAAAGGCAGCTTGGGTTAAGAGATCATGAGGTGGCAAGAGTTCACTTTTAGAAAAGGAAGGGAAGAGAGGAGCAAATAATGTTTTGAACAGAACCAATGTTGCCCACTTTTGCATAGTAGTATCAAGAATAAGTTTACGGTTGGATTCTCTGATGCCTAACAACTTGAGCTCTAACAACAGCCTTTGCTGAACTGAGGTATTTATCAAATCTCTTTTCTTTCCTAGTTGGGTTGTTTCGCAACCCTTGTAGGAATGTAATGTCTTGAAACATCTCTCTGAGTTGAGTGAAATTTTTCAAATTTGGTTGAAATTTGTGAAGGAGTTCAATTTTCCTCAGGAAGTCTAACAAACAGCAAACTTCCACAAAGAAGATGTCTGTAAACTCAGAGAATGAAGACTAAGCATGTCATGGAGAAAAAAGTCTAAAGAAAAAGGAGTTCAGGAGAGCCAGCAAGTCCCTAAAGAAGTTATACTATGGGTAGAAGTACAGATTATCCCAACATGGAAGATCAAGAGCTCATCAGTGCCTTCAAACAAAAGAGGAAGTGCACAGAAAGCTCTCATTGTTAGGATTAAACTTAATAGTAGAACACATTGAAATAAAATCAAAGCAAGCCACAAAATGAAATACAGAGATACTGATAGAAAAGGAAGAGGCAGTCCCTTACTTCACAGAGAACAAAAGCTGTAGACAGTGTCGCTGAGGAGTATTCAAGCTTAGGACATTACTCCCAGACTTAGGTAGGAATAATCAGTTACACAAATACCTGATGAGGAACAGTTCATTAGGTACATCTAACTTTACTGTAGTTACAGCAAATGGTTAGATTGCTACCCCTATTTTAGGATCAAGGAACTAGTAAAATAACAGCAATAATGATACAGTCTAGATTTGTTATCTTAGTGCCTGTATCAGACCAATTTATGGCAGGAGAAAAGGCAGTGGGCACACTAGAGGTAGGCTTTTGGTGGGGATAATTATCCCCAAATGAGTACTGGCAAGAGGTGAGTATGGAGAGATGATGGTGGGTGGATCTCAGAGGGGAATAACATGTATTGATCGTATTTATCAAACACAGTGAGCTGACCACAAGATCCATAATAGTGTATTGGCTCATTATAGTACAAAACATATATTAGCTGTAACATAGATTACACCTTTACTTTTAATCCCCACCACCGCTAAGGGAGCCATGAACTTCCAGCAAAGGATCTGACACGGAGGGAGTAAATAAATGGTCTTGCAGGGAACTTGCCAGCTGCCACATCCTATGGAAATGGATGCTGGGAAACCAGTAGGTGAAACTCTTATTTTGAACATCAGTTGCTGCTGCTATTCAGTTGTACTATTACATCTTTCTAACTTAAGAAAAGATCCTTTAATTTTAAACTTTGCCTACACAAATTCGTGATATTGTGATTCAGAGGGTCCTGTACTCCTGAGTGATTTTCAGCCTTATTAAGCATCAGTGCAAGTTTCCCAGTTGATGCTGAGAAACTGGCTTTCAGGAAGGTGAGAATCCAAGTCTCTACTAAATAGGCTGTTCTTGAACCCATAGAAGATGGTGGTGCTTTTTCTCTTTTTGATACTGAGAACCTAATGATGCTCCGGATATCCTTCCACCATCTTCAGCTGAGCTGGGAATGTCCTGGCTAGAGCTGCGGACAGTGCCTGTGCTAGGGAAGGAGGCTGTGTCACCATCACAAAAGGAGTTCCCATTCCCTAGACACCCTTGCTTGAGCAGGGAGGAAGAGGAGGTGTTCTTCCTCTTTCTCTGGAGGAAGAAGCAGGTCACCTGAGCAGCTGGGTGCCAGGCGCAGAGGGGACTGCACTTCCTAGGGTGGGGAGCACTGGGCTGGCACCACAGAGTCCCTGCAAGACACAGAGCTCAGCAGAAACTGTTTTTCAGAGTTACTTAGTTGACCCACACCTACTGTTTTAGACCGTGCTAGCTGGTGCGTACACAAAAGCAAGTACTGAGGTGTGCTGAAAAAGTATTTTTGCGCCATCTGTGGCTATTTCCTAGCTAGTAAGCACAGAGTCTAGGGAGCAATGGGGGTGGGGGGGATATACTGGGGGCCGACAACCCATTTGCATGTGTTGGCACTTCCTGGAATGTCTGAGACCACAGGAGCAAACCAACCGTTTCTATGTTATCTACAGTCCCTTCACATTTTTAAGAAAAACACTTCAGGCTCTCTTCAAAGGTTTATGAACAGAATCCTGAAGGCTGCAGCTCTCTTCAGCAGCCATAGCTCTATTAAGCCATCACGACCTAGTACTTTAATTTCAACATCCCACTCTCTAGCAAGTTGTTGAAGCTCCATAGCAAAGTTGAGTACTTCAAATCCTGCCAGTTAGAGCTCAGTCCTCATTCCCACATAAACACAACCATTTTGCAAACATGATCTTATATTAATTACCCCCCTGACACCAAAAGTCAGGATTTCCTGATGCAGCCCGCTAATGTAAAATGCATTAGTGAAAATGCTGGCTCCAAGGGGTTAGGTTCTCTAAATAAACATAGCAAAGTTCTTCTTTATTCGCAACTCCCAGGCTATTCTGAAAGACTGATTTCTCCAACAAGAAAAAAAGACTAAAATCATCCTTGGGTTTTTAATAGGTTATAAATGCCTTTTTTCTATTCAGTTGCAGGAACTGAATGTCAAGTTGTAGATCAATGAAGTCTGACTCTTTCTTGCCTTAGAATGAAGTTTGTCCGGGCTCCTTTCTGCTGTTGTGTGCTTTGTATTGTCTCTCTGACAGCAGATGGCTGAGGATCAACAGGGCAGGATTGTGCTTCTGACTCTTGGGCGAAGGTGGCAACACTAAAATTTGTGAGTAAAAAAGGAAAAGTTTGTAAGAGCTAGGGAAGATTATTATGTAAAAAAAAAAAAAAAATCTTAATTTCTAAGGCACTGACTTAGAATTATTTTTCTTCCACTAAAAATGGGAAGGAGGACTCAAACAAAGCCAGCTTGCAATGAATGAGAAATGTTCAGCTCTGTTAACAAAATGTGGCTGTGAGGCCAGTGATTTCCATCTGAGAAATTGCCCGTGTCCTCATTGGCAACACCAGCTTAAGGCATTGCCACCTTCTGCCAGTACCGCAGTGCATTGCCTTCGCGTCTGTGCCAAGACTTGGACACGATTAGGAATTTTATCTGGCTTTATCAGAAAAATAAGGAAACATTTAAAAAAAACCCTGACATGGTAAATACCCTGAGCCGTTCCCATCTCAGTCCCAAGCAGTGTTGTCCTGGGACACCTGACAGGCCCAGTGAACACCGAGAATAAGAGAACAGCAGCAGCAGGAGCTAACCCAGCCACAGTTGCCCGAAGCTACCTATTGCTGAGCTGCTGTTGCACCCCGAGTGCCAGCAGCAAACAGCTGGGGATGTAACCTTGCCGTTTGTGCCGGCAGCGTTTGCAGGGCGAGAGCTGCCTGCCCTGCCTGCGCAGGGACCGGCACGCTGGGGTCTCTCGGGGAGGATCCCAGTGTGGGGCAGGGCTGGAGAGCATCAGGGAGGGCTGAGCTCCACTTCCAGATCTTCTCCCATCTCCTGCTGGCCACGCCACTGGGTTCATGAGCTCCTCCAAAGTCCCATGCTGTAAAATTTCCACATGGGCTAATAAAAGGCAGGCTTAAAATACCTGTGCGAGATGCCACAAAAGTCATAGACCAACAAGTCATAAGCCAACTTGGACTCCCCTGCCTCACTGACTGTTCCCCATCCTATTTATCCCCACGGTTTTAGAGGGGTCCTTGGAAATGAGACCAAAGGTATCCATCCTTGTTCTGTCTCTTCTGTTGTTACATTTCCCTACCTTTCCCTCCTTAGGGATCAGGGGAAGGGAGCGTGTTAAAGCCCTAGTCTAGCCCTTTCATATGGTATAACAAGGCTGAAATGGTAGTGATTATTTCAATCCATGAATGGCAAGTACTATATAACTAGATTGTCAAAATAATGTGTACTCAGTCCTCTTCCCATTTCAGAGCACCTAAAAATATATGCACTGGTATGATAAGTTCAGGTACAAATACAAGCATCTCATCCCTGCCTGATTTGAAACACAAATGCCTGTTTAATATTACTCCACTACAAATAAACAAATTTGTGTCTGAAAAGCTGTCCAGCACGTATAATAAAATCTATTCAGCTAATGGTCCTGTCACATTTATAAGAAGGGCTGAAACCCGCAATAGGTTGAAAGAAAATTCAATTACAATTTCAACAGAATACTTGTCCAGATCAAATTTTGTTTGAATCATCTAATGAGGCACACTTAATCACTGGAAAACTGCAGCATTTTTCAGAGCGGTTTTCAAATGTTAATTGCATCTTTTTATTTTAACAGTTCGTGAATGCCATGTTTGGTTACAAATTTAACTTTCTTGATTTGAGCTAAAATGAAAACCCTTTCTGTCTTGGTATTCTAGCCTTGCGTATTCTATTCTTTAGTTGAATCACATCCTAGAAAATGTTTTACTTTTGTTTTGCACACATGCGGAGGGAAGACTAAAATGGCAGCTTCAGTCTACTCCAAAATTTTTTCTTAATCTGAAAAAAAGTTTGCTGTACAAGTTTTCTACCAGGGTCAAGATCTAGGGGAAGGGGTAGAGGATTGTAAAATTTTGAAACTAAATACCTTTTTTCTACCCAGAGTTTTCAGAATTCATTCTTTGTCGTGCAGGTCTGAAAGGTTAAAAATAACTGTACCTCCTGAGACTCCTCCCTGGGCTGTGCTCTTCCCTGGGATTCTGTAAGCTTTTTCCACCCAAACTGGGTCAGCTTCCGTGCCTAATTTTAAAATCTCTGGGATCCAATGCTTTATAAAAATCAATGAGAACTTTCCCATTATATAATCCCAGCAGTCACATATGATATCCTCTGGCCTGATTCTGCTGAAGCTTGATTTTATATATTGAAATGGTGATTATTAGTTTTAAAGAGCTGTGAGCTCCTTGAGGAAAATCATGGGGAAACTTCTTCATATGTGGAGTCTTTTCTCTTTCACTTTATGCAGACAATTTCCTTTTCAAGCAGCAAAACTACAGGTAAAATGAGAATGTTTCCTGATTGAACTTAGGAAATTGTCTTTTAAACTAAATGTTGAGAAAGTACATTTGCTTATGTTTGCTCTGATTGTGTTTGTGATCTCTCTTACTCTCTGAAAATGTAATTACAAGAGATGGTAATGGAGATCACAAATATCTCTACAAATATTGTTTTTCCAGACATTTTGGTACCAGAGTTGTTCATGCAGCTAGCCTGAGAGGTCTGGGAAGCAAGTATCTCAAGCAGTATTAGATAATATAGGGGACCATTACTCTCAGATCAAGGAATAAACCAAAATGATTTAGGTATTTATGTAAAATACCTCATTGTTTTTCCAGTCTCTGCTTAGAGAGACTCTTCTTTGCTGTGATGCCTACAAAATATTTGACAGCTGTTTGACTGCTTGCATGCTAAACCAGTGTCCATCATACTCACCTTTTTCTGTGCTCTGGCTTTTCTTGTAATATCCAGCTGTTTCTAGACTTAGACTGTGGTTTGGAATAAAAATTTTTTTAATCTGTGTTTATGCAGCACCTAGCACAGTGTCATCCTGATGCATGGCAGGGAATAGAAGATGCTCCTGCAAAGCAAATTAACAGTGTCTTTGGGATTTGGAAATGACATGAAGAATTATTCAAGATTCGGCTCCAGAAACTAAATCACAAAGTCAAATTGTTAACGATAGCTGTGACAGGCCGCTTGGTAGCAATGCATGGTTTGGAATATTATTGTAAACAATTTGACAAATACTTCAGATAATGAACAAAGTAATAAAAAATCAATGTCTGTTCCCAGATAATTTGTGAAAAGGAAAAAGGAGTATATTTATCAAATATATTGTTTCTGCAAATAGTTCACCTCATGATTTCAGAAGGGAAATAGGTAGGAAGAGAAAATGAGCTCAACAAAACAAACATCGGTTTGTATGTCAATATCTTTGTAAATGGCAATGACAGAAGGGAAACACAGCTAATACGATATGGGAACAAAATAATTTCTAAACCGAATATTCTGTTGCAACTCTCCCGAACCTCACCAGCTCCTTAACAATGACAAATCCGAGCGGTCACACGCTGCCGCCTGGTGCGCTCCAACGCCAGAGCCGTAGGAGAGCCCTGGCTGTGCCGCTCCAGTAGCGCTTCCCAGCACTCCCACTCTTTCAATCGCCATCCCACACCATATATTTCCTTTTGCTCTCTGTTTGTCTGCAGCAAATGGCTGTTTGGGAAACAAACAGGCACGTTTCTGAATTCCAGGGGAACAGCAACCTGGCTCATAGCAGATTTCCTTATGACTTTTTAAGGACAACATTAATATGATTTATAGTCGTCTTAATCATTCCCTTTGACAGAAACAACCGCAGAAGAGGGAAGCTTCTTCCAAGAGGCTGACTCTGCCTTGCTTGTGGCTTCCCCCTTAATTAGGAAGCCAGAGGCATATGTCTGAAACCTACCTAGGATGGAGCTGGGCAGGTTTAGAAGCCCCAGGACATATATCATTTCAAAACTCAGCTACTCCAGACCCTAGCCAAGGTGCAGACATGTCTGCGTGACCTGCTGTCACATCCGTTCCTCGGTGGCATTGAGTTTCATGACAGCTCCCCTCCCCACCTCCCAAGGTTTTCATTTCAGTCTGGTGGATCACGCTTCTCCTGTCGTTGGGGTCCGCAGGCGGAGGGGAACAGCTGCTCCAGAGAGGTACAATAATTTATTTTATTTCTGATTGGAGTCACTGTGATTTTTTAATAGGTTATTTTTAGCCTGATCAGACTTAGGAGAGGAAACGGGTAACGCCATAGCTGACATCAGGATGGAAAGCAAAGCCAGAGGAGTACGGAAAACCTGCCTGTGCTCAGACCTCCCTCGCTGTAGGAATGCCTGCAGAAACACCAGCTTATGACCTGGGAAAGCAAGGCAGTCAAGTGTGTGTGTGTGTGTGATGCTGGTGAGTGGTGGGGTGGCAGGGTCCTGCCAGTGCCCGTTTGCTCTCCCCTTGGTGCACACGCTCTTCCTTGCTCCCATGGGAAAAAGGAAGAATGTGAAGTTTGAGATTTGCATTTTCAGCTCCCGTCTCCTCCAAGGAGGAGGGTGGCTGGCATTGCTCTCACAGTGATGACAGCTGCCCAAGCACGGCGTGCCAGCGGCAGCAGCGCTCTGCACCCGGAGAAGTCCCGCCGTGCAGTCCGCTGCTGAAGAGCAAAGCAGGACAGTGGTCTTCTGCTGATGGAATAGTACATGGGGAAGTGGGGACCTCAAGCTGCTCGTGGGTCCTGGGGACCTGCCAGGGTGAAAGGAGGCCCTGGTCAGAGCTGGCAGCTGCTTGCTGTGCTGTCCTCCCACCCTGGCTGTTCAACTCTGGGCTTCAGCACTGCTTGCCGCTCCCCTGGGTGGCTGAGGAGCAATCTCAGAGTTGGCCTCTTGAAATCTGTGGCCACCCCTCATATGTCTGTGTTTTATTCCCCCAAACCAGAATCTTATTAGATTGTAGAGGGAGAGACCCTCTCTGAAAAAAAGGATTTTGTCTGCCAAATGCCAGGACCCTAAATAAGAAGGAGAATGCAACTGGAGAATAGGTTGAGTATCACAAATCCCTCAGGAGGTGTCTTCTTCCCCATTAAAGCCCTAAAACCAGGCAACATATATCTGGGAGTTTTATCTTCCTCCTTCCCACAGTGTTATCTTCCATTAGTAGTAGTAATCTTTTAGGGATGTGTTTTCATTTTGTGAGTATCCTACTATACAGAGAGACAGGTAAGCATGGTCTCCACGTAACAACCTGTTTGCAATGAGGGGAAAACGACGTCTAAAGAAGGTAGGTGGCATTGATCTCCCCAGCCTCAGCTTTACATTTGCTCACACCTCAGCAAATATTTTTTTTCTAGGATCTTGGGGGGGCGTTTGCATAGCTTAGTAATAAATGCCCGCAACATTCAATTCGTTTTGGGGTGTCAGACGTTCTTCTGCCATTATGCCCATGCAAAGTCAGGATACCCTACAGCAGGGAGTTGAGTAACAGCGCTTGGCAGCAGACGGTAGGCACTGAATGCTGCTATAATCAGCAAAGGTCTATGCAATAAATGGCTTGTAGTAGTATTTAAATCTCAAATGTCTGTGGAAAACATCAACTTAAAGAACTTCCTGTCCTCATTACTTTAGACTGTGTTCATTCAAACTAAACACAGAGCGTCAAGGACTCTAAAGCTCATTTAAAGCCTATGCAAAGTTACAGCCTCAAATTCACATTTAAAGCACCAAAGAAAAGGAAATCTGACTTTCAAAAAGTGACTGTAAGTTCTAGTTTTAAAGGTAGTAATGAAATTCCATGGAGGGGAACTGTATATCATATCCTCTTCCATTGGTTTCAGACATCTTCCTTGGCTTGGAGAAAAACAAAAGCAAAGAGTTGGGAAAGCCATTACAGGAGGGATTGATTTCAGTTTGTTGAGGTTACACAAGTCTTGCCCTGACTGCTCTTGTTCTCCAGGAGGCTAAGTGGTTATCTTAAATGTGAGGCAGTCTCTCCAGGTACAGCAGCCAGTCAGGCAATAGCAGGAATCCAGTAAGGATCTTAAAACCAAAACCAAAACCCAAAGAAACCCAGTCCTTGTCTGCCCAGAAACAAGATTTTTCTTCTACCTATCTGACCTGATTTGCGGAAATATTATTTGCAATACTGGCATTTTTCCTTCAGAGAAGAAGGAATTTCCTTCTACAGGCTCTAGCTCACCATCCGCACTTTGCTTTCCCTTGCACAGTCTGAATTTATTTTTCCTGAGGACCGATAAGCATCCTATTCAAACAAAGACCAAATAGCACAGTGTAGGGGAAATCTGGTAAGCTTCGTCCTGATGGGTGAAGTATTACGTTTCACTGTACCTGACGGCAAACTCTATATTTTGATAGCTTTAGATGTTAAGTGCCAGTTTAAAAGGCGGCACAGAGATTCAGGCAGCTATAATCTACTGTAAATCGTTGGGTGTCTAAGTCTCTTTATGCTAAATCTCAGGCTCCTAGCCAGAGAATTTTGGCCTTTCCATACAATTTTAATGCTTGTAATTCTTTGGGCATTTTTAAGCTTGTTTTTTAAGTCTTCTTTTTGCTCGCAGCTGACATGGGAGCCCAGCCTAAAGCTATTTAAATCCATAGCAGTCCTTTAGCTGAGTTTCACAGCCTTCCAGGAAGAAGGTCCATAATGTCTGGTGCCTGGATGGTACGATGGCTTCATACAGTCTGTCACACAGTCTGGATGACTTTCCCCTCTGTGCCTGGGTGCCTGGACCACTCCTTGGGCTGATTCCCTGGGTGTGAGTGACCCACAGCACCCACTCTTCATGGGCTCCCTGCAGCACATCTGGGCATCAGATCCACGAAGGGACTTTGCAGCCACGCTGCTTTGGATTCCTTGGAACTGGTGCTAACACCCTGCGGCACGAGCTGGCCCTTCCCAGAGCACCACCTCCTCCACATCCCAGTGTTTCAGCTTTCCACTTTGGGTACGCTGGGGCTTGAATGCATATGTAAGCTTGGCGAACGGTCTGAAAGCCGAACATGTCTTACAATGGCAGATACAGAGTGTATGCAGAACCAAACAAAACTCGCCTCTTTGCAGGAAGACTTTTGCCATCTTGGTTGGAGCTGCCATTAAATTGGACCCCTTCTTGCTAAAGGATGCCTCCCTGCCTCTAGGGCTGTAAACCTCGAGCGATCAAAAATTGCGAGCTAGATTCTCTCAGGAGAATCAAAGTAAAAAGGCTGCCCCCCCTAGTCATTAGATTATAAAAAGAAATTCTAAATAGTGGGTTTTTTTTAAAAAAAAATTGTACCTTTATTTTTTTAAACCCTTCTCTCCTTCCTTTGCACTGTTTGTGCATCAACTTTATTTGAAAAACCAACATTTAATACATCCAGAAATTAATATCCCTCCTTGCTTGCTCAAGTAAGGATTCTGCACATGCTGAAGACAAGGGAAATCTGTATCATGCAGCAGTTTGGACTTTCTTTCCTACCATAGCCTCATCTCTCCCCTACACTTGCGCATGTATAAAGGTTTTAAAATGAAGATGGAGGTATATTCTTTATGCACCCACTGTGAAATTATTTTTCAATACATATTTATGTGAACTGCAAACATCTTTAAATGTAAAGTTGTCATTACAGTGTCAACCATCTTGCTAACTGCTGGAAAACCCCTAACCTAAGCAGTGCTTTTTATAACTCAGCACATTAATTATATTTAGAATCCTTAATTATCTCTTTTCCATAGTCAACTCTAATAAATTCCAAACATTTTAAAATAATTTTAAATAATGCTGCTTTCTTTGCATAATTTCAATCAACCGCACAAATATCTAAATTAGCTGGTGATTATATGACATTTGGTTTACTTTAAAAACTGATAATTAGTTGTCCAATGCAACACTTGCATTTTTAGCCTCCATTGTCCCTCCCCGTCACTGCCCTGGGACCTGCTCCTGGGAGCTGGGATGGGGTCCCAGTTTTCCTTTGCCTCCCTTTCCCCGCTCTGGCTGCCCAGGCATCCCTCCTTGTCCCTGAGCCCAGGTAAAAATTTCAGCCCCAGTGAACAGCAGAGGTGGTGGCTGCTGCTGTGGTAGCCGTGGCTGCTGCTGTGGTAGCCATGGCTGCTGCAGCTGCGGGAGCCACCACCTCCACCATCCCGCTGCACCTTACTATTCTGGGTGGCTCCACTAATTGCAAGATAAGTATTCATCAATTTAGGAGCAACTAGAATTGGTAGTAGGTACAAGCTGTTTGGTAGTGTAGGTTCTGTGTCTCAGTGCACGAGCTACTCCAACCAGGCGTCTTCTTGGGAACATTTGACCGCAGTAAACCCTTGCACACTCCAAGCAGCCGTAGATAAGAGAGGAGCACAAATAAACTACAAATGGCAATATAAATTGTGAGCAACAATATATTTGACACTCAGCCATACACATATACTAACCCTTTCACTTATACAGACTGTCATCAGTCATGCTGACTAGTTGACCAGAAAGATGTCTTTTTAATTAAGGTTTTTCACTACAAATGTGTTGTTTTTTTTTTTTTAATATTACAAACTTCTGCTGTAAAATTGCCTTTAAACAAATTTTAATTTACCACAGTTTCTGTTTGGAAAGTAAATATTAAAAAGGAATATCTTTGGGTTTTTTTGTTTGTTTGTTTGTTTTTTTAAGATACCACACACATGCACACACATATTTTAACTTAAAAATAAGTTACCCCAACAGATCTATATATGTTTGTTTCCTGAATGATTCTTGTGATGCTCAAAAATTTTCAGTGCTGTAAAATTCCATCCAGTATAAAACTTTTGGTAAGAAAAATCACATCCCATTTTCATTACGAAAATAAGTAATTTTACATGTCTGACCTTTTCAGTACTCAAAAATTTTTGTTCACTTTTAAGCTGGTTTTTTATTGTGGGTTTTTTTGGTTGGAGGGAGACAGAGGATTGGGGGACACAGGTGAACAGACAACAAGGAGTGTGCAGGTGAACTTTTCAAAGAGAAGGGGAGAGAACATCAGAAAGAAATGATAACACTCAACATTTGCATTGATAACTTAATTTCTCCTTTTGCTGTACTGGTGCACACAGCATACCATAGCTGCATAAGGTACCTGCAAACAAAGAGTCCCCATACGGAAAACAGGTGATGCTATGGAGATTTCTTCAGACAAACAGGATGATGGCATGAAGGGGAAAAAAAGTCAATGTAATGTCTTTCTAAAAATCAGAATGAACAGCTCACTCTGGACAGTTTAACATTTGTTAGAGAGAAGTTCTTCCTGAAGAACCATTGGATTTTTTTCTGGGGGTCTTTCTGAAGTGATCAGCCTGGGGAGGGGTGACTTTCCTACCTAGCTCTCCTGTTTGTGCTTGCTTAATGTACAGATTTAATAGCATTTCCCGGTGGGGCAGAGATGAGGAGTTACAGGTTGAGTGTGAGTGCTGCTACTTCCCATTGTGTGGCCTCAGGCAGGTCATTTAACCTCGCTGGGCAGATGGGATGCTCATTGCCTGCTCACCTTTGTAAAGCACTTTGTCAACTTTGGATGAAAAAGCAGTGCTTTCATTTGGAGATTGCTCTATGCTGGCTCTGTGGCAAAAAAAGGCGATAATAAAACAGGGACTGTGTTTGCCCTTGGGGTAGTCAAAAAGAAGATGAACATTTGAAGATAGTTGAAGAAATATTTTCTGGCAGATCATCTCATGTGAAAGAAGGAGAGTGGAAGCAAAGGGGAAATAGGTCTAACAGGAACAGAAGAGAGATTTGTGTCTTGGGGCTTCCTTTTCTGTGCCAGGACTTCTGTGATGCAGGTCTCCCACCCTCTTACCATCCTTTAAATTGTTCCGTACTGGGGATTTCTTACTGTTATTGGATTGAAGTAAAGACTCTCCCAAGGATACATCTGAGCAAACTCTCTCAAAAACTGACAGGCCAGAAAGCCTCTATGTCTCCTATGAGTGGTGAGCCTGGAGCAATGCTGAAGAGAGCCAAGAGCCAGAGAATGGAAGAAATTGAGCCATGCATGCAGGCAGATGAGGAGAAAACAAAGCCTCTCAAATATTATTTCAGTGTCTGTCTCCCGTGGCATCAAAGAGACAATATACAGCTAGGAAAAATCATGACACACTGGAAAATTCAGGATAGATCCTTTAACAGAAGAGAATTAGGAAAGCTGGTGGTCAGAAATAAAACGCCAATCCTTACATCATGAAAATGCAAAGATACTTTTCTACTAACAGGACTGAGAATAAAAGTAAGAAGTCCTTAAGCTTCTTTATTACTGACTATGAGAAAAATAGTAGCACTGGTTTACAGATGGGTAAACTAATTGCCAAGGGAATCAAGTTTCTTGCTGTCATCACACAATATATCTAACTCATACCTAGACATGGATCTCCTACACATCAGGTCATTCACCTGTCAACTATTAAGAAAATACTTTGGTTATAAAGAAGGACTATACAATTCACCCAGCAGAAGATGATTACAAGGCACCCATGCCATCCTTCTCTAGCCAGTCCATGGGACTGTTAGTCTGTCCAGGCCAGTAGTTCCCAAAGGCTGGCACGTAAAATCTTCATGCACAGCCTGCAAAAGAGATTTTTAATATTAGAATAGAATCATAGAATCATAATCGTTTAGGTTGGAAAAGACCTTTAAGTTCATCCAGTCCAACCATTAACCTAACACTACCAAGTCCACCACTAAACCAATTAAGGGTAGAGTAGCAATTTCATGTTTCCTGGCTTGGTGGCTGGATTATTTATAACAAAAGTAAAAACTAGGAATCATTAAGATTGGAAAGGACCTCTAAGATCATCATTCCAATCATCAACCCAACACCACCATGCCCACTAAACCACGTCCCCAAGTTCCACATCTACCCATTTTCTGAACACTTCCAGGGATGGTGACTCCACCACCTCTCTGGGCAGCCTGTTCCAATGCTTGACTACCCTTTCCATGAAGAAATTTTTCCTAATATCCAATCTAAATCATTCTGGTTGTATCCCAGAGTTACCTTGTTATGTAGCCCCCGTCATGAACAAAACTGTGGGTACACAGTTTGGTTTTAGTTTTCACATTGTGTGGCCAATAATGTTTGCACGAAGTGGGCGATGGTGTGAATATCACCTTCTGGGTCTTTTGTTGTTTTCCTTGTTTTGAACTCATTCTGCACTGTGTTAATAGCAAGATATGGGGCAGTGGAGACTTAGACCAACTGACTACCTGTTCATGTAAGTGCATCTGTGCATGTTGTTTTTCCTGCCTCTGATTTCTATGAAGTGTTTTTCCCTGTGGGATTATATTTTAAGTTGTGTTATAAAGCTGATGCACGTTTCCCCTATCCCAGGGTTATTTGTGCTGGATTGCAGCTGTAGAGAAAACTCAAAGGATAGATGTGCAACTAAACAACTTAGACGAGATACAGACTGCTACGAAATACATTATTAAGTAAAATGACATTTGATTTGTAGCTGTGAGACCAACCCCTTTTGACATTCAAGGGAGCACAGCTATGGGCTGCCTTGAAAGCCTCCACACGTCGATAGTTTTTCTGTTGCTAGGAGGAAGGGTTTTGAAGTGGGAGGAGAAGCAGAGACCCTCTAGTCAACAGAAGGATCCTCATGTAAGGGTCAAGAGGGAGCAGAACTCAGAGAAAGAAAAAAATTCAGCTGACCATTCTGTGCCGTTCTCTATTCACTTTAATACCTACACTTAATGATATGCTTTAAAGCTAAACCTCAGGAATGTCAGGAGTTTTTTTCTCATGGTGACATCCCATGTAGGAGGAATCTCCTGAGTTCTTCCTTTAAAACAGAAAGATGAAAAAAAACCCCTTGCCTTGGAGAAATTTCCTCTGGATTTGAGCTTGTTGGTGTGTTGTTTACTCAAATGATTTATGGACTGGAGATTAGTGAAGTCATAGCAACACAGAAATTGCCAAGTGAAAATAAAACCAGCCCTGTGTACTCTTATTGAACATAATCAAGGAAGCAGCTGACAAACAGGATTTTTTTCCCTGTTATGCAGAGACTTTGTATGAGACAAAGACGATTCTCGCCTTTCAAAACTCTTCGAGCAGTGTCTGGCATTCCAATAAGCAGTGTGAATAATTTGACTTCACCAAATAACGGGGTATTTTGTACCCTGCCATACCCTATATATAACCCACAAAGACTTATTTCCTTCTGGAGAAATGAACGTGACCCTCTAGGAGGCGAGGGCTGGGAAAAGACTCATTCCCAGTGCTGCCACAGACCTGCTGTCAAGTCGCATAGGGTGACTTGTATTTCTGTAAAGCTAGTGAAGAGCCACTAGTCCAAGCTGAGCTCATCCCCTGGCACCTCCAAAGACCACAGAGAGGGCTGTGCACCTCTGCACAGGGACATCATCTTTTAGGGTAAGATGAATGGCATCTGGATGACTGCAGAGGGAGCCTATAGGACTGCCTTTCAGAGAGAGGTTCAGGTCCTCACCTTCCCCCTCTGAAGCCTCACCTTACTTTTCTAACTACAAAAGTGGCATGATTAGGACAATTGAGCATGTTGTTATGCCAGTGTAGCACATCAAAATGGCAGTGCCACTTCCCACTGAGGAAAACCAGGGCAGGATAAACTTTAACTGGTTACTCAAAATGTTTGTGGGTTCAACCACTGTATAAAACTTCTCTGCCATATCTCTTAATCTGTTCTGTCTATTTAGATTGCCAAGCCCCGCAGAAGAGGACTCTCTCTTATTTTACTTTTTTGCACAGCAGCATACACAATAGGATGACGCTTGTGGTGGCTGGAATTTCCTGCTGCAATGCAGTTAATAGCTCACTCCAGAAAGACCAAGCTTGAAATAAGACCTCAGGAGTGGTGTGACAGAGAGGTGGCACCTTGTTGGCTTCCTTTGGCACATTTATGAGTGGCTTTGTGAGAGCGCAGGAAGGCTTTGGGATCACCTAGATTATGGTGGACTTACTTATTCGCTTGTATGCAAAACGAGAGCTTCCCTTTATGTAAATCTTATTCAGTCAAGGTAGGTAAGTAGAGAAGAATGAATAGTGTCTGTGGGCCTGGAAACCAGAGGAAGAATAGATTACCACATCTCCGAAAGCTGCCAAACTCTAGCCTCGTATAAGATTGGGGGAGACATGTGTCAAGACCAGTGAGTAGAGCAATTTGTTGAAGTGGCAATTTAGGGGCAGAAAGATCAGTCCAAGATCTAAATTGAAAATGTACATCAATATCTTGCTAGTGTTTCTATATGTAGCTGAGTAAAAGCACATCACTGAAAAAGGAAGGACAGTACTTTTTGACAAGTTCGGGGTCTACAAACACTTCCTGGAGTCAGGCAAACACTGCAGTTCTTTGGGGGACGGTCACAGCTTCAAAGTCAAGGATCCAGCCGAGAAGTTGTCTGGAGGCTGTCAAAGACAAAACAAAAGTCTTTGTGGGGATGCAGGTAGTGGATAACTGAGAAGATGGTCATCTAGCAGAGATGCAGATCTGCTGGCAGGAAGCACAGGCAAGTGCCCGGAGAGCTGTATGAAGATGGGCCACGTTGTGTGTCTTAAAATCAGCATCGAAGAAAGCCATCAGGAAAGCTTTCCTCTGCTTTGTAAATCTCCATGTGAGCTAGCAGTTCCTCTGATGTGAGGCTCTTGTGATAGTGGATTATCCAAGCTCTAATCCTTCGGTGTTGTCTGGGAGACGGTCGTCTCCTCCGTTAGATACAACGCTCCTGACCCCGTTGGGCTATTCTCCGCGGAAGCCGGTGTGTATAAGCAGTGTTAGTATCACTGTCCCAGACAGGTTACTGGGAGTTCATATCCTACCACACAGCATTTCCAAGTCTCACACTGCGGTTGTTTTGGTCTAACTGCCTCTCTGTAGATGGAGCTCTGCCAGTACGGCTTAGAGAAGTGACATTACCTTTACCCAGTTCTTCTTGTAACAAGAAGGAATAACATCTTTTTTACTCAGCACTGACACAGTGGAATACTGCCAAACCCCTGGAAAGCCTCCAAATCGGCACATTTCTCCTGCCCATTAAAAACTAATACAGTACTACCAAAACAGAAAGCGCTGTTGACAAAAACATATTTTTCCCACAATTTAAGATGCCAATTTACATGTAAAATAAACATTGAATACAGTTTTAATTCGCTTTTTACATCTTCTGATGGTGTGTAATAGGAATAACACCTCTTTTAAAGTAAACTAGAAAAAGGCAGACTTTCATGCACTGAATAAAGATCTCAGCTCACAATTTTGGCTTCCTCGGCACACAGCGCTAGTTTAGTTCCTAATTTCCTCTCGAGTGACTTAATGGTACTGTATTGCTTAATTATAGCAGTTGCAAACTCCATCCTCTAAGAAATATCACTGGGACCCAAACATCTGCAAGATTTTGAAGGAGGAAGATACCACATAAAATACCCATTTTTGTATTATTTTGTGTTTATTAGTCCGTCACACGTAGTGTAGCTACTAAGCAGATGGAACAATGCAGCATTTAAATAGAACCAATGGTAATGAAACATAAGATATTAAGTTACACGAACTCTCCTTCAAAGACTCAGGCTACAGTAGGGGGCACTTGCACGTAACATGAGATTTTTAAAAGCAAAATACAGATCGACCAGGGATCCTAAAAGTGGCACATATCTACCAGGTCATCCTAGCCCACCCCTCCCCTAGCCGGTGAGCATTGGTCTCAGCTGCCTATTTATTGCTATTGTGTCGTGTCTTCTTTTAAATGTCCCAAGCGATATGGCTCCTACCCTTTGCCTTTGGGAGTCTTTCCTGGCCTATTAGATCTCACTATTGGGAAGCTTTTCCCCTGATTTTTCAGTGTTACTTCTCTTTTTTGTAGTTTTATTCCCTTTACTCCTGGTTATATCCTTTTTATTACCTTTAATATTTCTCCTCCCTCCCCTCTTTTTAGCATTGCGAGTGAACATTTGTGTGTGATAAAAATAGTTATCTTGTGTCCTGAGGTACACAGGAATTTAGGTTCTTGGAGCAGGGGAGAGAAGGCAGAGCAGGATTCAGCATTCAAAGCATCTCATACCTGTTCCAGCATATTTGGCAACACTACTTGCAGGCCAACCTTGACCAAGTTCCACAAATGGCAGCCACCACCGCAGAGAGGTGTGGTCCTAGCGATGGTCTAAACGCAGTCAAATGTGGAGCCAGTCATTTTGCAGTTGTGCTGCTGTTCACGGGGAGCAAGTTCTCTCGCATCAGTATGCAAACTCTGCATCTATGGTGGTGTGAAAAAGCAGAATTCCCCTCAACACACAACTGTTTTCGTGAGAGCAGGGCAGAGATCGCTATAAAGGAAATAGCATCTGCCTGTTCAGAGTCTGTATGATATTTGAAACCTTAAAGTTTGATGAATAGGAAGAAAGTTCAAAATGCTTTAATGTAGTTGCTGTTGCTATAGAAACTATTTCCTGGGCATCTCTACTTGTCTCACTTGGTCCCTGGCTACCCGAAAGGGGGCCGTGTGGTGTGAACAGAGAAGGTGGGAGAACACATCAGAAGTACTGCGAGCCCATATTGTTTCATATTGCCTTCTCTGGAAAAGGTGTTTAAAAATAGACAATTGGGGAGTGGTAGTCTGTTACAAATGGAAGAGAGGAAAAGAAGCATCAAGATCCAGAGAACTAAATTCATCTTGACAGAGCTCCGGTGAATAAAGGAGCTCCAGATGAATTTGTCTTTTGCTGTCCGAAGAGCTTGGTCTGTGTGACGCAGCTGCCCAGACATTTTCTGAAGACATCTGATTTTTCAAACTTCATTATGAAGAATGTTAAATACTGATCTTAAGAGTTTCCCCTGTACTTTCTGAAAGTGATCAAATGGGCAACAGCTAAAGAAGTCTCCTGTTTCCTTGGGTTTGATCTCACTTTTGGAATAGCAGGATGAGAAATTCATGGAAGAGCAACAGAAAGGATGTTGGCAATGGAGAGAAAGCTTAGCTTAAGACATTCCCAGAACTTTGTCTCTCTTCTCTGTGTTTTGTTGAGTTATTAAAATGTTAAAACCAAACAGGTAGTGCTTCCCTTCCCCATCATCCTTCCCCAAGCACAGTGTTTAAGTGGGCCTATTTTGAAAGGTGGCTTTGTTTTTCTAAGCAGTGGGTATGCAGTTGTAGCGAGGTCAATGAGAGGTCAGGCAATGCCAGTCAACTGGGAGGTCAGGCGATTTTTTTTCTCTTCCCTGGAAAGGAAATACTTACCTATCAGCAATCACATTTCTTGTGGGAAGGGAGCAGAATCTGAATGGGGAATGAGGATAAGAATTTATGCATGCAGCTCCTATTAATTGTTAGCTTGGGTTGTGGGTATTAAAATTTGTCTAGACTTTTTAAAAAGTGCATCCTGCAGTCAATAGAGAAGCAGCACAGTTCTCCCCCTTCAAAATGCAACAATGAAATAAATAAATACGCAAATCCCCATAAATAGCTGATGACATCTAACCCCAGTCGGTCTTTTGCTTTGCCAAAACTGTCAGCTAGACTTAAGGAGCCTGTTGCTGCTGGTACCTCTGTTGTTGGTCTTTTTGCCTCCACTCTTCTCTCCAAAGACTTCCTCTGGAACAGCAACTGTTAGCATAAGACATATTGAATAACTGTCTTCTAAAAACCAGCTTCAATTCCCTTTCACTTCTTAATAAAACCCACTATTGTGAGGAACTTACATACTGCCCTTTGCATTTTTTAATGAAGACACCTAAATGCTCTCAACATTCTTCAGAACTGTGCTCCTCCTGGAAGCAATTGAAGATTAATCTGCCTCCACAAGAAAATATTCTTATATATCAATTATTAATGAACTCTTTAATAAAATTTCCCTAGCTCCCTGTTGCATGTCTCTTCTGGACATCTCAGCTGTTTTTCCTGGTGGCTTTGAAAAGACAAGGGGGAAACTTTGTTTTGTAGACTTCCAATTTAATATTGAGAACCACAAGAAGAGCTAAGAGAGATTTTTGGTTGAATTCACTTCAGTCACTGAGTAATGCTATTTCCATTTGACCAAAGCTATTCCATAATGAAGTTGAGATTCAATGAATTAATCGAGCCGTACAGGACTGGAAGAAAAAAGATAAGTTTCACACAGGTGTTTCCAAAGGGAAGCGGACTGGCCTTCATATCCCCTCTCCTCTTCCAGGGAAGAAGAGCAAACCCTGCGGTTTCAGGAACAGCAACATTTATGAGCAGCTGACCTGGGGAGGGAAACGAGTAGCTCCACGGGCAGCACGGTGAGCAAAGCCTGCCTTCCTACTGCTTTGCAGCTACCTCTGCTTGCTGCCTTGCATTGCTGCCCGCCGGCTGGGAAGCAGACCTGGGGGGAGCCTGGCCCCCGAAGCCGGGGGCTGAGGCTGGACCAAGGCACCCGGGCAGGAGGCTGGGGACAGGCAGCAGAGCTAGCACAGGCAGTCCGCCTCTCTTCCCCTCCGCTGAGGCACTAATCAGGGTTTTTCTCCTCTATCCAGCTGTTCATTTTTATGAAACTTGTAGGAACTTAATATCTTTGAGACTTCTATTGCTCTTTTCAAATTTGTCTGAAAGCCGCTAATGGATTGGAGAATTATTAGGGGAGGACTGACTGACAGACAGCCTGATTGCGGAAACCTCGTTTTCTCCTGAAACTGGGCTGAAAGCAGTGAACTGGTGGGAAAGCTTGTGCCACCTTCTTTGATACAGATATTTTTTGTATGTCATTTGGATCCCTGCCCTATTTAATATACACCTTTTGAGCATGGACATTATTACGTACATAAATCTGCCGCCTATTCAGCTTGTCATCCAGCTTCTGGGAAAACATCACTGATAAAAAGTGCATTTTTTTAAAGACCCGTAAGTCAAATTTCTACCAACTTTCAGCAGAGTTCTTTCATGAATCCTTAAAGTGAGGATGGTATCCTCTGTTTCTTACAATGAGTGTTTCTGCTGGAGAGTTGTTCTAAATTATCATTATTATTATTAGTATTATTATTAGTAATTATTATCATTATTAATACTATTAGAATGAGGGGAAGAATGTGTTATTTGCCTCTAGGCTTTTTGCAAAAGTGGTCTGACTAATTTTTATGTGTCCTCTCCTAAAAGTGCTGCAAGTGGCATCCTAGAATGTGCCCTGGAATACAGGAAAATAAGGGGTTGCAGAAAGTATAGACATAATGAAATAACAAATATGAATTTCTAGTTTTTCACACTTTTCTTTCATTCCACTTGATTCGTAAGGATAAGAATAAATATCTTCCTCGTTTTTGCTGGAGATCACCTTGGCTGACTAAAAGAGAACACTTCAGAACAACCAGATTTATCAGCCTTTAATTTAGATGCTGAATAACAGTGATCTTTTCTCCACCAATTTTGGGTATGCTAAAGAGATACTATGAAAAAACAACAAATAGCTTTGAATCCTCTGACTTGAAGTACGTTACCCTCATTTTTCCAGCTTTAGTTTCTGCCATGCTTTTGACAGTAATACTGGTTCTGCATTCTTCAGCTACAAACTCTCCTGAAAAGTCAAACCAGACATGATTTAATCTTTAGAACAAAAAGCAAGAACCTTTTGCCCAGGTCACCTTAGTAACAGTTTATAGGGATACTAGATTTCGCATCATCATAGAAAAAAAAAGTCTAGATTAAAAAGCCCCACGTTGTTCCCTCCTGTTTTCAGGTCAATTTTTACTCTGCCTATTGCTAGCTCCCACTATAAATACATAATAAGTGTTCAGTACGCACAGTTGTTGTTTTTTCCCCTCTTCCATTCAGTCTCTTGCAGCTGACTTTGCTTGGCTTCCAGGTTATGTTAAGGCTTTTGGCTTCATGGCTGTAGGGAGAAATCTCAGTGCAGACGTCGAGTTTAGCAAGGGAGGGCTGTGAATACAGTCAGACAGAAATACTGACAGTAAGTCAGAGGTGGGCAGCAAGGGACAGAAGAAGCAATTGACTACCGGTGAAGTTGAGGATTAAAAACATATCATCAGAAAAAAAACCCAGCGGAATATGAGATTCTCTGAAATCGTCTCCAACTTAAAATCAGAGCCCAAATAAAAACGCAAATAAAAAAGTTCTGACTTGCTCTGTTTTATATAAATTTCCCTCTTTACCTTTCAGATGCAAATCAGGTACAGGGTGTTTCCTTTCCTTCTGTTCTTTAAAAGTCAGATTAAATCTGTGGTTGTTTTATAGAGCTAATTGTAAGTGTGTGGGGGGGGGGGTTATAAAAAGATCTATAGAATGAAAGGTTTAGTTTTTTGACAGGGAGCTAACAGGAGTGCTGCATAAACTCAGTTATCACAGCCTTTCTCCTGCAATAAGTTTTACTGACCTCGCCTCCAATTTTATGCCCATTACTCAGGCAAACAGCTCATTGTTTTCACTGGCAGCTTTGCCTGACTGAAATTCAAGAGGTAGCTTTGAAACTGCGAATACATTGTAGAAATTCGTAACTCTTGGATTGATTTAAAGTGAAAGCTGGAGCAGCGATACTGCAAGGTGTCTGAGACCTCGAGACAGCAAAGACCTCCATAGCCAGACACCCTCTTGCCTGGCCAAACATCCCCAGGTCTGACCTGGATGTCCTGCCTAAAATGCTAGGGGATGCCTGTGGCGTTAAGAGCTACATGTTAAATGAAATTGCAACATGAATACAGGCTGTGCACAGGTGAAATCTGCAATAAATGAGTGCCACTGCATTTTTTAATATAAAACAATGTGTTGGGGCATAAGTGATTTGCACCTGCAAAGATGTGTCTGGCATAGAAACTGAACGTAGCGAAGGGTTGTTCAACAGCTCCACTCAAGTTCAAGAACCCATCAGAGTGGAAAGGGCCAGGGCCAGGGCGTGCTCCAGAGCTGTAACCCCTGGGTGAACAACCTTCCCAGGGCTTACCAATTTTGCAAGATTTTAAGGAGCAGCTGTTAGCAGAGATACATCTCACTTCCTTAGCTGACACTCGTGTTAGCTCTTGTGAAGAAAAAAAGGGAGCTAGAGGGAGAGAGCTGGAGCTGCAGGGAGGCCAGAAGAGCCCACCGAGCATCCTGCAGATGGCACAGGCTGTGGGAAAAGGGCCACATCAGGGGAAGAGCTCAAGGGAAAGGTGGGAAACTGGAAGAACTTTTAAAGGACACTGAAGTAGGGAAGGGAAGCTGTAACAGCAGAAGAGGCACTCTCTTTTTTTCTGAATCAAAAATCTTATAACTGATCTGGGTTATGCATGAAACTGTGAAGTGTGTTTCTGCTATTTGGTTGTACAGGGACCACCTCAGTGTATCCACACACTGAACCAGGGGACGTGGAAAGCATGGACTTGCCAGCCATGGGGGTGTGGGCTGGTCCTGTGGCACAGTTCGGTTAATTTATGGAGTGGGACTCTGCCCCACAGCTGCCTGAGAGGCAGGAGTGGCAGAAGTAAGAGCAGGGCTAAAGCTTGCGATCACGCACTTTCTCCAGCAATGGCACAGCCGTTAGGCGTCAGGATCAGGATCCTTTTTGCCTGCTTTCAGCTCTGTGCATTTGAGTCACAGATTCCCTGTCCTGCCTGGGGCTCCTAAGGGTTTCAGGGTGATGCAGGGGAAGACTGGCAGAAAACTCGATGCTTTTGGAAAACTTGCCCAGTTATAGAATCATAGAATCATTGAATCGTTTAGGTTGGAAAAGACCTTTAAGATCATCCAGTCCAACCATTAACCTACACTACCAAGTCTACTCTAAACCAATCAAGGGTAGACTACACTAAACCATGTCCCAAAGTGCCACATCTACCCGTTTTTTGAACATTTCCAGGGATGGTGACTCCACCACCTCTCTGGGCAGCCTGTTCCAATTCTTGACCACCCTTTCCGTAAAGAATTTTTTCCTAATTTCCAACCAAAACCTCCCCTGGCACAGCTTGAGCCCATTTCCTCTCGTCCTATTGCTAACTACATGGGAGAAGAGACCAACACCCACCTCACTACGACCTCCTTTCAGGTAGTTGTAGAGAGTGATAAGGTCACCCCTCAGCCTCCTCTTCTCCAGACTAAACAACTCCAGTTCCCTCAGCCACTCCTCATAAGGCCTGTGCTCCAGACCCTTCACCAGCCTTGTTGCCCTTCTCTGGACACGCTCCAGCACCTCAATGTCTTTCTTGTATTGAGGGGCCCAAAACTGGACACAGTATTCAAGGTGTGGCCTCACCAGCGCCGAGTACAGGGGGACAATCACCGCCCTGCTCCTGCTGGCAACACTATTCCTGATACAAGCCAGGATGCTGTTGGCCTTCTTGGCCACCTGGGCACACTGCTGGCTCATGTTCAGATGGCTGTCTACCAACACCCCCAGGTCCTTTTTGGCCAGGCAGCTTTCCAGCCACTGTACCCCAAGCCTGTAGCGTTGCATGGGGTTGTTGTGACCCAAGTGCAGGACCCGGCACTTGGCCTTGTTAAACCTCATACAGCTGGCCTCGGCCCATCAATCCAGCCTGTCCAGGTCCCTCTGCAGGGCCTTCGTACCCTCGAGCAGATCGACACTCCCACCCAGTTTGGTGTCATCTGCAAACTTACTGAGGGTGCACTCAATCCCCTCATCCAGATCATTGATAAAGATATTAAACAAGGCTGGCCCCAAAACTGAGCCCTGGGGAACACCGCTCATGACCGGCTGCCAACTGGACTTAACTCCATTTACAACTACTCTCTGGGCTCGGCCACCCAACCAGTTTTTTACCCAGCGAAGACTACGCCCATCCAAGCCATGAGCTGCCAGCTTCCCAAGGAGAATATTGTGGGAGACGGTGTCAAAAGCTTTGCTGAAGTCCAGCTAAATGACATCTACAGCCTTTCCATCATCTACCAGGTGGGTCACCAGGTCATAAAAGGAGATCAGGTTGGTCAAGCAGGACCTGCCTTTCATGAACACATGCTGGCTGGGCCTGATCCCCTGGTTGACCTGCACATGCCTGTTGAGTTCTCTCAAGATGAACCTCTCCATAATCTTTCCTGGCACTGAGGTCAGGCTGACAGGCCTGCAGTTTCCCGGGTCCTCCTTCCGGCCCTTCTTGTAGATAGGCGTCACATTGGCAAGCCTCCAGTCATCAGGGACCTCCCCTGTTAACCAGGACTGCTGATAGATGATGGAAAGTGGCTTGACAAGCTCCTCCGCCAGCTCCCTCAGTACTCTCGGGTGGATCCCATCTGGCCCCATAGACTTGTGAGCATCCAGGTGGCATAGCAGGTCATTAACTGCTTCCTCCTGGACTATGAGGGCTCCATTCTGCTCCCCATCCCTGTCTTCCAGCTCAGGGGCCTGAGTACCCTGGGGATGACCGGTCTGGCTGTTAAACACAGAGGCAAAGAAGGCATTAAGTACCTCAGCCTTTTCCTTGTCCTCAGTGACAATGTTCCCCCCCACATCCAGCAAAGGATGGAGATCCTCCTTGGCTCTCCTTTTATTGCTAATGTACTTGTAAAAGCATTTTTTATTATCTTTTACAGCATTGGCCAGATTGAGTTCTTGCTGGGTTTTTGCCTTTCTGATTTCCTCCCTGCAGGACCTAAGATCCCTGTACTCCTCCTGAGTTGCCCGCCCCTTCTTCCAAAGGCAGTAGACTCTCCTTTTTTCCCTGAGTCCCTGCAAAAGCTCCCTATTCAGCCAGGCCGGTCGTTTTCCCCACCGGTTGGTCTTACGGCACGCGGGGACAGCCCGCTCCTGCGCCCTTAAGACTTCCTTCTTGAAGAAGGCCCAGCCTTCCTGGACCCCTTTGCCTTTCAGGACTGCCTCCAAAGGGACTTTCCCAACCAGGGTCCTGAAGAGGCCAAAGTCTGCCCTCTGGAAGTCCATAGTAACAGTTTTGCTGCGCCTCCGCTTGGCATCACCCAGAATCGAGAACTTTATCATATCGTGGTCGCTAAGCCCGAGACGGCCTCCGACCTCGACATTTCCCACAAGCCCTTCTCTATTAGTAAACAGCAGGTCAAGCGAGGCACCTCCCCTGGTAGGCTCGCTTACCAGCTGCGTCAGAAAGTTATCCCCCACATGCTCTAGGAACTTTTGAGACTGCTGCCTCTCTGCTGTATGGTATTTCCAGCAGATGTCTGGCAAGTTGAAGTCGCCCACGAGAACAAGGGCTAGCGATTGCGAGACTTCTGCCAGCTGCTTATAGAACGCCTCATCTAAGTTCTAGCAGGGAAATTTGTCAAAAATGTTGTGTTCTGCAGGAATGTGTCTAGGTTGTAGAAGTGACATTTTTTCCCATGGTGGGAGAGCAATTCCATGTTTCTGAATAGTTTTACCCAGGAGCAAGGAGTAAGACCTGCCTCAGGTGTCCTGGCCCGTGCCTTCAATTGCAACAGCTTCTCCCTTTATCTCCAGCAGCTTTTCATGCAATGCCAGTAACAGCAGCATGTCACCTACCGATCTTGATTTAAGGAATTATATTATAAAAACCTTTAGATGAAGGACATCCTTTTCTCTGTGCCACAGACAATATACTGCTGTATGAATCATGTGTTCGCTTGCGGTGCATTGTGTGAGGGACTCGCCAGGGAACTGGGTCCTCCTGCTCTGCAGTGCCACCTGATGTCTTTAGCTCCACATGTCCTTTGGGGTAATGCAGAGAAGGGTGTGAGCAGCCTGAGGGATCCAGCTCTGGGAGCTCTGCCTGGGAACTGGCATGGGGCAATGCACCTCGTCCATGGGCTGGGCGTGGGGAGTGACCATTAACACTCATGCATGCAGAAGATAAGAAGATAACAGATGTATACAGAGACACCAGCTGCAGGTAGGTACTCCACTTCTGCAGCTGTTGTGGATATACTAGTTTTCTCATATTTTCAGTTGTTTTTATAAAAAAAAAGATAGGGGTTTAAAAAAAAGGCTACAAATACCGTTTTCTGTGTTGAGTGAACTTATATTTGCTTTTACTCCTTTCCCTATCTGCTGAGCTTACCATCAAGCCAAACAAGCCTCTAAGCACTGCCAATTGCGGTAGCAAGTTAAGTGATTTGGGGTATATCATCTCAAAAAAGCTATCAGTTACAAGACCACTTTGCCCTAAGTAGGACAGTGATTTCCTATTTCATCCTAGGGCAATTGTTTTTTCTTACTGGTGACTACTATTATTTATTCCATAATAATGTTTTTATAAGCTGCTGGACAACCAAGAAGGATGTAGAAACCTGCAAAATGTGTAAGTGTTTAAGATGGCCAACAACGCTGCTTGTACAAAACTCCTACTTAAAAGTTTGTGATGTTTGTTTGTTCTTTCTGTCCTTCCTAAACATCAATTTTCTCCCACAAGCTCTTGATTTTATTTTCTGTAAGCTTTGATGTACTTTTGCAAGCTCCTACCACTGCTTCTTAGACCTTAGCTTCTTAACTAAAGCCACTTATTGATATACTACATCTCTCAGTGAAGTAGTACATCAATAAATTAAAGATTAGTTCAGTATGTCAGCTCTTCCAGAGCATTCTGGGAAACGCTTGCCACTTTGGATGACTGTGGAGGCCACGCAACACCCTCGCACAGGAAAGGTAATAACTCTGGCAGATCTAAGCTTTCACTCCACAACATCTCCTCCTGCTAAATATTTTTTGAAAGTCACCTTTAAAACTAATTCATAGATTCTGCTTACTACTAAACAAACAGGTGGCACTAAGTTTACATACTATGAAGAAAGGTGCCCAAACCAATTTGCAGCTGTCTCTTACTGCATTTTATTTTTCCTGCTCTCTGATTTGATTTTATGCAGGTTACTTGTAAACAGTTTTGTCCTGTATTTAGCTGCATCATGTTCCCCGTGTGACTCAGGATCCTACTGTACTTGTGACAAATGTGACTGCAAACTTTCATTGCACCTAATTGTTTGCAATGGCATGGACTGAGGTGCATTGCTACTGAAGAGGATGCCATTGGACTTGTCTTAAATGTTCACATGAGCTACTTAAATGTTCTTTATTGCTATTTTTATATTGGCACTCCTGCACTCCTCAGTGTTTAGTTCAGGATTTTGTACTATTTACTTGCTAGATTTTATGCCTTGACCTTGCAGTTTGTTTCTAGGACTTTACTTCAGACAAGATTTCAAAACGGGAGCCAAAAATTAGAGTTTAAAGCCAATATTTGCATTCCTAAACAGATGCTTTATGTACAAATTTTCTGATGGCAGAGCAGATCCCATTAATTTGATTTCGGAAATGCAGGGTAGTCTGCACTAGTGCAGATGAAATCTTCCATTTTGGTGCCCTGTTGAAGCCTTGGCTTGAGTCCTTCCATTCTGAAAATGTTTCAGTCCTTCTATTATGAAAATGGCACCTTGTTCTTTGAATACACATCCACTTCTCTGTGCATCCCTGGATGAAGATGGACATGGCATGACAAATTAAGAGTGTTTCGGGCACCCAAAAAGCCCTGGTTAGAAAGAAACTGGTGCCAATCTCTTCCCTCTGGTATTTTGAATCAGTTGCCTGGGGAACATGACTTTTTCTCTGTTTTCTGCTTGTTGGTGAGACAATCCAGATTTCTGCTGTGGCTGCACTAGGGATGGTATTTGGAAATCATTATGAGGCACCAGGGCTTAGCTGTGTTAGGTCTTATCATAAGAGAGTGTTTGTGATTTGGGAGGTGGTCTTCACAACACTTCTACTATTCACTATTGGTGTTGAATGAGTGAGTGGTCACTGAAGTCTCTTGACTGGGTATGGGGAAACATTTGAGATGGAAGAATAATGAATGATATACATGGAAGAAAGGCCTTGTAGTTAATATTTTGTTGTGCACAGAAACCACCGTTAACATATGAATGTGGCCATTTGTATGAAGAACAGTCATCCTCCAAACCTTCATAGGGAACAAAATCCTCTTTGCACAAAGGTTGTGAATAATGAATATAAACAGGGACATGAAGAGGGCACTTTGATACCATGGTGTGCTGGTTTTGGCTGGGGTAGACTTAATTTTCTTCATAGTAGCTAGTATGTAGCTAGGGGCTGATGTTTAGGATTTGTGGTGAAAACAGTGTTGATAATTCAGGGATATTTTAGTTATTGTTGAGCAGTGCTTACACAGAGTCAAGGCCTTTTCTGCTTCTCACCCCACCCCACCAGCAAGCAGACTGGGGGTACATGAGAATCTGGGAGGGGACACAGCTGGGACAGCTGACCTCAACTGACCAAAGGGATATTCCATACCATATGACGTCATGCTCAGCATATAAAGCTGGGGGAAAAAGAAGGAAGGGGGGGACATTTGGAGTGATGGTGTCTTGTCTTCCCAAGTAATGGTTACACGTGGTGGAGCCCTGCTTTCCTGGAGATGGCTGAACGCCTGCCTGCCGATGGGAAGTAGTGAATGAATTCCTTGTTTTGCTTTGCTTGTGCATGCGACTTTTGCTTTACTTATTAAACTGTCTTTATCTCAACCCACGAGTTTTCTCACTTTCACTCTTCTGATTCCCTCCCCCATACCACTGCGGCAGGGAGTGAGTGAGCAGCTGTGTGGGGCTTAGTTGCTGGCTGGGGTTAAACCATGACACATGGAGATGGGTATAGGATAATGGTACATACATAGCCAGATGACTTTACACAGCCAATTGGAGTTGAAATGAATGAATGATTCCTGATAAACCCTTTCCAAGTGCTTAACCCAGGCTATACAAGAGAGAACCTGTAAGGTCATCTTAGAAAAAACTCTGTAGCTATTTAAATATTTTGTGGCAAAATCCTTAGCAGAAATATATCACTCTGGCTTGGAGCCTTTGGGTGGTGTATGGTCTGGTGAAACTTTGCCCTGTAAGGAGTTATTCTTATCCATATTTCCTTTTAAATGCAAGCTGACAGTGCCCAGAGTGCCTGGGAGAACAGACGCCCTACGTGCCCAAGTTTAATGGACACACAATTTTTTTGAGTCAGTCATAGTGACTGAGGTTGCTGTACTAACCCTCATCTGCTGAGAAGGGTTGGAGTCTTAAGAAGTAGCAATAAAGAAGAAATTGTTGTATTAATTGCCTACCTGGCATTCAGCAATGGGAAGATTTCCTCCATTGCTAATGGAAAAAATAGCAGAAAATTACTTTAAAAGGATGAAGCTCCTGCAAATTATGTTTCTGTCATCACTGCACACAGAAAAGAAATACCTGATGCCATCCTACCTGTTCCAGGAGATAGAGTTACTTGTGCACTAAACTGTAGTGGTGGGATGAGACAAATTCTCTCAGCTCCAGTGGGGAGCTTGCCTTGTGAAATTACCGCCATTTGTAGATAATCATCATCTGGTTGAAAATTCTCTGAGTTAAATTTCTCAGCTAGAAATGAGTATATTCACATTGGGAGTATACTAGGTACTTTGGGCTAAGTCTCCAGGGAGATGTTGTTGGTGTGCCCCGAGCGTCATCCCAAGGAATGAGTGAAAATCCCTATATGCGACCCCAGCATAATGTGCTGTACATTCCCTGCATAGGCAAGAAAGGTATCTGGGAACTGTTAATATCTGCCTCTCAGAGAATTACACACATCAGCCCTGGTGTTTAACTCTGCAATGTTTCCCGAGAAATCCTACAAAGACAGTACTTTTGCCTGTGTTTCAGCAAAGCTGGGGTGCAGAAAAAATGAATAGTAATAGTCACATGCAGTGCTGACTCCTCTGCCACTCTACAACTGTTTGCTGTAGACATTCGTGGATGTATTCACACCCCTAGTTACAGAATTAGGATGTAGGCACATATAGTTGAGGCTATGGACGTTTATCCAAATGGATACTTCTGCTATCTAGTTAAATATGCAGTAGTTACCAGTTATTAGAAACCTTCCCATATACAGGCCATTGGTGAGCTTTTGTTAAAGCAAAGAGTAAAATGTAAAATGTCAAGCAACCATCTCTGACGGACACTTGGGAAACTAAGCTGCTGATGATTAGTATCCCATTTACAATTAAAATCTGGCTTCCTTTTTTAATTTTTGTTGATGTGCTGTTGGTCTGTGGACTCCTAGTAGACAACCTGGATTTTTAAATAGACCTTGCTTTGACTTCCAATTACCATACAATTAACAATTCTAAAAATGCTGCCTTTTAATTTCACTGCTTGTATTAATTTTTCTGTGCACTCTTAATTTGCTATCCTGGCATGTCTCTTGTAGACTCTGGTTTAGTACATCAGACGTCTGTATTTCTATTTAAGACACAGAAGTAGCTAGTCCATATATCTATATTGGATCTATTCTTGCTTCTGAACAAAGGAAAGCTCTACATAGCTCCACAAGCTACACTTCCCCTTAATCCACCGCATTTACTTGGAAATACCATGCTGCGATTTAATCACGGTGGTTTTGAGGCAGAAACCCCCAGCTGCGGGAGTCTGTGCCAAAGGGCCCACAGTCCCCAGCTGGGCCACACATGCAGAGCTATGCCTGCGTGTGTGAAGCTGCTCAGGTATTTCAGTAAGTGGTGTGCAGCTCTTGACTGTCCCCTTCAGCATCTCTGGGAACAAAAGGTTTAAAAATGCTCATAAACCCAGTTGCCTTTTCCTCTAAGAAGTGCAACAAGAAGGAAAATGGTCCATTGCATTGGAAGCCGGTAAATTTTTCAGGACTTGCCCTTATAAGATGCTGGCCTCTCATATTTGGTCCTCTTCTAATAACCACAGGACTTTGAAAATGGCTAGGGTCCCAGGAAGGACGTGGGGACATGGTGCTAAGTCAGAAGGAGCAGTGCCTTGTGGAGAGCTGTGCTACCTCCAAAGCCTGCGCAGCACACCCTGTTCCTGCGAGGGAGATAGCTCCATTCAGGGCTCGTGTGGGGCAAACAACAACAGTATGGTTTGGGGACAGATGCCTGGTAGAAAAAAAATGGGGCAGGACGCTGGAAAGTTTTATGATGGCACTTCCTCATTTTAAGAAAAGAATTATGTAAAGTTGTTGCTTGCCATCCACCCAGCTTTGCACTAAATGACCCAAGGGGTCCCTGAAGCCCTGTGTTTCCATGAGCTGCAGGAATAGTCAGAAACCACTGTGGAGAGTGTTCCACTTATCATTCATTTGGGTTTGTTTATTGCTGTATTTTCCCAGGTTGATGCTATGTTACTTTTTTCCCTAATGCTGTTCTTGCTTCATACAAATACTCAGAGCTTTCAAGAAGAGAAGTATTACCTATTAGTGTGCCCAGGAAAGGTATTTAGTAATCCTAGGTGCTTAAACTGGTAATTTAACTGGTATTTAATGGGTGGATGCTTAGACTGGTAATGTTTGTTTATTTTACAAGACTTCCCCAGTAAACCTATCCTTCTTGCTGCTGCTAATCCCTGGCAGAAGGGATATGGGAAGATTACAAAAGCTGCCAGTAATTTTCAGGACCAAAATTCAGTCTCCTGGTACCTCCCTGATCTCTTCATTGCTTTGTTCCAGCAAAAGGCCCTTGGTAGCCAGAAGGACACTGGTTCCTGAAAGGAATTTCAAAAAGTGCATAAAGTTGGTATCTGCTTAGAAGTAATACAAAACAGGAGCATCTGCCAGAGACAGGAGCATGTTGCTGGTTTAGTAAAACAGCAGGGGAACCTGCTGTTGACCAGATTTGTCCATATCAGTGCAGGTGTCTCTGCAGTTAATAAGAATTACTATTTACACTTGTTTTCAGAGATTTGGAGACATGGGGATAATATAGATAGCCTGTAAGTCATAAAGAGCAAGTAGATATGACACATGTTCCCATTAATGTATAGTGTTACTCCTTGGAGTTTGTGATATTGAGACATTACGAAGTACGGTATGAAATACAGATGGCTCTGAATCTTGACTATATTTGTTTAATTAAAGCAGAATATATTCTGAGGCAGATTTTTATCCTCAATTCAAGACGGGAAAAAAGATAAGCAAAGTTATATGTAAGCTGAGTGTGTTCAGAATTACTGAGATATGGCAGCCGTATATAAGTGGGATTTGCTGTTTATCTTCAGAAAAAACAAAGTGAATGTTTAAGCATAAGCAATCATCTTCCTTTGACAAAGTGTGTTCTGATCAGTCAATAAATGCATTATGGCCATTTTTCAGTTGGTGTAAACGCGTGTCTCTCCACGCATATCAACACCGCAGAGGCAATCCAGCTTCCCAGACATGCCTGCCCAGCTGCTCTGGCTCTGAAGGGAGAAACCAGAGCAAGGGACTGGGATGGAGGAAGGAGAAACCCCTCAGCAGTGGGGCTTATTGGTCTTGCTCTAGGAGGGGCTATTTTTCCCTTTTTTCCTTTTGTGTCTCACCAGCAGTAGCTTCACCCTGTATTTCCTCACCAACCTGGCTTTGCTGGCCTCTTGCACGGGCAAAGTAGCCATGTGGTAGGGTGGCAGTGGCTGTTTCGATGCCTTCAGTGCTGCTTTTTGAGTCAAGACTTGTTTCAGAGTCAATACCAAGAGTCAGTCCTGCAAAAAACTCATGGCAGCTGAGCAAAAAGCAAAGGCTGGCTGCATGGGCAGACTATTGCAAAGCAAGAGCGTCTGAACGATGTGACTATTCATAATTAAAATGGAAAAAAATTTACCATGTGCCAACTCCTGGCCGAGTAAAGCAACAGGTCACGAAGGCCAAATGTACCTCCTCCCTCACTCTGTACACACGCTTCCTCATCTAGCTCTAAACCACAAATTTTGAATCTGTCCTACTAGTCTTCATAGCTTGGGTTAGTTCATCCCAGGTACAGTGAGATACCGTAGTGTTTCCACAACATAGCCTGCAAAAGTCTTACAGGTAAGAGCGGAAGGTTGCCTTGAAGGGGGGGGAGGAAGAGGAACGCCGGCTGTGGCTGGCTGACATGCGCAGGGGAACTGGCTCTCTTTCCACGCAGTTATGGCTGGCCAGTGCGGAGGTGGAAATATTAGGGGATCTGCACACATTTGCCTCCCATTGTGCTGTGTGGGGAAAAAAAAGACATGATCAGATGTGGCCAGTTTCTGTGAAGAAATACGCCCCAGTGAGTATTTCCTTTTTGGCCCTACTCTCAAGTGTAAAATAGGATCACTTCTACTAAATAACACCCTTTGTGGCAGGCATTCTCATTCTCCAGCATAAAATGTTATTTTTCTTTACAATATCAGGCAGGAATAAGATCAAACCTTCCTTCTGGGAATCTGTATAGTCTGTAATTCTTCCACGGCTTCTTACTCTGTGGGTTAAATCCCATCATACCACCAAACACACACAGAGGAAAACTACTGGGTAGGCTGGTCTGCTGGCTTTTGCCCTAGCAGTACAGAGGCTATCCTAACATGGGTGGTAGAAGTGGCAAGAAACTGCCTTTGGTTCTGGACTCTCAGTGACCAGTCATTGCAGGATCTGTTATCTAATGGGGAACCTTGATCACCTGGTGGCCCCTCCTGGGCTAGCTCAGGGAAATGGGAAAGGGGGAAAACGGGAAAAAAAGGACGGTCCATCCTTAACGGCTTCTTCTCCAAGAACAAGGAAAAGCAGGACCAGGGAAGGTGAGTCTTGCAAAGACGGAACAAACCAGAAATGGGTCCGATTAGGATTACGAACATGAAGATTTTTATACTTAATGCTCCTTCTGACTTGGGAAACGGCTTTAAAAAAAAAAAAATGTAGAGCATGTGAGCACATGTCTGTGTGGAAGAAGGGAAAGGGTCAAGAGAGAAGGCTGAAGTATTTGGTTCCTTTTGGATATTTACTGCTTCAAAATGCTGGAAAGGGACGATATCTTTCATACTTGATTTTTGCTGAAGTACAAAGCAAATCCTCTCTGCATTAAACAGCAAAGAGCATTCTTGAGAGTAAGGACCCTTAAAGACTCTTGTGTTTTGTTTTGTTTTTTTCCTTCTGGGCAATGAATGACTAGTCCCTTGACACCACTAACTGTTTATGTAGAAAAGCTAATTTCACTTCTGCCAATAAAGTTCTCTTGCCAGTCTGAGTTTCTCATTAAAATTAATATTCTTATTGTATGTCCCTGTCTTTTCCCTTGCTGAGAGAGAAGCTAATAATCTTTCATTCAGGGCCAAATTCCCACCTCTTCCCCATCCCAAAGCAGAGGAGGGGGGAGAAGGTAATTGCATATGGAAAGGCACATTGGCAGGAACACAGTCCTTTGGAGATGTGCTTCATTTCATGGTAAGGAGAAGTATTTCAGTGGCTGTATCTTTCAGTCAGGCTGTAGGAGACCTTGGTTCACTTCTCTACTGGAAAAAGCTTCAGGCTTACATGTCATGGGGGAATACCATAACTAACAGGCCAGGGACTGTGGGGGATTGTTCCCAATTTCTCTCCAATGAAGCAGCTCTATTTTGTAAGAGAGAATTAAGTAGCCAGGGAGAGCAAGTACGGAGGCATGGCGGGGGGATTAGGGCACTCAGTTGGGATGTTTCAGTTCCTGCTCTACTTAATATGAAAACTTCATGGAGTCGTTAGATGAGAGAAGGCATTATTTAGCCCATTTGCTCTGCCTGGTGTGATGCTGGAGCTGTTAAGGGAGTCTCTCAAGGTCCCTTCCAACCCAAAGCATTCTATGATTCTATGATTCTATGATTCTATGATTCTACCTACTGGAGCATTCATCAGAGGTTGGGAGGATAGGATGTTTTGAGGAGCCTGTCGGCACTTGTTCTGAAATAGGTGGGGCCAGCTCAGCGGCCCAACTGTGCGAGGCCCACCCATGCATGGGGAGATGTTGTGCAGACAGGAGAAAGCTGGGAACCACATAGCTTTGGGCTTAGCATGCCTGAAAGAGAAACTAGGTGGAAACCCTCTGTGGGTCTAGCCTAGGAGGACTGTGTGGCCAAGCAACCGTTCATACCTGAGGTTTAAGCAAGTGTATAGGTAATCCTGAAATCCTCTTCCAGCCACAGTGGGGGATCGTTCTGCCCTCACACACCCAAATCGCATCACCACCACGCTGTCCTCATGCCTGAGGGGAAACTCACTTTTCCTAAGCAGGCTAGTTCACACCAGGGTTTTCTCTTTGCACTGGTAAAACTGAAAGACCTGCTCAGGGACAACAGGATAGATAGAAGACCAGCAAGAACAAATCATCCCATCAGGTGGGACTATAATAAATGGGAGCTTCAACTCCCTTTCCTTTTTTACATCTTTCTGCTGCCTTTTGGGCTTGATTTTTGAGAGGGAGGGGGAAAGAAAGGGTGGCTTAGTGGGTTTAGCGGGTATCTTGGAAGTATGCTTGGAAGTAAGACCCAGTCTTTCAAAAAATGTCTAGGAAAGCAATTCCTGACAACACTGAGGACATCACTAATGCTAAATGTTCCTTTAATTCTAATTTTGAGACAGTTGCCAATCTTGCAAATTAAAGATTTATTGCCTGAGAGTACTCAGATCACAACCTAACACAGGTTTAGCTGCTTTGTTCCATCCTGTCTGGAGTCATTCCAGAGGCTAAGCCCCTGTATTAGAAACATCACCAATGCAAAGATTGAATGATCGATCAAAGCAATGCAGATTATGAATTCTCCTATGCAGTCTTCCATAAAGGGGATCTAGAGAAACAGCTATTTTTTTTCTGTTTATTTTTGGCAGACAGCTTTATGTCAAAGATTCTGTGAGACTGTTTTGTAACATCCTGTGTCCTTTATTTGAGGAGGTAAATTTTGCTGGAATAAATATTTTTTATTCCAAGGAATAAATATTTTTATTACGAGGAAATGACATAACTGAAGCAAGACACAGAAATTAAATGTTCTGCAAAATTCGTCAGGACAGATCAAAGATAGCGAAGGGAAAAGATGTTTCTAACTTCAGAAACTCCAGAATAAATAGACTGTTACTGATGCAAACTCCCTCAAGAAAACAAATAAGATGCACTTTTGCTCTGTTTTGAAATTAATTCTAAGTCCAAGGAATGGAATACATAATGTGTGTAATAATTTCAATATGAATCCCAGGGATATTAAACATTAAGTCTGGGCTGAGATCTCGCATTATAAAAATTATTGAAAGCATGTCATTAACATACATCATTTAGCTACTTACTGTATTTGAAGAGGCTAGGTTTATACAAATACATCAGAGTAATACTTTGCATTCCAGGGCGTGACCAAATAATCAAATTACAAAGAATGAAGTGGTTAGGGCTTGAGATAGCATGGTAAACACTACAACTCAAAGGATCCTCTGTTGTGGATCAGATCTTGCTCTCCGTAGACTGCCTGCAAAATAAAGGAATAAATAGGTGTGACATCAGGGATGTCTTTTTCAAACTATGTAGATATCATCCAAAACTTTAACACAAAGAGCAAACCCAGCAGTCCAGCAGGACAGAAAATGAGCCACATCAGGTGCTGCTCCACTTGTTCAATTTGCCTCTCAGCCACTCAGTTTGAAGTGTGTCTGATTATTGATCATAATGTTTTCCTCATCACAAACCTCTCTCTCCTTATCAGTAAAGAATATTCACCCTGTTGTCCTAGTTCACTTTTTGTGTTTCTGGGAGTTTTTCCCACTCTAACGTATGCTGTTCTCTAGATACTGCAACTAGGAAAAAAAGTGTGTTTAAATCTGGATTAATCTTCTGAGAACCAAACTTTTAATTAACTCACGGAAGAAGTTTGTAAGAGACGTGGCAGAAGATTCTCTTGAGCCTGTATCTTTGTATTTAAGTTCTCTGCTAGAAAACACGGACCTGTTACCACTGATCCTTTTTACCATATTGCATCTCATCATGAAGATGGGCAGCTGAGTGACTGCTTTTGATGCGAGCAGGTAGCCAAAAATTCTGTATTATTCCACCTAGGAAGGGAAATAGGTGATGGAGATGGTGTATTTGATAAAATTCTGTTTATTTCCAGAAATGTACCCAATCCTGCTTTCTTGACATGAGAAGGATCCAGAGACAGGCAGATTCCTTGCTTGAAGCTCCTTTGCAACTCCCTGTGAAAAAAAGTGCACTTTCTGCTGCTCTCAGGTTGATTTGCATCTTGTCTACTGTCTCTTACCCCCGCCTTCATGTTTTTCCCAAAACACCAAGAAAAGCCTTTCTTTTCTGTATCACCTTTTCTCTACTGCAGGTGAAAACACATGGTTATCTACCTCTAACAGTTATCTTAAAGGCTGAGAGCTAAACATAACCTGATGTACATCCTTCCCCTCAACTCAGTTCACTGACATGGTACCACCTTATTTCAGTCGAAGTCAAGATAAAGTTTTCACACATTTTAACCGAACAAAATTAAAGAAAGCTTAAGCCTTCCCACATTTATAAACTCTTTCTATTAAGCTAATTTCATATCACCAGGCATTCCTAGTGTTCAGAAAAATACTCTGATTTATTTTCTTCCAGCTGCCAACTGGAAGGTTATCTCCAATGAACCACTGAATTTCATGTATCCTGTATTTTCTCTGTAAGGTCCCTATATTCTCTTTCTGGGTCTATACTGTCCCCCAGATGAAACCACTGTCATCTTTTTCCAGCATAAAGGCATTCTCAACACTGGTAGGCTACAAAAGAAGCAGTCACTAGAAAGCATGGTCCTTTTTTCTGATGCTACAAACCATGAACCAACACCTACCTGTGGCCACATGCGTAATCAGGAGATGGGGACCTTCTAGGGATGCCCTACAGGAGATAACAACAGTTAGGGCAAGGCGAAGTCCCAGCAGAAGTTGGCAGTGCCAACTTCAACAGTCCTTAATGGTTCAATTTTTGTCAGAGATGCAGGTGACTCTGCTGAGGGTCGCTTGACATACCATTGGCTTGAAAGCAACACTGGCGATGCAGAGGAGCGGGTGTGGTTCAGGAACTGAAGAAATTATCAGCACCCAGCAGAGACATTTCTAAACCAGAAGGTATTAAGTGATCCTTCTAGTGAAGGGTATAGATTTTTTTTGATACAGATTTCTATTCTCATCAAACTTATGGAGTGGTTCTGGTGCTATTCGCAAGCCCACAACTGAACAGGAGCAGTAATACAAAACTTCTGCTTCTGGGAGAATATGAAGTATAGGCCACTTCTACACTGTCCCAATTTTCTTGTGTCTTAGGGCTAATTCAATTTTTGCAAGCAAACCTTCTTTTTCTTTATTTATTGATAGTATCTTTTGCTCAGTAGTAAACAACAAGGACTTGGTCCTGGAGCAGATTTGCAAGAGCTTTGGTAGGTAAAGTTTCACCAAGATTTTTGGGTCACAAAGCAGATTTCCACCACTTCCATCTTTCATCTGTAGAAAGGATAGCAGAATATGTTGCTATTGTAATGGTTTTTATGCCTGGAAATAGGACAGCTTATTTGCTGCAATCCAGTTAGAAAATAATTTGTTTTGTTTCAGCTAGCCCACACTTTCAAAAAGGAACTTCCAAGGATCATATTTGCAACATACAATTCCTATTGTTACTAGGTATGATTAACTCACTTATTAGTTCATCTATTACCTCAGTTACTCATACTTCTTGTTCAAGTTACAGAGGTCCGGGTTTCAAAATCTATTTTTCCAGTTTTTGGATGCGTTCACATTCCCCAGACGTTCTTTCCATTTGAAATCAATTAGGAAGTTCCGTTTTGGATCTCCCAAATCCCTAGTCTTTTTGGCTTGTCTAGTCTAATAAATGTAAAGGTTTGAGACAATGTCTACAATTCCTTCACATTTCACTGATTCTATTACACATTCAATCGCCAAAATTCCCATTATTGTTGTTAGCTCTCCAGCTTGAAATAAAAATGGTGTGCTGATCCTTTTACATGTCCCTGAGTTTTGCTTCTTCAGTTTGATGTCCTTCCATTTCCTGATCTGAAAGAGAATTTCTCCAGTAAGTAACGATGGTCTGCCCAGGGCAGCCTTATGTTCACAATAATCCTTCTTTTCACAGGGCCAGTTTTGAAATGAAGTTCATATTATTCTGAATTTCATTTTACTGGGCCAAATCTTTCATTTTTATTATTTCTCAATAACATCATGAGGCAGATTTGTATCCTCTTTCCCTGATACAGAACTGCACTTAGAGAATTTGTAGTGACTGTCTTTCATCCCCGTCACCAGAAACTGCTTCCTCCTTTGGTCCACAGCTGCCACAGGGGAGAATCACAATTTCCATGGTAAACTCCAGAGACCCCTTGGAGTGTCTTTCGCTGTCATTCACTGACCTTAGTGTGAAAGCCTAAGTCCAGCTGAGCACGTCTGAATTGATCCCTCGCCAGTTTATCCTGAAAGCCCTCGCTGACATCTGCACATGCCAGAAACACAAGTTTCTGCAGCTTCTCTTGCAGTTCAGGTAGGATTTTCTCTTTTCTTTTCCTTTTTCTTCTGGCTTTTACTTGCACCTGGATCAACTCAGATCTGTGGATGGTTTTAATCAAGAGGCAAAGGTTTTCATGAAGCCTCTTTTTGGGAAATGCGAGTCATGGCACTCTCCTGCATAGGCAGGCTTGCTAATAGAACTCCTCCTTCCTCTCCATCTTCACCAGCTTTCATTCAGCCCGTGGTGTTATATTTAGCAAAGTAAATCTCAAATGGAGTTTTCCCTAAAAGATATTAGGTATTCGCATTATTTCACCTACAGAAGTCCAGCCTCTCCCACAGGACTCTCTGACTTTGCCAACCAAGTAGATGAACTGCAGTAAATGTTTTTGCCTAAGCTCTCTGATTGGCCCAACTGAACATCCAGATGGCTGGCTACCATGACAGGTCTGTGACCAGACATTTCTTCCTGGAGCTGAAATTTAGCCAGTGACTCCTTGTTCCTCTTCATCCCTGCTAGTGTGTTCCCAGCTGGAGTCTCCCTGCCTTGAAGCATCTATAGCAGTATCGTTGCCATTTACCTTTTTGGGCTTACCAATTCAGACTAGAAGTTTTGCAGCTGGCCTTCTCAGTCTGTTTAGGACATTTTGTAGTCATTACTCCAACAGAGAGTTCACCTCTGCCTGCAAATCACTTCAGCCATTTCTGGGAAACCTCCAGATGCTGCTGTAATTCCTTTTGTAAAGTTTCCAACTCTTGTTTTAGCGCCTTCTGGTCTTGCTTTAATTCCTTTTGGCTAGTTTTGTTTTCTGAGAGCAGATTTGTTATTGGTTCAAGAAGAATACCAGCTAATAATTTCTCTGTTTGAATGGGGTTCCAGTGTTGACATCAGGCTTTTATCTTGTGACCTGATCAGATTATTCCAATCAGAAGGAGAAATTGATGGGGGACATACTTCTGATACAATTCTGTTAATTTGTAATAATGTATGAAATTCTGCTTTTTTAGGGGAAGAGTTAATCATGCACAGATTTCTTGCCCACAGCTCTTTCTGCTAGAAACCTGTCCAAAAAATCCCCATGTTAACCTTCCCTTGGGGCCTGTGGGAAGGTTGCGGATCCACACACTGAAGGCAGAAACACCTTAAGGAAACACTTGCTCTAGTCATAGACAGAGGTAGGTATGCCAAGCCAAAGAGTTACAGGCAGGACAAAAGGGAAATACTCTGAAACCAGCGGCCACCAAAAAAAGGTCTAAATAGGACAGAGTAGGCAACTGTGTGACAGGGTTAGAGATGAAGCGCATTTTGCTTTTCATGACTGTTTTAAGATCTAGTCCAAACATTAGCCTATTTTGGGCCCCTGCATACAACAGCAGCCAAAGGAGAGGCTTTTTCCCTAAGACAGAGCCACAGCAATGCTGAGAGGACTATGCATTAGATCTGTTCAGCCTGTTGCATCTTCTTTCTCCTTGTACTCTGTTTCTTCTGCATAGCTCTACCTCAACAAATCCTCTCTATCTATGGAGTTAACACTCCTAAGCCTTTATATGTCCTATATTTAGATGGAGACATGCACTAACCTCCTTTTATAGATATCTTAAGTGAAGGACAGCAACTAAATTTAAGGACAGTACCTATCACCACATAGATACACCACTTCATCAGCTAGCCAGCAAGATATCTGACAACTGGTCAAAGAATCAAGGAGTCAAGATTGTTGGCCAAAAGAGCTTATGAGGTAACAGATCAAAACAAATTACAATCAATGTTGAGAAGAAAGAAGGCTTGGGAACATAAGTGGTGAGAAGATCAGGATAACACTCCCATGGATTTTAAGGCAGGACATGGAGGCAGGAGATGGGAAAAGCTAGCTCAAATGGCATGAAAGAAGACAGAGAGCAGAGTGGAAGAAGGGGTCACAGGGAGCACTGTGAGCAGCAGAGTCAGAGCAATATGGGATCAATGAGGGAAATAGGATGAAAGGAGTGCCAAGATGAGATTGTGCATGTTCCCCTAAGGAACAATGAAGACAGCTGAAGTTGATACACCACTGTCTTCTGATTGCTAAATACAGTTAAGGATTGGTGCCTGTCCTGTACAAGGACAGCTGCAGATGAAGAGCACTGCTATTATAAATGTTGCTAAATTCCTCACCCTTGGGAGAGGAAAACCAAAAGGGCAGCACTGGTAAAGCATGTGGAGGACTGTGGTGAAAAGCGAATTCTTGGAGCAGAAGTCCTCTACAGGAGATGATCACTGGCTCAGCCACTGACATAATTCCAGTTTGAACACATCTGCTGGCCTCAGTTATGGCAGTTTGCTACAGGGAGAGACACCACCTTAATTTAATTGGTCCTCAATGATGTTGAGATTTTTTGTTTTTCTCAAAACACACGTCTTGGGTTCCAACTAACAAAAAGACTAAAAGACTGAAATGGTCCTAAATGTCCTATTTAGACCTTTTTTTGGTGGCCGCTGGTTTCAGAGTATTTCCCTTTTGTCCTGCCTGTAACTCTTTGGCTTGGCATACCTACCTCTGTCTATGACTAGAGCAAGTGTTTCCTTAAGGTGTTTCTGCCTTCAGTGTGTGGATCTGCAACCTTCCCACAGGCCCCAAGGGAAGGTTAACATGGGGATTTTTTGGACAGGTTTCTAGCAGGTTTCTAAGGTGGTTTATGTCATTAAATGCAAGTGAGAAAAAAGTAACATCTGGAGCAGGATTTGGACTTACTGCAAAAAGAAGGAAAGAAAAGAAAATAGGAGAGGTCACTGGGACTAACAAAATCCAAGGACAGAAGAAACAGTTGTAATCCTGTCTAGTGACCTCCCTCTTGACCAAAGCCATAGGATTGCACACAGTGATCCCTGAACAGCACATTTCTGAGGCTGCACCAAGTACCTGGAAAGATAACTTTCCCTCTTAACTTTCTGATGTCCAGCATTAGATACTCACAGCACTGCCAGGGGCACCTGCAGCCCTGATAGTCCTGGTGAGACAACAGGCATGCATCCCCTACACCCAACCTGAACTTTCTCCTAATGCCTCACTTCTTTCCTGCCCTGTGGGCTGCACTGTCCTGTCCACTTCCCACCAGCCTCAGAAACAGCTTTTGCTCCTTGCCCTCACCATACTGTGGCTCTTTATAAGTACCGTCATTCCCTTGCAATCTCTCACAAACACTTCTTTTTCTTTCCTTTTCTTCCAATTTCTGAATCCCTTCCCAAGGGCAGAATTTGTAGTACACACACTGTGGTTCGGCCAGCAGTTCCAGTGCCTGTGACTTGTGTTTCTTCCAGATGTACCTGCTTTGTTGTGAGTAGACGGTTTTCATGCTTTTTCTGATTCCCCAGGTTCAGCCACTAGCTAGGCATCTGGATACAACTCTGGCCATATCCTCGTGGAGTTCCCTATATCACCATGAGATTAACATAGGCTTTTAGTTTTCTTTTGTCTGCTAAACTTTTTACAGTTTCAAGGGAGGCTGGATTGCTGCTCAGGAGGCTGTGAAAACCATCTTCCTTTCCGGTTGCAGGGGGCTGTATCACTCCCCCCTGTGAATTACTTCACTAGCTTTCTGTCATCTTCCACAACCGATATAAAGGAAGGCACTGTCCATACCTGAGAACATTGCAGTTTCGATCAGACACAAATACTGGCTGAAGGCTGATGCAGATAGGTCTGGGGGGAGCATCAGTAAAAGGTGCTGGGGAAGAGGTGAGTATAAGAAAGGATATAAATAAAGAGCAGGATGCAAAACAATTTTTTAGTAAGGTAAGATGATGGGGTAGACATGGTACAACTATGTCCAAGAATAAAGAGTTATATGGTATTGAAGAGAAGGATGAGAAATACGATCTTTATACAGTATGAGAAAAGAAAGTAGGTAAATGGTCTGAAAGGTTTAGTGATGTGGGGAGCAAAGTGGTAGCAGGATTGGCTGCCTGTTTGGAAATGAATTAGCCGTAAGAAAGAAAACAGAGGTATGCCCCATAATAGTGCATAAAAGGATGGAAACATAAAAAGGGAGAAAAGAAAAAAGAGCAATGCCTGTGTATGCAGAGGGGATTTAGTGAATATCTTTTGTTAGAAAGTTTATCAGCAGGGTATCAGAAAATTATACAGACATAAAGTTACTTACACAAGAACATTCACAATATAAATGTAATTTTCAGCTCTGGGTTTCATTATCCAGTGGGTAACAGCTCAAGGAATGTAAGCTGGATTTTAATTCTGTCTAGCGTGTAAAAGTAAATGACAATTTGCAGTGTTTGGTGCAACAGAAAGTATACTGTTCAGATGCCTGTATAAATTTAAGTTTTATTGGCAGCCATAGTATAAACAAGGTGCCCTAACTGTTATCTCTTCATAGAGGATTCTTTCTGTGTTCAGCCTGAATGTTGCAAAAAATATAAAGTCATTACAGCTTCTGGATATTTTTCTATACTTTGGGGTTTTCATCAAGATTCAGAACCATTTTCAGAGAGTGCATGCCCTAAGACCCTCTCTGTCACTTACAGAATGCTGCAAATTGACTCTATCACTTTACCTGCTGCTGTAAATTGGCTCTGAGCACACATAATGTGTCAGGTTTGCCTACTCACTTTCAGTTTTCACCCGCCTCTACTGGGCATATCTAGGAGTAATGGGATGAAATTGAGCAAAGGAAAATTTAGACTGAATATCAGGAAAATTTTCCTAACAGTGAGATCTATTAGAATGTGGAATAGTCCCCCTGGAAAAGTGATGGAAACCCTGTTGCTAGAATCATTAAAAATAGACTGGAGAAAAACACAGTAAAAATACAGTAGAAAATAATCTGCATTGTCAGGGGATGGACAAGATGATTCCCTAGGTTCTCTCAGGCTCTAATTTCTAGGATTTTAGGAGCAGCGCTCCATCAGTATTAAATTCCCTGAATGCCCAAGATCATCTAATTGAAACAATAGAAAGTTTGCTCATAGGCATGCCAGGGAGAGTGCTCAGTAATGATCAGGCTGCACTACTGCTGAGAGTGTATCACTTGATCTGCACTGTACAAAGAAACAAGGAAGGAGACAATTTTTGTCACAATTTACCCTTTGCTGAAGCTGTTCTTCTAAGTCAAATATGCTGGCTTGATTCAGCATTGCTGATGTTATAGAAAGAGATCTTTAAAGCAGGTAATAATGGAGTCCAGATCACAGTTTGTAGCAGTGGAGTTTTGTATCAAAAGCTAACCGCACGTGTTCAGAATCAAAATTTCCTCCTGTAACACACGTACTTTTTACCAGAAGTCTGTGCTCCTTCCATAGCAAACAGATGCTGTGCACTGCCATTTCATTTGTCTATGGAAGCCTTGCTTGTATATTGAGGGATAACAGATTACCTCCACAGGGAAAAGACACCAATTCTGAGTTTTTCCTCTCTAAAATGAGCTTGCTAGTAAGATTTTCCTATTCTCATTGGTCTTAATATTTTACAATCAATGTCAAAATCTCAACAAATGAAAAAATTAAAACCAAATTACCAAAGTGATTCCAGGTATTGCAACCATACCTGAAATCAGTGCCAATTTCTTAGATTCATCTGTATTAGTCACTTCCCTGCTTGCTGTGAGTAGGACACCAAAGAACAAGGAGGGAGAAATGACTTGGCAAACTAACCACACAGGAGAACGGACTATCCTTCAGCTGGCTGAAGAAGTCACGAAGTCAGAAAATACTTTTATTTTTTCCTGGTAGATTGCTACAATGATTTTCCTCTCACTTCTTGCAATACTCTCCCATCCCTAATGACATGCCTGTTGGAGCAGGCGCTTGTCTGGGGCCAAACATGAAGACCAAGAAGGTGAGTGAGGTGGAGCATCGCTCATGCTCTTTCTGGCACAGGACAGAGGAGGCTCTGTCCTCATGCATGTCCTGGAAAAGCCTGTTGGAAAGACCCTCTGCCTGACCATGCAGCAGGGCCCCTGCTGGGAAGTTACTTACCATAATAGCTGAGATTTGTAACTTTTATTTCCAGGTTTTGGCCAAGAGAATTGCATTGGGGAAAATGAACATAAATAAAGCAACTGCCCTAGTTCATGGTAACCGATTCCCAGAGTTCCCTCCTCAGCCTTTAAAAGCAGCAAAACTTTATGGCTCAGACCTTCAACTCCACTCTGGATGCTTTGTCTCTGCAAAGTCAGGTGGAAGGAAAAGGTCTGGCAGCCATCTAGAGGGTCTTCAAAGGGCTGTTTGTGGCCAGGAAACCTCTGCTCGGCTGCACCCTTTGGCTTGGTGACACTCTCAGGGAGAGGTGCATTTGGGGTGCCTTGGGGGAGAAGCCAGCCAGTGGCTCCCCGTCCCCCTGCACGGCTGTGAGGTGTTGTGGACTCAGCACCACAAAGAAATGCAGCCCAGCGGGCGCTGTGCAGCCTCCCCACCAGCCCAGACCCCTGGGTCACACAGATTGGGTTCTCCTGAGCTCCTGCAGACCCCACCCAACTGTCCCCCTGCTCCTCAGCCAGCTCCATTTCCTAAATTAAGGCAGCCATTTCCCTATGTTGCCTTCCAGAATCCACAGGTTACAGTCCTCAGCAGCAAAGCACAGCTTTTACCCTAGGATCCCTCTCCCCCTTCGGAGGCTGCTCTTCACACATGTGATGTGCACGCATACACACGTCATGCAATATGTGAACATACCCACTGATTAAGTAGTAGTGGCAATAATGTCCTCCTCCTTTCATTTTGAGAACTGTGAGGGTCTGGTGAGAGCCTGGAGGTGCCAGGAGATAATAGGACTGCCTCGTAATTTCTGACCATCTCTCCCTAGCTGATTCAGGTCATTAGAGTTATTTTGCAACGTTCTCTTAATAACCTGCAGACGCTCTCCTCCAACGCTGAAATCATACAAAAAAGGCCAAGGTTTAGGGAGATGAAGACAACACTGATAATGAGTCCCTGATTGATTAAAAGTAAATACATTTTTATTCAGAGAAAAGGGCATTTGTTACCACAAACATTTCACCTTCAGCACAAATAGGAGTTGTGCTTACATTTACTAAGGGATTATAGCAGCACTACAACTAATTACTTCCCAGCAGCTATTGGCCTCAAGTTAGATGTAAGCTACTTCTGGCAATATGTGGTGTGAGTTCATGTAAAAGGGGGCCAGTATTTTCATTGTCTTTGTAGAAAACAGTGCAACGGTGAGACGTGAGTGAATATACTATGCATAATGCAATACAAAATAAGAGCTTATTACAAGGAGAAGACTCAAGGAGATCAAACAACATTAGTCCATCCCACCATTTTATGTTATGAGGGAGATATTAATTATTCTGTTTGTATTTCTTAGATGGCCTCGAGTTGTACAATTATCACATAGGAAGGTGCACATTACTTGCTGGAGACAGATTCCAGATTCAGACTCCTTGATTACCTTCAGTTGCATGAAGTCAGTTGTATATTCCTGATGTGACCCACGCAAATTTTGTCTGCTTTTGATCAGTAGAATGTTATTTGTCCCTGAGTTATTTACCAGACCTTTGGTGTGAGATTTTTACTTTTTCTGGAATCCCAACACAGTCACATCTTTGCTATTCTTATGCGAATCTCTGAACTCTCTACTCTTCCATCCTGTGATATATAATTCTTGCTAAGCCGCTGGCAAGTGATGAGATTACTTTAAAATACCTATTAGGATTCAATGAAGGGGGTTTCTCCAGGTCCAGGCAATGAACTGCCCTGAAATTATTGAGTTATTCATAAGTTTGAGCAGTTACAAATTACTGCTATTAACCGAATCCTGTAATTACAGCAAGAAGCTAGGTCTTGTAGCATAATTTCTGGTGTAGATAGTTTTTAGTGCATGTCTTAGGGATTAAAAACTCAGGGCATGCAGACAAATGGCTGTTGTGACCCTGTAAAAATATCTGATGTTTCCTAAACTGGAACTGCTCTAGACCATGATGAAATAAAACACCTTGGATGAAGGACACATCCTTATTCAGATTAAAATAGTGCAGGAATGGTGTATTCTAGCCCAAGTGAATGCTCTCACTGGATAGACTATTTTTCATCACGGCATGAGGAAGATCCTCTTTGAAGGCCTCTCACCAGAAAGTTTGTTTCGACAATTGGCCTGTAACACCAAGAAATTGCTGACCGAGTCTAGATAATGTCTTTGAGGCAAACCCCAGAGTAACTGGCCTCAGGAACCATATCACAGAGTAAGCAGAGACCTCAGAACACCTCAGTGCAAGTGTCCAATAGCCCTGTGTTGTCACCAAGCAGAAATGCAGCACCGCAGACTGTCCGCTTCTTTCACCTATGCAGCTAGTGCTAGCACCGCTGGGTACCCTTCTGTGTCATGTGTTTTGATGTGTCTTGAGTATAGAAAGCACTTAAGAAAAACAAGAGTACTTTATTTGCAAAAACAAACTGATATTCAGGCTGTTGGGTTTGTTACTCTAGTTCCTGATGGTGGAGGTCAGCACACAGAGTATCTTCCACGGCTGGGCATAGCAGCTGGGCATGAAATTGGTGTTCATTTCTGTGCTTCCTAGCTGCAACAATGATGACTCCAGCCTCTGTTTGCTACTAGCCGTATGCCATCGTTCACTGTACTTTGAGAAGAAGGCTTTCTGGAAGGTATTTAAACCTTAGATATTCCTACACTTGTATTATCTTTCAGACGGCCAGTGAGAGGCAAATAGCCCTACATCCAGTCCAAGCAGAATGAAACAGTGATTTAGATTTCATATCATGTGGTTTTGACCTTTCTGTTGGAAGAATAACACTGAACTTGTTTAAGAGTAAAAGATTGATGTACCTCTTGTTCTGAAAGCAATGTTATAAAAATGGTATCTTCTTACTCAGCAGACCTGTTCCTGTTGTGTATTGAGAATCACTGCTGTCTGCATTCAAAACTAAAAAGTTTATGGTTTTTAGCCCTGCAAAACCAACCCTCTTCAGAACAAGTGAGCTGGTTCCTCTTTATTGTATTATTAATAAAACTCTGTACTCCTTATCAGTTACCAGACCAGTCAGTGCACGCACTGGTTGTTAACAAGTGTTCCTGGATCTCTCCCTTTTTCACCTTTAGTGTTGGCATGAGTGGAATTTCTCCTTGTGGAAGAGGCCAATAATGTTTGCACAGCGATAATTCTTGCATATTTTCACTGGCAGAGATTTCATGACCTGTGAGTGATGCATTGGAAGGAAAGAACTTTGCTTTGCCTTCAGAGTATGGCTGAGTTTGCAGTGGAAAAAAAATGGCAGGCGAATAGCAAAAATCCATGAAAAGCAAACTTCCACTAAAGTGAATGGGAGTTTAAACAGAAAAGGAGTAAGCAAAGAGCTCAGAATTTGGCTCTAAGAAAATCTATTCACATGAAGCATCTCTTAAGACTTTACCGAATGGACTATCAAACAGAGATTTCTTAGTGGAGGTTGTCTTTTACAGGAGGGCAAACATGCAAGGCAAACTCTCATCACTGAGTGTGTTTTTATTGTAAAAACAACTTGTTTGCTTAGGTATGGATTAGCTTTCCAAAGCAAGAAAAACAGGAAAATGTTAAAACACCATCCATTATGACTTGAGCTAATAGGCAGATTCAGAGCTTCTCCCCTTTCTCCCCGGCACAGTTCCCCACAAAGAAATCAACAACGATTGTGAGCAAAGTGATGCAGAAACCAGAATCTTTTCATGCCAACCTGGAGTAAGTGCCCCACTGAAACTGGAGACAACAAATAACAGTGCATGCCTGTATACTAGTTGCTTGTTGAGATCTTCATATACAGAGGCTTTCTTTTAATGAAAACATAGCATTTCCATCTGTTTTGGTTATAAATATCATATTTGCTTTTATGATCTCCATTAATGACAACTGTTCCAATGTCACTAATCAATATGGTCCTTTTACTGTCATTTCCATTAGGAGGTTGTCTAGTCTGTTGTCTATGGCGATCAGTGTGAATAAGGAAGTACTTCTCAGTGTGCGAGGCATGCTGCCTACTAGAGATTTTGACGGTGTTTTGAGCCCTATTACCAGACAGATGCTGAATTCAAAAGTTATAAGAAAGGGCTAATGCACTGGAGTTGTCAGGCTCTCTGGGGAACCTGGGTAAAATCCTTTGTGGACTCCTGAGTTTTGAAGAGGAAGATCAGAGACCTGCTGATATTCAGGGGTTTGCCTAAGACCAGCAGGGGTGAATCAAGGTTTCCTCACTTGCCCAAGCTTGTACAAAGGTCAGTTAAAAAAGACAAAAATATTTCCCTGTCATCTTGTCCTCCAGACTTAATTACTTGTCCCGCAAACACTTCTGTCCAATATGGAGAGACAGGCGAGAAATTTGGAGGAGTGAAGCTCTTTGAGGGACTGACTGGCACCACTACGTGTTTACACTGCTTATGGGGCGAAATTACTTAGGCGCTGCGATCTCTCAAGATACACTTATCACAGTCTGAAGTGTGCCTTAAAGAGCATGCGGGCCTCTGCGGGACCCCGCCCCCCCCCCCATGGCACACTGTGAAATTCATCTGGATGTGATCCCCACAGCTGCAAATCCACCTTCCGTTTCCATTACATATTCTATTAGTCTGCCATGCTTCCCCTTTAGCATACATCAGCGCAGCTCTTTATTTTAGCATTATTAATTTTTGACATGAAGTCATTCTAAACATGGTAAATACAGAAAGTAATTGGTATGTTAAACAGGGGAAGCATAATGAGTCTCATGTACAAACGTGACTCGCTCCTGCTGCAGAGCCGGACTGAAACAGAATACACAATCGCGCTGCCAATTTCAGCAGGAACTTCTTTACCAAGTCCCCGTGGTTCACAGGCAGTGCCTCGACCTCTCCTGTACTTATGATACATCCAGCCACAGTTTAATGGCTGAAATTACTTTGAAGCTTTCCCAGTGGAACCAATTTTCACCCTCTGTGAATACAAGCTCCAGCCTTTCAGCAAAGAGTTTAGTTTGGTGATAAGTTAACATGTGAGGCCAGCCTGAGAGTAAATTTTGACTGTTGCCCTATGGTAAGGCTTTCACATTGCAAGTCGTGGCGACGACATAGGGCTTTTTGGGAGACATGCGCTCTCCAGACTAATACTGGCTGACGGGATATTTTGTCAGCCAGGATAGATGTTCCTTGCAGCTGGTGAGGCTGCTGCTGACTTGTCAGCACTGATGGCAAATCTTCGCTAGGAGGAGCAGATAGGGAAGTCATAGCCCATCTCAGCCTGGGCTTGTGGTGATAACAGGTTGATGGTGAAATACAGGGCGTGAGTTTTGAGGGTACAGATGAGAAATGCTCCTCTGAATTTGGCTAGAAGGCAGTGGGAGAGGGTATTTATATTAGAAAGACTGAGAAGAAGAGTTAGAAAAAAATATATACCAACAACTTTTATACAAGCTTCAAAATAATACCAACCCCAGCTTGTCTCTTTCTCTTAATTTTAGCCTTTTTAAAGATTCTAGATTTCTAGTTTTGCCTTGGCAATAATACACACTAAATACAGTTATTCCAGCTGTTGTGTTATAGTTTTAAAGCCAATCAATTTTGTCCAGAATCAAGGCTGAAAGATCAGATCAAAATTATTGCACAATCCAGAATTAATGAAACACATATATGCTGCTTGAGATGCCATCTTCCTGCCAGCACTATGCCTTTTCTTTTAGTGGTAATTCACAAATAAAAGACAGACACACTCAGCAGCAGGATGGGACCATAATATTTCACCAAGAATGGAACTGACATACATCTGCAAAATGCCCACAGACAGCATAATCAGGAACTTGACCCATCTGCTGCTCTACCAATGGTACTGCATAAATAATTAATTGTACCTGCCAATGTAACATATAACATCAGGTAGTTCTTTGCTTTTTGTTTTCTATGACAAGCCTTGACCTTTTTCTGTGTTAGCTGTTGTAGAAGAAGAAACTGGAAGAAAGAGAGCAGACCCTTGTTACTTGTGTAGTAGCCTACCTGCTTTCTCAGGTTATTCTTGAAGAGGCATTGTTGACAGGACATAAAATACCTCAGCAGTGCCTGGCAGAAGAGAATCAGCAGAAAAAAGCAGTATCTGGCTACCTTAACCTGAGTTTGGCGCATGAACCAAAAGAACCCATAGACACAATTTTTGCTTGGGACATTTAAAATTAGGCATTATAATGTCCCATAAAATAGGTACTAGGAAACAAGCAGGAGCTGTTAGCAGGATAGATTTAATGGCACAACAGTTTCTATTTGATTTTATGATCTGGGTTTCAGAAGAATCCTGAAAACAGTCTGGAGACTTCTTTTTCCTTTTCTTTTTCTTCTTAGCACCTTTGTGATTTAATTTAAGAAAGACATTTCATTCTGAACAAGAGGCCCATGGTATAAGGCTGACAGCTGAGACCTGAAACACACATTCTGCAATTCAGCAAGTGCATAAATAAAAAGGACAAGTTAGCACTAGTATCTTCTCTGAGGAAACATCTGAGGTAAGTTTCAAGTGCTGAAATGAAATACTGAATTCAGCTCAGGTACCTATGCACAGTTTCAGGTGAGCAGCCATCAAATGTGTGTCCCTTCTTCTTTGTTTCCCCTTCTAGGGGCTATAGTATTATTACTATTTCAATTTAACATATGTTTTCTGAAGGAGGATGGAAGCCCTGCCCCGTGTAACTAACATAGCTCTGTTAAAGAGACCATAAAGCTCACAAAAACCCAAGAGTTAGAAAACCCAGCACAGTGATTTCAAGAGTAACTCCCAGAACCTACATGAATAGAATGCCTTAAGGATGCAGAAGCTGGACAATAGCATATGATCTCATTAGGGATATGGTTTCAGCCTGGGCCTGATAAACTCCAGTACATAAACTTGCACCTGCACTTTCTAAGTGCAAACACCTGGCTTTGCTTTATAGAAGGAGTCAAAAGCCTGCATGCTCTCTTTCAACAGCCTTTTGTACGTCCAAGGATTGGAATCTGTACCTGCAAATCACATTCCTGGACTGCTCCTACTGATACCCTAACAACTGCAATCCTTCTGGCTATGCTGTCTTCAGTACTTCACTAAACGTTAAATGCATTCACTTTAGAAAAATCACAGAGAAGTCAGCTTCAATCACAGGCAAAGAAGGAACAAATCCGAGTCTGAAACTGCTCCTGATAGATTTGTCACACCTTCTTCTCCCATCAAATAAGGGTTACATCTATGTACCAGATTACTGAGCATTAGTTAGCCAACATTGCAGAAGCATTTTCCAACTCTTGTTCTGAAGCAGAAACCTTAATCTATGACCTGATCTGGGCTCAGACATCACTGTACCTCTTAGAGCCTTCCCTGAGCTTGTCCTGATACCAGTCCAAATGCCCAAAATCTAAGGAGACAGCTTGAAACACTTCTGAATTTTACAGTTAAATGGAGACTCTTCAAATTGGGAAATTTTGTTCATGGGTTTAGAAAGATAAAGAATCAAGACCTGAAGCTGAGGATTAGGGTTTGTGTTTAGACTCACCGTGAATTTGTAATGCATGACCAAGATGAACAATGGTACCAGCAATAATGGCTCCCTTTTGTCATCCACAACTACTCGGTGTGCAGGGCAATGGGCAAAAGTATCAGCAGAAAATACCCATGGATAGAGGTGCACATACCTGTCAAGCGGAACCTCTGAACTTTTCTGAAGTTGCTTAGCTCCTTTTTAGATACCATCAAAAGCAACTAAAACAAAGCTTTCAGAGCTGGCTGTGCAGTACCCTCCATGAACAGCTTGAATCACCTGGCTCATGGTAATGGTCTGCCACGGAAGCTCTAATCAAATGCACGTGTGTGTTTTCTTTTCACGAGATGACAGTTCCCAAGTGAAAGAACACTTCAGCTCTGATAAAACTTTCCTTCTATTGTCTGAGTTTTGTTTGTTTTCTGGCAAACCCCAGCGCTGCCTCTGCTTTCTGTGCAGGCATACATTTCCCATGCTTGTGCGGGGAGGCCAACCAAAGTCTTTGGAGGCTTCTCAGTAGTATTGCCTGAAGCAAATACCACAGCTCAATAGCAATTTAATATTGTAATCAGGGAGCAAACTGTGCAGTTTTGGCACATTGCGATAATTATTAACTACATGTATTAGTGTTGTGATTCTAGTAACTAATATTTACAAAAGGTTCCCTGTGTGGGGAAGACCTCGCCTAGACGTTGAGCTATTCCTGAGTGATTGTCAGTGGGCCTTTAAGCCTGTGCTCATGTTCGCTGTTTAAAGATAAAACATCAATACTTAGAAATTGTACTTCAAAAGACCTATTTCATGAATAATAAATTCTCAGGGTGTAAAACCATACGAAGCACCAGAACGTTTTGTGAATTTATGGGGAAGTTTTCTTGTAGAAAAAAAATCCTGGAAGATAAGATTAAAAAAGCACATCTCAAACTCCCTAACATAATATAAAGGAGATTGGATTTAAACGTTAAATCATTCTTGCTCTTAGGATTTTTGTTTCATGCCATGACGTGTCTCTTTCTCCTGCTTTCCCATTGCTATTAGAATTAATGACCTTATGAACCCCAGTTCAGAACTCACAGGCAAGGGCAGATATAAGCAACAGCAAAATGTTCTCTAAATTCAAACCCTGTAATTGACAAATTTAATTTCTCCATGCGGTTATTATGTCTAGGCTGACTCAAGGTTGAAGCAAGCTACACTTGCCTTTGTGTCTTACACAGCTCTTGTTGGTCTATTAGTTCTTCACCTAGCAGAGCATGGTGGTAAGGAGTGAAGGTGCTTGGGTGAGCACATTAGTATCAAACACAGTTGACCTATACAGTATGCTTGACTAACTTTGAACCTCATAGCATTCCTATTTAGAGTACATAATCATATTTATTTCCGTAATCAATTGTGTGCTTTTCCAAACAGGCAGGGACACAAACAAATACATTCTTTACATGGGGTCTCTTCTAGTCTGTGAGCTGTACTACATCACTGACATGCATATATGCACATGAGAAAAAAAGCCCTTTATTTTCTAATAGGCTTGTAGTTGGGAGAAAGATTTTCTCATGCAACTTAACCTCTGTGTAGTTTCTTCCCTTCAAGCTCACCCATATTTCACACAATTTTTCTGGCAGTATTCAAAGCCTTTTAAATTATGTATGCTTTTGGCTAGTATGCCAGACTTGTAGTCTAAAAGACTAGACTTCCCTGCAAAGAAGTCATGATTTGACATTGTTTATTTTGCTGCGTAATCACATTAGATAAGGTAACGTCATAAAGATGACATGAAACAACTGTATGTAAACAATACATTGCCATTCCTTTACCAATTGGTTAAACAAATCAACAGGTAAATTATACCCTTAGCTTCACGTAGTTCCTGTGTCACAGCAGCCAGACATTAACATATATTTCTCAAAATTCAGACCAGTACTCAGTGTTATATCAATGTGGAAGACAAAGATGATTCTCTCCATGTGCTTGCAATGTACTTACTTACCAGCCAGGAGATGACTGATGGACGCTGGCAGGGAGTAGAAGTAACCAGTGAGGCAGTGTTGGATAACGTGGTCAGTAGTGAGCAACAAAACACTACGACGTACCAAAAAAGAAATTACAGAGGCAGAAGGACAGGCAAAAAGAGGCAGAGAAGCCAAAGGAAAATAAGATTTCAAGAAAAAGGTAGGGGAGCGATGTCTGAAGTTGTTCACAGGTTAAGGGGGGCAGAGCTGGCTATGAAGAGGTCAATGAAGACTTCACCTGACTGCAAGGCACTGGAGACAGGTTGAAGGAAGTTTTCTGGGCCTAAAGGCAAAGCACTGGAGAATGATGCATCCGATGTGTGTAGGGACAGGGTAGTAGCTGTAGTGGCAACTGGGGTCAGATATACAAATTTATGAAGTACATAATATTAGTATTAGTGTATATATAGTATTAAAGATCTTGGTAATGTTTCCTATGTAAATTTTGTCCATATCAAAGGTCAATGCAATCTAAAAAATTTCCATCAAGAAGTAGTGGCATGCTTTATATTTATTTTTGTATTTTACAGAACATAAAAATATGTTTAATGGTAATCAGCTGGTGTACGCCCTTTATATGTGTAAATACAACTCATCCAAGTCTAAATTATAAACCACAATATTCATATGTGTTGCTTCCCAACTTAGAATTTCACCTGTTTCATTCCAAGTACATATTTTAAGATTAATAAATCAGCCACTCTAAATTCTGTTATTCTCACATGTTACTGCTAGGGCATGTAGGCATAACATTAGTTTTTATAAATTCCTTTAATTAAAGTAATTATGTCAAAGATAAGATATGGTAAGCATATTAATATTTTAAGTAAATATTTGTGCTTGTTTTCAGAATTAGTAGAAAGAGGAATATGGCTACAGTTAGGGTTCTTCACTGGTTCCGAGTGCTGTAATAAAGAATGGGAAAGGTAAGTGTATGCCTATCTTTAAGTATGTGCTTAGCCTTTCTAACCTGCTGTGAAAGCAGTAACTTAAGGGGACTAAGTACATACCTAAAGGTAAGCATGTGCTTGTCTGCCTTGCTCATCTGAGGCTAGAGACAGTAGGATGATGAGGTTTCTGAAAAAGCTGCTGGCATACTCACTGTATCAGTTCGGGGATAATGAATAACCTTTTCACAAGCAACTTAATGATTGAAGGGACCAAGGATTCAGTTATGCAGTAAATTGGCTTTGGCAGCAAAACCAGTTAAAACTTTTTTTCTCTTAAGCAGAGACTTTAATTCTACTGAACCAGTTCAAAGCATGGCAGTGGTACTGTCATGACTGCAGAGATGATGAATTTTGGCCTAAGAACAAATGCCCTCCAGGGTGCGAGAAGTTATTAAGTCAGGTTCATGGTCAAAGCCGTGGAGTTGTTTCCTGTGTCCCTTTAAAATGTATTTGGTGGTTAGATACACAAAAAAGCTCAGGTACCTAATACTGGCCTGACTCTACCTGCAGGTGCCCAAGTCTGGACTTGTGATCCTAAAATTCCTGGATAATTCTGGAGGTGCTAAAGATGTTGATATGAAAATGCACCTTATCGTGGATTTCTAAAGTTCAGGTTCTCTGTATGGCCAGAAAGACCTTTATCATCCTTGGCAGTGTTTGGCTTCTGTCTCAGACTAATCTCTTTCAAGTTCCACAAATAAAGGATTTTCTCAGTCTTTAAGTGGAACACTGCTGTAGGTACCTGCGATGAAGATTAGAGGGAAGGGGAGGAAAGGGGGAATTAACTCTACTGTCCTTTCATCTAATAGTTCAGTGATTAAAAACCTCACACAGTATACGGCAGAAATTGGGTAAAGTACTGAATAGGTAGCATAAGCTGTTTCCATTACTTCCTTTGTACATATTGTAGTTTGATATCCTATGGTATAAAGCAAATGGTCTAAATTCCACATTATACCATACCAGGCTACATAATGAGGTAAAACCCAAATGAATAAACAAAAAAAAATTATAACTGAGGAACCTTCAGGAGATCATTAGAATATTGAAATGTTGTGAGTTTCTTGAAATCCTGAACGTTTACCTCAGCAAGCCCCCAGATCTCCCGGTTTTTCCATAAATGTTGAGAAAGAAAGTCTGAATACTCTTGCCTTTCAAAAGAAATTACTCACCCCAGGCAAATAGATGACTAGGACTTTGCAAAGCTGAGATACACTCTGTTGTTACGAAACCGTGTATATACAAAAGACAGTCTGCCTATTAATATTTATAGATGAGAACATTTAAGCAAACACTAAAGCTCCATAACTTCTTGCGGTAAAATATCAAGCTTGCTAAATATGCGTGTACCTACATAAATAGATTGTGTTTTCGGCTGGGGAGAAGGGTCAGAGGTGGTGTCTCTGAATAAACAGCTCTCAGACCAGTTCTCCCCCATCTCTTCCACTGCTGCTGCCTCAGGCTCTGGGTTTTTTTGCCTGCTAAGGCCAGCTGCTTCCTTGCCAGCTGGATCCTCTGCCATGGCCTGGGCTGCCTCGGGGATGGCAAGGGACCACCTCCACCAGGGCCAGCCGGGCTCTCCCGGCTGCGTGCATGTGTGTGGTATATCTGCCTGACGGGCCCGGGCAGCAAGGCAGAGCCGCTTTTCTCTTCTCACTTTCTTATCTTTCCCTCGCTTCCCCAGCAACAGTGACCTGCATCACCTTGCCTGAGTGCATCAGCTTTGCTACCGCTGGGACCCAGCGCAGGCAGTTGTAATCAGGTGTTCTGCCCGGCTCCTGATGTGTTTGAGTTTATCACTGCTTACCCTCCCGGTTGTTCCCATGACTATCAATAGCACAACATCCAGAGGCGAGGTGCTGTGCCTCCTCACGTCTAGGCTTTCATGGGGTGACACCTAAACAACAGTGTACAGACCGGGGCTGCTACAGCAACATTATAGATCCCCAGTTTTAGTTGCAGCGATGTCTAACTCTTCAAGAAGTATGCAGGGAAAGGGGCGTATACAGCGCACAGAAGCCTTGAAATTGCCCACTAATACTCCAAACTCCCTGGTCAAGGGAGCTGCTGGTCTAGGTTGGCGCCCTGTTGTGTTTTCAGTGGGGCTGCTGTGGGGCTGCCCCCGTCTAGTGCCCTGCAAAGAGTCCCTTTGGTACTTCCCCTTGAGCTCACCTCTCCCAAGGAACAGATTTTGCCAATGGTGTTGTTAGTTGATAATTTTTAGTCACACCTCCTCAGTAAGAGAGCAGAGGGTTTATTTAGCATGAGAAGGGTCTGAGAAACATTTCACGGGTCACAATGAATGGCTGAGACCATTGCTCAGTGGCACAAGGATCACAGAAGACAGTGGGAGACAGACAATTTTGGCAATTCCAGGAAGCATCCTGGAGTGGACCGGAAAGGACTCACTGGGGCTGGCCCCAGGTCTCGTGTGATGTAAGCTGTGGGAGTCCTGTCTGCCAGGTGTAACCTGGAGCTCCACTTTGTATGTACAGAACCAGCATTCAGAAGAAGTGTTAAACATTTCCCCTCTGCTCTGAAAATCAGAAAATTGTTAAATCAGAAGTGTTCACAAAGCAAGAACTTTATTGAATTATCATTATGGAAACCGTTTTTGGAAAGAAAGAGTCATGATTGTCAAACCATTCTGCTTAATTGAAGTGCCAGTAAATTAAGGCTACTGGAGTTTTATGAAAACTGAAGTTGAAATGAAATTTTTACAAAAATATCAGACCAAAATATTCAGCTTTAGCCATATTGGGTTGTTCTTGGGTTAGTGGTTCGTGCAAAATTTTTGAGATCTGAGTTTGTGACAGGAAAATATCTCAAAATCTCCAATCCTGACACAGTAGAAAGCCTGTTTCTTAAACAGTCCTATATGTGACACAGGAACATGACAAGGCACTTTCCATCATCCATTCACCCAGTTTTAAAGTCCTTTTTAACAATATGCTGATGCTAGATGTTTTTTCAAAGGAAATATTGCCAGAATTAACATGAGGAAAACTGTAGTATCCTTCCCAGCCTCTTGGAGCAACAACACCAAAAACATGCTGAACAAGGAGGACATTCAAATTGCATTTTGCACTTACACGATCTAGATTTCCATACACAAAACTTCCTGCAGTGGATCCAGTGTGGAGTGGATTGCTGAAACACTCCTTGGCATGTGTAGAAATTCCCTTCAAACTAAAAAGCTAGGGCTGGGGAGGGTTAATGTTGCCTCTGATAATTTCTGAGTCTGAACTGTGTCCAATGCAAGGCCAGATCTGGCAGATAATATTTTGGCTGCCTCCCCACCCCTCTGGGTGGAAAGTTTCCCTTCCTTTGGCAGGTTGGAGGACCTGCAAGGCCACCTCACCACTCACAGGAGCACAGTACGTTCTTCTCTTTGAGATGCAGTAGGTGATACAGCTAGAAAGACTGCCTGACACATCTCCCAGTATGAAACCCTTTTTCATGCCCAGAACCCAGCCAAACTTTAATATTAAAGGAAAATAACATTTTTTCCATATATCAAGACAGAAAGTAAAGATTTCACACACTTTCATAAACCACGTATTGAAAAAAGCCCAATCTGTGAACTCGGGATGTTTCACAGCAATGCTCCAGATCTGTGTCAACAGATTCTGACTCTAATTCAGGAAAGGCACTAGTTAATTTTGATTTCTCAGTGCTCTCCTCAGTTCTGTTGTCGTAATTAGAAAGTCAACATTTACCCACATCTATCATGAGACCTTGGAAAACTATTAGTTGCAAACAGCTGATTTGTTGAATTTAGCGCTCTTTCCTGATTGTGGTTGATCAACAACCACATTTTAATTTCTATTAATTTTATTCACTGTATAAATTCTTCTGTGACTTGTTCATGTGAATATATTTCAGCCTATGTATTGCTTACAGACTGGATGGCGTATCGGTGTTTTTGTGAGTTGTAATTCATTACTCAGTTTGTACGTGCAGGATCATTTGAGTCCCAGTCTATTGTTTCTGGTCCCCAGGTGAATAGTCTTCAAAAACATAAAGCGATTTCAAGATGACTTCTGCAGACGGTTTGGAAGCTTGTTGGAAACAAAATTCACAGAAGCATTTGTTTCACTGTCTTTTTTAATATAAATTTATGAACAAAGGTTTCTCCTATATATGTGTATGCAAAAACCCTGGTGAACTCTGATTGAAAACAACAGAAATATTCTCATTGAAATAAAAATAATCCTGTAAAGTTCAGCATGGATAAAATGGGTGAAATTATTCTCCAATTAAATATGTGGACATTTTTACTTAATTTTCATAGAATCATAGAATCATTTAAGTTGGAAAAGACCTTTAAGATCATCAAGTCCAACCATTAACCATTTTTGTCTTCCTTAAAACTGATGCTCAGAAAGATTGTGCTTTTCTTTTTTCCTCCTTCCCCCCGTTATTCACGTAGGCATCTCTCTGGTCTCAAAGACATCTGAATAATTTTTTTCTATTCTTCCCAAATGACAGTGTGGGAGAAGGCTGAGCTTTTAAAAAAACCCTCAACATTGCAATGCTATTTGAGAAATGCAAAAAGAACGCAAAAAGAAGCTGCGGATCTTTTCCTGAAGCATTCAAAAGTCTCTCAAAGAGAGGGAAGAGTAACACTAAGTACAGCTGTTGTGGTTTAACCCCAGCCAGCAACTAAGCCCCACACAGCTGCTCGCTCACTTACCCCGCAGTGGGATGGGGGAGAGGATCAGAAGAATGAAAGTGAGAAAACTCGTGGGTTGAGATAAAGACAGTTTAATAAGTAAAGCAAAAGCCGCGTGCACAAGCAAAGCAAAACAAGGAATTCATTCACTACTTCCCGTTGGCAGGCAGGCGTTCAGCCATCTCCAGGAAAGCAGGGCTCCACCACACGTAACTGTTACTTGGGAAGACAAACACCATCACTCCAAACGTCCCCCCCTTCCTTCTTCTTCCCCCAGCTTTATATGCTGAGCATGACGTCATATGGTATGGAATATCCCTTTGGTCAGCTGGGGTCAGCTGTCCCAGCTGTGTCCCCTCCCAGATTCTCGTGCACCCCCAGCCTACTCGCTGGTGAGGTGGGGTGAGGAGCAGAAAAGGCCTTGACTCTGTGTCAGCACTGCTCAGCAGTAACTAAAGCATCCCTGTGTTATCAACACTGTTTCCAGCACCAATCCAAAGCATGGCCCCATACTAGCTACTGTGAAGAAAATTAACTCTACCCCAGCCAAAACCAGCACAACAGCCCACCAGACACCCGCCGGCGGCTGCGTGCTGAGGGGACGCAGCTGAAGACCACCAACCCAAGGCCACTGCCGACCACAGCCCACGCCTGAACAGCTCTGCCCGGCTTGCCTGCATGGGCATTGGTGGCTTTTAATGGCAAACCCTGTGCATTTCTTTTAACTGGTGGCATAGCCCCGATGACGTCCCACCTTTGCTATGCGCAGGGAAGCCTGGAAACATTACCAAAAATGTTCTTTTGGAAACATGTTATTTGGAAAGGCAAGGGGGGGGGGGCTGGAGCTAGTCCCAGGGGCCACAAAAACGTGGTGCCATTAAGAAAGTCCATACAGCCGGTGTCTCCCATCATGCCCCTCGCACCGTTGTGATCGCACCAGCCCCCCACACCCTGCCGCGGCCCTCGGCGGCCCGCCTGGCCAGGGCTGTGCCGGTGGGGCCCGGGCTGGGCCACAGGCTGGGGGCTGTGGGCCGGGGGCCGTGGGCCGGGGGCCGCGGTGCGGCCTTACGCCGAGAGCCGGGAGCGGTTGCCATGGCGACACCGGCAGAGCCGAGCCGCGGTGCGGGCGCGTGGCCCTGCGAGTGATCGTATCGATTAAACGAGCTTTTTTTTATATATTTTTTTTTTTTTTAAATTTTTTTTTTAAGGTGGAGGGGCCGTGGGGCGGGCGGCCCACTGCAAGCCACGCACAGGGAAAGCACTGAGTGGAGCCGGTATGGAGGGTGGCCATCAGCGCCCTTCGCCGTGCCCAGGAGTTGGCGACTGGGCTTGTGCGGTTGTTCTCCAGGGTGAAGTCTCCCCTCCGCACCACACGCAGTAAATAAACAACACCCTCCTGGTGCTGAGCCCTCGACGCCTGCCATCCTGATGGTGGGCCACGAGGAGCACTTAGAGGCAGAGTTAATTTGGTTTTGTGATGTTTAGGGACAGCACTCGCCAGCGGGGCAACTCTTGAGCCCCGCTTGCTGGGTGTCCTAAAGGCACTGTCAGTCTGTGGACACTTCAGGTCGTCCCACAGGGATTCCTTGGATGGCGGGTTAAGAACCTTCCTGTGGGAGGAATGGCTCCTGTAATATTCATTATCGTCAGTCTGACCTCAGGGTGAGGATGCAGTGACCCCCTCGTAATAACAGGGTGCCCCTCGCTCCCAAGCCTTATGACCTGTGCGGGTGCGTGCATGCCTGTGCAGTCCTCTTGCCTCCCCCATCTCAGGAAAGTGGCACAATACCGTGCGGCAGTCTGCCGGCGGATCTGTTACTAAAGGAATTCATGCATCTTGCATCTTGAAGATGCATTATTAATGCCTGGACAAATCACATCAGGTGGAGCTCAGCAAGTCCCTGGCACTGCAAAAAGGAAAAAAGGCTGGTTCTACAAGAGAGAGAAGGATGAGACAAATTATAACAGCTGGGAGTTTCTTGTCAGTAAGATGGCATAAAAACAGAAATGCTAAAATTGTTTGCACATACGGCAAGTTTATATTTTTATTGGGAAGGAAGTTACACATTGCACTGTGAAGAAGATATTTTATTTGTATCCTAATAAACGTCACATTGTTGAGTATCTTTGAATTTCATGACAAACTGAGCCAGCTTGCTGGCATCCAAATTACTTCCAAGCACAGTTTTATTTAGTATCTGGAAAGGACTATAAAGACTGGATTTGCTAGCAGAGGGCCTGCTTCTTGTCTCCCTGAAGTCAATGGCAAAACTCCCATTCGCTTCAGCAGTAACAGGATCAGGCCAGAGTTTGTAGCAATCTTCCAAAGGGAAGGAGGTAACACAGCCTGCAACAGCACGTGGGAAGGCATGGACCCTAGCCTCCTGGGCAGAGAGCAATAGTTCTTCATCTCTTTAACTCTTGATAAGAAGATCTAATTTGTGCACCACAGGCTTTGATGCCAGCTAATATTTTTGTCCCCATGGTGCGAGTACTTAGCCAAAATCTGGGCCTTGCCGGCTTTGTTGCATTAGGGAGGGATGAGGATGATAAGAAGCCAGGATTTCTTTTGGAATAGCCGTGTTTATTTACAGAGGATGCACGCAAAGTGCTATTAAGGTAAGGCAGGAGCAAGCAAGGTAGTTTCTTGTTTGGAAGTGTAGGTGTCTTTTTAGTGAGTACTCAACCAGGAAGAACTATATTTTGGTTTCAATCCATAACAACACACCATTGCTTGTTGCTCTAGCAGGTGGCTTTCCCAGTGTCTTCTCTTTCCTCATTGTTTTTCACTCCCTCACACATCCACCTACAAGCACACAAACCCCGAGCTGGTTTACTCACAGTCTTCACCAAGGAGAACTGCTGGGTCTGCTCTCCGCTCCTACTCTTTTGGCTCTTGCATTGTCAAGCTGAGCCATGCTCTGGGCAATGACTTCAATTGTTTCTGGTACCACTAAATTAAAGGGCACTTAATTGTTGTTCCCGTTAGTCTTAAAAAAAGTTCATTAAAAAAACCCTGACTTTCACCCACCCTGTGTTTTGTGATTGCCATTTCAGCACATCAGTGCATTATTTTTGACTTCAGACTGACCAACTGGAAGGCAGTATTTTCTTTCCTAAGAGCCTCTAAGGGTACACTGCTAATTTGCGTTTAGCTGACAAAAAAACCCAAAACATTTCCAGACATCTTCTACCGACTTGCTATTTTTTTTTCTCCTCCAATATATGACTCTATAGGATTTCTGTCAAAACTATTTATCTAAATTTAAAAAAAAAAGTGATCAAAGTGCTTAAAAAGAACCTGAAGTAATTCTTTTATCACTAGAACAGTATGAAATGCATTTCCACTAAGTCACTGAGAACAGATCTAGCCTTTGGAATGAAGTAGAGAGAGGAGAGTATTTGTTAGGGTTCCATATGAGATGGTAGGAGATTATTGAGATATCTCTAGCCATCACTGTAGTGATAATCACTCCCTCGGAGCAAGAGGTAAAGCCCTCCAAGAAATAGGACCCAGTGAGGAGAGTGAAAAAAAGAAAAAGGACAAACTAGGCAGTTTTCTCTATAGCAAAAAGTAAAAAATGTCTGTCACTCATTTTTTTAACATATTGGCAAGCTGATAGTGGTCACCTTGCTTTGCCAGAACTGGACGGATGAGTGAGGACTGTGACAGAGGAGCATTGGTGTGAGGATTATGTACAGGCAGGCATGCACTAAGGACACTGTGGGGTTATAGATTACCTACACCCAGTCAGGAGATGGATCTCTAGTTAGTGACAACATCTGCTCAGTGCTCACAGACAATCAAAAGTGTAATGTTAGTACATAAAAGGAAAAGACTCGAGAATAACACTTCAAGTATTTAAGATACTGTCCTATAAGGGGGTGAAGCATCATGGCATACAGCACTGCGTTCAGGATTAATCAAGCACTATTGAGAAAAGTTAGTTATTGGGAATCAGATGAGATCATGACCAGCACATCAAAAAGGACTGAAAGCACAGGGAGGCTTTGTGCAAAGAGAACCTGCAAAGATGAGGCTGTTTAGGTGTGGCAACTCTTAAGTAAGGAGTCTTTCGTCAGCCTTCCTTGGGACTGAAGAATGGCAGGGCACTTAATATGGTTAAAAGGATCTAGAGAAATCTTCACCTGAAGACCATGCACACAGACATGTGGCATTTGCTCTGGTACTCAAGGCCCAGGCAGAGTTAAAGCACTCTCATCAATACCTCTTGTTTCCTTCAGTAAAACTCTTGTTTGATTAGACCCAAAGTGCATTTTCTGCTCATTGCCTAAATTCTGAAAAGAGGATTTTATTTTATTAAATTGCAGACTAATGATTTCTAGCACATTAAAAGGGGGCATTTTTCCAAAGCTACTTCTGTGTAATCTGTCTGTTAAATAAGAATCTTCCTGGCATCCTAAAGGAAATGACATTCTATTTAAACATGTTACCTGCTGATCTACTAGAGAAGCAGGCCAGCATTTTTTTTTGTTTGGTTTGTATATGCTTGTGTGTGTGGTTGTTTTGTGGCTCCTGGGTAATGTTATCCATATTTTTCTGTTTGGAGAATCACTTTTCCCTACGCACTCACCAACCAACATGAAACCACCTAATTATATTTTCATAATCATGATTAAAAACCATCTAAATTATCCTGCTTGATGTACTCAAAGAGTTTGTTGATTGCTTTTTGATGTGTATTAGAGCTTTTTGCAGAGCCACATCAAATGGTTTGCTCCACAATGAAATAAAAAAATCTTGTAATATACATATCTTTAAAAAATATATATATAATTTATATTCTGCTAATTAAGCTACATCAAAACCAAGTCTATCACCATGAAATAATTGTGTAAAAGCTACTCACCTATTACAAGAACATTAATTTCCACTTTACTTTTTTTTTTTCAAAATATCGATTTTATCTTATACAAGGCAATTCAACGTTTCAAAGCCTCAGAGTCTCAAAGCTTTTTTCCACATCCATGGAGACTTTAAATCTTGAATACAAAATCCAGTTTTAGAATAGAAAAACTCAAGTAAATAATATTTTCATGTAGAATATGCTCCTGCATAATGGATCACAAACATTTTAATTTTTTCTCTGTGTTACTTTCACATCTTAAATATGCCACACCAAATATTGACAAAAGTTCTGTCCACTGCAGAGAAGGGGTTGAAGACAGGAGGGGAGAAAGGAGTTTGCAGAATTTACCCCTGATCCTGGGTTTGAGACTGATCCATGGTCCATTTTACCAGGAGAACATCACAATGTACAGATGTAGGTTTGGTGCTGGTCTGGTTAATCCTGAAGGCTGTGTTGGGACAACATGATGCAGAGGGTCAGAATTTAGTGGAGGCTGGGATTCCTCAAAGCAGTGAAGGACTTTATTAGATCAGTCCATGAGCATGTTGGAGTTAAGGTTTGCTTCATGGCTGTCCAGCACCAATCACAAAGTCAGCACTCATTAAACAATAAAAATAAAATACTCTAGGAAAACAATTAAATAATTCAAACTCTGCCTACTTGATATCAAGTCTGTTGTCATATCAAATAGTCATGCAAAATAAATCTGTAGGTGTGTCTGTATGAAAGGAGTGCAAGTGCAAATGTCAATGCTTTGCCACAATTTGACGGCCAGCACCCTAAGGCAAGAGCATGGAGGTTGATCACATGTGCAAAAGTGTCCTCCTCCACTGTCGCCTTCCTTAGCTGTGTGTACGTGTGTGTGTGTGTGTAGGTTGTCTCCCATCTCCTGGAAACCTGTAACATGCTGCCACTTAAGCTGTGGTATCAGTGACAGCTGTGGGGTATTCAAGTACGGCTCTGTTCATCCATGTGTTTCCAGTTTGACTTTCAGTAAATGTTTAATGATTCTTTTCAATTACTGGACCAAACAGTATTTGACAAGAATGCACCTTGTCTAATACTAGCACTTAGACAGGAGTGCATTTTTTAGACAGCACTTAGCATCCACAATGTTGTCATGATATTTGTGAATGTACTCTCAGGTTGATCTTAATGACCCCATTACAAAGGTCTTCTCATGCCTTGCTGTGTTATCATCTCTCTTTCCTTGACTTTACTGATAAAGAGCTGTCAGAGTTCAACTGGGAACACTCTTACACTCAGCGTCCTGGGTTCAAGCCCTAAAAGGACATTGACTTTACTGGCATGGCTGTAACTACCATTGGAGAAGTAGGTTCCCTGTATGAGACCACACGAGACTGATCCTTTGGCTTCTCTGGCTGCGTCTGATCTCACCTGTGGCCCATGGGTATCATGCACCCCTCTACTGTGAGTCTCATGGATCCCTCGGCCTCCATGCAGTGGAATGTTTTCCAGTACAGTGTGGTCTCACTCCGGCTGCCACTCCAGGGCTTGATGTCCATGGGAGCCAGGGCATGCAGCAGGAGAGGCTGTGTCCTACAGGGAAGGCATGGGCCCAGGTGTCAGGACACAGCCCATATGAAGACACACAGGTATATAAAATAAGACAGAGGAAGGAATATTGCTATTCAAATGACTTGGCCAAATACTTGGCAAGTAGGCAATTAAGTAAGCCACTGCGGGATATGGCTACAGAGCTGTGACTGCCCCTTTACCTGGCATCTAAAGGTAATTCCTGTAGTTCTGAAGACAGACAATGAATTCCCCCACTAATGTTATGCTCACATCCTCTCCCTCTTAACTACCATCCCTTCAACCCATTGGGGTATGAAAACAGATCTGATCCCTTCCTCCACAGTAATGAACAAACAACGGGATATGGTAGCCCCTTGATGGACTCTGGAGTTGCTCTCGGAGCATTCCCAGCATAGCCTGGCTAGACTTAAGTTCCTTGCAAAACTCCCTGAAGGCTTCACTTTCTTTTAAAAGACTTCTGGAAAAGCAACCACTACCATTTCTATCTTGCATCAGCCTAGGGGTTAGGAAGTAGGAAACCCACATTCAGTTCCTATCCTTGTTGGAAAGAATTCAAACACACTTCTAGTCATTAGACTATAGGTTTTTCTGGGAATGCTTTACCACTCCTCGTGAAGCTGCACCACTGTGCAGAAAAATGGTTTGAATTCACTGAGAGAAGGAGAAAGGGCAAGTGAAAGCATGACTCCCCAGGCTAATGATTAGGCAGCTTTTCGGAAGTAGGAGGAGGTAGGCTCCAGTCATTCCTCTTGTTTTGTGCTTTAGCTCATGCCTGTTTCATATCATGTCCTCATTCTTTCAGTTAAACTGGTGCTTTTTGGTATTTTGAACAAGAAATTATGGTCTGGTACCTACCTACTGTGCGTGCTCATGGTGTTCTGCCTATGCAGTGATTTTATTCTGTGTATGTCAATGAAGGAAGCTGAGGCTTCTCATCTATTTCCATTTATATAGGATGGGATCTATGAAGCTGATCCAGTCGCAGTGAAAACTCTTTTTGTCAAGTTTTTTTCCCCCCAGCCTTTTTCACAGTGTCATCTTTTATTAAGATCACATTAGTGCTTCTGGAACAGCCATATTTTATCAGGATCTCTCAAAAGAGGGTGAGTCAGACCATCTGATTTTATTTTGCTAAGTTCATTTTTGATTTGCTGTGTTTAGTTCAGATATGAACACATCTTGTCCAATTTATCTTTAATATAATACAGACGCTGGCACAGGCGCTGATCTTGGTTGCACTAGTGTAAATTTGGGGACATGCCAATGGAGTGCTGCCAAGGCCATATTAAAATTTCACTTTCAGCATGGCTAGAACTGCTAGCTTCTCAGGAAGCAGGCTGCCGTGGTGGGACAAGCCAAGGTACCACTTCTCAATAGTTCTGCAATTCTCTCTTGGTTGGGGAATATCCCAGGTAACACAATACAACTGAAGTCAGACAGAGCCAAAAGGCTGCTTTACATAGCCTGAGGCTGACCGGATTGCTAGTTCACATAAGCCTTGACTGACGGGGATAAGCTGGTGGGATTTAATCAGTAGAGAGGGAAAAATGAAATAAACCTTGTATGGATGGCAAGAACCATGACTAGTCAATGTATTTATCACCTGGCTATTTCCCAGTCATACAGTAAAACAAAAAAGAAATGAACAGCATCCAACCTGCCCAAACTTATTTGCTCAGAATTAGCACACACTGCAAAGCCTGTATCGGGAAAAGGCAACTGGATGCCGTCACGGCTTTTCCCAGAAAACAGGAGTTCTGTGTAATTCCCCCCAGTTTATGCGTGTGCCCCAACATTCTGCAGTAAATGTTAAAAATGTAAATGACTTACTGATTTATCCAGCCACCTAAGTATTTTGATATATCAATGTTCTGATGAATTTTCAGATTTTGGCCCACACAATGTAACTTCAGAAAACCCAGCTGATAGTAGCTTAGCTTTCCTTGAGACTCAGAATGGATAATTTGCACTGTATATCCAGCAAAAACATCTTTTTTTTTTTTTTGTACTTTGTAGGTCTGAAGGCTGCTTGGCATCTCTCACTTAAATGAAGCCAGAGCACATGATACAAAATCCTTTTAATATGCACTTCATGCTAAATCAGTGATAAACACGGGGTAAAATTGACCCTGCTTCTCTGGAATGAATCATGACAAGCCTGGGTTGGCGGGAATGGCAGCCTGCTGTGAACATTGATACCTCTGTAATTATTGATTTATGGAACTCTCCTGTCTTTGATCAGTTATCCTCCTACCCTTTGTATGTTTATTTGGTTGTTTAATATTGCCTATGCTTTAACTTGTGAGCTCTGTGGGTTAGCGATTCACTTAGTATAATTTTGTAGTGGCATCTTATACTCACTTAAGAGTCCTTAGAAACCTCTGCAAAGACAAACAGTAAGGTGTGGGTTTGCAGTCTTTGGGGAGCTAAAATGCCTTTCAACATCCATGCCATTGAATGTATGCAGTGCTTTTGTCATCTTATCCTAATTATTTGAATCAAGGTTTGATTTGTCAAATATTTTGCAAATGTTTAAGCCTTTCAACAAATAAACTCACCATTAAAATACACAGCACACTTTACTGCCAAGAGTAATAGTCTGGGATGAAGCCAACACTATGGATGAATGGGGTCTGCCAGGGCTCCAGGCTTTACGTGGACCTTTTGGGACTGCCTTCCTGAAGGCCCCAAGTGTAGCTCCTTGCAAGGCAAGCCCCACAGATCTGGAGCATGGAGACAGGACCTCTGGCTTCCCTCTTTTCCCAGATGGAAGACGCAAATTCTGGTCTACACTTTACCCCTGTCTTAGTAAAAGCTGCAAGTTTTTGTGACAGCACAAGACAAAGCTTTTTAAAATACTGTAAAGCAACTTGAAAGACCCTGGGTGTAAGCAGACATCTGCCTGAAGCTCTCAGTGGACTTGGGACTTTGAAGGGTGGGTGAGAACTGATGAGTGGTGGGGAAGAGGTTGCGCTTTACTTTTCCTGGTAGGGACCATGGTGGGTACACAAAGCCCCTGGACTACAATGCTTAATGGGCAGAATGAGAACCACAGGCAGAGCCCCCAGATGGGTACCCCAAATTTTGTCGTCGCTCAGGTATGCACACTCTGGCAGCAAACTTTGTCCAAGAATCAAAGAGATTTCAGTTTGTTTGCACCAGAAGTGCTCTCTTGTAATGATGATGGAGCAGTGAGCGTGTGGCCAGGGGCTGGTGATGCTGTGGTGGTGCTGGATATGTGACTGTGCACCTCTGGTCCCTGCTGCTGAGGTGACAGGGTAATTTTCACCCTGGGTAGGTGGTCCCTTGCATCTCCCAAGCTGTTCTTGGTGAATTGCGTGACTGGGACACCATGTACAAGTTGCTTACAGAGGAACCTGGCTCTTACACCCAGACAGGTGCAGCACAACCTCTCTGACGAGGGCATTTCCTAGGTAGGTAGTCAAGAAGATTTCTAAAACTAGCTGATGGGTCTGAAATAGAAAAAAGATAATATTTCCTTTCTCATCCTCTGTGGTCTGTGGGGAGGGAATAGAGACAGCCACCACTCATTTAGCAAGAGCAATTCAATTTTTAAGAAATGGGAAGAGACACTAAAAAGCACTCTATGACTTTGGGTCATTTAAGCAGATAGCGCTGAAGCAAAACCTATGATTAAGAGCAGCAATTATTTTTATATACGTTATTACATATTATTCAAATTCATTGCAACTGGAAAATAATGCATCTATCACATTCATTTTCTATTCATTTTCTTTTAAATAAGCCCTACAAATGTTATAAAGAGTTTGAAACATAATTGCTAGCATGACTACCCTATCTGCAGCCAAATAAGCATTTTTTTATTAGACCTCATTTTATAAATGGAATGTGCCTTGCAAGTTTGAATTCAATCCTTCTCTGCTCAGCACTAAGCCATATATTGGAGAGGTACAGCATTTAAATGTTGCCAAGATACCTTTGCAACCAGAAGGGCAAGAGAAAGTTCAGTTCTGTAAAGTGAAGGCTTAGAGTCTGGAGAGTAGAGCCAAATCTGTGGAGAAATTCCTAAAACTGCAAATACTGTGGATTTAGATTGATCCTAATAATGCATTTTATTATTTAGATGTAATAAAAATTCAAATGGTGTGAAAAATAGTAAAACCTCTAGTTTAGTGAGAGAGATTGAAGTGTTTTTAGACTATGCTACATGAATGCCAATATAGACAATAGAGTTTTGATAGCTATTCATCTAACATTTGCAGAAAGACATTAACAATTTATCACCCTTCACTGCCAGCTGCAAACACATAATATCATTCACAAATTATGTATTTAGGTTTTGGGAACATGAGATGTTTTTTGTAATGCTAATACCAAGACCGTGTGTCCGGAGATATTGAACAGAGAGTCTCTGGCCCAATCCTGATCTCTTTGATATTTCTATTGACACCAAAAGCGAGAGCCATACGCAAAGGGTTTACGAGAGCCATACGCAAAGGGTTTAACACTGCCATCTGCAGATTGCTATCACATTTGCTGGGTTTTCTCACTGTTACATGACTGTGTTTTCACTTAGTAAATCACAACAGTTAAGTTATTGTCCTTTCCATTCACTGCTGGTTACCCGAAAGTCTGCTGGACATTCTCTGATGGAGTTTTTCTGGGAATGCTACTCCAGGCTTCAAACGCTAGGTCAGTTTTGTCAAAATATCCTTGTTTGTCATCATGCCTCATTATTGACCTTTCCACCTGTGAGGGCACTCTGAGAAACCAATCTGAGTCAAATAAGCATGAGGCTATTGAAGATGATGTGCATGTCCTGTGTTCTAGGACTACTTATGAGCAGTGAAACTCAGAGCTGATATATTCCTCTCACTTAATAAAATTGCCAGAAGGGAAAAACCTTCAATGTCAGAATTGCTATGTGAATGGATGAATTAGGATTAATAGACATTTTTAATGAGCTTTCTAAATTGGTTATAATAGGGAAGGTATTATAGCATGCTTGTGTCCCCACAATGCCACCCTGGCATAGGAAACATGGAAAAGAGCAAAGACTGGACACAAATGACTTTATGTAAATAAGTAGTTTGTACAAGAGAGATAATGAGCTAGAAGAATCTGAAAATCACTGCATTAAAGAGCTAATCCCAAAAGTGACATCCGTGGGATGCTTTCTTAAGGATGAGGTATGTCTACACCAAACCCCAGAACCTGCTACAGAGATTCGTGAGCTATCAAAAACCTGAATAAGCAAGTCCATGTGGCACAGTGCAATGTTGTGGAGAGTTACCAGCTTGGGCTTCAGTCTGGGATACCCTGCATTGATACTGCGCTGAACCTGAGGCTTATAAAGATCTGCCTTTTACATAGTCAGCTCTGGAGTCCAAGCACGTTGCTTCACCATACTTCTAGTGCTATTGTGGGCAATATCTGCTGCAGAGATACAGATCCAGGCGATTTCCGTTCTACTGCAAGTTCTGGTGACTGTCTACAGTGTGACATTTAACACAAATTGTTTCAGTTCTTTGTTTTCATATTTAAAATTAGGATAAAATAATAATCATATCCCTTTGTAAAATGTATCTGAATTTTTTAAAAAAACCTGTATGAACTGGTATTTGAATCATTCTTTGATTATTAATTTATTCTTGATAAAGATTCTGAGTAAGGATTTTAATTAATAGAGAGAAGAAGTAAATAATCCAATTGTGAGGGTTGAAATAAATCAGTTTTAGCAAGTTTCATAGTCTATCCATTCTTAGGGCCTGATATTAAACTGGGCACTTGTTTGCTTCAGCGAGAGTGGTATAACTTTACAGGAGAATTTATTTTTGAGAGGGAAGAGCAGACCCCATAAATGAGATATTAATATTTTCTTCATTACAGCAAGGTCACATGCAGCTGCATTTTCAAAACCCAGGTGTTCTCCGCTTCAGGCAGTAGGTGCTCAAACAGATCTCTGCATGCTGCTCTGGCTAGGAGTTTTCAACAGTTATCTTAAACGCTGATGTCTTCTAAAAATGTGACCATATAATTACATGCTCAGATACTAAGAATTGTGACGATGGTGACTGGAGGCATGTGTACTGGTTCCCTGCTGGACACTTGGAAATTAGCAGTCCTTGCCCTTACTTCTCAATGGGATTACTACAAACATTGGCCTGTTGTTACAGATGGCTTCCTTATTCTCTGCCTAGCAGCAACAGAAAAATGATGCACCCAATTACTAGTGCCACTTAAAAAAAAAGTGCACAGCTCATTAGTTTGAATGAGTGTGCAGTTCTGACCTAGTGTGTCATTTACATATTATAATGAGTCATTAGCATATGCTAATTACAACCCTGAGCCTAGCCCTGGCACTTCTGAAAGATGCTAGATGATGCTCTGTAGATGCTGGCTAGTGTTGGCTGTGTTCTGGATGCCGGCTCCTGCTTCAAGCAGCAGCCTGGGCTGGTTGCCTCCAAACTTGGTACCAGGAGAAGCCTGCATGTCTTTCTGCGGGAAAGACTGCTGAATCAGGCTTGAATGCAAGTAGAGGCTTTCTGAGGGAAAGCACATTGCCGAAAGACAAAGGAGATTTCTGGGGACCAGTCATAACTGGCAACCCTCTGTGATCTGCAAGAGAAGCCTGTCAAAAATGGATGGAGACCTGCAGACCTTTCCTAAACATGACAGCAATGCCTGGTCCATTTAGCAAGAAGATACTATCAGAAAAAAGGCAAAGTGGCAAACCGCTGGGATGGTAGTTGAAGATCTATATTGAAGACCTTGCAAGTGCCGTGAGTAAGACCAAAACATGTTGAAGCTGAATTTCTTTCACACCCCACACTTCTAAAAACGCTTTGAACTTGGCTCACTTGCCTTAGGGTCCAGTCTGCACAGTTTCACCTACATTTGCTGCAGGAGAGACACAGCTCCTCCCTGTCTTACCTTCCACCTGCTACCACAGAGCAGAGCAGGGCACCCTGCCTGCCCCTCATGTCCTAAGGGAGGACAGGGGAAGGATTCGTTTGCCTCCAGCTGAGCCTGCTGGAGTGCCTTGGCTGCTGCCTTCTAGGATGGGGTCACTTACAGCCCCTTGATTTTCTTTTCTTCCCTTGAGATTTCAGACTGTCCCAATTGCTTCTAGATAGTGATGTTCTTGAGATAATTTACCTATTGGGTTTGGTGAGAATGCTTCACCTTTCCTCCCTGGAGTACATCCATCATACCATATAGCATCCTTCCTATTAAGAAGTATGATTTAGCAAGCATGAGAGCTAAACACGGGAGCTGGAGTTCAGGGGAGATGACTCCACCTCAGCAGAAACATTGCTGATGTTTCTCTTTTTCTTTGTGCTGACCATGAGCTGCCAGGGGAGTGGAGCAAGGCAGTATCACCTGCCATTCTCATGCTTTTTGGGGAACTGTTTCTTTCTTCTGCAAGCTGAAAGCTCTGGGTGAAACAGTACGTTTCTGCTTTTTGGGGAACTGTTCATTTCTTCTGCAGGCTGAAAGTGCTGGGTGCAATACTACATTTCTGCTTTTTGGGGAACTGGTCCTTTCATCTGCAGGCTGAAAGCGGTGGGTGCAATACTACATTTCTCCTGCTTCATGCTTATAGTCCTCTCCCACTGATAGTCTCTCCTGTCAATACACCTATCTGGGTAAGAAGTGTGGAGGGTGAAGTGTGGAAGGTGCCCGGTTGCATGCACAAATCCAGAGCAACCTTCACAATACATGCCCAGTCCTTCCAGCCAAGTTCGCCTCTCCTGTGTAATGGGTGGGGAGTTGACTGGAAGTGGAGTGGTGCTCACCGTGGGCCCAGTGCCGCAGCTGCTGGATATCACCTTCCCAGCTACTGGTACCCCTGTCCACCTTCCCTGTCTCCTGGAGAGGGAGTACTGACAACTGACTCAGTACTGGCAAACCTTAATACTCAGAAATCACGTGTTGAGTGCTTATTAATCATGGGATTGGCATTAAAATCGCAGGATATTAAAAATAGCACATTCTTTGTGCCTTCTCGTTCTGGAGCCACCAGGGGTCAGGGTCTCTAGGGCTTTTCCTGCAACCATTAGGCATTGCTGGAGGGAAGGAAGGCAGAGAGGAAGGGAGCATTCTCACACAAGTCTTCTGACTTCAGGGGCTGGGGCTGCAAGAAAACAGACAACAAATGCTGTGGAATTGATGATAAAATTTGGCAGTGCTGCACAGGTTTTTGTCCGTGGGCAGAATAAAACAGGCAAGTAAGGGCTGAGCCTAGCTGAAGCTTTCATTTCTTTCTGTTGAATATTTTTTTTCTAATTCCTCCTGATCCTGATCTCCATTCTGTTACACACAACCACTCAGAAAAACACGCTTCCTCTGCATTTTCATCTTTAACTCCATGTTTGCTCATCCTGAGATTTCACTGCCCACTACCAGAGATGATGGCTGTTATTACGTGACTCTTTGTACAGGATTCACTGCAGCCGAAGTATCCTGTTTTTCAAACAAACTTCTATCAAGTAGAAGTGATTAGCCAAATTAATGTGAAGTTAATGTCCCAAAGCAGCACAATTTGTTCTTAGAACTTCACGCGACATTTAGCTAACAGCTTAAAGAACGGGTTCCATTTGATAAAGCGATCAGAAAGAGTCACAGCAATGAGCTCGGATATGCAGGGCTTGGTATAGTTTTTTCACTGCCATAAATTAAAGAATAAGTATCAAATAATGTATTTAGCCAGGCAAGCATATGCAAAAATAAAGAGCAATTTGGAAAGTTTCTCGCTGTTGCCATGTGGTGCATCTTGGGAATGGTAGCTCTGAGGGTCACCAGCAGAGAACAGTGCTGAGGAAGGAGAGAGAGGTTAGGCTTGGGAAGGCCAAAATGCCAGACTTGAGGTGGAGGTCCAGGTCTTTCATCCACTGACATGTTAATGCAAACAGGCCCTTAATGAAATAGCTCACTGCTCATCTTTATGCAATAGTCTTTTGCTTATGGAAACCTATGTCCAAATCATGTTTGGAGCAATAAAAGACTGTTGTAGGACAATGGATATCAGCTGTTTCCAAAAAGGCTATCGGAAGACCCTACCCTAAAGGATGCTGAACACTTGTTAGTGATCTTTCCCACAGAATAAATCCAGAGAGAGGCAAGACTGGGATGGTAGTCCTTTTGCAGGTGCATTGCCTGAGCTGTCTGGGGAAGCAGATGCAACACCTGCTCAGGCACTACCTGACTGAAGTTGAACCACTGCAATTAGTCCCTCATTTTAATGAGCACCAGAGTCAGTCACATCTTTTTTAAATCACCCCCTTGTGATTTTATCCTTTGAAGTGCTGTTAATCCTCCACTACCAGCAAGATCAGTGAGGAAATGGCTCACAATACCACTCAGGTGTGCTGGGCACCTCACAAGGTTGGGCCAGGTCTATATGGCTTCTTGTTTACAGTTTTCAGGGTCTACTTTGCCTGCAAATGAGGCCTTCTTGGAGGGACCATCCCACATCTGCCAGTGGGGTTAGTAGCTCCTATAACATAGCTGACTGACCACTTGACCTAGGATGGCCCAAAATGGCAGTGTGGCCATTCCAGATGGATGGGTTTAGATTAACTGATAGAAATCTCCTCTCAATTTAAGCATGCATCTCCTTTGCAAGGACAACTCCATGTTCTTTAAACCCAGGCTTCACACTTGTCCCACGTTCCTAGGACTCATCACATAACTGTGAATCACTCTGCCCATTCACCTCAGCTAATGCAGATAAAGTATAAAAGGGCTTTCAGTATAATAAATGTTCAGAGGATGAATGTCTGTCTGTCAAGCAGAGCAATTCTGCTTGCACTTCAGTATTAAAGAAATCCTGCAAATTAGCATTCCCTCAACTACAAATCCAGCAACTTTGTGTGAAGCTTTTAAGAACATATTCCGTGGTCAGATGGTTGCATATTGGGCTAGAACCAAAAGTGATTAAACATTGAAATTAGAAGCCTATGAAATAAGCTGGGATCCCTAGAAAATCAGTGCACAGCTTATTGTAAATTTGATTATGAATTTTTTAGGCACTAAGTAGACAAAATTACTGTTAATCACATGTAAAATGAGATACTGGAACTAATCCCCTGAAATTAGTGGGATTTTTGCCATTGATTTCCACACGAGCAGGATCGGGCCTGCCCTGAGCAAGGAAGAGGAGGTGGAAAATTAATCTCTTGAAGAACAAAGACTTAGGCCAGGTCTCACTATCAAAGTGATGGATGGCTCAGTAAGTAACCAACCCTTGACTCTCTTTCTCTCCCCCAAAAAGGCTTCATTAGCTGAAAATCTGTGCCAAGCTCAAGTGCCACTTCTGTTAAAAAATGTTAAATTTTGTTAGTATGATGTAGTAATATCAAAAGTCAAAACTGGAAATGTATTTACTGAACATGTGCTGATGAAATGTTTGGTAACTGGCACAAGGAGTAGAAATCCAGTCTGTAATGGCATGTCAGTAGAAGGGTTGCATTTGCTGAAGTGCTGTTGTGGGGTGCTCTGGTCTTTTCTGCCTGTCGTGGTCAGATGGCATGGGTAATCTGCAGAGACACTGCAGCCTGAAGTCAAGTAAACATCCTTACTGCAGACATAGGTTTCTTAAGAACAGCTAATATGTTCAGGTAATATAGGGACAGAACCTCAGAATTAAAAGTAAAAATCAGCTGCATTTCAAAGTGAAACAACTGCAAGCTAAAGAAAGAATTTTTTACTATCCAGAGTTCAGCCTCAGTATGTATTTACCTACTGTAGCATTTGGGAATAAGTAGGCACAGTTTATGAATCAATTATTGATGGTGCTGTAACCCCCTCCATGGTGGGCCAGAATATACAAATGGCTTTTGCACTTTTAAGGTACAACCATCCAATATTGATCACTATTTCCTGTGCTGTTTAACCTCATGGACAAATCATTATCAGCTCACATTTATGGAGGCAGAGTTTCCCTAATTCTTCTTTCCCCCTTTCCTGGACTCAGCACAGCAACCAAGGGCAGAATGAGGAGAGGAGTTAATAATCACTTTAAGCTGTCTCTGCACCATTTTCTCAGGCTACTGGCAATCCTTGGCAAAAATTCATCTTGAGACTCGCTCTGCACCACTCTAGCTGAGTCCTCATTCCTGAGGACTCATTCGAACAACGACAGCCACTGGCCATGGCTTACCAGCCACGCTGCTCCGTCTGTTTTCTCCTGTTGTGTATGCCAAAGCCTGGTGGAACTATCTTTACCCAGCCTGAGAAATCCCTTACATAAGGTAAATTCTCCAGAGGCCCTTTGTGCATGATTTACAGCATCATTATGCTATCATGCAGCCATAAAACCCATAAAGTCCTAAGCAGTGAAAGCAAGACTCACACAGGCTCACACTTTCCTTTAACTGCTCCTGCACCTCCAGGATACATGCAGCACAAACTGCCTTTCCCTGCCTCCATGACCCAATGCGATGCCCTGGCAGGTCGCAGTGGGTTGCCAACCAGCTGCACATTGCACGTGATGCCCTGAGGGAGAAGAGGGCTGGAAAGCACCCAGCAGATGCAGGTATACCTGTGATGTGGCTTGGTGACAGAGGTCGCATCCAAGCGCCATGGCATTTCCCGCATCATTTGATGCTAGAAAGTTTTCTCCTGTCAGTGGATAAGCCACTGCACAGTCTTAGCTGTCAAGAAAGGAGAAGCCTGAGAGTCTAGGCAAATGTGAATTAAACACGACTGCTCGGGTACTGTATTATGACAAGCATATTTCCATCCATTATTTTCAGCTACCCAAGAAATAATTTCGGTATCACTGGCTAACTCTATATACTCACTCATTTGAATATAATGACTTTGGTTTCATCTGAAGACTTAAAATTCCTCTGAGCACATTGGATATTTTTTTAAATCTTTGCAAATTGAAAAATTTAGTAGCCATGGTTGATTTCCCATTTTGATGGGTACATTGCTTGCTTAGCTATCTCTCAGGCAGAGTATATCACCTGAAGTGTGAAGTTCTATAAGCACAAATTATGCCTGATACTGAGATGCCTTCTTTTTTTCCCCTAATTAGTAAAGTTAATTTGATTTAAATGGCAGTTCTGCTGAGGTACTTGTATTTATCCCTCTTTGAATTCATGAACGTTCTGAAAATGTTTTCAAAATACTAAATGAAGCTATAAGTTTCCTGTGGTCAAGCAAAAAAACCCCAAACAAACCCCACAAAGTAGTACTTGAACGTGCTATTCCTGAACATTTTGAGAGGGCTTGCTTTGCTTTATTCACAGGCTTTGATTTTTAAGGACTGATGACTTCTCTTGTGTGGCAGAAAATTGCAAGTTTCAGCTATGAAGACCCAAGAAAAACATAAATCTCTTTATGAGAAACATGTTATCCTAAGACAGTCTTTTTCAGTGTAGTGTGTTTGCAGACTCCTGTGGGTCCCACTAGGGAGACCACAAAAGGTAAGCAAACCCAGCATGCCCACTGCCAGTAGATTTTCATTTGCTGTGCAGAGAACCCCATCTCCAGCGACAATTCCTTAAGGGTCCACAAATTGAAAAATGTTGAAAACCACTGCCCTAGGAATTGTGCTCCTACCTTGGAGCTATCTCTGCTAATTGGGCAGAGCTGACAAGCAGGTCCAATATGGTGAAGAGAGATCCCCAGATTATTAACAATGTGATGGCATCTGGAAATTTTGTAGAGCAATAGAGGCCCAGCTCTAATCAAGGACTTTTTCAGCCTTTTGTATAGCCCATCTGTTAAAGATTTAGCATATTATTTATAATGCCCTCAGCAACTGACTTTGATGTATGTTCAACTGTGAAACATCTTTTGTAACTAACATAAAGAAATTATTGTTTATTATCTGCTAGGTCCTTAGAATGGAATCTCTGCAAAAGTCACTAAAATAAATTATTTATGTTTTCAATATCCATGAAATACTGATATCAGATGGAATTACTCTGCTATCCAAAGCCCACTAAGTCATGGACTTTTTTTTCTGGATTTCACTAGGATTCTAATCATGGCCAAAACGTGCATAAGACAAAGGAGACGTGATAAACTTAGGGTACTCGGATTTTAGGTGGAAAATAGGAAACAATGTGGTGCAAACATAACTACATTTCTATCTGATATGAAGTGATTTATTATACGTATTAGAATACAGTTTACTGCAAAGTATTGAAGCAGTTTGTTCTTTGTTTTTCCCCTTTACTTGGTGCAGCACAAGCAAAGAGTAAGGGATGTGTCCTGGCCAAATTCCAGTTTGGGAAATTACATTTTGTCTGACCCTAAATTCACCCTACAGTGCCAAAAAAAAGAAGAATAAAAAGCCTCCAGTCCTAGATCATTCACCATTACTGTAATTATTAATCAGTAGGTACATCTGATGGCTTCCTTTAGTTTTGGGAAAAACAGATCATTGTTTGCAGGGCTCTTTATTAAGTTATTATGCTTTCAATCTCTAGAATGAAAAACATACTATAAATATAAAAAACCTGGTTTGGGGAAGCCTTTATTTGTTTCTGAGCTAGTCTACATCTTCAGTAACTGATACAGAGTAATATAATCTCCTTGTCTTCAAATTTGTTTTCAGCGTTTGATTTAGTAAAGAGTTCCTTCCCCTGTTTTTCCTCAAACAAAACTTCCATTTAATTCATGGAGGGCTTGTCTGGGTTAAGAGCGTGTGCAAATCAGTCAGGATTTCAGCATTTGGTCCTTATGGCTGCCGTGGTTTGTCAGCATTGGCTTCTCAAGGACAGTTGCCAGAGCAGCTGCCAAGATGTCACCGTGCAAAGGTTGGGAGGCTACCTCCAGGTACCTGACAATGGTCCACAGAACCTGGCAGAGCATTTTGCTGTTCCAGGGGCTGCTCAAGCATGTAATGTGCTGAGCTCCATCGATTGAGAACGCCTGTTTGAGGTGATGTTTCAGCAAGTGGGCTGCTTCCTGTAGCTGGGTCAAGAATTTTTTTCCTTAAGCTTTTGGCAGGAAGGCTGAATTGCTGTGATCTCTTGTGTCATTCCCCATGATATATGTTAGTCCTGCTATTGTGACACCAGGAGTGGGTGATAAAGGAGTGTGAGGAGTACATGCCATGTGGTATCAAGCCCCTGTCCTTGCCACCAGACTGTGCACACATGCTGCGAGGATGTGGACGAGCCAGGGAGGAGCACGCAGCCCCAGCCACCGTACCAGGTGCTTGCCAGGATGCTTTCGGCAGTTCCCAGGGATTTCATCGTATATATGCCTGTGGTCATCAGGTGGAAATGAAACTGAACTGTGTTAAAATTCCTACATAATCAGGACTAAGAAATCTCAGGAGTGGAGCGCCCTTCCAAGCCTGCTTTGGATCCAACTTTATTTTCCCTGAAGTCAAAGTCACATTAACAATCTCCATGTTTCTTCCTTAGCTATTCAATCCAACAGCTTTCTTGAAAATGATAAATAAAAATAAATGATGCAATCACTTCTCAATTTTTGCATGTGTATTTTTACTTTTTGCTGTTAGAGCAGGGCAGCTCTGCACTGGAAGATGTCACCAAGATACTGTCATTTTTAAGGCGGACTGTGCTGAGTACTTACTTTCATTTAGAGATAATAGACTCTAAAATTGGCCAGTTTTGATATACAGGCATAAATTAGTAATAAAAGTCTCTAATGACTTTAAGCACTTTGTGTTGATAATTAAATTGTAAGGGGGGCTGTAAATGGATGGGAAGAAGAGAATATGTTCCTGTTAATATTTATTACACACATTATAGGCTTGACTTAAATATTTGAGGAAGAGGGGACACCCTTTGCACTAGGCAAGGAACAAAGCCACGCTGAGTGACGGGCCCTGCCCTGGAGAGTCTACAGTTTCAAGAAACAAATCTTGCAAAGAGATAAAGTGTTTTGCCTGGGATAACACTGTTAGTTCTCACCAAGGATGCTGCTTCCAAGTCCATGACCCTGTCCACTGGACAGCAGTCACTGCACAGGACGTAAAGGACAGGAATTATAAGATATCAAGTTCCTACAAGACTAAATGGAGAAATATTTTACTTTTGTTCATAACAGGTTCATTGTGCAAAAAAGAGTGTTTTTTTCCTAGACATCCACCTCAGTAATATGCGAGAGGTCACTTAGTCCTGCCAGCAGATGCTGTACATTCCAGAAAAATGCAAAGAAGAGATTGACAAAATTAGCATCTTCTAAGAGGATCATGAGGCTATATTTTCATTTTCAGTGGAAAATGGCAGTTGCCTACCTGAATGTCCAGAAACCATCAAAAAGACCTGTCAAGAGACATACAATTGATCTTAAAATCATGAAATATATAAATAATACAATAATAATTGTCGTAAAGGTCTGATGTTTGTATGCATTTAATATAAAACTTATAAAATGTGTCATATGCACATCAAAGCTTCCTTTGTAATTGCTAAGTTAAACTTTCTTTTTAATGAAAACTGAGAACTTGCTGGAATCACTTGGCCCTGGCATAGACAGCATCCAGAAAACACCACATATTGCAAGACTCACTATAAAAAGCAAGAACCAGTAATTGAGATATGGTCAGTTAAAGAATATTTCAGCCTTTACTGGATGTCTTCAACTCCTGTAATGCAAGTTTGCTCACCTCAAAACAATCTTTTTTGTTATGTACTTACTCATAATTAAAAATGTACATCTCATTTCTAGATCAATTTTTTTTTTAATAGTATCACCCTCCAGCAACAGTATCTTCTTATGCATTTTTCTGGCATTAGTTACCTCCCTGTTAAAGTTTTTGAAGACAGGACATGACTAGGTTTTTGTCTTCCATGAAGAAACTTTGTGTATCTCCCATGTACACAAGACCAACATTTAAAAAATCTAAAAAGACATACTTGGTTTCTTCCTTATCATACTTTGCTCTCCAAAGAGGGAAAACAAAAGCTTTTGCTAAATAGGGAAAAAAACCAACCTAGATTTGTTTAAAAATGTCCTGGACTGGGTGACAAAGTTAGATTGTTTACCAGCCAAGAAATATTTCAGATATTCATTCACAGATTTACAAAAAAGAACAAAAGAAAAATGTATGTATAACTCTTGTCTGGCTTTTCCTGACCTTGAAAGTTCATAAATGAATATCAACCCCAAAGTTCAAGAAAATTGCAATAGAGTTGTACTCAGACTGCTGACAATTTCTGAGAGAAACTTGCAAAGATCAGTATCATAGATTTTGACAAGGAGAAGGGTTTTGCAAAGAGATGGTATTGGCTTTCAAATATCCTCTCTATGGGCAGGGGCAGAACAAGAACAGAAATTGCTTAGGACATGCCTTAAAGCTCAGCAAGTTTTTGAAGGGTTATGTTCATGTATCTACCCATTTGAAACACAGCAAAAAATCACTGAGTGATTGATTTTTACCCCAGCATAAAAACATTTTATATTTTTGTTTTGCGTTGCTCTAGATGCTATCCAGTGGTTGAGTACTAAACAAACAAAGATAAATTAAGTCATTCACTCTCAGAAACTTCAAAAATGAAGTGATACACTGTTGGTGATAACCAGCTAGTCTTACACAAAGTACTTCTGTTTGCTTTCATAGGAAGATCACAAAAAGAGACAATCTTACCCAGTTCACTAATTAAATTAACAAGATGAGTGAGTATACGTTAATAATACATAATTCAGATGCTTTTTACCTCCACTATGAAGTGATTTGATGAGATTTTAAGTATTTATTATGGTGGGTTCTCAATGTGAAATATAACTCCTAGGACCCAATGTCAAATTTAGGGCTCTGATTTTCCACCCAGTTTTCTCCAGTTCTTGCTGATGTCCATTACAATTCCCATATATGCTATTAGTTAAATAACATGGTGTACAAAATCCCATAGTGAAGTGGTAGATTGCTGGAATTGTCTCCAATGTGTAAATGTGTATCAATATTTGAATCCTGTTTAGGTTGCTGGACACATCAGAATGCTGTATAAGAACATCCTGACTGGCTCAGACTGAATGCCTATCTAGTCCAGTAGCCTATGGCTGACAAAGCCAAATAGGAGATGCTTGGGGAAACAGTATAAGAAAGTGGGAAAGAATCAAATTATCTTCGCACTGGGACATACTCTTAAACTGTGGTCTCGTGGTCTGGTGTTACTTGGTTGCTTGTTGTTCAGGTGGTTTCCTACAAAGTCAGAAGAAAGAATACCGTATGAGCTGAGGTTGTATCTACACTAGTGTTTTGGTTGAAAGTAATAAACAGATTTCCAGTTGTCTCCTCTTACCATGTACTGGTTTGATTCACAACATGGCTTTGGTACATAAGAGTAAGATTTCTTTGAGAGCAAACTAATTAAGAAACTCTCCTCCTGGTTTGTATTAGAGGCAATCTAAAATCCAGGTGGAGTCGTAAGGGTGGAAATAACTGACTGGTGCTTTGAATGGCTTTGAAACACAGGCATAATAGGGAAGTTCAACCCAGAGGACCAGGCTGAATCTAACCTGAAATAAAATCCTGTAATTATATATAATGTAAATGTAGAGACTTCAATACCGACCTCTCAGGCTATGTCTGAGAGGTCAAAGCTGCAACTCTTTCTTGAACTACTGAGCCGCAAACCAGTCTCTTTCCACTGTCTTTGTGAAAAGAGACTTCAGCATAAGGAACTCCATAAAAACCACAACTGATGGGAATTCATGAACTTGTGTAGTAGAAGTTAATATTAAACAATATTACCTAATATCCATCTCTCAGACATAATTTTAGAAGCTGCTGTCTTCTTGTTCATTGAAAACAGAATTTAGCTAAGAAGTCTAAAGCAACAAAATGCAAAGGGAGAAAGTTCTCTTTTTCTCCCAAATTGCCCTACATAGTTTACTGATTAGTTTCCTTGACACTGAATTTATTGGAATGCTGGATATTTTCAGCGATATTAATGAATCACCTGACAAATTTAGATAAGATAGTATTTGTATGGCAGGGCAGAGGGTTGCAGGTACTGGTTAGTACCTAAACACCTGCTTCAGAGAGAAGTGAAAAAACACAGCAAAAAGGGATTGCTTAGTTACATAGTGGCTGCAGAGTCCCCTTTCCATGCTGCATAATCACATCCTGGACCTCCACGTCAGAATTCCCCTGTGGGGCATCTGGCATGTGTGGGAGGGTGTGTGTACGGTTACACTGGCACGTAACCATCTAGAAACTAGCTGATAATGCAGGATGTATTGTGAGCGACTGTTGCGCCGAGCAGCAATAACTAGCTGCCTGGCTTAGGGAATTGTAGGGCACCAATCATTGTAGAATCTAAGTGCCAATAATGCTTAACATTTATTTTACACTTTACAGAGTTAAAGTGCTGTACGAACATTAGCTAATTAATTATTGCATCTCCCTTGTGAGGTGGGTTGGTTGGTAAGTATTAGTCCCATGTTACAGATAGGAAAACTGAGATGCAGTGTTTTACCCTTTTATTTTTCTACTGCATTCTGTAAAGCTCCAGACACTCTCTAGAGGAGTTTGCTGCAAGTTACTTGCCCAAAGCCACTATTCAAGTTGGGGGCCTAGGTGGTATTATAAAATTGGACTTCTTGTTCCCTGTCTCTTGCTTATTCCTCCATGCACTACATGGTCTGTTTCTGGATGGTAAGGAGACTGTTATGTTGCAGCAATCACATGAAAAAACCAAACAAATCAGACCTAAACCAACAAACCCAGTGCTCTGAGAGAACTGCTCTGTCCAGAACTCCAAGCAACTTATCCAGGTACTCTGCTACCTCTACTACAGGTTTCCCATAGAGCACCAGAAGTAGGGTAGATATACAATGGCTTTTGACTAGGCATCCAGAGGCAACTAGAGAACTTTGCAAGAAATGGGAGCTGTGCTTCTCAGTTAACCTGCTGCTCAGGAAGCCCAGAGCTGTGATGGGACTGGGATACCTGAGAACTCAATAATATTTCTGAAAGCATTCCACAGTGTCATACCATTCAGCATTCAAATCACTGGAAGTGGCCCTGAAGTCCAAACACTGGCTTTGTTGCTTGAATCCAGGTTCTAGCAGAAATCAAATTTCTATTGGGCTTGTGGTTTTTTGGGAACGTCTTTCAGGGCCTTGCCAGTGCTTGGAGATGTGGCCCTTTGTTTCCTCTATGGATTGCATTAGTAAGCCAAGAACATTCAGAGGTGTTTTAAAACATGGCATCATTGACATACGTCAAGAAGTTATGGAGTTTAGAAAACCATCAGACCTCTTCAGTAGCAAACTTGATGGTTTTCAGAAGGCATTGGCTTCTCCTTTCAGTCCGCTGGTGCATTCAGTTTAATCCTCCTTTGAGTTCTGAACTTTGTTTATGAAGTAAAACCCTGCAATAGGGACTGGGGTGTTTTCTACAGGTTTGCAATTACAGCCCAGAACAAAAGTGCAAGGCTGATACACTGAGCACCCACTAAATGATTATATTTTCTAATTATGAAAGAGTTCTCAAATGTGGGAGCTGTAAGGTGGCTATAGGTGGAGAACCCCCAACATTGCTCTGTCTCAGATGAGAACATTGCAAATGTCAAATGTACATGATGGAGCATACATTAGTATTTTAATGAAAATGATCCAAGATATTGAGTGATGAAAGACATGCTTAAGGAGTGAGATATTTGGAACTACTTGAATTTGTGAATGATACTTCCATGAATATTTTCTTACTTGTAGGGCTCTGACCTTCTCCATGTTGGGTATTGTTGAAGAGAAAATAGCCTGACCAAGGACAGTAAATGGAGCATCACTGTACTTTGACTTGTACAGATTATGTTTGGAATTGGGAAGGGGTCAGTCCCAAGAATTTAGTGATTATAAGTCAGGCCCCCAAATCATCTGATGAATACTGGGTTATTATTTGCTAGTCACCTTTTGGTGAGCCCAGATAGTATTCTTAGCCTTGCCTTTGCAGTTGTTTGCACTGAAAGCATAATTTAACTTTTTTTCATTCTTAGCTATGAATCTGATCTAATCACATGCCTCTAACAGCTGATGCTTTAAGAAACCCCCAGTATTCACAAGACCCGGCAATTTCAAAATGTGATTTATAAAGCTAATTGCAATTCTTCATGTAAGTAGAACTAATTACGTGTATGTACTTGACCTTTAAACACCAGTTCTGTTTTCTCTCTGAGACTTTTTCTATTTTTAATTTCTTCACCTCTCTGTTTATTGTTCTTAATCAAATTGTGCCCTCAAGTGATTAAGAACTCAAATTAAGGTTTCATACTTTCGTTTAAGGAGGTGATGGAGAGAAGAGGGTTAATGCAAACACTGTCATGCCAATACTTTAAAAATTTAAAGTATTAGATTGGTTGATTTAAATAATTCTTTAAAGTGCTAACAATACAAATATTGATGTATTATGCTAGTAGACAAGATCCAATGATGAGAGTTTTCCTATAAATTATTATAGATAATGTAATAGCAAGGTGTCTTCTTTAATTGAGCAAGGTGTAAATCAAAAATACTTGATGAAGAGTGCACTTGATTTTAAAAATCACTTTAAATATGATAATACCTAATCAGTAGCATAAGCAAGATTATAAAAAAATCATATTTAACTTTTTGTTCTGGCAGCAGCCTTTGAAAAAACGTTTCTGGTAGCCTTCCCTGGCATTCACTAAGTATTGGCAGCCTTGGCAAACTGGCAGGAAAGAGGATACAGAAATTATCTAACTCAAACGTCTGAATCACTGTGCATTGGCTCCGCCAATCTTTACGTCCTACCCTCAGGTTCTCCTGCACCGTCCATCACTGCCGTGCTGGGGATTGGGCTGGTGCCTGCAGCTAATGAATACTGCATTTCCTGCTCTCATTTCATTTCACCTATCAAGATGGAAATGTGAAATACTGTATGTTGAATCTCATCCTGCCTCCTACCATCAACATAACCATGAAGCAGCGTCAAAGAGGGGGAGGCTTGGATGAATGGTTTTGGGCTGCTCTCCCTCCTGACCTGGTGCCTCTACTGGAAAGCTGACACCACTTGCTGTGGGCAAGTTGTAACATGGTTTGTTTAACAGGGTAAATCATGCTTTTATCACTGGAAATAAGATGTGGTGGAGACACGTTGTCATGGTTACTTAGCCATTTCCCCAGAGTCACAACACCAGTGTCCCGGAGGGGACATAATTCTATTTTATGCATATGCATGAGGCTAGCAGGTGCTTTGGCACTTTAATTATATATTTTTTAAACGGCTAACTGTAAAATTGTGACAGAAACACAGAGTAAAAGGGATAAGAAATGGACTTGGAAAGCAGGCAATAGGATTGTCAGGGAAAGGAAAAAAAAAGTCCAGGTTTCTGAAGGCCACTGCCAGAATTTAAAATAAAGTAAATAAATATATTTCTTAATTATGTAGGAAAGTCAAGGAGAAACTGAATATTATAAACTCCAGGTAGGAGGGTATGTGAAAGAAACTTTACAGAAATGAATTCTTGTATGAAATTTTTCTCTAGGAAAGCTAGTCAGCTCATGGAAATGGCAAGAAGAGTGGGAGTGAGAAAAACAAGAATGAATAAAATATTAATAACCATTAAATAATTCAAAAAAGCCCCCCCAAACAACAATAAAATATGTAACTATAAAAACTATTGGAAAATTATTGGTATCATCAGATGACTATCTTCATGCCTGTTCAAGAGGTTTTGTAAGTTACTGCACTTCATTTAGCTGCTGTCTCCTCATGTCAGTCATGACATAGCAGCTCCTGCTGTCCCAGGTGTTACTGTCCCTCAATTAAAAAGGACTACATATTTTTAGCTCAGTACAATAGAAAGTAAACCAGCTTTAAGTCAAAATAACTTATAAGGACAAAGATTTCCCAAATTATCTTTCAGATATATCAGCTGCTGTGTAATTACTATACATTCAAATATTGTACAAGTCTGTGCATGTTTTTACACGTAACTGATATTTAGACATCAGTTAAGGTGTTCAACACAGATGAAATCACAAAATCTGGAAAACCTCTGAATACTGATACCTGTCATGCATAAAAGGTACCATGCTGAAAGAATAACCCTTTACAACCAGTTCACCTTATATGTGTATCCTACCACTGAAACATAAAATTAACTTTACTACTGCTGATCATGTTAGGGATGTTTTGGACTTAATCAAAGATTTCTGGAGTTGACAGGAATAAACTGCAGTCACAGAAGGTGAATAAGCCATGAAGAATTTTTCTGAGTAATGTCCAGATCTTTTCACTGTACTTTTTAACAGAGGTTGGGAAACCATTATTTCGTGAAAAAAGTAGCAGATTTCTAATTTTTTTTTTTTTTTATTTGGTGGGAATGAAAATGAGGCTATTCTCTATTTTTGTGAGTGACTTCAAGACAGATCAGGCATTATTTTGTTTTGAGCACATTCACTTGGGATTTGTGATATATGAGGTGATCTTTATTCTGTTTCAGGGATATGTAAAGACACATGCAATCTTTATCTCCCTCTCCACTTCTCTTTCCCACTTAATTTTTGCCAGAATTGATATGTTTCCACAAAATATTTTCTTTTTGACAGAAAACTGCATTTCAGTGAATGTTTTGTCAAATATTTTAAACCACTCTGGTTTTATGTTCTTGAGCATCTTTTTTAAGAGCATCACATTAGGTTGTGCTTTCATGGGCACTTGGTTTGGCTTCAATGCTCTTTTGCACTGTAGGGTTGTTTTTAACTTGGGTCAACTCATGGTACCTGCAAACAGATTCAAGAAATGGGCAGGAAGAAGCTGGAGCTGCTTACTGAACCACTCGTGTCAAGAAAAATGTATGTGTAACTGCAGGTTTTGATAGAGCAATGATAACATGTCTTCTGAAACACTTTATTAAGAATTATTTATTTATTTTATATATAATATAATAATATATATTTATATATAATATATAAAAAATATAATAATAATTAATTATTTATTATTTCTGAAGAGAAGTTGACTATATCCAGGCCCCTCTTTCCCCAGTAACTGCTATTCTGAAGCGAGCTCAAGAGGCACAGGAGCCAAAGAAGCCACATTCATACGCAGGGTGAGAAACATCCATAATCAGTGGAAATGAGGTGTGGACTGAAAATGTTAAGAAACATTGTTTTCCCCTGTTGCAAATTTGCCTAAATGTTTATGTTCTCCTGGAAATGTTTCATCACAACCAAAGCGTGTTTGGCTCATGCAGGTTCTGATAAAGGTCTAGGCTCTCTGTTCATTACCAGAGTTCTGCTCCAAAAAATTATGCAATCAAGCGATATTCATTTTATGAATGTTAGAAGTATTTTTTCGCTCCATTGTGAACTTGAAGCTTGAGAAGTATCTTGGCTGTTTTCTGTGACATTCTGGATAGCTAAAGTAACTGCACTGCTGTTACGGACACGTACCATAAAATGTATGTATTAAATACAGCCAGAAAACCAAAGAAGAACACTTGAGATATATTGCATTTTTTTTTCAGATGGAGCAGGAACTTCCTAAAAGACTCTGCTATGAAGTATACGCACATTTAGCCAATACCCTTGGAGAGACGTGTATTTACAATTCCCTCACGGCAGTGCCAAATGTTAAAGAGAGTTGCGTACTGCTCAGTTTTAACAAAGATTTCTACAAAGAAATATTCCAAAAAAGAGTCAGTTTCAGTTGCTAAGATGGCAATTCACCAAAGGACTTGAAGAAAACCTGTGTGGCTGTGCCCACATTTCCTCTGGTTTCAGATGTACCAAGTACTGTCCCATCCCCTCTCCAGCCTGCCCAGCACTGTTGGCTGGAAGTTAGTGTTCTCTAGGCTCTAGCAGCAAAGCTGATCCTGCAACTCCTTTCTGACTTGGGTTGGTCTAAATGAGCCATGTTAGCTAATACCATTGAAACAGGTCTTTGCTGGCACAGCTAGATATGATTGAATCAGGTTAGGGAGAGCTCATACAGCCCTACTGAAGGGTCTGAATGGGCACTGTGCTCCAGCAGAGACAAGGACTGTGCAGCTGGGGTGCTCTAAGGGCTGGAATCCACTGAGCTGGCAAAGACTTGGGAGCAGGGAGCATGTCTGTTGATTCTCCATGTAATTCCTCCAGAAGAAACATCCTGATTCAGTGGAGCACTAAAGCATGTATTTGCACATCCCTGAGATGAATGGGGCGGAAGCTGGGGAGAGACCTCAGCCCCGCTGGAGCCAAGGGTGAAACTTTTGCTGATTTCAACAAAGCAAGATTTCATCCCTTGTGTGTAAGTGCTTTGCTGAATGGGCCCTGGGACCCTCCAGATGCTCAAAGCTAAGTACAAAAGAAAGCACTTCTGCCAGATCAAAAACTGAGTCCTTCTTACAAGGAGAAGTGTGGGCTTCTGTGACACTGCTGTATCCAACTCTGCTCCTACATAGGTCAAGTAGTCACTGGGCCAAGTGGTCAATGTGCCAAACACAAAACTTGAAAGGAATGGAAATCAAAACTGTCCTCTTGCACCTGCACCACCAAATCCACCTTAGGGGCTTGTAACACCCCAGTTACTACTGTATTTAGTCACCTCATGTATTTATCCTCAGAACTACTCCATGGGGTGAGGCAGTGCTGCTAATCCTGCAGTACTGGCAGCTTGGCAGGGACAAATGGCTGCACAGTGCCACACAAGCAATTCACTGTCAGGCCTCACTCTCCCATGGCTCAGGCTAATGCTCCCATGCTTGAGACTATGTCTCCCTCACAAAGTGTTTTACAAAAAACCTATTACCTTTTGTACACCATGGTTTTACTGCATGAAAAGAGAGATGACTACCACATTCAAACCTGGCCTAGAAACGTGTACTCTTGAAAAAAAATCATGATATGGAGCTTCTATGGAACTACTCTTAGGAGAGAGACAAATGAAATGGGTGCTGAAATTGACTGCTATAACAGATTAAAGAGGAAAATTTTGCTTGAGAAGCATTTGTAGGAAGCCAAACCTTGACGCTGACGAGGGACTGGGCTCCAGAAGGGGCTGGGAGGGCTCATTCTTCCCATCTCCCAGCTCCTGAGCAAAAGGAAATGGTGGCTGTTGTACATTGCAGGAATGGGCTATTAGATCTGCACAACACCTAGCACCATCTGATGCTGGTTCATGCCCAAACCACTTAGGTGCTACCTCTCTGTAAATATAATTGTCCTTAACTTTGAACTCAACCCCATAAAGTCCTTTGAAGTCTGGGGTACAAGTGAAGAGTTTTGCAGGGGCTGAGTGAAGCTAACTGGAACACTGCTCTTCTACAGCTGAAAACTTGAAATAACATAAAACCAGGAAAAAATTTTCAGGAAAAGATCTTAGGAAGTCACCTATTCTACTCCTCTGTCTTCTTTGTAACTCTATGGCATCTTGCCTTACTTATGCCACCTCTGGCAAGGGCTCAAGGGTCTCTACTGAAAGAAATACTACAATCTCAATAAGCAATCTATCCCATTTCATTACAGTCCTGGTTAGAAAGGTTTCCTAAAGTCAACCCTGAAACTCTCTTCTTCTGTTATTTAACTCCTTCACCATGGATGTGGCAGAGTATTCCTATGCCCTTTAACAACTTTTTACATACCTGAGGACTGGTATTAAATCCATCTTCGGTCTTTTCTTCTTCAGATTAAGCAATCCTAGATTTTTAAATCTTTCTTCCAAAGTCACCTTTTGCTCACCCCTTTCCTCCTCTTTGTTTGCTTTTTGAAGTTCCCTCCCCTGTCCCCACTCAAGGCGAGACACAGCATTTCAGCAGAGGCTTAGCAGTTCTGAGAAGAGGTACAAGATTGCTTCATAAAGGAGAAAAGGGGTTTTGGTTAAAATTGCACTGAAGTCTTACTTGGAACTTGCCATGCCATCTGCAACTGTATAAGCGCTGCACTGAACTGAACCAGACCCAGATCAGACCTTTACAGGATTTCATGATAAATACTTTTGTTTTGATCATAAACCACTGTAATTGTTATCCAAAATATTCTCTATCTGATCTATCATCTCTTATGACCATATGAGGCAGAATAGCATCAAAACCTTACTAAAGTCAAGGTGCTTATCATCTACTAATTCCCATTACCCACAGGGCCCATTACACAGAAAAGAAAATAAGGTTAATTTGACATAGTATGATACATAAATATTGATTTCCAGATGCTTTACTTCTTACAGAATTTTTCTGAGGATTGATGTTAATTTGAATTCTTCAATAACTTCCTGATTCCCCCTTTTGCTTAAATAAAAGCATGTTATTGTGCTTTTCTAGCTCTCTAGTTCTTCATTCCCTCTCCACAAGTTCCCAGGAACTCTACTAATGACTCTGAGATAGCTTCAGCCAGTCCTTTAACTATCCTATACAAAATTCATCAGAACCAAAGGCTTTTAAAAAAAATGAACTTAAATGAATACCCTTTACCTATTCTTTCCCTTTTCTAGGACAAAATCCTTCTTTGTTTCTGATTTTAATCATATCAGCCACATACTCACAACTGACCTTTTAATTGATAAGGATGCAGGAACCCCACTTCACACATAGGCTTTCTCTGCATCCTTTTTGAGACTTTTCTGCCTCATGATCATTCAGTCAATGATCTTGGCTTACCTCTTACTCCTAATGCGCATGCAGAATGATTTCTTCTTACCCTTGGTGCCTCTGCCTAATGGTGTTTCAGTCTGCGTTCCAGCTTTCCTTGTTCTGTCCTTACATGCTCCTGGTAATCTTTCATACTCAGCCCATACTACCTGAAGATGGCTTCTTCCTTCAGTGCATCCCATGCACATGCTGGTCAGTCTGTCTCCTCCTGCAGGGACTATCCATTTCCAGCATCATCAAAGCCCCCTTGCTACCATTGAAAGCTTCACTCTTGATCAGTTTTGTGGCCAGTTGGGGTGGCCCTCCCACCACGTAAGTACCTGAGTTCTTTTCCTCTATAATTATTACCGGTAAAATTTTCAGCCGTTTTTAGTCTTCTCTACATGCCAGGCTTCCAGAAAGTTAATGTATCCAGGCTGAGGCAACACCCCTCCTGTTTTTCCCCTGCCTGTTCTTCCTTTCATATTAATATTCCAGTCATGCAAATTATCCCACCAAGACTCTGTTATTCCAATTAAGTCATAATTTTGATCTTGTATTAAGACTTCCAGCTCCACCTGTTTATCCCAAATATTTCTTCCATTAGTATACAGACATCTAAAGTGTTCAGTGGATTGATTCACTACCCTCCGTGTCTCTCCTGTGACCCTACTATGAATACCAAAATCTCTGAAATTTTAGGCCTCTATCAGGCTGCTCTTGTTTATGCTCACTTTTTTTTTTTCCCCTAGTCAACCCCTCCCTTGATCCTACTTTAAAGCCCTTCTAACTAGGTTAGCAGTTTGTTGGATGAACAGCACAGAGTCAGTGCAGCAGAAAAACCTTAACACCCTCCAGTAGCATCTCAGGCTATGGCAGGCAACACCCCTTCTTCCCCTGACCTGCATCCCCTGAATAGAGGATCCAGCCAGCAGAGAACCTCTCTTCCCATCAGAAGGGGGTCATCACCTTCTCAACTATTCCTTTATTTTGGGAAAGGGCTGGATACAAATCTTGTAGCTGGAATGGGGTGTGTGATTTTTTCCTTAGCATTGGGATTTAACTATCACTTGCTCCCTGGATAACATACCTGTCCTTGATCTCCACAGGTATCATCTGCCTCAAGAGGGAGCCAACTCCTGCATGCCTACCTGTGGAGGAGCTGTTTTCTTCTCCATTGCCGGTGCTGCTCCCTGCTCTAGCTAGACAAGCTCATTGGGCTTGGAGATGTCCTCACACACTACGTCCTTGGGCCCCCAGCTCCCTTCCCTGCAGCTCCCTGACTCACCACCAAAGACACCCAGGGGTATAGGCACCTCTCCCACTGTTTCTCTTCCCTTCCCTACCGGAAGGAAGAGAGAGGCCACATTCCTTGCAAATCCAACCCAGTACAGGGGCTGAGGTGTCCAGGATCAGCATTCTCCACCTGAGATGCACCTCCCTGGTGCAGACCAACATCAAAGTTTGTCTTCATGTACGGATACAGCCAGACTGATCTCACTCCACCCTTAAATGGAGAGGTAGGGAGCTGCTCTTCTCTGGGAATGAGATAGGTGCTTCAGGGTGTATCTTCTGTTCATGGTCATCAGTACATCAGCCTGGGTACAAACCCACAACGAGATAGCTTCAGACAGTCCTTTAAATATCCTGTACAAAATTCATCATACCCAGGGGACTTGAAAACACTGGAGAAGGGAGCCTTACAGCTTCCACATCACAGCTAGCTCATCAAGCTGACCTGCTTGGAGTCCAGGCAGTGTGAGAGCATGTCCCACTGCTTCTCTTCATGCAGGCATGTTGTAAAAAATACACTTCAGCCTCATTTTTGTAAATGTGCAAGATGACAACGCCACCACCGCAGTCAGTCTTGTGATATTTTTTTTCTTCTGACTATGTTCTAATGAAAGAACATTTTGTTTAGCATGTGAAATGGTAAATATCTCAAATCATAGGAAAACATACAATAGTTGCATTTTGTTATAAACAATGAGTACTCACTAGGAAAATACTAGAAGAATAAAACCCTCTTCCTTTTCCTGTTGATTGTGTGTGCTATGCTTTCAGACAAAATGGCATTTCCCTCCAAGACCTGATGCTCCATTCTTTCCCAGCACTTGCTATTGACATAACTTCCTAAGTTATTGTTACTCCTCTTATTGATTATTATTGCCAATACATGGAAGGCTTATACCACCATCCAGGTCCTTCAAAGGCAGAGCAGACATCCTCACAAGAAATCTGACCGCACACTCACAAAGGTAGGGGAAGGTGTAAAGGACTAGCATTAATAAATGGGGGTACTAATTCTACAAGAACTATTGTAGCCTATGCACCTGTTTATCTGAATATGTTATTTTATACAGAGCAAGGAAATTCTAACATTGTAGTTACTGCTGGAACTGAGTTGGGCAGATCAAAGTGATAATTACCGTGTTCTAGAAATCCCTATTTTTGATGATGGGTTTTTTTAAGCCTATAACAACACACAGATCCAGTTGTGAAAGCTTAAAATTGCCTCTTCAGTAGAAGCAGGGCTTTGATTTCATCTAATTTGACCCTTCTACTGCACTTATAAGTGCACTCCGGTGTAGCTAGAGATAAAAACTTTGAAATTTAAATGTGCAACTTGCAGCTGAGGTTGGATTTTCAAGCTAGGACACAGAGTACCTTTTGATGAGCAGCAGTTTTCATTACAGCTGTCAGAAAATACCTCCCCATTAGGAAGCAATGAGTACATTTAATTCAAGTCCAACCCTTCCAACACCATCACTTACAGACACTCTTCTGCTCTGTGAGTGAGGTTCTAATAATACGCTGAGCCACGTGGGACACACCAGGGTGATTAATGCTTGGATGTGAACATACACTGCACAGAGTATATATTTCCCCCTTAAATGAATATATCTGGTTTTCATTGATATTGAGGTAGATTTGCTCTGTACTTGCTCACATGAGGAAGCCTAGAACTGGGGGATCTATCATTCAGTAATAGCTCCTGATAACACTAACACTTGGAACACGGCAAAGTAAAAAATGTGAATTCATATTCCCTTTTAATAAACTGGGGTAATTAGTCAGTTGAAGTGCAATAGAAAGTGACAGCCTGTGACACATAAAAGACTGCAGACTGACAAAGACAGAGCTATTCTTCATTGCACTAACATCCGTTTCTTCATCAACATTGAATTTTTTCAGTCTCTTGGCATTTCAATTACATTATAAAATGAAGGGCTAAAATCCTGGCTCTGCATTTTTTCCTCTCCTCTTTGAGACTAAAGAAAAGAGATGAGAAAAATCCTCTCCACAATTTGCTTCTGTACCCCCTGAAATGATGTCAGTGGGCCATGGCATCCATAGTACCCATGATGTGTGCAGGAGAAGGTGTTCAGCCTTGATGTCTTCAAGGTGCTGTCGGGACTGTGAAATCCCTCCAAAGGGAACGCTGGGAAGACAGTGAGAATGAGGCAAAATAGGTAAAAAAGCAGCAAAAAAGTTTATGAGTAAAACAAAATTAACCATGAATCTCAGGATGCCTCAATCACTTCTTTGCTCCTTGCTGGCATCTTTCCCTCTGCATCCCCAGTGCCCAACACCTAAAGGGTGTCTAATGGGTAAATGATTTCTCATAGAAGGGGGTGTCACATTTCCACCTCACCTGCTCCCCCTTTCCCCAGTGCTCCCATCCTTTGTCAGGCTGTGCCACAGGGTGCGGGGAGCCGGGGGTGGCAGGACGGCTGGCAGGGCAGTGCCCTTACCCACCCAGGACACATCCCCACAGTACTCCATCCAGCAGAGCGGGTCCAGTGATGGCACCAGGGTCAGCCACAGCCCAGGTCACCAGGGTGTAAATGTAGCTCCCAGGCCAAGGTGGGAGGCCCCAGCAGGGCTTCTCCCCACCCATCTCACATGGGTCTCTCACAGCAGCCAGGTCCCACGGCTGCGACTGGAGCAGCAGGAGCTAAAACCAAGGTGGGGGAAGGGGCTGCAGAGCCTCATGGCACACCCAGACCCTGGGCATCCCTTACTTTGGGATGGCTCTGGTGTGCCACACCCCTCTTGTGAGCTCACATAACTTGCTGTGACAGCATAAAACTAATTCCTTCCCCTAAAAAGGATAGCTTTCTGCTCAGTTAGCAAACTGAAACAAACCTCTGAAGGGCCTAACCATTTCCAGAGCCAGTGGAAGCAGAAGAGGAGGATCGTAGCACCGGGAGCAAGAGAGGAAGGAAGAATGGCAGGTACAGGGTGGGAAGAGGGGAGGAGGAGGAGGAGGATGGAGCTGAGAGCTTGCCTTTCAGCTCACCTTTCAGGAGCAGCAGCAAGTCACCTGGCTTTGCCTAAGAAATTCCTGGTTCTTAGTTTCCCCTTTTTCATGATGATTTTTGGTAAGGTCCTCATCTGAGGACATAAATGGTGTTATCTTATAAATGCATATGACGAGCCAGCTACACTTGTGTCATTTCAGCCGTTGGTGAGGTTAAATCTATATAGAGGGAAGCAGTGCCTTTTATTGGATCACCTGAGGCATTGGGGGAAAACAGACCAGCTTTTAGGGACACAAGCCCTTGCTCAGGACTGAGATAGCCTCATTTATCGCCTTGGAGCATCCTGGTGACCAGAGCACTGCTACTCTTCCCACCATTCAGGTCCTCTGAAAATCTTACTGTAAACTTCCAGTAGAGAAAAAGAAGTGAGAAGAAAGTATTTTTACATGAAGAACAAATGAGATTTAAATCCTTTTTTTAATGGCATCAGGACATTTTGCTGTGCAAAGCCTCAGCTTGTTGACTGGTGAAACCTCAATGACTTACCTCCCAGGCGTGCTATTTCAGTAATTTTTATATATGGTTTTGAGAGCCTCAGATGGAAGGCACCAAGGTTGAGCTGTATAATTTTCTCAGAAGCCTCATGGTCTCATTTGGTTCACTCATATGTCAAAGCAGCTTTTAATTTCTCAGACGTGGGACTCAAGTCTTAAAATACACTAGCAGCCAGAAGCTCCCCTTTAAGTACCTGAATGAAAGGGTCAGGTTTTCAACTGTTTCTAGTCTCCTGCAGTTCCTATTGTTTTAACAGAGATGTGCTGTTCAAAAAACTTAGCTCCCAGCTGTAGGCATGAGCACTTCTACTGCTGTGACCTAATACTTCACAGTGCATTCACTACTTCTATCACCTCAGTGAAAAATGGATCTGGAGGGGACCTGTAGTCTAACTAGCATCCACAGAAAAGTGGTGATGATCTGAACTGCCTACCTTCAAGCCTTATTTTTCAGTGAAAAGAAACAATCTTTGCAGAAGTGAAATAAGAATCCATACATTTTGAATAGAATGTACAAATCTCAGGGAGGGTAAAAGGCAAAAATGTATTAGCAGTACTGTTGGAATTATTCACTTGTGAACTGTTTTGTTGAAAAATATAACCCTGAGGTGTGCCTCTCAGTCGTTTCATCTGTTGCTTAGGTGCTGTGCAAAAGGTGCAACCTGGGCACTGTAACAGGTTGCTGAAGGCACCTGTTATCTTTTGCATTCTCTAACTGGACTTCTTATGTCTGACATCTTTCTTCTACCAACAGTAAAGTGTTTTTTGGTAACTGGGTAAACCCTGATTTTTAAGCAGCCAGGGATATGAGCTTGAACCTGTGCTTATAAACTTGAAATTCATTGCTTATAAATGCTTGTTTGAGTAAAATTTAGGCTGTATGAATTAGTCTTCCAAAAGAGGCATAAACAGATTGGATCTGAAGTGCAGGCCAGTTCCTCAAGTGGTGTAAGTATGGACTTGGGTATCAACACTTGTGAAACTAAACTGTTTTACACCAGCTGAGGGCTCTGCATCTGTTTTTTTAAATTCAGGAACTTTTCACAGAAAGGTTTTTAATCTCACCCTGTTCAACTAGCTCTGGTCATGATCAGAAACCGAGTGTTCCTCTGCCAGGTCACTACAGAAGTGAGATAAATGTGCAGATGATGAAGAAGTCTTAATCATAGTTTACTTTTAACCCTTTGATTTTGTTCATTACCTCTGGAGTTATTAATCCTAGTAAGCCACATTGACTCTGGCAGAAAAAGCAAGGGAAACAAACTGGAGCCTGTTTTCACCTTAAGCAGCCAAGTGGTTAAAGGACTGGCATGTAAACAGCTCTGCTACACCTATACTGTATTATGAAGTCCAGTGGGATTCTGCTTTAATCTTGAGAGGGAGTGTGAGGGGTTTGTTTTTCACAGGGGCTTTAGCCTACAGTTAAGTGCAAACACCTGCTGAAGTACTGGTAATTAGTAGGTAATTAGTAGCTAATGTTCTTAGAATTTAAAAAGAAAAGCTTACATAAGTAATTACTTACTATTTCTTATAATGTGCTGCTTTTCCTGAGATTTCATATCCCCAGAACATTTGCCAAGTTCCTAGGTTCCTCAACATACTAAATTGTTTATTAATTACACACGTATATTGCTTGTAGAAAAAATAAAATGCATTACAACACTGGAAACAGGAGTGAGTTATCTTTTAAATTACAGCACAAGACTCATTGGAAGTGACAGAATTTGCAGAGGGTAACAGCTTTAGGAGAAGCATTAATTTGGGGCTGGGGGAGGAGGGTGGTGGTGACTGGAGCAGTGAAAGCAACAGCTGGGTAGCCCAGAATGAGTGGCTTTTTCTTGGGTAGGGGATAGAGACATGAAGCGAGAAGCAGCCTTTACAGTGGGTGTTTTGCTCAAACCAGTAAATGTTTAGCACAGCTGTGGACCCCCGATTGGATTCACACATTCCCAGCCCTATTCACACATTTCAGGTGTGCTAAGAGTTGGGGGCTGCTCTGGCTCTGCAGCAAAGCAGGTTGAACAGTCTTTCACCTCTTGTAGAACGATCTTTTCTGGATCAACAGAAGAGCTAAAATATCTGCCTTGTCAAACTCTTTCTGCAGTCAGCACTCGCCATTTTCATATGTGAGAAGTATTAAGGCAAAGCCATGCTTCTCTACGTGCTTTAGACCATAGCTAACAGATGATGCAGCTATTGAGGCTGTGGTTGCACTTACCAGCTGCCAGCCTTGCTCCTGCAGCATGTGGGACATGCTTTATACAGAGGCAGAAGAGAACAATGCCTGCTGAGGTCCATCCATGACTGGATGCTGCTCACCACCTGTCCTCCTATGGGACCCTACCTGCAGCTCAGCATGAGCCTCATCCTAATAGGGCAGTAGGGTACACACACCTCATCCTCTCTAATGATGACTCTCCTGTGAGTGCATACAAAGGCAGGATTAATAACAACAAGGACCATATAAAGGTGAATCATACTTCTATAGAGTAGTCCTTCCAGGGAAGAGGTTAAATTTTACCCTCTGAGCTCCTGCACTGGAGGGTGGGACAAAAAACCATGGAGACATCTGCCATCTTCTCTGAGCCCATGCGGTGCAGCAGGGCCTTGGGGACAGCTGAGCTCTCTCGGGATCTTCTCATGCAGGATGGGGGCTTTTGGAAGAGCTGAGATGGGAAAACCTCCCTGCTTTTTGAGGAACCTCACCGATTTGATGGAGCAGCCCTCCAGACCATGGCCCTAGTGATGGTGGGGAATGGCCCTGGAGATTTCTCAGCTCCTAACTTCCTTTATCCTGTTTTACCCCATTTCAGTTAGGACTCTGTAAAGTAAGAACATGTGGGGCAGCCTGGCGAAGGCTGTGATGCTTTAACAGAAGGGTGATTCAGTTCAAGATGGAGCCACTCTTTAAAAATAAACCATGAAGCTGTAGTGCTTCTTTTATTATTACTGTTCAGAGTTAAGTTTTGTTTTTAGCTTGGCTGTGAATAAGAAAAAACAAACAAACATTCACAAATTGGACTAATTGAGATTAAAGCTGCTGGTAGGCACCAACTTAGCATACAGCTTGGGCTTCCTCAGGGTTTTAGGTCCTCCAGCATTCTTATTAATCCTTTCCAATCAATTAAGCTGAATGCAAATGGCAAAAAGTAAAATTAAAAAAAAAAAAAAAAAAGAACAAAGGGAAAAATCACTTCCAAAAAAAAAAAACCAACCCACCCCAAGGGTGGGGGAGAGCTGTCTGTTTCAGCCATACATAGCTCTTGAGAAAAACACCCATGTTTTCATGCAGAGTTTTAATACTAGCTGACTAATCTCTTTGAGGTGTACACCTTGGAAGGCTCCAAGCCCAGCTGTATCTTAATAGCAACTAATATCAACTCTTCTCACACAGAGGCAGCAACTCTCTGAGGAGGTGCTTAAGTGCTAGGGCAGCGTTTGTTTCCTGAACACCAGGTCTGTTCTCTCCTGGTGAAGACAAACCAGGTAGTCCTTTGTCGTTCACCTTTGCTTTAGGTTCATACAACATTTACCACAACTCAGGATTTCCTGAACTGCAAACGGCATTGCCTGTCAGGACAAAGAAAACCTCTGAATGAAGGCAGCCTAAGTGATGAAGATATTTGTCCTTGCAAAGTCCTTATGACAGAATGGCTCTGTGTCTCTCACAGTGGTTCTTTCAGTGAAAAAGTGCTAGCTTCATTTTTTAATTAAAAATAGTGCATGCTTCATACTTATATGGTAATGATTTGTAAAAGTATTTATGTTTCCTAAATAAGCAGTAATTAAAAAAATTAAAAAGCAAATCTGCAGCCCTTTAGGAGCTATTTCATGCCACTGTGCTATGCACCAGGGATGTGTGCGGCTTCCTAATCATAGCTGGGGACCATAGCAGATTATTTGTGCTTCAAAGGCATTGGTCTGTACACCCAAACTACAAAGTACCATCCCTATGTTTTAGTACCATTAGCGGTGTAGGACTGAGAACAGAGTTGTTGTGATTCACTTTAAAAGGAAAAAATGTACCCCTTGGCCTGTCTATTTTAATTCCTCATTCTCATAGCACGTTTCACTTAGAAGGAGAAGCTACGTTACTGTGGAAGGAGGTACAGTAAGAATATTGACACAGGAGGATAGTCTCATATTCCTTGAATTGCAATAGAAAACTGCTTGGAAGAGCACAGAAATACCACCCATCAGTTTAAGAAAGGAAGAGTAATTAATTCCAATAATTTTGAACACAAATTGGCATTAAAGTACAAACACAATTTGGCCAGGACATCGGATTAATGTACCTTGCCAAAGGGTTTATGGCATTAAATCATCTAATCTAGCCGTGCTTTCAGACCTGAACAAAAGACCAATTCTATAACTCAGTCCCCTCTATGGGCACACTCCATGTGCCCTGGGGTTCCTAATGCAGTTTTATTTAGCTTTTCCATAAAGACCAACCTTGAATGGACATCATATTTTTGCTCTTTCTCTAGCACACCAGTTAAGACATGTCTCACCATGAGGACTCAATTCATTGCCTAATCAGAAATGTCAAATTCTGTTTAAGATGCCCCATGGTGTCTGAGACATCCACCAGTGCTGGCAGATGTAACACATCACCAAGGGAAGGCTTGTGGCTTTCTGGACCAGGAACTGCTTCTTGTCCCATATGTCTATTGGAAATACCAGGCTGGTGGTGTAATGATACAGGCTGGTGTTGTAATGATACAGGCTGGTGTTGTAATGAAGTGATAGTACATTTGAATTCCACTGTGATAGCCAGTTTCATTATTATCAAGCAATATATTCTTGCTGTACTCAGAATATTGTTTGTTTTGATTCTCTATGAAAATTTAGGACCAGATGGAAAACAGTTTTTCTGAGGCTACTACATCTTCCTGGAGAGTTACTGGAGAGATGAGCTGGATAATGACATTTTGCAGCTTGATTTCTGAGAACTGGTTTGATTTCAGGTCAGTCGTTTTACTTTTGATGCAAACTGATGGCAGATAACAGAGCAAAAATACACATGTTCTTCTCTGTCTGAGTCTCAACTGATGCATCATTTACCCAGCTGATGTATCAATTCACAAATGAAAAGCTGTGTGCAAGTAACACAGGACAACATTTATGCATTTTAGGCTAATTTTGCTCTCAGTTATATCTATTCCGCTCCACTCCTTTCATTGGGGTTGACAGGTGTAAATGAGAGCAGCTGATTTTTTCTCTGTGACCTTATACGGAAATGAATGAGATCCTTCAGGACTTAGTTGCCTGTACATTCATAATAATAAAGTAACCGCAGTGATCATATAATGGCTTCTTTTTCATTGCTGCCTTGGGGGAATAGCTCAGCTCACTTAATTGATAACTGGTTGGCAATCCGTCCTGGTCAGGTTTGGCCTAGGTTAAACCTGGGATAGTGGTGGGTAAAAGCTGCAGCCGTATGATGGCTCTTCAGTGTTGTTTGGTATACAAGTGTTACATTCTTAGAGAACAGAGATACCTCTTGGGTTTATGGCAAGCATGTGTCTGTATCTGAAATCACAAAAGATAAGCACAGCTCATTAGCATCCCACGCCAGTCTCAACAGCAACGATCTGAACTCAAGTGGGCTGAACCCCTCATTTCCCCCATGTCTGGGCTGAGGCAGATGAATGAATCCGCATGGGGAAGGCAGCAGTGCCAGACTGCACTCGGGAATCTTCCCCCAGGGCTCTTGAAAAGCCTTTCTGAAGCTTACACTAAATGTGCACACAGCCAACTGGACAATATAAAGCCAAGAATAGGCCAAAGAAGGGGCAAATGTTGTATGCATCTTAACAGTTAATTCTTGCCTAATATGTAGTGAAGCTTTCTGCTTGTTTTGAACATGTTATTCAGAAGCATCTCTTTATCAAGACTTCTTTTTATAAAGACTTATGGCTGCAGACACATATTCCCCACTACCAGATATGTTAACATGTTTACATAAATAAAAAAAGCTCACAGCCTGTGGTCTTTCAAGAGCTGGATGAGATGAGAAAATGGATAGCACATTAAGAAAACCCACACTACCAAGTACTATGAACTCAAAGAGATCTTCTTTTGCTCAGCTCATGATATATCTGTTGCTCTGGAGAACCACAGTTCCTGTATCCTGGTTCTCTGTGGATCATCTAACATAGCATCAGTGGTTCCTTGGAGGACATGTGTCATTGTAAGAGTCTGAGAACAACAGTGGATGCCTAATGATAGCATTTGTGTACAGCCAAGAATAGGGCAAAATATTTCTATTAGTCAAGCAAATCAGTTGCTTATCTTGAAAAAACATCTCTTGAGAAGGAGCAATCACCTGACCAAATTTAGCAATCACCTACTGACTAGAGGGGATAAACCTCTGAGCAAGTCAGCAGAAGAAATAATGGGTGTTCCAAAAGTGACGGAAGTCATAAAGTTCATAATTACTTAAATGATTTCCAGGTCTTCCTAATAGTCAAAATTTGTATTTCTTGCAATCAAGTTGTTCCTCTCCTCCCTAGGTAGTGCCTTTGCATCATCTTTATATTCATATACAAGATTTCCTTACTTACTATGTTTTTACGTACGTATTTCAGGACAGTGGGTAGACGTCACTGAACTACTAAGTGACAGCATATTATAATGAAGGCAGCAAGAAGAAAGGAAAGACAAATTAATATACCACTTCAGCAAGACTCTGTGTGTCAAAAACCAGGTAAAGAACTTCAGCCGTGCTCTTTGGCTTATGTTATGCAGCGCTTTATGTCTGGAGTTGGCACCCGTACAGGCCACACTGATGTCACAATTGCAATGTCTAAAACCTCTGAACACAGAGAACGTGTGCACCTTATAGAGACTGCGGCAGCATCTAGTCTTGTTTTGTGTGGTATCTTTTGTTCATTAAGGGCATGTCGTAAATCCACGCTTGGTTTTATCACTTAGATAAGTGAAAAGCTGTATACAAGTACAAGTATGTGACCGTTGTTTGAAGCCAGCTCAGCAAGGCTTTCAGGCCAAAAGAGCTAGCATAGTGGGAAAGAGAGGCATGAAGAGATGAAATTATTTAATTGCAGTCACAGAACAGTTCAGCTTTGAACCCTTGTTTCTTAAACCCAAGCAACACTTCCTCACTGGCCTTCCTCCATGACAGAAATAGTCCAGATGGGGGTTTTGACTTCAGCAATGATTGCAACATGTTCAGATGATGTGATGTCAGTGACCTATGCAGCTAGCTGTAAAATAGCGTGGTTCCTAGCCTGCACCAAGGTTTCCCTGTCAGTATAGTACACTGCTTTCTTTGGTGCTCATTAGATGCCTGTAAATGCCTGTCAGAATTTATGTCCTGCTTTTTTTTAATCTCACGTACTTTCACAGGTCTTGTCTCTTTAACCACATAATTCAATTATTGAGCATGAAAATATTTCCCCCTTTATTCTGATTGTTCTGTGGCTGATGATGATGTGAGGTGCCATGATGGAGTGCACTCAAGGACCTCTTAGATGAGCCTATATATTTGCATTGCTAATTTTCTGCCTTGAGAGGGAAGGCAATGGTTGACTTTGTTCCTTGTTTGATTCATAGATCTGTCTCATTTTACTGAGGATTGATTTGTGTGTAGGCAGGGAGGGGGGCTGGATGTATGGTTTGAATTGCTAGTACTTGTGCACAAGTGAAGTACTGTTTGTTTGCAAGCAGATATTGAAAAATGGGGAAACAGTTGCGTTACAAAAGAATTGTTAAGGTGTTTGTGAGTAAGCTCTGTGTGTAAAGACCTGCACAAAGACATGCTTTTGGTCTGTGTGGACCAGAAAAGGGAGATGATCCAAGGGGAACTTGGAATGGGTAGTTTGAAGCAAATGGAAATCATTGATAACACAGAAATAAATGCTTTGCATGGGCTTAGTGTTAGCATCAGACTCTTATGATGCTGGTAGGATGCATAAAAGCCATAAATCAATGGAATGCTGAAAAGAATGTTTCTTTAACAAGTGGTATAAGACTTGGAGGCTTAGCCCAGACCAAGTGCAAAGTAGAAAGCCTCACAAAAAATAATTGAGGTCCCTGCAAAATATTTCAATTTTTTTATTGATTGAAGGCAATTATCCCTTAATTGCATATTTAAATGAGGTATTAGGAGGTTTAACTAAGCAATGCCTCTTAATTGCTGCTGCACACTAGGTGTCACAGATTGTGTTTATTTCATATGTTAATTAAAGAGAATGGGTATTTTATTTTATTGACTAGTGGGCTCTTCAGGCTGTACTGCTTAGGACCAAGGATGTCTCACGTGTCCACAGGACCCTGGGTATTAATGTAATCATTAGAAAGGTTCCAGCTTTAAATGAAGAGGTATATCTCCATTACATGGATATTTTCAGCCACTTAGACCATACATAAGTAGGGGGAGGGAGAAGCTGAACCCAGGTAATGTTAACTCAAATGATACAGAAATGCTCAAGTGCGGGCACAACCACGGCAAAGGTATGCGTGTCAAGAGCACAGGTCTTTTTTGTCTGTGCTGAGCACACAGTTCTGAGACAGTGAAGCAGGATCTGATGAGGCCGAGATTTGAAATACCTGCCACAGTTTCCAGGCTATGGCATTAATCTTTGAGGTTTTGTCGTACAGTCACGTGTGGTGCATACCTTGGAGTTAGCAGCCCCACGACTGTGAGGGCAGGGGGAAGTGTCTGGATCCCACATGGAAGTTCTGAGCTGGTTTTTGGTGATAGCTTTATATGAATGGTGGGGTTTTCTGAAAAAATAGAAAAAAACCCCAAAACAACAACTTCTTGTCTGACTGTGTAGCTGCTGAAAGAGTGATATACAGGTAGAGCCAGACATTAAGGTGGGGTGGAGTTGTGCGGTGGTGCGTAGTACATGGTACAGGGTCATACGCTTCAGGCTCTGATAATATCCATTTTTTCCATAAGATGAAAATAATCATCCGGAAAGGATTGAAAAGGCAAGAGACAAGGTATCCTGTCTAATCACAGGAGTACTATGCTGTATCTATATGGAGGGGGCAGATGGATGGATACTGCAAACTGGCCAGATACGAACGTTCTCCGGGACAGAAACCATACAGCCGTGTTAGTGAGGTTTGTGCCTGAGCTAATAAGGCCCATTGGGAGGCAGAGCGTGTTAATTCAGGAATAATATAACACTCACGCCGTCAAACAGCTTCTGGATCAGAGCGAGTGTAGCTCAGAGCATGGGCAAAGGGGACGTGTCTGCCTGCACCCGGGGCAGCTCGCCAGCGTGGTGGGGCTGGTGAGAAACCGAAGGTGGTTTCAGGGCGTATCAGGCATGTGCCTGCTCGGGGCACGGAGAAGCTTTCGGAAATACGTGTAAGGAGAAGTGATCTGGGGTTGGAACCGGAGGAGAGAAGAGCTGCCAGAATGACCGGGGGGGCAGCCTATCCTATTATGGGAAACTCTGAAACATAGCGTATTTTGTCTGGAAAAACAGAAGCAGATGGCAGGAGCCTAAGCAATCTTCAGGCACAGGCCTAGGGCGACGGGCCGCGTCCTTGCCCGAGGAGGCAGTGACTGACTTGCAGCAGGAGCAGCGGCTTCTGCCATGTGCCAGCTCTTGGGGCTGCTGCAAAGGCAGGGTGCAAGCAGGTAGAGGAAGATGGAGGGGGTGAAGCAGCAGGATGCCCCAGCTGGTTCTAGGGGAAGGGGTCTTGAAGGAGAAAGAGAGAAATTCATGGACCCATTGCCACTCTGCCCAAATTCTTCCTCCCCAGGGAAGCCCCAGGGACCCTTCCCAACTTCTGCCCAGTTCCCACCAGTTTCTGCTCCCTCCCCAGCACCTCTTTTGCTGGTCAACATTAAAGGGAAGACTATTTCTGTATTACTGTGTATTCACACAGGTGGCATTCATCTAGAAGGGTGATGAGGGCTCAGCACCAGGAAAACTGGAGACCCATGACAGCAAAAAGGCAAAATTCATATGACAGTACATGGGCATAAGTTGGCCTTGAATCGATTCAAGCTGGAAATTGGGTGCATAATGCATCAACTAAACAGCAGAGCAGTGAAGTTCAGAAATGGCCTTCCAGTTAAGGTAGTGGAAGAAAAAAGTATTCTGAAGGTGGAGCTGAACTGGTTTATTTATTGGATTACTGGTTAGTGTTTTGCAGCTGGTCATTGGTGCCAGGGAATAGCTCTTCCAACTCTACATTCAAATGTAATATTCCACAAATTGTGTTTCTGGTGTGTTTTTCTACCTTTTGCTGAACATATATGGGATTTTCAAAGAAGCACCAAAATCCCATGGCTGTTCTTTGAGCACAGGGCATCTGGCTTTCTTTTGTGTTTTGGAAAAACCAACTGGAGGCAGTAATGATGGGATGATCATGGACATCATTTCTGCCTTCTGTCAGAATATAAAAATGCAGTGCCAGAGTGCCAGAACCATCAGCTTGAAGTATTGACTGGACTGTTAGACTTAACAGTGAATTTGCTCTCTTTCAGATGTGTTAAATCCGACCCTAGATTAAATTTAAACTACTTTGCTACAGCATAATTCACCAGGGACACCCTGACTTTCCATTGACTTTAATGGAGCCTCCACTGAACAATTAGAGCAAAGCACGAAATATGCAGTGTGGCTGTAGAGACGAAGTGGTTAACATTCTTTTTTTTGTGGGTAATTTCCCCTTTTAGTTCTTACTGTGTCATTATAATTAGCAAAGCTCAAGGGTTCTAATCTGAGCTAACAAAGGGCAGCAGCAATATAGTTTTTGTGTTGTTACCGCTGCTTATTACATCTATCATTATCATCTCACTGTGACCTTGGGCTTCCCCGCTGGTTTATCATCTCTCCATCTCATATGTCTGCTGTAAGCTCTTTGGGGCAGATCTGGTGGTTTGGTGGTCCAGACCTACAACAACAGGACTTCATTCTACATCGAGGCCCTGTAGGAGCAACAGCGATACAACTTTTAGAAAGAGGGCTAAGAGTTGCATGGTTTAACAGCAGATCTTTTGGAAAGGCAAATGCTGCCATGTTGAGTGTGTCCTCTTGGAGGCCTGCAGACGACTGTGACAGGAACATGACAGCATGCTACAGGACTGGGCAGGGAACACCTCTTCTCTGCCTCAAAATACAGGCTGCTATGCTGTGGATGTAGGGACGCACAGGGTGAGCTGGTGCAAGAACCCACAGGAAAAAGAGGAGGCTTGGGTATACCTACAGTTCAGTTTTGAGAGAGTTCAACCATGGATTGATCACATTCATCAGCTGGACATTTCCCTCCAGGACAGACTGGCAAGCTGGGAAGTTTGGATTTTCTCATCCTCTGCTGCAGCCTGTTGCATCCTCTGCTGAAGTCCAGGCACGGCTACCCCAGCAGCTGCAGAGGCTTCATGAGCTGGTGGCACCTTGGTGTCTCCCATTCTCTGCCAGTGGCAGGACACAGTTGAGTCTCTGAAAAGCTGAGATATTTTTGTCTAACTAATGTCTTCGGGCTAATGCGGGGTATGCAGATGGAACGTAGCAGCTTCTTAACGATTAAAGGGGAGATCAGACTGGACAATTTATGGTTCCCTTTTGGCCAGAAATCTGTGGAACAATACGTTGTCCCTCACTGGGCAAAGACTTCTGAGAAGCCCATAATTTAGTCCGTAATGTAAGAGAGGTTTAATATTACAACACGCAGCACAATGGCTTGAAGAGAACCAGACGGGTCTTGACATCACCAGCCTTTTCTTCCCTTCAATTCCCCAGCGCGGTTGCTATTGTTTGAGCCTCATCACTAATGGCTTTGGAGAGGGATCCAGCATTGGCCAACTGCTAGGGCTCTTACCACTGTATCATTATTTCTGCTCCTCGTAGATCTAGACAGGACCATGATCAAAATATCGCGGGCTGCCAGCAAACTTCTGCTGCCACGAGAGGAGCTGAACTGCTGTTTGCGAGGGGAGGATGGAAATTTCAACATTAATCTGGTTCCCATCTCTGGAACTATTTAACTGTAGCATACAAAGTGTTCACAGTACACCGGGAATTCAGTCGTTTTATGCAGGTCAGCCTTATGATGAAAAATTTTATATCAAAATGTTTAACTTCAAAAAGGGTTAGATTCAATTTCCTGGTGAAGGCTCAAGTCAGTTCTCATTTTAATCTCACCTGTGTGCCTGCCCCTAGGTAAATGTCATTGTATTGTCACGTTTAATTGTAATAATCATCGTCATTTGGCCAGCAACAAAATCACAGGCCTGAACATTCCTGATGATTTAATCCAAATTCAGATCCAGATATGTTGCTTGTCCCATTTCTGAAATGAGTGGAGCCATTGATTTGCACCTGGATCATCAAATTAGGATGTGGCTCTGTCCTCTGAGGTCCTTGTTTCTATCTTACCTTATCTCCTGCTCCCCAGAAAACATTTTCCTGCTTAGGGCAGCTGCTCCAGTGACTGATTCTGAAGCTGCTGAAATAATGCAGACTCTTTCCCCGTCCAGAGAAACCAGCGGTGCCACATTGTTTGTGTCTTTCCTTTCATAAGTAGTCCATGAATATGCTTCCTTAAGTCACTGAAGGAAAATACTTCCAAGAAAAAACTCCTGTCTTGTCTTTAAGAAAAATATTTGGACTGGTAAAATGCATTGTACTATGAAGGATAGTTCCAATTTACAAACTCATGAGCTTATGAGTGGAATAAGCCTCCATCCTTATCTTTATGTTACAGCAATGGCACCCACATACGATAAGTCTTCGCTGGCAGAATTTTGAAAAAGTAATTCCAGTGCAGTGAATATAAAATAAATGCTATCAAGAAAAAATATTTTTTGCTCCCCTGGAATAGAAAACATTATTGAAACTGTTGGATGCCTCAGGAGTCTATTCATGCAAAATCTATTTCTGCAGTCAAAATATATTCTATTCTGCAGATTTTTTTTCAATATGTGACTGAGACTTCAAGACAGAAGGAAATAGCCATTTTGGCCAGGAAAGAACTGGCATGAGGTCTGGTTTTAGGTGAGCGTAGATTTTTGCATGAAAATTATAGTAATTATGGGTATTTGTAAACAGCGATTTTTGCACTTTAACAGCCTAATCGCATGGTCAACAGCTGGAAGTTGCTCTATGCAGATTCTTACCTAACACATAATAAAAGTCACCCTTTGCTGCATTTCCACAAAGAAACAAATTATAGCACAAAAGAGACCTGCCAAATGCAATCTTTCATCCTCTTCTGCTTCTTAAAGAGGATATTTGAATATTCTGATTTTAAAAAAGGGATAAAACAAAAGGAAAAATAATTTATGTATATCTAAAATGCATGTCTAAAGAAAAAATAGAACGGAAAATGCTGTTGTATATGTACTACTTAGCCATTTATTGTAATATATGCATTTCCTTTGCATTTGAAAGTTCATATGTCATACATGGTACACATCTGTTCCTTTCATTTTTAATTCTTTTTTAAATACATATTTTTAATTTCTCCCTATTGTTTTCTCAACTGGTTCCATTACAGCAATTTAAAAGCATATCCAACAAGCAAAACCACACAAAATGACTCGTCATATTGAAAATCTTGGCAACCTGATGAAGAATTTGCTATCTAACTGGAAACAAAAAAGAAAAAAAAAAAAGAAAACCAAAAACAAATCTGACCAAACCTGTCCTCCCCCTAGACTGCTGGGAAACACCTCAGTTTAGCATCCTAGTCCCCAGGTGTCCCAATCCAGGCATAGTTCAACCAGTTAGAAGTTGCACTAGCTGGTGTTGGTGGTTTATATCAGTTTTTTCTTTGCATTTAGAAGTGCCTGGGAAATAAAAGGGCAGTTGCTGTAGCTCAGCTGAGAAATGGTAACTTCAAATCCTTAATTTGCTTGTGATGAACACCCTTTATCCTTAGGCTTTCTAATACGATGCTGTCAATATATATCACTTCGAATCTTCTGTATCTTTGCCCCTGTTTCTCTCCTGAATATCAGCTGACAATTGTGCTCAGGATTTTCTATAGCCAAGTTTTCAAAAATGAGTGCATAAAAACTTATACACCCACAGCTTCACCAGGAGCTGGGCAGAAAAGCACAACTCCAGCCCTCTCTCTTTCTTGCCTTCATAGCTACTTCCCTCCAGTCAACTCCCTAATAGTTATATAGATTTTGTTAATAAGCATTGAGTTATATAAAGCCACACACCCATGGGTTAATTTGTGTATGGAATCAGTAAGTTTGTATACACCGTTTATAAAGTCAACACTAGCTACTGAAACTCAAGTATAAATTTAGTCGAAAACGTGCAGCAGAGGAGAAATGAATGCCAGGGAACTATGGCGGAGTGAAAACCATGAACAACTCCAAAGCCCCTATAGGAAACCACATTTTAAAGGAGCAGCAGCAGAAACCAAAACCACTTGGTCCATGGGTCCTGCCCCGGGTGCATGCTGTTTTGCTGGGGTGAGGGTGCGATGTCAGCTTTCTGGGGCTGCGACTTGGACCCGAGCATCCCCACCAAGCCCCAGCTGAGAGAGAGCTCAGAGGAATGGACTGGCATTGCTTTGGCGTAGAGCAGGTCCCACGTAGCTAACACCAGCCTGACATTTTGGGCTGCCTTCCAGGTCTGGGGCAGCCACAGCTGCTGGTGGAGGCACCTCCTGGTGCAACGGGGGCAGCCGTGAAGGCTGCCCTTTCCTTCTCATGCTGTTACAGGGACTTCCCAGGTGCTGACCAGGTTGGGACACACAGCTCTCATGTTGCACTTACAAGTCTTACACCGAGGCTCAGTCTTGCCCTTTCCTTACTTCTCGAAGCCATCCTCCTTTCCATCAGCAGGCACTTGGCATATATTTGGGTTCATTTTGCTCTTTCTTCCTTTTTGCCACTGTACGTGTTATTCCTTGTTAATTTATGAATTGCTGTGGGTCTTTGGTTTGACTCTTATTAAATATTGTGCATTTTAAAGGTGTTTAGTTCTTTCATTGCTAGTATTAATCGCTTCACTATCAATTCCCTATTCCCATCTGTTGTTTTGAAATAGCATTATATATTATTATGCCTCTTCATTGCTTCGGCTCTCTGTCACAGCTGACTGCTTGTTTACCTCACCCTCTGTGGAGCTTCCAAAATCCTTTTTCTCCCTTGTTCTCATGGCAATGCTCCAGTTCCCCAAGTCCCAGTGTGTTCATCAGAGGTTCTCTTGGGTTCTTTTGCCCTCTTCTTTAGGGCATCTTGCTCCAGAGCTTTAACATCTCTTTCAGTTTCTCTCCCTCTTTCTCCCCAGCTACCTGTCCTGTCCGTCCACTAGAGGTAACTGCCCTGTAGCAGCACCGCAGAAGTGGATTCCTACCTGTAATTCAGACACCAGCCTGGCATCTCAGCTGAAATCACCAGCGGGGAGAAGAGGCACAGGTGAGTTACTGGAAAGCCTCCACTGACTCCATTCACCTCTGACAGGTCCCCCTCAGGTTCCCCAAGAGTACCCATGGGAGCTGATTGGGTATTTCATAGCAGAATTACCTTGGATGTTGCTGTAGTATCCCATTTACTACTTTTTTCTTCTGCTTATCCTTTCCTTCTCCTATAGCATTTTTGTGCCCTTTTCCTGCCTAATTGGCTTCCCAATTTTATTACCTCTTTTTTCCTTCCTGCTAATAGCAGGATTGTTTCCACGCTGTTTTGTCACGTCTCTACTAAGCCTATTTTCTCCTCCAGCCATCTAGCCAATGTATTTTATGGATATTTCCAATGTTCATGACATCAAATGTCATTCCCACCTATGTTTCAGGCTGTTTAAATTCTAGCATCTGAAAAAACAAGGTATTTATGCTTTAAAGGGACAATAATGCCATTAATAAAGGTTTTTTTTCAACAGCCCTTCACAGGGCCATCCACAACTTTCATTTCACTTCTTGCAGTGCTGAGGGCTCAAGAGCAGAGATGATAATAATGGTAAACACCTCTTCAGCCAATGTCACCCAACACTGCCATCTCTGCAGTCTCTTCTCTGCCGTTCACAGTGACCTTGTCCTGCACTGCCTGTATGAATTCCTGCTGCTCCTTTCTCAATCATGAGGAAAATTTTCTGTGCATTATAGTTCGTATGACTGTATATACAGAACTGTAATCCTTTTCTGGAGGGGAGGGAAATGCTTCTCTGTTTCAAAACATAGCTGGAAACAGGAACGTCAGTCTGGCAGAAGGTTAGGAATCACCATGCTATGCAGGCACCATGTCATATAAATCCTGTCGTATGGGGACCAAGCTCTGTTGTTGAAAGGAGCCATCAGCTTGATGTGTTGACCCTGTTCTTCCATTTGGAATTATGTTACTGGGTCAGAAACCTTTTTTCTAATTTTTCTAATTTCTAAATTTTCTAAATTTATTGGAGGCCAGCTTCTGTTCAGTTGTTCTTATCCAGTGGACAGCTCAAGTAGACTTATTTTTTCTCCTACAACAGGTATTTACATGCTGTGTATCCATAGAGGGCAGTTCTGTAGACCTTCAGACTTCATTTTGCTAGCTGAATATGCCAAGCTCCAGCTTCTCTAGTAAGACTAACTGCCTGTTTCCCTAGTGCCTTAGTAGCCTTCTCTACACCAATTTCAGTTCAAACTTCTGTTTTTTTAAAGTGGGTAGCCAGAGGAGTAGACAGTATTTCAGATCTTCTCCCAGCACTACTCCATATAGTTATCTTAATACTTTCCAGTTCTTACTGACACTATCTTGCCTGTCATGGGCTGGATTTTGCCTTTGCAGGCATGGGTCCTATTGGCAGCGTAGAGTCATTCATGCTCTCATTATCTGCTTTACCAGCCTAACTGCATCTCAGTCATTTTCAGCTGATGAGAGCTCTGTTTACAGCAGCTATGGTATCAGTCCCTCAATGCATGAGCTTGTGTTGCATATTACTGACTTTTATTCTATTCCTCAAATGTGTCTATTCTGTCTGCTGCCCTGATCCTGTTCTATATTAACACTTTCTTTTAGCTATGGACAATCATTAGCATCCCACTCAGGATCCCAAAAGTAAGCACTCTCCCTATTTATATCCAGGCCATCAGGAAATAGAGGAAGAAGAAAGATCCCAAAACTGATGCTGGAGAAACTTCATTCATGTCTCTCCTTCAGCCCAACAGTTCTCTTTTCAGTACTGCCAATGGTAGTCTTCCTTTCAACAGTCTCCCACTCAACGGTTCCTCTGTGCATCCCTATTTTCTGTAGTTTAAGAAATTATTTCCCATCTGGTACCTTATTAAATGCTTTGCTGAAGCCCAGATAAATTATACCTACCATATTTCCTTTGTCTAGAAAATCATTAATCTTTTAAAAATCCTATCAAGGTAGTCTAAAACAACCTACTGTCAGCAAACCCAAACCCTTTGGCAATTTTTTTAGTCCATTCCCAGTTTATCTCCATGACTTAAATTACTTCTTTCTTTCAAAATTTGTTCCAAAGTCTTCAGACATTTAAGGTCAGACTAACTTGTAATTGTCGGATCTTTTTTCCTCTCCCTCTTAACTGTAGGTACTGCTTTTGCTATTTTTGAATCCCAAGAGTTGATAGGCTTGTTGTGAATACCTGCGACTCTCCCTGTAGTTTCATGTGCCAGTTCTGTCTGAATTCTGAATGAGATTATCCAGTTCCTCCCAACTAGAGATGATTAAGCTTTTAGATTTTTGCTGTTGTTTCCAATGGGGTAAAATCTCATTTGCATTATCTAGCTTCTCTTTTCCCTTCTGTTCAATGTCATTACTCTTATTAAAGCTTCAGCTAAAGGTTATTTAAGTGGCCTTTTATCTAGCAGGACCATACATCCTTCTTTTTTCCCCTCTTGCTAGGAATATGGCTTTGAGATCTTATTAGAACCAGTGATTTACAGAATCCTCCAGCCTCTTCCCCATCTAAAGCCCAGAGACACACAGTGTGTTGACTTTGGCAGCTAGGGCACTCAGAACACTTAGTCCATCAGAACTTGCTCTTTTGAAATGGAGAACATTAGTTCCAGCCTTACTTTTGTTTATTCTTCCATTTAATGTAAACTGAATCAAGGCATGATCATTTGAGCCAATGCTGTTTCTCAGCTCACGTCTACTAAAATGTCTTCATTGCTTACCCAAACCAATGGAAAATTCCAGTCATTCTTTTAATATCTTTCTGTAATAAACACAACTGTATGTATTATTTATAATTGTCTTCACCAGCTACTTAATTTCAGTGATGCCAGAATGGCCAGCAATCTTTTCAGGAGGCATTTTGTCTTGATTGTGCTTGGTAGAGTGGGATAGAGAGCCTGGCAGGCAAGAACAATCTTAAACATAAGTGGAGATGATTGAAATTTGACTGTGACAAATTCCAACCTTTTAAGCCCAAATTAGGATGAAACATAGAAGTATATATATTAAACATATTAAAAAGGGAATGTTTCCAGGTCAAACAAAGTTCTTGAAATGTTTCATTTTGTCTTAAATTCATTAGAACTGATTCAATAGTCTTTTCATTTATTTTCCCCTCTGGTATTTTGAAATTTGGAAAAAAAAAAAAAATCTAACCTGCCAGAGATGAAAATTACTTTAATATTAAATTTTGATATTTTGCTTCTTCCAAGTAAGTGTGTTTTTAAAATGACATCATATGCTGTTTCATACCAGGCAGTGGATTAAAAATATGCTCACCTTGTAACAGAAATTAAACAGGAATGTGAGATGCATGTGATCAATCACAGCTAACCAAACTGCAAACTGCAGAAATGTTAGCTGAATTATTCTCACTCTGACCTGGAGTTCTGCTAGGTGTATTTCTACAGTGCATGCTTCTGGTTTGTAATCACTGCAAGTTTGGTGGCATGTTTCCTGGGAGGGAGAAAAGGTCCCTTGATGCAAACCTTACGCTGACTATGGTAGATTTTGAGGGCTTCTTGTCTCTGCAGAGAGGATGGTCCTAATAAAGAGGCATCTGGGCCTTCTTGTCTCTTTTCTTCTATTAAGATATGTCAGGCTAGGCTCTGGACAGCTGGATTGTGATGTTTTTGCCCCCAGGGTGTTTTGGGTAGTGCAGTAGGAGAGTGTTGCTATCTCCAGGAGCTGGTGAATCTGAGAATATGTCTCAAGGATGAAACCTGGAGAAGTGCAAAGAATGATTTCATCTTGATTAATTACACAGTATTGATCCTCTGTGGAAAGAGCAATTATCCCAGACACTCTTCTTGCTGAAGTGAAAGCCACGGGGAAAGCCACTCTGATAAGGAGGATGAACATTTTCCCTCCAAAGGGCTCAACTGGTTTTATCCTCAGGGTCTGCAGTGTTAAATTTAGACTCAAAGGAAAAAAAAATCGAGCTGTAGTGTAGATTTGCCCAGCTTATATCAAGTGCAGCAGAAGTTACACAGACAAACGGCAGGGTTAAAACTCGACTCATCAGTAAAGTGTGAAATTTAGCCTTGTGCATCTTTTCATGAATGGCTTTGTCCAGAGTTTTCAAAATCTGAAAAATCAAAATCTTATCTGTTGAATGTTATCGTAATGAGGATGTCATTCTCCCTCACCCATTGCCTTGCCAAGCTCCTCCATAGGCATTGATCTGAAGGATGCCAGATTCCACCCTATGCATTGAGGAAATAAAGCTTTTTAACCAAGAACATGAATCTGGCAGGTGCAGACTGTCTCACAGAGATATGCTGACATTCTCTTTTCTTCTGATCTTGCAAGAAGGTGTGACTCTTGAAATTTTTTTTTTAAGTTCAGTGGTGTTAGTCTGTATTAATCTACAAGATGTGCACATCAATAGAATTTGTGGTACTGGACTAAGCTTAAGTTTATCCTCAGGTTAAAGCACATTCCTTTCCTTGACATCTTCTCTCTGTTTTTTTCACCCGTCTGCATTGTGTAAAAAGGAAGTGTTTCCAGTCACCGAGGGGCAGACCCACCAACATCCAGTCAGATCAGTGCTAATTCTTACCCCTTGTGCTTGCTCTCTTCAGTGCGCCTGGAGCTTGGTTCTCCACCAGCCCCTTAGTCCAAGGCTGTTGTGACTCTACAGACCACCATGATCCAAAGGCCTGAGGACTTTTCAGCTTTTTTGTCAATGCCATCGTTCTCTTTCTGCCCCATTGAGGTATGCAAGGAATTTGAGATAGAAACCCCCCTTAGCTGTAGCTGCCTTTCCCTTTGAAGGCTTGCTGTTCCTACCAGGTCTGTGCAGATCCCCTCAGGGATGTTGCCCTTGAGCTAGCTATCTCAGTACTCTTCTCTTTTCCCCCACTGGACTCCTATGTTAAGAATCACTCATGTTAACCACTTGTATTAACAAATCCAGACAAACTGCTAGTTTGTGCCTGCTGCTTCTACAGCATAGTTTCACCTTTGGTTCTCTTGCTGAACCCATCTTGATCCCTTGTTTATTGAGATTTTGTCCTGATCCGCACCCTTCTTTTCCTCAGTTGTTGGTCACTATGGGAAGCTTTATAGCAAGTTTTATATGCTTTGGGAAATCTTTCAGTCGTCTTTCAGTCAGTGCCATGCCAAGCACAAGAAGCACACTTTTCTTCAAGAGCTGTCCCACCTTTTTTAGAAACAAAATACTCCATTCTTTCACTCAGACTCTGCAAACTACAATTCCCGTAGTACCACTCAGAGAAACACACAGCTTTGGTGATGTCAGTATCTTGTACTCAGCCACAGTTGGGATTTGGAGGAAAACAATTTTCTAGGTATGTATAGTATCTGTAGATGACTGGCTTTTGTAGCAGCAAGCTGTATATCAAAATATTTTCCACTTTGGGGAAGTGGGTGAAATGGCCAATGTGATCGTAATGCAAGCTATAAAAAGATCAAAGTTGCAGTGCTCTGCAACAGCATCATCCATTGAAATGTAGCAGGAGCTCGCTGGAAAAAAAATGTTCATGCAATATATAAGACATTAAAAATTCTGTTACATTACTCTTGCCACAAAGATTGTAATGAAAATGGGAAATGGCACAAACGTAACCCATTCTCATTACAATCGTTAGATTGTAATCTTGTGCTCTCCTTCTCAAGAGAATGCTAAATGAGATTTTAAAGTATGGAAAATAAAGGAGCAAATAGAAACTGGAAAGCAAAAGAGGTGAGGCATGATAGACTGTTCCTGCATTCTTATGTTCTTCATTTTTGCAGTAAAGTAGGAGAGAGCAGTATGATTTCAAAGAAAGATGTGTGCACACATACATTTCTTTTTTCTTTTTCTTTTGAAAAGATATTATTTCAATAATCTTATCTCCTTCATTCTCACTTAAAAATAAGATCCCCCAGAATCAAAGAGACAAAGTAACACCTCAGATATCTACATCAACACACTTATTTTAACAGCATAGAATTTGCCCTTATCCGTCATAGTAAGAGCTAAAGGTAACACCTCCCTGTGAGAGAGAAGAACTGTATGACTTAGGAGACTAGCAATTAAAAATCTGTCAGTTACAGATTTGGATCCAGCCCTGATTAGATAGTGACCGAAAGTTGTTAATATTAGGCGATCACTATGGAAGGAAGTACCTGACCTCATTCTAATCCCCATGCAAGTATTTAAATGACATGCTGTAGCTGCCATTCAGTGGTGCGACTGGTGCTGCCAGCAGAAGACTGAGCATTAAATGGGTATAACTGACCTAACCCCATCTCCTTCCTTATGCCAGCAGTTCGTGCACAGGGTTTGGAGCAGGTGTAACAGGTACCTTCCTTCGAGAGTCTGATGGGGGAGGAAAGGGAATTCTTGCCTCTCCTTGGACTGTTCATTGAGGAGCTCACAGGACCTCTTAAAATATTAATTAAGGGGAAAAATCTAGTGAAGATTCAGAGACGGAGTCACAGCAAAGGCTCAAGACCCAGCATTTAATAGCTCTGTTTTTCTTGGAGAGTCAGTGGAGGTGAGTGATCGTTATGCCCAGGAGACAAAAGGGCTCTTTGGTCATTGAGGCTATGCCCCTACAGAGTCCACATGGCATCCACTCCACACTGTCCTGCAACGATACATCCTCATAAATGTCATAACACCTCCATAACAAAAGAAATGAGTTTCTGACAAAAGTTTAAAAGCTACAAAAGCTCTAGCTTAACCCAAGGAGAAGGTAAGAAAGATTAAAGGCATCAGAACTAATTTAGGTCTTTACAGTTGTTTTGGAGATGTGTCTTCTTGGCTGGCACTGGATTGTATGTTCACCATCTTTTTGCTCACTCTGGTGTGGTTTGGGGTTTTTAAGTTTTGGTGTTCCCCCCCACACACACACTTTGTGTTTTGTTCATCCACTGAATTTATGTTGAGACTCTGTGCTCTCTCTCTTCCCCTCCCTTCCCTCACTGACTGTCCCCAAGGAGCTGGCCTTGGGCTGCTCTAAGTGAAAGCAGAAGATGGAACCTGTCCCTATAGACAAATAATCTGTCATAGCTTCATGTAACCTTCCATCACTCTTTGCCTAATGGATATCCTAGGTAAAACTTTTTTGCTCACTTAAAATCTGCCAAGAAATTGCAAAGGAAGAAATCTGGTATTTTCATGGGTTTATACCAGAATAAACCTTCTTTGTCTTTGTTATTTGCAAACAGTCTCCAAAGGTCAGATTTTTTCTTATCCACATATAGATGCTGGAGATGACATGTTAATGATTTGACCAGCTTTCTAGTTGAAAACCAAAGCTACTCTTCAGAAAACACATCTAAATCTGTGTAACTTCAGAATGACTTGTAGATTTTTCTGTAATCTAGGTTAAAAGTGTTTACATCTGAGATGACTTCTTATTTGTAAGGCTGCACTATCATGAAAATGTTTATAGCTGAACCAGAATTCCTGACAGCTCTTCTGTGTTAACTGCCCAGAGATTTCAGACTGCTGAGAAAAACTTGCATTACGTCTGGCTGTACTGCATCTGGCCCATGATAAATAGAGGACTTATAATTTCCCAAGTATCCAGTCCCTCCAACTCCACAACCCACAAAAATTAAAAAGAAAATTTTCATTCCAAAGCTTAAAATTAATTTAGTTTCTGTTGTAGTGCTATAATAAGTAGATCTAATTTAACCAGTCAGCAGTTCCTTCCATTGGACATTAATTTTTTAAAGTCTGCAAGTTAATCAACCTGTTTTATGGTGAAATGTGTTTTTACACCAAACCTCCTCATTATTTCTTTTTTATTTTTCTGTTAAGTGTCTGGGATAAGTGAAAATAGCTTCTGAATATAAAAGAATCAATTAATGTTTCAATATAGGGAAAAAAAAAAATCATTCCCCAAATGGGTAACTTTCGTTCAGTGCTGCAGACTGTTTCTCTTGCAGCTGTCTTCGGAGCATGATCTGTCAGTGCCACCTGTTAACTAGTCTGGTCTTTACAGGCATAATATATGGTCAGGAAATGAAGAAAATCCTGAATTTTCTCTTTTTGATTTTAATAGTCCCTCTGAAACATAAAATTAGTCCCAAGGATTCAGGAAGCCGCATCCTCACATCTTAGAGAAGAATCAATCAGAGGACACAGGTTTTAGATAATAGAGTATGCTATTTATGGGTAAAGATGAGGCTTTGTGCCTGAGAAGTAATATCCAAAGCCAAGCTGCAATTCGGGCTGAGCCTTTTCGATATCACCCTGTAGCCGCACTTGACATTTGGGTTGTCGGTTCCTGCCCTCCGAGGAGGGGCTTCCTGCAGGAACAGCAGGGGCAAATTCTTCATCATTTTAAGTGGGTGTCCTGGTTTTGGCTGGGATAGAGTTAATTTTCTTCCCAGTAGCAGGCACAGTGCTGTGTTTTGGATTTAGTAGGAGAAGAATGCTGATAACACGCTGATGTTTTTAGTTGTTGCTAAGTGCTGTTTATGCTAGTCAAGGACTTTTCAGCTTCCGATGCTCTGCCTGGCACACAAGAAACTGGGAGGGGGCACAGCCAGAAGAGTTGATCCAAACTGACCAAAGGGCTATTCCATACCATGTGACGTCATGCTCAGTATATAAACTGGGGGGGGTTGGCCGGGGAGCAGCGATCGCTGCTCGGGAACTGTCTCGGTATCGGTCGGTGTGTGGTGAGCAATTGCATTGTGCATCACTTGCTTTGTATATCATTATTATTATTATCATTATTATACTGTTATTATTATCATTACTATTTTACTTTATTTCAATTATTAAACTGTTCTTATCTCAACCCAGGAGTGTTTCTCACTCTTACTCCTCCGATTCTCTCCCTCATCCCATCGGGGCAGGGGGAGTGAACGAGCGGCTGCGTGGTGCTTAGTTGCTGGCTGGGGCTAAACCACGACAGTGGGAGCATGCAAATCCATTCAAGGACTGTATGCCAGTGTTGCCCGAGAATAGGGGACCATGTGCGTGTCCCTTGTGCCAAAATGTAAGCTTCTAAAGGGAATGAAAAGTGTAAGCGTATCCTTTCAGCTCTCTCCTTTGTTTTTGCTTATACGTCAAAATTCAGCGAATGCAGTACATTTGTTCCCTGGACCTTCAACCCATCATCTCTCCTTTCTGCAAATCAGTTTGCACCTCAGTGTGTCTCAGCTGCTGCAATAACTGTAATTCCAATCATAGCCAGCCACTTTAATGGGCTTCTTGTGTCCATCGGGAAGAGCTATCCCATATGCAATGTCAGCTCCCAGCACCTAGAGAAAGCACGGTCTCTCTGCCATGTTTTAAGGAGAGCTGCAGTTCAGTGGTGACATTTGAGAGCTTTCATTATCTCAGTGCAAGAATCTCTGGGGCACACTCTGGTCTCTTAACATGTCCTTGTTTAACGGCACTCCTTACCTTTGGCTGCCTGTGTTCAGCTAACCAAGCGGTGGCAGAGATGTGTATAGTCCCTCTTAAATCATTCTGATTTTCCCAAGTCCCTCTGCAGTTTTTTGATGGAACATATGGCAATGTTATGTCTATTTGAAAAAGCCTTTGCATCATATGTTTATACAACTGCTCACTATCCCAAGACAAAAATTCTTTCCTGTTATTGCCCATTTGCTGACTAAAGAAATTATCCTCTTTATGTATTCTGGTACTTTACCTTGATACCTTACATGTTTAATTATGTAGTCCTCGGTCCATAATCCATATGATTCACTCACCATGTAATACAACTCACATCAGTTTTATTTGTTTTAACCCTTGCCCTTCCTTTCTTACTTGCTTTCCTTTGTCAGCCTTTGGTATCTATTTCGTTTCGGGTCTCAGCCTGACTCCCATGAAGATTTCTCTCCTCAGTGACAAAAGAGTGATCGAGTCCAGTGGTACAGGACTTGACCCAAAGAACAAGAGTTCCCGATGGTTAAAGCCAAGACATTAAAGAAAGGAAAAAACAAACAAACCCCAAAGGAAACTCCAGTTATGTACCACATAAAGGAATAGCACCAGAATGGAGAAAAAGGAATGGGGTTTGTGGCTGCAGAAACAAATGGAGAAACAGCACTCTGTGTTTGGCTCTTTTTCTTCCTTCCTCTGTGCTGCTGGCCAGTGACTTCAGTCATCCATGGAAGTCAAGGATTTCCACCAGTTTCAGTGGGAAAGTGAGTTGCACACAAGATCTTTCCATTCTCCAATTTCCTGGTCAGCAAAACAGGAATAACGATTTTTCTCTGCCTTGGGTTAGAGGTGGGTGAGGCCAGAAAAACCCTGGAATCTTTTAAGAGTGAAAACAATTTTTCCCCCTGAGGTCTGATTTGAAAAAAGCCCAACAACCTAAACATAAAGTTGTGTGTGGATTTCTTTTCCTCAGGAGGAGCAATGAAACAATTTTTAAAATGGGCTTTTTACAATTGAACTTCATTCCTTTGAAATCCTTTCTATGACCACTGACTACTTCAGATGAAGTAACTTTATTTCAAAGCATGCAATATTAGGGAAATACATCTAATATACTGTAGATCTACAGGTAATGGGTTCAATTTCTGTTGACCCTTTGTATCGTACTGTCTCCTGTGCATCTTAATGGGTATATCTAGGGACTCTGTGCTCATTTTTTTAGGCTTTCTAGAAATTTTGACTTTTTCTGTCTCTGCATTATTACAAAGGGTATCTATTTACATGAGATTCCTGAGCTCTACTGATATAACCATCCTTTTTATTTACAAGTCAATAATATCAAGACTTTCTTTTCAACATTTTGTTCTTTGCTCTCTTATTTTAGAAAATCAGTCAATAGGAAAAAATCAGATGCAAATATTTTCATACCTGTTGTAGCTCATCTCTCATACTAGGTATATTTGTCACCACAGTAAATAAGAAATTTTTACTTGCAGTGTATACCCATTTTGTAAATATACCTAGCAGCACTTCCAATACATTTCTATTTTTTGATGGAAACACCTTCCAATCTTTTTCCTTTATCTTGAATTTTTTTTTTTTTTTCCCCAGAAAATATGTGTTTTCAAGTGGTGAGGACAGCTGCATGTCGAATGAATTTTATTAAAATCATTCTGATACTCAGCAACAGCATAGCAATAGCTGTGGCAGAAAATTACAGAAGCAAAATTAAAGGTTTATAAAATATATTTCCTCCTCACAGGCATTTTGCTTCTCTGCATCCAGGATGAACTGGTCACACTAGATCCAGTTCTACCAGAAGAGGCTGGAAGGTGGTACCAGAGTGCATAAAAGCCCTGTGTTTGTGGTGGCTCAGCTGATTGGAAGAACAGGCTTTGGGGTGAGGTCCAGAGTCGTTCTGCTCTGGGGAAGGGAGAGGAGGGCTTTTACATAGGCAGAACATAACCATCCAGCCTGACATCTGGAAATGGCAGAAGGGTTAAACTTCCAATACTAGGGAGAAAAGAGGGCCAAGGAATTTCAAATGACGATTTAGGACTCAGTCCTGGAAGCTACTCGTTGTAGGTGGACTTCTGCACTTGTGCCCAGCGCAGTCACTGTTGGCCATGCTGAGGGGATGGTGGAAAACTGTTTGGATGCACAACATACGTGAAGATGCCAGAACACTGATGGGAGTTACTCGTCTGACTCGTCATTTTACTCTTCCTTATTCTTGGGCTACAAGACTATCCAGCTTCTCCTAATTGACTTGATAATCTTGCTGGAAAAAATGAGTTGCAATGGCTTTTTTCTTCTCCTGAATTATTTACAGGTGGAAAATATCTGTCTTGCTGGATCTTACCCAAAAGGCACTAAAATGTTTCTCGCAGCCTGATACTATGCTTTTCTCCACTTTTCATTAGGCTAGCAAAAATAATTGTTTCAGTCAGATCTGAATAAAATTTTTTTTCTTCCTATTTTTTTTTTCTTCTGGTTTAGGGAGTGAAACAATTATTTACACCACCCTACTCCTGATAGCAACCATATGTCTGGACTGCAAAGCAATGAGCCTTGCAGTCCTACTTCTGGCAACTATCCCCTGACCACAATGGCATCCTTCAATGTTCCTAATGGGAGTAGGTGCCATGGAGCCCTTTGTGTGCCATTGGCACTTCCCAGCTTCCAACACATTACCTCATTTGCCACCACTGTCCTCCAGCAGCTGTTGCAGCCAGGCATTTGGTAAGCTGTGTGGCACAGGTGATGTTTGGAAGCCCAAAGCCCTCAAAAACTGTGATGCTGAGATGGGTCAGAGATTAAAAAAACAGGGTGATTGAGTGAGTTTGGCTATCTGGATTTGCATCAGCTTGGAGCCTCTGCAGAGCTTGCTTGTGTCCCCTAGAAAAAGCTGTGGATACAGAGACACAGCAAAGAACTAAGAAACCTGCCTGCTGGCCTGACCGGGAATGCTCAAGGAGGACAGATACCACATGGGAAACTGAACTTGGGTGGAAAATGCTTTTTGTCATATGACGCAGTCTCTCTTCCATCTTGTTTATTTTCCTCCTTAGGAAAGCAGAGCTGTGCTTTAATAAAACCAACTAATCTTCATTTGTAAAGGGGCTGGAAGTAACCCCAGCCATGCTGGGGAAGCCCCAGTGACCTGCAGTGGAAACGCACCTCCTGACAAGATGGAAGAGGGTACATGGATGTCCTAAGGGAGATGATTGTTTAGGAGACTGAAGTTTGGTGGGACGTTGCTGGTGACGGTATGAGAGGGTTAAAGGCTCAATTAGGTCGGGATGTGAAGCCATCCTCCCACTCACGCAGCCTCATGGCCGTGGCCGGTAGGAGACCCTGTGAGCACCTCACCAGCTCCAGCCCCTGCGTCCTTGCCGCTGCAGAGGCTGGAAGGACTTGTCTCTTGCTACTGAGCGTGGGTATGATTTTTTCCAGCTGGGCGGCTTAAGTGGAGCAGGACTCAGCAGGATGACTTCTGCCTTCTGCAAATATGCTGAACTCGGCCCAACGTGAGCTCTGTCTGTGGAAAATGTGGTAGGAGGCTGCGCTGTGGAGCTTTTATCAGCTGTGCAGATCAGAAGGGGAAATTTCATTCTGTTTCCTCCCATTTCTAATGCAGCAATATTTCAGCATTGTGCTTCAACCTGTGGTTCACAGCTGAGTGGTAGTTTTATGATTTTATGAGGCCTCAGACCACAGTGTCTTTAAATGTTCTATAAAATATACAGGTTAATCACCTGACCCCTGCAAACTTCTTGGAAGAACTTGTATTGCATTAGCTAATGCATTGCAATGTCTTACTGGAGCTGCAGAAAAACATTTTACATGAAAAGCAAACTGTCAAACTTGTAGCTTTGCTAACTTTGCACAAAACGGAAAAAAAAAAGCCCTTTAACCAGTGCAAAACAAGATAAAACCACAAACTTGATGGCCTTTTGTGCAACCTCAATTGGACATTGCAGCTCTATGCTGTAATCTCAGAACACAGCCTTTATCATCTTGGGTGTGCTAGCATTGACCCATAACACAGAGTCTTAAATAAAAAGCAAACCATATTGTCAAAGCAAAAGTCAGTATCTCAGCAGGTCTGGCCTCAAGTGTGGGAGTGTGAAGAGAGAAAACAAAAGCTCAGAATAAGGAGAAGGCTGGATGGGTTCGAAGGAGAAAAAGAAAAAAAACAATCTCTAGAAAAATAGCAGGGTGGAGCAGAAATAAAAATACTTTGGACAAGCGAATCCCTACAGACTCCAAAGTGCAAGGGAAAAAAGGCCTAATTCTAGCCTCACCAGTGCCTGAGCTGACGTGGGTAGGCTGTGGTGGGAGAAGGGCTCAGAGCTCAGATTTTGAAACATCTGTGCAGAGGTGGTCCAGCAAGACCACCGTGGCAGAGATGGCATTGTGGAAAATTTGGGCTGGGCTGTAATTTATGGGCCGACTGCTCTGGGGCTGAATAGCCAAGGGACACAACACTGCAGTCCCCCTGAGGAAAGCAACCGATGCTTCCCTCTTGCTTGCAGGGGGACATTGTTCTGTGGCAGTCAGTCCCAAGGAGAGCAGAGCCATGGTCTGTGCTCCTTCCTGCCCTTTCGAGTAATTCTCATGCCTGGGTGAGTTAACACTGGGTAGTTCCTGCTCTCCCTTGAATTGAGCTTCTGCCCATTGTGCAGCAAGCAGAGATGGATGCAGAGGCATGGCTAAAGTCATAGTCCTTTCCAGAGATGGGGCATGCACTTCTCTCCGTCCACAGCCCTGCTACATGGGTGTGCTCCGGCCGCATGTCGTCTTTCTCCCTGCACTGAAGCCAAGTCTTCCACAGGAAGAGATTCTTCTTTCTATCACTTTGTGCACTTGCAAGAGGCAGAAGGAATCCAGCCTCCAGCAGATACCTTTGAGAAAATGCTGGCTTCTGAAGAGTTTCTCACAGCTTGAGGAAGACCTTTTGGGTGTTCAGAGGCTGGGAAGCTGAAGGAGTACTGAAATGCAGCCTGTGGAGAGTGAGGTTTGGTTCCTACTGTGGAAAGCCCCTTGCCCAAAAAATATTGAATTGGCAGGGCCTCATGTAACTGAAATGCATTTTGACCTCATTCAAATTCTTTCATGCCAGCGTGCCTTGTTTCCTACTTCATTTATTCCTTGGCAGTTTCATAAGTGTCATTAAACTTACTTTAGAAGGGAGTGGGATGAATTTGCCTGCAACAAAAAAGAGGTGGCTGCATCCCTGGGTCAAAAGTTTATGGAGCTGTCTTGCCCTCTGCTTCAGTAAGGTCCTCTGCTCAGGACTGTTGATCTCTAGGGAGAGCAGTGTGTGTAGACCCACCTGAAGACCCATCTGCAAATGGTCTCCCATCTCAGGGAAACCAGAAAAAGGGACAGAACAGGGACCCACGTCAGCACCAGAACTGGTTGCACTGTAAAACCAAGGACAGTAGGATCTCTGTAAAACCAAGGACAGTAGGATCTCTGATGAAGTTGGCAGGTTTTGTAGACAACATGGATTTGATTTATTTTTTTTTTTTTTTAAAAATAAGAGAATAGCTCACTCTCTTTTGTGGATTCCCTGAAATACAAAATCTCCTCAGTTAGATGAGCCAGGTGCAGCTGAAAGTCCTACATCAAACCCTAGCTGGAGACAGAGGCCACAGAGGGCATCACACCTACTAAGCATTATATGATGCATCACAATAGAGCCTTACAGCGATGTGAATAATAAGATAATTTGGGTAGCACCATGGGAATAAGATATTGGTCAATCTTCTTTTTGCCTTTTGAGACCCTTTCTGATATGTTGGTCAAAATGGCATTCATACTAGGGAGTTTCCAAATTTCTGTGCCCTGTTTCTCTTCTGTAAACAGTCCAGCACATCCCGATGTGCTGTGTGGTTGTGCATCCCACTCAGTCTCCTTGTGTTGTCCCTCCTGTGCTGCTTACAGCTGCCTTTCCTGCCAGCTGGCCAAGGTCCACCTCTGCCCAAGACAGAAGTGCCAAATAGCTTAACAAGGAGATGGTTTCAACCTGGTGGCACGTTTGTTGGTGGGCCAGAAACAGAAAAGACCCTGGAATTGCATATCTGGCATGCTGTGCCATTAACACTCCTCATTAGGAGTCAACCACAAGGTAAATCACCTGGCTAATGCTCCATAAGGACTCAAAGTTAAAAACCAAAAAAGATGTTAAAACTTTCCCACCCTGCTCCAGGATCACATCACAGAGCTCTTTGCTTTGCAGATCATTGAATTGCAGTAAAGAGTTTCAGACAAAGATGGTGCTTTACTTTGGCTCAGAGATCACCCCAAGAGTGCAACTTTGTGGTGATGGTTTCTACAGTCCTACCAGCTCTTGGTAAAGCATGTTTTGGTGAGCAGCAACAACCACAGTTCGTAGGCACTTGCTCATCCTCTCTAGACTGCCCCAGCACTCCCTAAACGTGACCACTGTCTAGCCCCACAAGCCTGGAGATCCCACATGAAAGGGCTGTGAAAACATCTTACCCATTTCTCATCCCACCAGAAACCTGTGACTAGCTTTCAGCCAGGTCTGCAGTCTTCCTGCATGGGCACACTGTGTCGTGGCCCTGAGGGCTAATGCCGGCACAGGGAGGAAAACAGTGGCAACATACTGCTCAGGAGGGCAGCATCACAGAAGCCCAGAGCAGTTAAAGCTGCCCCAAACTCATACTACGGTGGCAGACCTGTGGGAATGAAACTCCAGAACAAGGATGAAAGCATCATTATACTGCTTGGGGAAAATATTTTGGAAAATATCAATTATTTTCATTCCCTTAGTGTTTTTTTTAGTCTTCTTCCCTTTCCCTCCCCCATGACACCAACCTGATGAAAAGAGGAGACAAACCTGGGAAAATGACGGTTGTGTCAAAGATCTTGATAACGGACAGATAAATAGCCGTACTGCAGCTGCACCTAAGCCCTGGAAACTAAGACTGCTTGCGCATAACGGTTTGTCTAATTGCAGGTTTTTTTAATAACTATTAATTTTGCATAGTAGTATGTGCACTCAGTAAAAGACAATGGTTGTCCACAATGTTCAATTTAGTGTATTTATTGTTATTTATGAAAAAATCATCGAAGATGCCTTTGCATTCATGGGTCTAAGTCTTGCACGATTCATTGAAATGCTTGGCATCACTGCCATAAAATACACACACTGAAGGTAATAAAATCCAGCTACGCAGTACAGTAAAAATCCCCACAAAAAATATAATAAAATGGACATATGAATCTTGATAAAACCCCTGCACCACTATGCTGCACATTCACACAGATTAGAGATGTGCAGTAATCCTGAATGAAGCCTTATGTAAAAGCACACGCTGTCTTCAGAAGCAACGTAAAATGCAAAGTGTGAGTTCAATGCAGCCCTCTCTCTCTGATTATGCATAACTGAAACCCTTCATCAAGGATGCCTCCTTGGCCATGTAAAATATTCTCCTTCAGTTCAGCAAACCACTCCTAGCAGGGGTGCTCCAGTTTCCCTTCCCTGGCCTCACAAAGGCCATGAGAAACTGGGCATGCAGTATTGGGAGGCTGGTAGCACTCGTCAGGCTCCAGGTGTGATGTTCACCTCCCTCCTCTACCTGTCAGCTTCCCAAATGCATATTTCACCATCATCCTGCAAATGTATTCTGCAGCGTCTAGGAAACATTTCTGGTCTCCTGTCCCACTAATACAATCTGTAAACTGGAGCAGCAGAGAAGAAAAGGGGGTGGGGGGGGGGGGGGGTGTGTCCCAGAATGACTGGAGTAAAGATTTCTATAGCAGTCACTGGAGCAAACCAGCTCCTAGAGGTGCCAATATTACCAGCCTTCCTATACTACTAGAAAAATATTGTACATAATTGTGGGATCCATGATGATCTATAAAGCCTTTGAAGCATCACAGCAAAGCACTCATTGCAACACCAATTGTTCATGGAGAGGGCAGAGAACAGACATATGGGGTCCTCAGTGGCTTCAGCACAGCCTAGGAGCCCTGAGTCCCTTCGTAGTGGCCAACCTTACGATCCAGTGCAACAGCACCTTCTGGATAGCAGCATGCAGCTTCCTTACGATAACCACAGCATTTCACCCCCCAGCTTGTTAGCTCAGTCAGTGCTCTTGCAAGTAAGAGCTCCCTGAGAGATTTTTCTGTCACTGAGCTCCAAAGTAAGCTCTGCACAGCCTTGCAGAAAATAATTTTTAGTATGCTGAAGTCTGGCTTCTGCTTTTGCTCACTTTAGATGTGCAACATCTCCTTAATCGCTGCTTGATGCTGCGTTGGTGAGCTGAACCATGGCTGTCCACGGCCAGAAAAGACCTTGGAGAAGAATAGCACCACCGGCCAGGCACTGTCTTACAACAGCAGCAAGAAAAATCCCACAACACGCACCACAAAGTGCCATGCCAGCATATGGGATAGGGATTACTTTGAAGCCTCACCCTGTTCTGTGGTGTCAAGGATTTGAGACAGGGACAGACCATTGCAGGATAGTGGTGTGGTTTCTTTGTTCCACTTCTGCTTGTTTGCAGTGGGTTGTTTGGTGCAGATACATAAAACCTGTACCAAGCATTCAGGTACAGATATGCTACAGATAGATGATGAAGGGGAAAGACCGCATAACCACTTCTACAGCTATGTTAAGTAAGATGAGGAAATGGTTCGTGGGTACCTATGTGCACAGAGGGATGTGGGTAAGGAGGGTTAAAGCAGTGGAACAAAATCTGAAGAGTGCCTCCAGCAAATGGCAAAAAGCTGAGCACAGAAATCCTCCCACCGGGAAGATCTGTGAGGATTTAAGAAAACTTTCCATGTTCTAAGTGGCAATGGCTGGATCATTTAAAATTAGTTGTACCAAGCCCTTGCAACGCGCAGAGAACTGGATGATTTGGGGGTGAGTTTTCTTTTGCCAGCTGGGGGCAAACAAGCTGATCAGTGCGTGTCTGAGCTTTGCTGCAGCTCAGCTGCGGGGCATGTCTGCACTAGTGGGCGAGGAGAAACAACGCTGATGGCCACCGTCCCAGGCAATGAGTCCTTCACTAGCACTTGTGCCCCAGTAATGTTCCTGTTGTTGCTGCACAGGCTGACCACAGCGTTGCTAAAATGTCCATGTCTGCTCCCGCTATCGTCGCACCTTCATCTGTTGGACGAGCTCGCCCCCTCCCAGGGCTCTCATGCAGACCCTGGCCAGGCTCTGGCTGCCTCTGTGCTCATGCCATCATTTCTTCACACTGCTCAGATATAGAGAGGAAACTTTATTTCCCTGATTCCACAGTGGTAGAGTTCCTGAGGGGACATGCAGAGAAGCAATAGGGATGCACGCGGGTGCTCTGCTGAAGCCGTCCATGCCTGCATATTTCTCTGGGAAAGGGCAATACGGGCCAGCGGCATGGTTCTCTGTCCCACTTTCTCCCTGTGTAAAACAGGAATAATGATACTGACCTAGTTCACTGGGGAGCCTGGAAAGGCCAGTTAATGTTTCTAAGGCTCTTTCAAAATAAAAAGGTCTGTATCGGTGCTAAGTGTTATCATTCATGTATTGTAATTCTAACCTATAAGGGACTTCACTTTAGCAGGAGATTTTCAGTTAGTCCAGCAGCTGAAAGAGGGGTTTCGTATTTCATCTTTAGCTATATACAGATTAACAACACACACACAATTCCATCACAGGCATAAAGATAAAGGTGAAATCTACGCCAGTGTTAGGCATTACAGTGCATTGCCTTGGTATGGAGGGACTCTGGTTTCCAACATCTGTGAAAGTTTAGCTGAAGTGATGTATAAAGACTTTGTACCAGCTAACAAAATCAAGCGTTTGTGAGCTTGATCCTGCAATCTGAAAGTTTCCGTGGACTTTAGCAGGAGCTGGAGTGGTGCCCAAATCAGAAAGGCGAAAGGTAAGTATTTTACTATGCAACAAATTTTAAGCAAGGGAGTGTATAAATATATAGAAGGCACAGAGTGGTTTCACGGAGGTCTTTTCACTTAGAACTTATTCACCTCCCTCCAACAAGATCAGTGACACAGTGTGGTGTGTGTAACTCTAAAAATCATAAAAATATCAAACAGGGCTTTTTATAACATATCAAGCGTTCCTGACATATATTGCTGTTCTGGCAGTGACTTATATGCTACACATTTCCAAGATCACCGCTTCTCCTGTTTGGATTATGCTGACCTCCCAGAGGACATGACTGCATATTGGAATCTTGTGCCAGGTAATGGAGAGAAAAAAGGACTGGGCTCGCATGCAAGCAAGATACCACCTTCCCAACAAGAGGCAGGATTATTACTTCATTAAATCACATGGGAGACAATGGTATATCCACCATGAAAACAAACTGAATGCTTTCACATTATTTAGAAGTTACTTTGATGTGTTACACATGATGCCCTGGAAGATGGTGACTATTTGTCCTTCCTCACGCAGGTCTCCCCCTCTCCCTTCTCTCAGTTTTTGGGTAGACACACAGAGCCAACAGCTGCTTTATGCAATATGAACGATGTAAGATGGAGCTGCAGAAGAGACTCTTCTGTTCTTCTTATGTATTTCCATATATTACATTTAATATCATAACAATGAGAAGAACAAAAAAAAGTGCAAATCTTGACTGTGGAGAGCCATATTTTCCCTGTTCCCTCCTGTTTCTTTAGGTAATAGAAAATCAATGGGCCTTTTATATATGAGGCACATCCAAAGCACTGAAGCTCCCATCCTCCCCTCATATATGAATAAATGATTTAGTTTACTGTGCTGTCTGAATAAGTGCGTTTCAAAACAATGACAGATTTCAGCGCATTAGCTCCAGCACTTCCTTGCAGCAGAGCCTTTCTGTCTTTCTTCCACATTTCCTAAGAGGAACAACTCATTACATTTCCTACACAAGCTCCTCACACACCACCTCGTGACTGAAGTGGGGACTACAGCATATATAAAAACGTCACCCAATACTACATCATTCAATTTTTGGTTGACATACTGGAATATTTTTCAGCCCTTCTTATTTCCCAGATAGCAGTTTTCTTTTCCCCAAATTTGGTCCAGCTGCTTTAGCCGCTTACCGTTGCCCAGCCATGTGCTTTTTTATGGCTCTTGGCATAACCATCCATGTTTTTCAGGTGACATTTCAGAGCCTCTTTGTTTTTTTCAAGAGGAACTGTTACAAGGTATTGGTATTTTCTCCTAAGTTTGGTTGTTAAATTTCTCGCTAGCTGTACTATTTAAGAATTCAGTACACTATTAACAAATGCGCTAACTCTTCACTGTAAATGATTATGCTCTGTATGGCTTTTTCCTATATCCTGGAACTATTTACATTATGAGTCATTGATTATTTATGGAGATAATCATGGTGCTTTTCTTGGGCATGCCATTGTAAAGAAATCAGTAGGCTGGAGGGAAAGAACAACAGGGAGCTCTTGGGAGTGGACTTTTATGTTTGTTTTTACTTCTTTTAAAGTCTCCAGCGCCATCAAAAATCACTATTAATACTTGGCATTTTTCTACCGGCCTCTGTTGGAGAATCTCAAATGGAGATGGGCTTCCAGGAAGCAAGCGTAATGATAACACTACCTACGGTGTTATGATCTCCATTGCACAGACAGGCTGGACAAAACCTGGAGAAATTATAGGCTCAACCCTAAAGCTAGTATGAGTTTTGACCCTGCTGCTGCTAGGCATGAGGTGACATTGTTGATGACTTTCCAAAACCATGGAGGAAGGGTGTTTGTGGAGCAAGTATCAGAATTCAGATTCGCTGACTTTTGACCCCATTTTAGAGGTTACAGAGCGCTGATGGTCCCACAAGGACCACCTGTCCCCTCCCGCACTGAGAATATAGGGTGCTTCCCTTCAGGCACCTGGACAGAGCGGACACTGCATTCTGGCCTAGGTCTCATTTTCAACAGACAGGACCTTCAAATTGGTTTTCATTTTTGGTTTGATTTGTATTTTGTTTCTAATGTGGCAGTTTGAGACATTGTGTGCATGAGAGAGGGAATGGCATGCTACCTAGGGACAGAGGAGTCCAACCTGCTTAAAAGGGAAATGTTGCTGGAGAAACACAAATTGGTGCAAGCCACATCATTAGGAGAAAGTTGTCTATCATTAAACACTACGTAGTGCACCCTGTGTGCCTGAAATAAGTCTCCAGGGGATATACAATCATAGTTGCCACACGAGTGGAAATGCTGAGGATGAGCCACCGCACCGTCTGGGTGTCCACCTCCCACCTGTGTTAGCATCATTATATACATGTTGGGCTGACTTAGCATGCTGAGGAGGAAGATAGCCATGCCATTCTCTGTTGCCATCTGGGTAATTTACTCTGTGAGTTTCATAGAGAGGGAATTCATTAATGCAGATATGCAGGATGTAATTATTCAGATAATGTTGTGGGAGGAAGCTGTACAAAATTTGCAGAGTGAATTCTGCTGGTACCCTGGGCAGTGCTTTTCTGGGTGGTCCTCCCTGAAAAAAAATCATACCTAGGAATGCCTTGATGACTTCTCACCAGGTCCCAAATGGCAGCTCCTCCCAACCGGCATCAGCGGGAGCTGTTCTCACTAGGCGAGGGTGATATTAGAAGACTCCCAGTTAGCATCCGTCACAACAGAGAGGAAATCTGTGGGAACTGCTGATCATTTATATCAAAATTAATGAGGTTTTCCCTCTCTGAACACAAGGGCTGAGTTGTATGCTGACTACAGGGAAAAAAAAAAATCCATCCATGGATATCTAGTTTGCCTTTTTTATTTGTATTTTTTTTCCAGGGGTCTTGTATAATTGATGACGCTGCCTATTTGGCAAAGGAATTTTCTGAGCACAAAATTCATTTTAATAGTAATTTTTACCCATTAAACAAACTGTTGTTTTTTCCCTCCTACATCTGAAGCCAAAATCACAGGACCACAAAACAAATCAGCCTAATTTCACTGTGAACTTTTCTTTTGACATCCTTCTATTTTTCAAAGAGAATAAATGTGTTGTTACATGACTGCTCTTTTCCAGACAGAAGAGGCAGAGAGCTATTTTTGAAGCTCCTTAAATCAGAAGCTCTGGCTCTTTACAAAAGCATCCCCACAGGATATCAGGACTGTGTTTGGAAACATATGTGATAAAAAAAAATCAAACCATAAAAATGAACTGGGATCACCTTGTAATTGGGCAGAGAAGACTTCCTGCTGCCATCTATATTTTTGTTAAAAGCCAGTGCTTCTGCATTTCTCACCTTTTGCTGTGAGAGATTGTACACAAAATCTCTGATTGCCAAGCAAATCAAAGCCAAGAGGGAGACCCCCTGTTTGGAGGAGACCATCCCCCTTCTATATTCTCTTTTACTGATGTGATGTGGGGAAAATTAGATGTACAGAATGAATCAAAAGTAGTTGTAAAAAAATAAAATAAAAACACTACCACTGGAACAGAGCTATATGGAGGACCCGGAGGAGATCTTAGAATGCATCAGCTTCCATATAGAGCGTCAAGCTAATAGGCAGTTCATTGAAGCTAAAGTATAACATAAAACATAAAATTACAGAGAAAATGGCTGAAAATATAATAAAAAATAATTAAAAATCATGTAGGAAGGTGGCATATCAACATCTGATGTAAATACAGACATAGGAAGTGCAGTTAGTCATTTGAATGGATGATACAGTTTAAAATGTTAACAGAATTTGTAGGTATTTAATCTTTTTTTCCAAAAATTTAAGAAAACCCCAATGGTTCCAGCAACAACTTTCCATTTTCTTCTGTCAGAAGGTGATTTCTCTGTTTTACTCAGCTACCAGAATTCTTAAGGAAAAAAAATTACTGTAAAATTGAATTCAAAATCAAAGAAGGAAGAAAATCCACAGTCATTTTCCTGGTCCTTAAATGTTAAACATACTATGGAAAGACACTAGTGTCTCCCCCAGTAGGCATCATATGAACCTTCTAATAGAAACCAGACTTCTATTTTCTCTTGTCTGCTGCTTTCTACTCTTCAATGACATTAAATTTCACCATTGTTGAAGTCTTACGGCAAAATGAATTTTTTCAGGAAGATGTAAGACAAATTGGGCAAGGCACTGAGAGACGACAGAAGTTAAAAACAGGCAGCATTCTCCCCTCCTTGGACATATTTAAAACTCAGCATCTCCCAGCAATGTGTACATCACACTAATAAAATAATTTTTCCTTTCATAGACTGGCATCTGGAATTAGTTCATTGAGCAACGTTGAGCAATTAGCACATTGGCAACATTTAGGCTACAAACTTTTTGAGGATGGAGCATCTTTCTCTTTGCTGGACCAGGGACTGATTTCTAGACACAAGGTCAATACTAAAACTAGCCTTCGAGTATTAAGAGTGACCTTCATATATGAAAGTGTATCTGTGTTGGTCTTTGAGTTTGGACAACATATGACAATCTATATGTGTATGACTGTACACATAAATGTCTGTATTTTCAGTTGATATTTATGTATTTTCACCTGTGTAAGTACATATACATGTATACACACGCATATATATATATATGTATGTATGTTGAGAAGAATGCATGCTTAGTTTGGTGGAACCCATGCAACAGCAGTATGTGGCAAAACAAAGACAGTGACGAGGCTTTTCCAGGCTCCTGCATCCTTTTCCTCAGCACACGGAGGTAGAGTTCCTAGACCAGGAGGAACGTTCTCTGTAATGCAACTGTGCTGCTTTTCCAAGACTTGGCAAGGATATTTTCCCTCTTTTTTTCTGCTCATCATCCAGCAGCATGCTGTATACATAGCATGCACAACAAAGGGCATTGGCTCACTCCTTAGCATGGCCAGCATTTTTTGCATGTATGCTCAGATGTTTTTTTCAAGTACAGAGGATGTAGTATAAGAAAAGCTTTGAAAATGTGGCCTTTCAATTCTAAAAAAAGTGTTTCTTTCGTATGCATAGATACATACAAACATTCATGTTGTAACAGTAGCTATACCCACAGCAAGGATCAGGAAACTACAGTGCAAAATACAGCTTAGATATAAGTGAGATACAGCTGAATATGGATGATGTCTACATTATGAAAGGCCTGAAATCCAACAGAGCTACTTTATAGTCCAATCTACATATTTTAAAAATAGCTTATTTAATAGCTGATAAAAGCAGGGGTCAGCTTCCTCTGAAAAGCAGGAGGTGCATGGCTTTAAATACCTGCAGTTATTTTGAGAACATGGGTGATTAAATTCGAGCAACTCTGCAATTTCAAATGCAATTGGAAGTAAAGGACAAATAAAAAAATATTATGTCACTTGCTCTGAAGTTATTTTGTGTCTTTTTCTTCTTTCTGTGTTTCCTTTTATTTCTCTCCTCTTTCATTTTCTGTTCTGTACTCTCTTGGCTCCAAGCTTTGTTCAAGTTTCCACCACCCAAAGTAAAAGATCTCATGAATATCTATCTATATGTCTGTCTATCCATCTACCTACCAACCTACCTATGTATTGTACCTATCTATCCACAGATACACACACACACACACACACACACTCGAAAATTGGTTCTTTACACAGTATTCAAATATATGTGTCCAATAGTTTATCTCCCTACTTTTATAGTCATTTTCCCAATAATATTTGGCAAGGGGTCTCGCCCTTAGAAAAATAGGAATGAAGGTGGGAAGTATCAGGAAAACTTGTAATTAATGGCTTTAAGTTCCCATCTTATTTAAATGTTTGCATAATTTTGATTTCTGCCTAAAAGGAAGCCAAAACCCACTGGCCAAAAAAGGCAAGCAAAGAAACAGGAATTCACATAATCAGAAGACATTATGTAAGTGGAAGGGAAAAAAGGTTCAGGTTTAATTGATAGCTATTAGAAAGTAATGACTTCTGTCTCTTTACTTAAAAAAGATTTTTAGAAATTCCATCTCAATGGAATTTTCAGTCATTAATGGAGGTTTCAAAAATCTCCAGAGAGGGAAAGTGAATTGAGGTGTTAAACACAAAAGCTTATCATGGGGACCCTAATTCTGCCTCAGGCTGCTCACCTTACATGTTATCATCACTGGTGAGCCTTACCAGTGTTTCTTTTTGAGAAAGGGGCTAGAAAAGTGGAAGCATTTCTATGCACTAGTGGAAACCCAATTGCACAAAACACTGAGTGAATATGTAGATCTGGACCAAAAAAAAAAGGCTCTGGCCTGTGTTCATGGCTGTGTGTTTCTTGTAAGGACATCTTGGAAGTATTACTGAACATATTAGTAAGTTTTAATCTTATAAATGAAGAGCTAATCTTCTCTCCCTTCCCCAGTTTTATGGCTCATTGTAAAGCTGCAGCACTTTGCCAATGTCAGCATCTCAGGCATCACCCTCAGGAGAGGACAGGACTCTGCACCCCCAGGAGTGGGCACTACTGTAACAGGTCTCTCTTCATAGGACCACAAAACAGTCGGATGTAATCAAGTAGAATATAAATTCAACACTTAATAAGGGCTGTCTGCTGCTTATATCTAAATGAGGATTCAAGCTATCATGTTGGTTCACCTTACAGGTGCTGCATGGTTTACAGCGAAGGACAGAGGATTTTGTGTGATGTAAATAGTGTACAGGAGGGAAGGATGCTGGATGGGTGCCTCTTTTTCACCCCCACCCCAAATCCAAATTTGCCAGCTCTGTGACCTGTAGTGGTCCTCAGCCAGGTTGAGGGTTTCAAGGGGAAGGGAGAGGTGCTGAAAATGGTGTGGAATTGCACCACACCAAGCTGTGAAAATATGTATGTAGGGATGACATACCCTCTTTAAAATTACTATGACAGTGCACTCTTTTTTGAGCACAAAGGTGATTGTTCCCTTGAGAAAGAACAATAATCAATACAAGGGAATATTTTGGGTGGTTATATGAAAAAATAAAAATATGAGGTAAAAAATAATTAGTTTCATAGAGGAAGCATGTGACTGGATGGAGTCCCAAGGATATGATGCCGAGACCCTGTATTGCATCATATTCATGAAACAGAGAATGAAAATGTATATGATGCCATTTACTGATGATGCAATATTTTCTTCAATAGTAAAACCCAAGCTTGACTGCAATGAGATATGGAAAAGCTTCATGACACGGAGCATGGAGCAACTAGGTAATAAAATAGCAGGTGAAATTCAATGCTAATAAACATAAAGTGACATATATATAGAAAAAATACCCTAAGTATACAAGCAAGATGATGGGATCAAAATTAGCTGTTCGTACTTCAGAAGATGTCTTAGAGCCAGTGTGATTTTTCTTTCTGAAAATGACAGCTCAAAACATTTAGCTGTGGCTAAAAATGAAAAAAATTTAATTTTAGGCGTTACTGGGAAATAAATAGAGAAAAAACAGTAAACATAATCATGCAAGTGCGTATGCTTTTCTGACCTTGTTTCTCAAAAGATATGTGGTCAAATGACAAAACTTACAAAGGAGCGCAAAAAGGGTGATCAAAGCTGTGGAGCAGGTCCTGAACATGAGAAAGATTAAATAGAGCTGGACTTTTTAGCCTGAAAAAGAGATGATCAAGGAGGAATAAGGCAGAGGTCTATAAAAGCAGAGAGAAGGCAAATCGAGGAAATGGAGGTTACTGTTCGTTACTTCTCAAAATGAAAGAAAAAGGGGTCATCAAATGAAAATATTGGGCAGCAAGCATAAAATAAACAAAAGGAAGAAACTCAGAGTCACAGGATCTGGAGGCCAAAAGTACATGTAAGTCCCAAAAGTAATAGGACGAACTCACAGAAGAAACATCTCTGAAAGGCTATACAGCACAAAATCAGCAGGTTCCCAGATTGGGGACTTTCTAAACTGGAATCTGTACCTGATTCATTGTTTTTATCAATGAAGCTGGTGGGATGTCATGAGGATATGCAGGGAGAAAATGAGAAGGGCCAAAGCCCAACTAGAACTTTATCTTGCTACTGCCATAAAAGAAAATAAAAAATGGTTCTATAAATACATAATCAAAAAAAAAACCTTTATTGGATGCAGGGGGAAACATAGTGACAAAGGATGAGGAAAAGGCTGAAATACTTAATGCCTTCTTTGCCTCAGTCCTTAATAGTCAGACCAGTTGTTCTCCCGGTACCCAGCCCCCTGAGCCAGGGAGCAGAATGAAGCCCCCATAGTCCAAGGGGAAAGGGTTAGCAACCTGCTACGCCACTTAGACACACACAAGTCTATAGGGCCAGATGGCATCCACCCAAGGGTAGTGAGGGAGCTGGCGGAAGTGCTCCCCAAGCCACCTTCCGTCCTTTATCAGCAGTCCTGGCTAATCAGGGAGCTCCCAGTTGACTGGAAGTTAGCAAATGTGATGCCCATCTACAAGAAGGGCCAGAAGGAGGACCTACAGGCCTGTCAGTCTGACCATGGTGCCAGGGAAGGTTATGCAGCAGATCATCTTGAGTGCCATCACGTGGCACGTACAGGACAACCAGGTGATCAGGCCCAGCCAGCATGGGTTCATGAAAGGCAGGTCCTGCTTGACTAACCTGGTCTCCTTCTATGGCAAAGTGACCTGCTTAGTGGAGGAGGGAAAGGCTGTGGATGTTGTCTACCTAGACTTTAGTAAAGCCTTTGACACCGTTTCCCACAGAATTCTCCTGGAGAAACTGGCTGCTCATGGCTTAGGTGAGTGTACTCTTCGCTGGGTAAAAAACTGGCTGGATGGCTGGGCCCAAAGAGTTGTGGTGAATGGAGTTAAATCCAGTTGGCAGCCAGTCACAAGTGGTGTTGCCCAGGGCTCAGTACTGGGGCCAGTCTTATTTAATATCTTTACCAATGATCTGGATGAGGGGATTGAGTGTGCCCTCAGTAAGTTTGCAGATGACACCAAATTGGGTGGGAGTGTTGATCTGCTGGAGGGTAGGAAGGCCCTGCAGAGGGACCTGGACAGGCTGGATCGATGGGCCGAGGCCAACTGTATGAGGTTCCACAAGGCGAAAAGGTCCTGCTCTTCAGTCACAACAATCCCATGCAACGCTACAGGCTTGGGGTACAGTGGCTGGAAAGCTGCCTGGCAGAAAAGGACCTGGGGGTGCTGGTTGACAGCCGGCTGAACATGAGCCAGCAGTGTGCCCAGGTGGCCAAGGTGGCCAAGAGCATCCTGGCCTGTATCAGGAATAGTGTGGCCAGCAGGAACAGGGCGGTGATTGTTCCCCTGTACTCAGCACTGGTGAGGCTTCACCTGGAATACTGTGTCCAGTTTTGGGCGCCTCAGTACAAGAAAGAGGTGCTGGAGCATGTCCAAAGAAGGGCAATGAAGCTGGTGAAGGGTCTAGAGCACAGGTCTTATGAGGAGCGGCTGAGGGAACTGGGGTGGTTTAGCCTGGAGAAAAAGAGGCTGAGGGGAGACCTTATCGCTCTCTACAACTAGCTGAAAGGAGGTTGTAGTGAGGTGGGTGTTGGTCTCTTCTCCCAAGTAACAAGCGATAGGGCAAACGGAAATGGGCTCAAGTTGCACCAGGGGAGGTTTAGATTGGATATTAGGAAAAATTTCTCCAGCAAAAGGGTTGTCAAGCATTGGAACAGGCTGCCCAGGGAAGTGGTTGAGTCCCCATCCCTGGAGGTATTTAAAACACATGTAGATGTGGCCCTTAGGGACATTGTTGAGTAGTGGACTTGGCAGTGCTAGGTTAATGTTGGAATTGATGATCTTAAAGGTCTTTTCCAACCTAAACAATTCTATGATTCTAAGCTAAAGCCTCAGCCTCAGCCTACAGTTCCTGTGCTGCTTCTAAAAACAAATCTCTTCACTTGGAGAGTTTTATTTTTGTGGGGATTTAGCCAAGAGACTTCAGTTAGCTTTTTTGGGGGGGATGGAGCTGTAGACTAGCAGATGAACATTTTGTGCCACACTTTAGTGCCAGAGCTAAATGACTGACATACCTAGAAGCTGTATCTAGAGGGCTACCTTCATCTATACACACAGCAGGCAGATTTCCATATGACTGCGAAGAGCAATGGTGTGTTAGTGGACACCTCTTTCCACAGAGGTATTTTATTTGCTCCCTGAACTCTGCTTTGGAGAGAAATTCCTGAGAAAAGGTGAGCAATGCAAGATACTGCGTGTACCGGAGCGATGTGCTCCACTTCCAATGGCATTGCTTCTTGCAGGACAAGCTCAGACACTAAATGCTGGATCCAGATTTGCAGCAGAGAATGGGAACAAAGCAAATCTGAAATGCCTGTGTTGTTTACAGACCGTCCTCTGCTGCACAGTGTTACCTACCCTGGTCACAGTTGCTCTGAGCAAAGAATATTTTCTATGGAGAAATAGTGGCAGCTTAGGGAAGGTGAGCAAGGACACCGAGCGAGAGCGGGGAGTTGTAGCTTGTATTTTGGTGAACTTAATGACTAGTTTTGAGGCAAAGACTTGAAGGCCAAAGTCTGACAGGCTGTCAGGCACTGATTGCCATTTTCATAAAGGGCGCTATGCAAGTGTAAGTGATTGATAGATTGATTGATTTATTTTGCTGAGGCTCCTTTGTGGTCTCCTGGGGGGATTTCTGGCCACACCTCTCAGCCTGAAAGCACTTGCTCTGCCTGCTGTTGCTTTTTTTTTTATTTGCGGGTAATGAAAATTTGTTATAAGCCTTCCCTTTCATCTGTACATGGCAGGCTGTCACACAGAAACAAGCCATTCTGGAACCTTGCTTCCTTCCAAATTGCTAAATATTTTTCTTCAAATTGCTTCCCTAATGGGCTAGTATAATAGGAGCAGCATGCTCTCTGCCCATGCTGAAGATGCCAAAGCATTTGTCCAGTGCACATGTGTGTTGGGCACAATAAACTCATTGCCTGGCCTGGAGACAGTGCAGCACTGCTGCTGATCTAATCTATATCGCACGTTCTTTGGGCCCAATCATGCACGCAATGGATATAGGCATATATGCGCACAGATAGGTACTTTTGCCTCCCCTAGGAAAATGTACCTCTTCAGGGAAGCAGCCAGCTATACATCCCCCTTTCCTGGGGAAGGAGCCATGATTGCATTTCATAAGGTGAGACACGATGGCAGGAGGAGGAGGAGGCTACACTGCCACCGAGTAAGCCATGCGAGCAGTGACAGAGCTGGGCTCACTAATGGACTGGCCTGGCCAGTTTTTTATTGACTCCAGTTGCTGCTTTTTGGAGGGGCAGGCACCAGCAGTCCCCAAGGTCAGCAGTTCCATGTGCTCTATGCTAAACTGTTGCTGACCCACTGCTTTATGAGCCTAAGTGCTTATCCAGGAACAGAAGTGAATAGGTTGTGTGTGATAAGAAAATAATTTGCCAAAACTGCAACAATAAAGAAGGCCTGATGGGATCTCTTATGGTATGAATAGCCTGGAGCAGCTGCAGATTTCTCTCTGCTTTCACAATTATTTTCATTTTTATAACAACTAAAAAGGGAGCATTGTCCACAGGCTCCTGCAGCCCATATTTTCATATCCAAATCTAATATTTCCATATACGTGTATATACATATTACACATTGTGGATCTTTGTGAATAAAAGACAGGAACACAAAAAGAAAGAAAAAGGAAAAGCCTTCTCAGATAAGAGGCCTGTTGGCACACCAGCTTAACCCATTCCTCCTTTCTGTTTCTCTCACAACCTTCTTGCTGGATTTCTGCAAGATCCCAAGGCAGCCAGCCCAAGACAGGTGGAGCCCTGTTTTCTGGGTGCTGTGCACAGGTGCCCGATATGGCTGCACGCAGGGCAGTTCTCAGTGCCGTGACGGAGCTCCATGTCTGAGGGTAGCCATCCTCCCCCATCATCTGTGGGGCTGGGAAGGTGACCCATATGCTCCTATCTCCCACCCCGTGACAGTGTCTGTTGAGAAGGCTGAGTATATTTTTGCATTCTTTTCTCTCTAGGTGTTACAGAGGGGCTTCAGTCTGACAGCTGACCCTGCGCAGCCCTCCTGAACTCACCCCATTCCCCACCTCCCCCTCCAGTCTATGGCATTTTTATTGCCCTGGGAGCACGGCCAGATCTGACGCTCACCCCGTGCTCAGTTCCCCACCCCAAACAGCCCCTGGCAGTGCAGGACCCAGTGGCAGACCCTGTGCTATGACCCTCTCTCTTGCCCACCGGTCCCCAGGTTGAGCAGTGCTTTGCCCAGAGAGGGCTCCCTATGACCCGAAGCCCTGGAAGCTGTGCCCAGGGCTTCTTCCAAAAGCTACGCCAGGGCCAAGCTCCTTGCAGAGGTACCACACACAAGAGAGCCCAGGTCTCTGAAGCTCTCCGAGAACATCTGAAACTGCCAGAGAAGGAGGGACTCCTAAAAATAAACTAGTCTTGCAGTTCAATTCTGCATAAGGAGAGGACCAGACTCCAGCCTTGGATGTCACAGCAGGGTCAGCTATGCAGAGTTCAGAAAACAGTTGTATAAAGAAAGACACAAAGAAATGACTCAGATTGTAGCTGACCGCCTTTCTGATTTCTCAAGAGGTCTCCAGTGAATCAGGCTGAATGAGCTTTTTGTTGCCTTTACTGTTTACAGGAGTAGCAGAAGTCAGAGAGAGTTCTCCTGTCTTACTGCTGACAGCTACAGTATGGCGGGGCTGTGGTGTCTTAGCATATAATGATCAATCTCATTTCAGTTCATTTTGCTAGAATTTAATTTTCACATGGCCCAGTGTGACCACATCCCACTAATTTCCCACTTGGATATTTTTTTAAAACAGAGAGACCAGTTGAAGATTCTGCAACTCCTGTTGGTGAAATAATAATAATAATTTACATTTATTAAGTGCTGTTCTTCCCAAAGGACTGCCCAAATGCTTTCCAAAATTTGTGTATGCAGGAATCCCTTCACCATGAAAAAAAAAATGCAGCTGCTTCATCGGCACACAGCAGCACTAACACAACAGCTTAGGATAGGTAATGAATCAAAGTTTTAATGTTATTACATCTTTGTGGTTCTGTTACAGTAATGCCCAGAAGTCCCAAGAGGGACCAAGGCCCCTTTTGGGCTGGGTGAAATAAGTAGTAAGGTTATTGAAAGAGAGCCAGGGAACAGAAAATGGTAAGCACACTAAAGGAAGAGTAGGAAGAAAAAAAGAGTGATAGATAAACGCACACATGATCACATAGATTTGAAAGACGTGATGAAGTCATGGGACTGGAAGGGACCTGTGATGTGATCCCATACACTCTTCTGTCCTAAGGCAGGTTCATTTCTAACTATTTAATCACTAATAGACATTTCTGTAACTTGTTCCTGACAATCTCCACTGATGGAGATTTTACAGCCTTCTGAGGCAACTTCTTAACCTGCACTCTTCCCTTACCATTAACATGAACCTGAATGTTTCTTGCGATAACATAAACCTCTTATTTCTCATCTTATGCACAACAAAATCTTTGCAGGTTGTCATTTCTTTTTGAAAAAAAGGAGACACATCCATTAGTCAGTAGAGTTCCTACAGAGGTGTTAGGATGAGGTTGTTTACCACTGGTGTTATAACGGACATGTCTCATGAGATGGGATCTAGAGGAGGACATGGCATGGAGCTATCTACTTCCATGGGGAGCTGTGTGAAAAAGGTGCTTGTGGAATGAATGGACAGAGGGATGGAGGCTGCCAGGTTGGGATTTGCAGTCCTGTGGGAAAAGTGAGACATGTGGGAAAGGTGATGGACCTTGGTGTTAAGACCAGTAAACTCCATCTCCATGTTTGTAGATCAGTCAGGAAATGTATTTTAATAGTCCATAAGGAAACCAAAGCAGCAGGTAAAGTGACTGAAACATGAAGCTGGAGCAGACAGTTGTGGCAGAACCACTGGGGAGGACTGACAGGAGAGTGGCTGCAGCAGTGAAGCACAGAGGGGAGAGGTCGTGATGGTCAATGGCATGGGCTAAGCTAAGCAGGATACCTAGGAAATGCCATGTAGGCACAGGAAACAGTTTCTGGAGGAGAAAATAAAAATGGCCACTACAACATGGATCTAAACAACTGAATGGTTAATGACTATCATCAGGCAGAGGAAGAAGCAGAGGGGTCTGGGAAAGAAAAATTAATAGCTCCGTGCTAATGAGCTGATGCCATCAGGACCTCTGTGAGGAGAGTTTGCTGATGCAGGTGGAGATACAGGGCTGGAAGGAATAAAGGTATCCTGCCGATACCAATTTGTGAGCATTCAGAAAGAATATGTGTATTGATTTGGAACTCCAGTTCACAAATGTGAACAGATACAGAAAGCTAAAAATCATTTCTTCTCTTTTATTCTCTCCTGCAAGAAAAGCAGGTTTAGGTGTTAATGTCTCTATCAAGTCTCCTACACCCCCATCTTCTTTGACCTGATTTGGAGTATTGCTTGTTTGCCAGGCAGGAGGAGTCTTTCTTGTTCTTCATCCATGAAACATACTGACCTCAAGCCTGACAGTGTGCAACTAGTAGTGTACAACAGAATGTGATCTTTGGAGTATTTGTCCTGAAATGGGATTTATTAGAGGGACTAAGTAGATGCCACTGGAAATTTTCACCAGTTTTAAAATTTCCTTTCCTTTCCCTTCTTTTCCCTTCCCTTCCTGGGGAATGGAGGATGCTTTGCACTTCACAGGCAGTGCTCAGGGGAGCTCAGCTGAAGGGCAAAGTGCATCCCAACACCCAGACCTCCTCCTCACCAGAGACTACCCAGGTACACATTAAAACTGAGCTTTGAACTGACCCATGTTCAAATCAACTGACCCAAATCAAATCAACGTCTTTTGCACTTCTTTAATGACAGAACTTAGCAAGGCAGATTTGAGCTTCACCTCTGCAGACCCAGATCCACTTGTTTAAGTAGAATATTTTTTTGTTTATGCTGCAGGCTAAACAACTAGGTTTACCTAGGGTCTCTTGTTAAAATGAGCCATCTGTGGCAGCTGTGGTAATTATACCCAGACTACTGTACCTTTCATGCAGAGCTCTTAGATTTGTGTTGAGACTTTGAAAACAAGAGGAACAGTGGCACAAGGGGAAAGAAAATATCTCCTTAGCGTGAAAACTATCATGAGGTCCCCCCTTCGTTCATTTTCAAATCTTGCCTGGATTAACCACAATCCTCAAGTTGCTCGACAGTTGTTCCCTGCAACAAAGGACTACAAAACTATCTGAGGTCAAAGACCAGATGCCAGGCTGAGGCAGGTTTTGCACCTCCTCCTCATCAGTAAATGCTTGCCCACACTTTGCTTTTGTGAGCCAAGTAAATCCAGTATTTGCGCTGCTCTGAAATCTGGGCTGCATAAGCACGGTGTCACAAGCCCTACCATAGGAGTTAGTCTCTTTCCCAGTTTTGATTCCCTTCACCCATCCTGAACGACTCTCCGCTCGCACAACTTCTGCAGAAGCTGCAGGGGGATTTGCTCCCCCTGTCCCCAAAGCTGTCAGCGCTGCTGTGAATATGAAGTAGCAGGAATTACTCCAGAGCAATGCCAGGTATTTCCTCCTCTCCAGGGTGGGGGGTGGGGTGGGGGTTGAGCACACTGCCCTGGGGGGGGTCAGACCTTTGAAATCGGTTGACTTTCCAGTGCTGCCAGAGAGATGGTAAGGCTTAACAGCAGACAAAATTCTGCATGGCATATGCTAATTCTCCCTACTTTCCTCTCTTTAAAAGTTCTCCAATTAAACCACATATTGTTTTCATGCAGTAGTTACTGAATAGTGATGTATCTGAAAGCCCGTGATACTGGATGATGCTTTGAAGGAAATATGGAGACCTTTAAACTGCCAAGGTGTTGTAAATGCTGCCAAACACAATGATTTTATAATAAGAAAATAAGAAAAGAAAGATTGTGGGAATAAGCATTGATGTTATCAGCTGGAACTGACAACAGCAAAAGCAGCCATTGATTCTTTGAGCTTTCATGTAGTATAGTATTTTCACATACTGTATTTCCTTATTGTATATTTTTCACTGTGGGTTTTCATATGCTGTAGGAACAGTTCAGTCATAAGAGTAAGTCAAGTTAGCATGGCCAGGAAAGAACAATAGGTTTGATTCACGTCTGCTGTTTGTGGCACTACCGCGGCAGAAAGTCTGCCTGAGCCTGGGGGAGGTCAGAGCGGTGCAAGGTTCACAGCCCTTGCTGACTCCCTAAATGAGTACAGCTGATCTGGAAAAATGCTGTCACCAGAGCAGAGAAGGGTGTTCTCATTCTCCTTAGCCCCTGAGCAGTTTCCAAATCACTAACGAGGCATTTGCAGTACCAAGATGTGATTTAAAGCTCCTGTCCACAGGGCCAGCCATCTAATGAACATCTGCCCCATTTGGTTCAAGAGCGAATCAAGTCCATCACGCCTGTTGTCTAAAAAGTCATGGATAAATAGTCCCATAACAAACAGTATGAAGTAATTTCCTGCACAAACTTCCTGCACCCTGGTCTTTACCACAAGCTCAAATTTCTTGTGTGGGCTCAGATTTTAGCAAAGAATTACGGTATATTGCTTTCCATGAGAAGAATTTCCCACTTAACGGATCTCAGGACTCTATTAGACCCTTGGCTAATGGAAAACCATAAACCATCCCAGAGCTTTCTAGAACTCCATGGAGAGCTGAAAGTGCAGATATTTAGCCTCTTCAAGGGCCAGGGACTGACAGAGGACTCCTTAAAGGAATGCCAAGCTAATAGAAGTTCCAAACAATTTCGTTTCAAACAATTTCCAAAGGAAGAGATGACTATTATTAACATGAATATGATTTAATGGTAGTATTAAGTCTTCTTCAGTGGTGTTCCCTTCCGTTTCTCTGCTTGGTCGTATCTGCCACCAAACTCAGGGTTGTGGGCTTGGGTTTTTTTTCTGGGCATGAGTTTTATGTGCTACCTCTCTGTGGTTAGGTCTGTTTGGCTGCTAACATCAACTGGCACAGTTGCAAAGCTGTGCACCTTATTACACATGGTTCCGAAGTTGTGCAAAGCAGCTGGACCCAGATGTGCTCTGGCCACCCCCGTTCTTGTCCTGGTCCCACCCTCTGTACTATAAACAGTCGAAAGTTGTCTCAGACCTATCAGACTGTTTCTGTGCCACTTGAGAACTCGCAAGTTGCTGGCTCCACACACTTCTGCACTGGTTCTGTGTCAGGGCAAACTCATATCCTCTATTAACATATCTGCACCTTGTCCACAAGTCAAAGTATAATGGAGAAATGGGTCCTACTACTGCTACAATGTCTCAGCAGGCATATCCCATGTATTTCAATTCACCATAGGCACTGCAGACTTATGCATCATTTTTCACTTTAGCATATATATATATGCCACTTAACGTTGGATAGGCCCTGTCTATTGGTAACAAGCGTTTTTTTTTGAATGGCTGCTGGTGAGTCTTTTTTATTTTAATATTTCTTAACTCATCCCCTCCTAAAACAAACTCAGATTCATTCATTAAAATTAAGGCACTAAGATTCCATAGAGACAAACCCCGGAGAGGGCTGATAAATTACACAAATAAGCTGTATTTATAATACCTCTGATGCCTCCAAATAGGCATTTTATAGAAGAGAAGCTCCAGCAAACTGATAAATCTATGCTCTGATACTGCAGCTAAGCTGCATTTCAATACCTGAAACCATCTGTTTGATACAAGCATACACTTAGCATAATATGAATACCTTAGCACACAGGTACCTTAGCATAGCGCATCCCTTCATTTTCTCATAACCAGCAATTATAGTCCAGGCAGAGAGGAGTGTGTGGTGGGATAAGAAAGAGGGAGGAGGAGAGACGTATAAAGAAGATGGATTTTTTTTCCCTTAATCTGTGCGAGTCTGACAGAGCATATGAAGATCCGTAAGCCACAGAGTGCCAGTGAGACAGAGACAGAGAGACAGACAAAATTATTTCCTTTGCTGGGTCTTGCAGTTTGGAGTAGTGGCTGCCTTATTCACAGGACTTTTTTTCCCCAGACACCCACCCAAGAACCATTCAGCTACATTTATTATTCTGTCAAATACAATGTGCAATAAAGAGCCAGTCTCCCCAATGATGGGTACCTGTGTTCATAGCTCCACAGTGAAACACATAAATCACATGTGAAGGGCAAAGCACATGTGCTTTTTGTTTCTTGTATCACCTTTTATTATCTTAGGACTGAAAAGTTAATAACCCAGTGGGTAATCACGCCATTATCAGTTTACATTGTAGTAAAGCCCATTCAAATGATGATTACATATGTTAATGAGTGTCGTTATAATGCACTACACAGTACATTACCTTCAATAAATATAATTGTTTATGCACTTTAATGAGGGGATATAATGCCCCCAAAACTAATGGCATGGACTGAATTGTGATTTATTGCTGGAAAACTTTGCCATTAAGAAAAGAAATCTCACAAACCCTTTCATGTTTATCTAACTTTTTTCCTTCTTTAAAAGCTGCCACTCATCTCTCCCTCCTTCTGCTTGCAAGGGGAAAATAGCTGTAAGACACTTCAGCAATGTTCCTTGTCAATGCCTTCCTCCACCTGAAGAAGCAGGAGGTGGGTTCATTTAGGAGGTTTAATGAAGATCATTATGTTTACCCCTTAGTAAGGCTTAATGCGTTATCTGGCAACAAAACTGATAACACGTCAGAATTTTGGCTGCAAATCAAACAACGGGAAGTAAAAATGTTGGTTGTTAAACTACAGACTAGGAATAGAAAATAAGGTTAAAGATGACATTTTGGCCAATGGTCCTTCATCTAGCTATAGAATAGTCAGAGAATAGTTGGCTGCGTGGAGCATTCAAAGCTCTCCAGCTGGGAATGAAGAAAACTAGAGGTGAAATGCCACCTGATCTCTTCAATCTCTAGGTGCTTTCTTTTCCAGAGGAGTGAGATAAAACCTTTCTTTGTGGACTCAATAAGAAAGGACAAAGAGGCAGAGAATGCTAAACCAGGCAGCACTGTGTAACCGGCTGAGGGTGCAGTAGGCTGAGCGAGATGAGCTATCAGCAACTAAACTGCACAAGACTGGAGTTTCCTCTTTAATTTCCCTCCACTTGGTTTCCTTCCTGAATGGCACTGCTGTGACATTTCCATTACTGGTGAAAAGTAGCATGCTTTGTACAGTAGTCTCTTCTCCTATTGAAGTCAGTGGCAAAACTCCCATTGATTTCAACAGCAGAAGCAGTGATCTAGCTGCGGGGGCACCGTCACTTTTGCGGGGAATTTGCATGCAGTATGCCCTAATTTTGCTCTCTCATCAGTGTCGAAAATTTAAAAAAAAAGTTTCCTCAGGTCTTAAAGAATAAATAAAATGCTGAAATTTAGAATGAATAATAACAGGAATTCCTCTAAATGCTATTAAAATTCAGGTGTAATGGCAGGGAACGTGAGAAAGCTGTATGTGAAGGACCAGTATGAACTAAAGTAGTTTCTTAAGGTATATTCCCAAATATGTGTACACACAGTAATTGAGAAACTTTCCAAGGATCACAGTCATGTTCCAACTAGTTTGAAAGTCAGTAGTGTAAAAAAACTTTGACATTGAGATGCAATTTGTGGTAAGATCTAATTAATTTTTTTGCTCCTAAGAATAATTTATTATTTACACTTCTTATTATATATGTATTTTAGCTTCATTAGTCTGCAATGCTGGAAAAAATTATACCTTCAAGTCCTATTTATCAAATTAATGGTGCAATTTCATAGTGACACATTCCACATTCATTAAACCACGTACAGTAAAAATGCATTTAAATTAGATTAGTGTGATGTAATAACGATTCCAGTGTACGGGGTGATATTCTAGCAGTAAAGAAACACCCGGATTGAGTTGAAAGCAAGTTTGAGATAATTTTTCAAAATTGATTTTGGCACTGGTTTAAGTGAAAGAATAAGGAATAACGTCTTTTCCCCCCCATAGCTTGCTCTGTGTGGGAGTGCATGGCCCTGGGTGGAATCGCAGGAAACAAGTGGAAGCCATGCGTGCTCTGCAGAAGGCAGCTTTGTCAGCCCCACGAAACACCGGAGAGGGATGCCCACCTGAATTCACTTTTTACCAGAGCTGACCTCACACACCCCTGCAGAAGCTGCTTCTAGTCCCTCAAAATCCTGCCTCTCCAGGCTGTTTTATTTCTCACAGAGGCTGACAAAGGCTCACACGTCTGTGCATGCATCCAGATGCACGTGCAGGCACAGCTGCCTGGATGTGGGAGCTCTTGGAGGAACCACCCCATGCCCTTTCGCCCCCTGGATTACTGCTCTCTGGCAGCGTGTGAGCACGCTCTAGGCCAGAGGGGATGGGTGAATATCGGTCCATTTCCATCAGCTTCATCCATTCCGGGGATCCTGACTGCAGAGCAAAACAGAAACTGTAGGTGGGTGCCAAATTCACTGCCCACGAGGGGCCTATAAAACCTTAATCCCTTCTGCCTCCCTGTACCACATACACCGCCTGCTTCAATGACCCTGCTGTGAAACAGCCAGAAGCTCCCGTCACTTTGCCACCATGTCCTTTAACACCAAGTTTTAGTTTAGCGCATTCCCTGTAGCTTAACTTTCCTGGCTCGGACTGATGAGTGAGAGTCCCCGGTAAGCAGCAGGTTGATGGAGGTTGCTGGTCAAGGAGTAAACCACCAAAAATTCATGTCCTGAAACTCTGATCAAGTCAGACTGGGGCTGCACGTCCCCTCTCTCCACATGCTGATACTCCTCTTGTAGTCTTTGTAGCCCAGCAGAGGAGTGTTTTCAGCTGGCTGACACTCAACCCCACACTGCTCCGATATCACATTAAAGAAGCAAATTAAATCAGAATAGCTCCTTAATAAAAAAAATCTTTCTTTCGAGTATCCATAGGGAGTTGTGTATTGTGAGTATCTGTCTTTCAGACTGTAAGCCTTCAGGGCAGTGACTATCTTTATTTCTGAAACACAAACAGTATTAAAACACCATTGGCACTTAATAAATCAGCAAAACTACAATCGTTACATAGGCCTCTCGGTGAGCCATCAGCAACCTTAACACATTAACAAAAGCATGTCCTTTGCATTTTGGCGAGTGCCTTGTGAGGGGTGTGTGGTGTGATGGCAGACTAAGTACCCCAGATTTTGAAGGATGCTATTTGCTCACTGAGGAAGCCCCAGACCATTGCAGGCCTCACTGTGGAGACCTCCTCGGACGCTTCTGTCCTCACCCACAGATATGATCCCACCAGGGGACATAAGTTCATTCTCCATCTGGTATCTCTTGAGCTGAGGTGCAAAGAAAGGTGGAAAAGATTGATGTAAGACCACTAGGACTGCTGGTTTAGAGGATTTCATTTTAGCAGGAGTTATTGAATACTTGCGCTGTGGTAGCACAGGGTTGGGCCAGCCAGGGCTGGTACAATCCTGACATAAAAGGCAGTGCCCCATGGTCACTTCTGAGAGGACTGAACTTGTAGGGGCTGTACAAAAGAGCTGGAGCTGAGCTACACTGGTTTTAAATTGATGAACAGGGGAATGGCAATAGGGTAGGAAATTAAGACTCTTCTGGGTTGAGCTGGATGTGCATTAATAGCAAGGTAACTGCTGCATTTTCGAAGGACTACATCAGCCCTTTATAAAACCAAATGTCATTTGCAGACTTAGTCCTAGAGATATCCTTGCCAAAAAAAAAAAAAAAGTTTTAAAATTTTCCTTTAAAGAGCTGCTAAAAAGGTGAGTTGAATCACTGTGCACAAGTTCATGTATTAATATAAACAATTAAGCTTGATTAAAAAGAAATCAGTTTTGCCTCTGGCCTGACTGACCTCAAATTTCTAAGTGCTGCTTTTCCAGTCCTAAGGGCCTGAGCTATGTGTCCTTTTGACTTCAGCTTCTCAGCCTGTCATCCCCAGGCATATTCTTTCTTCCACACTTCCCTGTCCCCTTCTTCCAGTAGATATAGGTTTATTTAAACAATTAAAAGCTGTATGCCCCTACAGCCTTCTCCAGAAAGCAAGGGGCAAAATACAACCAAGTGAGCCTGAGCACTCAGAGGCAAGGAGAGCAAATCAAATAAAATGTTTTCTAAAAAAATAATTTAAAAAAATCAAACCTAAGCTGAAATTTGCATTTGCTCATCTATCTCAATTGAAGATTTCTGCTACCATGCACCATATGGCGCTGTGTGAGGCTATAAATACGCTGCTCTCCCAGACCTGTTTCTAATGGCATTTCCCATCAGTAAACAGGTGCTCCTGGCTTCTCCTGTGCCTCTGAGCTCAGAAAACTTGAGCAGGTACCTTGTGCACCTACAGGAAGCAAATGCAACTTGTCAATGGGTGTATTTCCCTTGCATCGGAAGATGTGTGCAGGATGGTGGAACGCACCCACATTACAATGAGTATCTGTGGCAGCTTTCTTCCTCCATGCTTTTCCCTAACATCTTTGTGCCCATCAGCAGGGCTGATCCAGTACCCAGAGGCTCCTCTTGTGTGGATCCTTTGCCGTGCCTTTGCAGCGTCGAGCACCATGGGACCTCCCTGGCAGGACTGAGTAGGTGCTTGCTCCTGCCTGCTCTTCTGCTGTTCTCTGTAGGGTTAAGGAAAAAGGAGCAGCCAATGCACAGGGCAAGGGTTTTGGTTTTGCCTTGGGGGGAAGCTGAGAAATCAGTCAAGAAGCATGAATGCCACCTGGAAAACCTCAAAAGGTCTCGCAATGGTCTTGCTTAACAAGGGCTCTGGGCTTTAGCCATTTCAGCGGCAAATTTCTGTGCCGTTCTCCTGTAGGAACCTAAGCACAGTGATGGAGCGCTACGCCAGACCACAGTCTGGTGCAGCCTGCGGCCTTCACGCCCCTCTCTGCATTTATTTAATGGGCTGGAGTTTGGTTAGTGCTCCCCGCACACTGAGAAGGAGAAAAGGGAAGTGCTGTCGGTAGTACCAGGGTGTACGTTAAGAGGCTAATCTGAATATTGCCTTACAAAGGTACTATCAGCCCATTGCCTTAGACTGGGGACAAGAGCTCAGGCTATTCACGTCAGGTGACCACATTTTCAAATCCATTGCAATGGTACAAAAGTATCCAAAAGGTCAATATATTGTTTATACCACATCAGTGATGCTAGGGGGAATAACAACCTTCAGTAAATCCTATTATTTTCACAACTATACTAATAACATGAGAAACTATAGATATAATAAAAGTTTATATCTATAGTTGCTCTGCAGACACCTCCTCTGGTATGGTATAAATATAATATATGAGACTTGGTGGTGTAATACAGTTTTTATTTCAATTTTTTAGGGATGGCCATGCACATCCATAACTCATGAAAATAAAAAGTGTATTACACTGCCAACTGTTACATATTCCCTAGTAAAGCAAAAATGGCAAGATAAATTTTATTTTTCTCTTCTCTCCACCAACAAAGTGTCTAGCTGATATGGTCATGATGAAGCATTAGAATAAATATTATTTATCCGAACAATTTCTATGCCATAACCATGTCTGTCTTGTCTATTTGTCAGTCCTGTCTATCTGTCAAATGCTAGATACTTTCTTTTTTTCTTGCATGTTGGCTTTGGTTTTAATTTTATGCTTCTGTATTTGCTGTTATTCTCCTTAGGAGTGAAGGAAAGAGAGACTGCCTCTTCCCGTGTCCTGCTCTTGAATTTTCTCAGACACATTCTCTTTGGGTCTTAAGAGCTCTAACATCTGTGTGGGACATGTGTTGGCTTGGTAGCATAGGCAGCACTTCTTAAAGATGTGCAAAATAGTGTAAATGAAGAAGTATCCCAGCTGCGTGTTGTGCGTAAGTGGAGCAAGAGGTGAAAAACCCTATGATTCATAGGTAGGGATGGGGAAAGAATTAGAAACTTGAGTGCAGCAGGCTAAGACTCCTATACCTAAGAGAAATGGAACAAGTATGTCACTCCCATACTATAAAATGGGAAAAAGTGATAAAATCCTGTTTTGTAAAGACTGTATTATATTACAGTCAGCTCTTGAGTATTCACATAGCAATGAATCAGGTGGCAGGTTAACTGTGCTGGGCCTGCAGGGACATCCAGTGTGGTGCCGCATGGAGTAAGAGCAGACCCAGGACCCCTGGGGACTGGATTTGGGAGACCTCCACACGTGGCAGCGGGGACAGGCAGGGTCCCAGCCAAGTCGAGAGCTGTCTGCATGCTGCACTGCTGCTGTCACAAACCAAGCTGCCTCCCGCAAAGCTTGCTTAGGTGGCTCTGCCCTCTCCACTCTGAGAACGTCAATTTGGGATGAGGGAGACTTACTCAATTTTTGACAAGCCAGCCCTGCATTAGAGGGCATGTAATGACTGACCAGCCACTCCTCCGTCCATGGGGCAGTCGCTAACCTCCTCAAGGCTGGAATAGGAGCAAGAAACCTTAATCCCTGGGAAAGTCCCCTCAGTGACACTGGTGACAACCACCATTTTTCTCAGCATGTCTAATTGATTAACATAATTAAATTAAACTCAGACAAATATTCCCAACATGTATTTAGTTTGAAGTTTGCTGTTTCTGTGTTGGACGTGAAGTAACCTATCACTTGTAGGCTTTTCCTAAGGGTGAGGGGTGGTATCATAAAATTATTACTTCCTTTAAAAAACTCACATCTTTGATTCCCTTTTCTTCCATTTTCCTTTCCTTTTCCCTTTCCTTTCCTTTCCTTTCCTTTCCTTTCCTTTCCTTTCCTTTCCTTTCCTTTCCTTTCCTTT